>NC_141154.1:82102786-83362786 GCF_053477565.2 Lygodium microphyllum | reverse complement strand
GCAAGAAAATACTAAAATAATATGATTTTTCAGTAAGATTTTGGGCATCAAAGAACTCCCATAATGTAGGGTCAATATGGTAGCATTTATAGAGAAAATCCCATACCTACTACCAATCCCAAAATCCTCACTTATCCCTCCTTTAATGTTGAAAGAAAAAAATACAATTTTGGGATAGCACTTAGCCCACATGGAGATGGTAAGTATGCTGAAAACATGCCATGAAATGCATCAATCCCAAGTGATCAAAATTTTATCCTACCGGATATAGTGAATTACAAAAAAGAAAAGGGCCTATGTTTTAAGTGTATGGATAAGTACACAGAAAATCATGCCTCAAAATGCCCTTACAAATAGCCAAGGTCAATGTTCATAGCATGTACATCATGGGAGATTTAAATGCTACAAATACCATGGCATATGCTGAAAATGATGACTAAGAAAAGAACCTATAGCAAGAGTAGTTCTATGACCCATCAGATGGGTTTCCCTTTGACCTATCGAAGCAATTGCTTTGCCTTGTGAACCCAATTGTATTATCTCTATTACACCCCCTCATGCTTCCACTTCCATTTGCTCTATCTCTATGGATACATGGAAAAGCTCTAGGAGCCCTAGCACACTATGCATTCAAGGGAAAATCAATGGAAAGAATGTATTCATCATAATGGATAGTAGTAGAACACACTTTTTTCAATAAATCAACCATTGATAGGCTGAAATTTTTTCCCAAAGAATTAGAACACCCCCTCAAAGTTTGAGTGGCCACAATGGTGATGAGGAAATCAATGCACATGTATGCTCTAAGATTAACATGTGCTAGTTGAAAATTATGTGGCATCCATTGATCTAATTGCACTAGAAACGGATCCCATTGATGTTGTCTTGGGTTGTGAGCGGTTGAAATATTGGGGAAATTTTTTTGTGGACTTTTCTCCATTGTACATGGAGTTTATCATGGAGGGGCAACTCATTTGATTGGAGGGAGCTCATAACCATATAGATTTTTGTCTTATTATTACAACAAAGCAGCTCAAATGGGAGTTTAAGAAATTTTCACATATATTTGCTTTGCACTTATTGAAGGTGATCACATATCAGTCCTCAAAAGTGGCCAAGGATTCATCATTGAACACCTTACTAGAAGAGTATAAATATTTGTTTTAGATGCCTACAGCCTTCCCTCCTAAGAGGCAAGTGGATCACCCCATTGATCTAGAGCCCCATTCTAAGCCAGAAACAGATCCCCTTATAGACTCTCAAAGTGTGAATGCAAAGAAGTTGCAAAGCACGCCAAGGAATTGCTTGAGATGGGGTTTATTGAGCTTAGTTATTTCCCTTATGCATCCCCAGTCTCTCGTTAGTTAAGAAAAAATATGCCTCTTTCTCAATGTGCATTGACTAAATAGACATAAACAAAATTATGGTCAAGAACCGGTATCCTATCCCCAAGATTGATGACTTGCATGATGAGTTGAAAGGGGCAAGATACTTTACTAAGATTGATTCAAGGTCTAGCTATCATCAAATATACTTGAGAGAGGGTGATGAGGTAAAGATGATGTTCAAGACTAATCGTGGCCTTTATCATTTCTTAGTGATTTCTTTTGGATTGATGAATTCCAACCACATTCCAAAGCCTCACGAATAAAATATTACACCCTTTCCTTTTTAAATTTGTATTCATATTTTGTATGACATTATTCTTTATAGCAAGTCACTAGAAGAGCGCTTGGCATATGTCAGAAAGGTGTTTGATATCTTGAGAGAGCATATTTTATCTAAAGAAAGTAAGTGTCTATTCATGCTGATATCAATGGAGTACTTGGGGCATATTTGTTGACAATAGAACATTATGCTTGATTTGTGTGCCCAAAAGAGGCTTTCCCATAAGTGGCTTTGTATGAAAGAGATGACAAATTATGTATGCTCAAAGAAGATATGTTCAGAATCCCATAAGCACAGTGAGGGAGGGTGGTACTATCCAAAAGCTATAAAGGCATCTACTCACTCATTTCAAAGTAATGGAACTATTAGTTTGAGTCATTGTCAGTGTCATCCTATCATTGTCCATCTTACACAAGAATATGTTTATGAGTCCAAGCTTGCATCTTGGAACCTAATTCACTTGTGTAACAATTAGTCTATCTAAGTCTATGTCATCATGGGTTGTGTATTCATCTTCCATCCTCCATAGCTCCTGCCACGCTCTAGATCCATGCTTTTCACATGGTATTAGAGCTCAACTGAGCATGGCATAGCTCCATACATTGCTTCTCTAGTCTTTCTTCACCTTTGGTCATCTCTCTCCAGCTCATGACTCCATTTTCAACTTCACCTTCATCTTGACCTTGTGTCTACCATAGCCAGCCTATACCCACCTCTGTTTGAGCACTTAGATCTTTCAAACCAGAGCATATTTCTTCAATATCTCTGCTGGAGATCTCTCCCTTAACTCCCTAGGTAACTTCTTGTCACATCAAAGGTTGACATTTTCACTGTTTCTTCTCACTGAAGCTATCAACAGTTATTTTAATCACTGAGCTACACTCTCTAAAGTTCACTGTAGATCTGGAAGTGCTCGAGGAAGCTCAAAAGTCATCCACAAAGTTTGTGAGAATCGACAAACAAGAAGCAGATCAAGCACCGACATCCAACACTAAGCTCAAAAAATAGTATCCATTGATACTCAACTAGTGTCAATTTGACACTGACCTTCTTGCGTCTCTTGACACATTGAACTACAACTCTTTTGTTGGTTATTTGAAACTAATCAACATGGCAGATCTTGAGCAAATAGCAAAGTTCAATGGAGAAGGCTTTCATGCCTAGAAGGAGAAGACCATGGACCACCTTATGTAGAAGGACTTATGGGATCTATTTGAGGAAGAGGAGGAAGAAGAAGAAGAAAGTGAAGATGGAAAAATCCTTAGGAGGGTCCAAAGCCTGAAGAACCAAAGTCCAAAGAGTGGAAAAATATGAATAATAAAACTCTAGGAATTATTGCATGGGGATTATCTGACGATGTATTGCACCATATCTCTAGCATCAAAGATGCTAAAAAGGCTTGGGATGAGCTTCACAAGATCTTTGGAAGTCAAGCCAAAAACTCTAAGGTTAAGTTGTTAATGTAGTTCTATAAGCTTGAAATAAAAGGTAGCACTTCAATGACTATGCATATTAACAAATTCAAAATTCTAGAAAATCAACTTTCCACTCTAAAGAAAACAATAGATGAAGATGAAGCCATTGATATACTCCTTGCTAGTGTAAACCAGGATCCTTATGAAAATCTTGTTTCTACTCTCAGCAATGTATCTAATTTGTCATAGAAAGATATTGAGCACTCTCTTCTTGATGAAGAGAATAAACAGAAGAACAAGAATGCAAAAGATGGTGTCCCATCATCTAGGGAAAACCTCTTATACACCAAAGGAGCTGTTGGACCTAAAGGAAGAGGCGGAGGATTCAACTCCAACAACAAAGATCGGATGACATGTCCTTATTGTGGTAAGACTAGCCATATAGGCAATGAATGTTTCCACTATAAAAGAGCACAACATGTACAGAATGGTAACCATCATCAAAATCAATTCATGAATGAAGAAGATGAAGAAGATGCTTCCACTATCAATAACAACTCTGACACATTGTTTTGAAGAAATTATTTTTCCTATAGTGGAATTTTGTTTCCCTTAGTGTATTTTCTTTGTAAAACAAAACCCTTGCCAAAGATGTAAAGTTTCAAGCTTTAACTTGACTAGGCTGCCTATGAGCTAGTCTCACAAGCCATGTCATCATGTAGGGGGGGCAAAAGCCATCAAGTGTAGAAACTCATCATTTGAGGGAGGGTGTTGAAAATAGCAAATGACGCTTGATATGTGTGCCCAAAAGAGGCTTGCCCATAAGTGGCTTTGTATGAAAGAAATGACAAATGATGTATGCTCCAAGAAGAGATGTTCAAAATCCCATAAGCACAGTGAGGGAGGGCGGTACTATCCAAAAGCTATAAATGCATGTACTCACTCATTTCAAAGTAATGGAACTATCAATTTGAGTCATTGTCAGTGTCCTTGTCCATCTTATAAAAGAGTGTGTTTATGAATCCAAGCTTGCATCTTGGAACCTAATTCACTTGTGTAACAGTTAGTCTATCTAAGTCTATGTCATCATGATTTGTATATTCATCTTCCATCCTCCATAGCTCCTGCCATGCTCTAGATCAATGCTTTTCATAATATTGTGAGCGAAAATAGCATATAGGTTGTCCCCAAAAAGGTGCAATGTGTAGGGAGTATCCCACATCCTCCAATACCACTCACTTGCATGGTTTCCTTGATCTATCATCGTTCTACTGGAGATTCATCAAGCATTATCCCACAATTGCAGTACCATTGACATATTAGTTGAATAAAAAATCTTTTTTTTGGGATGCTATAACTAATGGCAGCTTCAATCAACTAAAAAAAACGGTTATCTCAGCCCCTATCATGTATGCCTGACTTCTCAAAGGATTTCACCATTCAGTGTGATGGTAGTTCTAGGGTTATAGGTGTTGTTTTGCTACAAGAACATGACGTGATTGCTTTTAAGAGCCATAAGCTTGATGAGAAGAAAATCCAAATGAATGTTTATGACCAAGAGATGTTAGTTATCCTTCATGCTATTAAAAAATGGCTCATAACCTCTATGGCAACCAATTTAGAATGAAAAGTAACCATCAAATCCTCAAGTACTTTCTAACTCTATCTACTTTTACTCCTAAGCAGAGAAAATAGGTGGAAACCTTGCAAAATTATGATTTTGGCATCTCTCACACTAGGGGTGAATATAATGTAGTGGCTGATTTACTCTCACAGATGTGAGCATGTAGAGTGTCATCCATATCGGCATTACATAGTCACTAGATTGAGAAGCTTTAGGAAGCCTACTTGTTGAATGAAGAACTTAGTGAGATATTTCAAAAACTACAACATGGGGTAATGGAAGAAAACTCCCAATAGCAGCTTAAGAATAGACTCATATGGTCCATTACACTTCTCCCTTCACATAGAAGATCATGGAAGAGATGATTTCATGCCCCACTGTTGGTCACTTAGGTGTTTTCAAGACATGATACGATTGCCAAAAGTTTTCATTAGAAGGGACTATGGAGGGATGTCAAGGTTTTTGTGTCTAGCTGCATTCCGTGCCAATAGAACAAAAAGAGCACTCTTAAACCAACTGATTTATTATAGCCCTTGCCTACCCTTGAGGAAAAATGGATGCATATCACTATGGACTTTATTACAAGCCTACCCATAACCAAGAAAGGATGGAACAACATATATGTAGTAGATAGGCTCACCAAAGCTTCCCACTGTCAAGATTGTGGGAGAGAAGGAAGGAGTCTCACTTGTAGCTTTCTTGCTTGCACAATGGGGGAATACACACAAAGATGGAGGCTGAAAACAGTTTTCCTCTTCTTAGTTGTGTAAGCCAAAAAAAAGTCTCATACAAAGAAATAGAAGAACCCTATATATGGGTCTCAAACCAAAGACAACTAACTAAGGTGGCATACTAACTGAGCCACGAACTAGAGTAGATAAGGATAGCTATCATCTAGCTATTATTCATGGGCAGTGTACCAACCGCATCTACAACTGACAAGTCGGTGACATAAATGCACAACGGTCACCCTGGCATATCACGAGTGGAGCTCGATATCTCAACACCCACTTTATCCCTATCAAGACTCTGTACATAGCATCTCTAGAGAATGTCTAGACAATAGCTATAGGATGCAAATGTAGTAGAGAGATGAGACAGAAAGTCAAGGAGGCAGCCCCATAGACACTAAACATAGCCTAGGGAGGAGAGAGCATATCAGAGCAACAACTTCAAAGTGCAAATGCATCCTCCAGAAGGGTGTGTGTAACTAGGCGACAAAAGGGATCAACAAAATGCCAATGTAGAGTAGTTGCCAACAATGAAAGAGCTTTCAAATACAGTCCCAGCAAGGATGAAGGAGACAAAGGCTATAATCAGGTGCTAGATGGTAACAAATAGCAAGGGAAGCTTTGACCGTTATGTCCTCCACAAACGGGGTGTGAACAGCAAAGATACGGCTTTTGAAGCTTGCAGAAATGAGATAGAGGGAGAGTGGTGGGTTGTATGTCTATTTATAGAAATTTTTTGGCACTCAAATTAGGGTTTTGCATGTGGGTCACATTAACTCTCTAGGATTGTGTTTCTTTTTAAAATAAGAAGGTTTCTTCATTAATTAAACGTATTTTGGGGTTGTTTAAGTCAAGCTAATGAAGTTTTAGCTCAACACCCCTTCTCAAACCCAAAACTAAGCCATGCAAAATAAGCCCTTTTGTTTATTTACTTTTACCCAAGGTATCCCATCTTGAAGCAACCACGGCATTAGGCAAAGACCAAGACTACATAGGTGATGGTTATCTTACCAAGGGAGCCCAATATAGCACCCTAGAGAGGCTAGGGCATTGGACACCAAGGATTCTCATCGGATGCCGACGAGCATACCAAATAATACAAAGGAAGATGGAATCAACAATGGACTTTTTTTTCAGGTTTTGTTTTAATGTATCACAAGATTTAGCATTAAATGAGAGTTTCAAATTAGTGTTCGTCCCATTGAGTCAATGTGCCCCGAAGTATGGGAAAGAAGGATGGATAGGCCCACTACCTTCATAAAATAGTGTATGCCATGATAGCCGCTCATCCTTACATAGCATTTGTAGTGGGAGTTGTGGTTTGCTATATGGTTACACCTAGCAGATGGCATTGGGATGTCGTGAAGGGTATCATGAGGTACCAAAAGAGAAAAATAGCTATATGCATATGTTATAGTGGCCAAGATACAGGAGTCCTAGGATATACTGACTCTAATCATGCAAGACATGTAGATAGTAGGAAGTCCACCTCTAACTATGTCTTCACCTTTGCTAGATGTATTCTTTCTTAGATCTCCAAGGTGTAGAAAAGCATGGCCTTCTCTACCCAAGTGGTCAAGTATGTTGTAGCCACCACTACGGATTATAAGGAGGCTCTCTAGTTAGGCCTTCAAATCTTGGTATTATTGATATGATCCCTACATTGCATTTGGATTCTATGAGTGCTATTCAATTAGCCAAGAATCTAGTCTTCCAATGCCAAGACAAAGCTCATTGAGGACAAGTCCATTGAGCTTGTCAAGATCTCTAGGCATTGGATGAGATGATGTCTTTCCTCATCCTATTCTACTTATGTACATTTGTACTTTGTCACTTTTCTCTTGTTCTCTCCTAATTATAAGCACATTCACCGTTAAGTGGGAGGTTGTTGGGGGTAAAGGCACTTGTGCCTAGCTGCTTGTGTATTAGTTACATTGACAATACCCACACACACATGCACTGCAGGTAGCAAGCGCCCATCATTGTCACTTCATTCTTTATTCTTTCAATGACATTTGAATAAGGGGAGGTCAGTCACATAGTGTGACTATTCGAGTTCCCACATCTTACTTCCACTTTGGGCTTACTCCCTTCACTTCCATGGCTTGTTCTCTCTCTTTCTCTCTCTTCTTGCTTCTCTCTCTCTCTCTCTCTCTCTCTCTCTCTCTCTCTCTCTCTCTCTCTCTCTCTCTCTCTCTCTCTCTCTCTCTCTCTCTCTCTCTCTCTCTCTCTCTCTCTCTCTCTCTCTCTCTCTCTCTCTCCTTTACACAAGCATTATTATGTACTTTCTATATGATGTCCTATAACAACATTTCTAGAATGATGTAAAGTATACTAAAGTGTTTTCTTGGCCATCAATTTAGTTATGGCCTTTTAAAAATGTACATTTTAAATTATAGCATATAGAAAAGCAATACAAGTTAGGTCACACCCTCCATCTCAACCACAATTATTATCCCTATAACAAGTGGTATTCCGATTAAAACATGATTTTATTCTCCAACTTGTTACAAAAATTGAAATGCCAAAAACAACATTTGATAAACAATACACACATGCCGCATTAAAAAACAAAGCCAATGGATCTATAGCCCAATTGGATTAAGCATGGGGTGAGTATTGCACATGTGTGAGTTTGATCCCTAGGTTTCGCTTCCTTAGAGGCACTAATCTATTTGCATCTAAAATAGCCAAACTAAGAAAATACTTCTTGCTTTTCATGAAGAAGAAGGCTCAATACATTAGCGAGATGATCAACATTTATGCCATTTCTAAAAGCCTTGAAGGAATATTATGTAGGTAATGCCTTGACTACCAAAGTTTGAAAAGGCCTTGACACCAAATTTTGAAAAGGAAATGCTATGTGGATTCTTTCTTTACTAGCAAAGTTTGAAAAGGCATTGACATCAACCAAACACTTCAACATAGGCTTGCCAAAAGCTATATATTGTCCATATGTGTAAAACCAATGGTTATGTTTTCATTTAGGAATACATTTATTCCCTTTCTAAGGAAAATTTCATAGATAATCAATGCTTGTATTCACTTAACAATTTTTTTTAGGATTTATGACCTTAATGCAAGCTTTTATAATGGGCTTAGATTAGACTATAACAGAAAGCTGCAATAGTTGTCCACCATAGATGTGCATTTGTGGGTGTGCCTATAGTCACATCCATATACATGTCCAACATCGCATCAAAAGTAAAACTTATCCATGCAAATAGATGTGTATGTAGATGTGCACATTTGGTGGTGATGTGACATTTAACCCAACAAATAGTTTGTGTATTCATTTTCTATTATGTCATGTGAAGATAAAAGGAGAGAGAAGAACATGATGCATGCCTTCTAAACACGAGATGAGCTTTTGTTTTGCATAGATAAGAGAGAAGCTACTACTAGTAGTTCTCCTCACAAGAACAAGTTGTTTCTTCTTCTCCTTACGAAGGATAAGCTTTTTTTTCTTCTCAAGAATAAGATATTTTTCTTCTCTTCTATTTTTATTCATTCTTTACTTCTTGCTTGAAGATTGTTGATGTTTCCTCTCTTGCTTCCATATTTCCTTTGATAGCACAAGAGAGACAAGTGAAGGACAATTTTGTGCAATACCAAAGGAAGATGCCAATTGTTCTCCATACTTAAAATAATGCATTTTCCCCCTTCTAATCTTCTTCTTTTGCCTACTTGTCTACTTGTTTCTCTTTCCTTAACTTTCATGAAAAACTAAATGTGTATGTTTTCTCTCTTTTGTGTTTTGTTTCTGTGTATTGTTTTATTTGTGGAAGGATTGCTTTGCTAGTGGCATGCCATTTCCTTGTATTGCCAAGTGAGAGATAAGCTTGTGTTTCAAAGATTGTACTATGGGAGTGTGCCTATAGGCACAACTACCATTGTGATGTGCTATTAGATGCACAATAGGATATTTAAAAATGAAAATCTTTTTTATGTAGTTTAGCCTAATAGCCTAGCTAGTTTAAACTAAGCTAGGCATAGAGCTTGAGCATACGATTGGGGTGAGCTCATGTTAAACTAAGCATAGCCTATGCTTATACTAGGTATACACAAATGCATTCCCAGAGCCTAGGTTGTGCTAGTCCATGCTACACATATGCATTGGCTAGGGATAGATATATAGATGTATAAGCTAGTCCAACCTAGGCATTGGCTATGCATTACTAGCATTACGTTACATCCCGAGGGGGTTCACCTATAAGAAATCATCTATATAACGTGTGTTCAAGGGATATTAAGAAATATCATTTCTTTACATGCTATAAGGCCTTAAAATGATCCCTTTTACTTTACTAAGCTTATGGCTTTTTTTCAAATTATAATTCAAAAAATACCTTTTGTAAATATAATCTTGTAAATTTTACTAAATATAATACACTTTCTTTTAAACTCACGAGGTATCTTACATGTTTTATAAGGTGGACTCCTCGAGTGTTACATATAATTATGATATGTGTAAACTTACCTTTTTAATATTGCAACACATATGTAATGTGTAAAGTTTTGATAACAGCATGCGAGGTTGTATTTAGCTATGTATATGTAGAGGTCTTATGTATAAATGGGTAAAGTTAGTTCTTTAGATTGTAGTGGGAGCAACCTTTCTTTGTGAATCCATTGTGTGTATCTATGGTAAGGTTTTGGTAGGAATAAGAATAATAGAGCTAACTGTTGCAAAATTACAACTCCAATTGAGCTCAGTGATTCTTCAAACACTAGAAAATAGCATGTCCACATTTCGGTTTTTAGGTACATGTAATTTGTAGACAATGCATGTCTAGGTGTGGGTCTCGAGAAATGCAATTTTCTATGTTGAGACAAGCATGTAAGTTTTTGGTAGTTCACAAAACACATCTTTTCCCACCCATAGCTTTATTTCCTTATACTGATGGGACATTTCACTTGACAAGGAGGAGCATAGTAGAGGATACATGGGATAACCAACTTTTGTAGCTTGAAATGTTGATGAATCCACCGAAATATATTCAATCAATTAGAGCTTGTATCCAACATCATGACTATGCCAATATCCTCTCTTCTTATTGCTTGCAGTAGCCTAAGATTTCATTCTTGTTTTACTATTTCTTAAAAGCATAATTGAAATAACCCCTCTTAATCAATGCACATACTATACTTACATATTTGAAGGTGGAACATTCAATCAATGTTTAAAATATCCATATTACTCTCTTTAGATTACAAGTGTTACAAATCCATATTGATTATATTGTAATTAAACTAAAGTCTATGATCATAACAATGTTGAACAACTCATAATATTGGGGAACAAAATGTCAGTCTAAAAACTTCAACCCAATGAAAACTTATTTATTACCATCATTTGTCGAGGCTACTATGCTCATAAATGCAAAATATTAGGTTGAATGTCTTACTCGTATTTTTGTGAAACCAATTCAATATTCAATATTATCATAAAGATTGAGGATTCAACTTCCATGATGAAAAAGCTTGGAAAACATGAAATTAAGTAGTGCAATGGCTAATGCTACTTAATACTAGGTGAACTTGAGATTTTTTTCTCATTTGTAGTTTTGTAAATCTTTTTTTCCTTCTCTATCATTAGAATGCCTTTAAGATATGAAGGTTTTAACTTGCATGCCCTTACTTTGTAGGATTCTCATTAAAATTTGTGGTTTACATGCCAAGAGTAGGGTTTGAACGAAATTTGAGAGCATTGTTGGGCATTCTTATAAGCAATAGAATAACATTTGTTCTTATGACTTTCTATATCTCCTTACTAGTATAGACTATTTTCTAATTGATAGACTTGATGAAAATTCTATTTACTTTCTCTCGTCTATTTCTCCGCTCTCTGTCTCTTCTTCTTTTTCTTCACCTCTTCTTAAATTTCCAAACCATGATTTCCATCTACAAGAAAGTCGCTTTTTTATGAAACCTTTGGCATGTAATAATCATTCCTCTTCCTTTTCATCATCATTATCTTTCCCTTCCTCTTACTTATTGATGATAATAATCATAACTAACATATTTGGGATCTTTCTTTCTTTTGACATTATCACATTGCCCAATTAAAGAATGACTAGGGTAAACGAAGTAATAAAGTGACCCACCCAAATTTAGTGATAAGTTTGTGGAAAAGATGCAATATTTTCTTTGATTACTTGATGCTATGATATTACAAATTCCTAGATATTAAATATATGTTTTTATAGGGGTCAAAGTACTTGAGACATCTAAGGTTTTAGTTTTCTTAATACTATAAAGCGTCAAGCAATGCATCCTTTAGTGTCATTATATTGGCCTTTGATTATCAAACTCATGATTTATAACTATGTTTACTTGATAAAAAGATCAAGATGCTCAAAGTATTTTTACGTGATTATAATTATGAACTATAAATTTTCATTATAAAATGATAAACATAGATAAATAAATAAGTATATTGGCCTTTGATTATGGAACCTATGCTTTTTTATAACTAGGTTTACTCGATGGAAAGATCAAAATGCTCAAAGTATCTTTATTTGACTGAAATTATGATATATAAATTTCACCTATAAATTGATAAACATAGATAAACAAATAAATATATTTGCATTTGATTATTGAACCGGGGATTTATGACTAAGTTTGCTTGATAGAAGGATAAAAATGCTCCAAGTATTTTTATGTGACTGTAATTATGACGTATAAATTCCAATTTTACAATAATAAACCTAAGTAAACAAATAAGTGAATAAAATGTAAACAAAATATATAATCAATAAATAAAAGTTCAATTATGAAATATAATGGGGGCTAACCTTTTGGGGGATGGTGGGCGTCGAGCTGGCGATGGGGCGGTCATCCAGAGTCGGCGTGGCAGCAGGCGATTGGGCGCTCTTGAGGCTGAGAGGAGGCAAGGGATCAGCTGACTGGGCCGGCGCCATGGCATCAGATCAAACACAGATATACTGATGGTAATGATATGATCAATAATGGTTGATCATCAGCATTGATCAATCAGATAATTATTCTCATCATATCGATGGTGATAACTCTCAATTCAATCAGATAATTCTTATCATACTGATACTGATATCTCTGATCAGTTCAATCAGATAATTCTCATCACGGCGCTGATGCTGATAATTGTCAGTACTGATAGGTGAATCGATACTAAATCATCCTGAATATATTACTGATACAGTCGCTGATGCGCCCACTTAACTAGGACTAATCAGTATACTGAATATCATGATATCATGTCGCTCTTCATTATGAGAGCCGAACCGGCCTGCTCCGCCTCACACGTTATATATCTATACGTACACACACACACACACCATAATTATATATGCACACAGGTGACAGTACCAGCTAGCCTTGCAAATATATTCATGGGTTATAGTTATTTACTAGCTGACAATCGTGACGATAGATATTGCGCGGAGAGAAAGAGGCGAACAATTCTGGTTGATTCTTACAGTTTATGTTAAAGGATGGTCCAATCCTTTGATCGTCATCCTCGGCCTCTCAGCCTCTCATGACCAGCATTGCTTTGTCGCCTCTTTTATTAGAAATAGCTAATATCAATAAACAGTCTAAGTAAGTATGTATGTATGTGTGTGTGTGTGTGTGTGTGTGTGTGTGTGTGTGTGTGTGTGTGTGTGTGTGTGTGTGTGTGTGTGTGTGTGCACCCACACAATGGATCAAGAACCTCTTTCATTTCTCGTCTTTATTGATGGCTACAAAGTTCCCACATTACATTCGTCTATGGGAGTTTCCCTATATATTGATAAATAATGAAGCAATAGCCATATAACTCTTCCAAAGCTTCCAAATTAATGCATATGAGGGACCCATGCATTAAAATTACACGGTTTTTCTCTCTCCACTTCTCAAATAGCAACAGTTTTTTCTAGAAATTCATTATTTGGTCAGCCTACTATTGATTTCTCCATCTCTTGCTATTTCAATGGCCATTCGCAACCAAGACTCTAGAATTAGACAATGGAACACAAAAATAGAGTGGTTGATAAAAGTTAGAAAACTAAATAAGGTTTTCCTTATGAATCCAATTACTTTTTAAATTATGTGGCCACTTGTACTAAAATGATGTGGATAAAAATTTATAGAACATCCATAATGATATATCAAAACTTGCTTAAAAGTCTTGCACTCATTCTATAGAGTATTGTCATGCACCTTTTGAGAGCATTTAAAACCCCTTTTACATATTTCAAGCACTTTTCAAAAGCATTCTCATGTCATCCTTGCAAAATCTTGAGAATTCTTGCATCTTATCTTCAACCCTTAGATTATTGAAAACCACTCTCCTAATCATTGACCAAGGTCTAAAGTCTCTAGCTCTCAAAGGTCATATTGTCTCCCTTGTTGCCTATAGTAAGGCTTGTTTGCAGCTTATTGTGCTATGAAGGTTGGCTTTATGCATAACTTTCTCAAAGCACGTCCATGTCTTGCTCACATGAATGCACACACAAAAGTTGTGGAGTACTTCTTCTTTTTTACCATAGGGAAACAAATCGAGCTCAGCTACATGAGCTTTTCAATTCTCTTCTTAGTTGGGAGCTTTTGGAAGAGCAATCTCAAATCACTCTCCACAAGATGACATTATTTCTATCTAATGGCATATAAAGCCACATCTTCTTGCATCTCCTTAACCAAACCTTTAAGGAATGTTACAAAAATGTTTGGACTAGCCATATTTGAGTTTATATATATATCTCATATCCTACTATTGAAATTTGACTTTACTCTTAAATTTGAGCAAGTGAACCTTCCTATTCATGGCCCAAAATGATAGCATTTTTCTCTTGCTTGGAGAGGTGGGCTAGGCCTCCTTTATTTTTTAGAAATCCTCCTACAACCATCTCCACTCTCTATCAATAAGGTTAAATTCATATTTGACCCTTTCATAGGGCTTCTAGATTAACCCTACTAGGTCGCACAGGTCAAACAAGATTCCAACACCTTTTGCAATGATCCTTGTTGCATGCCTTGACTTATTTATCAATAGGAGATCATGATCTTTGTAGGCATCTTGTAGGACCATATGGATTTGAGCAAGCAAGGGTCACCTTCACTATCTCTAACCTAGTTGGCTTGATCTATGATGTTCATCTAGCTATTACCAATAGCTTTGATCACACCCAATCCTTGTATAACCAATTTGATTTTTGTGCTACTCTCTTGAGCTTGAGATTAACTTTAGCCACATGAGTCTCTTATTCTAATAAAATGCTTGAATACCTCAAAGCACACAATTGGTCATCTTCCATTCTCTTTAGTGGTGTGAATACCATCACCTTTGCCTTGTCTGCTATGAGATATTTCAACCCTAGTCTTGTGATGCTCTTAGGGATCACCACAACTAATCCTTAGGTACACACTTTTTGTTGTCCATGCTACTCCAAAATAAATTAAGCCACGAAGAGTATCTCAATGTTCTAGCATGGTTGACATAATGACAAAGCCCATAGCAAATGTATATGAGGAGAGAATATTCTAAACCACTGAAATTCTCCCCACAAACCCCATGTATGTCCACCCCACCCTTGCATTTTTTTTGTCTTGTCAAGTAGCCACTCAAATCTCTTCTCAAATGTGACCCCCACACCTAAGGAACACATTAGATACCTTGTCACATTGCTTGACTTGAACTATGATATGGAGCCTAGCATTCCAACCAACTAAGGAGGCAAATATCATGAGAGAAAGAGAACCCTTTTTTTAATAGGGATGATTTTAGACCTTGAAGCAATTGAGAAATCTTCATATACCTCGAATACCACTCTAACACATTTCTCATTATCTTCTAGTAGATTGGAATCCGCATTAGGGAAGTATATTCCCTTGATCTTGCTCCAACCTACCATACACAACCCTAATGAGTGCCTCAGTGTAGTATTGCAAAGTGTAGAGGGACTAGTGGACAACCCTATCACACCAATCTTTTTGACTCAAACCCCTTAGGTAAAAACCCATTGATGGGCACTCTTACAATTGCATTGTAGAATAAGGCTTGAACCATCTACCAAATCCTTCAATAAATCTCACAACTTCTAATACTCAAATCATGAAGCTCCAAGAGCATAATATGCATTGCTCATTACAAAGTCAATTAGGGAAAGGAAGTGCAAGATGTATTCACTTAATGACTCATGCATCACCTTATATAGTGTATCAACATTGTGAAGAGAGAGAAGAGGGTAGAGAGAGTGAAGAGAGGAGAGAGATAAAGAGCACGATAGAGAGAGGAGAACAAAAAGGAGAAAGGAGAGAAAAGGAAAAGAGAGAGCATAGATAGAGAGAGGAGAAAGGAGAGAAAAGGAAAAGAGAGAGCATAGATAGAGAGAGGAGAGAGCAGAGGAGAGACAAGAGACAAGAGACAAGAAAAAGAGGAGAAAAGAGAGAAAAAGAGAGAGAAAAGAGGGCTCCAATCACCTGCCCATACTTGCGTGATTGAGTTTGGATGACCTTTATGAACCCTCTATCAAGAATATATACCAAGACTTTTCCATTTTCCCCTAAACTAACTAAGAAGCATGCATATATCCTTGGCCATCGCATCCTTGAAAAATAGCTTAAACTGATCAATGGGAAAGCCATTTGGTGTCTAGGGACATCTACTTCCTCCTTTGAGACTAAATTAGGGAATTTAGGAATTCACATATAGTTTGGGATTTCCCAAACTATATAGTTATAATTTGGCCACATGATCAAATCTTGTCCCCTTACTTGAAAGTGTAATCTACCCTAATTACTATATAGGTTGTCTTTCCAAGTCCCACTTTAAAGGAGGGTTAAGATTTAGACATATATCCAAATCTTTACCCTTTATTTTAAAGTGGGACTTGGGAGATTTCCAAATTCTCTAATATGATGTTCTCTTCAATACCACATACTCTAGCTCCACCTCAATTAAGGATATGTCAAGCAATAGACTCATCTTTAAGGGAATGTGTGAATGGACACAACAAAGCTATTGGGGGTAAAGGCGCCTCCACCTAGCCGCCTGTGTATTACTACACTGACAGTATCCGCCATTGCACACTACAGGTGGTGGGTGCCCATCACAGTCACTTATTCTTTATTCTTTTAGTGATAGTTTTAATAAAGGAAGGCCCGGCTACACATTGTGGTGTTTGGAGTTCCCACTTGTGAGTCCCTCTCTCTCTTGGCTCTTGCTCTCCATCTGCCATAGCTCTCACCGCCAAGCTTCTTCCTCCTGGGTTCCACTTCCCTTTCAACTGGTATCAGAGAAAAGACATTGGAGCTTGCCAGACATTCTCTTTAGCCCCGATTTGAAGAGCTTCAACCCGAGCTTCAATGGTAGCCATGGCACCTTCATTTGCAGGTATGTTTTGATCTCCCGCCTCCTCCCCGAGCTTCCAGACCTTCAATGGCTTCTTCCCGGGCTGCATCAGAGGCCACTTGACATTGCCAAGTGCCCCCGAGGGCTATAGAAGATTCCCTAGCCCCCAGGAGCAGTCAAGCACAAAATGCAGTGCATTTTCAGGGGGCTGGGCTGATCCCCTCCTGGCATTTCCAACTGCTTCCCCGGCATCCCGAAATTGTTTGCAACCTTCGCAATCATTTTCCAACTCCTCGACATTGGATCTTGGCTCCCGGTGCCCAATTCGAGTGCTTCCCCCTTCATCTCTTTGCTGTATACACAATCCCAGGATTGTCAAAACAGGGCAGCACTTGACATTTACTGTTTAATGCTTCTTGGCATTGGCCGTTTTGATGCCCGGTGATGCCTGGATGTTATAGGATGCTATGTCTATGCTTTGGGACTGATTTGGAGCAGATTTGAACACCGTTTGAGCTTCATATAATAGTAAATTGATTCCTGTATTATAGTGGTCTGAAGCTCATTTACGTGGTGTATGCATTGGTCCATGGATACAAGGTGCTTCTTAGAGGTTTGAATGATCATACAGATGTATTTGGAGGTTGTCAAATGCTTTTTCTTGGTTCCGAAATTCTTATGAGATTGGCTTAAGCTCCGACTTGGTCGTTCTTCACTAGCATTTGGCTTCAATTGGCATGCTTTGGACCGGTTTATGCCTATTGTCACTGCTTGACATTTAGGTCTCTTGCATTTATGCTTTGGTCAGATACGGATGCCACTTGGTTTGCCCATGCTTGACAGTTACTTTGAGCTTCATCTTTAGATGTATTTGAGCATTTTGGATCTACTGGGCATTACATTTGGTTGTCAATTACATGCTCTTTGAATGCTTTCAGGCTTCTGCTTTACGGGTCTGAGGGGTCTGAGATAGCTTGGGATTTATGCTCCGAATGTACCCTACTGGGATTTGGCATGTCTGATACTATGAATTCGATGTATTAGAGTGTTGCTTTCTCTCTTTGGATCTGACTTTACTTCCAGTGGGAGCCTCTTGGCATTTTTGGATGTACACAGAGTCTTATTTACAGATGAGCTTGAGCTTGTGGGACAATTACATGCATTTGCTCTCTTGAGAGCTTTATGTCTGCAGTTTGTCTCTAGTGGGCTGATTTGATACGCCTATTATTGGGGCAGGCACCTATCTCTATCACAGGTTTTTCAATTTTGTATGTATCTTAGATGGTTATGTATTGAGCTTCTTGCTCTATCAGTTATGCTTGTGCTTTGTCTCTTCTCTTACCCAGAGACCCATTACATGCATGACTTCTGGACCTATGAGATGTCTCTTGCCTGACAGGTTATTGGTTTGACAATTCTTGGTACCCTCTTGCCCCTGGAAAATCGTTGTTGGATGTATCTTGTTACCTAGCAATTGTAGTGACATATGTATCAGTGATTACTTCATTTTGGGACAGTTTAACATATTGCTGTCATTTATTACAGCAAGATGAAATCTGTAGATTTTGAGCACTTCTATGAGGGTAATGCTTACTATTTGATATTATCTTGGTCATAGTTGGTGGACAGGTGCTTCTTTTGGTGAAATCCACCCTTTCAGCCAATTTTAACAGTGATTTTAGTGCATTTTCTGCTAAATACAACAACCTGCAATTTTACTTTTTTTCTTTGATTTGGGACAGTATGGCTAGTCATTTAAAAGGCACAGCTCTCTTTAACATTGCCAAGTTGGATGGTACCAACTATGGGTATTGGAAGTCCCAAATATGGCAGGTTTTGATGTAGAAGTTGCAAATTAAACCCTTGCGTTTCAAGGGTGTCAAACCTGAGGATATGGATGATGATGTTTGGATGGAAATTGATGAGCTATGCAAGTCTAGCGTTGTCACTCTAAGAAGAGGTCCATTGTTGAATATGAGAATCAGAGTGCATGGGATTTATGGGAGAAGATTCAGGAGCTCTATGCGCAACAGAGTCCTGCATCACAAATGTATTGGCTGAAGCAGTTAATGGACCTTTGCATGAAGGAGGGGATCTCCCTTTCATCTCATTTCAGTCAAATTCATGCTATCATGAAAAGTCTGTTGTCACAAGGTATTGAGTTCAAAGACAACTTGCACCCGTTGTTTCTGCTTGGCACCTTGCTTCAATCATGGGATGTCTTCCGTACTACCATATGCATGAACAAGCTTGATGGGCTGAAAATCAAAGATGTTGAGAGTGCTTTATTGACTGAGGAAATCAACAGGAGAAACAATGATGCTTCTCGCTCTTCACATGCATTGACCATTAGAGGTGGCAGAAAATGGCAGGCATGATAATGATCATAAGGGTAGGGACTCTCAGAAGTCCAGGTCCAAGTCATGTGGTCGCAGTAAGTCCTGTGGATGGAAGTTTGATCTTACCTGTCATTATTGTGGGAAAGCAGGACATATTAGGCCGCAGTGCCATAAAATGCGCAATGTGATAAGCGCAAGGAAAAGGGAAAAGAAAAAGTGCAGGACATGTCTTCTGAGCGCAATATTGTACGTGCAAAGTCCAGTGTGAAGATAGAAGAGGTTAATGTCATGCAAGCCACTGATTCAGATAATGATTACATACTTGCAGCTTCTTCATGCGATGCCTTACAGGCTTCTGAGATACATTCTATGTATGCGCAGTGCTGGCTCTTGGATTCGGGTGCATCCTTTCATGTGACACCCTATCGAGATTGGTTTCATACCTATCATACCATGATTGGTTCTGTGCGTCTTGGTGATGACAGGTCTCTTGACATTGTGGGCATTGGAGATGTTAGGCTACAGTTTCTTTCTGGCAGTTCTTTTGTTTTCCATGATGTACGCTATGTACCTGCGTTGACTCACAGCCTTATGTCAGCTAGACAGCTTGATGATGCATGGTATTTTGTGTCTTTTGGAGACTCTGCATATGGAAGATTACTCGTGGCAGGCTTGTACTTGCAAGAGATGCCAAGTCTAGCAGCCTCTATCCCTTACTTGTATTAGGAGCTACATTGGATCAAGTTTGTTCTGTGGGTTCTGTTCCCCATGTATCCCTTTGGCATGCTAGTTTGGGGCATATGTCTCTTAAAGGAATGAAAATGCTCCATGCTTTGCAGTATCTTTTGTCTTCTGACTCTTTGCATTTTGATTCTTGTGATCATTGTTTATATGGCAGGTAGACTAGAAATATGCATAAAAAGTCTGGTAAGAAATGCATGGGTGAGCCCTTGGCTCTTGTGCACTCAGATGTATGTGGGCCCATGCCCTATCAGTCACTTGGTGGGGCAAAGCACTTTGTTACTTTCATAGATGATTACTCACGCAAGGTTTGGGCTTATCCCATAAAGAGAAAATCCGATGTCTTAGACACATTTCAGTGTTGGCTTGCATTGGCAGAGAACCAGTCTAGGAAAAGGCTCAAATACCTAAGGTCAGATAATGGGGGTGAGTATGTATCACGTGCTTTTGAGCAATTTTGTGATGAGCGGGGTATTAAGCATCAGTTGACCGCCCCTTACACCCCACCCCAGAATGGTATGGCTGAATGAATGAATAGGACCATTCAGGAAAGGCTCCGTAGCATGCCTAGCCAGACTAGCTTACCGCAACACTTTTGGACTTAGGTAGTTACTACTGCAGTGCATCTCATTAATAGGTCGCCTAGCAGTGGCATTAACTTTCAAGTTGCAGAGGAGGTATGGGCAGGCAAGCCCCCCTCTTATGATCATTTGCGTGTCTTTTGATGTGAGGCATTCTGCCATGTGCCCAAGGAAAAACGCAATAAGCTGGATCCTAAAAGTTGTCAAATGCATTTTCATTGGTTATGGAGATGTAGAAGAGATGGGTTACCGTGTATGCAATTTGCAAGCGTAGAAAGTGATCCGCAACCACGATATCATCTTTCATGAGGACAAAAAGCATATGCAGCCTGAGAAAGTGGTTGAGGTACACAGAGTTATCTTTCAGGAGGAGCCACCTGCTCTCGTACAGCCCGCTCCATGGCCAACTATATAGCATGCACACAGTTATCTTTCAGGAGGAGCCACCTGCTCTCATACAGCCCGTCGCTCCATGGCCAGCTAGATAGCGTGCAGCATCGCCTGATGCTCATGGCCCAGATGTTAGACATGCTAGATGTTAGTCAGGCAGCAAAGCCTGGAGAGGTGTTATACTAGAGATAGATGATCTCCCGACTGTTTTGCGCCCTCTATGGATCGTGTACTGGTTACAAATGCAGGAGAGCCTCTCACTTATGATGAGGCTATGCGCAAGGGTGATTGTCACTCTTGGGAGAGGGCTATGCAGTCTGAGCTTGACTCATTGCATAAGAATCAGACTTGGGATTTGGTTTCCTTGCCTCAGGGTAAGAAGGCTTTTCCGTGCAAGTGGGTGTACAAGCTGAAAAGTACCCCTGGACTCCCCAAGCCAGCATACAAGGCTCGATTGGTTGCTAAGGGTTTTAAGCAAAAGCATGGTGTTGACTTTAATGAAATCTTTTCTCTTGTGGTCAAGATGACCACCCTACACTTTGTCTTGGCCTTGGTTGCACAGCTTGACCTAGACTTATACCAAATGGATGTCAAGATGGCTTTTTTACATGGGGACTTGCATGATGAGATTTACATGGAGTAGCCTAAGGGCTTTGCAGACCCTGGTAGGGAACACCTAGTGTGCAAACTAAAGAAGAGTATATATGGCTTGAAGTAGGCACCTAGGGAATGGTACCATAAGTTTGATGCATTCATGCAGTCACAGGGCTATAGCCGCAGCGCTATGGATTCATTCTTGTACACGAAAAAATCCCATGACAGTTCTTTACTAATTTTGGTACTCTATGTGGATGGCATGCTTTTAGCAAGGACAGCTCATGAGGAGCTAGATGCTCTTAAGGCTCATCTCAAGAAGAGCTTTGAGATGAAAGATCTGGGACATGCCTCTTATATACTTGGTATGTGCATTACGTGCAATAGATCTCAGGGACTACTCTATCTCTCATAGAAGAAGTACATTCATAAAGTCCTTGAGCGCTTCCGCATGCAGGATGTTAAGCCTATTGGTTGTCCATTACCTTCTCATGTGAAGGTTTCACATGTCAATTGTCCGCAAACAGATGAGAAGAGGGAAGAGGCTCGAGATGGCCAAGATTCCCTA
Organism: Lygodium microphyllum; assembly: GCF_053477565.2. Taxonomy (NCBI): domain Eukaryota; kingdom Viridiplantae; phylum Streptophyta; class Polypodiopsida; order Schizaeales; family Lygodiaceae; genus Lygodium; species Lygodium microphyllum. The sequence goes on along the minus strand of NC_141154.1, from coordinate 83,340,821 downwards.
TGCATCAGTCATGGGCAGTCTTATGTATGCCATGATAGTCACCTGTCCAGATATAGCTTTTGTAGTTGGGGTTGTGGCATGTTATATGGCTACACCTAGAAAGAAACATTGGGATGCCGTGAAGGGTATAATGAGGTACCTAAAGGGCACAACAAATATGTGTCTTTGTTATGGCAGCCAGGATACAGGAGTCATGGGATACACTGACTCTGATTATGTAGGACATGCAGATAGTAGGAAGTCCACTTTTGGTTATGTGTTCACTTATGCTAGAGGGGCTATCTCTTGGATGTTCAGGGCACAAAAGTGTACAGCCCTATCTATTACAAAGGCCGAGTATATTCCAACCATAGAGGCTTGCAAGGAGGCTATCTGGTTAGGCCGTTTTATTGGAGACCTTGGTATCACAGATGCTATACCTACACTGCATTCGAATTCTATTAATGCCATTCAGTTTGCCAAGAATCCGGTCTTCCGTGCGAAGACGAAACATATTGAGGTGAGGTATCACTTCATTCGTGAGGTCATTGAGGACAGGTCTGTTGACCTTGTCAAGATTCCGACTGAGTAGAATCCTGCAAACTTGCTCACGAAGAGCCTCACTACTGAGCACTTTGCCTTCCTCAGGAGATTGATGGGCATTGGATGAGATGACGTATTTTTCCTCATCCTGTTGTACATGTGTACATGTTGTACTATCTTTCCTTTTTTCTCTCTCACTGGGGCAGATTCGCCTTTAAGTGGGAGGTTGTTGGGGGTAAAGGGGCCTCCGCCTAGCCATCCGTGTATTACTACACTGATAGTACCCACCACTACACACTGCAGATGCCGGGCGCCCGTCACAGTCACTTATTCTTTATTATTTTAGTGACAGTTTGAATAAAGGAAGGCCCGGTCACACATTGTGGTGTTTGGAGTTCCCACTTTTGAATCTCTCTCTCTCTCTTGGCTCTTGCTCTCTATCTGCCATAGCTCTCACCGCCAAGCTTCTTCCTCCTGGGTTCCACTTCCCTTTCAAAAGCATCTCATCAATTTTGGATACTACTCTTTCATCATCACCTATCCATGGGCCAAAACATCATTAGACATTGTCCAAGTCCTTAACAATCCCAACATCTTTTGAGAATTGCTAAGCATTGTCACCCTCAATGCAAAATGCTCTTCCTTGTCTATCATTTTTCAATTATCTAAAGTAAAACTAATTAGGTGCCTTCCTTGAACCTTCCATTTCAGTTGTATTCATACCTTATCATCACCAATATTTCATTAGTATTTGTTCTTAAGGTAAGCCTTAACACCTTAACAAAGCCAAAGAAAAATCAGATTACCATTGACATCCATAGCAAGAGTAAAAAGAAGATCACTTTTGGCCCTTTTAATTGTACCAAATCCATCCTCCATCTAAGAGCATTGTTTCTCCCATAGTCCTTGAAAAAAGAAATCACTTTTCTATGTACCTTTTGTAGTTGAGCTCTAAACTCTACACTCATGAATAGCTTTCTTTCCACATTTTCCTCCTTGCATGAAAGATACATTTAGCTTGAAAGGGAGAGGACCCCCATTTAGTGTGATTCATTACATCACAATGCAAGTGAATTGAACATTAATCCTAGAAATAAACATTGATTAGGACTTTGAAAAAAGACTTTATCCCAAGTCATTGTCGGCATATTTACATAGATTCTATCCAATCAGGAAGCCCTCCATGTCATTCCATGATCTTGATTGCACCATCTATAGATGGGGAAGCATCATCATCCAATTAGCCACATGTTTCAAAAAGCTATGTGCAAGGACTAACACATCCCACATCCCTCCTCTCTTCTTTAACCATCATGTCACCTCTTTGTGATCTATCACATGAGTTAATGGTCAATTTGCAATCACCAACTAAAATTGTGTGGCCATCTTTAAATTTTTTCTCAAACCATAATCATAGTGGCACCCTTCAACAAATTCAAGGCATAGATAGAGATTAGTGTCACCTCTGTCCATCATCAGAAGAGCTTAATAGAAACAATAGCTCCATTTCCATTGTCCCAAATTCATTGTGCCCTCAACTCTACCTTGGCAGAGACAATAGTCCCTCCCATTTCTCTCACTCTTACTTTCATAAAGTGCTCATATTCCTCTAGTGGAAGTTTTTTAGAAGGATCACCTCTTGCCTTAACCATCTATAAGGATACTATATATGATGAATGTTTCCCTTTGTGCCAACCTATAACAACTTTCAACTTGCCTTCATTTTTTCACTATTGAATCACCTTACCTTCCAAGAAAGAATTTTAAGCTTTCTTGTTATTTTCATCAACATTGAATTCATAGAAATACTTTGGTGCATCTTCAAAGCTTACTAATATGTTGATCCACAATCAACTTCCTTGCCAACTTATCGATTGAGGGCTCTAATTTGCATGACTTTTGAGGTATCCCACTACAATCTTACTCAATTTAATGGTCTCTTTTCCTTTCTACTCCTCAGTTTTTCCTTCATCCACATGCTTAGAGCTTTTTGATTGTGTGGTTTGTTTACATGGTGCATACTATAGCCAACACAACATTTCACCCTTATGCTCCATCAAGTGATGCGGATTGAGAAGATGGGTCCTTCAAAGTGTTTTTTAGCAAGGGAGATTGAGTCCCCAACATAGCAAGCACCTTGTTATTTCCATCTATTCCTTCCTCTCTTTCCTCTTTATTCTTGTGTGGACACACCTTCACACAAGTGCTTGAAGATTCTATGAACTTAACATGCATCATCAAATGCTTGTGAATGATACTAGTAAAATGTCACACCTAGGATGAAACCTACACACAAGGCATAGCACAAGCCATATCAATGATATATAATATAACAAGAATGAACATCAAAATCACCTCCCAACAATAGAGCTAAATGCGCTCACACTTGATCTTAGAGGCTAGTAGCGTATTGTGTCACAACCATGTCCCAAGAGCTGGCACCTCATATTACCAACCCACACCATCCTAGTATATGGACACATTGTGAGTAATAGCCATAATGTTCAAGTGTGGTGATCACACAATGATAAGTATAAAAGGGCCTTAAGTCCTATAGATAGGTCTTCTTTTCCTAACCCTAAAGTGTTCTCAATGCATTCGCACTAGATCACTTTAACAACTATTATGACACTATTGGCACCATCCAAGCTATTAGCATCAAAGAACTCAAGAACATTTGGAAACTCCCTTTTTATATTCCACACCGTCCTAGTGTATAGATGCATTATGTCTTAAGGGAGAGCCTTCATATGCTTGTGTATACAACAAATCCTCATTACAAGGCTCATTACAAGGACCCCTTGCCCTCTCCTCTGCAATAGAATCGGGGAATGTCAAGGATGGTGCTATTGGTCACCTTAGTTTGGCTGCTACTTTCTAGATGGAAAGAAAATGTAAAATACATCTTGGATCCTAAGTCCTTAAGCAATGCAACCAAAAAATATTCATAGAATTGGCAATTGTGGTCTAAAAATATCAATTTAGGAAAGCCATGATTAAGGAATATGGTCTTTGTAAACAACTTAGTAGTGTATTGGTGCCTTCGATGTCTTTTAACAAGGAAGGAAATGTTTTTGTTTACTAGATCTATCTACAATTTTCTAAATCATATCATTATGGATAGACATTATAGGTAAACTGGTTATAAATTCCATGTGGATTTGCTCCCATGGTCTATCAAGTACAAGTAAAAGTATAAGTAAACCACAGGAGTTTCTTTTATGACATGACAAATAATGCACTAGAGAGATACTTGATGACGAACAATAAACTTAGATACATACTTAGCAACATCATGCTTCGTGCTTCAATATGCGAGAGCGGGGGTGAGGGAGGGGGGAGGGGGATTTTTCAAATACCATTTTTACACATTTTTTAACATAAAGAAGGATGCCATATTAAAGGAGATATTTACAAATTAAATAGAAAAGGGTTATGTTTTATTTATAAAAAAATCACAAATAAGGGTATTTATAGATAGGCCTTGAATGCACTTGATATAGTGAGGATATACATATAGTGAATGCATTGAGGCTTCATGTTAGGCCAATAGAAGTATTGTGCAAATCATGTATCTCATTCATTATTATGGTTCTATATGGTACATTCACAAACAATTTCTTTTGGTAATACACATGAATCCATTTCAGTAGGTGTAATGATCAAGAACATTGTTGTTCATGTTTTGAAATTGACTCTATACAATAGGGAAGTCGCGATCTAAAGCATATGTAGAAATCATTGAATACAATGTCTTAATTTCAATTGTAGAAATATAATTCAAATACACATACTTAATTCTATTGAAACCAAGTATATGATGCAATCTAAATGCAATTAGACATTCTTACACTACAAGAATACTAAACTATTTCGATGGTCAATACTTGATGCTTCACGGTGTCTTTCTTAGCATCATTGATAATGGTGCTATTAGCATCGGTATCTATAGCATCGATATATCCATCGCAAAATCATATTCATTACAAGAGAATATAAGGAGAGATGTGAAATTCTAATGTGCTTAAGCAAGCACGTTAAAAATCTTAGGTAAAACACCATTTCAAAATCACAAAATATCTGTATTACCAAGTGCCCCATTTAATGTCAATTTAGATGTGAATTTAAAGTGAAACCAATGTTGCAAGAAAAAGCAACCATAAATAATAAGAACTCTAGAATGAGGCATAAATTGCAAGCATGTCAGTACATAATAAAAAGTTACATTTTCTCCCCGTGAAAATAGTTTATTGATAAGCCGCATAATCCGGTAGCGCTCTGCATACTCTCTCTCCAACTTGGTCAACAAAGCAAACAAAAATGAAACATGTTTGACATTGTCATCATGGAAGTGAGGCAAGCATAATTTCTTTATAAAAAGTGGGAGTTGATCTTACACTATTTGGCAATGATGCATACACCTTTCCAAATGTGTGAAATATTGAACTCTATTCTTGAAAATGATTTTCAACATATAATGCTTGTGGTCAACATAGCATGAAAGGACACATGTTTAGAAGCTTGTTAGTCTGCCTTATTGTGAAACCACCCTTAGTTTGAAAGGGATAAGCACTTTGGCATGAATCATTTATTAGTTGTGAAGAAGAATCGTGGTGGATGTAAACAAGACGATGAAGCATCAAACTCATGAAGATGAATCGGTGAGGTTTAAGGAAGTGAGATGAACAATTCATCATGGGTTTGGTGAAGATAAATCATGAATGCAATGGATCATCAATCTAGGGAAGGTGAATGATGGATCAAGGAAGGGGTGAAGGTGGATTATGGGTGTTAAAGAAGGGAAGGGAATGATCAAGTCAAGGGAAGGGAATGATCAAGTTTAGAGAAGGGAATGATCAAGTCTAGAGAAGGGCGAGTCTAGAGAGGGGAGGGAGGTATGAGAGGGAAGTGGAAGGTGACGAGACAAGGCTAAAACACACACACACACACTCTCTCTCTCTCTCTCTCTCTCTCTCTCAGATATACGCTAACACAACGTTTTCCCTCTCTCTCTCTCTCTCTCTCTCTCTCTCTCTCTCACAGAGGCTAGCGCACAGGCTTCTCCTCTCCATGAATTAGGGTTTCCTTTTCTGACAGAAGACAGCCATCTCCTGGACATCGCCCACATGCAGGCATCCTCTCTGAAGGTGCCCCTGTCGGCGCCGGCAAAGGCTGCAGCCACCTGTTCCGCAACCTCTCCCATGGCTACACCCTCGTCTGCAGCAGCCGCCACAAGAATATGGAGAGGACTTCCATGTCGTCGAATTCCGCACCGTCGACTCCCACGAGCTCGGGCTGTTCGGCATCTTCGACGGCCACTCCGGCAGCAGCGTCGCGCAGCACAACATCCTCCATGAGGTATGCATGCCCTATCCATCATTAGAACCTCCATGATTGCTCATGCTTTGTGCTTGTAGTACACATGACTAGCACATGCCCCCACACGTGTGGATTTACGTGTGCACTCGTGCATGTGCATGCGCCATGGTGGTTTTGTCTTATCCCTGCATGGTGGTTTTGTCTTATCCCTCCATGTCTTCGAATGTAGATTTGTATGATGGTGAGACAATGGGGGTCTGGGTGTCTATATATGCATGCCTTCAAATGTATATATGGAGATGCTCTTACTTTACATGTTTAAATGTATCTTTATAGATGATATGATACACCTGTGTTCCAAGTGTTTTTGTATGCTTGAGTATGTGACATTTGGATTTAAGAAAATGTATATCGAGATGCTTATGCTTGTGCTTAAATGTCATCTTTATAGATTATATGATACATGTGTTCTATTCTAGTGTTTTTTATGTGCTCAAATATGTGACATTTGGATTTAAGAAAATGTATGTGGAGATGCTAATACTTGTGTTTAAATGTGTCTTTGTAGATTATGTGATACATGTGTTCTATTCTAGTGTTTTTATATGCTTCGAGTATGTGGACATTTGGATTTAAGAAAAATGTATACATACATATCGTGACATGGATTCAAAACTCGTCATATCCTTCTTGAAGACCATGATTTGTGCAAGTCTACATGTTGTTTTTGTTGTGCATGTTTGGAAAAAAATTTATGGAGGATGACTTAGCTTTCCACACTCGAATCATGGACGGTTGAGTCAAAAATATCCCATTTCAATATGTCCCTTCATCCAAATTTTCACTTTGATCAATTATGATAAAATTGTCCCCCTCTTAAAAGGATGCGCATCATTGATACCATCTCTTTTGTGTACAACATTTTGACATAGAACTCCATGACAAAGCACAAATGCTTCCTAATTTTGATATAATAGAAGTTCATGGTATCCCTAAGTTTTGATATAGAAGTCTCTATGCTCCCTAAGTTTTGATATAAAAGTGCATTGTATCCCTAACTTCTGATATAGAAGTCCATTACCCTACACAAATACTCCCCAAGTTTTGTAAGCACAAGCCATTCTTAGAGGTTCCTTAATCCAAGGCCACAACTTAAATCACAATTTAAAAAATATTCGTGAAAAAGGATATAAGAGAAAAGCTTCTCCATGACAATGTTTTAATGTGAAACACACATGGTCTCATTGGCTTGGGTGGTTAAACTCAAGCTTGAGCTGCTGAGAGTGAGAGTGAGAACATAAGATTAAAATTTGGGTTAGCACTAAGGAGTCTTTAGGGAGCAAGATTTGGCTCTAATAACAAAGTGAATCGTGCAAACTAATCCAACAAATATTTATTTTTGATTGAGCAAGTTGCATAAGAGTGTGACCAAATTAAGGTCGATAATGGCAAGTCAACACATGTAAAGAACAAGAAGAAATTAAATACGTGAGGGATTAAGAGGATAAGAATGAGAGGACCATGGAATTCTTCTACATAATAGTCACAAGGAAATGAGAATTATTGAAGGTGGAATGTTGGAAGAACAATGATTATAGAAAACAAGAAAAAAGAATAAAAGGAACGAAAAGAACACTAAGAGAGTCATGGAATTGGATGAAAAAAAGGGCATGTGGAACATCTCATCAAGGGAAGGGAATTATAATGCATATTCTCATAAGTTACTATCTTGGGTTATATAAGTATTGCAATGGTGGTCCAATCATTAATATGATGCATATGGTCAAATCATATCCAAGTATTGTATATGTCCTTGACACCATTCCTTCACGTACAATTCACTAAGTTGATCCCTAACAATAACCCTATCATTAACATTTTGAATATGAAGCCACATTCTACTATTATCATCAATAGCTTGCTTAGAAAATAGGCTACCATGGAAAAATTGACTCTGCTTAACATTGCTTTAACTTTAGAAGACAAGATTACATCCCTTGTTGATCACTCTCTACACATATTGCACAAACCATATTTTTGAACCTACATGATGGAGTACTCAATATCATTTATTGGTTTTATTTTTAGCTATATTACTATGTGTTACTTATTTCTCTGAACAAGTGATTGGAGTTCCTCAAGCATTGTTGAGAGTTCAGTGTCAACATGAGAACACCTTGCTTATGCAACTCAGGGCACTTGTCACTTGTTTTTAGCCACAATCATTTATAAACATCGAGGCCTAGCTACACTAAAGTATCTCAACATTTCATGTATGGTTTTTCGAAGCTCTTTGACATTTTCTCTACAAGTCCCTCTTTGCACCTCAAAGTTTATGTGTGCCTTGATCGATGAACAATCTTGATATTCTGCTCATTAACATCACATAATATACTACATACTTGCACCTGGAGAGAGGGCTTCCAAGACCATCAGACAACATTCCAACAACCAGTATGTTAGTATTAAGTTTCCCTGGATGGTATGAGATGGGTGTTAATTTGTAATACATAGTCATTTTAGGGTACAAAAGGTAGGATGCTATCCCACAATGCTTTTAAAAACCTTGCAAATGTAAAGACTTGCGGCTCTCCATGCCATGAGATTTGGTAATCTAGAGATTGAGTAGCCATAACAATTTTTACTTGGACACTCTAATTCTCTTATTCATTTTCTTTGGCAAACTGCACTAGGGAATTCCATCGATGTTGACATGGGATTTGTCCAACAATGGCCATAGTACTACTTCATACCCTCCATAGGATGCATGTTGTCTGCTATACCAATGGAAGTTCATACACACCACATTGACATTGTACAAAACAAGGATTTTCTCCACCCTCTCTAGAACACTCATATTCTCAAGCAATCAAAATATGGCTCAATTTTGCCCTTTTGAAGACATTGTGTACTCAATAACACTTGTAATATGAGTGCTTGCCCCTGTCCCCTCCTCTTCTACATCAAGTGTAATTGGGATCGACTTGTTTTTTGCCATGTTTGGAGCTAGTGAGCTTTCCACATTGATTGTTTTTTACCCCATGTTACAAGGGCTTTTGGTGAGGTCTATTGTAGGGGAGGGTTATAAATATATACTCATTTCCTTGTTCGACAAGATAATCTTGTAAATCAAAGTATCTAGGACATACACATGGCCAACCTCGTGGTCACTCTTGCAATGAATTGGTGTACTTTGTATTCATCAATTCATGTGGGTAATAGCAAGAACATGTCTGTCATTGCCAATGTGAATTTCCTCCTTTAGTATTCATAACTATTTATTTGTATATCACATATAATAAGTTTGACAACAAAAAGGGCTATGAATATACAAACCTCTGTCCCTATTTTAGATGTGGCTCTTGATGATGGGTTCATATTGGATGCAATCTATGCACATAGAGAGAGAGAGAGAGAGTATGGGCATGTGTGTCAGATATGAATTTTTGTGTGTGTGATTATGCTTGTCAAACATGAGAGAGACAGAGAGAGAGACAGAGAGAGAGAGAGAGAGAGAGAGAGAGAGAGATTATACAAATAAAAAGAGATGTAGTGTGGGTGTGCATGCTAGATATGTGAGATGCACACACACCTCTAAGAATTCTTGACTTATGGGGTGAGGGGTCTTCTATCTAGATGATGTAACCGCAACAATGTGGGGGGTCATATGAGGGGGTGGCCTTATATAACTAGGTGCAACATCAGTGTGGGGAGGGCAAAGGGGAGTGTTGAGGACAAACATAACATCTCACTCAAATGAAAAATCTAGAGCCTTAGCTGGTAAGGTTGACTGTGTTGTAATCATATGATGTGTGAGCTTTCAATTCTTTTTTTTTCGTGAAATCAACAACAATGTTTTGACATGTATAGAAGATGAAAGAATTCAAGAGTGTGGACTTGAAATACTAGAGGAAGAAGCACTTGCATATACATGGCTCAAGAATTTTGTGTGGCAATATACATAGCTAACCATTAGCTCTATTTATAGAGGGTCAATCTAGCATTCATGTGGAAGCCCCCTTACAAGGCATTGTCTCCAACAGTTTAGCAATGACAAAGGTGGAATGTACATCTAACCATAAGCTCTATTTGTAGAGGGCCAATCTAGCATTCATATGGAAGTCCCCCTTGTAAGACATGGTCTCCCATTGTTCAATGATGACAAAGGTGGAGTGGTGCACCATTCTCTATGACCCATTTGAAACAGGAAATGTTGTAAGAAGTAATCTGCTAAGTGAGGCATTCTCCCAATTGGTGGAAACGTTGGAGAAGATCAGCCAACACAAAATAGTCGATGTTATATTGAAGAAAGTACAAATATTGTATGTGACATCATGATGGTTCATCTTTCTACCAACAATGTTGTGCATGGATTGGGGGATCAAAGTCCATCATGGAACTTTCACACTCAGGGGGAGTTAGTCGATGTTATGCATCTAGCTAATTGCTTGCTCAAATATATAATGATTTAATTTTAATTTCCATAGCACCCTTCATGGTGGAGCTCATTGAGCAAGTTGTGGACGGCATGCACCAATGGATTAAGTTGGGACAGAGATCTTGCACCTTATTCATAACACAAGTTATTCATAGCGAGACGATTGTTTGTGATATTGGAGATAAGAGAGGTAAGTGGTATAAAGTGACAATATGGTCATGTCAGTTTCTTTGATAGTATCAAACTTGGTTGCTCCTTTTATGAATGGTAGTAGTTAATAATAATATTTTTGTCTAAAATGCAATCACATGTGATACATATTGTGACAAGATGTGGATCTAGAGCATGACACAAGCTATGGTGGATGAAAGATGAAGACCAAACTCATAATGATATGGACAAGTAGAGACAAATTGTTACACAGGTGAATTAGGTTCCAAGATGGAAGCTTGGACTCATAAACACAATCTTGTGTAGGATTGAAAATGACAAGATACTTAACTGAAAGTACAAAGCATCATGAAATTGTATTCATTTCATATAAAAGTGATAATCAAGTACAATGCTTTATAGAGTTTGGGTTGTTCCACTTTCCTCACTGGGCATATGGGATTCGGGATAGCTCTTCATGGAGCATACATCATTTGTCTATTTCTCAACACCCCCCCTCAAATGATGAGTCCATTAGGGCCAAAAACGCTTCAAAAAATGCACTTTTGTTAATCACGGGATTAAGGAAAGGGCCAAAGAGAGTTCGCCACGTGTGCAAGAATATGGTATTCTTGTCTCCTCTTTTTTAGAGATGGTGGAGTCCATTTCGTGATTCTCTCTTCTTTTTTAGCCAAAACCCCTAAAGTCTGACATGTTTTGGAGTCCCAAAGACGTTATTTACTTACAAATCTGACAAAATACATGACAGAGATGTGATGAAATTAATAATGAGTTTTTTGAAAGTCTGGAGATCTTTCAATATTGTTTTTGGCGCCCAATACATACTCATTTGGGTTCTTGGCACTACTTTTTAGTTCATTCACCCCTCTTTGAGCTTCTTTCTCTGCGCTTTCATTCTTTTCATGGCTTCCTCCAGGCGCCCTTCTCGTTTAATACACTCTTGCACAGTCTATAGCCAGGGAGTAGATGGAAATTTTGAGCCCAAAACCTTTGCTGTAAACGATTGGGTTACTATGCTGCCATCTTGCAAGGGCTCCCATAAGGTGAAAAGAAGAAAACGAGAAGATATAAAACATCACTGGAAGGGGCATATCATTGCCTTCAAAATTATGCCCGAAGGCTGGTTTGTCAAGGTGCAACATGTTTACATGGCCAAGGATATGCACTTGCCTCCAAACGAACGTGTTCCCCAACAAACACATTGTAAGTTATAAGTTGAATAACGTATATAATTCTTTTCCATTCATGCAAGTTCTAACAAACGGTTCGTCATTGTAGATATCTTTCCGTCAACAAGTATTGAATGGCAACCTGTGGAAAGCCTAAGTGGGACTTTCCATGCCATTCATAAGGTATTGGCAGACATTATTTATGCCGATCAAACTGTGTCTTTTTATAGTGAATGCAAGGTTTTTATATATTATGCACAGTATGTGGTTCCCTCTAAAGCGGATAGGTATGGGAATATCGAAGATTTGCCATTGCCAAGTCTTTCATCTCTAAATTGGGAGATTCCTGACAAGGTAACAGTGCAGAGTTTCTAATTCAAAATATCTCAGGATATTAAAAAGTTCATGACAGCTGGAAGGATCTCAAGAAGAATACGTTTATCATGGTTTGTACCCCTCCATATCTTCGTGGCTTGCTTCAAAACAGCAAATTTACAAAGAACGAAGGTATCCTGGCTAAGTAGAAACTTTTCGGAAGAGGATTTGGACAACACTATAGGGATGCATTGGAAATCTAGAGAGTGCGATCATAAAGGTGATATCTTGAGGTGCAGTGCATGCCCTCAATCCTTGGCTTTGGCTTACAGTATCCCTCGCCAAAATCTTGATTTGGGCTTTGATTACAAGCGATACAAACTAAGATTGGGTATTTGGGTTCCCTTGGATTCTGATACAGATAACACACCATATAAACTTGTGGTGCACGTTTTTCCGCATGAAGAAGTAAAGAAGGTGAATGTTACTTCCAATTGGAGTCTGAAAGATGTGAGGGATACCTTGGAATTGCTAGACAATACATCCCCTAGATATAAGTTCAAAGTGAATGGCGTAACAATTGGTAAAAGAGCCGAGCGCTCTTTCTTTTGTACGAGTTGTTTGTCTCCCACAATTGTGAGTTTGGGGCCTTGAGAATGAAAACTTGGCAGGAATTTATCTTAATAGACTGTCCTTAAGATATTTTTTAATGGGAACTTCATAAGCTATCGTGAAGCAAGTCGCCTTTCGAATGTGTATAAATAAAATGTACATTGCATCCGATTTACAAGTGAAAATTTTCATTACACAATGAGGTACAAAAATTGCATAAAAATGTACAAAGCCAAAATAATAAGGCTCGTGTATAAAATGTACATTACATTCGATTTACAAGTGAAAATTTTCATTACACAATGAGGTACAAAAATTGCATAAAAATGTACAAAGCCAAAATAAAAAGGCTCGTGTATGCTTATATTTGCTATTTTCATTCTTTATCGATTTCTTCAAAGATATTTTTTCTCACAGGGCCTTTCTTTGATTGTTGAAAAAATTTGACCTTTACAGGTAGTCTCTTTTCTTGGGGCTTAAGAGGGGATGGATCAAATTTAAGAGGAGAGAGCACTGGCATTCCTTTTTTCTTAGACTCTGCAGCAGTGGTCCCATTACCTTTTCCCTTGCCCTCGTCTTTACCATTGCCATTGTCCTTACCCTTTCCCTTGACCTTTCCCTTGCTTGTGCCCTTAGCCATTGAAGTTTTGGGAGGAAGAGGGGAGTCAGGATCATACGGTGTGATTGCTTTGTCTAGAATCAGCTCGATGCATCTCTCCCTTATCCACCAAACATATGATTCAGGATAGTCTCTACACTGTAAGAATAAATGTTATAAGTTGGTGAAAAGACATCATGATAAGGGTTACACAAACATCAAATGAACTAAACTTACATTCACTCCTATTTGTAACAGCTTTGAATCCACTGTTCTGCAAATGTTTGAGATAACTCTCCATCCACAAGAATGCGCATCGCTTTGCAATGGAACTTCTTGCAGAAGAAAAGTATACGGCCTTTGAGGATCAGCAAGATCCTCGTATGTTGTATCCAAAAATGTAGAAACGAGTCTACCAGCACTGCAAAAGGAAGCTTTGTAAGTTCAAAATATTATTTATAAAAGAAATTAAAGTAAGTAATTTTCTTCCGACATACATTCGTGCTTGACCGTGAACACCGCTGAGAGAATTCATAAAGATAATTTCCCTTGAAAGACAATTAATGTAGATGAGACTCCAATGCCCTCTGCAAATTCATAAAAGAGGTGAGTAGAAGGGTGAAAGCAAATGAACATAAATTTTCCTCTACAGAAAAAGAAAAATACCTTTCTACATAAGGGAAAAAGATGTGGTGATTTCTCACACTATCGAAGCTACGAAAAAATGGTGAAATATTAGAACCAGATTTTGCAAAAAGTCCCACAGAGAGAAGTGGATCAACAATGTATATGGTTCTTTGGATATCGAGAGTGAGAGAGAAGACCAATGCCCTGCAGATAATAGCAAAAGCTATTCAATACCAATTTCATCCAAAATATAATTGAACCTATAAGACTTACCTTATGCAACAAAAAACCTTACCTTATGCAACAAAATACCACGGAGTCAGATAGTTGGACATCCCTTTTTTCCAACGTGGGCTTGTCCTCGGGAGATATACTAAGATATTCCTCCTCAGGTTCCCCAGCAACATTCACAAGAATCTGCCCATACACTTTGCCCATCCTCTCGCTGTTGACGGGAGCAAGTGATGCGGCTTTCCTCTTGTAAACATCGTCTTCAGTTTCAAAAACCTCCTGATTTTCTTCACTCAAGAAAGCCTCCTGTTGGGTGGCACCCCTTGTAGGGTAAAGGTGACTAACATCCTTAACATTTAGCTTTTTCTCTTTCCTGGAAAATTTTAGGGGAACGTTAAGGATTTCAAAGGCTTTTTGATCATTGGAAGGCAAGGGCCTCAGGACTTTGTCAAACCTATACCTCACTCTGCTAATGATGCTGAAATCTTTATTCATAAGGGTGATCCTATGAGCATGGGCGGCAGCAATGTAAGCGTCGTTCATGAAATCAATAACAAAATCTTCTGCGGCCTCTTGCAGGGCAAGAATGGCTGAGAGTTGCCACTTCTTATTTAGACCAGAGACAGTTGCCACTTGAGACAATCTATCAGATATCTCTTTAACCACCCTTATAAAAGCAGCTTTTGGAATGACATGCTGTGTAGCTCTCTGGGCTTTCCTGATCTCACTGAAACATCTCTGCATATAGAAGAACCTGGACTTCCTCTTTGTCTTTTGTGGCTTGGGGTGTTCAGTGGCTTCAGCAGATGTGGGCTCAGGTACCATTGTAGGGAATGAATCTTTCACAGGGCAAGCCTCATCCTTTGCTTCCTCAACTTCAGGTGAAGAAACATTTATAGAAGATGTAAGGACAACACCTGGTGTAGGGGGGATTTCTGTTGTAAAATGCTCTGGAGCCTGTGATGGACCAGCTTCTTCTACCCCCTTAGATTCATCAAATTTTAACTTTCTTCTACCCCCACTGTCCTTCCCATCTAGATACACTCTTCTTGCAGTTTGCTTTGTCCTTGCCATCCAGAAAAGCAAAAATAACAACCAGAAGGACAATAACTGAAAGACAAATTGGTGAGGAAAGTGACGAAATGAGCAATTCCGATACGGCGCGATATGAACAAAGCGAGCAGACTGGAACAGCGCCTTCGCTCCGTATTGGAGATCAGATGCCGATACGGCGCGATATGGAGGAAACCAACACTGCGTAAGGAAGCCCTCGCTCCGTATTGGAGATCAGATGCCGATACGACGCGATATGGAGGAAACCAACACTGCGTAAGGACGCCCTCACTCTGTATTTGCACGATATGGAGGAAATTGCTGATACGACGCGATACGGAGGAAACGAGCACACCGTTTGGACGCCCTCGCTCCGTATCGGCACACCTCTTTTTGCTAGCAAAAAAAGGACTTGTATCGCACAGTATCGGCAAGCAAGGCGGGAAGAGCTCGAGAAATGAAAAGTGTACACGTCGGAAAAATGACCACTTATATACCCAGGTCAATCATGACACGTGTCAGACACGTGTCCGATACTGATTGTGCCACGTATCTGCATTTATGGTCCGTATGCTACGTGTCAAGTAATGACCGGTCCACTTATTCGCCATGTGGTTATCGGCCACGTGTTGCCCAACGGCTACTGCCACGTGTATGAGACTAACGGATACTGCCAGGTGGCATAATCCGCGCCTACATAAGGGTGTGTTTATTATCTGTACGGCTTTTTTCAGTTTCCGACCTCTGTTTGTATTGCTGATACGGCGCGAGAGCGACTGTTGGTTTTCTTCGCTTTCCTCTCTTCGCTTCGTTTTGGAGGTTCTGTAGATCTAGTCTTCTTTCAGCGTTCCTCAAGCTCGTGTGACCACCTTTGTTGTGGCTCTAGCGCTTCTTACTGGGATCGCCGACACGGCACGAGGGGGCCTATCCGTCTGAATCGTTTCTCTCTTATCGCACCGTATCGTCAGAAGTTGGAAACATGTCTGAACCCATAGAATTCCTAGGATCCAAGGTTTCTCCAAGAACTGGTAAAAGAAGAAGGCTTTCAAAAGGCTCAAGTGCATCAACATCTGATCAGCCTGTGCATTCTTTTTCCTCTCCATCCTCTGCCACCAGTGTGAGAAAGTCAAGTACATCTCCAGGGAAGCGAACATCAGTAGTGAGAGGTCAAGGAGTATCAGAGCTCATTGATATCACTCCATCAGAGAGACTACTTGATTTTATGCTTCAGAATGGAATGGATCTCTCATTCTATGGAGTTGTGAAAAATATTTTTAATCATGATTGGGAACTTGACAAAGTTCTGAAATCTTGTGAAAAATATATTGTGGAGGACTTTTTGGAGTTTGAAACTCTTGCAGGTCCTTCTGTTGAAGTTGGCACAATTGAATATGTCCATGTTCCCATTGGGTCAACAGGAAATGAAAAGGCAGTATTTACTAGAAAGTGCAGGGCCCACTCTCTGGAGAGGTTTCATTCAACAGACATATTTTGCTGCACTCATTCCAAAAACTGCAAGATGATGAGAAAATCTGCTGCTTTTATTATTTTCACCCTTGTCAAATACCCTGTGAAAGCTGAGGAGCAACAGTTGGAAGGAGCAAAGACTACCAGCTTTTGCATGTTGGATGATCTGGTAGATGAAAGGGAAACAGAGGAGGTTGTAGATACAAATTTTGAGGCTTCTATTGCTGAGAATTTGGATGTTGCTCACTTCAAAGCTGAGACTATCATTGAGGAGAGCCAAGGAGATACAAACCCTCAACCTGATGAGAGTTCTCACCATATTGTTCCTTCCCTGCCATGTATACCTTTCAAGGACAAGGAGTACATTTTACTATCAGATATTCAAAAACTTTTTAATCTCAGGAAAGATTATTGTCTTGAAATTATTGCAGAGGCTTCTGATGCTGCAAATGGGATAATTGACACAGAAAATGAATCAAAGGAAGAGATTCTGAAACTTGATAAAGAAACTCTAGATGATAAGTTTATTGATGCTGGTGAGGCATTCTCTCTTTGTTTTGAAAAGGCCAAAGAAGCGGAGAAAGAGTTGAGTATTACTGATGAGGACTTCGATCGCATTCAAAGCGAGCTCGGCATTTCCAATTTTGGAAGAGAGGAGTCTGAATATGTTAAAGAATTGACTAACACCAATGAGACAGCATCATCAACTAATTTATGGAATCCGTTTAGATTGGAGTACGATGAAAATCAAGTGGTAAGATAATTTTGAATTTGCTTTTACACATTGGTAGGTTTACATTTCATGCTCATTCAGTATGGGTTTTATTTGCAGTTGGAGATTGCTGATATAGATAACTTCTTGGGGCGTGGCAAAGGATCGAGAGCTACTAGTAACACCACCAAAGACATTGCACTCGGCCACTACTTGGCTAGGATTGACCCTGAATCCTTTTTTCTACTTCATAGTAATTTCTCAGAGGACGCAGCATGGCCGATACTTTGTATTAAAGCTCTTACAAGGCTTCTAGGTTTCTCAGGATTACAATATAATGCCCACAAAATAATGTTTTTGGAAAAGACTACAGCAATTAGGATTTTTGGCTACGGTCCAGGTTACTCTGCTTCTAGATCAGGATACTTTTTGGCGTTTTCATCCTACGCCTTAGCTGCAGACAGAACTGATGTAAAATCTATAGCTGGCTACAAGAGAAAAAAATTTCTACGTTATAGAGGAAAGATTCCTGAGGAGGAAGAGAATGTGAGAGTTTTGGAAAACTAGCTTTGTATATATTCTTTCTTATATATAAAAGTGTGATTGCTCATGTGTCATTGCCGTCTTTTATTTGCATTCTTTGAAGTTGTCGTCGAAAAAACCAGTTGAATAGCTCCTCCAAAGCATTGCTTTTTGTAACTCCTCCCCCATGCCTTGTGCTTCGAAAATAACTTGTGCGTGCTTGATAGTGGGATTTTTCCATGCCTTGGTTGCTATAAGTTGCTAAGGGGCCATGCTCCTCCACAAAGAAAGGTCCATGAATATGAAGAATATGCTGCAATACAAAGTAACACAAATTTTATACCAATTGAATAACCTATCAAAATAAGCCGATATTAAATAATTATTACTTTACCAGATAAAAAGTGATATCTTTTTCTCCCCATGCCTCTTTTATCGCCTGAACAAGCTTTGTGATTGATCTTTTGAACTCTTCTGCATATGTATATGTTGTCTTATGTTGCCTGAGGAGTTTCAGAAAAACATCAAGGTGTATCCAGACCTCCATTCTAAGAAACGCAAGCCTCGGAGTGCTTGCAACATTTGTTGTGATCTCACATAGCTCTCTCCAACACTCCCAAGCCGCATTCACCTGCCTTCCTGAATGGTTTCCTAAGAATCGTCTAGCTTTTGAGCCTCCCATAGAGACATCGGCCAAGATATCTCTTGTTTTTCCTGAAAGTATTGGATCCTTTCTCAAGTGAACTTGGCCCCCATGAAATCCCATTTTCGATAGCAATGCCTCGCATTTATCAATACACTCATCTGATAAAGATAATGGCTTAATGGAATATGCATAGTCAAGATGCAACCTGAGAAGCTTATCGATTATTCTAATCTCTGCATGCAAAGTACAAATATGAACATTCTTAAGAGAGATGGAAAGAATGGGATCCCAGATGTCTTCTATGTTTTTAAATTTACTCAAATCTATAGAGTCTCTATTTGGGGCTCTTCTTACTGGTCGCAAACTACTCCAATCTTTAGATCCAATACTTTCCATGCAATAAATGCAAGGATATTTTGCATTTGCACCATTACATATTCCAAGCATACATTTGATAGTTTTCAAATCAGCACTCATATGCCATTCCACATTAAATTTACCAACCCCATCAACTACCAACATTTCGCCTTCACTTTGAGACTTAATGATATTTGGAATACATGTATGGTTGAACAACCATTTCAACGTTTGATGATTTTCAATTGGTACCTGGGCTGCACCAATCCACCAAATCTCCATCTCGGATTGGATCTTATGCAATGGAGCTTTGCCCTCGCCATTGCCATGGTCCAATGCCATGTTCATGAGGCAAATGCTAATTCTTTCCATCTTCTGTCCCTTTTGAATCTGTGCTTCATCTAACTTCAAGGCAAACTTTAGAACACCATAACTTTCTTCTACTGTGATTTTATACATGTGAACCATTGCAATTTGCACCTTTTTTAGATCAACCCATATATTGTTAAACTCATTGTAATCAAAAATTGCCTGTTTTTTTTGTTTTTCATAGGACATAGACCTTTCGATGTGAAAGTAATCTCCAAAAACATGTGGAATCTTGCGATTCATGGAAATTCTTGCAGTGGAAACTGCAAGGGCTCGGGGCAATCCAAATATAGTTACCCTATTGCGTTTAAGATTTTTAAACCATAATCCAGAGATAGCATGGTAACCTTTTCGACTTATACCCACAGTATCACATGTCTGTACGATTTCATTTGCTTTCACTGTGCCTTTTAAATCCTTCACTAACTCTCTCAGAGTTGGACCTCTCAAATCCACATTTTCTAGTGACTTAAGAATCCTCAAAATGTCATTCTTATTCATGGTTTCCTTCAAAAGTTTGATTCTTTCCTCATTCTCTCGGATATTTATGCCTAATATATTAGAGACATATTTCTTTGTAAGATTTAGTCTCCTTTTCTTTGCTCTCTCACACAAGCTGGTTATATTTTTTAATGGTCTCTTCCTCTCTCTAAATCCTACTGGAGTTTCTCTCAAGCGTATTAGCTTATTCTGCAATGAATTGTTAACATTTTTCAAAATATCAATCTGACTTGTCAACTCTAAAATTTTTGTTTGTGTAGTTTCTAGTGCTTTTTTCATTTCGTGCACTTGAGCTATATATGTGTAAGATGCAGAGTATAACCTCATACAGTAGCCAAGCATTCCATTGTAACCTTCTCCAGCATATCTTATATAGTCATGGACATTCAAAAAAGGAGGTGGTTTACCTGTAGAAGGATCCCTGGGATAGATATTTCCATCCACCCACAAATCTATATGCTTCATTCCTTGTGTTCGCAACCTGTTGGCTTCAATCTCATCTATCAATACTCGATGATGTATACTTCTCCAAGATGTGTAAGTCGGATCTAGCTGAATAGATAGCTTGTATTTACGTGTGCTTGCGCCTGTGTTATTTGAAGTAGTATTGCTAGACATTCTAGCAAATGAACCGAGCAAGAATCTCACAGTGATAGAAAGCAAGTGCAGCAAAAGGAATGGTAAAAGAGAATAGTGTATAGAAAGAAAACGCGGGAGCAAACAAATGCGAAGTTCGTACGAAAATCTCGAAAATACAAAATCTCTCGAGTTCCAAGACAATAAACGGCCGAAAAGGTGACCCCTGACCTGGATTAAAAGATGAGGGCAATTAATGGCCGACCTCTTCAATGAACCAAATATTCTCTCATTAATCACATCTAGACAACCAAATTTAGAGGTTTTATTCTTCCTAAACCTCAACTAATTAGCAAATTAATCACTTTCTTACAAGTGCCATTTTTGAAGCGTTTTTTGCCCTAATGCTCTACCCTTGTTGGCTTTTGCCCCCCCTACATGTGTACATGGACCAGGAAACTAGCTCTTTGGCAGCCTAGTCAAGTTAAGGCTTGAAACTTTACATCTTGGTAGGATTTTTACATCCACTATGGGAACCAAATTTCTTAGAACAATCTGTCAGAGTTGTTGATGGTAGCCGAAGTATCTTTTTCTTCTTCATTCATGAATTGACCTTGGTGGTGGTCATTCAACATACGTTGTGCTCTTTTTTTGTGAAAACACTCACTGGAAATATGGCCATTCTTACCACAATAATGACATTGCATCCAACTTATGTCGTCGGTGTTGAATCCTCGACCTCTTCCTTTGGGTCTAGTAGATCCTTTGGTGTATAGAAGATTTTCCCTTGAGCTGGTCTCTTTTACATCTTTGCGTTTAAATTTTCTTTCTCCTTCAAGCAGTGAGTGCTCTATATCTTTGAGTGAGACACTAGGAGCATTACTTAGCATGGACACAAGGTTCTCATATGGATCCTTGTTTACACTTGCAAGCAGTATGGCTATTGCTTCATCTTCATCAATATTCTTCTTAAGAGTTGTAAGCTGGGTTTTCAGGCTCTTGAACTTGTTAATGTGTGTGGTCATAGAAGCACTGCCTTTGATATCTAGTTTATAAAACTGCATGAGTAATTTTACCTTTGAGTTCTTTGCTTGGGTACCAAACATTTTGTCAAGTTCCTCCCAAGCGCTTCTAGCATTTCTAATGCCATATATATGATGTAGTACATCATCACTTAGTCCCCAGGCAATGATGCCTAGTTCCTTGTTATTTATTTTCTTCCATTCTTTGGTTTTGAGCTGGTCTTCTTCAACGAACCAGTCTTCATCATCTTCCCCCTTGCTATCTGTATCATCTTCAAATAGGTCCCACAAGTCCTTTTGCACCAGGTGATACATGGTCTTCTCCTTCCAGGCATGAAATCCTTTACCATTAAATTTAGCTATTTGCTTAAGCTCTAACATGTTGCTAAACTTTATTTAACAAGAAAAATATTTTATTTTAATGTGTCAAGAGACACAAGAGAATCAGTGTCAAATTGACAATAGTTGAGTATTAATGGATACTAGTCGGTACTTGATCTGCTTTCTCTTACAAACTTTGTGGATGACTTTTGAGCTTCCTCAGGCACTTCCAGAATAGTAATGAACTTCAAACAGTATTTCTCCATGATTAAAATCACTATTGATGACTTCAATGAGAAGAAACTATGAAGAATTGCAAATTTTGAAGCTTTGGCTATGGCTTCCTAGATTAGGGTTTAGATCTTGGTTTGGTTTTTTACTAATTTCATGAGCTATAGTGGATCATTTCCAAAAAAAAAAAATTATGAAAATGTAGCTCTCTTCAATCTCTACAGAAACCCTATGATCTCGGCAGAAATTGTGCTACGTGGAAAGAGAATAGACTATCCAAATGAAACTAGGTACAGATAAGTTAGCGTCATCCAATTTTCGCAATGCTGAGCAACTAGGGGCCCAATGTCTCACTATAATGTGAGAAGCAGAAGCGCATAGAGTTCATGAATGTTTTTCTAGAAGAGACCTTGGAGAGATATGGCCTCTATGTGGAGATACAACTCCTCCAAGTCAGGTGGGTGATGTTGTCCATAAACAAGATATGGCAGCAACTTCGAAAACAGGCAATGTTGAGGCAATATTTTCCCAATGTCAATGATTGAGGTGCAAGGTAGGAGCTCTCAAGCAAGAAAACACTTCTCTAGAAGGAAGTCTAGAGAAATTTGGCCTGTGGAGAGAGATATAGAAGCTTCAAGCGAATAGGGTACTATTGGCTATGGTTGCCATGGAAGCTTTATTGAAGGTAGAATTGCAAATGAAGTTGGAGATGAGATCCAGCACTCAACCTGAGTTGGGAAGAGATGGAGATGATCTAACCCATAATCGAATGGGTTCTAATACCATGTTACAAGATGCGGATCTAGAGCATGACACAAGCTATGGTGGATGAAAGATGAAGACCAAACTCATAATGACATGGACAAGTAGAGACAAACTATTACACAAGTGAATTAGATTCCAAGATGGAAGCTTGGACTCATAAACACAATCTTGTGTAGGATTGCCAATGACAAGATACTTAACTGAAAGTACAAAGCATCGTGACATTGTATTCATTTCATATAAAAGTGATAGTCAAGTACAATGCTTTATAGAGTTTGGGTTGTTCCACTTTCCTCACTGTGCATATGGGATTCAGGACAGCTCTTCTTGGAGCATACATCATTTGTTTATTTCTCAACATATTTTAGCATACTTATGTACAAATGTTGATTACGAAGCAATTAGCCCTCCAAAATGTTGAAATATTAGAGTGAAATCAAGAGCGCGTGCACAAGAGGGAGAGAGAGAGAGCTCAAGTACAAGAAGAACATCTTGCTTAATGAGTTGTTCACAAGTCCAACTAGTACACTCTCCTCTACATTGAGAGTGACATCTAGACTATTTAAATAGCCTCTAGATGGCTAGGGTTAGATTTTTCCCCTACCCTCTATTTCATTCACACCAAATTACCCTTATCCATCCTTGCATACATAAGGTTCACATGCCTATCTCTCAATACCCCCCCTTAACACTACCATAGTGGCATTGGACTATAAGATATGTTAATGCCTCCCCCTCCCCCCCCCCCCCCCCCACCAACAAAAAAAAAAAGAAATGCATTTATAAATCAGGCTACAAGAGTGATTATAAGTAGAGAATTTATAGATTGCACTTCATTTTGTCATGATATTTTTTCCAATAGTTACTAACAAGATGTCCCTTCTTATTGCAAAAGAAGCATTTTGTGGAGATAGTATGAACCAAGAGTTGCTCACATGTTGTTGAAGTAGATCCATGACTGGTGCTGGCTTCCAAGGGTTAGGAATACCTTCTTTACAACTTTTAAGAGAATTGCAATGGCATCTTCATCATGAATTGGAGCTTGAACTGAGGATAGTTGTGCCATGAGCCCCTTCATGTGAGAAATGAACTTACATAGGTCTTCTCCTTACTTATACTCCAAACTTAAAAAAATTAATCTTAAGGAAAATTTTAGAGTTCTTTCATGTAACAACATAAAGCTTTTCAAGCTCATCCCATTTCTCCTTGGTAATGGAGAGTTAGTCAATGTTATGGATTAGGGATTCATCTAGATGATGCATGATTATGGCTTAAGCTCTTTCATCATTTTCTACATCAAGTAGGTTTGATGGATCAATAACCCTGGTCCCTTTGATGAAGGGCCAGTAGCCCCATTCCATCATTTTATACTTCACCAATACATACCATGGATGAAAATCTTTTCCATCAAACTTACGGATTTGAGGTCTAATATCAGCATAAGCCATGGTCATGATAGGAAGGTCTTACCGATTTCTCTGGCAATGGTAGTGTCTAGTTCTTTATACAATGGCCAGTAAGTGCAAAAGCAAAAAAAGATGATTAATGCATAACATGCTCAATTATGATGTGTTATAAGATGAGATGAGGGATGAGGACAATGATCTATGTGTTTATACTAGATTTAACAAATATCCAGTAAGTGATTAGAAGGTTAATCAATTGTGTTTAGAAATACTAATGTTAAGCTTAGTGAGATGCTAGAGTGAAGACCGATTGAAAGTCAGCTTCACGGTAAGCTCATTGATATCCTCTGAGAGTTGGAGCTACTCTCAAATTTGGAATAAACTTCAGAGAACATGCTTCAGTGATTAGAATCAATGTTAATGACTCCCAAAGTGAAAAAAATGAAAATAGGAGAGCTTGAAGCTTTCTAACTATGGTTACCAGGAAACCCATAGCTAGGGTTTTGCTTTGTGTGAGCAACAAAGAAGGAATTTTACCAAACCCTTTTAGGGTATGATAGCTCACTTATGGAGCTACAAAAGCACCATGAATCTCTCCTATATTGCTCCTTCTACAATGCATGGCAAACTACGAATCATCATGCTATCAAAAATGACACCTTTTCTACATCTGTTGCAATGCCAATCTAATATACCTCCAATGTCCGGGTTTGACTCGACATGGTAATGCCCCTTGCGTTAGAGAAGAAGTTCCCAAAAAAACATCAAAAGCCGATAAGCCCTCCTTTACCCACACTAACTCCTCCAATGGAGGTAGGTGTTGGCTAGCTATGGAGGTTGAAAGACCAAGATGGGAAAATGAAGCTTTTCTTGTGTACTTAGGTTGAGCTAAGGTTTAGGGAACTTCAAGGGATAAGAAGTGGCTCCAATAGCATGTTGAAATATTAGAGTGAGAGGAAGAGAGTATGCATAAGAGGAAGAGAGAGCACTCAAGTATAAGAAGAAGATCTTGCTTAATGAGATGTTCACAAGTACAACAACTAGTACACTCTCCTCTACATTGAGAGTGACCTCTAAGCTATTTAAATAGCCTCTAGATGGCTAGGGTTAGGGTTTTCCCCTACCCTCCAGTTCATTCACACCCAGCTACCCTTATCCACCCTTGCATATATAGGGTTCACATGTCTATCTCTCAACACAAAATTCATGACAAAAGCTATAATTATGGATAAGTAGGTGCAAGATATAACAAGAGGCCCAATGAGAGGTTTATATAAGATCCATTATTGTCAAATTTATGGGAAAATATTTTTTAAACTTTCAGTATATTTCCAATAACTTGCTATGAATATTACTTATTCCAGGTAGCAAGCAATATGATATGGCTTTCTTAGGTCATTTTTATGTGTATACAATGAGAAGGGGACACTACCTTAGATTGTAAGATGAGATGTGATGACCTTGCATCGATAGCATTGGAATCTCAAAGGCATATGCTTGTATCACTTTACTGAAGAGGGGAGATTTTTAAGAGCGAAGGCAACATGTTTAGTTAAATCTCTATAATATCAAATCCTAACAAAGCTCTCTTTATTTGTAGCAATACACACGTGTTCACGTTCTCTAATATTCATTTATAGCTAAAGAAAAACAAAAAAAGAAAAAAAACACAAAAACAAAGCAAGAAGAGCCAATGTACCTACCATAAAGGCTCGAGGATGAGTTCTTTTCTGCCTCCTCTTCGCGACGCCCCTTCTTTCTCCCTTGTGCACTTCTCCCTCTTCTTCATATTCAGTGATAGCGGTAGTGAGGAGCTCTCCTTCTCTCTCTTTCCCTCTTTCTCTCCCTCTCCCTCACTACAAGGAAACAAAGCAATAGCGACGGCAATTAGTGACGCCCCACAAAGAAAAAAAGTGGGCCGAAACCCGAGCACGTTTCATTTCACGCATTCGTAAAACTTTTCGAGAGGGAGAGCGAGAGAGAGAGAGAGAGAGAGAGAGAGAGAGAGAGAGAAAGAGAGAGAGCGACTATTTTGCATAGAGGGTGAGAGAGGGAGAGAAAGAAGGCTTGTCACCGCCGCTGCCATTCACGAAGGAGAGGAGGAACCGCCGTCGCGAAGAGGAGCTGCCAAACCCTCCTGCAAATCTTTACAGTGAGTCCATTCTCTCTCTCTCTTACTTATTTAGGGTTTAATTTATGTATATTGAGAGAGGAAGAGGAAATAAGAGAGAGAAAGAGAGGGAGAGGGAGAGGGAGAGGGAGAGGGAGAGGGAGAGGGAGAAGGAGAGGGAGAGGGAGAGGGAGAGGGAGGAAAGGGAGAGGGAGAGGCAGGGAGAGAAAGAGAAAGAGAGGGAGGGGGAGGGGGAGGGGGAGGGGGAGGAAATGAGAGAGGGAGAGGGAGGGAGAGTGCATTCTCTCTCTTTTACTTTTTTTTATATAATTTGTGTATATTGAGAGAGGGAGAGGAAATGAGAGAGAAAGAGAGGGAGAGAGAGGAAATGGGAGAGGGACGGGAGGGAGGGAGAGGGAGGGAGAGAGAGAGAGAGAGAGAGAGAGAAAGAGAGGGAGAGGGAGAGGGAGGAAATGGAAGAGGGAGGGGGAGGGGGAGGGGGAGGGGGATGAAATGAGAGAATGAGAGGGAGAGAGAGTGTATTCTCTCTCTTTTTTTTGTATAATTTGTGTATATTGAGAAAGGGAGAGGAAATGAGAGAGGGAGAGGGAGGAAATGAGAGAGGGAGAGGGAGGGAGAGAGAGAGAGAAAGAGAGGGAAAGAGAGAGAGAGAGAGGGAGAGAGAGAGGGAGAGGAAGAGGGGGAGGAAATGGGAAATGAAGAGGGAGGGAGGGAGACATTAAACATAATAGGAAAATGAGAGAGAGAGAGAGGAAATGAGAGAGGGAGAGGGAGGGAGGGAGAAGAAATGAGAGGAGAGGAAGAGAGCAAAAGGAAATGAGAGAGGGAGAGGAGAGAGAAAAAAATGAGAGTATGAGAGGAGAGAGAAAAAGAGAGAATATGTTAAACATAATAGGAAAAGAGAGAAAGAGAGGGTATGGGTGAGGGTGAGGGAGAGGGAGGGAGAGGAAATGAGAGAGGGAGAGGAGAGAGAAAAAGAAATGAGAGAGAGAGAGAGAGAAGAGAGAAAAAAAAAGAGAAAAATCATTAAAACTAATGGGGAAAGAGAGAAAGAGAGGGTCAGGATGAGGGAGGGAGAGAAAGAGAGAAAGGGAAATGAGAGAGGGAGAGGAGAGAGAAAAAGAAATGAGCGAGAGAGAGAGAGAGAGAGAAGAGAGAAAAAGAGAGAAAAATCATTAAACCTAATAGGGAAAGAGAGAAAGAGAGGGTCAGGGTGAGGGAGGGAGAGAAAATAAGAGAGGGAAAGAAAGAGAGAAAGGGAAATGAGAGAGGGAGAGGAGAGAGAAAAAATGAGAGAGGGAGAGGAGAGAGAAAAATATAAAAAATCATTAAATCTAATAGAGAAAGAGAGAAAGAGAGGGTCAGCGTGAGGGAGGGAGAGGAAATGAGAGAGGGAGAGAGAGAGAAAGGGAAATGAGAGAGAGAGAGAGGAGAGAGAAAAAGAGAGAAAAAATCATTAAACCTAATAGGGAAAGAGAGAAAGAGAGGGCCAGGGTGAGGGAGGGAGAGGAAATGAGAGAGGGAGAGAGAGAGAGAAAGGGAAATGAGAGAGGGAGAGGAAAGAGAAAAAAATGTGAGAGAGGAGAGAGAAAAAGAGAAAAAAATCATTAAACCTAATAGAGAAAGAGAGGGTGAGGGCGAGAGAGGAAGAGGGAGAGAAAGAGAGAAAGGGAAATGAGAGATGGAGAGGAGAGAGAAAAATAAATGAGAGAGAGAGGAGAGAGCAAAAGAGAAAAAAATCATTAAACCTAATAGGGAAAGAGAGAAAGAGAGGGTCAGGGTGAGGAAGGGAGAGGAAATGAGAGAGGGAGAGAAAGAGAGAAAAGTAAATAGGACCTTACAATAAGCTCATCCTAGGCTCATAGGGGTTAAGCCGATCCTCAACAAACCTAAGAGATATATAGCTAAAGAGCCCTATCATACTTGTGCCTCCTAGCATAATGTTCTTCTTGCAAAGAGACCTCTCATACATGGGGCTTGTCCTAGCCTCCACCACGCAAATATACAACGAAGGCAATCAGCCTATCAATATGAAAAACATTCATTTTTCATAGCGTAATCCCAAAAATAACTTTGTATATTCCATAAAAATCTATCTCTTCTTAAAAAGACAAATACTAAAAACTAAAACAGCATCTTTCATATGCTTCGCAAAACTAAAACAACATCACCACAAGATCTCTTAGGAAACTCATCTTCAACTATCAATTTTAATTAATAAATATAATATAAAATCACTTGCAAGGAATGACACTCTTTTATCATTAACCCTCTTTCTTCCTTAGAATAGTCTTAGGAACAAATTTCTGCTCTAACAAGCATATATTTGAGCATAATAACTATTTTAAGGTTTATTCCATGAGTAGTAGTAGTATATATGCAACCATCAAGCTAGAGATCATGCTTTGGTATCTGTGGAGATCCCAATCGCATGCCCTCATAGAGATTGTAGTGTGCAATAGTGTGGAGAGAAGATGGGTGAGTTGTAAGTGGTAAAGGAGAATTCTATTGATGATGGAGAGAAGATGAGGTGAATTGTCAATCCTATTCTTAGTGAGTGCAACCTACCCATAGTCGTGGTCGTCGTGGTCCTGGTCCTGGTCGTGGTTGTCATAGTTGTAGTCGTAACCATGATCGTGGGCGTGGTCGTAGTCGTAGTCGTATTCATAGTCGTGGTCGTGGTCGTGGTCGTGGTCGTGGTCGTGGTCGTGATCGTGATCGTGATCGTGGTCATGGTCATGGTCATGGTCATAGTCGTGGTCATGGTCGTCGTAGTAGTGGTCGTGGTCGTGGGTCGTGGTTGTGGTTGTCGTAGTCGTGGTCGTGGTCATGGTCGAGGCCATGGCTGTGGTCGTAGTCATAGTCGTAGTCGTAGTCGTAGTCGTAATCGTGGTCATGGTCGTGGTCGTGGTCGTGGTCGTGATCGTGATCGTGGTCATGGTCGTGGTCGTGATTGTGACGTAGTCGTAGCTATGGTCGTGGTTGTGGTCGTAGTCGAAGTAGTCCTAGTTGTAGTCATAGTCATCGTGGTCGTGGTCGTGGTCGTGGTCGTGGTCGTGGTCGTGGTCGTGGTCGTGGTCGTGGTTGTAGTCGTAGTCGTAGTCGTAGTCGTAATGTAGAAAAAGAGAGAGAGATGGAAGGAGAGGATACCAATTTAAGAAAGAAAAAAAAGAGAGAGATAGAAGGAGAGGATAACAATTTAAGAAAAAAAAAAGAATGATAACAAAAACAAATTGTTTGTTGTAACGTAGACAAAATGGAAAACGATTAAGGTCTTGTTGTTTAAGATCCTGAGGCGTATCTTAATCAGTTTGTCCCATGTCCTTGCTCTCAATGCAAGCTGGCAATTAGATGAAAACGTCAATTGTCTATAGAACACGTACGACGATTTGGCGAGTTTCAATCTGAGATCATTGATCAAGCGATTGCGAATTTTCAGCAAACGGTAAGAAAATTTAATATCAATCATGCACTGTACTCGCAAGCTAATTGAATACCATATACAATAAGATTGGGTCTGGCTGGCAAATTTTCTATTCATGGAGGTGATGTCTCGTCCCAAGGAGGAGTGCACCCTTTTCGGCCAATTAGAAGAGTTCATGGGCGTGCGATGGATGGAGTGCATGAGCCAATCCACCACTTGCAAGGCCAATCTATACCGTCAATGCCAGAGGAGACAGGTAACCTTCCAGACCTACGTACAGTCTAGTGAGGAAGCATCCATACCATTATATGATGGATGCCGAGTATCTCGCCTAAAGTCACTGCTTGCACTCTTAAGTATGCAAGCAAAATACGGGTGGAGCGATGCGAGTGTGACCAAGTTGTTTAGGTACCTTGTATATACACTTCGTTTAATTTTTTTTCGGCACTATTATTAAAAACATTTGTGCTTTTTCAAGGTGTTTATGATTTTTTTCAAGTTATTGAAATATCATATATTACCACCTGCAAATACCATGCCTGAGTCTCGTGATGATACATGACATGTTTTACGAAAGCTTGGCATGGACTACAACAACATCTATACATGTATCAACGATTGCATACTATTTTGAGGAGAATACGAGACTATGGAGACATGTCCAAAGTATAGTGCTCACAAGTATCAACAGGACTTGCAAGGGCAAATCATCCCTCAAAAATTTCTCAGACACTTTCCGCTTATCCCCCGCATAAACCACATATTTCATACGTCCGGCATGTCGAGCTTGACAATGTGGCATGCGCAAAATAGGTCCACCGATGGAGTTCAATGAATATCAGCGAATTCACGCGCATGGAGCCACATTGACTCTACCTTCCTAGGCTTTGCCCGAGAGCCAAGGAATCTTCGGCTCGGTCTTGCAGTGGATGGCGTGAACCCATTTGATCTGTGCTCAACTTCTTACAGTGTGTGGCATATAGTCCTTGTCAACTACAATATCCCTCCATGGCTTTCGACGAAGGAAAGACATCTCATCCTTAGCTTACTCATACCCGGCCACTACAAATTCAAAAATATGGATGTGTATCTTCGTCCATCAGTCGATGAGCTTAAGATTTTGTGGGAGGAGGGAGTCACCGTGCAAGATATGGGCAGG
Source organism: Lygodium microphyllum (assembly GCF_053477565.2). NCBI lineage: Eukaryota > Viridiplantae > Streptophyta > Polypodiopsida > Schizaeales > Lygodiaceae > Lygodium > Lygodium microphyllum. The sequence continues at coordinate 83,310,157 of NC_141154.1, read as the reverse complement.
CACGATGGTCGGCGGTTAGTCAATATTCGAGCCATTCTCATATGGACGATGCATGACTTTCCGGGATTCGGAGAGTGCTCAAGTGAACAGGCTTCTGTTCTCGTTGGTAATATCTATATTTTATCTCGTTCAAGCTTGTATTCACTGGGTCATGGTGTTGGAACAGGTCTAGTTACCTCAGGTTATCATGCATGTCCATTGTGCGGGCCACAGTTAGACTCCCGAAGGTCACAAACCATGAAGAAGATGGTATATCAAGGACACACCGCTTTCTTGCCAGAGGATCATGAACTCAGGGAAGGTTTTCTTGGATGACCTCCAACACATATGAATGGCACAAGCTAGTACGAGCTGAAAATGGTCCATGCAGAGTCACATCCAAATGGAATGCGGCGGTTCTCAGTTTTCTATGAGTTGCCATATTGGACCCACTTACAGGTCAACCACTTATTGGATCCCATGCATATTTTCAAGAATGTGGGCAGCTTGCTATGGGACCACATCAAAGGAAAGAAAGACACTATAGGGGTACGAATGGATTTGAAAGAGGTAGGTAAGATGGAGGCGCTTTGGCCACAGTAGAGTGCTGATGGTCACGTGCAGCTACCTTGCGCTCCTTGGGTTTTGTCCACTAAAGAAGAGCGCATTGTAAAGCAAGTAGTTAAGTCTATTCGCACTCCGACGGGTATAATGCGTTCTCTCATGTCTGCATTTTCTAAAGACGACCAGGGCTAAAATCCCATGACTGGCATAAGATATGTCAGGTTTGTACTACGAATGGATTGTAATTGGCATGCGCATTTTGCTATTTGGAGTGTAGCCATTATTTAAAATGCTTTCTCATTTGTGGCAGTTTGTACTACCGATCGCGATCGCACGATGTCTCACTCCAGAAATACACGGGGCCATTTACAGGTTGTCAACTTTGGTGGTGCAATGGATCTCATAGAAGGAGATTAAGATGTCCTCTATTGAATCCACGAGGCTGGGAGCAGTGGAGACGGTCTGTCTCTTTGAGAAATACCTGCCTACCAGCATGCTCATAATACAAATCCACCTTCTTGTGCATCTTGTAGATGAATTGGAGATTGCTGGACCTCTCCATATGCAATGGATGTTCTTCTTGGAGTGCTTCATGAAAACCCTGAAAGACTCTGTGCGACAACGAGCTCAGCCAGAAGGTAGCATGGCTAAAGGTTGGTTGGTATCTGAGGCGCTAGTGCATATTTCACAATTGCTACCAATGATGGATCCTGGAAACGAAATGTTATGGTCACCGAAGGACGATAATAGACTGACTGGAGATGTGGTGGTTAAAAATGGGGTAGAAAAAAGAATGTATGCCTCAATGGAGGAGAAGGTGAATCGCTTTTGTATGTTGTCTCAATGGAGGAGATGAGAGAGGGAGAGGGAGGGAGAGTGCATTCTCTCTTTTACTTTTTTTTATATAATTTGTGTATATTGAGAGAGGGAGAGGAAATGAGAGAGAAAGAGAGGGAGAGGGAGGAAATGGGAGAGGGAGGGGGAGGGAGGGAGAGGGAGAGGGAGAGGGAGAGGGAGAGGGAGGAAATGAGAGAGGGAGAGGGAGGGAGAGAAAGGGAGGGAGAGAGAGAGAAAGAGAGGGAGAGGGAGAGGAAGGAAATGGAAGAGGGAGGAGGATGAAATGAGAGAACGAGAGGGAGGGAGAGTGTATTCTCTCTCTTTTTTTTTGTATAATTTGTGTGTATTGAGAGAGGGAGAGGAAATGAGAGAGAAGGAGAGGGAGACGGAGCCGGAGACGGAGACTGAGGAAATGAGAGAGGGAGAGAGAGAGAGAGAGAGGGAGAGGGAGAGGGGGAGGGGGAGGAAATGGGAGAGGGAGAGGGAGGAAGAGAGAAACAGAGGGGGAGGGAGAGGGAGAGGGAGGGAAGGAGAGGAAATGAGAGAAGGAGAGGAAGAGAGCAAAAGGAAATGAGAGAGGAAGAGGAGAGAGAAAAAAAATGAGAGTATGAGAGGAGAGAGAAAAAGAGAGAAGATGTTAAACATAATAGGAAAAGAGAGAAAGAGAGGGTGTGGGTGAGGGTGAGGGCGAGGAAGGGAGACGAAATGAGAGAGGGAGAGGAAGAGAGAAAAGGAAATTAGAGAGGGAGAGGAGAGAGGAGAGAGAAAAATAAATGTGAGAGAGAGGAGAGAGAAAAAGAGAGAAAATCATTAAATCTAATGGGGAAAGAGAGAAAGAGAGGGTCAAGGTGAGGGAGGGAGAGAAAATGAGAGAGAGAGAGAGAGAGAGAGAGAGAGAGAGAGAGAGAGAGAGGGAAATGAGAGAGGGAGAGAGGGAGAGGACAGAAAAAAATGAGAGGGAGAGGAGAGAGAAAAATAGAAAAAATCATTAAATCTAATAGCGAAAGAGAGAAAGAGAGGGTCAGGGTGAGGGAGGGAGAGGAAATGAGGGAGGGAGAGAAAGAGAGAAAGGGAAATGAGATAGGGAGAGAAGAGAGAAAAAAAAATGAGAAAGAGAGAAAGAGAGAAAGAGAGAAAGAGAGAAAGGGAAATGAGATAGGGAGAATGAGAGAGGGAAAGAAAGAGAGAAAGGGAAATGAGAGAGAGAGAGAGAGAGAGAGAGGAGAGAGAAAAAGAGCATTAAACCTAATAGGGAAAGAGAGAAAGAGAGGGTCAAGGTGAGGGAGGGAGAGGAAATGAGAGAGGGAGAGAGAGAGAGAAAGGGAAATGAGAGAGGGAGAGGAAAGAGAAAAAAATGTGAGAGAGGAGAGAGAAAAAGAGAAAAAAATCATTAAACCTAATAGAGAAAGAGAGGGTGAGGGCGAGAGAGGAAGAGGGAGAGAAAGAGAGAAAGGGAAATGAGAGATGGAGAGGAGAGAGAAAAATAAATGAGAGAGAGAGGAGAGAGCAAAAGAGAGAAAAATCATTAAACCTAATAGGGAAAGAGAGAAAGAGAGAGTCAGGGTGAGGAAGGGAGAGGAAATGAGAGAGGGAGAGAAAGAGAGAAAAGTAAATAGGACCTTACAATAAGCTCATCCTGGGCTCATAGGGGTTAGGCCGATCCTCAACAAACCTAAGAGATATATGGCTAGAGAGCCCTATCATACTTGTGCCTCCTAGCATAATGTTCTTCTTGCAAAGAGACCTCTCATACATGGGGCTTGTCCTAGCCTCCACCACGCAAATATACAACGAAGGCAATCAGCCTATCAATATGAAAAACATTCATTTTTCATAGCATAATCCCAAAAATAACTTTGTATATTCCATAAAAATCTATCTCTTCTTAAAAAGACAAATACTAAAAACTAAAATAGCATCTTTCATATGCTTCGCAAAACTAAAACAGCATCACCACAAGATCTCTTAGGAAACTCATCTTCAACTATCAATTTTAATTAATAAATATAATATAAAATCACTTGCAAGGAATGACACTCTTTTATCATTAACCCTCTTTCTTCCTTAGAATAGTCTTAGGAACAAATTTCTGCTCTAACAAGCATATATTTGAGCATAATAACTATTTTAAGGTTTATTCCATGAGTAGTAGTAGTATATATGCAACCATCAAGCTAGAGATCATACTTTGGTATCTGTGGAGATCCCAATCGCATGCCCTCATAGAGATTGTAGTGTGCAATAGTGTGGAGAGAAGATGGGTGAGTTGTAAATGGTAAAGGAGAATTATATTGATGATGGAGAGAAGATGAGGTGAATTGCCAATCCTATTCTTAGTGAGTGCAACCTACCCATAGTCATGGTCGTCGTGGTCATGGTCGTGGTCGTGGTCGTCGTAGTTGTAGTCATAATCGCGATCGTGGTTGTGGTCGTAGTTGTAGTCGTATTCGTAGTCGTGGTCGTGGTCGTGGTGGTCGTGGTAGTGCTCGTGCTCGTGGTCATGGCCATGGTCATGGTCATGGTCATCGTCATAGTCGTGGTCATGGTCATCGTAGTAATGGTCGTGGTCATGGGTCGTAGTTGTGGTCGTCGTAGTCGTGGTCGTGGTCGTGGCCGTGGTTGTGGTCGTAGTAGTCGTAGTCATGGTCGTAGTCGTAGTCGTGGTCGTGGTCGTGGTCGTGGTCGTGGTCGTGGTCGTGGTCAGTCGTAGTCGCAGTCATAGCTGTGGTCGTGGTCATGGTCGTCGTGGTCGTGGTCGTGGTCGTGGTCGTAGTCGTGGTCGTAGTCGAAGTAGTCATAGTCGTAGTCGTAGTCGTAGTTGTCGTCGTCGTCGTCGTCGTCGTAACGTAGAAAAAGAGATAAAGATGGAAGGAGAGGATACCAATTTAAGAAAGAAAAAAAAAGAGAGATGAAAGGAGAGGATAACAATTTAAGAAAAAAAAAAGAATGATAACAAAAAAAAATTGTTTGTTGTAACGTAGACAAAATGGAAAACGATTAAGGTCTTGTTGTTTAAGATCGCGAGGCGTATCTTAATCAGCGTGTCCCATGTCCTTGCTCTCAATGCAAGCTGGCAATTAGACGAAAACATCAATTGTCTATAGAACACGTACGACAATTTGGCGAGTTTCAATTTGAGATCATTGATCAGGCGATTGCGGATTTTCGGCAAACGGTAAGAAAAGTTAGTATCAATCATGCATTGTACTCGCAAGCTAATTGAATACCATATACAATAAGATTGGGTCTGGCTGGCAAATTTTCTATTCAGGGAGGTGATGTCTCGTCCCAAGGAGGAGTGCACCCTTTGCAGCCAATTAGAAGAGTTCATGGGCGTGCGATGGATGGAGTGCATGAGCCAATCCACCACTTGCAAGGCCAATCTATACCGTTAATGCCAGAGGAGACAGGTAACCTTCCAGACCTACCTACAATCTTGGAGCCTGAGATGGAGGCAATGATCGATGCATTAATTCCCATGGATGTCGAGACTTCTGATCCTCTTAGAGAGGAAGCATCCATACTATTATATGATGGGTGCCGAGTATCTCGCCTGAAGACACTGCTTGCAATCTTAAGTGTGCAAGCAAAATACGGGTGGAGCGATGCGAGTGTGACCGAGTTGTTTAGGTACCTTGTATATACGCTTCGTTGATTTTTTCTTCGGCACTATTATTACAAATATTTGTGCTTTTTCAAGGTGTTTATGATTTTTTTCAAGTTATTGAAATATCATATATTACCACATGAAAATACCATGCCTGAGTCTCATGATGATACATGACATGTTTTATGAAAGCTTGGCATGGACTATAACAACATTTATGCATATATCAACGATTGCATACTATTTTGAGGAGAATATGAGACTATGGAGACATGTCCAAAGTATGCTGCTCACAAGTATCGACAGGACTTGCAATGGCAAACCATCCCTCAAAAATTTCTCAGACACTTTTCGCTTATCCCCTGCATAAACCACATATTTCATACATCCGACATGTCGAGCTTGACAACGTGGCATGCGCAGAATAGGTCCACGGATGGAGTTCAATGAATATCAGCGAATTCACACGCATGGAGCCACATTGACTCTACCTTCCCAGGCTTTGCCCGAGAGCCAAGGAATCTTTGGCTCGATCTTACAGTGGATGGCGTGAACCCATTCGGTCTGTGCTCAAATTCTTACAGTGTGTGGCCTATAGTCCTTGTCAACTACAATATCCCTCCATGGCTTTCTACGAAGGAAAGACATCTCATCCTTAGCTTACTCATCCCCGGCCACTACAAATTCAAAAATATGAACGTGTATCTTCGTCCATTAGTCGATGAGCTTAAGATTTTGTGGGAGAAGGGGGTCACCGTGCAAGATATGAGCAGGCGCGATGGTCAGCGGTCAGCCAATATTCGAGCCATTCTCATGTGGACGATGCATGACTTTCCGGGATTCGAAGAGTGCTTAAGTGAACAGGCATCCGTTCTCGTTGGTAATATCTATATTTTATCTCGTTCAAGCTTGTATTCACTGGGTCATGGTGTTGGAACAGGTCTGGTTACCTGAGGTTATCATGCATGTCCATTGTGCGGGCCACAGTTAGACTCCCGAAGTTCACGAACCACAAAGAAGATGGTATATCAAGGACACGCCGCTTTCTTGTCAGTGGATCATGAACTCAGGGAAGGTTTTCTTGGATGACCTCCAACACATATGAATGGCACAAGCTGGTATGAGGTGAAAATGATCCATGCGGAGTCACATCCAAATGGAATGCGGCGGTTCTCAGTTTTCTACGAGTTGCCATATTGGACCCACTTACAGGTCAACCACTTATTGGATCCCATGCATATTTTCAAGAATGTGAGCAGCCTTCTATGGGACCACATCACAGGAAAGAGAGACACTATAGGGGCACGAATGGATTTGAAGGAGGTAGATAAGATGGAGGCGCTTTGGCCACAGTCGAGTGCTGATGGTCGCGTACAGCTATCTCACGCTCCTTGAGTTTTGTCCACTAAAGAAGAGCGCATTGTAAAGTAAGTAGTCAAGTCTATCCGCACTCCGACGGGTATAATGCGTTCTCTCAGGTCTGCATTTTCTAGAGACGACCAATTATCAGGGCTAAAATCCCATGACTGGCATAAGATATGTCAGGTTTGTACTACGAATTGATTGTAATTGGCATGCACATTTTGCTATTTGGAGTGTAGCCATTATTTATAATGCTTTCTCATTTGTGGCAGTTTGTACTACCGATCGCGATCCCACGATGTCTTACTCTAGAAATGTGCGGGGTCATTTACAGGTTGTCGACTTTGGTGGTGCAATGGATCTCACAGAAGGAGATTAAGATGTCCTCTATTGAATCCGCGAGGCAGGGAGCAGTGGAGATGGTTTGTCTCTTTGAGAAATACCTACCCACCAGCATGCTCACGATACAAATCCACCTTCTTGTGCATCTTGTAGATGAAGTGGAGATTATTGGACCTGTCCATACGCGATGGATGTTCTTCTTGGAGCGCTTCAGGAAAACCCTGAAAGGCTTTGTACGACAATGAGCTTGGCCAGAAGGTAGCATGGCTAAAGGTTGGTTGGTATCTAAGGCGCTAGTGCATATTTCACAATGGCTACCAATGATGGATCCTGACAACGAAATGCTATGGTCACCGAAGGACGATGATAGACTGACTGGAGATGTGGTGGTTGGAAATGGGGTAGAAAAAAGAATGGATGCCTCAATGGAGGAGAAGGTGAATCGCTTTTGTATGTTGCACCATGTCTCTATGGAGACGTGGCTCGCCAAGTACCAGATCGCTAGGCAAGATTGAGAGGAAGCGCGATCTGAATTTCGACATAGTACGCGTTATCAACCGATTCGATATCTTGAGGGCATGGAGGAGATACTGTGGATCATGTCAATGCAATGGTTGCATGGAGCTTTGACCGCAACGTCTCGCGAAGGGATAGAGATCTCAATGGAGGAGTGGGAATTCTCGAGGGGATGTAATCCAAAGGTGATGAGGTGTTTAGGATTTGTCATATCTATATTTTATATGCGACATCTAATTTGAGTGTTTCAATGTACAGTACAAAATATATAGTGTAGCGTGGTCGTGCGGACGGCATTTTCGCATGGAGCGTATTGACAAAATGTGCTCCACAATGGACTATGGTATCATGGCAAGGTTCGAGCAAGAGAGCCGACGACGAGCAACGGATCCAAACACGGTTGTAGATGAGATGGAGTATTTTGGGAACTTGTAAAGTATTGTTACGGTGGATTACCGTAGCTTCTCCATGATACTATTTGATGTGCAATGGTTCAAAGTGGTACTTGGAGGAGCTGGAGCAATAGTTCGAGGAGGTCTATCTGGAGTTCTCAAAATAGATTCTGAAAAAAAAGAATGGATTTACATGACACCTTTGTATTGCCGGCCCATTGTGAACAGGTACATGGACTCATTTGTTTGTTAATTGTATTACGACATGGTACATGTCACAATGGTTTAAACTCTCTTGTACGTGTTTGTGAACAGGTAATCTTCTATCCAAACCCCGGACAACCTCGATGGTGATATGTTATACCTTCAACTCCTTGAAGTGTGAGAGTATATGATCAAAGCGATGTTCCGAGCATAGATGAAGATAATATGCAAATAGAGGGGTCAATATTGCAAGGGGTGGAGGCCACCGAAAGCTTGGAGCCAGCATCCACTAACAATGATAGAAATACAGAAGTCCAAGAATTCTTTGAGAACGAGGTGGACTCATCCTTTTTTGGTGACATGTCTATCGACCCTCCAGTGTATGCGGAGTTGTGTCAGGAGATTGACATGGGACCATAGGATACTTCATACTTGGAGCATCCACTTACTCAATTCATTAACTAATCGCTTATAAGGGTACATAAGATATGCATTTTAAGTAAGATCTTTTTTTTAGGATTTATATTACTGTGCTTTGTATGATTTAAATTGATTATTCTAACATCATTTTTTATATGGTAGGTGACATTTTCAGGATGAGTCGAGGGATGAGCAATGAGAAGTTACAAGATATCTTCACACTCATGTCTCAAGATCAGATCGTGAGATTCAGAGATATGGCAGACCAAGAGCTGTCTTGGTCTTTATCAGGGCACTCTACTAGATATACTTCAGTGCGATCGAATGCTTCAGCTTCGAGCAGACGAGCTCGGTGCTCCAGACTTGGGCGGCCAGAGGGAGGAAGTGCTTCAGGGTCAGGGGATGCTGCAGAGATACGGAGGCAGTGAGCCCGTGGTCGACACGAGATACAGGTGCAACTCCTCGCTCTCGTGGGGCAGTTCCAGGGAGCATGGCTCAGGCTCAGGTGGATGCTGTGGAGGCACGGATGCAGTGTCTTCGTCTCATCGTTCAGCTGGAGTTGCGTCACCTCCAGGATTTGTCACACCTGTGGGGATGTCTACTCCAGTTACTCCAACTTTTGCTCAACCGTCAGCAGGTGGCAGGTGGACGCAGATGGGAGAGGACCCATCTTAGACAGACCCCGGGGGAATATGCATATCTAGTCGATGATAGATCAGGAGTCATCATCATGAATGATGAGGGGAGGAGGGTGATGGCTTGCATAAGAGAGTTGTGCTACAAGTTTTTTGGCACATCTTAGATCATTGGAAGAACATACCGAAGGGGAGGAAGGACTACATAGTAGCATCCTTGGATGAGGAGTTTCCGATTCCAGCCTCAGTAGATAGATTTCCTATGGGCTGGATGATGGATTGCATACGTGCATATATGTCACACAGACAATCCGATGCACGCAAGGCAATCAAGAGTGGGGCTGCAAAGCCTGAGTGGTTAGACGCGGACGACTGGCACCGACTGAGGGAGGAGGCTGTAGATTCTCCAAGATGTTGGAGTCAGCAGCGTGAGGCAGCGAGGGCATGACTCGAGGCCAGAGTGGTCCCTTAACTTGGGAGTGGCAGCCACAAGATATATTTGGAGGACTTTGTAAGTTTTTCTTTTGTTTTGCTTATTTATTTTTTTGCAATATCCTTTGTACTGACAATCATGTTTCTAACAGTTAGCATTTTTCTTTCTTTGCAGCACTCCATCACAAATCGCAATCCGACCGGCCTTGAGACTCGATATGCAGAAAGGCACAGCCTCACTTCATTGATCAACCGATTGTTTAGACATGGCGGCCCTGTAAGTCACTCATATTTCTTGTCCGTAGTTACCATGTTTAATTAGAATGCATTATTGTATGGTGGACTAATGTGTTGTTTCTTTTTTTGTAGAGTCTGTTCGATGCTCCTTTGCAGCGGGACGAGCTTTCGGAGGGCGAGGATATGTAGCTCGCCCTTGGATCCCTAGAGCTCACACACCTTTATTTTTTGGTCGCCTGATCTGTGTAGACATTTTCTATATATTAGTGATATCTTATCATGATTGTACCAATCGCTTATTATGCGATCATGTATTTATTTCATGTATTAGTGTTATGATTTCAGTATACTTTGTTTTTGTTTGCACGAGCATTGTACACAGTGCAGAAACTATTTTGTATGCCTCAAATAAAGCACACGGTGCTATAGCTACTGTGCCACAAAAAAAAATTTCCCTATTACCGTCGTAAATTTACTGCTCGCTTCGTTATTGGCATCGTTATTTTCATCGCAAACCGTCGCTATCAGCGTCGGTATGTGCGACGCTAATAGCGACGCTGATACCGACTTTTCTATGGCGTCGCCAATAACAATGCTTTTTGCGACAACGGGGGCAAATTTTATTATTTACATTTTCGTCGCTTTTAACATCGATATAAGGCCTATATATTGTAGTGCCTCTCAAGATAAAAAAACTCTCACTCTCTCTTGAAAATGTTTGCAGTAAATGTTGCGCTAAGGTTTTCATCGCTTTTTTTTCTTAGACTAGCATTGCTATTTATGTCACAATTAGCATCACTAAGTGTTTCTATTAGCGTCGCTATTTAATTTAGTGATGCTACTTGTGACGCAAATAGTGATGCTACTATTTTGCATCTCAAACCGATGTCGCTATATCCCCATTCCTTTGTAATGTTTCTAGATTTAATATATTCTTTAACAGTAAGTTCATTGGTATAATGTGGAATATATTAGTGTATCAAAGTATTTGATTATTAAAGTTTGGAGTATCAAACAGTTCATTCTTGGAAGGAATCGCTAATGCATGTAACAAAGCAATATGAAGCTACATTTTAGAGAGATTGTGAATCAAGAACAATCTATTGAAATGAATACATACCTATAATTCACACATAATCCTATTGGATGAGGAAGAAAAAGTGTGAGTAAGAGAAAGAGACAGAGGAATTTGTAAGTATGTGTATATCTATATGCGATTTCACTCATATGCATAATTGAGTATAATACATCAGGATATAATTATAAAATAAGTAGAAACAAGTAATCTTATTAGTAAGATAAAGGGAAGAGAGACAGAGAGAGAGAGAGAGAGAGAGAGAGAGATGTGAATGTATACAACTCATGAAGACATTGACCTGACTAGGACAAATTGTTACACAAGTGAATTAGGTTCCAAGATTGAGACTTGGACTCATAAACACAATCTTGTGTATTGACAGTGACATGACACTTTACTGGAAAGAAAAGAGTACTATCATTGCATTAGAAAAAGAGTGCAAGTACAATGCTTTATAGAAATTGAGTGGTGGTACTTTTTCCTACTGTGCATATGGGATTCTGGTCCTGAGCCCTCACTGCTTCTCACAAAGGGACTAAAGTAGGTGTGATTGCAAATATCTCAACACCCCTCCTCAATCACAACCAAAAGTACAAAGTGTGTAGAGGCTTTAGTGAAAGCAACACCTGCAAAGTGTGGGCACGCCATAAACATGGCAAAAACACTAGAGGCTATCACAGAAAAGGCTAAGTGTGGATACGACAAACATGATGGACATCCAGAGGTTGTAGCAGGGACCTCACAAAGTGTACAGAGACTGTAGTACAAGGATAACTAAGGAGTTTACAAGTTTATGTTTGAGGCATTAGGGCTAGGAAATACAAAACTAAAAAAGTCTATCTAAATAGAAGGACTAATGAGGTTTGTCCTTCTCCTAGTGGTCTTCTTCTTCTTCCTTTGCTCCATTTTCTTCTTCTTATTTGACTGCAACTAGATAGGCCTTTTGGGACCTCTTTCTAGCATGGCAGAACTTCTCGATGTGTCTGGTCCTTTTGCAAAAGTCACAAAAGAGCTGATCCTTCTTGCCTTTGTACCTATTGCCAACATATAATGCATGCTCATCTCTAGAGGTACTTGATTCTTCCTTAGTTTTTAGCTTCTTTTCCTCCTCTAACAGTGATGCTTGGATATCAACAAGTTCAGGATTTGGCATGTTGATTAAAGTTATTGATACATTATTATATTCAGGATGCAAACTCTTAAGTAGAACACCGATGCAAACATCTTCTTCCATTTTAATGTTGATTCCTGCAAGTTGGGTTAGAAGTCCTTCCATGTAATTTAGATGTGTGACAAGTGATGTGCTAGACTTCATTTCAAGCTTGAAAAACTCATTTAGGAGACCATACTTTGATGATTTAGACTGTGCACTGAACAAGGTGTCAAGTCTCTTCCATGTATCTTGTGAGGTCTCACAGTTATCCACATGGTGGATATAGCTGTCGTCTAGCTCCAGTTCGATAATGGTCTGAGCCTTATCATCATTCTTTTACCAAGTGACAGCAAGATCCGTATCACAAGGCTTCTTTTCTTTTCCAGTGGTAATGGCCCAGAGGCCCTTCTTCATCAGGATAAGTTTGATGCAGGTCTGCTAGGTATGAAACCTGACTCCTTTAAAACAGGCAGTTGGAGAGTCTTTGCCCATTAAATTTGCAAGAACGGTAGTAAATCAGCTTTAGACTTATCAAATTTAAGCAGTAGAATATTTGGTTGAGATGTGTCAAAAGACACAAGTGTTTAGATCACTAAAATGAGTGTCAATAAACACTATGTTTCTTTCTTGAGTCTTCCAAATCTGCAAAAAATCTTCAAGCTCTTTCAGATCCAAATCTTACCCTTCTTGATTTGATGCTGGGACCTTCAGATCTGAGTCACAGTGGGTTGTTCCAAGTAGCAGGAGAGAGAAAATGATGAGATTTTTGAGCTTGGTGAAGTTTGGCTATGAAGTCACAATTAGGGTTTCTGAGGGCAACCTGGTTTTTTTGACATTGCAGGAGCTACACTTGACCATTTTGAAAACTTTTTTTATGGAAATATAGCTCTCTTCATGCTCTACCAAAGCCCCATGATGATGGTCATGATTGATGCTGCCTGATTCAAGCGCGCAGGGTGGATGACAGCAGGCGGCATAATTTTTGTTAGTTTTTCACGTTTTCATCAATGTTGGTTGCAACGTGCATCGGTCTCAATGTTTGTTGTAATAGGATGGAGTGTCTAATGTTGAGGAAGATTTCCCTAGAAGACATCATGATCAATGGTGGCTCGTAGTGTGAGATCCATAAGCTCCAATATGCCTAGGTATTGTCTGGCTATGGAGGCCATAGAATAGAACCTGAAAAATTTGACAATGCTGAGTAGTGGATGAGGCAATGTCAAATTCTGAGATGATACATAAAAGCACCTTTAGCGAGGGAACATTCTCTAAAAGGAGGCTTGGTAAGATTTGGCATGTGGAGTGAGATACAAGAGCTTCAATCTGACAGGGTGGTGCTAGCTATGGCAGCCATGAAGGCAAGCTTGAAGGTGGAGATGGAAGGTGAGTTCATAGACTGAGACTGAGATGAGTAGAGATGAATTAGAGGTGAAGATCTACTAAAATGAGCTAAGCCACGCTCAGCTAAGCTCTGATACCATGTTAAAATGCGCAAAATCTAGAGCATGGTAGATGCGAAAGCTATGGAGGTTGAAAGAGGAAAAAGAAACTCATGAAGACATTGACCCTAACAAGGATAAATTATTACACAAGTGAATTAGGTTCCAAGATTGAGACTTGGACTCATAAACACAATCTTGTGTATTGACAGTGACATGACACTTTATTGGAAAGAAAAGAGTACTATCATTGCATTAGAAAAAGAGTGCAAGTACAATGCTTTATAGGAATTGAGTGGTGGTACTTTCTCCTACTATCAATATGGGATTCTACTCCTGAGTCCTCATTGCTCCTCACAAAGGGACTAAAGTAGATGTGATTGCAAATATTTCAATAGTATGGAGATTTTCATTTACCCTTTAAGTAGAAAGTACGTAGTTCGTTTTCATACTTCACTCTTATTCACACCTAGGCCTCTAAACTTGCTTTCTCCACCACAAGAACGGCTCGTACAAAGAAAACCATGTGACTCCATCTACTTCATGGGAAAAACTCAAAGTTTCCACTATCGCACATATGAAATTTTCCAAATTTATTATGCTAGGGAGGGTCATCTTCTGCCTTTGGCCAAGGTCACCCATCAACTATAGAGAGGATTGTGCTTGACAAGTGCAAGAAGAAGAGACTACATGAGCATGATGATGAGGATACCTCATCAAGGATAAAATGCATATGCCATCCAATCAAGGTGGAGATGAGGAATGTGAAGATGAGCCTCAAGGAGATGAGGAGCACAGTTCTCTAAGCAAGGAGACACACTCTAATCAGAGGAAGGAGAAGAATGGCAATACCATGATTAGGGAAAAGGCCTTATGGGGTCTATGATCATAAATTATTTATGAACTTATAATGATGATCTTGCATTAGTACATGATACTCGGGATGATCATGCAATGCATAAATAATTTCAACCCCATATCGTACAAGACCATGAATGAATTATGAACTTATAATAATGACTTTGCATAGATAGATGATTCTTAGGCACGTTACACACCAGGCCCTAGATGCCCAATGTGTGTGACATGAGCCAATCATAGATCTAGATACCAAAAAAGGGCAACTGGTAATGGCTGGCAATAACGACAATGCAAATAAATAAATGATACACAAACCCAAACCATACAAGACCATAAACTTTCATAGGCAAAACATAATTGCAAATACACAATTCTTATGACCTATGAACTTTCATGTAAAAGAGCGCAGGCTTTAAAAGATTTTTTCCTCTATACATTATAGTTATCATGATGATGCAATGGATACACAATGATTTATAATCACATGCACAAGACCCAAAAATTTTATTTTCAAATCATTTCTTGAATTTGACATAAATCTTACTCAAAGCACAAAACATAAAGCATGAACCATAAAGCACGAACTTATGGTGATGAGTTTGCATGGATAGATGATTCTCATAACAACAATGCAAATGCATAAATGATACACAAACCCAAACCATAGAAGACCATAAACTTTCATAGGTAAAACATAATTGCAAATACACAATTCTTATTAGCTATGAACTTTCATGTAAAAGAGCCAAGAATATAAAAGATTTTGCATCCATACATGATAGTTATCATGATGATGCAATGCATACACAATGATTTATAATCACATGCATGAGACCCAAAAATTTTCTTATTGAATCATTTCTTGAATCTAATATAAAGCTTAGTCAAAGCACTAAACGCAAAGCATGAACCATAAAGCATGCAATAATTTAAAACATAACGTAAGACTCATAGACATACCCACATAGAGAGAGAGAGAGAGAGAGCACCTATTAATTAATCTTCCTTCCTTTCGTGTGATCGTCCTTTCAGCTTGATGCCTGCAATGGCCCTATATTCCTTGTGATATCATCAAAAAATCTATGATCAACACTGCCATTCAAATTATGATATGAATTGCAATTCAGAGAAACCATGAGAAAGGGGAATGATGCATACATAATCATATGTCAGCATTGCATGAGGGCCACCTAATCATAAGACTTGATTTGGCAAAACATATTCCTCCAAATTGCTATTGCAGCCAACCAATCTCAAATAGAATGATCAATCTCCAATCATTGATAAATTATTAGAATGATTATCAATCTCCAATCCATGATCAATGATTAGACTAGTCAACTAATTCCATGATCAAATCTTGGATTAGAATGATCAATCTCCAATCCATGATCAATGATTAGACTAGTCAACCAATTCCATGATCAAATCTTGGATTAGAATGGTCAATCTCCAATCCGAGATCAATGATTAGAATGATGAAACTCCAATCCATGATCAATATCCAACCTCCAATTAGAGACAACCAGTTCATGCAAGGAGGAGACCAATCTCCAATCAGATCAAATGGCCTTCATGCATCACTGACCTGATCATGGAATCCTCAAACGAGTCCATGCAATGGGGGAGACCATTGCTCGAGGGAATGGGAAGGAGCTCATGCAAGGGGGGAGCTATGACCTATGAACTTTCATGTAAAAGAGCGCAGGCTTTAAAAGATTTTTTCCTCTATATATTATAGTTATCATGATGATGCAATGGATACACAATGATTTATAATCACATGCACAAGACCCAAAATTTTTATTTTCAAATCATTTCTTGAATTTGACATAAATCTTACTCAAAGCACAAAACATAAAGCATGAACCATAAAGCACGAACTTATGGTGATGAGTTTGCATGGATAGATGATTCTTATAACAATAATGCAAATGCATAAATGATACACAAACCCAAACCATAGAAGACCATAAACTTTCATAGGTAAAACATAATTGCAAATACACAATTCTTATTAGCTATGAACTTTCATGTAAAAGAGCCAAGAATATAAAAGATTTTGCATCCATACATGATAGTTATCATGATGATGCAATGCATACACAATGATTTATAATCACATGCATGAGACCCAAAAATTTTCTTATTGAATCATTTCTTGAATCTAATATAAAGCTTAGTCAAAGCACTAAACGCAAAGCATGAACCATAAAGCATGCAATAATTTAAAACATAACGTAAGACTCATAGACATACCCACATAGAGAGAGAGAGAGAGAGAGCACCTATTAATTAATCTTCCTTCCTTTCGTGTGATCGTCCTTTCAGCTTGATGCCTGCAATGGCCCTATATTCCTCGTGATATCATCAAAAAATCTATGATCAACACTGCCATTCAAATTATGATATGAATTGCAATTCAGAGAAACCATGAGAAAGGGGAATGATGCATACATAATCATATGTCAGCATTGCATGAGGGCCACCTAATCATATGACTTGATTTGGCAAAACATATTCCTCCAAATTGCTATTGCAGCCAACCAATCTCAAATAGAATGATCAATCTCCAATCATTGATAAATTATTAGAATGATTATCAATCTCCAATCCATGATCAATGATTAGACTAGTCAACCAATTCCATGATCAAATCTTGGATTAGAATGATCAAACTCCAATCCATGATCAATGATTAGACTAGTCAACCAATTCCATGATCAAATCTTGGATTAGAATGGTCAATCTCCAATCCGAGATCAATGATTAGAATGATGAAACTCCAATCCATGATCAATATCCAACCTCCAATTAGAGACAACCAGTTCATGCAAGGAGGAGACCAATCTCCAATCAGATCAAATGGCCTTCATGCATCACTGACCTGATCATGGAATCCTCAAACGAGTCCATGCAATGGGGGAGACCATTGCTCGAGGGAATGGGAAGGAGCTCATGCAGGGGGGGAGCTCATCAAACCAAAAATATACCTCATCCACTAGTCGTCCACCACAAATGGCAACAATCATTGAAGTTAAAGACAAAGCTTTTAACAAAGTCACTATACTAATTAGAGAAATCAATAACCCATGCTCTCATCCACCACAAATGCCTAATCAGATAAAGTCACTATATTGCTCAAAGAAATCAATAACCCATACTCTTATCCACCACAAATGGTAACCATGCTTGAAGTTAAAGACAAAGCTTTTAACAAAGTCGTTGTACTGATCAAAGAATTTGATAACCCATGCTCACACAAGAGCCAACTATACATAGGGAAGAGAGAGAGAGAGAGAGAGAGAGAGAGAGAGAGAGAGAGAGCTTTTAACAAAGTCACTGTACTAATCAAAGAATCAATAACCCATGCTCTCATCCACCACAAATGGCAACCATGCTTGAAGTTAAAGACAAATCTTTTAGAGAAATTGATAACCCATGCTCATTCAAGAGCCGACTATACACATGAGAGACATAGAGAGAGAGAGAGAGAGAGAGAGCATACCTTGTAGCCAAAACAGATTTGAACCTTGGCATTGATGACTGTGATGATGGCCCGTGTCGCACACACCAAGCAAGAAACATGAAAAATTCATCAACGAGTGGGAGCAGACCTGCATATGAAGAGAGGGGAAAACGGTTAGTGCAATGGAAAAAACAACAATTGGCTACACATAATGGCAAACACAACAGGGCGAGGGAGCTCCCCTGCCCTGTTCAAGGCCAAAATAGGGTGGGGAAGGCATTGAATGCTCCCCAACCACCTGAAAGAGAAGGGAAAATTTTCAATTTTTCCCCTTCACTTTTGGATGCCCTTTTGGGAATCCATAATAGATCCAATGAAAGACTTTAAGTGACTCACATGGAAGACATTGTGAATCCTAGTGGATAAAGGAAGTGCCAAATGATATGCCAAGTCACCCACTCTCTTCAAAATCATGTAATGTTCATAAAATCTATGTGCTAGTTTGGTGCTAGAACCATCCTTAAGAGTAGCATAATGAGACTTGGACACCTTCAAGAGCACTAAATCCCCTTCTTGAAACTCTAGATTCCATCTTCTCTCATTAGCATATAGCTTCATTTGATCTTGGGCCTTCTTTAAATTCACTTTACATTGATGAAGGAGAGCTTGCATGCAATCCAATTCTTCCTTGCTCTAAGGCTTTATATGTCATTGAAAATGACCATGCAAAGGATTACCTTATAGCCATGTAAAGCCTCAAAAGGTGAAACTCAAATGCTAGAACAAGTGGAGTTGTTATAGGAAAACTCTATCAAATATAACCATAAATCCCATGCATTTTGTACATTATGGCAAAAGTGTCTCAAGTAAGTCTCTAATCACTTGTTAGCTCTCTTTGTTTTTCTATTGCATTGAGGATGGTAACCTATAGAAGGAGCTATTTTGGTATCCATAGAGTTGAATACCGCTTGCCAAAAGTTGCTCATAAACTTGGCATCATTGTGAGGCACAATGACCTATAAGTAACCCATATAACTTAAAGAAATGCTGCATGAATTAATTGGCTACTTGAGAAGGTGCATATTAAACTTTTGTAGGTATAAAATGGGTTGCCTTAGTGAGTCCATCCACCACCAGGTAAATACTATTCCACCATTTCTTAGTGGTAGGTAAGCCATTGATACAATTCATGGTAATATGTGTCTGTTTTCCTTCTAGGATAGGCAATAGCTATAAAAAACCACATGGCTTTGATGTGATGTCCTTGTTTTGTTGGCATGGTATACAATTGGAAAACATTTCTTAACATCCTTCCAAAGTCACTTCCAATAGAAACTCTTAGCAATCTTGTTATAGGTATTAAAGACACATAAATGACCAACTGTACGCAAGAAATGCATCTCCTGAATCATTTTCTTAGTGAAAGGAGAAGTATTGGAAATTACAATCCTGCCATGAAACCATATGTGTTAGATATTATCAATGCCCCACCCTCATTAGGTGCCACCAATGATCCATGGTGCTCAAATTTGTAAGGCCCCCATTATGAGGAGAAGCCAAATGTGAGCCCAGACATTGGTTGAGTCCTCGCTAGTATATCAGATGAGGTCTATGTGACTGAATGGCAAAAATGTGACTGTTGTGGGTCTAATCTTTGGGTTAGACAAGGTGATTAAGCTGGTAGCAACTTGAGGCGCATTGCATCGAGTTGCAGGGTAAGGGAGTTAAAAGGGGCCCCTATTTTGGGGTGTGGGAGCTGTGGAAGAGCGGCCCCTGGCTGGGGGGTCCCAAGGGGGCCAGCGGCCCCCCTGGCAGGGGTTCGGGGGCACTGCCCCCAGCCCGATGGTAAAGAGAATATTCCCTAGCCGACTATTGGATGCTTATATGGTAGGTCGGTCAGGCCGACCTAATGGCCTTCACGGTCTATAAAAGCTAAACCCCTTCACAGCCATCCATCATTCATCTTTCACCCAGTCAGAGTTGTTGTTCTAGCTAGCCTTAAGCTCTTCACCTATCTTCTGTCTAGATCACCATCTAAGCTTCACATAGTGGAAGCGCACAGGTGGACAAAGCCATCTTTGTATCAGTTGTTTGGAGCTAAAGAATTTACTGATTCTCCTCTTATCTGTTGTGTACTCTCTATCTCTTTCTTAGATTCTATTCACTGCGCCATGTAATTTTTACATGGTATCAGAGCCCGAGGGCTCTAGAGATTGGAGAGTGTGCAAGAGGCAAAGGCTTCAACAGCAAAGAGAAACTATGTCAACTTCCGGAAATGATTCTAGCGCATCAGGAAGCGGTGCAAGAGGTTGTGCTGCTATACCGGCTATTCAAACATTGAGGATTCATCCACCAACCTTCAGCGAAGGCAAGTTAGATGGTAGAAACTACACCTTGTGGAAGTTCAAATTTATAACTATCCTTGATTCTTATGAGCTTCTGGAGACTGTGCTGGGGACTAACACAGAACCATAACTACCCCCAACCCATCAAATTCTAATGCGATGATTCCTCCGAATGCAGATCTTCTACGAGCTTGGAAACAAAGGAATGAAGATGCATTGTGTGCCTTAGTTACAAGCTGTTCTGATAGTGTTCTAACTTTGATTCAACATACAACCAAAGCGTTAGAGGCTTGGAATTACTAAGGAGTCAGTATGAAACACAAAACCAAACAAGGACTCAAAACTTGGAGAATCAACTAGCAGCAGAGAAGTTTGTTGAAGGAGAGACGGTTGAAGCATTCATCACTCGAATTAAGAATCTGCGTGACCAGATGGCTGGCGTTGGGATACAAAAGACTAGCCAAGAGCTAGCTCGGAGGTGTCTTCAGATTTGTCCACCAAAGTTTGATGGACTAGTAACTGCTCTTAACACTCAGGTGAGACCTCAAGCTTTGACTTTTGAGGAGTTTTGTGCATTATTGATGGAGGAGGAGTTGAGGCTGAAAGCCCAAGAAGGAAGCAACAATGGAGATGCTGCATTCTCTGCCAATGCAAAAGGCAAAGGTGGTTCCTCCACCAAAAATGATGGTGACAAAAAGAAGAAGGGCGGCAAGAAGAAGTTTCAAGGAGAGTGTTTCTACTGTAAGAAGAAAGGACATGCAATTGCAGATTGTCATGTCAAGAAGACAGATGAAAAGAATGGTACCCTTAAAAGTAAAGGGAAAGAGACAGCCAATACGGCTAAAGCAGAGTTGGAATTATTCATAGTGGCCATTGAGGAAGTGTGCTCCTCGGCACCAGAAGAATCTACCACTGACTCATGGGTGTTGGATAGTGGGCCCTCCTGTCACATGACCAACAAGAAAGGTCTAAACAGTTCTATACAGCCTCTACAAGAATCCATCACTATGACAGTTGGAAATGATGCTAAATGCCCTACTGCTGCAGGCACATGTACTATTTCTTTTGTTGCTGCAAATGGTAAAGTCAAAAGGCTTTCAAATGTGTTATATGTTCCCGAAGTCAGGAGAAATCTGTTATCAGTTGCTACCATAACGGATCTTGGTCATGAAGTGAGGTTCAAGAAGACAGGTGCAGAAATTCTTGATAGTGCTGACACAATTGTTGGCAAAGGAGAAAGAAGGAACAACATGTATGAGCTAAGTTGCTCTTACAGCCACCACCGTTGGAGTGGACATAAGTAAGCTTTCGCATGAAAGGTTTGGACACATCAGATTTACAGTGTTAAAGGAGATGCAAAAGCAAGGTATGGTTGCTCACCTACCTACAATAACTGAATTAAAGGAACCATGTGAAGCTTGTATGATGGGCAAGCAACAGAGAAAGGCATTTCCACAAGAAAGCAAGAATAGAGCACAGGCTCCTCTAGAGTTGGTGCATACTGACTTGTGTGGTAAGATGCCTACACATGCCTTGGGGGGATCTTCTTATTTAATGTTGATTGTCAATGACTACAGTAGGAAGATGTGGGTGTACTTCCTCCATGATAAGGCTCAAGCTTTTGGTAAGTTTAAAGAATGGCTAAAACTTATTGAGAATGAAACAGGGAAAAGTGTGAATAAACTTAGAACAGATGGTGGTGGTGAGTTCAACTCAAAGGAGTTTGAAGAATTTTGCAAGAGCAAAGGGATCAAGCGTCAATTGACGACGCCTCACACACCTCAGCAAAACGGTATTGTGGAACGCAGGAATCGCACCATTGTAGAGATGGCAAGATGCATGCTAAAGGGCAAGGGATTGCCTAACCATTTTTGGGCTGAAGCTATTAATACTGCAGTCTACATTTTAAATCAGAGCTACACAAAGGCTCTCAAGGGAAAAACACCTCATGAGGCTTACACTGGTAAGAAACCATTTGTCTCACATTTCAGAATTTTTGAATGTAAATGTTATGCACATATTCCAGATGAGAAGAGAAACAAGTTAAAACTAAAAAGCAGAAAATGTATCTTCTTGGGTTATAGTGATGAGCAGAAGGCTTACAAATTATATGACCAAGAGGCAAAGAAGATCATCACGAGCTGTGATGTGGTGTTCAAGGAGGAGCCGCATACAGTGGAGGAGGAGAAGGCAAGTTCTTCCACTTTATCATCAAGCGAAGAAGTAGTCCACTATGAACCTGTCCCGAGAGTTGTCCCTATCCTTAAGGAGGAGGAAGCATCATCTTCAGATGATGAGAAAAAAGTTCACCAACCTGACATCACCCCACCGGAAAAGCCATTGCCGTGCTGGGTGAAGCAGCTCTATGACCATAATAATCCTATGCATGCATCTGTTGAGGAGAAGGTAGACGGGGACCAAGGAGGTCTCAGAGAATAGAGGAGCAAAGGAGGGCTTCTGTTCACATAGTCAATATGGCCTTGATGGTTGAGATTATGAGAGAAGTAAAGGAGCCAACTGACTTAGAAGAAGCACTTGCAGATCCATCATGGAAGGCTGCTATGCAAGCGGAGTATGACAGCATAATGAAGAATGACACTTAGGAGCTAGTGTATCGACCAGCAAAGTGGAAGGTTATTGGCACCAAGTGGATCTGAAAGGTAAAGTACAAGGCTGATGGTACCTTAGAAAAGTACAAAGCTAGATTGGTTGCCCAAGGATTTTCACAAGTTGAAGGGTTTGATTTTCAAGAGTCATTTGCCCCAATTGCCAGAATGACCACTATTTGCACGGTACTTGCAGTGGCTGCCCACAAGAAGTGGCCAGTGTACCAAATGGATGTTAAGTCAGCATTCTTAAATGGTGACCTCAAGGAGGAGGTGTACGTGGCTCAGCCACCAGGGTTTGAGGCCCCCCATTCTGAGAACAAAGTGTGTAAGCTGAAGAAGGCATTGTATGGGTTGAAACAAGCCCCCAGAGCATGGTACCAATGCATAGATAAGTTCTTTTTAAACCTAAACTTCAAAAGATGTGCCTCAAATGCTAACTTGTATGTTTATAGGGATGGTAAAAAGTCTATAGTGATTGTCCTATATGTGGACGACCTTCTTATTACATGTGACTATGAAGATATGATCAACCAAACTTGAAAGGCTTTGAGTTTTCAGTTTGAAATGACAGACTTGGGCTTGCTGCACTATTGTTTGGGGATTGAAGTCTGGCAAGAGCCAAGAAAGATCTTCATCTCTCAGAAGAAGTATGCATGGGAGATCTTGAAGGCATTTGGCATGACCAAGTGCAAGGAGATAACTACACCTATGGAGGTGAATGCAAAGTTATCCGTTGAGGATACATCAACACTAGCAGACATTGGGAGGTATAGGAGGTTGGCTGATCTACTTGTGTAACACCAGACCAGATATCAGTTTTGCTGTTGGTGTTTTGAGCAGGTTCGCAAACAAACGTCATGAGAGTCATTGGAAGGCTGGGATGCGGGTGCTCAGATACTTGAAGGAAACTCTTGACTATGGTATCACATATAGTTTCAGAACTTCTCTTGTGGGGAACTGTGATTCAGATTGGGCAGGAGACAGTGATTCTAGGAAATCAGTTTCCGGTTATTGTTTCTCTTTGGGTTCAAGAATTTTCTCTTGGATTAGTAAGAAGCAGCCAAGAGTGGCATTGTCTTCTACCAAAGCAGAGTACAAGGCAGCTTGTTTTGATGCATGTGAAGCAGTATGGTTGAGAAGGATTCTATGGCATATGGGAGTGCAGGATGAAGAACCAACTATGTTGAGATGTGACAATCAGAGTTGCATCACCATTGCCAAAAATCCAGTGTTTCATGCATGCACCAAACATATAGAGATCCAGTACCACTATGTGCGTGATTTGATGGAGGATGGGATAGTGAAACTGGTCTACTGTCCACCAACAGAGGAGAATGGAGCAGATATCTTCACCAAAGCACTTACGAAGGATCTGCTTCAAGTTCATCTTCAGAGACTCGGCATTGGGGCGAGGAGATAGTTCACCTATGGGTAGACATTGAGGGGGGTGTTAGATATGATCAATGCCCCACCCTCATTAGGTGCCACCAATGATCCATGGTGCTCAAAGTTGTAAGGCCCCCATTATGAGGAGAAGCCAAATGTGATCCCAGATATTGGTTGAGTCCTGACTTGTATATCATATGAGGTCTATGTGACCGGATGGCAAAAAGGTGACCGTTGTGGGTCTAATCTTTGGGTTAGACGGAGTGGTTAAGCTGGTAGGAACTTGAGGCACATTGCATCGAGTTGCGGGGTAAGGGAGTTAAAAGGGGCCCCTATTTAGGGGTCCAGGGGCAACGCCCCCAGCCCGATGGTAAAGGGAATGTTCCCTAGAATATTCCCTGGCCGACTAGTGGAGGCTTATATGGTAGGTCGATTAGGCCAACCTAACGGCCTTCGTGGGCTATAAAAGCTAAACCCCTTCACAGCCATCCATCATTCATCTTTCACCCAGTCAGAGTTGTTGTTCTAGCTAGCCTTAAGCTCTTCACCTATCTTTTGTCTAGATCGCCATCTAAGCTTCACACAGTGGAAGCACACGGGTGGACAGAGCCATCTTTGTATCAGTTGTTTGGAGCTAAAGAATTTACTAATTCTCCTCTTATCTGTTGTGTACTCTCTCCCTCTTTCTCAGGTTCTGTTCACCACCCCGTGTAATTTTTAAAATGAGACCATTTCTTTAACTGAAATTGGAAGTTCCCTTCCATAATACCTTATTGTAAAAAATGTGGGGCTAAAATCATGATCTAAAAGATAAGCCTCCTCTTGGATCTCCTCTATCTAGACACTATGAAGTTTAGAAATTGTTGAAACCTTGTATGCCCATGTTTTCCCTTTTATGTGTGATATCAAAGTCATAGTTATGTAATATAGCTACTGATCTTCATTGCTTAGGAGGCAATTTGACTGAGTAAATATTTAAGGACTCTATGATCACTTTTCAACCTGAATGGGCTACCATACAAATAATGATGTCACTTCTTGATTGTGTAAATAATGGCCAACACTTCTTGGTCATTAATATTCATTGCCATCTCTTTTTCATTCAACTTACGACTCTCAAAGACTATCATCCCATGCTCCTATAATAAAACTACTCCAATGACCTAACCACTAGCATCACACTAGAAAATGAACTCCTTAGAAAAGTTAGGACAAACAAGGATAGGAGCTGAAGTAAGTAAGTCTTTCAACTGCATCAACTATGGCATCCTAAAAGAAAGCTTATTTATTTAGCTTGTCTATGAAAGGAGCTACAATAGTAGCATCATGGTGAATAAATCTCCTTTAGAACGAAGAAAGACCAAGAAATCTACATAGAGAAGTAGTAATAGTGGGTATAGGCCAGTCTCTAATACATTGCACCTTCTTTGGGTCAGTCTAGATTCCCTTTTCACCTACAATATTGCCTAGATATTCCACCTCAGTCTCCATGAAAGAACATTTAGCCTCTTTAGTAGTAAATAATCTATGCTACCTCAAGACATCAAATACCTATCTCACATGTGCCAAATAATCCTAAAAGGTCTTTATCTAGACAAGTATATCATCAAAGAATACTAGCACAAAGTGAAACAGGAAAGGATGTTTAATCTTGTTCATGAGGCTCAAGGTAGCTGAAGCATTTGTCAATCCAAAGGGCTTGACTAGATATTGATAAAGTCCTCGATCTATCCTGAAAGAAGTTGTTACTTCATTACCATGCCTCATGTGAATCTAATGATAGCCAAATCGCAAATCTATTTTAGTGAAGTACTTTTCTTCTTTTAGCTCATCAAGTAAGTTATCCACCCCCTACAGATAGTGTACCTATTCTTCATTGTAATCTTATTGAGATCCCCATAATCAATACACATCCAAAATGATGCATCCTTCTTCTTCACCAAGAGGACTAGGATGCATAAGGTGAGGAACTAGACTCTATAAATCCCATCTCTAACATTTGTTTAATCTATTTGGCCACTTCTTCCCTTTTGCACTTGGAAAGGCTATAGGGTGGTTTGTTAACTAGCTTTGAATGAGGCTCTAAATCAATTGGATGGTCAACCTACCTTTTAGGGAGCAATGGTGTAGGTATTTTGAACAAATCTTTATACTCTTCCAAAAATTTCTTTTATGGATAAATTCTTGGTTGATTCTTTGGACTAATCTAGCACTTGTTTATTAAGATCCAAGACAAAGATTTGGGATCTTTTTTTGAACTCTTTTTTGCCTACTTTGTTGTAATAATCTCAAAAAAAATTGTGCTATTCCATCCCAATGTATAAGGTAAGCACCACTAATAAACTCTAGGTATAGCTAAGAAATGTCCATAATTATTTTACTTAATTGCATCGACCAATCACACCTAACACAATGTCAATGGGGCTCATATCTAAAGCAATTAAGTCCATTTACTACCCATAATTTTGTGAAAAGAACAGATCTAGAGCATGGCAGGAGCTATGGAGGATGGAAGATGAAGACAAGAATCATGTTGACATAGACAAGGAGAGACCAACTATTACACAAGTGAATTAGGTTCCAAGATGGAAGCTTGGACTCATAAAGACAATCTTGTGTAATGGACTAACAATGACAAAGACACTAAGTGAAAGCACAAAGCATCATGATATTGTATTCATTCCATATCAAAAGTGGTAGTCAAGTACAATGCTTTATAGTTATTGGATGGCTACAGTTTTCCCTTTTTGTACATATGGGATTCAGTCTACCTACATGTCCTAAGCCCAGAACTGCCTCATACAAAGAGGCTACAATAGGTGTGTTTGCAAATATCTCAACACCCCTCCTCAATCAACACCAGAAAGTACAAAGTGTATAGAGGCTTTAGTGAAAGTAAAACCTACAGAGTGTGGGCACACCATAAACATGGCAAAACACCAGAGGCTGTCGCAGAAAAGGCTGTGTGGGTACCACAAACATGATGGTCATCCAGAGGCTATAGCATGGGCCTTACAGAGGCTGTAGTACAAGGCTACATGAGGAGTTTACAAGCTTATGATAAAGACATTTGAGCTAGGAAATACAAGGCTAAAAATTCAGTAAAAAATAGGATCAGGGACCATGAGACCCTTGCAATTTTGAGCATTTCTTTTGACATAGATCTTCTGTTCATTGCAGATCTTCTTGTCTTTCTTCTCTTCTTCATGGTCCTTTTTATCTTCTTTTTTATGGTGGACTTTGCTTGTATTAGTCTTCATGTCCATGTCCCCCTTAAGCAAAGGTATCATCATCTTTGAGGCAGTAGAAATGTCTTCAAAATCTTCAAATAAATTCATCGATTGCTCTTCAAAACAAGTAAATCCATCCATCCGTGCAAGCAAAATAAACAATCCTTCCATGTAGTTGAATTGAGCAACAAGAGTAATGTTACTCTTCATGAGAAGCATCTTCATAAAAGACTTGATTTTGGTCATTCCCATGATGGAAATCAGCTTCAAATGACTGAGAATACCCAGCAATGAGTTGATCTTTGTATGTGTCAAAAGACACAAGTAATGGCAATGAAGTATCAAAAGATATTTTGAAATTTGATGTTTGTTGCTTGAGTTTGACTTGATGATCTTTAAAAACTCTTCATCGCTTCCCCTCTTTGCTGATTTTATGGTTGCTAAAAACTTCAGATTAGAGTGGCCTTGGCTTGGTTTATGTGGCAGGAGAGAGAAAATGAAGGGAAAATGAGCTTGAAGGTAAGTGGCTATGGTTGTCTTGTTGAAACAGGGACCAACAACTGGTTAATGATCTCCCACAAGCTCCATAGGTTGAATCTTCTCAAACCCTTTAAGGTAGAGGACCCTCACAGATGGCTCTAACTCCCCCTAAGAGGGTTTGTACTCATTTTGCCCGGGTTGAGAGATCTAAGCCTTCAAAGTGGTCACTATCAAAACTATACCCAGATTTGGGAAAATGAAAATGGCGGGCATGGTGTGCATCAATCTCCTTGATTTTTGTGCCAAGAAGTTGTGCTTGACCTGAAGAACAACTCTCAAGAAGAAATCTTGAAGAGATATGGCCTAGTTGATGAGATATGGCTGCTCCAACAGAGGTAGGTAGGTGTTATCCACCACATACACAATTATGGCAATGACTCTGAAAAGAGGCAATGCTGAAGCTATAGTTGCTCAACTCAATGATTGAGGTGCTAGGAAGGAGCTCTAGAAGTAGAGAAACACCTTCAGGAGGAATTTTGGAGAGATTTGGCCTGTAGAGAGAGATATGAAAGCTTCAAGCTAACAAGGTGTTGCTGGCTATGGCTTCCATGGAAGCTTCATTGAAGGTAGGAATGCAAATGAAGTTGGAGATAGGGTCCACTACTCAAATTGAGATGAGCAGAGATGGAAAGGAACAGTGAAAGGTGTTGCTGGCTATGGCTTCCATGGAAGCTTCATTGAAGGTAGGAATGCAAATGAAGTTGGAGATAGGGTCCAGTACTCAAACTGAGATGAGCAGAGATGGAAAGGAATAGTGAAAGGAGAGTTGGGCCATGCTCAGTTGAGCTCTAATACCATGTGAAAAGCACGGATGTAGAGCATGGCAAGAGCTATAGAGGATGGAAGATGAAGACAAGAATCATGTTGACATAGACAAGGAGAGACCAATCGTTACACAAGTGAATTAGGTTCCAAGATGGAAGCTTGGACTCATAAAGAAAATCTTGTGTAATGGATTGACAATGACAAAGACACTAAGTGAAAGTACAAAGCATCATGATATTGTATTCATTCCATATCAAAAGTGGTAGTCAAGTACAATGCTTTATAGTTGTTGGATGGCTACAGTTTTCCCTTTCTATGCATATGGGATTCAGTCTACTTGCATGTCCTAAGCCTAGAACTGCCTCATACAAAGAGGCTACAATAGGTGTGATTGCAAATATCTCAACAAATTTTTAGCCAATTGAATGTATACCTTAGGACACATTTGGCTGCTAATTCCTTCATCTCCATTGGCCACTTGGACTTTGATAGATTGGTGTAAATGAATAGGAAAACACCTCAATTGGTCTATGGTTGATTTATTAATGAAGTTATGGATACTTCCATTTTCCACCAAAATGAACATATTTTTTCCATAAATGCTCCCTTGGATATGAAGTGTGTTTGGACTTCTTGATCCTATCCATGCATCCATTGAAATGAAACAAACAATGATAGCACATGTCTCATCACCAATCCCTCTTCGATCAAAAGGGATATTGCCACCAATGTCAAAAGGAAAAATATCAACAAGATCATAGAGCTATTCTTGCCCAATATCCTCATTTTTAGTGATAGCCATAAAAGCATTTTTCATCATCATTATCATCCTCTAAATATTCCAGAACTAGCATGCTATGTACCTTGGCTTTTGCATTCTTATAAGCACACTTTGTTGCATGGTCGATTGTATACTTCTCAACACATTTGAAACACAACCCTTTTTTAGAAATAGGCTTTGGATGAAGTATTTCTAAGTTTGATGTCTCCTTGTTTATGATTCACTCTTGGATTGTTTGCTATCCTAAATTTTATTTGAGATCTTGAAGCATTAAATGATGGATAAGTTAGGACTCTAGAGTCCCCATTAAATGCATAATTGCTTCCATAAAGATTGCTAACTTGCCCTATTTTAAAACAATCCTTGGCTTTCCGAAAGTGGGTTGAAGTGTAGACTCTCTTCAATACTTCATCCCATACCTCTCTACAAGCTCAATGGCCTTGAAAAGGGTAGTGGGATTTTGCACCATAACATTAGCCATCAACAATGAAGATTCTAGACCATACATGTACTTGTGGAGTTTGGCTTCATCACTTATACTTTCTACATACATGGTGAGGTTAAGAAATTGGTTTGTATACTTCCGTATACTTAGGCCTCTTTGCTCTAATCCATACGATGTGCCCTAAGCGTGATGTGGGGAATCAAAATGGGCTAGGGGGTTAGGGACAGAGCAAGGGCCACCAACCAAAGCCACCAAACGTTCCTAACTTGAGGACCCCTAGGTGCAGTGATTGTGGCCTACATGTAACGAGATCATTCAGTTGCTTCCCTTGTGATTTCCTTCTCGTGATCTCTTATTCTTTCTCTTTTGTTTTTCTTTTCTCTTATTTTCTTTTCTCTTATTTTCTTTTCTTTCTCTTCTTCTTCTTCTTCTTCCTTTTTTTTTTTTATAACAATAGATGAAAATCTAGTCTTTGTCTCATCAGAGTCATGAGAGGGGGAGGTTGGAGGCTTAATGGATTTGCTAAGAAATTTTCTACTTTGGATGTATCCTATTAGGCCTATTCGAGCGTTAAGAGGAGTGGTAGATAGGAAGGGATGGTTGCAGCTAGTGAAATGGATGTTGCTCATATCCTCTAAGAGGGCTACACAAAAAGATGGAAAGAGTGCAGTATGCATCATTATCCTAGCCATTGTACATCTATCTATGTCGGCATTGAGATCAAAAAAGAGTGGCGGGAGTTGGTACTCTTGTGGCATAGACTCCTATCTAAGTAGTACCCTAAGTAATCTCAAATAATTACACCTAGTAATGAATGTAGGATTTGGGCAAAAAGTGATATCGTTGAGAAAATGGGCAATTGAGTCCCATAGATCCATTTTCGAGAAGGTCAAGGCATATGTGTGGGGTCATTTCTCTTGAAGGGTACTGCATTGCAAAATGACATCCAAGTGTCCATGTTGTCGTCCTAGATTCTCCTTCTCCACTTTGGTTGGGACTTGTAGCCTTGTACTGTCCAGGGCACCTCCATGACTTTGTTTTCCCAGTATTTGGGTGCTTCCATTCCCCATCATGTCGGATTCTTCTCCCTCTCCTGGTTCCACCTACTGCCGAGCCTTCCTCCCACGCTTATGATCTCAGCTACCACTTTGGTTGATAGCAATCTACATAAGGTGGAGGGGAATTCGAAGGTGAAGTTGAAGGGTTGATGGCCACTTTCTTTTTGCTCCCACTCTATGAGCTCTGCATTCCAATCCACTGGGAAGCAATCTACTTGTGGTGGAATGGGTGCTTTAGGGGCTATTGTTGGTTGTGGGATTTTAATATTCTCCTTGCCTACTCCAAAACACCATATTGGGGAATATGGGAATTTCCAATAAGTTTGGGACACATGGTCAAATCTTTGGATTTGTCATAACTGGAACGCTATAGCTCCAAATCGAGCGCTCTATAGCTCAATAGATTCCATTTTTCAAGCGCTTTCCAATGATAGGTCACATCATATGGTTTTGAAAAACTTATGGGCATGTTATCCGGGTGCCACCTTTTTAGTATTCAAAAAATGGAAATTGGGAGATTCCCAAACTCACTAATATTGTGTTCCAACATCCTCACCCTTTTCCTCTTGAGTTCTGCTTTTCTCTCAGTAGTGGTGTGCACCTCTTGCTACAAAATCTGGTTGTGGAGAGGGAGGTTGCATTACTAGTTCCTCTTTTGGCTATGCCATTTCAAACTCTAGCTTGGCTTCTAGGAGTGACCTCTGCCTTTCAACTTCACTCCTTAGCTCTTGTGGTTCTCCTTCCTTGAAGCTTAATAGGTCCACCTCTTCAAACATTAGCATAGTCTGTGTCCATGACCATTAGCTTTTTTTTGGATGCATGGTCCATGTCTATGACATGTCTTGTAAAACAACCTTAGCCATAAGTGTATTAAATGCATCCCAATTCTCCATTAGTATGTTCTCTTTCTTAATGTACCTTCACCAAGTATGTGTGAACCCTTCGAAGTGTAATGAAGTAAAGTGGATCTTCATATCATCGATCCCAGAGAATATATCAAAATAGGATTCCAACTATAAAATCCATTCCTCTAGGTCCAATGGTGAAGAGGGATACCCATTGTACTTTTCCAAAACTATTTTGTCTTTCAACTCCTCTCATGGAAAGGTTGTTGTCCCAAAATAGGCTGATCATGATTGGTAGGCATTAGAACTCCAAAATGTGATTATGCTCTTTCCCATAAGGTGGCTAAGAATCAGTTTGAAACCTTTCTTATGGTAAAAGACCCCTTAAGACTTGAGGATTTATCCCATAAACCTATGGATTAGTACCATTAATATTGCCATTCCTTTATGAAGCATCATTACTTAATATTGACTATTGGGGATGCCCCTTTTTCCAATAATACATTGACTTTGAGCATTATGATCAGTGGCTAAAGTGGAATTGATGGCTCACTATTTGATTGTGCTTTTTCTCTTGCATCATTGGTATCCATTTGTATTTGCATTCGTTGAGAGAATTGGCTCATAATTTGTGCATTGAACTCCATCAATTTTTCAATTGAAGGATTTTTTTAAGTTGTTGAATCCACAAAATTTTCAATGGAAGACTTCATTTGATGGTTAGACAATACCATTTTCTCAACTCTTGATAGTAGGTCTACATGCCTATGAGTATGTCTAGTCCCATGTTCACACATGGTATGATTAAGAGCACTAAGTTATCCTTGAAATTCAGGCTCTTCAAGGATCTCTTAGGTATGTTTTCCAACATGAAATCTTTAATTTATTGGGCATATTCATCCTAGGCCTTATTCATCCCTTTGTGACGTGCCATGATAGTGTAGTCTCATGGATCCCCTATCAGTAACTTGACTATAACTTGAGCTAGGAAATTTTGATTGCCTAACTATTTTTCTTCAAATCAAAGACAACAATGCCCTCTTGAGATAAGTACTAACATGTTATAAAAAATCTAAAATAGAAAATTTTGCAATTCAATCTCTATGACTAATCTGTACAATCCTGCACCTTGTCTCAACCTCTGAGTGCCTTGACATTGGACGAGTGTAGTGAATTCAATTAGCAATTCACTCTTGAACATGAGGTTTAATGCAATTCCATGATGCTAAACTAGGCTACCAATTCACAGTTTTAATTGAAGAAAGCAATAGAATGAATGAATGCATTAACTTGATCATTGAAGGGCTAAAGTTTAATGAAATTTTCTCAATTATTTAATGTCCCAATCAAGTGGATGAAGCTCAACA
Source organism: Lygodium microphyllum (assembly GCF_053477565.2). Taxonomy (NCBI): domain Eukaryota; kingdom Viridiplantae; phylum Streptophyta; class Polypodiopsida; order Schizaeales; family Lygodiaceae; genus Lygodium; species Lygodium microphyllum. The sequence goes on along the minus strand of NC_141154.1, from coordinate 83,277,259 downwards.
AATGGATAGGTGAGACAGAGTAAGGATTTGTTGAGAGTACCTCTTGTATTACTTGATAAAGACTCAAATGCTCTGCAATGCTTGAATAAGCTTCCAGATTCTCAATGTTGGCACAATAGTATTCAATCCTTACTCCTTGAATGCTTGAAAGCAATGTTGAAGCATTAGAGACTTAAATTGAAGCTTAATTCTATTTACCCCAAATCTTGACTCAAAAATAGACTCCATAGCTCTATAATGCTTCGTTTGCACCAAGAATGCTCCAATGTTACCAATGAGAAGTAGAACCACTAAAAATCCATTGGATTAAAAAGCTTGAGCTCTCTTAAAACTTCAAGAATCATGAATTTGATGCTTGAAGAAAAATCCCCAAATTTCACCACCAAGGAAGCTTGAAAGAGTTGAAGAAAGCTTCAATGTCACTAATCTTGTTCAAATCCTAAAAGGATATTGCTATAGGTAAACTCTCTGAGTGAAGAGAGGTAAAAGCCTCTTAAATCTGTAAAAATTTGCTAAGATTTCAATGGATGTTCATAACCTACACCATCATTAGGGTTTCAGGAGAGCAAGGGATGAAGAAATTTGCTTGAATGAAGAACTTGCTAATTATCCATGTTGATGAAGAAGCTCTAAAGCTTTGATGTCAAACACATGGTTTGAAGTGGAGGAGGTGAATGTTGAAATTCAACGTAATTTGCATTAACCACATGTGGCCACTTGCTCCACTATCATTTGTTGTAAAAATGATCTTTAAAGTGAGTAGAATCATTTTTAAGCAATCATTGATGCTCTTGATGTGCCTAAGGAGAAAGGTCTTGAAGCAAATCCACCATGGGAGTTGAAACAAGATTGCAGAAATAAGAAGACTCTCTCTCAAAAGAGTAACCATAGTTGTTTCTTCAGCTAAGTCTGACTAACCACTATTTTACCAAGCTACCTTGAAAATAGCCTATAATGGATGCATGGACCTGCCATTTTGGCCACAATGTAGCTAAATATCTTCCAGAACTTTGTCAGAGCCCCAAGATTAGCCTCTACTCCAAGTAAAATGCCGCAAGTATCTACCATGTGGCTCTTGTACCTATGCTATTTGAGATTTAATGGTGGAAAATAGAGAAAATTTGTCTAAAAATAGAAAAAATTGAATGGATCATGAGCCTATGCTCTAATACCACTTGTAAGGAAGTGAGCCATAAGAGAGAAAAGAAGAGAGAGATGACTACACAAAAGAGAGAGAAAAAGAGTGTAGAGCTAAGAGAAAGACTATTGAAAAGAGAAAAAGAGTGAAAGTAGAGAGAAAAAGACAAAGTGTGAGATGAAAGTCATAGAAGCTAAGAGAAAGCTTGAAGATCAAAGAGATTTTGTATTATTATTGAATTATGCGAAAAATAAAGTCCCTTACATCTTATATTTCAGCCAGTGTAGCTAGTATTTCCCCACATTAAAAATCCTAGTTTCTTACAAATAGTAAGAGTTTATATGACCCTTTGGGTCTTTATACTTATGGAAGCTTTCTTCAAGGAGTTTAAATCACTATGGCATCAAAAAGACAAACAATAGTAATGGAGTAAGTTGCAATTACAATGGAAGACCACCAAGCTATTGCTACCATTAGTGTGGCTACCCTTTTACTTCGATCGGGTGCCTCTTGTGTAATAAAATTAGAGTTGTAGACTATAGAGTAGAGTCATAGCAACCAAGGTAACTACTATCTGTCTTTTAGAATTAGAGTTGTAGGCTATAGAACTATCTTACCTTAAAATATAGATCCAAATTAGTCAACCCTCATTGCATACTCAATTCAAACTTGTCAATACACTACATTCCCTTTGATAAATTTTCTTGCTAAGATAAGGCACTTAAGTATTGAAATCATTGGGATTGAAAATCTCTATTTTGCGAAAGGTCCTTTAAATACAAATTGAAACATTTAAAAATAGAAGCATTACATAGTGAAAAGGGCATGGAGTTAATGGACATTAAACAACCCATGGGTCTTAAAATAATTCAATCAAGAGCTCTAGAGTTGGTTAAGTGACATAATTACATTGAAGCCTTGCAATACTAGACACATCTAGGAAAGGATTATTTACAAAGTATTAATTCCATAAAATAAGGATGTTTTGAGGTTGCCATGGTTTTTGTTTCTTGATGCAAATTGACTAGTTAGTCTATAAAGATGCTCCAACAAGTGATAATGGCTATTCCTAAGAGTTTCACCAAGGTCCTCCACTAGGAATTTTTTATCATTAAGGATGGTAGGATTGACATCGTAGCGAGAGGTCTCTTTGTATATGTGACAAATTCTTTGAGAGTTGTAACTTCTGAGGCTCTCAGGATGCTATCATGATGGCTAGGAAGGGAATAAGCACTCTACAAGACCAAGAGGTCTAGAAAATCCCTATAGTTGTTAGGAGATGGATGGTGGATTCTAAGTGTGAGGCCATTTTTGTGCCTAGATCATTGGGTGTGGTTATGGCTAGTGGCTTGAACAATAAGCTATATTTTCCTCTTACTTGCAAATGAAAATATCATTTTTGAAGGATTGTATTCCTTGTTTTGCATATTATGTGAATGAATCCAATTCTTAACGGGTTAATTAAGGAAGTTGGTTGTATGTCCCCACAGTAACTATGCTAGTTTAATCAAAAAACTAAAGAATATCTTGTAGACCTAATAAGTCAATTTCTTCTTGGCTAGAATCAATCTATTAGAGATGGAACGTTGTAGGGTCCATGTCTCAAAACCATCTTCCTTAATTGAACCAACTATGGTACTAGCCTACTTTGAGCTATGATCAATCACATAAGTATCAAAGAATGAGATAATATGAGCCAATAACAATAATTTTTTTTACTTGGTAATAGACAACCTTGGAGGTCTTGGGGGAGGCCGAGGAGGTTCCATCCTACACATGTGGAGAAAGCCACAAGGATAGCAAAAAATGCAAGTAGGATCTTGCAATTATTGTGAGGCCTAGAGAGACTTTGTTGGATCTAGTTGTGAATTATAGATTACATGTAGAGTTGAGAGGGGTTTGATAATAGTAAGGAACTATAATCAAGCATGACCTACTAGAGCACCCCATTAACAACAAACACTTTCTCTAATTGTACCAATTTTTTCTAACATAAATGAAGAAAACTCAAAGAATAATACCCTTACAATTTAGATGGTTACAATGTATTCGAGATGCAACCTAAAGAGCTTGTAGAGTAAGAGAGAAGGATTAGGATGTGCTAGATTGATGAGGGAATGCATGTCAAGTGAAACTATTTGGCTTGTATTATTATTGAGTATTGTAGTTATGAAGTTGCAACTTTGGCTTTGATTTTAAAAAAATCAAAAAAAAAAATTAAGCTAGGAAAGTTTGGGGAAGGTTAGGTTAGAAGCTGTCAAAAGCAGATGGGTAAAATACAAAAGTAGGATCAAGTTCAACAAACGGAAAGCAACTCAAATCACCCATTATAACATAGGCTAGATCATTTAAGGAATGATTATCAATGTACAAGAAAGAGTTTAGGAATTCAAGAACCTAATAGATCTAATTAAGTGTTTGAAGATCTAGTTAAGACCCCTATACAACTTCCTTTGGACCTAATTAAGTGTTTGAATATATAGAGAAGTTAATTTCAAATATCTACAACTAGCAATAGAAGATGCTTCATTAAAGAGTTGAGGATAATTCCTTTTTTTGAATGCTAAGCAATAATAGCTTCTCAACTAAAGTGACATATTACAATTCCTGTAATTCACCTAGAATATGTACAAAAAACTTTTAGTGACATACTACTAAGCTAAATATTAGGGGTACACATTATCCTTGAAAGTGTTTACTCAACTAACAAAATGGTAATCTTGTCACCAGTTCCCTTTCAAATAAATATGGAAATTTAGAGAAGGCTTGCAACCTTTGAGTATTTCAAAAAACCAACAAATTGAGCCTACAAGTTTGAAATTCAACATTAGCATTATTTTATTAAGGATGAATGAGGAAGAAGAAGAGTCCCAATTATTATTAAGAAGAACTTGGTTCACATTGGCCAAATTAAGGTAGGGGTCAGGGTTTGATATTGTAGATATTCTACTTGGATAAAAAAAGATAAGGTTGCAATTTTAAGTATTATAGGTAGAGGATGAAGACAAACAACTTCTTACAAGTGAATCCTTCATTCCTTGTTTTTGAAATGAATGTTGTATATATGTTGAAGGTATTACATACGGATATGGCATATAGGTTTTAGCAAGTGAAGAAAAATGAAAATTCCTGAGTTTAAGAAAAAATAAGAATTCAAGGGATGAGACATGAAGGTGAGGACTTTAGGACTTTGCAAATGGAGGAATGCAAGTGCATGCAAGAATTTAGGAAAGTAACATGATAGATCAAGAAATTCCAAATAATGATGATGCTGAAAATTATTCTAGCTAGAGGGTTGATTTACTTAAGAAGAATACAGGTATGAACACATTGTAAGGCATTCTACTAGAGTTTTAGAATATGAGATACATGAAGTTAACTTGAATATTGAGGCAAATCCTAAGTCTATTAAACTAAATATTCATGTTGACGAGGCATTCAAGCAAAAGCTAGTGACATTGTGTAGAGAATATCATGATGTATTTGCCTATAAGTATAATAGTATCAAAATATTTTTTCCAAATGTTTATTATCATAGAATTGACTTAAGCATATGGTGCAAAGGAGATATAGAATAAACCTTAACTATGCAAACAATATTTTTTAAAAAGGAGATTAACAAATCTCTAAAGGTTGGATTTATTAGGTCACTTATTGAGGTAACTTGTCTATCATCCATTGTTGTGGGTCCTAAAAAGAATGAGAAAACCCAAGATTGTGGCAATATAAAGAATTGAATGCAATAACAATAACAAATCCATTGCTTATAGTATGTACTAAGTCCTTTTTAGATGACATTCTTGACAATCAATTATCTTTATAGGTTCTTAGGTTTTAACGACATCAAAATGGCCCCAAAATCTAGATAAAATTGCATTCATTACAAATAAGGTACCTTTTGTGGGTATAGGTATGAATTATTGGACTGAAGAATAGATGACTTAAATTTCAAGGTGCAACATAAAAACCTTTGATCCATACCTCCTAAGTTTCATGAGAGTGTCCATAGATGATTTTATGTGTTTAGAAAAAGGGAGGACCCCAACCTTTTCAAAGGTTAAAACACACAAAAAAATTTAATGAGTTATGAGTTTGTGGGGCAAGTTAAATGGCATGGTTGATAGTTATGTGGTTTATTGGCCAAGTCGAATGACATGGTTGATACCTCAACTACTTGTCTCTTTTATCTACACCATAATTTATATTAAGAAAGAAGGATAGTCACTTGGAAGGATGAGCAAGACTAAAACTTTTAATGTTTTGAAGTTGTTAGTAGTTGCACCAATCTTCAACCATCTCAATAGGATCTACCATCTCATGTATTCATTAGTGTATTTGATGTTGTTGTGATAGTGTTTCAATGTAAGAAAATCTTTAAGGATGGTTTGGACATGTATACTACTCAAGTAGAAGATTAGGTGCAAACAAATATAACTACAAAGTTACTGAAAGAGAGACCATGGGTAGGTCTATGCTTTACAAAACTTAGAGTACTGCTTACTAGGAAAGTTTGTTATCTTTCATGTCAAAAACAAATCTCTATCATACTTTCCCAAAAAGCGTTAGTTGACTAGAAATCCATGTGGATATTGCTTTTGCAAGAAATTGATTTTAAAGCCATAATACATACCCTAAGGAAGGATCATGTTGTGGGTTAATTTCTTCATCAATAGACTGGAGGGTGAGAATATATGAATGAAATCAATGCTTGTCCTCTTGCTATTGACTTTTTTGAAGCTCAAGTGTTGGATCGAGATTCTTATTCTCTAATTAGATTTTAGGAGGGAGTGATGCATAGTTACTTACCTAGATATTAATGAAAAAAGCCCGTTCTAATAAAGCAATCATAGGTAGTTATTATAGGTTTTTAATACCAAAAAATGATACATCAAGTACTTAAGAGGTGTGTACTTGAACTTGAATATTATTCAATACATGTAGCAATTTTAGGACACATTTTTGGGGATATTATAAGTAGGAAAATTCTATACATTGAGCTTTGATGTTTAACCAATTTAAAGGATGCACATCAATATGCAAACAAGTATATCACTTGCATATGATTTTTAAAAATTGATCACTAGAGACTCATTGTTATGATAAAATGAATGTTGTTTGTGCATGCAACTAGTCTTTCACATTACTCATACAAGCAGGGAAATTCTATACATTGAAATTTGATGTTTGACCAAATTAAAGGATGCACATCAATATGTGAAGGACTATATCGCTTGCATATGAGAAAAGAAATGGTCAATGGAGACTCATTGTTATGACAAAAGGAATGTTGTTTGTACATACAACTAATATTTCACTACTAGGTTACCCCCTAGTGATAAAACTGATGACATGTTGAAGAATATGTATATGATTTGTTATAGGATTTGCTTATGCATATCACTTCAATGACAAAAATAAAAAGTGTAGTGACATATAGGCAATGGTAAGGGACACCATTTCAATTGTATATTACATGACTATGTTGTCATCAAAATAGTGACCTAGGAGATATAGCTAGGCAAGTTATGATGTAGCCTAGGTGACTCACTAAAATGATAGTTGCTTAAGTGGATATATTTCCTAGGTGATTATGCCTAATTGGTGAGGAATGGAATTTAATGGTCGTGTAGGCAACTTTAACAATAGGATAGAGAAAAGGTGCTTTCCTAGTCATGGCTTTTTTAAACAAAACCTTCTCTCTTTCATAGAAACATGGCTCTCTCTCTCTCTCTCTCTCTCTCTCTCTCTCTCTCTCTCTCTCTCTCTCTCTCTCTCTCTCTCTCTCTCTCTCTCTCTCTCTCTCTCTCTCAAACATGACTCAATTTATCTATGAAGAAAATTACAAGGACTAACACACGTCTCAAATCAAAGTAGACTTGAAAAGGTACACAAATATATAAATATTCAAAGCAAAAATGATACAAGGTGTAAATCATGCCAACACAAGATAGCATCATTTCAAGCATAGTAATATGGCATGGTAATACATATAAAGAAGTGACAAAGCAATCCTATATGCTATGCCAAGAGAATCGTGCCCATGGGTCATGCTCTTTTTCACAAGTCATGCATCATCATTGTTGTGATGATGACTATATTATGTTAATCGTCCTTGGTATCATGTAGTGGATCGAATATTAGTGCAATTCCAATTGTAGTTTGCTAACACCAATGTAGTCTTGCATTGTAATTGCATAGGTGACCAATCCTGTAGTTAGGCTTTTAGATTGATTTAGGCATTTGGTGACCAATCTAATTGCATATCTACCTTATAGTTTGGCTGAGGCATTTGAGACTAAAGTTCCCTACAGTCCCCATAGAGTGATCTTGTGTCCTAAGAGCCAAAAGAAAACTTGAATGAAGATGAATGGCTATGTATTGTTAGGCTTCTATACAATACAAAGATATATCCCACAACTCAAAACATCAACATAGCAATTCATTTCTTATGTAATATTGCATGTTGTCCTTGACTTGCCTTATAGCCATCTCCTAATCCAATGCATTTTTCAAAATTATCATAATCTCATTCTTTAGATGCAGTTATTATGACAAAATTCTTCACATCTCACTCTATTTGTGACAAAGTGTAAAGAAAGTGCTCCATTATTGAATATTTAAAAAATGGGGTAAAACCTTAACTTTAAATGACAAAAATCTAAAATTGGAGAATTAAAAAAACTTGGATGATGATGAATGGTCATGTATTGTTAGGCTTCTAAATATATCTCACAAATCAAAACACCAACATAACAATACATTTCATACGTAATATTGCCTGTTGTCCTTAACTTCCTTGTAATCCAATGCATTTTTCAAAATTATCGTAATCTCATTGTTTCAATGCAGTTCTCATTACAAAATTGTCCACGTCTCACTCTATTTGTGACAAAAATGCAAAGAAAGTGTTCCATTATTGAATATTGAAGAAACCAAGTAAAATCTCAACTTTAAATGACAAAAATCTAAAATTGGAGAAGAAAAAAAAAACACAAACAAGAATAGAGAATGTTCATTTCAATGCTCCAAAGGTGCCATGTTGATATTTCGAGCATGAAGGAAGAGAAGTTATTGCCATGACCCATGTACAAACTTTTCCTTCAACCTCCATGGCTAAATCTCCAAAGCTAACACCTCGTGGCCAATACCAAGAGGTATGGGAGAGAGATGAGAAAGGTAAGCCTTTCCAAACTTTTTCTTACGCTTTACTTACAATTCAAGTCTGCAGTTTCCCCAAACTTTTTGTCTCATTCCCCTTTCTTCTTAACTTCCCCATGCTTGTCATTACTCTACCCTCTTCACCCCACACAACATGAGAAGAAATGGGCAACTGCTATGAGATTGGTTACACACCAAATAATGGACACCCAAACCCTGCCCAAAGTTTAGGCGTGCAATTTTGGAGACTGGGGCGTGAACACGAGCACAAAGTCTTTACATACCAAAAGGACACATTTTGAAAAAATAAAGGAATGACATGTTTCTTATTTTTTTGATTGGTTACAAATGCAAAATGTTTACTCTTGTCCATCACTTTACAAACTAGATAGGGGAGACTCCTCGTGTAAAAGTGAGCAAGGAGTTCACCTATTCACTAGGTAAACAGTAGGTCATATCCTCTCCGATGTGTAAAAAGTTGTGAACATTCAACCCCTAAAGAAGTACTTTGATTGGTCAACACTTGCAAAGTGGGCATTCAATATTTGGTTTGTAACTAGCCTAAAAGTTTAAACTTGTGAAAATAAAAAAAAGGTATCAAATAATACCAATAGCAACTAAAGAATAGTCAAAATGCAACACAATCAAATCTCAGTCCCCCAATGGCTACTAATTCAAATTAAAGTTTAAAAACTCTTAATAATAAAAAAGACCGAACAAGCCCCTCTCACATTGTTTACCTCCTCCCCCCTTGGTTTTTTTCCTCTCATGCACACACACACTCTCTCTCTCTCTCTCTCTCTCTCTCTCTCTCTCTCTCTCTCTCTCTCTCTCTCTCTCTCTCTCTCTCTCTCTCTCTCTCTTTTGTTGATACACATGACAAGGGTTTTGGATGGGTGGCTCGGTGTGTGTGTGTGTGTGTGTGTGTGTGTGTGTGTGTGTGTGTGTGTGTGTGTGTGTGTGTGTGTGTGTGTGTGTGTGTGTGTGTGTGTGTGTGTGTGTGTGTGTGTGTGTGTGTGTGTGTGTGTGTGTGTGTGTGTGTGTGTGTGTGTGTGTGTGTGTGTGTGTGGAGAGAGAGAGAGAGAGAGACTATTGTATGCTCTTGTTTACGCGGACAAGACAATGATAAAGATAGACAATCGTACATACAAGACAAAACATGAAACTAATGTTTTTCAAGAGAGGATGCAGATTGCTCGTGTGAACTATTTGATTGTGAACCATTGGTTTGAAAGCAATTCGAGAGGTGTTATGAAGAGGCTACTACTCAAATTGTTGGATAACAGATTGTGTGTGTGTGTGTGTGTGTGTGTGGAAAAGATGGATGAATTAAGGTTGGCTATGAAGAGGCATGAGAGATACAAGAATTTATATCTTTGAGATGATTGCAATTAATAACAATGTATTCTTTCAGCCTCTGTGTGTGTGTGCGTGTGCGTGTGCGTGTGCGTGTGTGGAGAGAGAGAGAGAGAGAGAGAGAGAGAGAGAGGGGGGGGGGGATGAAGGGACTAAGGGAGAGGGAGACAAAGAGGAGAGGTAATAGTCACATGAGGACAAATATTACTATCATTTAAAAAGATTTTGGACTTGCTTAGCTCAAATACAAGTTTAAAAAAAGCACTCTTCTTCCTTATGATCCATCTCACGCTAGGCGCTTGCCAAATAAGAAGCCTCAAATAGCAAGGCCATTGGGAGACCCAAATCACTTGAATGTAGCACCACCATGCCATATCAAACGCATGTTACTCATCCAAAATTTACACCAAAGTTGTAGAGAGAATAGTACAAGGCAAATAATAAGTTGGTGGATACAAGGGTCATCCTCGCCCCCAACCCCATAAATGTATAAGACTACCTCATCATAATTACATATTATAACATTGCCAAACATTAGGTCCAAAAATGCTTCAAAAAAGGCAGTTGTAAGAAAATGATTAAGTTGCTAATTAGTTGAGATTTTGGAAGAATGAAAATGCCAAATTTGGTTGCTCAAATGTGATTAATGAGAGAATATTGAATTCATCAAAGAGCTAAGCCATTAATTGTCCCTCAAATTTAATTTATGTCAGGGTCACCTTTTCGGTCGTTTTTTATCTTGGAACTTGGGAGAATTTGCATTTTCGAGAAATGTCCACCTATATCGCGATTCGTCTACTCCTGCATCTTCTTTTCACATGCTCTTTCTCCATTCTCTTTCGCCATTCTCCTCTTTGTGCTCACTTTCCTATCACTGTGATCGTTGATCTACTAAAATGTTTAGCAACACCTCTGTAAGTGATACAGATGCGAGCACATGCAAATACAAACTTACCATCCAACTAGATCCAATTTATTCATCTTGGAGAGGTATACATCGTCGAGAACTAACATATGAGATGGAGGCCAACAGATTGCGAACTCAAGGAAAGAAACATATAGATTTGTGGGTAGATGGAAATATTTATCCAAAGGATCCTTCAACAAGTAAACCTCCTAATTTTTTTAATATTCATGACCACGTGAGATATGTTGGGAAAGGTTATAATGGGATGCTTCGATATTATAAAAGGTTATACTCTGCATCTTACACATACATGGCTCAGATGAATGAAATGAGAAAAGCATTATTTATTGCACAGACAAGCATTTCTGAGCTTACAAATAAGATTAACATTTTGAAAAATGCTAATAAGTCATTACAAGACAAGTTAGCACATTTAAAGAAAACTCCAATAGGATTAAGAGAGAGAAAGAGACCATTAAAAAATATAACTAGCTTGTGTGAGAGAGCAAAGAAAAGAAGATTGAATCTTGCAAAAAAATATGTCTCTAACATGTCGGATATTAATATTTGAAAGAGTGAGAAGAGAATTAGTTTTTTAAAAGAGACCATGAATAAGAATGATATTTTGAGGGTTCTTAGGTCACCTCAAAATATGGATTTGAGAGGCCCAACTCTCAAAGAATTAGTGAAGGACTTAAAGGACACATTAAAACCAAACGAAATTGTAAAGACATGTGATATTGTGGATATTAGTCGAAAAGGTTATCGAGCTATCTCAAGATTATGGTTTAAAAATCTAAAATGTAATAGAATAATTGCATTTGGGTTACCTCAAGCCCTAAGAGTATTGGTTGCAAGGACTGCCATGAATCGTAAGATTCCACAAGTTTTCGGGGAATACATTCATATTGAAGCATCTATGCCATATGAAAAGACAAAAATAAAATATAGTTTTAAATACAATGTATTAATACAATATATGGGTTGATCTAAGAAGAGTGCAGATTGCAATGGTTCACATGTATAGACTCACATTAGAGGAACGTCACGGTGTTTTAAAGTTTGCCTTGAAGTTAGATGAAGTACAAATTCAAAAAGGACAAAAGATGGAAAGAGTCAACATTTGCATCATGAACAGGGCATTGGAATACAGCAATGGTGGGGGTCAAGCACCAGTGCATAAGTTCCAGTCTGAGATGGAGATTTAGTGGATTGGTGCAGCTCAGGTACCAATTGAGAATCATCAAATACTGAAATGGTTGTTTACTCATACAGGTATTCCAAACATTATTAAGTCTCAAAGTGAAGGAGAAATGTTGATTGTTGATGGGGTTGGTAATTTTAATGTGGAATGGCACATAAGCGTTGACTTGAAAACTATCAAATGTATGCTTGGAATATGTAATGGGGCAAATGCAAAATATCCTTGTATTTATTGCATGGAAAGTGTTAGGTCTAAAATTGGAGCAACTTGCGCCCTGTAAGAAAAGCCCCAATTAGAGACTCTATAGATCTAAGTTTTTTTAAAAACAAGGAAGATATATGGGATCCAATTCTTTCAATTCCTCTTACTAATGTTCATATATGTACTTTCCATGTAGAGATTAGAATTATTGATAAACTTCTGAGGTTGCATCTTGATTATGCATACTCAATTAATCCTTTGTCTTTATTGAATGAGTGCATTGACAAATGTGAGGCATTACTCTTCAAAATGGGTTTTCATGGAGGTCAAGTTCATTTAAGAAAAGATCCAACACTTTCAAGGAAAACAAGAGATGTCTTGGCTGATGTCTCAATGGGAGGCTCAAAAGCTGGACGTTTTTTTAGGTAACCATACAGGAAAACACGTGAGCATTACTTGGGAGCATTGGAGAGAGCTGTGTGGGATAACAACAAACGTTGCAACCACACCATGACTTGCATTTCTAAGGATGGAGGTTTAGAGACACGTTGATGTCTTCATAAAGCTCCTTAAGCAACAAACAAAAATGTACACGTATCCAGAAGAGTTCAAATGTTCGATTACAAATCTTGTTCAGGCAATAAAGAAGGCATGGGGAGAAAAAGATATCACTTTTTATTTGGTAAGAGAGAATATTTAATCCAAGCTTTCTTCGATAAAATTTCCATTAGCAGAAAATGATTGTTACTCTTATGAATTTGCAGCATATCCTTCATATCCATGGGCCTTACTTTGTGGAGGAGCAAGGCCCCCTCGCAACTTATAGTAGCCAAGGCATGGAAAAATATCACTATCAAGCACGTACAAGTTTTTTTCGAAGCATAAGACATGGAGGTGGAGTTACAAAAAGCAATGCTCTTGAGAAGCTATTCAATTGGTTTTTTCGACGACAACTTCAAAGAATGAATACTTCAACTTAAGAATTCATAGTATTTTTTAACGACAACTTCAAAGAATGAATACTTCAACTTGAGAATTCAAGAAAGGAAAGTACAAAGCTAGCTCTCAAGAGCCTTTACATCATCCTCCCTTTTCGGAATATTTTCTCTATAACGTAAAAAATTTCTTCTCTTGTAGCCAACTATTGATTCTATATCAGTTCGGTTTGCTGCCAAAGCATAGGATGAGAGGGCCAGAAAGTATCTTGTTCTACAAGCAGAGAAACTAGGACCATAACCAAAAATCCTAATTGCCGCAGTCTTCTCCAAAAACATCACCTTGTGTGCATTGTATTGTAACCCAAAGAAACCAAGTAGCCTTGTAAGTGCCTTGATACATAGTATAGGCCATGTTGCTTCCTCTGAGAAGATGTTATGAAATACCAAGAAAACATGCGGATCAATCCTTGCTAAGTAATGGCCAAGCGCAACATCTTTTAGTGAACTAATACCAACTCTTGTCCCTTTACCCGTCCCAAGAAGTTATCAAAATCTTCAATCTCCAACTGTAAAAAAAGATAAATGTCAAATGAATGTTGAAATCAAACATATTAATATATATACATCTTACAAAATTTGAGATAGTAGTACCAATTGATTTTCATCATTTTCTAGCTTAGTTGGATTCCATATGTTAATTGATGATTGTGTCTCGTTGGTATCTTCCAATTCTTTAACATATTGCAACTCTTCTCTTCCAAAATGGGAAATTCCAAGTCGGTCTTGAAGGCCGTGGAACTCCTCTTCAGTAATCCCATACTCTTCCTCAGCATTCTTTGCCTTACAAAAACAAAGAGAAAGGGCATCCCCTGCTTCAATAAACTTGTCGTCCATAATTTTGGTGTCAAGTTTAAGTAACTCTTCTTTCGATTCATTTTTGACATCAACAATGCCATTTATAGCATCAGAAGCCTCTACAATGATGGCTAAACAATAATCCTCCCTAATATTGAAGAGCCTTTGAATGTCTGCTCTAGCGGTATGTATTCCTTATCCTTGATAGGAAAAGTTGGAAGTGAAGCAACAGTATAAAAAGAAGAGTCACATACAAGATCTGCATTTGCATGGTTTTCTTCAATAATGGTCTCAGCTTTGAATTGGGCAATATCTAGTTTGCCAACAATATTTGCTTCTTGCTCAAGGTCTAAACATTCCTCTGCATCCTTGTCATTTGGTACCTCGTCCAAAAGGCAAAAGCTGGAACATTTTGAACCTTCTAATTGTTTTTCATCAAATTTCATAGGATATTTAACAAGATAAAATGTAATGAATGCAGTTGTTTTGGGCATAAGCCTGCATTTCCTAGAATGAGCAGAACAAAACAAATCTGAGGTACAAAACAGGTCAAGAGAATGAGATGTACACTTTCTTGAAAACAAAGCCTTCTCTGAAGGTGAGCTCCCAATAGGTATGTGAACATATTCCTTTGCATCCTTTTCAACTACTAGAAATGCAAGACTTTCAAACTCAGCAAACTCCTCCAGGAAAAACTTCTTACATGAGTTCAATACATGGTCAATATCCCAGTCAGGGTTGAAAATATACTTTGCAGTTCTGTAATAAGATAACTCCATGCCATTCTGAAGAAGAAAGTCTAGGAGCCTTTCAGATGGAGAAACCTTTGTGATCTGAGACAATCCAAAAACCCTCAATGGTGACTTGCCTTTGATTGGAGCCTTCTTAGGCATTCCCACACTTGCTGCTAAACAAGGGGAGGAAGCTGTGGGAATGTCAGGGGAGAAGGCAGCACAACCAGAAGCTCTTGTTGACCTTGATGACAATCTTCTTCTTTTTTTAGAAGGGGTTACCTGGTCTTGGGAGCCTGCAACATCCTTAGGTTCAAACATGAGTGAAAGTACAATATGGCACGAAAGTGTGCACCCACTTCACGAGCGATGCCTTCTTGCTTCGTATTTGCTAATCTATGATACGATGCAAAACTGGCCAAGCGACCTCAAAAAAAAATATATCCTCGCTTCATATCAAGGGATACACAAAATGGCGCAAATTCACATAAGAAACATAGAAAGTGGACCTCAACTCTAAACAGGCTTGTAAATTTGCAAAAAAAGTCATAAATGCCTGACCACAATGTTCATATAGACCGAAAAATATTTGCCACATACGAAGCCATGTAGACAGCCACATGGATGGCCCGCACAAAACCTAGCCAATTAAACACTGCCACGTGTCGCGTACCCCGCAGGTACAAAAGATCGATGGTAGCTTACGTGGCTCACTTTTCAAATCCAGAGCGTGAATACACAGCCACGTTGAGATCAACTTCGCCCTATATCGATCACCGCAATTACGGTGCGAGCAAGTGTTTTTTTAACCTGCGCTTCAACAGATTCGCGCCATATCAGTCACCACAAATACGACGCGAGCAGGTGCTTTTTAAACATGCACTTCATTGTATTTGCGTTGTATCGATCACCACAAATACGGTGCGGACAGGTGCTTTTTAAATCTGTGCTTCATTGTTTTCACATCGTATCGATCACCACAAATACGGTGTGAGAAGTTGCTTTTTAAAAATGTGCTTCACTATATTCGCGTCATATCAATCTACAGCTCAAGGAAGTTAAACCGTGCTTTAGTCCTATCGCAAATACAACACGAGGAGTAGCATTTTAGACCCACGGTTTTCTCCTATCGCACCGTATCGATCATCCGCAAATACAACGCAAGGAGCTTCATTTCAAACCTGGGCTTTTTCTCCTATTGCGCTGTATTTGTTGTTTCTATTTGGGTTACTTATGGTTTTTAAATATTCTAACTAGTCTCATTTTTTACTCATGGTTTTTAAATGTTCTAACAAGTCTCATTTTTCTACAAGTTCATGGCTAGGACAAAGTAGACTGCAAGAAATGTGTATATAGACAGCAAAGAGAGTGAGGAGGAGACAAGGCTTGCAGCTTCTCAATCTTTCCATCCTAAGATCCCACCTACCCATGGTTGCCCTCAATCTCCTGCCATGGAATCTAAGCAATCTAGTGCAGAAACAGTGTCTTTGTCCTTGGTCGTGTATTTAGGCCCGTTATCAAAGGCGACACATTACCTTAAATGGCCACAATTAATTCCATTGAATCCGTCGTGTTCGCTTGTGAGAGAATGGGGGAGGTATACGGGCAAATGGTTGTGAATGTCTTTTGCACTTCTTCAGAAGACTATCTTAGTATTTCACCTTAGGACAAAGGAATGTTTGTTAAGAAAGATATTCAATTGTCAGATTTAGTAGTCTTTTGTTGCATAAGGTAAGACTTTTTGGCTCAATTTTTTTAATGGACTGATAGTGTTGTTTTGTTCATTGCAATTGACATTCATTTGGTTTTACTATTGGTTTTAGGGCGTTGATTGCTTCTCTTAGCCAAGAATTATTTTTCAAACATAGAATTATTTTTCAGATCGTTCGATCCAATTACAAACCACCATTTTTTTTTCCTTACGTTGAAAGGTATGCAATTTTGCAAAGGGTTTAATGTATACTTCTTTATAGTATGTATTTCTTACTAACATTTTACTTTGCAAAGAACATTGGAGCTTAATATATATTGATATTCTCACTCGAGAAATTATCCTTATGAACTCTCTTAGGGGTATCCACGGTCAAGCAAAAATGTGCATTGAATACAAATCCTCACTTTTTGGTTTATTGTTTATTTTATTTATTGTCCTTTTTTTATAACATGTTTCCATTTACAATGCTAGGAGGTGTCAAGATTGTGGGAGAAAAGAAAGGAGTCTCACTTGTAGCTTTCTCACTTACACAATGGGAGAATACACACAAAGGTGGAGGCTGAAAACAGTTTTCCTCTTCTTAGTTGTGTAAGCCAAAAAGAACTCTAATACAGAGAAATAGAAGAACCCTATATATGGATCTCAAACCAAACTCAACTAACTAAGGTGGTATACTAACTGAGCCACGATCTAGAGTAGATAAGGATAGCTGTCATCTAGCTATTATTCATGGGCGATGTACCAACCGCATCTACAACTAACAAGTCGGTGACATAAATGCACAACGGTCACCCTGGCATATCACGAGTGGAGCTCGATATCTCAACACTCCCCCTCGAGCTCAATCCCAATTCCTGGACATCAAGCAGGTCTCTGAACTTGCGCAGCTTCTCTACGCCCAATGCTTTCGTAAATATATCAGCTACCTGATCCTCTATGCTAACATAAACTAGATCAATAAGACCTAGTAAAACCCTCTCCCGCACATAGTGACAATGCACCTCAATGTGCTTTGTTCTAGCATGATAGACTGGGTTATTTTCCAAGTGTATACTACTCATGTTGTCACAATAAATGACAACTGGCCTATCTCTAGGCTAATGCATATCATAAAGTAGCTTATACAACCAAGCTACCTCACATGCAGCCATTGCTGCACCCTTGTACTCAGCCTCTGTGCTCGACAAGGCAATTGTAGGCTGTTTCTTGCTACTCCAAGTGACTACAGCACTCCCAAAAGAGAACACATATCCACTGGTAGATCGTCTATCAAAAATTCTACCAGCCCAATGAGCAACAGTGTATCCATGCAATTGTATCTGAACCCCAGTCTCATAAAATAGTCCATACTGCAATGTGGACTTCACATACCTGAGTATGCGTCTAGCCGCATCCAAATGTGATTTCCTTGGAGCCTGTATAAACTGACTTACCAATCCAACAGCATAGCTCAAATCTGGCCTGGTAATAGTCATATAAATCAAACTTCCTACTATGCGTCTGTACATAGTAGGGTCTTCCAGAAGCTCAGCTGCATCTACGCTTAGCTTCACATTCTGCTCCAAAGGAATTGAAATAGGCTTACAACCTGTCATCCCATATTTGGACAGCATGTCCAATCCATACTACCTCTGCAAGAGCCGTATCCCACTTAGTGATCTAATCACCTCAATGCCCAAGAAATAATACAGCTCTCCCAAATCCTTCATCTCAAACTTCTGCTTTAATAGCATTTTCACATGAAGAATATTTTCATCACTATCACCTGTGATAATCAAATCATCAACATAAATGACAAGTAGCATAATACATTTCTCTGTTTTTCTCACATAAAGTGAGAAATCTGCCTTGGAAATTTAAAAGCCAATAGTGATGGCAAGATACTATCCTATCTTGTCAAACTATGCTCTACGTGTTTGCTTCAAGCCATACAAGGCTTTCTTCAACCTGCAAATAAACTCAGGATGAATAGCATGTACATAACCTGGTGGCTGCTTCATATGACCTCTTCTTGCAAATCACCATGCAAGAAGGCATTCTTTACATCCATCTAACGTAAATACCATCCCTTTGATGTAGCCATAGCAATGACTGCTCTTACAGTTGCCATCCTTGCAGCCGGACTGAATATTTCTTCATAATCAATGCCATATGTTTGTGCATACCCCTTGACTACTAATCTTGCCTTGTATCTGTTCATAGAACCATCTGCATTGTGCTTTACCTTATAAACCCACTTACAACCAATTGCATTCTTATCTTTAGGCAAAGATACAAATTCCCATGTAGCATTTGCTTCCAAGGCATCCATTTCTTCATCCATGGCTTTCTCCCATTTTCTTTTCCCATGGCTTGTTCAAAAGAAGTGGGTTATGGTTCATGTATCACTTTGACCATATAGGCATAGTGAATGGTTGTAAATCCATCATATTTTAGCCTATCCACAGGATACCTAGCTCTGGTAGACCTGCGCAAAGTAGATTCACTCCTAGGTGCTCCCAAAACATCCCTGGTCTTCCTTAATCCAGGTATAATAATAGAAGGAATACCCAACTCATCATCAATGCTCTGTTCTGAGCCACTGGATTCACTATCCACATAAAAGTGACCTGCATTCACATCAAACATGGACTAATCTACCTTCTCTTTTTCTTTTCGTGAAACCTGCATACCACTATCTGCATTACTTTGAGAAGATTCTCCTAATCTCAATTTTCCTGTCCATGGCAAAGAATGTGAACCACTGCTAGAGGACACTCCAGCTCCACTAATATCTTGTGACTGCTACTGTGAATTCTGTGCAGCATTACCATTTTGTGCATCTACATTATCAATCACATTTACTAGTTTATACCAACTACTCATCTCATCAAAAACATCTCTGCTCACTGTAAACTTACGAGTAGAAGGGTTATAGCATCTATACTCTTTCTGCTGCAGAGAGTAACCAATAAAGATGCACTTCTCAACTTTTGGATCCAACTTGGATCTCAACTCATCTGGCACATGAACATAGGCAATGCAACCAAAAATTTTCAAATGAGAAATATCTGGTTTCCTATCAGTATACCTCTCCTCTGGAGTCATCCCATATATTGCTGCAGTGGGAGTCCTGTTCATTATGTAGACTGCTGTAGCAACTGCTTCAGCCAGTAAAAATCTGGCAAGTCTTTTTCGTTGAGCATGGCACGAGATACCTCTCCAATATGCATGTTTTTCCTTTCTGCAATTCCATTTTGTTGTGGGGTATGACTGCATGAATATTGCTGCTTTATGCCATGCTCCTGCATGAACCTTAAAAACTCATTTGAGAAGTACTCTCCCTCTCCATCTGACCTTAGGCATTTTATTTGCAACCCTGTTTCTTTTTCAACCATAGCTTTAGGAATTTTAAAATGCCCAAACACTTTATTTTTCTTTTTCATAAATTACACCCAAACTTTTTTGCTATAGTCATCAATAAAAGTGACAAAATAATGATAGCCTCCAATAGATGCAGCTTTGGTAGTCCACACATCAGAGTGGATTAATTCCAATGGCTTCTTACTCTCTAGAACATGTCTAGGAAATGGTTTCATTGCATGTTTTCCAAATTGACATGCTTCACATACTTTATGCATTTCTGCAACCTTGAATTTAGGCAATCCTACAACAATATTTTGGGCTTGCATTGATTTAAGTCATTGTACATTAACATGGCCAATTATGCCAGATATCAATATCTGCAACAACTACATCGGTCCCATGTGCAAACATTGCTGCACTCAATTCAGGCATGTCTGCATCTAACGTAAACATTCTGCCATTCTTCTTTCCTTTTGATATCAAGCGACCTTTATTTTTCATATCCTCAACGAAGCATCCATGAGGATTAAATCTGACTTGTAAGCCCTACTCAACCATTTGACCAACAGAAACCAGGTTCTTGGTGATATTCGGGACATGAAATACATCCGACAAGTATTTCTTTTTTCCATCTTGCATAGACAAAGGAATTTTTTCAATCTGCATAATAGGATGTGTAGTATCATCACTAGTCTCTACAAATCCTGGTTTTTCCATTTTTATTGCATCCTACATCCATTCTGCATGACCTGTCATGTGATTTAATGCACCTGAGTCAACATACCACACATCGTTGCTTTCTTCTACACTTGTCACAGAATTGGTCATGTGCTGCACCATAAACAAATGCTCATTTCTGTCATCACCCTGTCAACTAGAAGACTTGTAAGCCCTGCTCAACCATTTGACCAACAGAAACCAGGTTCTTGGTGATATTCGGGACATGAAATACATCCGACAGGTATTTCTTTTTTCCATCTTGCATAGACAAATGAATTTTTTCAATCTGCATAATAGGATGTGTAGTATCATCACCAGTCTACAAATCCTGGTTTTTCCATTTTTCTTGCATCCTACATCCATTCTGCATGACCTGTCATGTAATTTAATGTACCTGAGTCAACATACCACACATCGTTGCTTTCTTCTACACTTGTCACAGAATTGATCATGTGCTGCATCATAAACAAATGCTCATTTCTGTCATCACCCTGTCAACTAGAAGATGCATAATTTCCTTGTTGCAATTTTTCATTCATGATGTCATTCTGCTTTTTATAGCAGTCTTTAGCCATATGACCCATTTTACCACAGTAGTAGCATTCAACATTGATGTTTGCACTTTGCCCTCTTTACCATCCACCATGACCTCTTTGGCTCCCTCTGCCTCTAGAGTTACCACATCCTCCTCCATAGGACTGGTTTTCTTGAGTTTGTTGCATATTCTGATTTCCACCACGGCCTCCAGATCGGCCTCCTCTACCTCTGTCTCTACGTCTTCCAGCATTTGAGTAAAAGACAGCTTCTTTTGAAGTTCCTCCTGAAGAAGATGCACCACCATTTCTCTTCTCCACAAAAATTAGAAGAGCAATCAACTCCTCAAAATCAAAAAATCTTTCACGGACAGAAATGGATGTTTGGAACTGTGCATAATCCTTTTCTAAACCATTCAAGGTCACAGAAACTAAATCATCATCTTCCACAAGCGACCCAATGGAAGCAAGTACATCTGCAATCTTCTTCACCTTCATGTGATAGTCATTGATGCTCATACTTTCTCTTTGCACATTGTGCAACTCTTGCTTGAGCTACATTTTCCTGGCTTATGTATTTGTGCTATACATTTTTGACAAAGTATCCCATGCCTCCTTTGGCATACTTGCATCCTGAATATGCACAATCATAGAGTCTGAAATATTGATAGACAGCCAGTACATAACTTTTTTGGCTCTCTCATGCCATCCTTTAAATGTCTACATTTGCTGTTGATTGGGAACATTAGGAAGAACTAATTCTTCTTCATTTCTTGCAACAAATTCCCAATATCCTTTTCCCATAAGGAAATTCGTCATTCTAAACTTACATACTTGCAAGTTGTTCTTGTTAAGCTTTTCAGTGACAATCTATGAAAGAGAATCAGACGCCATTACAGAACACTGCAAAAAACACAGCTTCAGCCTCACAAGGGCAAATCTGCAAAACTAACGAAAGTGGTATTTGACCACACAGTCACTTCCTAGTGACAATTTTGCATCAACATGCAACAAGGATGATTCTGTAACTCCCAATGTCTCTGCGGACAGGCATACGATGCAATTTCTACGGTAACTTTTCACCGACCTGCAGAACAGTGGTCGCACAGCAAAAAACAAGGCATTTTCCTGAGTGCGTGCAGAAAACTTCCGCCCCCAAAACAGGCCCCGAAATGGCCTCGAATCAAAAAAACAGGGCAACCAAGGGCTGAAGCTCTAACCCACAGCATATACTGCCCTCTTGCTACACCGCGAAGGGCGTCTCAATCTAAGACAATGCACTCTTGCACTTTTCGACTGTGCTACCTGCAGAGACTTGCTCCCAAACTCGAAAAATGAAAGCAACACTGGTCCTCTTACCAGTACACCACGAGCTTGGTTTACTTTCTTGAGTGATACGATATCAAGATTGTGGGAGAGAAGAAAGGAGTCTCACTTGTAGCTTTCTCACTTACACAATGGGGAAATACACATAACGGTGGAGGCTGAAAACAGTTTTCCTCTTCTTAGTTGTGTAAGCCAAAAAGAACTCTAGTACAGAGAAATAGAAGAACCCTATATATGGGTCTCAAACCAAACTCAACTAACTAAGGTGGCATACTAACTGAGCCAGAATCTAGAGTAGATAAGAATAGCTGTCATCTAGCTATTATTCATGGGCAGTGTACCAACCGCATCTGCAACTAACAAGTCAGTGACATAAAAGCACAACGGTCACCCTAGCATATCACAAGTGGAGCTCGATATCTCAAAACAGGAGGTTGGTGTTAACCTTTTTGGACACTACATATAAGGATATTGCTGATCCTCAAAAACCATATAGCTTTCTCTTACAAGAAATGCCCTTACAAAATGATACATATTCTTGTGAATAGAGAGTAATTTCAAATGTTTATAGGACAATAGATTCAAAGATTCTCAAGATAGATGGGGTTAATGTAAGTATCTTTCACATTCTGTTTTGAGCAAAGTTATGAGTTTTTTTAGCAACAATATTATTATAATTTTCCTTACAGTGCCAAGATTACCCCAATTCATACACATGGTAGATAAGAGAGAGATGTATTGAGTTAATTTTGGACAGGGCAATCATGCCAATTGACCCCGACTCTCCTCCACTTAAATCCTTAACTAAGAGAAATGTAAAAGGTAAGTCATCTGGAAAGACAAGTAAGGCAAGCTCCGACAGAAATGCCAACACTTTCTCGTCCATCTTCTCATCTACCCCCTCAAGAGAAGAGGGGCCCCTATCCAAGTTAAATTCTTCAACCAACCAAAAAAAAGGCCACTGCAACTGCAAAATCTATCTTTTCAAAAAGTGACGAAGAAGTTACAATAATGAAAGAAGACAAATAGATACAAATGGCAAGATCTTTGTATATCTACACTTCAATTTTGTAACTCTTCATTCAATGAAAAGCTTTTTGTCCAATGTAATGTTTTCAATTTTATGACTCGAAGCTTACAATTGAAAAAGGCAAGCAACTCATACAAAAGAAAGAGCGTTCAGCTCTTTTTCCTACTATTTTACTGTTTACTTTGAACTTATATTCTGAGGATGTACAGTCTAGCATCTCCAAGGTATCCCTTACATCTTTAAGATTCCAATTGGAAGTGATATTTACCTCCTTTTCTATAACTTGCACCTTAAGATTGAAGGGCGTGCAATCTGTATCTGAATCCAAGGAAATCCACATGCCTAGTTTAAGTTTGTATCTCCTATAATCAAAACCCAAAGCAAGAGTTTGTCATGCTATATTATAACACAGAGACAAGGATTGGGGGCATACAATACACCTCATGGTGTCGCCCTTATGGTCAACCTCTCTAGATTTCCAAAGCTTCCCTATAATGTTATCTAGTTCTGCGCTTGCAAAATTTCTACTTAGCCAAGATACTTTTGTTCTTTTTAAGTTTGATATTTTGAAGCAACCCACAAAGATATGTAAGGGGATAAACCATGACAGGTGTATTCTTCTTGAGATCCTTCCAGCTGTCATGGACTTTTGAATATCTTGACATATTTTGAATTTAAAACTATGCATGGTCGTCTTATCAGGAACCTCCTAAATAAGAGAGGAGAGACTTCGCAATGGCAAATCCTCGATATGTCCATATGTATCCTCTTTAGATGGAACCACATATTGTGCGTAATATATAAAAATTCTTCTCTCACTAAACGAACCGACAACCTCATCAGCATTCAAAGTTCCACTCAAACTCTCCACAGGTTGCCATTTAGTACTTGTTAATGGAAATATATCTACAATGAAAAATTCAATATTAATACTTGCTTAAATTTTAAAAAAATCATATATGTTATCAACTTAAGACTTACAATGTGTTTGCTAGCAAACACATTCATTAGGAGATAAGTGCATATCCTTGGCCATGTAAACATGTTGCACTTTGACTAACCACCCTTCATGCGTAATTTTGAAAGCAATGATACGCCCTTTCCGGTGATGTCTTATATCCTCTCTTTTTCTTCTTTTGACCTTGCGAGAGGCTTTGCAAGAGGGAAACATAGTCACCCAATCGTTTATGCAAAAGGTTTTGGGCTCCCAATTTCCGTCTACTCCTTGGCCATAGACAGTGCAAGAGTTTATTAAACGAGACGGGTACCTTTTGGATGCCATACTTAGATTGAAATCGCATAGAAATACACTCACTAAGAAAGGCAAATGAGCAAAGAAAGAAGCTCACCAAGAAAGACGAATGAACAAAGAAGAAATACTGAAAAGACTAATGAAAATATACTGGGGGCGCCAAAAGCTCCGAACTTTCAAAAAATTTATTATTAACTTCACAGCATCGTTATCATAACTGATTTTGTCAGATTTTATAAGTAAATAAGGACTTTGGGACCATCCAAACATGTCAGAGTTAGGAGGATTTGGCTAAAAGAGAGAAGATAACCACGGAGTTGACTCTACTATCTCCAAAAAGAACAAGACAATAATACCATATGCTTGCACACATTGCAAACTCTCTTTGGCCCTTTCCTTAATCTTGTGATTAACAAATGTGCATTTTTTGAAGCATATTTGGCCCTAATGATGACCAAGTTTGGGGTGTATATAGAGTTCGCTCTCGCTCTCTCTCTCTCCACACACACACACACACAAGTATACAATAACATCAAGACAAGGAAGGAGGCAAATCATCAAGGGATGACAAACATTGTCTTTTTAGTAATTGTTTCAAAGCATGACTCAATGAAATGGCCAAGATGAAAGCAACTAGAAAAGAGAGTAAATGGGTAGTTCATTGAGATGGCAAAGTCATTATAGATGAGTTCAAAAAGCCCAAGCATTAAGTTAGTTTTAGGGAAAATGCGCAATTTATCAAGGTGGCAAAGTCATCATAAGGGATTTCAAAAAGCCTAAGCTCAAAGTTACTTTTAAGTTATGATGCATCAATAACTTTGACAGCTTCACTATTTGCTTCTTTTTGGTGCTAATGACACCCTTGCAAGGTGTGCCAATGGTTCCCAAAAGTAGATCATAACTAAAAACTTTGATTCATGTCTCCTTATCCTATACACCTTTGGGTCATCTAAAAGAGCATTAATACAAAACACATGCACACAGATACTCCTCACTTTGGCATTACGTACCCTTCCCCAAGAGTAGTTATATCCCCCCATCTTTACAACATCACAAAAGCATCATGGTTATGGATTTCTCACTATCGAATTGCCCATCCCTATATTCGTACAATCCAAAGATCTTTGCAACATCACACAAGATCATGGTTATGAAATTTCTCGTTGCCCGTGCAATCCAAAGATCTTTACAAACCTCGCCACCTTGAAGAAGTCATAGGGGGATACAAAGATCTAAATGGGATGTTGCTTAATCCAACCCTAAACAAACCAATAACAATGTTGTAGACCAAGTAAACGTACTCTTTTCATCAAAGAGATGCAGTACTATTATCGTGATTGAATCACAGCTAAAGCCAAAAAAAAAGTTGATCTCATGATAAAGGATCAATCATTTCTCAATGCAAATCACCAAGGACTATAAAATCTTGAAAGTAATTTCTATCTATGCAACCAACCAATCAAGAAGTAGAGCTCAAAAGTGCCAATGGCTCACTAGCATGATCGACATCCTAGTAGGCAACTAGGCTATCATTGATCAAGCAAGGCATTAACATACATGCGATTGTCCCCATGGAACCAACAAGAAATAGAGGAAAAGCCATTAACCGTGCTCAATATAGTCTACATGTAGTCATCCTTCCAAATATCCTTCACAACCCACTTTTAGCTACTTAGCTTCATATATGGAAGAAGGATCCATGATGCTAGACCTTTCCTAAGAGTGGTTATATCCCCCCATCTTTACAACATCACACAAGCATCATGGTTATGGATTTCTCATTATTGAATTGCCCATCCCTCTATTCATGCAATCCAAAGATCTTTGCAGCATCACACAGGCATCATGGTTATGGATTTCTCATTGTCAGATTTCCTATCCATGTATTCGTGCAATCCAAAGATCTTTACAAACCTCGCCACCTTGAAGTAGTCGTAGGGGGATACAAAGATCTAAATAGGATGTTGCTTAATCCAACCCTAAACAAATCAACAACCTATGTGCTAAGAATCTCTATAGACTCAACTCCAAAAGCAAAAGGAAAATCTCAAAATTTGTGAATACTTAAGCTCATCAAGGTCCAATGTCATACCAAATTAATAACAAATGCTACCCAATAACCATGCTCAATGTACCTTAGAAGGCTATGGCTAAAGTTCATGCAGAACTTCCAATGGTTTTATGCTGATTGCAAGAAATGTTAAGCTAGTTGACCATCTGCCCAGAAATTCTGCATGGTCAAGTAGATCAGACTTCCAACCATCTGCCTGTACATAGTCGCATCCTCAATTTCAGCTTCAATGCTCATGTCTAGCTTAACATTCTGCTCAAGAGGTGTATCCAATGGTTTGCATTCAACCATGCCATACTTCTTTAGCATTTACATGGCATAGTGCTTCTGCATCAAGAGATCAAACTTTCGACCATCTGCCTATACATAGTCGCATCCTCAATTTCAACTTCAATGCTCATGTCTAGCCTGACATTCTGCTCAAGAGGTATATCCAATGGTTTGCATTCAACCATGCCATACTTCTTTAGCATTTACATGGCATAATGCTTCTGCATCAATCATAAACAATTTTCGGTTTTGACCACCTCGATGCCCAAGAAATACTTCAAATCACCTAAGTCTTTCATGTCAAATTCTGATTTCAACATTTCCATAACATGCTCTATGCCCAAGTCATCATCCCCAGTAACTATCAAATTATCAACATATATGACCAGCACTACCAAGCCATTGTCAATCTTTTTCATAAATAGGCTATGATCAACCCTGCCAACAGTAAATCCCAAGCTTTGCAAGTAGTTACTGATCCTTGCATACCAGGCTCTTGGAGCCTGCTTCGGCCCATACAATACTTTTTTCAGCTTGCATACATACTGATCAAAATCAGGGTGAACATACCCTCTGAGTTTATCCATGTAGACATCCTCTGCCATGTCACTATTAAGAAAGGCATTCTTAACATCTGTCTGCTACAATTTCCAACCTTTAGCAATAGTCAATGCAATCATTATGCGTATGGTTGCCATCTTGGCAACATGACTGAATGTTTCCTCATAATCAAGTCCGTATTGTTGAGCATATCCCTTAGCAACCAGCATGGCTTTGTACCTTTCAACACTGCCATCCGACTTGCATTTTATCTTGTAGACCCATTTGCAACCAATGGTCTTTTTCCCTCCATACTGTGGCACAAGATCCCACGTTGCATTTTCAGCCGAGGCATCAATTTCCTCATCCATCGTTATGCACCAATACTCATCTTTCATTGTTTCAATATATGTACATGGTTCTTTAATCTCCATTACCTTTGTCATATAAGCATAGTGCTTCGCAGCGTAACCACTGTAAGTCAGCCTGTCAACAGGGTCCCTAACTCTCTACGAGCATCTAAGCTGTGGTGCACTACTCGATTCCCCTCTCATGAGGCAAAATGTACCTGATGTGCCTCGTGCCAAACGTATAAACTGTCCGAATGCCAAGCTCACTGTCTAAACTGCCAGCACTTATAGCCTGAAGTCATGATACTACATGTCATCAAACCAAATGCATCCTCAAAGGCTTTTTCCTTCCCTTTGATGTCCAATGCATCATGTCTCCCCCTCACAGACATAATGTCGGCAATGGAGGAGACACAAGAGAAGAAACATCTGTCATTGTAGGACTTCATGACAATGCAATACTCTATTGCAAATCAACTGCAAACACCTATGTAGAAGGCATATCAGATGGCACTGCAAGGTGATGCATACCAAGAGGCCATCTCATCAAAAATCACATCCCTGGTCATAATTGTCTCACATCTAAAGGGATCATAGTATTTGTATGCCTTCTTCTCTTGCAAATATCCAAGAAAGAAACTTATGTGCTTTAGGATCCAACTTCCTCCTCTTCTCATCAAGGATATGCACATAAGCTATGCAACCGAATACCTTCATGTGACTCACATCCAACTTGTAGCTATACAACCTCTGAAAAGGTGTCACATCATGAATACCTGCAGTGGGAGTCCTGTAAAGAATATACATGGCTGGCATAACAACCTCTGCCCAATAAGACAATGGCATACTCTTCTCATTCATCATCGCAAGAGCAACTTCCATCAACACCCTGTTCTTACGTTCAACCACTCCATTCTGCTGTAGAGTATAGCTATAGATAAGCTGCCTGCATATGCCGTTTTCAACCAAAAAACAGTCAAAAGCATTTGACACATACTCACCATCATTGTTTGATATCATGCAAGAGATATAACAGTCAAACACTTTCTCTACCTGCTTCTTAAACTACTAAAAAACAACGAGTTCTTCATCTTTTGCCTTCAGTATATACACCCAAGTATAGCGACTGTAATCATCAATAAATGTCACATAGTACCTAGAGCCTCCCATAGATGCATTATGGGCTGGCCCCCAAACATCAGAGTGCACTGACTGCAACGGACATGTGCTCTACCTTACATGCTTGGCAAATGGCAACCTAGATTATTTACCAAATTGGCAAGCATTGCAAATACAAACTTGGGTAAACCTATAACAAGCTATTATTTCTGCATCATTTGCAACCTTTGCAAGTTAACATGCCCCATTCTCTTATACCAAATTTCCAAATCTCTAACAGTGCCAAAACCATAGGCAAAGCCTAACCTGCAAGGTCTACTCGGTCAATTGGCCCACAAATAATAAGTTATTTGTAATTGATGGGACATGCAGTATATCATGCAATTGCTTCTTCCTGCCATCATGAATCACAAGAGGCACTTTGACTTTATGCTCAATGCTATGTGGCATGTCATCACCTGTGTATACATAGCCATTTCTCTTAGCCACCATGTCAGTGAACCAATCAATCACCATGAGGGGTCATGTGATTCAATGCCCCTAAATCAATGTACCATACTGCATCATCAGTGGATTTTTCAGCAACCCTAACTTTCACGTACTGCATGGCAAACAATCTATCTCCTGAAGCATCATTTGGCTGATTGGACAAAGCAAAGTATCCATGTTGTTTGTCATTCTGATTGACATGTTTATTCCAACAATCCTTTGCAATATGACCATACTTTTCATAGTAATGACAATCTTTATCCTTAATATTCAAATTGTCAGATAAGCGTTGTTGCTGCCAAGAGCCTCTACCACAGAGCTAGATCTCCTCCCCCCACCTCTAAAGCTTCCACCTCCAACCAATCAATCACCATGAGGGGTCATGTGATTCAATGCCCCTAAATCAATGTACCATACTGCATCATCAGTGGATTTTTCAGCAACCCTGACTTTCACGTACTGCATGGCAAACAATCTATCTCCTGAAGCATCATCTGGCTGATTGGACAAAGCAAAGTATCCATGTTGTTTGTCATTCTGATTGACATGTTTATTCCAACAATCCTTTGCAATATGACCATACTTTTCATAGTAATGACAATCTTTATCCTTAATATTCAAATTGTCAAATAAGCGTTGTTGCTGCCAAGAGCCTCTACCACAGAGCTAGATCTCCTCCCCCCACCTCTAAAGCTTCCACCTCCTCTTGCATTCGATCCCTACTGGTTATTATTGCCACAAGATGCATTTTGTTGGCCTCCTCTGCCAGAACCAAAGCCTCTACCACAACTACCACGACCGCATTGATTGGAATAAAAGACTAGATCATTGCTTTTTGTACTGCTAGAGCCTATATCCAAGCCAAGTTCAACCTCCTCATGGATAAGCAATCCAACCAGCTCATTAAAATCCGATTTTCAGTCTACACAAACACAGAAGTATCAAAAGACTTATACTCTGGACCCAAGCCATTCAAAGTCACATCAACCATGTCTTCATCTTCAACCTAACCTGAGTACCAACAGATGCCAACTAATCCACAATGGTCTTGATCTCTATCAAGTAGTCCTATATGGACCTGCTCTTTCTCTCCATGTTTAAATTTTGCTTTCACTGTATCTTTCTAACACTTGTAGTGGTGCCATAGTACATGATCAAAATGTCCCACACATTCTTAGAAGAGCTACAATTCATTATCTACATTACCATGGCATCTTATATATATATAGGGACAACCAATGCAAAACCATGTGTGCTCTCTCCGTCCATGCTCGATGAGCTTGTAGCTGCTCGTGTCAAATGCCTATCACATGTAGGCAGCTTGGGCTCAACCTCAACTCCAGTCACTAGCTCCCAGTAGCCTTTCCCTATCAAGAAGTTCTCCATGCAAAACTTCCATAAGGTATAATTGTTGCTGTCAAGCTTTTCCCCCACAATCTAGATAATATTATCTGTCCTCTCATAGCAACCAGACTCAAATACGTGGTCTGTATAAAGATATTTTTACCTTAGACCTACTAGTTGTGAAGATTAGCATCCACTTTACCATGCTCAAACAAGCTTCTCCAAGATTTACATAGCATTACTCCTCCTTTATGAGCAATCGAGTGCACCATTGGATGACTTGAGCTATCCAAACCTTCCCAAAAAAAAACAGGCGCATGAATTCACTCCATATCTACATTCAATTGCTCATATTGAGCATGGATGACATCATACATAAGCTCTAATACATATTCTTGATCCCTTGAGCAACCCCCAACAAGCTCTAACAATTCCAAAGACTCAAACTGAAATGCATATCTTTCTCATGAGATCAATGGGAACCTGCTTCTTCAAAAGACACTTTGTATTTAAGCTTTTTCAAGCTTCAAGGTCTGCTCCACCAATGCCATCCTCCAAAGAGCCCATTCATGGTTCTCATACCATGATGAAAGTGAGAGAAGGGTTGGAGCCAATAGTATAGGGCAAAGAGCTCACACGCATTTCTTCACTAAAGAGAGTGCCGACAACCTAAGGTCACAACAAGACTGACAACCTAAGGTCACAACAGGACCATTCACACCAAAGACAACTAAGCTAAACACCGACTTATTCAATGTCAGCATGTGTACATTTGGACATGCAAAGTGCCAAGTACAATCATACCACAGATAGAGAAGTCGAGCTTGAAGTCTAAAATATAGGCTAGAGCCATTAGAGGAAACCTGACTTTACCACAAGTTTTATGGATACAAAGTATCACCTTTGAGAGGGGCTTCTCCCCAATCAAAGGTGAAACTTGACTAATCAAAAATATGTGACAAGGCTTCAAACATGGATGCAAATCTAGGGTAAAGCTAAACTTGAATGGAAACCTCACGAACAAAAATATGTGATAGGGCTTCTCAAGGACTAAAGGAAATGTTGCAAGTATGTTGTAGAAGGAAAGACAACTGGCCCACCTGAAGTGTAATGAAAGGCAACCAATTGTTGTAATGTTGGAGCTCCCCAATGGGCATCAACATCTCTAGAGCTAAAAGACACCCCAGCCTTCAAAATGTTGAGATGCAACACATAGCAATGGTGAAAGAAGGCTTGAACAAACACTTACAAAATAATACTACTCTTCAAAAACAAAGTTGCAAAAGAGCCAAGAAGACTAACCCATCAAAAAAGATCAACTTCTTCTGTTAAAAAGGCAATCATGAGAAAACATCCAACAGAAGGCGCAATCCATAAGGCTATCATGAGAAAACATCCAACAAAAGACACAATCCATGGGCTACTACTTAAACATCTTACCACTGTGTTTTACCAAGAGAAAGAGGAAAATAAATCTCATTCCTTTTCAAAATATCCTACAATCAAAACTTTGGAGTAAGATTGAGATCATGTTGGTAGAGACAACATGAATGAGAACACGTTTTATTCACTAGGAATTCAATAGTACCTAGAGCGATAACATTTTGATCCTCCAAGAAAGTCAGTCTATCATATAGTACTCACATGCCTGCAATCGAATGTTAAGACTTTAATCTTGTAAATATCTCATGTTTGCCTCCAATATAATTAAGCATTCATATTTTTTTGAAAGGCATAGTGGATTCAATTGAATAATTATAAATCTAAATGGTTGATTACAAGTTTTTCTATGTTAATTTTCCTTAGCATACAAAACATTTAATATACATCAGCATTATGTTTTACTTTGCACCTACTCAACTTAATGGCATCATTCATACAAAGTCAGTGCTGGTTGAATACACCATTTGAACCACTCGATTGTAGTGAGAGCTTTTCCACATCTTAAGCAGGGTAACCAACATTTTGTCAAATAATGTTCCACACCTGCTATGCCAACATTTTGTCAAATAATGTTCCACACCTGCTATGCCAACCGTGATCCTATATGAACAATGACTTCAAAAGAGAGCCCAACTCACCCAATAACATTTGATATAAGGATCAATCACCAAGAACGCTAACTACAGTAGAGAGCTCTACAGGCACCCTCCAATCAATAGAACTTGTAATAAAATGGCTCTTGTAGGGCAGACTTTCACCAATCAAGCCCTCCCAAGGATGTAACTCAAGTATGGCTCCACTGCATGCAAGAATACACTTTCCAAAACCTTATTTTATCAGGACAGAAGCTTTACCAGATGATGCACATTGCAAAATAATGTCCAGGATAACTTCATGAAATTCTCCTCCATAGGGAACTATGGACAAAATATTGGGAACTGTGGACAATATAACCGAAGAGGTGCTTCACTCTGCCAACTGTGCAGACCTTAAAGGCCACGTATAACAAAGCAAACAGCCATGGATCTATACAATGCCATCTGCTACTTTTAGTGACCGCCTGACCGCCTAGCTCAGATGTTTTTGTCCATTTCTAGAACAATTCAGCAAATCAAGTAAATCCTGCTTATAGTTGTACCATAATTCTTAAACTGACT
Organism: Lygodium microphyllum; assembly: GCF_053477565.2. NCBI lineage: Eukaryota > Viridiplantae > Streptophyta > Polypodiopsida > Schizaeales > Lygodiaceae > Lygodium > Lygodium microphyllum. Next base: position 83,244,068 of record NC_141154.1, on the reverse strand, counting down.
GTCATGAAGACCATGAATGCAAGACAGGTTTCTGCACTGTAAACACACTACTTCAAACCTCTGATTAAAAAAGGCATCTCAAAATTTTGACTGTCATGAAGACCATGAATGCAAGACAGGTTTCTGCACTGTAAACACACTACTTCAAACCTCTGATTAAAAAAGGCATCTCAAAATTTTGAGCTTACCCCGTAGATTAATCATAATTTTGAGCTTACCCCTGCTTATAGTTGTACCATAATTCTTAAACTGACTGTCATGAAGACCATGAATGCAAGACAGGTTTCTGCACTGTAAACACACTACTTCAAACCTCTGATTAAAAAAGGCATCTCAAAATTTTGACTGTCATGAAGACCATGAATGCAAGACAGGTTTCTGCACTGTAAACACACTACTTCAAACCTCTGATTAAAAAAGGCATCTCAAAATTTTGAGCTTACCCCGTAGATTACTTCAAACCTCTGATTAAAAAAGGCATCTCAAAATTTTGAGCTTACCCCGTAGATTACAGCCACCATCAAGAAAACAGGCTAGGCATCCCTTCTCTGCTTCACACTCACCAGCATGAAAAACTCTTTGGTGGACTACAAACTCAAAACAGGCTAGGCATCCATCCTTTTGTCTATTTCATTCTCTCAACAGCTTGAAGAATTCTCAGGTGGACTCTCACACTCGAAAGCAACTTGTTGGCTATCTGACTTTGAACTTCCTCAAATTTTTCTTGCTCTTAACCTGGAGATAATTTCATCTCCCACCTGGTGCCATTCGCAATGAACTCAATTTCAGTTTTCTAGCCAGTAACCAACCTGGGACTATAATCCATCAACCTTCAATTACAACCTTCAATTACAAAAACTTCCTCAAATTTTTCTTGCTCTTAACCTGGAGATAATTTCATCTCCCACCTGGTGCCATTCGCAATGAACTCAATTTCAGTTTTCTAGCCAGTAACCAACCTGGGACTATACTCCATCAACCTTCAATTACAAAAACTCGAAATTCAGGTAACCTTAGCACCTATCATTCCAAGCCACTGCCTGAAGAGAGTTACCTTCAAATGTAGAAGAAGCTACATCAAAGAACTTGTGTACTGCACATTTCATCCTAGAAAGTTGTTTTTTGGGCAGATAATCATTTTGACAAATGTGAGATCAATTCTCTTCGAGAGGTCATTTCATATTACAAAACAAATAGCAAAGGCTACATTTTGAGAAAGCTTGGTATTTGGAGTTTGATGCCACAAACCACCCAACGTGACTGCATGCAAGAGCTGAACCTGAATATTTCACAAACCACCCAACATGACTGCATGCAAGAGCTGAACCTGAATATTTCGCTCCTCAAATCCCTTGTAACCTTCACCATTTATCAGCTCATTGCCAAGTGAATGAGATGACTACCATTTGGCATTTTCTCAATGCCAGTCACAGATTATCCTGCCATTGTAACACGACATTTTACAGCTACAAAATTTCTGGTCTGTAGTAACCATGATCAGTACAGTTGCCAAGAATATGTCACTCCAAACAACTTTTTATGGGACTGCCGCTTCAAACCCTCCTGCTTGACTTGAACAATGCCATCACCATGACTACATTTGAGAGATTTGTTTCCCCTATCTAGATCCAGTTTGTTCTCCTTAAGTAGAGATGCATCATATTTCCTAAACCAGCTAGCACATTCCTGAGGACCTTAAGTTTATCATCAGTAGTAGCAGGAGTGTGCAAGGACTCTGGCACAGAATATCTCCCATTCTTCTCCTAATTTGTCTCATCCACTTCTTTAAGATCCTCTACCTTGAGATAGTCAAACTTTCTCTACCTGTCTTCAACTTTCTTTGGTAGTTCATGTAAAGGTCCTGATTGCTTACATGCGTACGCATCTAGAATCCTCAATTCCAACTTCAGCAACGAGCTCAATACACTAACAACAATCTAAAAGCAGCCCTTACCTAGTGAAGCATGCAGAAAACCATTTTAAGGACCGCCCCCAAGTGACTCTACAGGTGAAGTACAAAAAAAGCCCACAGCACACCATGTTGAAAAATCTTGAGCACAACATTTCATCAGTTCAGAGGGGACCTGCTGCAGTATGCACTTTTTCTCCCAGTACTTAATTTTAAGACATATTGAAGCTCAACCACAATCAGCATTTGTGCCCTAGTTTGGGCTTCTCTGCTTTATGAGCCAGTGTCCAGCCACTTGGCGTTTCTATCTCATGATGACGAACAAGCGATAGATTCAGTTACCAGATCATCAAAATCACATCCCAATAACCACAAATCATGGAAAGCAAGTGCAGCATTTATGGGGCGAGTCCTCAATTCGTTTGTTGAAGCAGCTCGGAAAACAGTCTTACATCATTAGTTGGTTACAAGTTCCCTATAAAAGGCAATTTAAGCAACCACATAAACTACACTCCTGTATGTTTGTTGAAAAGGATTGTAAGAGCATCATGTGGGTCAGAAGACAGTTGTGTGAGGATGACTAGACACAAGATCTCCTAAAAGCTGAGGTAAAACAAAGCATGTATTTTATATAAGTATCTGCAAAGTGTCCACACTGGGTCATGGTTCTTATCTAGAATATCAGATGAAAAGGCTAATAACTAGAGTACATCCAAGATACGTGCCTGCAACATTGATCATAGCCAAACCTACTAACCACCCATAAAAGCTTGTCATGCAATCTCAGCAGCCCTACTTACAATGATCACAAACCCCCCCCCCCCCTTTTTTGAGAAACCACTCCTTTAGTTTCCACACTTCAGTTAGGGTTTCGCACTGACGGCAATATAAAGGGCTGGTGTCCACATTTTGGTCATTTCGTCAATAGGCACTCAGACAATGGTGGCTGGTGTCCACATCTTGGTCATTTCGTCAATAGGCACTCAGACAATGGTGCACCACCCTAGACAACTTAGGCCTATAAATAGGCTGTCACTTCTTTCATTCTTCACCACTTAAGTCATTCTTCACCCCTCTTCTTCCATCACTACAACATTCTTCCCTTCTCTCTCCAACCCTTCCACTGCCCTACCCTCACCCCCCTTTGGGCGGACATTGCAATTTGTGGTTCATGGCTCCCTACTCCATTCACCCTCCTACTATCATGCACCAGCCTCCACCATCTCTTGGGCTGCGTTTTGGTGGCAGTCACCCCTCCTCTTCAGTTGGCACATCTTCCCTAGGCGACAGCACTCCTACCTTGGCCTTAGTCCTCCATAGATGGCAACCTCATTCACTCCCTTAAGGCTTCATCAAATTTGCATTTGGCTGCCTAGAGACCTCCTCCTCCACATCTAGCATCACCTTCCCCAACTAGGCATCAACATCTTCCTGCTTGGTGTCAGCCCACATCTAGCGTCAATTTCTGCAGCCCTAAGTACCTACGTTTTTGGGTTGACAGGCCTTCACAAGCTGTGTTTACCCTCCTAGTGGCTGCCACTTCACCTAGCAACCTCCATCTCATGAAGTGTTAGCTCACAGAGGCATCAAGGATCTGCATTTGCAGCCCATGCCATCTTCCTCGCATTTGAGAAACTGCTCCCAAATCTTTCATTGAGAAGGCTGAACTCAACTACCTTTTAAGAGTATGTAAGGTACTCTTATGCTTTCCTGCAATCAGCATGTCATCCACATATAAAACCAGCACAATAAGGCTTCCATCATCAACCTTTTTAGTGTATAAGCAGTGATGTACATGACTGCATTTGAATCCATGGCTGAGTATAAAAGTATCAAACTTTTTATACCACTATTTAGGGGCTTGCTTTAAACCATACAAGTTGTGTTTCAACTTACAACCTAAATGGACTTTCCCTGGAATAACAAAACCTTCAAGTTGTTTCATGTACAACTCTTCATCTAGGTCACCATGAAGAAAAAGCAATCTTCACATTCATCTAATCCAACTCTAAATCCAAGGATGCAATGAGAGCAACAAATAAAACACGGGACATGGCCATCTTTACCACCGGTGAAAAAACCTCTTGGAAGTCTATGCCACCATGAAGAAAAAGCAATCTTCACATTCATCTAATCCAACTCTAAATCCAAGGATGCAATGAGAGCAAATAAAACACGGGACATGGCCATCTTTACCACCGGTGAAAAAACCTCTTGGAAGTCTATGCCTTCCTTCTGTGTATAGCCCTTAGCAACCAATCGTGCCTTGTATTTAGCCTTCCCATCAATACATTTCACCTTATAAACCCATTTATTAGGAATAGCTTTCCTATCCTTGGGCAAAGGTACAAGCTCCCATGTGTTATTCGCATACAAAGACTTTATCTCTTCCTACATAGCAAGCTCCCACTTTCTCTTGTTTTCAGATGACTGTGCCTCTCTAAATGTCAGAGGCTCAACTTCATCAGTCAATAAAATGCAATTCAAAGATGATTGAAACCTCTGTGACTGCCTTCTAACATGTGTCGACCTTCTTACAGGCAATGGGCCTACATCCTCAAGTATGTGCACACCATCACTTGGTGGCTAATTTTCAACATTTTCTTGTAGGTTGCTGCTCATTTTCAGTATCAAAAGGGACAAAATCTTCAGCTAATGGTTGCTGAATGGCTGGCTGTTCATGCTGAAATTTGACCTTTTTGTCAAGGTCGCCATGTGTAGCATTTTTCAGTAACTTTGTCTCATTAAATACTACGTCTCGGCTACATACTATCTTCCTATACTGAGAAAGCCAAACTCTTTGTCCCATCTCTCCCTCATCTCCATATCCCATGAAGATGCCCTTAATGGATTTCATGTCTAGTTTAGTCCTCTAATTTAAACAGATATACACAAAAGCATCACAACCAAAGATATGCAAATGATCATATGAAGCAGGTTTGCCAAACCGAACCTCTTTAAGAATGCCATTTTTCAATACACTATTGAAAGAGCGATTGCACACATGAACTGCAGTTTTAAGAGCTCTCCCCAAAACTGTTGCGGAAGATTAGCTATGGACAACATACATCAAACTCTCACAAAGTGTGTGATTATATATTTCAGCCATGCCATTTGATACAAGATTGTAAGGAACTGTCAACTCCCACTTAATGCCATGCATCTCAAAATTTTTTGAATTAATTTGAAACATACTCACCCCCATTATCTCTTCATATAGCTTTTAACATAAGCCCTTTATGTATGGTGACAAAAGCATGAAACCTTTTAGACGTGTCCAACACTTCCTTTTTGCTCCTTAATACATATACCCATGACTTTCTACTAAAATCATCAATAAAAGTGGCAAAGAGCATGCAACCCCATGTGAATTAACAAGCATAGTGCACACATCAAAATGTACTAAGTCAAGAGCATTGGGCTTTTTAATGACACTAGACTAATAAGGAGGCTTCACATGTTTTCCATATATGCAATCATTACAGAAATCAAAACCAGAGCCTTTTACATCAAATCTCCCTAAAGAGGACAGAACCTGAAGGCCTTTCTAGCTCATATGACCAAGTATTTTGTACCAAAGTTCCATCTATGAATGAACTTCAACCACAACCAAAAACTTACCAGGTAATGCTTTACAATGCAAATAATACAAAGTCTCCCTTTTGCTGCCTTTAACAATCAACATGGAGCCCTTGAGGACCTTCCAAGATCCACCACCAAAGGTGGTAAAATACCCTCTTGCATCAAGTTGCCCAACTAATAGTAGCCTTTTCTTTATGCCAGGTACATATCTGACATCTTACAAAATTAGCTCTTAACCATTTTCAAGAGGCAAGTGAATGGTACTTACACCCTCGATTTCACATGCATAATTGTTGCCTAGGTAAACCTTGCCTAGACAACCTGCATTGTATTCAAGAAATGACTCCAAAGGCATCAATTACCTCCTTTTTAGTGATGTGCATCCTTCTTTTTCTTTCCTTGCTGTTTCTTTCTTTCTTACTCTTTCTTGTAGTAGCGACAATCGAGCTTTTTATGCCCTTTATGTCCACATTGATAGCAAGTAACATCTTGTTGTTTGCCTTGTTTTTACTCCTGCTTTTGCCGTTATTTCTTGCATTACCCCTTTTTCTGACCTGCTCCACTGGACTTTCTTCTAATCTTCTCATTGAGAATGGAGCCCCTAACACCATCAAAGGTTAAAGCAAGATTGTTGCTCAATGAAACAACTAGAGACTCCCAGCTATCAAGCAAAGTCATCAATTAAAAAATAGCCTTCAATGGCTGCAAACCACATTCTTGCAACTGGCTTAAAACCCTTGTGAAAGCACTCAAATGCTTTGATGTTGGCTTAGACTCATCCAACTCCATGTTTACAAGCTTGCGCATGAGGTGCACTTGATTTACTAGAGTTGTATTTTCATAAGTGTCCAACTTTTTTCCATTGGCATAAGCTGTATCAAGACACTTAATGTCTGTAAGTACATCATCAGACACAACCATTTTAATGTATGCAATGGCCTTCTTGTTGAGTCTACCCCAATCCTCATCTATCATAGCTGCAGGCTTGACTTCCAAAATGCCTTGCATCCTCTCATTCCACAAGTCGAAACCAATGCCATCAAACCTCTTGATTTCAAGAAGGGATTTAGTGTCCCTGCTACTTGAAGCGTTTGTAGACATTTTTCAGCAATGCACCCAAAGATCAATACTGCAATTTATGACAGCAAACAATGAGCTGAATATTCAGCTAATATCAGCTCAAATTTTCAGTCAATAAGAGTAAGGTTCAGTCCAAGTACATGTACAGCAATAGAACAAATGGCTTTCAACAGTATAACTGAAATTTCAGCATATAATCCAAGCATACATCACTCCTAGGTAACTCCCACATCAGCAGTACCACCAAAAGTACATTTGCAACAATCCAAAATCTGCAAGTGATCACTAAGACTGCTGCAACATGACTATTCAGCAATATATCTACTCAATGGGAGCTGCCCAACATGTGTACTCCATACATATGTGACCAAGTCAACTTCTAATACACAAAAATACTAAGATTCTCTGCAATTTCTTCAAAATCTCACAAGTGGGAGATAAATCTCACTGTTTACAGCACCAAGATTGCTTCATCAATGTTCCCAATGTACATTTCAGACATCATTTTTACCAAAATTCTCAAATTTCAGCAAAAGCAACAAAAACTTACTAACCAAACTGCCCCAATTGCATAAATACATGAACCTGAGAGCATAAAGTGGGCAAAATTAGCAAATTTTGCCAAAATCTTGCAAAAGCCCCAAAATTCTCATGTCAAAATGTGCACCAATGTCTATAAATTTGACTCAGCTAAGCAAAACTTCACTGACATGATGAGAAAAGCCCCAAAATTTCGCGCGGTCGAGCAAGCCACCTTCGTATACACACTTGAAAGTGTTTGGCTGCGAAGCATTTGTGCACATACATAAGGGAAAACGCAGCAAACTTGAGCCAAAGTCCTGTAAAAGTATTTTCCTAGGATATGGTGATGAAGGTGAAATGGATTATGGGATCCCGAGAAAAGAAAAGTAGTATGCAGCAGTGATGTTATCTTCCGGGAAGATCACATGCATAAACAGCCAAAAAAGATTGAGGAGGTAGATGCAGCAGTAATGTTATCTTCCGGGAAGATCACATGCATAAACAACCAAAAAAGACTGCGAAGGTCCGTAGGGTTGTATTCTGGGAAGAAATACCTTTTGAGCAGCAAAATGTGCCCGCTGTACAGCGGGCAAATACCTACTGTAAATGAACTTGCAAATGCAAAAAATAATGCTGGAAATGATCAGCCAGCCATAGCCCATAATGATGAGCCACTGGATGTGCAAGAACAGCCAGGACAGCAAGCTGTCAATGTTGATTTGCAAGCTGAAATCCCACGACAGCAAGCTGAAAATGAAAATTTGCAAGCTCAACAGTCAGCAAACAATGATCATTGGGTTGGAAGATTGTCTAGGGCTACTATACTAGACAACCTGATAGATTCGTTCCTAGTGCAAACAATGTGGCTGATTATGTCACATTGACAGACTGTGGTGAACCGTCTTGCTTCAAGGAAGCAATGGACAAATAGGACATCACGAAGCAATGGACAAACAGGACATCAAGAAATGGTATAAAGCCATGTCAAAGATGGAATCTCTTGAGAAAAATGGCACTTGGGACTTGATACACTTGCCTAAAGGGCAAAAAACCCTTCCATGCAAATGGGTTTACACAATGAAGGTCACTTCTGATTCCTCGCCAAAGTACAAAGTAAGACTGGTTACGAAGGGATACAAGCAAGAACATGGAGTTGACTTTGATGAGATCTTCTCTCCTGTAGTCAAGATGACTACATTGAGAACCATTTTGGGCTTGATTGCAGCTGAAGATATGGAGCTCATACACATGGATGTAAAGACTGCATTCTTATATGGTGATCTGCATGAAGACATATATATTCAGCAGCCTAAAGGGTTTGTGGCAAAGGGGAAAGAGAAGATGGTATGTAAACTCAAAAAGGAGTTTGTGTGGGCTGAAACAAGCACCAAGAAAATGGTATCATAAGTTTGATACATTTATGTAGTCTCAAGGTTTTCATAGAAGTCAAGTGAAACACTGCTTGTATACCAAGAAGGCAGCAGATGACAACCTAATTATCTTGGTTTTGTATGTTGATGACATGCTGATTGCTGGCAAGGATACTCATGCATTGGACTCACTGAAGCAAAGTCTTCATGGCAGCTTTAACATGAAAGATCTTGGTGATGCAAATCACATTCTTGGCATGCGAATACTCAGAGATAAGTCAAAAGGATTACTCTATCTATCTCAACGGGAGTATATCTCCAAGGTTTTGCAGCATTTCAATATTTTGGTGGGGGGGGGGGGGGGGGGGGGGCGCCGCTACTTGACAGCAAGAGCACTGAGCTTATCAAAGTGCATACAAATGATAATCCTTCATATCTTCTTACGAAGGGTCTTCCAAGCAAAGCGGTTTGCTAATTGCCAACAGATGATGGAAGTTGGATAAGGCACATTGCCTTTAGGTGGGAGATTGTTGGAAATAAAGGGCCATCGTGCCTTTTATATGTGCACGGGTGTGAACACACCCTTAGCACATTTGTACTTTCATATATATCTATGTAAAACCTAAAGAGGTACACACAAGAATTGTACCCAAGAACATCATGCATCTCTATCTCTGACTCTCACTCACTACTCTTGCTCACGTTTAGCTCTCTACCTGACATTTCCATCGCCGCACATTGCATCGCCACTGCACATTGCTCACTTCAACGTCAACCAATTAGAGTAGCTGAGGATGACTAAGTGGTAGGAGGGGAGGGGGAAGGGGAGGGGGAGGGGGGCTGCCTCACAAAAATGCGCAAATGACTGCAATGGAAATCTAACCTCCAAAAGCAAACACAAGGGCTGGAGTGGTAGGTGACAGCTAGAAAAGCATCAGCAGGAGCTGAACGGCCTAGAGCGGCAACGAACATAGCTGTCTATGAGAGCAACAAGCTGCCAAATGTTCGTGAAAAACTGGAGAACTGTCTAATGATGATGAAGATGCAGCAAGTACTAGTCACCTGGTTGAGAGCACATGGCAGACAACTGGGCAATGTGTCTCTTATTCTAAAGACTCAATGGAACCTCCTCGAATTAGACTAGCTGGCTATAGAACCACATGGACAATTGAGGCAACAATCGAGGAAGCACCATGTTTAACTAAGGTATCCGCCAAGGAAGAAAAGTAGACAACAACAAACATGGAGAGGGCTAAGGATAGCTGGCTAAAATGATGGAATAAGGGATGCTGCTATTTATAAAGGATTTGGGGTGTGTACTTGCCCACCAAAAATAAGCCATTTCATCATCATCATCATCATAATAATAATAGAAATATTAATAAAGCATTGATGTGCCTTTGGGGCTGGTGTAAAGAGACTTGATGCTAGATTGATAAAAACCCTAAAATTAGTAGCTCAACAAGGGCTGAGTTTGGAAAGCCAATGAGCAAGGCTTTCCGAGCAATATCAATCGTGCAAGCAATTCAATAATAAAGAAATACTGCAAGGGGCATCTGACAATGGGGCAAATCTTTCATTGCTCCAAATGCACAAACATTCTAGCTTCACTAGTTGATCTATTTTTTTATTGTGAATTTTTGTTCTTACGATTAAGTGCTTACAAGTAAAATCTCATTGCCCTTTAATTCACCAAAGGTTGGATTCAAAATGGTGCACTTTTTTCATTTTTGATGTTTCCACTTTTGGAGGAAACAAAGCGTTCAAAGGTCATTATAGCATCCCGTCATATTCCCATGTTTGTTCATCTTAGAAGGACCAAGGAAACAATCTTTTGGCCACTTTTGGTCTCTCTCATGGGGCAATCATTTACGTGAGACATATCTGTATATGTGTCCTTACCCCCTTGTGGCATCACTTGTGCTTCTCCATCCCTTTGCAACTATCCTTGGGTGTGAGATCCTTGCTCTTGGACATGGAAAGAGCCTAGTTTGTCATTCCTTCCTCTTTGATATGAGGTGGCTATTATTATTATTTTGGTTACACACTACTAAATTCAATTTTGTTGCTCTCATTTATGTTTATGCCTTCCTGTGTTTTGTTTGATTTCTATGCTCATTAACCTTGTGTTTCACTCCAGCATTGCATCATTCTAATAGCATCTAATGCACGTCACCCTAGCATTGCATCATTCCCATGTGTGTCCACCTCAAAAGGACTGCACAAACAATCTTTTGGCTACTTTGGTCTCTCTCATAAGCAATCATTCACGTGCAACATATGTATATATGTGTCCTTGCCCCCTTGTGGCATCACTTGTGCTTCTCCATCCCTTTGCAACTATCCTCGGGCATGAGATCCTTGCTCTTGGACCTGGAAATTGTGTGTTTAGATTGATCTCTAGTATTCTATCATTCCAATAGCACGTAAGGCAAGTCACCCCAGCACGCCTTTTGCCTTGGCCAACCATATTTATTAGTCACATATAAAGATATTCATGAAGAGTTGCCATGCCAACCTAACGAAGCTCTAAGGCAAAAACAAGTAGAATTGTTACTCCTATGCAACTCTTGATATGAAATGAACAAGTACATCCAAGGACTTTGTGGCAAGATTGACTTGAATAAATCAAGCCCATGATGCAATCTAGGCTATGATGGAACAATGACTCCTCTTATTTTGACAAAGGTGACTATGTAGGCAATGCTAGTCCCCTTGTCTAATACGTTATATGGATTGCCCAATGAAATAGTTAGCGACCATGATCCTATTTTAGGCAAAAGGTCATATAAGAATTGGAGACCCACTTATCTACATCATTCTCAGCGCACCCTAAAATCAATGGACATACCATACTAATCAAACTATGGAAGATATCTTGGGCACATGCGTGCTTGGGCACATGCGTCCCATCATGTATCTACTATCTTTCACAAATAGAGCTTGCTTGTAGCAATGCTTAGCATTTGGCTATAACATATAGCCTATTCATGCTAATGTACAACCATGAGCCAAAAAACCACCAATTGCCATGAAACTCAAAGGAGTCGTAATACAATCCACGGATGACTTCTTTTATGATATGCATGAACAATTGCCTACAATGAGAGCCTATAAACACTCCAAAATCATGCTATATTTTATGCTCATGAGTATTTTACTCCTCAAGACTCCTGGGAAGGCACAGGTGTACATAAGGTACCAAAAGACATTAATACAATAAGCACTAGCAAGATATTATAAATAATCAAAGGTCATAATCATTTACACTTTGAGATGGTGTAGACAAATGGGATGGCACACCAACCCTTGTAGCATAAGCTTGGTCTATTATGCAACTAGCCTCAAGTTTAGTGGTGAACATCATTGGCTCTATGGTTAAGAGGTGACCCATTTTCCTCCATATCATTTCTATGTGAGGTTAGATCCATGCGAGAGTTTCATGCAAGTTGACATTCAACAAAGTTAATACACCAGTAAAGTCAAACTTACGTAATAGCTAAGACCTTGGTTTAGGCTATTTATTTTCCATAGTCACATTTGTATTTGAGAAATGTACCTGGATTTTTGTCTTGCAAAATGCAAGTTAAGTGGATTCAAGTAATGCTTGAGTTCATCCAAAGTGAGCATGATCAATACAACCTTTATATGCAAAATAAGCATTATAACATGGTTCGTGCCTAAGTTTCAAACAAGGTTAGCCAAAATTTTAGTTTATCATAAAACATCGTGATATAAGCACATGCAGCTTGAAGCCACTACATTGTGAAACAATTAAGAGAGATACATGAAAAGACTTCAATTCCATACTCCACAAAACCTGAAAGAATCCAAGAAAAACCAACTACAATCAAGTTAATACTTGCCAATGCATGAATGATAAACAAGACATCCCTAAAGACCATGACCAAAAGATGGCGATCATCATGACTTGTCAACTACAACTTGTGGCATTTACAAGCAATAAGCGGGAAAATAAGAGCATGAAAGAAGGATGATTGCAAGGACGTGCATCCTCTATAAGGCCCTTTTTCCTAGAGAGCAAAAAGTCCCATCCACGTGCTTGAAAACTTTAGCATAGAAATGAGCATTCATAATTGCCCCAGCATGCAATGACCAAGACCCTCATCCAATAATGCTCAAACCTAACATTGAGCTCAATAGTGTCACCTACAATAGTTGAATTGGAAGGAAAGTAGAGGTAGCATTAAGCTACACTATTCAAAGAGGCCAAGAGAAAGCTGCACATTTCAAGTGAGGAAAAGAAGGAAAAAAGAATGGCATGTGACTGGATATTTCAACAAAAATAAATGTAGCACACAAGCAAGGAAGGAAGGAGAGAGATATGAACAACATGAGAAATGAAGTCACATTCTTTTTCATGTTACAGAATAAACTTGAAGGAGTAAAGAGTAAAACATGTATACATTGCAGCTTTAAGAGCTCTTGTTAGATCACTCAAAAGAGGCTTATGCCAAAAATTTCTCCTACAAGCACACCTATGCCAAAGGCAATAGCTACTATAGATGAGCCTATGGTAAGGCGTCGAGTGATCCATGGCAACCGCTTTTGCAATGCTTGACCACAAGAGCCAATAAAAGCAGTGTAACTACCCATTGCAACTATCGTACCTAGCAAAAACATTCCAAGGTATGCAGCTCCAGCAAGCCGTGAAGGTAATGCTAATGCTGGTAATATCATAATTAATGCATCAGGTTGCAACCCATAAACAAGGCCTGTGGCAAATGTCCTTAGCCTTCGAGTCATATTCTTACTCTCCAGGCTCTCAGCTGTTTCTGCAGTACTGGCACCTTCGCCCGCCAACACAGATACAGGGACTTCTTGTGCTTCCTTCAAGCCTACTGCTCCAATTGCCAACAATGTTACTCCAACTACACGGGAGGCCCATGTGCGTACTAGTTCAATATGTAATTTGCCTTTAAGCAGTAAGAAAATAAGCCCAAAGATCACTTGTCCTGCATCATGGCCACATCCCCATAGTGCACCTACCAGAGCACTTTCTAACTTGGAGCGACCCAAGCATAAGGGGGCTAGAGCAGCCAGATGATCTGGCCCTGTCAATGCATGAAGACCACCAGCCATTAGACCTGCCCAAGCACTTGTAATAATTCCAGGTGGTCCAAAATTTGATGCCCCTTGTGGTCCAGATGTTGCCCATGCTGGAAGTCGCAGACTGAAGAAGATGTCAAGCAGAAAAATGGCTAGAGGTAGTGACACCTGTTGAGAAATCCAGAGTAGCTGTAAGAAGCAAACCACCCAACGGCTACAAAATTTTTGGTTAATTGACAATTGAAGCATTTTACCGCAAGTGCTGTATTCTACTGTATCTGAAACTGTCTACCTGTATGAATCCTAAGTGGATAAGTGTAGCAATGAAATGCTGTGCAAAGTCGCTAAAATTTGCAGAAAATTTGTACAGCAATCTGAACTGCAGAAAAATATAGCAATGCAATGCTGTGCAGTAGGTTTTACCTTCCTTAGGACTGGGTATGGCAATGTAAACTTCGTATCAACTGCAAGAACAGAAGGAGATTAACACGCTCTTGAGAACGCAAAGTAGCCATTTTTTGCTTCAAAAGGAATGGTCAGTTTTACCCCTTGCAGAGTCAAGATTTCTTGAAATGCAGTGCACACCATTGAAAGCCTCTCGTGCTAGGCAATACAAGTAACTGTTGCTGCATGTGTGCAGGAGATGAAATGAGCGAAGTAAGGGTGGATTTTGTTTCTGTGAAAACAACAGATTGGGAAAAGCAGGGGAACCTGAATCGCGTTTTGTGTTGCTCAGGTGCAAGTCCACTGTCGTCCTGCAGTCGCGATCGCGGCTCTTGAAGCAGTCGAAGGCGTGATGGCAGCTGAGGTTCAAAGCTAGGGCTACTGATCCAATGACAGGAAACATTTGAGTTGCCGCCCCGGCGCTTTCTTGATGAGAGATGGGGCAGGGGAGGAAAGGGGATGGACGCGGCAGAGAAGGAAGAGGGAAGAGAGTGACGGTGTTGTTGATGGAAGGCCGAAGGCGGGGGAAGGGTGCGCAACAGAGGCATGTGGAGCTGATGGGAAGGGGAAGGAGGAGGACGAGGAGAAGGTAAAAGACGAGCAGGCTGAGTAAGCATACCGGCAGTACAAATCCTCTCTCTCTCTCTCTCAGAGAACGTTAGAGATAATTATTAGCTAACATTACAATTACCATTATCATCTACTCTAGCTATCTAGCTATAACAAATCTTAGTCCAACGTTTACCCAAATCAAGGTCACGCAAGGGGGAAGGGGGGAGTGGGTGTACCATGGACCAGCTCACATGAGGGGTTTTGGGTTGGGGTGGGGGAGGGGGAGGGGGATGTAAGGGCTTTGTAGCTATACCAGGCCGTTGTTACCGAATGCACCTATGAGGGGGGATAAGCGCACAAACCATTGTAACCAACATTTTCTTCTCGCATTGCCTGGGTGTTCCCCCTCCACCCGGGCCTTGCACCAACATAGCACGAGTGTTATTTCTTGCAATCGCAAAGTCTTCTTGCAATCTACTTTCTTTCTAAGCAAAGTGCCTTCTTGTAAGCTAAAGGTGGGGAAAGACCGCGAGGGATCAAGGTGAGAACCGTGGGTGACGAACGCAAAGTGGGAAGTTGCACGCTACGCACGCCTTGTGCGTTACACTTGGTATCAGAGCTCAACTCACGCCAGGGCTAGTCCTTCACCAGGCGTGGGGGCGATTTTGGAAAGCTAGCAAAGTTGTGGTTCATCAACATGGGTGGACGCAACAAGAACAAGAGTGGAATTCACGATGACCGAGATGAAATCTCGGTGGCCCTTGGAATCGGAGCAAGCAGACCTCGACTGGTGATTGGGGAAGGATACGCAACCGAGCATGAGAATGAAATAGATGCTGCTATGCACGAAGAAGAGGAGCCACGGCACGAACCCGACCCAATGGATGCCATGCGAGAAATGATGAAGGACTTACTGGCTACCATGCTACCCAAAGCACTAGGGAAGGCTCAAGTCGAGACAGACAATGATGGTGAGATTCATCGGAGACGCCGAAGGAAAGAAAAGAAGGAACAGGATGATTCCTCATCCGATGAAATGGGAAAGTACAAGCCTCAAGCACCGGAAAAATACAAAGGTGAGAGGGACTCAGTTAGCCTAAACCGATGGATAAGAGAGGTGGATGGCTACATGAAGTTACTCAAAGTGTCAAGCAAAAGAAGAGGATTGGTGGCAGCACAATTACTAGAGGGTGATGCCTCGAAGTGGCTGATGTATGAGGAAGAGCAGTTTGGCAAGAAGCTAACCTGGGAGGAGTTGCAGAGAAGCATGAAGGAATATTTTGTGCCAAAGAATGAACCATTCAAAGTCAGAGACGAATGGAGAAATCTGAGGCAGAATGCAGGCCGAATGAGAGACTATGTGCAAAAATATAGGTCTCTAATGCTGCAGCTACCCGGCATGGACATGACCACCAAACTGCATGGTTTTCTGTATGGAATGCAACCATTGGCTAGAAGAGAAATAGAAAAGCAGGAGCCTGGAAGTGTGCTAGAGGCCATGACAATAACTGAAAGGTGCACAGATTATGATGGCAGACAAGGAGGGGCAGGGCGTGGGGCTTCACAAGGAGGCAACACCGCTCAGTCCAACTCAGCATGGGGAAATAGACAAAACCAAGGATCCTACCAGAACAACACGCAAGGGAATAGTGGATGGAGTGGCAAGCAACCCCTCCGACTGGAGTACACGGAGACTCGGTCCGAAACAACCCCAGCCAATAGTTCTGCTAGTTCCAGACCAACCACGTCTGGGGGCGGCCAAGGGAATAACTCAAATAGAGGAGGATATGGAGGAGGGGGTCGAATGGGGCAAGGAAGAGGAGGCCCTTTAGCTTGTCACACTTGCGGAGGTCCTCACTTCGCAAGGGATTGTCCGAGAGGAGCAGCTTCTTCAAGTGGCTCAAGATTTGCTTATACTCAAGCAGAAGCAGAAGGATCAAGATCGACAATTCAGATAACTGAGATAGAAGATGAAGAGAAGGAGTGGGAACCTAAGGCAAAGGCAGGAGCAGTGGGGGCCAAGCCTCCAGCAACTATGCCAACCTTTATTCCTAACATCTGCAACATGTTTGTTCAAGCTGAGTTGGGGAACCATCCCCAGATGATGATGGTGGACACAGGGGCCACCCATAACTTCATATCACCTCAAGTAGCAGCCCGGCTAGGTGTGAGGCCAGTAAGGGCCGAAGGGCTGGAGGTATCGTTTGTACAAGATAAAAAATATACAAGTACTGCAAGTTAGCCAAAGGCGTCCCAGTTCAAATTGGGCAATGGCAGGAAAGTCTGGATTTTATAGTGGTCCTTATGGATGACTTTGAAGGCATCTTAGGCATGGATTGGATAGACAACCATGTCGTGCAAATACTGGGCATGAGAAAGAATAAGATTTACTTGCAAGCACCGCAGTCGGTGGTCTGGGTGCCATATTTTCGCACTAAAAGCAAGAGTCACAACAAGTCACCGGCTGGCAATGCAGTGGATGCTAGATTGGTAGTGACCAAAGTGCAGAATGTAAGCAGCTCAGAGAAAGAGAGTCTTGCAAAGGTGTGGGTACAGAAAGCAACAACAAAGGAGCAACTAGAGGAAGAGCAATCGGAGAGAGCAAAGGGGATGGAAGCAGTGGTGGATCAGGCCACAGTAAAGAGTCAAGGAGCACAAGTGGGAGCCCTAGGACCCATGGAGATTACTGCCAAGAAGCTGGAAAAAGAACTGAAGCATGGGGGGCAATTGAGGCTATGTATGATGAGGCTCATTGAAGAAGAACCAGTGATTCAACAAATCATCTGGACAATAGGTGACGAAAGGGTCAGGGAAGTTCTGGACAAGTTCCAAGATGTTATGCCCGATAAGCTGCCTACAGGGTTACCGCTTCGCAGGAGTGTTGATCACCGAATCGAGCTCTTGCCAAGAGTGCAACCGCCAGCCAGGCCAGCTTACAGGATGACAGGAACGGAGCTAGTGGAATTGAAGAAACAACTGGGGGAAATGGAGGCATCATGCCACATTCAGCCTAGTAGATCACCCTATGGAGCTCCAGTCCTATTTGTCAAGAAAAAGGATGGGTCTCTTCGCTTGTGTACAGATTATAGAGCTCTCAATAAAGCTACAGTGAGAAACAGGTACCTTGTGCCAGTGGTAGATGAACTGATGGATCGGCTGCAAGGAGCACGCTACTTCAGTGGAATTGACTTGAGGTCAGGGTACCACCAAATTAGAATAGCAGAAGGGGACGAGGTGAAGACGGCTTTCAAAAGCCGATATGGAAGCTATGAATGGTTGGTCATGCCACAAGGGCTCACTAATGCACCAGCTACCTTTTGTGAGCTCATGGACAAGATATTCATCGACTATCTTGATGTTTTTGTGATCATCTACATTGATGATGTGCTCATTTACAGCAGAACCCTGGAAGATCATGTACAGCACCTGGAGAAGGTCTTTACTCGGCTCCGGGAGAATCAATTGTTCGTTAAGCCAGAAAAGTGTGAGTTTGTTATACAAGAGATAGAATTTTTGGGCTATCTAGTAAAAGAAAATGGCATTGCCATAGACCCGAAGAAGGTCAAAGCAATGAAGAATTGGGGGGCTCCCCGCAAGGTAAGTCAGGTGCGAGAATTTTTGGGATTTACAGTCTTCTGCTGAAGGTTCATTCAAGGATACAGTAAGATTACTGCCCCGCTGACAGATCTGACCTCTAACTCAACTACTTTCCAGTGAACGAAACGGGAGCAGCAAGCCTTTGAGCAGCTAAAAAGCATGATGATCCAGGCCCCAGTGTTAAAGATGGCAAATTTCTCATGCCCTTTTGAGGTCCATACTGATGCATCAAGTTATGCCATAGGGGGTGTGCTCATGCAAGATGGGCATCCCATATGTTACGAATCAAAAAAGCTGGACCCAACGGAGAGAAGGTGGGCTACTCATGAGAAAGAGATGTATGCAGTAGTGCATTGCTTAAGGAAGTGGCAGCACTATGTGCAGGACAAGCCAACAAAAGTCTATACAGATAATATTTCCCTCAAGTATTTCCAGACTCAACCAAAGCTATCACCAAAGCAGGCCCGATGGCAGGATTTTTTGGCAGAATTTGACATTGAAATTATCCACAAGCTCGGCTCTTCCAACAAAATGCTGGATGCTTTGAGCCGACAAGCTGAATTACAAGCTATCACCATCTCGCCGAAGGCAGATTTGGGGCCCAGGTGCGGGAGAAGATGGATGGGAATGAAGAAGCACAGCAACTTCTGAAGGACATTGAAGCAGGCTCTACTCCATGGGGAATGTATGAAGTCAGAAATGGGAACATCTACTACCAAGAAGCCATGTATGTACCCAAGAATGATGAACTCAGAAATCAGATGTTATGGGAATGTCACAATAGTCCCATTGGGGGGCACTCTAGTCAGATAAGGACTTTTGATCGCCTGAAAAGATTTTTCTACTGGCCAAAGATGCGGGAGGATGTCACCGAATATGTATGCACCTGCCCGACATGCCAAATGGTGAAGGCTTAGAGGATGAAGCCAGCAGGAGAGCTTCAACAGATGCCAATTCCATCTCGACCCTGGGATGTGGTAAGTATGGACTTCATCACCGACTTGCCCAAGTCGCATGGCTGCACGGCAATCTTTGTGGTGGTGGACTACCTCTCCAAACAAGCTCACTTCATTGCCACCAAGCCGCCAATCACTGCTCCGAAAGTGGCAAAATTATTCTTTTCCAGGGTCTTCAAGTATCATGGGTTGCCTCTAGCCATAGTATCCGATCGAGATCCCTGATTCCTCAGTAACATGTGGCGGGAGCTTTTCAAGTTGATGGATACTCAGCTCCGCTTCTCATCAGCATTTCATCCGCAAACAGATGGGCAAACCGAAAAACTCAACCAAGGCATCGAAGATTACATCTGCAGCTATGTCCGAGCCGATCAGAAGGATTGGGCTCAATACCTCGACATCCTGGAGTTCCATTACAATGCTACCCTGCACAGTTCCACGAGTTTCACCCCCTTCGAGGTAGCAACAGGAAAAGAAGTCATCATCCCTCTGGCCTTGGCAGCAGCTAAACAGTATGTCGAAGATCCAGACGCCGAAGAGTTCCTGCTGAAGTGGAAACAACGAATGCTAGTGGCCCAGGAAAGCTTGCGCAACAACAAGATACTCATTGCCAAAAGATACAATGCGAAAAGGAAAAAGCATGTGGAGTTCTTCCCTGGAGATTTGGTGCTGGTAAGCTCCAAGAACATCGACTTACCCAAAAACCTCACCCCCAAGTTCAACAACTGGTACTACGGGCCATATAAAGTCATTACCAGACTCAACGACGTCACGTACAAGATCCAACTGCCGCCAAATGTCCTCATCCATGATGCCTTTCACGTTCAACTACTACGGCGGTTCCATGCAGATACCTGGTTTGGGCGACAACGACCTCTTCCAGCACAACTCGCCCAGCTTCCCTTTGAGCCGGAGATCATTCTGGAGACGCGCTTCATCGGCAAACACCCGGAGTTTCACATCAAGTGGAAGAATGGACCGATGAAAGAAGCTTCTTGGGTGGCAGGACCACTAGTCATCAAACATGCTCGTGATCTACTACTTCAATTCTACAACGAGCGAGAGAATCCAGATCTGTATCATCCACCATTACCACAGGAGTGATCATCGAATTCAACCTACTTCAAAAAGTCCTTAGCTCCACATCTGTAAATCGAGTTAGTGGGCAAGGCAACTTAGGTCTAGGAATTGTCTGTTTTATGTTCAAAAATAAACAAAGACCTTATCTCACATCTGTATCGAGTCAGTGGTGGATAAGGCACTTAGCGGGTTTAGACACTGATCTACTCACTAGGAGTGGATTAAGACCCCCAAATTTTGAGTCAACCAGTCCCACTCCCGCTCAATGAGGACATTGAGCTTCCTCGTGGGAGGGGGGGGGGGGGGGTGTATGAGGGGGGATAAGCGCACAAACCATTGTAATCAACATTTTCTTCTCGCATTGCCTGGGTGTTCCCCCTCCACTCGGGCCTTGCGCCAACATAACACGAGTGTTATTTCTTGCAATCGCAAAGTCTGCTTGCAATCTACTTTCTTTCTAAGCAAAGTGCCTTCTTGTAAGCTAAAGGTGGGGAAAGACCGCGGGGGATCACGGTGAGAACCGTGGGTGACGAACGCAAAGTGGGAAGTTGCACGCTACGCACGCCTTGTGCGTTACAGCACCTATATAAGGAGTAGTAGCGACTCAAAGCCCTGCCTTGTTTCCACTCTACGTGTGATTCCCTATACCTAGTGGCGAACCCTCTTATGTGCGGCATCACGAGGGTGTAGTCCTGGGATGTGTCTATGTTGTCTCGCTTTTTGGATTGAATAATATAAGAGTATACCTTGAGCTCATATATCGTGTTACCTTTCTGTGTCGTGTTGAGTGCGTAACGAGTGCAGGTTTATCACACTTGGTATCAGAGTGACTCTTGCTCGGAGTGAAGGAGTGCTCACGGAAGTAGGAGGAAAGATCCAGTGCCCCGAAGAGATCAAAGTTGTAACGACCCACAGCGCGACGCCCCACGTCACATCGCCCCCCGACGCATCGGCCCCCGGCATGACGTCCCAACCTCGACACCACACCGTTTGAAGACGTGACACGGCTCCCCCGCGGCACGACCCACATCACCACAAGCGAAATGCGGCTTCCCCACGTCGACACCACCACCAACCACATGGAGGACGAAAGGGAGAACATCACCCTCCCAACAATGGAGGAGAGGAAGAAGAGTAGAGGGCAAGAATGGAGAGTGGCCTAAGAGAAGAAGGTGGCCGGACTGGAAAGACAATTAGATTGTATGTCAGGCACACTGGAAAGACAATTAGATTGTATGTCAGGCATACTGGAGTCAATATGGAGGAACATGCAGATGAAGGGAGAGGAGGAAGAAAGGAAGAAAAAACTAGAAGTGGAGTAGGGCTATAGAGAATGGGTGATACAACAACAAGAAGAGGAAAAAAGACACAGAATGCAAGAGGAGATGGATAGAATGGGTAGAGAAGAGACATCTAGGAGGGCGCAAGATACAAGGAAAGAGAAGGAGAAAGTAGTAGAATTAGGAAGTAAAAAGAAAGACAAGAAGAAGGAGAAGAAGCACCACCGTAGAGAGGAGGAAGATAGTGACAGTTCAGAAGATGAATATGGGAAATTCAAGATGCCCCAACCAGCCAAGTACAAGAGAGAGAGAGAGATGGGCTAGTTCTGAAGAAATGGATCGCAGAGGTGGACAGGTACTTGAAGTATTCACGAATAACTGAAGACAAAAAGGCGGAGGTGGCAGCCATTTACTTGGAGGAGGACGCTGTCAGTTGGTACCTACTGGAACAAGAGCAGGGCCACATCATCTTTTCATGGGAAGAACTCCAGGAAGAATTGAAGGACTACTTCATTCCAAAGATGGAAAAATTCAAAGTGAGAGATGAATGGAGGAACCTCAAGCAAACACAGGGGAAGATGAAAGAATATGTCAGCAAATATAGGCAGATCATGCTACAGCTACCAAACATGGATACATACACTAAATTACATGGATTTTTGTTTGGGATGCAAGAATGGGCTAGAAGAGATGTGGAGAGATAGGAGCCAACAAGCTTAGCAAAAGCCATGAGAATGGCCGAAAGACTAGTGGACTTGGAAGGCAGAAGAACAGCACAGGGGAACCAAAGCAGGTTCAACAACAACTTCAACAACAATAACTCATGGAACCAAAGGCCCAATGCCCCTAGAGGGGCATTCACAGATACAAAGAGCCAAAACACCACCACCACCACCACCACGGCCATGTCACAAACCGCTTTAGTACCAAGAGGAGCAGCAGGAAGATGGGGAAACAATCACTACAGGCCAACCCCCTAGCACATCATATGGGACCGCAGGATCAAATACATCATAGTGGAGACCCCCAAGCCCGTCCGTCGGAATCAAATGCTTCAGATGTGGGGGCCCACACGACCAAAATAGATGCCCAATAGAAGATATAGCTTCATCAAGTGGATTAAGGGTGAATGCGGCTAGCGCATATGGAGGAGAAGAACCACAACCACCGCGCATCCAAGAAATCCCAAATGGAAGTGAGGAAAGCATGGACCACCCAAGGGTAGGGTCAGTTAGTGCCCGACCCCAATGCATGGCAGCCAGAGTAGCGGCAGTTCACCATCTATACATCAAAGGCTGAGTGGGCGAAGGAAACCAACCTATCATGGTGGACACAGGAGCAACACACAACTTCATGACACCAGGGTGTGCAGCAAAACATGGATTAAAACTATCGAAGGCCCCAGAAGGATTAACATTAGCATTCGCACAAGGAGAAGCCAAGGAAGTGAAACAAGTCTTTGCAATCCAAGTAGAGGTCGACAAGCGGAAAGCAAAACTCAACTTCTTAGTAATCCCCATGGATGATTTTGAAGTGATATTGGGCTTGGAATTCTATGACAAGCATGTCATTGCAATGTTTGGTAAAGGTGTAAATAAAATGATGCTAGATATGCAAGGAGAAGGCGTTAGAGTACCATGTAAAAGAATGCAACTGCCTGGTAGGACCCCAATCAAGGTGCAAATGAAGGAGAATAAGCCAAGAGTATCATGCCAAACAGTGAAACCAACTACAACCCAACCAAAGGGCCAGACCCAAAATGCACCGGTCCAAGGGACCGTTATTAGGCCACGTATCATGACATGCAGTGCCAAGCAGGTCGAAAAATCAGTCAAGCAAGGAGATATGGTCTATCTGTGTATGATCAGACTGATTGAAGAAGAAGAAAATGGCAAGAAACCCAGATAACAGAGTAGGAACACTGAGGTGGCCGAAATACTTGAAGAATTCAAAGATGTAATGCCAACCGAGCTACCCAAGGGTCTACCACCTAGGCGAGATGTGGACCACAAGATTGAACTGATCCCAGGGTTGGTCCCACCGGCCCGAGCTCCCTATCGCATGAACCACACCGAGCTCATGGAATTGAAGAAGCAACTACACGAACTAGAAAAACAAGGGTTCATCCGCCTTAGCAAATCCCCTTTTGGTGCCCCAGTATTATTTGTAAAGAAGAAGGATGGGGGACTTAGACTCTATGTAGATTATATGGCCCTTAACAAAATCACCATAAAAAATAAATATCCCATGCCCCTAGTGGAAGACCTCTTAGATAGACTACACGGGGCCAAGTACTTTAGCCGTATTGATCTTAGATCAGGATACCACCAAATCCGCATAGCCGAAGAAGATATCCCAAAAATAGCCTTCTGCACCCGATATGGTAGTTTTGAGTGGTTAGTATTAGGATTCGGCCTGAGTAATGGACTAGGCACATTTTGTGCCCTCATGGATGGAGTCTTTTGATCGGAGATATATATCTTTGTCATTATCTACATAGATGACCTCCTAGTCTACAGCAAAACCTTAGAAGAGCACAAGCAACGCTTACGTCGAGTTTTTGAGAAATTGCGGCAGCATCAGTTATATGCCAAGCCTGAAAAATGTGAGTTCATAGTGAAAGAGTTGGAGTTCTTAGGCTTTATTGTAGGAGCAGATGGAATCAAAGTGGATCCTAAGAAAGTGGAAGCTATCCAAAGATGGCCAGTACTGAAAACTGTAAGAGAAGTGCGGGAGTTCCTTGGCTTCACAGTATTTTATCGGAGATTCATCAAAGACTACGGCCTCATCACTACCCCCCTCTCCCACCTCACCAAAGAAGATCACTCTTTTACATGGGGGAACGCGCAACAGGAAGCCTTTGAGTAGATGAAGAAGTGCATGAGCCAAACTCCTGTCCTAAGGGTGCCGAACTTCACCAAACCCTTTGAAATCTCTACAGATGCATCCGACTACGGCATAGGAGGTGTGCTGGTACAAGAAGGTCACCCCATTGCTTATGAGTCAAAGAAATTTACTGATGCTGAAACAAGGTGGAGCACACACGAGAAGGAAATGTTGGCAGGTAGTCATCCACTGCCTTAGAAAATGGAAGCACTATGTTCAAGACAAGCACACAATAGTCTTTACCGACAATATCTCCCTCAAATACTTCCAATCTCAACCCAAGTTATCGGCAAAGCAAGCCCGCTGGCTAGACTTCCTAGCAGAATTCGACCTGGAGATTAAGCACAAGCCTGGCTCCACTAACAAGATAGGAGATGCCTTGAGCTGGAAAGCTGACTTGAAAGCTGTCAGTGTGGTCAGCAACAACTTCATAGAACTAGTCAAAGAGGCCCTAGAGTAAGACCAAGAAATGCACAAGATAATTAGAGATGTGGAAGCAGAGAAGACCCCACATGGAATGCACACCTTAGAGGAGGGTATCCTATTTTTAGGCAAGAGCTTGTATATCCCCAACAATTTGGAGTTGAAGAAACTCATCCTGCATGAGATACATGATGGCAAAATTGGAGGCCACAAAGGGCAAAGCAAAACCTTGGAGGCCCTTAGGAAGCAGTTCTTTTGGCCGAATATGAAGGAGGAAGTAATAGACTACATCAAAACTTGCCCCACTTGCCAACTGGTCAAAGCACCACGATGAAGACCAGCAGGACTACTACAACCATTACCGGTACCCAACCGCCCATGGGACGTCATCAACATGGACTTCATTGTGGAACTACCTGAGTCCCATGGGTACACAATCATCTTTGTAGTGGTGGACTATTTCTCCAAATAGGCCCACTTCATCCTTGCCAAACCACCACTAAATGCCAAGGAAGTAGCACGCCTCTTCTTCACACATGTATTCAAACTTCATGGCTTACCATTGGCCATTGTATCAGATAGAGATGGAAGATTCATGAGCGACATGTGGAAGTAACTTTTCAAGACCTTGGAAACACAATTGATTCTCATCATCCTTCCACCCGGAGACAGATGGATAGACAGAAAGAGTCAACCAAGGCATCGAAGACTATCTCCGGAGCTATGCCCGAGTGGACTAGAAAGATTGGGCCTTATACCTTGATGTCTTGGAATTCCACTATAATAGCTCCATCCACTCGGCAACGGGGTACACCCCCTTTGAGTTAGCCACAGGAAAAGAAGTCATTACTTCACTGGCCCTAGCATTCGGAGCAGCCAAAGCGGAAGATCAAGATGCAGAAGAATTCCTGAAGAAATGGAGAGACCGAAATGCAGCAGCTAAGCAAAGCCTCAAGCAGAGCAAGATCACCATGACCGAGCAAGCAAACAAGAAGAGAAAGGCTGTCCTATTTACCAAAGGAAACATGGTCCTAGTTAGCTCTAAGAATATGTCACTTCCCAAAAACATGACCCCCAAGTTCATGTAAAAAATTACACGGCGCATCGAACAGAATCTGAGAAAGAGATAGAGAGTACACAACAGATAAGAGGAGAATTAGTAAATTCTTTAGCTCCAAACAACTGATACAAAGATGGCTCTGTCCACCCGTGCGCTTCCACTGTGTGAAGCTTAGATGGCGATCTAGACAGAAGATAGGTGAAGAGCTTAAGGCTAGCTGGAACAACAACTCTGACTGGATGAAAGATGAATGATCGATGGTTGTGAAGGGGTTTATCTTTTATAGCCCGCGAAGGTCGTTAGGTTGGCCTACTGACCGACCTACCATATGAGCCTCCACTAGTCGGCCAGGGAATATTCCCTTTACCATCGGGATGAGGGCGCTGCCCCCGGACCCCCGCCAGGGGGGCCAGCACCAAGGGCCGCTTCCGCAGCCCCCGGACCCCAAAATAGGGGCCCCTTTTAACTCCCTTATCCCGCAACTCGATGCAATGCGCCTCGAGTTGCTACTAGCTTAACCACTCCGTCTAACCCAAAGATTAGACCCACAACGGTCACCTTTTTGCCATCCGGTCACATAGACCTCATTTGATATACAAGTCAGGACTCAACCAATGTCTAGGCTCACATTTGGCTTCTCCTCATAATGGGGGCCTTACAACTTTGAGCACCATGGATCATTGGTAGCACCTAATGAGGGTGGGGCATTGATCATATCTAACACCCCCCCTCAATGTCCACCCATAGGTGAACTGTCTCCTCGGCCCAATGCTGAGTCTCTGAAGATGAACTTGAAGCAGATCCTTCGTAAGTGCTTTGGTGAAGATATCTGCTCCATTCTCCTATGTTGGACAGTAGACCAGTTCCACTATCCCATTCTCCATCAAATCACACACATAGTGATATTGGATCTCTATATGTTTGGTGCGTGCATGAAACACTGGATTTTTGGCAATGGTGACGCAACTCTGATTGTCACATCTCAGCACAGTTGGTTCTTCATCCTGCACTCCCATATGCCATAGAATCCTTCTCAACCATACTGCTTCACATGTAACAAAACAAGCTGCCTTGTACTCTGCTTTGGTAGAAGACAATGCCACTGTTGGCTGCTTCTTACTAATCCAAGAGAAAATTCCTGAACCCAAAGAGAAACAATAACCAGAAACTGACTTCTTGGAATCACTGTCTCCTGCCCAATTTGAGTCATAGTTCCCCACAAGAGAAGTTCCGAAACTGTATGTGATACCATAGTCAAGAGTTTTCTTCAAGTATCTGAGCACCCACATCCCAGCCTTCCAATGACTCTCATGAGGTTTGTTTGAGAACCTGCTCAAAACACCAATAGCAAAACTGATATCTGGTCTGGTGTTACACAAGTAGATCAGATTGCCGACCAACCTCCTATACCTCCCAATGTCTGCTAGTGCTGATGTATCCTCGACGGATAACTTTGCATTCGCCTCCATAGGTGTAGCTATCTCCTTGCACTCGGTCATGCCAAATGCCTTCAAGATCTCCCATGCATACTTCTTCTAAGAGATGAAGATCTTTCCTGGCTCTTGCCAGACTTCAATCCCCAAACAATAGTGTAGCAAGCCCAAGTCTGTCATTTCAAACTTACAACTCAAAGCCTTTTGAGTTTGGTTGATCATATCTTCATAGTCACCTGTAATAAGAAGGTCGTCCACATATAGGACAATCACTACAAACTTTTACCATCCCTATAAACATACAAGTTGGCATCTGAGGCACATCTTTTGAAGTTTAGGTTTAAAAAGAACTTATCTATCCGCTGGTACCATGCTCTGGGGGCTTGTTTCAGCCCCCCATACAATGCCTTCTTCAGCTTACACACTTTGTTCTCTGAATGGGGGGCCTCAAACCCTGGTGGCTGAGCCACGTACACCTCCTCCTTGAGGTCACCATTTAAGAACGCTGACTTAACATCCATTTGGTACACTGGCCACTTCTTGTGGGAAGCCACTGCAAGTACCGTGCGAATAGTGGTCATTCTGGCAGTTGGGGCAAATGACTCTTGAAAATCAAACCCTTCAACTTGTGAAAATACTTGGGCAACCAGTCTAGCTTTGTACTTTTCTAAGGTACCATCAGCCTTGTACTTTACCTTCCAGATCCACTTGGTGCCAATAACCTTCCGCTTTGCTGGTCGATCCACTAGCTCCCAAGTGTCATTCTTCATTATGCTGTCATACTTCGCTTGCATAGTAGCCTTCCATGATGGATCTGCAAGTGCTTCTTCTAAGTCAGTTGGCTCCTTTACTTCTCTCATAATCTCAACCATCAAGGCCATATTGACTATGTGAGCAGAAGCCCTCCTTTGCTCCTTTATTCTCTGAGACCTCCTTGGTCTATCTGCCTTCTCCTCAACAGATGCATGCGTAGGATTATTGTGGTCATAGAGCTGCTTCATCCAGCGCGGCAATGGCTTTTCTAGTGGGGTGATGTCAGGTTGGGGAACTTTTTCCTCATCATCTGAAGATGATGCTTCCTCCTCCTTAAGGATAGGGTTAGCTCTCGGGACAGGTTCATAGTGGACTACTTCTTCGCTTGATGATAAAGTGGAAGAACTTGCCTTCTCCTCCTCCACTGTATGCGGCTCCTCCTTGAACACCACATCACGGCTCGCGATGATCTTCTTTGCCTCTTGGTCATATAATTTGTAAGCCTTCTGCTCATCACTATAACCCAAGAAGATACATTTTCTGCTCTTTGGTTTTAACTTGTTTCTCTTCTCATCTAGAACATGTGCATAACATTCACATCCAAAAATTCTGAAATGTGAGACAAATCGTTTCTTACCAGTGTAAGCCTCATGAGGTGTTTTTCCCTTGAGAGCCTTTGTGTAGCTCCGATTTAGAATGTAGACTGCAGTATTAACAGCTTCAGCCCAAAAATGGTTAGGCGATCCCTTGCCCTTTAGCATGCATCTTGCCATCTCCACAATGGTGTGATTCCTGCGTTCCACAACATCGTTCTGCTGAGGTGTGTGAGGTGTCGTCAATTGATGCTTGATCCCTTTGCTCTTGCAAAAGCCTTCAAACTCCTTTGAGTTGAACTCACCACCACCATCTGTTCTAAATTTCTTCACACTTTTCCCTGTTTCATTCTCAACAAGTTTTAGCCATTCTTTAAACTTACCAAAAGCTTGAGCCTTATCATGAAGGAAGTACACCCACATCTTCCTACTATAGTCGTCGATAATCAACATAAAATAAGAAGATCCCCCCAAGGCCTGTGTAGGCATCTTACCACACAAGTCAGCATGCACCAACTCTAGAGGAGCATGTGCTCTATTCTTGCTTTCTTGTGGAAATGCCTTTCTCTGTTGCTTGCCCATCATACAAGCTTCACATGGTTCCTTCAATTCAATTATTGTAGGTAGATGAGCAACCATACATTGCTTTTGCATCTCCTTCAACACTGCAAATCCGATGTGTCCAAACCTTTCATGCCAAAGCTTACTTGTGCCCACTCCAACGGTGGCTGTAAGAGCACTTAGCTCATATAGGTTGTTCCTTCTTTCTCCTTTGCCAACAATTGTGCCAGCACTATCAATAATTTCTGCACCTGTCTTCTTGAACCTCACTTCATGACCAATATCAGTTATGGCAGCAAACTGATAAGAGATTTCTCCTGATTTCAGGAACATACAACACATTTGAAAGCTTTTTGACTTCACCATTTGCAGCAACAAAAGAAATAGTACCTGTACCCATAGCAGGGCATTTAGCATCATTTCCAACCGTCACAGTGATGGATTCTTGTAGAGGCTGCATAGAAGTGTATAGACCTTTCTTGTTGGTCATGTGACGGGAGGCCCCACTATCCAACACCCATGAGTCAGTGGTAGATTCTTCTTACGCCGAGGAGCACACTTCCTCAATGGTCTCCATGAATAATTCCAACTCTACTTCAGCCGTATTGGCTATCTCTTTCCCTTTACTTTTAAGGGTACCATTCTTTTCATTTGCCTTCTTGACACGACAATCTGCAATTGCATGTCCTTTCTTCTTGCAGTAGAAGCACTATCCTTGAAACTTCTTCTTGCCGCCCTTCTTCTTTTTGTCACCATCATTTTTGGTGGAGGAACAACCTTTGCCTTTTGCATTGGCAGAGAATGTAGCATCTCCATTGTTGCTTCCTTCTCGGGCTTTCAGCCTCAACTCCTCCTCCATCAATAATGCACAAAACTCCTCAAAAGTCAAAGCTTGAGGTCTTACCTGAGTATTAAGGGCAGTTACTAGTCCATCAAACTTTTGTGGACAAATCCAAAGACACCTCCGAGCTAGCTCCTTGATAGTCTTTTGTATCCCAGCGCCAGCCATCTGATCGCGCAAATTCTTAATCCGAGTGATGAATGCTTCAACTGTCTCTCCTTCAGCAAACTTCTCCGCTGCTAGTTGATTCTCCAAGTTTTGAATCCTTGTTTGGTTTCGTGTTTCATACTAACTCCTTAGTACATTCCAAGCCTTTGACGCTTTGGTTGTATGCTGAATCAAAGTCAGAACACTATCAGAACAGCTTGTAACTAAGGCACACAATGCATCTGCATTCCTTCATTTCCAAGCTTATAGAAGATTTGCATTCGGAGGAATCGTCACACTAGAATTTGATGGGTCGGGGGTAGGCTGTGGTTCTGCGTCAGTCCCCAACACAATCTCCGGAAGCTCATAAGAATCAAGGATAGTTGTAAATTTGAACTTCCACAAGGTGTATTTTGTACCATCTGGAACAACAACTCTGATTGGGTGAAAGATGAATGATCGATGGCTGTGAAGGGGTTTATCTTTTATAGCCCGCGAAGGTCGTTAGGTCGGCCTACTGATCGCGACCTACCATATGAGCCTCCACTAGTCGGCCAGGGAATATTCCAAGGAATATTCCCTTTACCATTGGGACGAGGTTGCCCTAGGACCCCCCAGCCAGGGGCTACTTCCGCGGCCCTCGGACCCCAAAATAGGGGCCCCTTTTAACTCCCTTACCCCGCAACTTGATGCAATGCGCCTTAAGTTGCTACCAGCTTAACCACTCCATCTAACCCAAAGATTAGACCCACAATGGTCACCTTTTTGCCATCCGGTCACATAGACCTCATCTAATATACAAGTCAGGACTCAACCAATGTCCGGGCTCACATTTGGCTTCTCCTGATAATGGGGGCCTTACAACTTTGAGCACCATGGATCATTGGTAGCACCTAATGAGGGTGGGGCATTGATCATATCTAACAGTTCAATCACCGCTACTATGGACCCTACCGAATCACCCAAGTGTTGAACGAAGTCACCTACAAACTAGACTTGCCAGATAGTGTTTGTGTTCATAATGTGTTTCATGCTCGTCTTCTATGTAGGTTCTATCCCAACAACCAATGAGGACAGCGCGTACCAATGCTCCATTCCAATGGTCCCTTCGAAGTAGAAGCATTCCTCCGATGCCGGGAACAAAGAGGCTTCCCCAAATACCTCACCAAGTGGCGCGAGCGTCCACTCAAGGAGGCCACTTGGATCTCAAAAGTGGAGGTCCGCGAATGCGGAAAGGATGCCTTCGCCCTTTGGCTCGAGGAGAATCCCCCTACTCCTTCCAACGACCCTTGAGCCTCTCCAGAAAACCAAAAACAATGCGGTTCTCAATCATAGACCCCAACGTGCCTCCACTCCTCAAATGTAATTGAGTCGAGGGTGGACCCGCATGGTAACAATCATCAAATAACTCCAAAAACAAAGCCCCACGTTTCCAATCTAGATGGGCAGACACTGACCAACTTGCTAGAAAAGGTTGTGTTAAGACCCCCAAGTCCTAGTGTAGCAGACATTAGCCAGTCTGATAGTGTAGACTGTGTTAAGACCCCGCGGTCCCCTTAGACCGGCGGACACTGACCAGCTTGCTAGGAAAAGCTGTGTTAAGACCCCAGATGAGTCAAATAACAAACGCTACCCTTAGATTGCTGAGGACAGCAATCCAGTAAGCGGGGGTGAGGGTAAGGGCTTTGTAGCTATACCATGCCGTTGCTACCGAATGCACCTATATAGGGAGTAGTAGTGACTCAAAGCCCTGCCTTGTTTCCACTCTACGTGTGATTCCCTATACCCAGTGGTGAACCCTCTTATGTGCGGCGTCACGAGGGTGTAGTCCTGGGATGTGTCTATGTTGTCCCGCTTTTTGGATTGAATAACACAAGAGGATACCTTGAGCTCATATATTGTGTTACCTTTCTGTGCTGTGTTGAGTGCGTAACGAGTGTAGGTTTATCATAGGGGAGGGGGGTGGGGGAGAGAGTTTTAGGATGATTTTTACTGAAAACCAAAAACCCCCCCAAGGTCAAGTAAGGGGGTGTTCTAGTTTTCTGAGAAAACCCTCCCATTTTTATCAAAAAACCTTGTAGAAGATCTCTACAATTAGAAACCCCCCATCTATTTTTGGGGTAACCCTTCAAGCCCTCCTTTGACATGCGATGTGTTTTTTGATGTTTTCAAGTCATCAAATTATTTCCAGGTCTTCATTCGAATGTAGGCACATGCTTCTTCTATATAATGCCATTAGCAACTTGCTCTTGGTTGTGCACATGGTATTTGGATTGTGCTATGTTCAATGAAATCGTTCTACGTTTGTGTTGGGGCTAATGAATGTGCATGTGCAAAACTTCATGTCATGATATTCAAAACATATTTGCTCCTATGATTTCCTACATTATGAAGCATGCAGATTTTGATACTCTAGACATACTCGAAGCATGTGCTTCTTGGTTACTCTTGTGGCAAGATTTCCTATCATAGATAGAGTTAGATCTCTATATTGCATACTCATGTGAGACATGCTACTTTGATTGTTATAGTCAATCCTCGTCAGTTCTTTTGTTAATTTACTATGAACTTTGTTGCTTTGAACTTCAGCTCATTATGTAGTTGCAAGGACATGTTAGAAGAAGATAGCGAGCATAACTTTTACCTATTGGATCATATAGTGGAATAAGTCCCAAATGGGAGGGCACCCCCTTCTCCATGATAAGCCACAAAAAAAAAAGGTTTCTCTTTTCTATATATATATGTGTGTGTGTGTGTGTCTTGAGTCCGGTTGTTGCAATGCATGCAACATGATATCGTACTTCATCATCCCATTCATTGCTATGTCTATTATAGAGTCCTTGTAGGCTGTGCTTTTAACTAAAGACTCCATTTGTTATTATTCAATCCTATTTCTCATGCTCAAATTTAAAATGTTGCTTTCTCTATTTTGGAATCAACAACTTCCATTCTCTTAACATATTGCATGCTCTATTCTTGAGGTTACATCTTGTAGGCTCCGTTTCTAAACTACATCTTGCATGCCCTGTTTTTTTGAAAGAGGATTTTTCAATCTCTGTGAATAAGAGAAACAATCACCCTCTATCTCTCACATTCATTGCAAAATGAAAGCATAGAGCTATTGACATAAAAGAGCTACACCCTTTGAATATTATTTGTGCAAGTACAAGTGAATGTGGACATTTTTCTGATTCTAGGCATGTGCTGGCTATCTTCCTCTTGTAATAGCATGTCTTCACAAGAGTGTCCCAGACATACGAGTTGGATGGATAGGATGACTCTTTTTGTTCTATCCTCTCAACTTGAACAGGGTTTGAACACTACCACTCTTGGATCCACATATAGGATGCATCAATCTCCACGTCCCATGGCCTTGCATAACAATAACATCACAATCTCTACTATGCGTCCCTTTGGGCTTGGATTCCCATCAAGTCCCTTCTTAGTTGGGCCTCTGCCTTTGACACCACCTAGGGCTTAGTGAGGTATGACCAACATTGCTTCTCATACCATCACAAACCAACAATTTTAGGGAGATCCTCCTGCCATTGGTCAAATGGTGCAAGTAGTTGCAGGGGGAGTAAGGGTGTCCCAAATTGTATTCTCATCACCACATCATCATGCCTCTCCCATCACCCCCTAGAATATCTACTCACATGTTTTATCATCCTCCTCTAACCGAAGCCTCAACTTTGAGAAATGTAGAAGCACATTCTCCACTTGTGCATAAGCCTACTGTGAGATGCCTAGGATTATCAAAACACAATATTCATAGTCCTTGTTATGCACTGCAGGCCCCCATGCATAGGCTCCAAAATATCCATGACAATGGATGACTTCTATTGACAATAATAAGTAGAATGCGGGAGAGGAAAATGCAAGTTTTGAGGAGCATTCCCATGAAGAAGTGCATCCAAGTAGTAGAAGCAACAATGACAATGGCCATCCAGTAGATGAGATGGGTGTGAATAATGACCCTTGGGATGCAAGGGAGATAATGGTCTATGGACACCTTATCAGACATTCATGGGGGGTGAAACTCAAAAAGTTTAGACAATATTCTTATGTAGTTAGGGATTGTTTACATTTGCACAATAAATATTTAGTCCATGGCTTAATCATTTGACCAATATCATTTTAAAGTCCTCATTGTACATTAATGTTGAAGGACCTTCAGCAACACAAGAGACACGAAACAACATAGGGAATGCTTCTGTTGTGTTAAGAGAAGGAGGAGGTGCAACCACAGAAGAGGAACCTGGTGCGGACAATTCTATGACAAGTGGCCATAACCATCACAAACCAAATCGAACAATGCTAGGAAGGGATCTAGAGGAAACTACAATGCAAATGATGGAGTGCCTCTCAGAGATGGAGGATAGGAAAGCTGCATGGGCATGAGAGGCATTGTAGGCCACCCTAACTAACATCGAGAGTCCTTAGATGCAACCATGGCAATACAAAGAGATAGGCGAAATCATTAGATTGAGAATGATAGGGCTCATAGATAGACTGAGAGATATGCGAATGAAGTTGTGCATGAGCTTGCATCTTCTATTCATTTTCTTAGGGTACCACACGTTGTAGCCTCAGAAACACACATTAACCTTCTCATTTGCGATGCACCATCATAGGGCTCCAATTTGTAAGGAATGCACAATGAATTCTATGATTGTTTTTTCTTGCAATCAAATTAAGTTGAGCACCATATAAAATATTGTCCTTGCTAATCATTTTGCAATCATGTTATTGCTTACAAATGCCTATTAGAATAATCTATGGTGTACACATAAATTTTTGTGCATGTGTTAACAAATTGTAAAGACATATGTGAAGGGTTGCTGAGAGACAAGGTTATCACAAAACAAAAACATGGAGTGATTGTTTACATTTCTTCTTTCGTATGACACAAACAAGTCAAGACCAAATAACGAACCATGAACTAGGAACTAATAACATGGATGGAACAATAAACATTTAAATAGCCAATGAAATGTAGAAAATATGAGTTGTCTCAAGCATGATGTTGAAAGAGATAGCAAGGTAGACAATCCCTTTGTATCTCCACACTATGGGCTCTTGCCAATGCAAGCAGTGACCTAACCTCATACACTTAAGTACCACACAAATGATCTATCATTTCATCCCCATCGATACAAAAGTTGTTCGGTGCACAACATGCAAAAAATACATCTAGCAAGGAACTTAGGGTAAGGATGGGAAATTTTGCTATTCAAATAACACCATCATTGTTTTAAGGGACAAAAAGTGTGCTCGATAATGCTCCTAGTGGAGGCAATGATGTAATTGTGCTCCCTCTTGAGGTCTATCTATGCCAAGCGGTGAAAGGTATTGGCCATTGAGTGCACATGTATGGACGGAGTTACAAAAAATGCGACTGTCATGTGTCGCACTCGGCCATCCAGCATTGACATCTAAGAAGTGCAAGTCCATGTTCACAATGCATTGTGCTAACATTGAGTAGTTCTTATTCCTATCAAACTAGTTGGATGCACTGACACCCATGTTCACATCCAGAACCCCATAATAATTGGGCAAACCCTTATGTAGCGTGAATCCATCGTTGAATCTATCAATGCTAGTAATATCACATGGCCACTGTATGAAGCATAATCTGTCTGACAAAACAACATCTACAAACTTATGCACAATCTTTGAGATGATGGATTTTCCAACCCCAAAGTACTCACCAATCTCTATATACATTGATCCACTTGCAAGGCAAAGTAAAACAATAGCCACCATTTTCTTGACGGAAATAACTCTACCACAAATATTTCTTAGCAGATATGGAATATTCCCTTACTTTAGGTGTGCATGCATCATGTTTGAGAGGCACATAAACTATGAGATTGGAAAGCAGAAAACCTCCCTGAATTGTGTGTCATCTCCTGCCATGGCACAAATATAGAAGTTTTACCTATCAATAGAGTGAGGTTTCAAGGCATGTTGCATTTCATACATACTATTAAGTTACATGCAAATGTATGGCTGAAATGAACATTTTTATGAGTGGTGTAGATTAGACATGTTTGCTTGTGTTTTTGGTCATAAAGGGTATGTTCTTGATGCGGTGCCAATGTTTGTGACGTTTGGGGCATTGGGCAATTGCATGGGGTGCAACTCAAGTTTGCAATATTTGGAAGTTACCAATGTTGTCATTTCATCTTTCCATGAGTGATAAATGTAACTAGCATGCATCTGTTTTGCTTCCTAATCTATCAAGCTAATGCATGGCTCAAAACATCATTTTAGAAATGCACTATGCAATGTCTTTCTCTGTCTCCACTTGCATATTTCATGTGATATTAAGCACACTCTCTACCTACATGTCCATGAAGTTGGGATCTATATATTGAATTCAAGAAAATAGCAAAAACAAGTGCATATTCCTAGAGAGCAATACAAAACAACATGCATGTAATGCACTATAGCAATTAACTACCAAAAGTGCAAGCCATCGGTGCATATGTCATGTGTCATCACATAAGGTGTTTAAAATCCATGTCACACATGTTTGAGCTTTGTAGTCAATGTCTTGGTATTCCCATCTTTCCCAAAACTACTACCTTGCATTTCTTTGAACATGTCACACTATAAACCAAGCATTAGCCTACATTTTAGTTCTTAGAATACATGGAATGCCTGCCCACGTTACAAATGTCTAGGCACTCCAAATGTGGTTTATGGTGTGCATCATTTCATACCATTTGTCTTACCATTTAGGAATGACCAGTTTGCATCATCCAAAGCATATATGTTTTTGCCCTGGAATTCAGTGATATAACAGTTTATGCATCACAATGCACGAGAGGAGGCATCACAATGGCAACAATTAAATGATATATGTGCAAGCAATTTTTGGACCATTCTTTTGATAGATTGATGCAATTGAGTAGAAAACATCTTATATTTATGTGATTGATATCTAAATCTTAGGTCTATGCACAAACATCACATTAGTATTTGTACTAATATGAAATGAGTTGCAAATTATTGTCCAGCACTTCCAAGCATCTCTCTTTGCATCCTTATGCAAATATGTAGTACATATTTCACCATTTTCTGTTGTCATGTACACAACCATAGAAAAATGAAGGGATTTACAATCACATGGTATTAGGCCATCCTCAATTTGCATGGCATGGTCAAAGAATAGTCTTGTAAATTGGCACATAGACTACAGACAGAAGTAGCCTAGGAACTGGCACACACGCTATGGACAGGAGGTAGGCCTAAGAGCTAGGACATGGGCTATGGATAGGAGTAGGGTTGATGTTCATAGGTGGAAGGCGGAACCAATTTTCAATCGAAAAATAGTTTCCCATTGAAAATTTCTATGAGAACTGCTCCTATGTTTTATGGGCCCTTGCCAAATGCTAAGGGCTAGGAACTTCCCTAGCCAGTAATAATGCGATTTTACGTGGAAACCCTTGTTTGTGCCGATTTCTCATTTTCACAACTTGTAAATTAACTAGCCTTTTCCCAAGGATTTCAACTACAAGGAGGCTTCACATGTGGCCAAAGGTAAACCCCAAATTTGGTTGCCATTGAGCTATGCGTCCCACCTACCATTTCCTTGCCACACCCCCCCCCCCCCCCCAAGGCACTAAATGTTGTCTTGCATGTGAGCAAGACCGAAGCCCCTACTATCGTTGACATGCATGTGAATGAAGGCAACTAGGTCTGTCCTCAACTCAAAACTAGAGAATGTCAAGTACACCTTTGCAATCCACGTTCTCCCTTCATAGATAACATCTTGTCCATGTGCTCTACATTGGAAATTTTCACATGCGATTAGAACTATGTTTTAGAAAACACTCATTTCATTGAGAAAATCGTCACTTGCGTTCGCCTCTCCCATCCCCTGTAGGAGATTGCTCTTTGGACATGCCTTTCCAAAGATGCTAGTTTAGCATATCAATGCTAGTGGAAGAAATTCCATGAGAAATTGCATGAATCTTCAAATAGTAATGGATGGGGGTAGATGCTTTTCTGTAATCTGTCCTCGAATTTATGCCATGCAAGGAGAAGCTCGTTTGATTCGTTATTGGCTGGGAGTGGTAGATCCCTACTCCTAACAATGTGTCGTCAAAACTATTGCATGCAATAAAAAAATTATGTGTAGGCAATGACAAAAGATGGCCATTGAATTGTTGTTGCAGTCATCGACTCAAGTATTGCAATATTGAAGTCTAGGATTCGAAGTAGGAACCGTTGCAGTAGAGAGTTGTTGTAACCATACCTAGGCCACATGCCATGGTAGCTACACGACTCACAAAACGAATTTATTTCTTGAAGGAGTGGAAACTTTGCACACATTCTCACAAGTTATATATCCTAGGGATTTACACAAACCCTTTTGGTTTCCTTTGTAAATATTACAACATATGCTAAGCATTGTGTATCATCTATTGTACTCGCACCTTCCTTCATTTATTCTCGAGGTATAGATATTTGTACTCTGTGGCAAAGCATGCATTTATCATCATTTGCAACAATAAAAGGTCTCAATGTGCATGTGTTGCTTGGTACATGCCTGCAGAATTATGTGTTGCTATATATGCCTAATAAATGGTTGTTTTCATTGTGGGTGGAAATATAAAAAATGGATTTGCACATAGTATATTGACTGGAAGTATTTGGACAAGTGTGTCCCAAGTATTTAAAGAGAGCTCCCGAGTTAGGACTTTTCATGGTTGCCTAAAATTTGCCACACGCATTTCAATATGTGTATTTTTGTGATAATATACTGGGGTTTGAACATGGCTAATAAAACATATCAACCATGACTGTGTAATAGGTTATGAGGACTAAACTATTATGGTAAAACAATTCAATAGTGTTTGATATGACTCAAAGTGGATGAGCTATAAGCATTGATTTGTTGTTAGAGAGCAGGTAGATGAGTTTCTTGCAAATAATATTAGAAAACATCATAATTTATGCCATTACTTATGTGATGCAATATATGAACAATTTGTTAATTTTGACTTAAATATGCACCTAGGGAATGGTACCACAAGTTTGATGCTTTTAAGGCTTGCAACACAAGGAGGCTCTTTGGTTAAGTAGTTTGGTTTTGCAAACCTTGATATTACTTATGTTCTATGAGTGCTATTGAGTTGGCCAAGAATCCATTCTTCCATGTAAAGACAAACCATGTTGAGGTGCATTACCACTTTGTCAATGAGGTCATTGAGGACAAATCCATCGAGTTTGTTAAGATCTCAAATTGACCAAAATCTTATAGATTTTCTCACTAAAAGTATCTTAGTGGAGAATTTTGTCTTTCTTAGGCAACTAATGGGTGTTAGATGAGATGGTGTATTTCATAATCCTATTGTACTTTATATACATTTGTACTTTGTCACTTTTTCTTATTTTCTCCTTACTAGGGGCATATTTAGGTGGCAACTGCCCATCATTGTCACTTCATTCTTTATTTTTTCAGTGACATTTGAATAAGGGAAGGCCAATCACACATTGTGATTATTAGAGTTTCCACATTGTGTGTCTCTTACTTCTTCCACCATAGCTCTGCTTCCACTCATGTGCTTCCAATAAGGGCTTCTCCCTTCAAAAATCCATCGGTAGAATTCTAAAAGAGTTAATAAATTCTTGAAAGAGGCCTAGTTATAATCACTTATGTATCTTTGGTTGTGAGACATTCATGTATATACTTAGGAACAAGTGGAGTTAGCTTGATCCTAAGTCCAATAAGTGTATCTTTCTTGGATATGGAAAGTTAGGAGAAATGGGTTAATGCTTGTGAAATCCTACATCTAAGAATGTAGTATGCATCCATGATGTCATTAATAATCAAGATAAAATGCATAGAAAGCTTGTTAAGATAGTTGAGATATGTAGTATATTGTTCCAAGAGAATAGGCAACAAGCACATGAGTAGTATGTATGGCCTATTCCACATGATGTAGGGCTTGGACAATGAGCTAATATTGAGGTGGGAGTACCGCAAGTAGGTGGACAACCTCATATTTCATAGGATAGACTAGTGGGACATTCAGAGGCTACTATTGAGCTAGTTTTACGATGAACAAGGGTTTTTAGACCACTAGATGGACACACTTCATCTCTAGACTATGCCACAGGTATGGATTGCAATGAGCCTTCTTGTTATGTTGATGCTATGACTAGGGATAATGGTCATAAGTGGAAGAGGGATATCTAGTCAAAGATGGATTCTTTGGTGGAAAAT
The DNA here is from genome assembly GCF_053477565.2 of Lygodium microphyllum. NCBI lineage: Eukaryota > Viridiplantae > Streptophyta > Polypodiopsida > Schizaeales > Lygodiaceae > Lygodium > Lygodium microphyllum. The sequence goes on along the minus strand of NC_141154.1, from coordinate 83,203,689 downwards.
GCTATTTGGCAATTAGTTTATTTACCTAAGGGCAAACATGCATTGGCTCATAGATGGGTCTATAAGTTGAAGATATCTCCATTTGATGTGTTGTCTAAGTATAAGGCAAGATTAGTGGACAAGGGATTCAAATGAGAGAAGGGGTTTGATTTTGATGAGATCTTCTCACTAGTAGTTTGAGATGACTACCCTTTGTATGGTACTTGCATTAGCTACCAAAGGATATGGAGTTGGGTAAGATGGGTGTAAAGATAACTTCCTTACATAAGGACATTTATATAGTAGCATAAAGGGTTTATTGTGGAAGGCAAGGAATAGTTGGTGTGTAAGCTACGTAAGAGTGTGTATGGTTTGAAATAGGCTCCTAGGGAATGGTATCATAAGTTCAATGCCTTCATGTGGTCTCAAGGACACATAAGAAACAAGACTAATTTTACTACCTATATACTAAGAAGGCTAGGGATGGTAGCCTCATGATTTTGATTCTATACGTAGATGATGTGGGAAGTTAGTCATGGATGTGAATGCACTAAAGAAAAGGTTGCATGAAACTTTTGACATGGAGAACTTTGGTCACATTCTTAGTATCCATATGATTTGGGATAGAGACAAAAATATACTTTATTTGTCTCAAAAGGAATGCATTGGGAAAGTATTAGAGCATTTCAACATGAAGAGGAGAAAGGCAATTCATACTCCATTGCCTTCATATTTGAAACTTAGTCAAGAGGGTAGCCCCAAGTTAGATGAGCAATTGGCCAAATTGGCCAAGGCTTCTTATGCATCCATAATTGGAAGCTTGATGTACACCATGGTTCATACGCATCCAGACATTGCATGTGCATTGAGAGTGGTTGGCAACTATATGGCAAACCTTGGTGAAAAGCATTGGGAGACAATGAAGAGTATCACAAAATACTTGAATGGCATAAGATCCATGTGCATATGCTTTGGAGGGAAGGATGCATATGTTCTTGGATATGTAGATATTGATTTTACACAGAGTGTAGACTCTAAGAGGTATATCATAAGTTTTATCTTTATTTCACTTGTGATGAAGTCTCTTGGGTCTCTTGATTGTAGTTGTATATGGTTTTATCTACCAGTGAGGTTGAGTATGTTGCAGCCAATTAGGCTTGTAAGGAAGCTATATGGCTTATTCATCTAGTGGCAAACTTGGATTACAGAAGAGGTGCCTACAGTACATTGTGATAGACAAAATGCCACTTGGTTGGTATAGGACCTTGAAATTCATGCAAAGACAAAGCACATCAAGGAGAAGTTTCACTTCATTATTAGGGAGGTGCTTGAGGACAAGAGCATTGAGTTTGCCAAGATCCATATGGATGATAGCCCTGTAGATCTTCTCATAAACAATTTACCTTTTGAACACTTTGCACATTGTAGAGTACTAATAGGCATTGGAGAGCATCTTCACTTTCTATTTATACTCCCATAAAGACACATTGCATTTTAAATGGGAGGTTTATGGGGTAAAAGCAAATTTCCAATACCTGAGTGGGTATTGCTTGTATAAGTACACAATATATCATTATATGTAAGTAAAGATAACAAAGAAGAAGGGTACCATTCCTCCTCCCCTCCCCTCCTTTCTCCTCCTTCTAGGACATGGCTAATGACAACACACACACACGCACGCACGCACGCACGCACGCACGCACACACACACACACACACACACACACACGTGCGCACATATGCACACAAAGTAAAGATAACAAAGGAGAAGGGTGCCATTCCTCCTCCCCTCCCCTCCTATCTCCTCCTTCCAGGGCATGGGTAATCTCACTCACACACACACACACACACACACACACACACACACACACACACACACACACACACACACACACACACACACACACACACACACACACACACACACACACACACACACACACACACACACACACACACACACACACACACACACACACACACACACACACACACACACACACACACACACACACACACACACACACACACACACACACACACACACACACACACACACACACACACACACACACAATTTGAATAATAATTAAGAAGTTAGTCAAGTTACTAATTAGACTTTGGAACAATGTTGGATGAGATAGAAACTTAAAACCAACCCATGAAAGAGAAAGATGGAGTTGTAGGCGAGTTTCAGCTACATGAAAATTTTCTAATATGTTGGATATTGAGAAATGCTAGGTTTAATCTAACTAAACTACCATTCTGATGCCATTAAATATTCCTAAATGTTATGGACATGAGAAGGTCTTGGGACTATGTTTCACAATAGATAAACCCAATTTGCATTTGGTTATTCTTACTATAATTCCCTAAATGTCAGGGTTTAGATTATAAAAGTGCAACAAATATAGTAGTGGAACTTACATGTTTCCTACAAAGTAAAAATCAATGTAACATTCAAACACCAAGTTAGCATCATTGTGGGATTTGTAGGCAAGGTCTTTCATGGTTGCAATGGGCTTTGGATTTGTAATCTTTTCCATTAATTTCTTTGGATTTTCCTTGGAAACAAGATTGGTCTTGGGCTCTTGACATGTTGATGGGTATAGTCAAGGCATAGGTTTGTATGCCAAGTAGTCCTTTCCTTTTCCATCCTATATTGAAAGTCCAAGCATGTGCATGTGGATTTCTCCTTCATGAAAAATTCATTGTTTAGATTTGAACCCAAGTGAAATCCATACTCTTTATAATAAATATATGATGCCCATTTTATGATCCATGACAAACATATGTTCCAATTCTTGCATCTAAGTTCTAAGATGGCTCATTTGCAAAACTACACGAGCTATAGTATCATCGATTGATGATGACTTGTCGGGTTGTTGTGGTGGAAGGTGCACATTTTCACCATCTTGGGTTAATCATTGCTAAAAGGCGATCTTCCTTAAGAAGCAATGATTACAACACATGTAGTGGAGTGGGTTGGAATGGCCATCTAGATCTATATATTAATCCTTTTAAGACAACATATTTCTCCACTTGTTTTGTTAGAATACGCATGTTATAGCATATGATTACCTTTTTTCATTCCCTCTAAACTCTCTTGTGTGCTTCTCTCTCTCTCAACCCTCTTGCAGTCCATAACTTCTACCTCACCTCCTAGCTTTGCTTCCCTATCAGTGCCATACAAGTTGTGTTGCAAGCAAATTTTAGACCAACATGGGAGTTGTACCCAATAAGTTATTGAGGTCATGGAGCTGCCAACAAAAGGGATTAAGTTTGAAGCTTCGCATTGAGTGCAATTCAAGTTGAGTAACGAGTGTACGGTTAATTGAAACCAATGCATGTGGAATGGGCAGCATCCACCTTAACGGTGGGGTAAGGGCGTCTTGATTGGCTTGCTTTTGTTTTTCTAAAGCCTCTTCTACTTGTTGTATAGCTACTTTTCTAAACTCTTTGATAAATTGATATGGAGGATTGATCTTCATGGTAGTGTAAGATAAATATTGCTACATGGAGGTCCTCAATTAAATAGCCCACATCTCTAAGCGTGTTGAGAAGGATTTTCCCTTATATTCTTGAAATAACTCTACATCAAGGAGAAGGCAAAGTTGTGCTACAAGGTATATTGTACATTGCATCACTTCAGCTTGAGTGCATCAATGTCCTCCTATTTTGCTAGTGTTATAATTGTTTGGACAGATTTGAGAAGGCACCCCTACCCATCGGTGCATCGAGTGCTACATCGCTATATTCTTCTCTTTGAGAAGGATGTACTTGTGACCAACTAGAGCCAGGTTAGTGGTTAGCTTTGGCAACATGTCTTTAATTTTGACTCGAACAATCTTTGTTGCATCATCACCCTCCTCCTAAGTTATGAAGGCAAGTAAATCCATTGAGTGCTCACTATAGATGAGCATTAGCTTGTGCCAAAGCTCATGGTTGCGCTTAAACAATTGGTGACCATTTTCACTTTGTTGTATGTTGATGCAAAGGTATTTACTTGTACCTTTGTGTCTTGGAGCTCTTTGCTACATGTGCTATGGCTACTTCTCTCTCCACCTCTTGAATTTCCAAGGAGGCCAACCCTTTAGCTCTTGAACTTGTGCACTTATTTCAAGTTGGTTACTAGAATTTAGGGATCTCTTAGATATTGGCGACATCCATGCGTGTGTGTGGTGGGCTTGTCTTGAGTATCCATTTCTTGATAGGGCTTTAATAAATGTGGTGGTGGGGTAGTCCATTATAGCCCCTAGAAGGTTTGTGTTAGTTGTTGGTTTAGTGATACTTTTGGAGGTAGCTTGCTTGGACTTGGCAAGTTTCTCATTCTAACTACCTTTGCACCAAACAAAGATGGCAAATCAAACAACTTTATGTTTTGACTCTATAGGTACTTGATGGGTTTGCGACAAATTTTTCTTTTACTAACTATTTGAAGCACTTATCTTCCAACCAAAAGGTCTTGAAGGTAGCCCCTAAGTCCCCTTACTCACTGTGGCATGTTGATGGTACATCATCTACTTTATTCTTCCTATTCTTGCAATGGCCTTTTTTTGTCTTGCCTTTTTCTACTTTGCTTCCTCATCCTCTTTCCTTCTCTTCTATTCTTATTATGACTAAACATGCATATTAGGTGTATTTTGAGCCTTAGGCCTGATTCATATGGGAGAAATGAAGGGACATGTCATATATGGGAAGAGAGATTTAAGGGTATGTGAATGCCTTAAGCCATTGAACTCAATTAATCTCATTGTTTCCTCCTCCTTTGTTGTTTTGAGAGTCTCCTTCACATTCTATTATTTGTACACCTAGTGACCACATGCATATCCTACCCTCGCCTTATTTTTCTTCTCTCAACCCCCCTTGCTACACTACTGCATTCTCTCTTCTTGGATGTTCCACCCTCCAACGTTCTCCCCATGGATGTTTAATTAGCTTGTAGAGGAGATATGTACTTATGCAGCCCACTATATTCATCCTTGTCTTGGTGAGCCCATATCCAAAGAGTAAAAGCCCCCCTGAGCCCCTACCCAAAGACTAAAAGGTCCCTAAAAGGGAGCATTTGTTGATTTCCTTATTGACCTCAATGAAGGGACATGGCATATGTGGGAAGAGAGAGATTGAGGGTTATGTAAATACTTATGAATAATTGTAAGATTAACCATTGAATTCAATTAATCTCCTTGTCTCTTCCTCTCTTTATTGTTGTTTGATTTGCATTCTACTCTCTTTACTTCATCTCCCTTCCTCGTCTTTCCACCCTCCAATGTTCTCCCCATGTATGTTCTATCAATTGACATAGGATATATGTACTTATGGGGCCCACTAGAAGCAAGGGTTCATCTTGTTTTGATGAACCCACACCCAATGATTAAAAGCCCCCTACATTTGTTAATTGCCTTGTTGGCCCCTTAGCCTTGAAACTATATCACACAAGCCTTTAATAGGGTCAAGGCTGGGGGATAAATGATCAACAAGACATGGGAAAAAACTAACTTGTATCCAACTGGCCACATGGCTAAAGAAATAAAGTAGGATAAACTTGTAAAATCTGCCACATGAGTAAACTAGGTTGCCTCAATCTACCAAAAAAGCAAGGACCACATTTAGCCAAGATGCACATGTGCATGTGTGCATGCACACGCACACACTTACACACACACACACACACACACACACACACTCTCTCTCTCTCTCTCTCTCTCTCTCTCTCTCTCTCTCTCTCTCCATGTCCCAAGAATGAAAGAATTCAAAAATCTTTGCATCTCTTTCTCTTCCACACATTGCCATGAGGATCACCATTTGAGTCTCTCTCTCCCACACCATTGCCATAGAAATCTTTGTGTCTCTTCTTTGTGGCTCAAGTGCAAAAGCATTCAAAACTCTATGTGTGTGTGTGTGTGTGTGTGTGTGTGTGTGTGTGTGTGTGTGTGTGTGTGTGTGTGTGTGTGTGTGTGTGTGTGTGTGTGTGTGTGTGTGTGTGTGTGTGTGTGTGTGTGTGTGTGTGTGTGTGTGTGTGTGTGTGTGTGTGTGTGTGTGTGTGTTCCCATCACCATGTGGATCACAACTTGAATTGAACCATAGCCACATTGATTTTACATGCATGACAAACAAACTCAATGTTCATAGGTTGTGCAATCACCACAAGGATTGCAAAAAGGATACACAATGACCACATGGTTTATTGTCTCTCATGGTAATGAGGATAATGAACTCATCATAGTCACAATTATCACAAGAGCTACCATTGGTTGTGCTACATTGATAGCCGCCATTGCCATATCTACTTTCTTCCACATTCATGTATTCAGATAAGTCCATCCCCTCTCCACTAAAAAGTTCTCTCTGTGTGTGTGTGTGTGTGTGTGTGTGTGTGTGTGTGTGTGTGTGTGTGTGTGTGTGTGTGTGTGTGTGTGTGTGTGTGTGTGTGTGTGTGTGTGTGTGTGTGTGTGTGTGTGTGTGTGTGTGTGTGTGTGTGTGTGTGTGTGTGTGTGTGTGTGTGTGTGTGTGTGTGTGTGTGTGTGTGTGTGTGTGTGTGTGTGTGTGTGTGTGTGTGTGTGTGTGTGTGTGTGTGTGTGTGTGTGTGTGTGTGTGTGTGTGTGCCTCTAAGAACGAATCCTTAAAAGCTTCATGTTGTGTGTCTACAAGCAAGCTACGCATAGAGATGGTTGTTAGCTTTGTTTTTCAAAGAGCGATATTAATTTGTGGAATGTATTAGTAAGGCTATCATGTCTCTTGACCTCATTTTCAACCACACATTCTTGTAGAAATGCTAGTCTTCTTCTATTTAATCTCTTTCCTTAGTAATAGAATATAATAATTTGTGAATATAGCAAGCAACCTTTTGTTGTCTAATATCTTTGGTTAGTAGCAAAAGGTGAGAACTCGTGTGTCCAATTCAAAAAGGCCATGCCTCTCAACTCCATCTCAAGTTGCAAGTGCTTTTAAATATGGGATTAGAGTTATAGTCCTCTTATGCTTATGCTGTGATCTCTTTTATCTAAATAACAACCAATGCTGTAATTAAATTGATAAAAAGCAAGAAAGGAGTGAAGAAAGCTTAAAATCTGAAATGGTGGAATGCTTTAATACATGGGTCTAATTTAGTGGACCTATCTTACTAGAGAGCCCAAGTTTGGTACATGGGCCTAGTTTATTACCCAGGCTAAGTTTATTGCATAAATCTAGTTTATTTCCAAGTTTCTTCGACATAGAATTATCCAATATAATGTCAATACAATGAACACATGCTTTAAATGTTTAGATTTATATTTGATGAATTGTTTATGTAGTTATTTGTTTATAAAGAGACTTACATATACTAAGTGAATATCTCATAGTGATGCCACGGACATGCTTCAAAAGGAGATCAAATGAGTCTACCTTCAAGGCTGACTGTAAAGCCTTGGGAGCATCGATAGTGATAGACAATGCCGACATTGTTGCATCCAGTGATGTTGATGTGGGTTGTGATATGGCTACTACAAATACATGCACCGTAAGTTTGTTAATTGGTATTGAATTATATTTTTTTAACAATTTACAAATGAAATAGTTATTATACTTTAACATTATGCTTACCTTTGTACTCTTTCCATTTCAAGAGCCTCTATACAAGGAGATTGTGTGCCTAGATGGTAGAGTGGCATGATAGTGTTGTGTTTGTCCCTTTTGTCTGAGGAGACATGTGAATGAGTTCAAAAGATTGAGGATGGTACAACACTTGAAGAAAGAGCATAGTTTAGATGTAGACATTCCAATACACAAGGTTGGTTATCCTAGTATAGATGACACCACCATGACAATGTAGGAAAGCCATCTAGTCATACCTATATTGGAAACTTCTTCTAGAAGGAGAGAAAGTTTGAAATGGCAAGGAAGAAGTTTGAGTTTGCTACCCTGAAGTGAGATCATTTTGCATGGGACTTTATCCTTGAAGACGTAAGACTTCTATGGATATATGTAGCTATATTTAACAAATTATGGAGAAATCCATGAGAAAGTACATGGCTCAAAAGTCCAAGTTGAAAAGAATTTATGATGAAAGTCATGAGCAAATACATGGCTAAAATGCACATCAAGTTGAAAAGAATTTGAGACACAATAGAGAGAATAGTACAAGGTCAATCTAACCAGAGAGCCTCCTTGTAAGCCTTAGTGGCCACAACATACTTGGCCTTGGTAGTAGAGAGGGCCATGCATTTCCACACCCTAGACATCTAAGAAATAACATATTCAGTAAAGGTGAAGACATAGCTAGAGGTGGGGGTTTTCCTATTGTCTACATGTCTTGCATAATCAAAGTTAGTGTACCCCATGATGCTTGTATGCACATAGTTATTGTGCCCTTTAAATACCTCATGATACTCTTGACGACTTCCTAATGGAATTTTCCAAGTGTAGATGTATAGCATGCCACAACTGCCACTGCAAATAATATTTTAAAATGAGTGGCTATCATGGCATATATCAAATTGTCCACGATAGATGTATATAGGATCTTGGCCATCTCAGCCTTCTGATCATTAGATTTTGGACAATCGACCTAACTAAATTTCACATGAGTAGATAGAGGACAACCAATAGGCTTACCATCCTACATCTGAAATTGCTCAAGGGCTTTCTGGATATACTCCTTCTATGTGACAGGTAAAGGAGCCCCTTCGAGCGATTGCATGTGATGCACATCCCAAAAATATGCGATTCCTGTCCCATGTCTCCATCTCAACGCTCTTATTGAGCCAAATTTTAAAGGCATCCAACTCATCATGAGCTCTCCCAGCAATAAACGTAGTCCACATAGAGTATCAAAATAATAATGTTTCTATCACAAGTAATCTTTGCATATAAACATGGATTCATAGCACTACAACTATATCCCTGTGAATGTATAAAAGTGTTAAAATTTTGGTACCATTCCCTAGGTGCCTACTTAAGGCCATAAAGGCTCTTTCTCAAATTGCACACTAGGTGTTCCTTGCCTTTTTCTTCAAAGCCCTTACTCTACTACATATAGATCTCATCATGCAAGTCCCCATGTAAAAAAGCCATCTTTACATCCATGTGATAAAGATCCAAATCTAGTTGAGAGCAATCAATGCTAATACCAAACGTAGGGTCATCATTTTGACTAGGAGAAAAGACTTCATCAAAGTTAATACCATATTCCTACTCAAAACCCTTAGCTACCAATCTGGCCATATAAGCGGGCTTAGGGCACCGATGTATATTTTTAGCTTGTATACCCACTTGCATAGCAATGCCTTCTTGCCATTAGGCAAAAGGACTAAATTGAACTTATGGTAAGTCTATAAGGAGTCAAAATCTAACTACATAGCCCTATTCCATGAGTGATTATCATCTTTGTGCATGGCCTCATCATAAGAGAGAGGTTCACCTACATTTGTCATCATAACATAATCCGCGAAGAGTATAAAGTACTCAATTGACAACTCTAGTAGATCGTCTCAAAGTAGGCTAATCCTGCACAACAGGTAGGAGGGACTGGGCCACTAGAGCATTAGCTACTACAAGCTGCCTACTTGGCTGTACGGGAGCAAGAGGCTCCTCCTGAAAGATCACCTTGCATACCTCAACCATATGCTTAGGCTAGTTATGCATATTTTCCTCATGAAAATGATATCATGTTAGTGGATAACCTTACGAGCCTGAGGATCCCATAGGTGATAGCCCATCTCACCTATATCCGCATGACTAAGAAAGATACGTTTCACAGACTTAAGATCTAACTTATTACACTTGTCCTTAGGAACATGGCAGAATGCCTCACAACCAAAGATATACAAATGAGCATATGCCAGAGGTTTTCTAGTCTATACATATTGTCTAACCTAGAAATCAATAGCAGTGTAAGGGCACCTGTTAATCAAGTATACAATAATAGTAACTACCTCAGACCAAAAGTGTTGGCTAAGCCTACCTAGCTAAGCATACTATGGACTCACTCCTGAATCATCTTGTTCATGAGTTTGGTGATATCATTTTGGGGTAATGTAATGTCCCCATTACTTAGTTTATTTTAATGTGCGTATAAATTCCAAAGAAATTTGATTTATGTTGCACATTTTTAAAAAGTAACTCTAATTATGAAAGTGACACTCATTATAAAGATAATTGTTATTATTAATGAGGTATTATATGCTAGTTCATGGAAGAAAGGCTTGGGAGACCCTCCCAAGATTGCCTTATTAAGACTAAGTTTTTAATATAAAACAACAAAAAGAACTAGCTTAGTGGATAGTCACTTGGCAATTAAGTGCACTTGGGTGACGACATTGCCCGGATGGGTGACCTCTCAAGAAGTTTATTCGAAAAGCTAGTGGGAGCTTCTCATGCGTAGCCAATGGCACCAACAAAGCCTATGTAGCCCATTGCCAAGTATGCCAATGTCTATGCCTTGGTTGTTGCCTTGGTCGTGAGCCTTGGAGTGACGCTACCCCACAACAAGACGTGTGATGCTCACCTGCGAAAATGGAGCCCCTCCCTAACATCATCGATGACGTCGTCAAAAAACAATAAAAGAAAGCGTTTCCTCTTTATCATCGATGATGTCATAAAAAATGGTAAAAAACAAACGTACACTTTTTACCCCCTCTCCCCATGGTTACTATATAAACAAGGGTAGAGCGTCACGTCAGGACCACACACACACAACAACGACCCGTGCAGAAGTCTCTCTGCTAGTTGACACGACGAAGCTCTACTGCAACCTCTCTCTCTTTCTCTCTCTCTCCACACCTACAAGGGAGCATTGCTTGAATCCATCAGCTTCTTCCATGGCTCCTAAGAGATGTCGAGATGCTGAGTGAGGTCACGCTCAGAGAGCTCCCCAACATGAGGAAGTGGTTGCCACTGTTGCTGAGGGAACTCAACACGATGCTGAAGCATCAGCGGAAGTTAACCCTGAACCCACTGAAATCGAAGAACCAGCCATCCACAACAAATCAAGGTTGCAACTATAACCCTAATCACGATGGATGGTCAAACAGAGATAATCAGGTTAGTACATAAGAAAATGATCACGATTAGTTAGAACTTACTTAGAATTGTAAAAGCATGTTAGTATTATCAAATTATTTTTAGAAAGGAACACAAAAAATTGATGAAGGGGATAGATTCTATGCATCTCATTGACAACTATGTTAAGATGTCTTATAGTTATGACTGCTTTTGGATTTGTGAATGATGAGTGATGGCTCTTATGATTCCGGGCTTGCACAGCCGGACGAGTTGTGGATTGTGGTGGTTCAGGACATTGGGGTCTCCAACCCAAGGCTCCCTTAGACTCTGCAAAGTGTGGAAAAACTCACATGCGGGTGGGGGGTCCTACGCTCATGAGGGAGGTAGGTGTTTTTGGTTTTTGATCACTCAAGCACCTGATACGGCAAAGGGCCAAGTGGTAAGTGCCCTATTATGTACGATGGCTTTGGAGGCTTAGGGAAGATTAGAGGGGCTCTAAGCTAGTAAATTCCCTGTTGACTGCGGATGGAGTGACATCACATACAACCCAATGCCTAGGGATTGGAAGGTCATATCCTAGGTTGGACGGTGTCTTTCTATGGAAAGATAGTTTTGTATCACTTTGTGCAGTGAAAATGAAATAAAGTATTTGATTTTTGAATTTTTTGTTATGTGCTAAAGATCGAGTTTAACAAACTGAGTTTAATGGAGTAATAAAATGAAGCTGATTTTATATGTCCAAACAGTGTGGTAGTATGCTTTGCTAATTAGAAAACTAAGCAAATCCCATTGAGGAAAGTGGGAGGCTTCGATCCTGATGATTGGGCACCTGTGGTTGGGTGGACTTGATAAGTCAGGTAACGTTCCAACACTAGATAGAGTTGATTAAATTGTGACTCTCCCAATACTGGTAGGATTAATTACCAAGTTTAACATTGTTTTAGGGGGCCGAAGCTGATATTTTACCTTATGGGTAGGGGGATCTCTTTGAACCAAGTGCAATGTTAACCTCACTCCTGCCTTTAATTGATTACAAAGTGGTCTTTCTTAGGTGGGCATTAGATTGCTGTTAGGGGTGACTTGTCCACACTTCCCTTGTGAAGTAGAATTGATATTCCCATGCTCAACTAAGTCCAAGGTTTCCCATGGGGAGATGGGATGGTGATGTCCATGGATATGAATTTCAGTCGACTACTAGAGGATGCCTCCAGGTTTTTGGAGGAGGCACCTCACACATGGTATCAAAGCCTAGGTTTCAAAAGAGCTTTTAGTGTAAGGTTAAGTAGTCAACATATAAAAGACATTAATAAAATAACCACACTTGTTTGAAAAAATTGTTCTTGATTATCTTGCATTAACTCTAGCATACACATTGTGCCCACAAGAACTTACCGATGAGGAAGTTACACGTTTGCAAGATATGTTTCCCATCATGTATCAAGTAGCCTTAAGGTCGAATAATTTCTCATATCACGAGGCTATATTTGAGATAATGGAAATGATATTTATTCCTTCAATTGTTTTGCAACCTCATCCTAACTCATGGTACATGAGAGATTTCTGGCCAAGGAAAAGGTCACATATGGAGATATATTATGGGCATAACATCCTTCTTCATTACGAACTATGGATGGTTCGATGGGCTAAATAACTAAGGATAGTTAAGATATATGTTTTGTTCAGTGCCCTTTGCTGAACGGTTACTAGACATTGGGGATGAGCTTGTATCTAAAACCTTGTGGGTATATTGGAAAGTCCTACAAATAGTACCACCCAAGAGAGTTGTTGTAGTGCCAAGAAGGCCTTATTTTGGTACGGGATGTTTTGGTTACCCCCAAGAGCCACCACATTATGTTGTTTGCCATGTACATGAGAATCCACCAAGATATGAGAATATAGACCTTGATACTTTTCATGAGGAAAGGATCCATGAGATGATGTATTGGTAGATCATAATATGATATATATATATCTTTGTAAATACTTTTCATAAATATAAAGTCTCATTATTATTTTTGAAGAGCATGAGTTATGAGCTTATGTTGATAATTGAGTTGCTTTGATAGATAAATGATAAAGTATACTTTATGCGAGTGATTTTTGAGATTATGTACTCCACAGCTTGTGTGCTAGTCAAACATGTTGGAATTAAGAGAAAGCATAATGGCTATATTAGAGAAGACTTATCTATGGAGTTTTTTAAACTTATGAAAGGGCTAAAACTGGAGCCCAAACCTGGGGAAGGGATGACCCTTACTTTTACTTAGACTCAACTTTGTACAAAGATGTGAAAGTCCATCTCAAGTTGTTGAAATGTCTCGGAGACCTCAAATTGATGGGACTTTACAAGTACGATACTCTTCAAAATGATAAGGCAAATTATATAGATAGGAAAATTGTAATGAGAAGTAAATGGGTGAATGACTAATATACGAAGGTTATTTCTCCCGATAGGATCACCCTTATACCGTGAGTGTAAAGTCAAAAAAATTATGAGCTTCCAGAGTATCCCAATCTCCCAAAAATCTTATCAATTCCTAGAGATGAAGGCCAAACCACCTCGTTTTGTAACAAACAAGTTACAGAGATAATCAGAATCACCAACTAGTGCAAATTGATAAAACATACAAGGAACTCTAATAGAAGAAGTTTCTTCTCAAGCATACACCAACACCTAGGTTTAGCGATGAAGGACCCAAGGTGTAGCAAGATGCAGAAGTGTGGATTGAGGCTTTGTACAAGTATTTCCTAGCCGCTGAAAATATTGCTACAAATCAATCCATGACTGCTCTCATCTTTGTCTTACTGGACAAGCTAAGCTTTGGAGAAATAGTTTTGCCGAGATACAGGGGCAACAGAAGCTTCCCAAACTTGGGAGGAGATCAAAGAAGCTATGAAAGGACGTTATCTTTCCCCATCTTTTGAATAAATCAAGATGAATGAATTCTACAACTTACACAAATTAAGGCTAACCTTAGAAGGATTCTATTCTAAGTTTGTGAGTCTGCACAAATATGCACCTCCAATGACAACGTCTCAATAGATTGCAAGGTTCTGCCAAAAGGACTAAATCCACCTTTGGACACTCGCCTTGAATCAATGAGACCAACAACTCTTGAAGAAGCTCTTATGCGAGCAAAACCTATGACCAAGAAAATCGCTCGAAATGGCCAAAGGAACCATCCAATAAACAACTATGGAAGGGGCTACCCAAACAGTGGTGTCGACATGGCCAATGCCAGAGGGAATGGTAGAGCTAATGCAATCACCCAAGGACCAAATGGGATAGGAATCAAACACTACTACCAGTGTGGAAAAATTGGACACCTAAGGGCAAATTGTCCTAACCATCCTCAAAATCCTAGCCCAAACCAGGTTGGTGGAAGAGGCCAAGCGAACATCAACAACAACCTAGGCCACGGACGTGGAAGAACAGCTGGTGCCTGGGTAAATACCATGATTGGCCAGCTTGAAAGAGGATCCATTCAGCTGCTGTGGAAAGGAAAGGATCAGATCACCAATGTCCAGTAATTCAATCTTCAGCTACTTACAAGGGTACGTTGTTTATAATCTTAACTGATTGCAATAGCACACATTCCTTTCTTGCACCTAAGACAGTTAAAAGATTACATCTAGAATCCAGGGGGACAAGGAAAATGATAGTAGAATTGGCTAGTGGGAAGGAAATTGTCTCAATCAAAACTATAGGGAAACTTCAATTTGAGTTGGACAACCATATAACTGAAGCAAAATTTCGAATCCTACCACTAGGATGCTACAATTGCATTTTGGGAATGGATTGGCTCAAGAAGAACAAAGCCCAGATTCTATGTGCTGAAGAGGAAATAATATTTCAAGACTTGGAGGGAGAATCCGTAAATGCATATGGGAAAGCTGGAAGAACTAGAGTCAAACTAGCCAAGGCAAGTCGACTCAGGAAGGATTGAAGAAAGGTCAACCAATCTACATGATCCAGTTGAATAAGGTTGAAAAGACTAATGAAGGAACTCTACCTTCTTGGATCAATGACTTTGAGGATGTCTTCCCAAAAGATTTGACTCAACTGCCTCAAAAGTGTGAGGTTGTGTCATGAAGGAAAATACAACATTAATATTTGCACCTTGGATTAATTCCAGCCTTTGTAAATTTAGCCCTAGCCTATGTGTACATGTGTGAACAGCCCTTAATTTTGGAAAGAGGGTTAGAATAAAAAGGGACTAGAGGCCAAAGGCAAGACATCTTTTGATCATTCAATAATCTTGGCTTTACCATTTTCTTGGAGTTAGCTTCTTCTTAGCCTATGAAGCACTCAGCCATGGCCGTCATGTATTCTTGAATCCCCAACCATTAATACATGATGAGGATGTCTTGGTGCAATGGATTTGTTAATTCTTTGTTGTAGCTTAGTTAATTTTCAATTTCAGTTAGATTTCATTCCATGGTTGATTGCTTTCATTACATTGGTATCAGAGCAGTAGCTTAGATCCTTGCAGAAGTCATTTTCAAGTACTAGATTCAGTTTCCTAGGCTAGAGAGAGCAAACCAAAGTTAGGAATTTGAGTGACAGGACTTGACAGGACATGAAGGCTTCAAACCGGAGTTACATGTGAAGATCTGCTACAAACAGGGATGAAGATGGTGATTCTTGGCATTACCAATGGAAGAAATGGAAGGCTCCAACCAAAATAGCAGGACGTGATCAAGTTTTGAGCAAAAATTGGGGTAAGTGGACAAACTAATGGTTACAGGACTTAGAGGAAGGAAAAGTTAGAGTTACTTTTCATGAAACAAGGGTTTCTTCTCTTTTCCTTCAAGCTGTCCACAAGAATCCATGGCCAAGACATAATCAGATCTTCTCCTTCTCACTTCTATCATGAGAATGTATTGGATGACATTCTTCCCTGCTTCAAGAGCTTCAAGTGGAGTAGCTAATATAGCTACTTAGCATCATCGTGGATTTCTGGTACATGAGTATGTACTCACGCTGTTTGCGCCGCCTGCACATACTCCCTTACTGCGTTGAAAATTTTCAGAGATATGATGTCTCTTAAGCATTGCTAATGATCTTCAAACCCTGGGCAAGAGTTCTCTCACAAGTTTCTTCAAGATTCTTACTAGTTTGGAGTTTTCCCTCTTCTTCAAAACCCTAGCTATGGCAGTTTGGAACAGCATCAAAGATTCCTGAAATTTTTAAAGAAAATCATGGGGCTTTTGTGGGCAAAGCATCTCTGAAGCTTCCTCAACCATTTTCCCTCAAGAATCCATCAACATTGGACCGACATTGAAGGAGATTGAAGCCAATGGAGGTCTAGGTGTTCAATGGACAGCATGAAGCTTTCATGACATTAAATTTTGGCATTCCCTCTCAAATTTAGGGATCTCTTGGACACATTGAATCCCTCTCTATTACCTATTGCAACCTACTTCAAGTAGAGAAGGTAATTGGTCTTCATCAACCCTCATTTGGAGCATTCATGGAGTCATGGAGCTTTCATGGGATTAATGAAGCTGAAGCTTATCAAGGAAGGGATTATTCTTGAAGATTGAAGATCTCTTGGACTGATTTTAGAAGGATTATCAAGCTCAACTCACCTATGTCAAGCATTATGGATTGAAGGTCATTCCATCAACAATGCTCTTCTCCAATCAATTAAATGAGGTACTCTAATCACTCTTAATTTCTCTTTACATCCAATTGCGGATCTCATTTCCAATTGTTGAAGAGAAATAAGAGGATTAATGAAGCTTTCATTCATAGCCTAATGCATTACATGAAGCCTATAGGTTATGTCAGTCATTGTCTTTACTAAACCTCTTCAATTTACTTGAAATGGCCATCTCTAAATGTCTCAAACTCTTCCATAATGAATGAGCATTACCCATCTACTTTCATTCACTGAAATCAGTAATTTCTTGAGCTTCATTACTCAATCTTTATTGCCTAACCCTGACATGAAATTGATTGCCTATTTTGCCTCTTGATCATAAGAAAATCATTACCCAATTGGTAAGTGAGAAAAGCTTTGTAAGCAGTGAGTCACTGCTGAGGTAAATACCTCTCCATTTCTCATTTACATTTCAGCCTTTTCAATCCCAATCTTGCATATCATGAAAAGGGCAAATGAAAGGCAGTTGTATTTCCTTCCTATTCTATGCATATCATACTGATTTTTAGAGCTAGAATTCACTTGCCATGTACATGCCCACGAGGAAAAGTGGATGCCGGGCGAGTCGGTAGGACAAAAGAGAGGTGACCCTCCCCTACCGACGAGGACCCTGAAGGGGACCGCAACCCGGCCTGAGAGGGAACTTTGCAAACCCCTCGGGTCTCGGATCCCATGCATTTTCAAATTTAGGTGCAGGTACAAATCTCAAAGGCACTTGAAATCAGCCTACAGCATGAGTTTATGGGCAGTGAGTTCTTGAGATATTGGCAAATGTATGGTACTCATGAATGTATGGCAAATGTATGAAGACATATGGCTACAGTAAAATGTATGCATCCTATGGTAAAGACACTATGGTTCAGCATTAAAGTTTGGGACAGAGTATGTATGCATACCCTCATTAAAGATTGCAGTCTACATTGAGTTAGATAGCCATTTTACTGGTTACAGAGGCCATTTTTCAGTATGGGCAGATGTATGAGACTCTCCTACAGGGTTATGAAGTTGGTACATGCTTGGTATTGATGGTACAAGCCATTAATTGACTAGAACAGGGTATTCACTGCCTGCAGGAATTTTTAGACAGCAACAGAAAATCCCTTACAGAAATTTCTGTACTCATCCATTTTCTGCACTTGATAGATCGTTGGATAGAGGGCTCTTCAAGCTTTGAACAGAGCCAAAGACCTTGTAATTTGGAGCTCTAGAAGTGAAGATAATCAAGTTTTTCTATTACAGGAAATTCAGGACAGAAATCAACCCATGGCTAGGAATAAGAAGAGAGACCCTGTTTTGGATACTATCAATGAAGAATTGAAGGAATATCAACAGGAAAGGGATGAACATCAACAGGAAAGGGGTGAACATGACACTTCTCAAGATGCCATTTACCGAATGCATTATGAGAACGAAGAGGTCGATGCAAGTTCCACCCACTCCCCTACCAATCAACCCATAGAGACGTCTCATATCTCAATGAATTCAAACAGTTTTCAACAATTGTCAAATGACATAAAGGATATGAAATCAGGTTTCGAGGGTATGAGGTTGGGTATTGACAAGCTTGTAGCACTTCTTGGTGAGAGAATGTTGCCTACAGCTGGTCTTAATGTCCCACATCCTCATAGGGCTGAAGAACCACCTAAACCACCTACTCCTAAGGTGGTAGGTCAATTTGAAGTTGGAGAGTCATCTAAAGCTAAGGATTTTGTTCATCTCACTTCACTTCAGCCACAATTCCATCAACAAAAGGGTCACTTTCAGCCACATGGGCAAGATCTTCAAGAGAAAGTGCAAACAAACTCAAAGCATGATGAAGACATCCATGGGTGCAACTCTTTTTACAAGCAATTTGACCCTCAAGCAAATGTTGGTGGCTATGAGCAAGGGCATGTTAATTCAGCCCCAAACTCTTATGGGCAGCCACATGGACATGTGAATTCAGCCCCAAATGCTTTTGGACAGCCACAACATAATTTCTCTACTCAAGTGCAGCCCAATAGGCCAAGTCCCATGTTAAATCATGGTTGGAATCAGCAAAATAATGAGCAGCAACCACCTTTCAACTCACCTATGCATGGACAACCTCCTAATGTGAGCAACACATACTTTCAACCTCAAGGACATTGTTTCCAGCCACAAAGTCATGGTATGCATTATGGACAGCAAACTCCTTATGCACAAGGGCATGGAAATAATGAATATCCTAGGCAAGGACCTTTTGGCAATTCTTTTGGGCCACAATACCATAGTGGGCAGCAGCACCATAATGGACAACCTCCTCAATACGAGAGAGAGTACAAGGAGAAAATAATTATCTCAAACTTCAAGGGAGAGAACCCTTCACCCACGGAGTTGGAGGAGTGGTTTGACAAGTTAGAGATGTATTTTTCCCTTTACCCAAGGCTTGAGAATGCCAAAGTAAAATTTGCAGCCCTTCATCTCGAAGGCTATGCTCACACTTGGTGGAGATATATGGCGAGGATGGGACATGACTTCTTGTCTTGGGATGCATTGAAAAATGCTATGATTGAAGTCTTTGTTTCCCCTATTGAAAAAGAGCGGTTAGAGAAAAAGTGGTATGCACTTGAGCAACGTGGTCTCTCGGTTAGAGAGTACTCAAATCAGTTTTTGAACCTCTCGATGTATGTTCATGGGGTCTCCGATAGTGCCAAGTTGAATAAATACATATTTGGTTTGGAACCTATTCTTTCTTCTGAAGTTGGAGCCATGAATCCTACATCCCTACAAGCTGCCATTCAATTGGCTGAATGTTATGGATAGAAATACAAGGGTTTTCAGCCAAAAACAGGGCATTCTTTTCAACCTATGCAGTTCCCAAGGACATCAAGCCATTATGGGCATACTAAAACTGATTTTCAACATATTGGGAAGCCATCAAATACTTTCAACAATACCTATAGCAAGATACCCACTTTTCCTACTGTTTTTGGGTCAAAACAAAGCAGTAATTTCAGACCTAATGTTGAAAATAGATTTGATGGAAAGAGAACTGATATAAGTGCGAAAACTTCAGCCCCTACTCAAGGCAAACATGTATCGAATGACAAGCTCAAAGATATGTATGCTAAAGGACTATGCTACAAATGTGGATAGAAATGGTCACCCGATCATAAGTCCAAATGCAAGGCCAAAAATATGAAGATTAGCATGATCATCGAGGATGATTCCGATGTTGAATCTATTGAAGGAAGCTTGGCTCAGCTTGATGCCATAACAACACAAGAAGAGGTGCATGAAAGTGAAGAGAATGTCCATGATGAGTTCTATGATCCGATGGATGGGTTTCCTTTCGACCCGGGCGGTCATTATTTGGATGATTCATGGACTGATTTACATCCATCGCTATGTGCCATATCAAGTGATGCATGGAGTTTTTTAAGAGGGGATAATACCCTACGCCTTAAAGGTCAAATCAAGGGAAGGACCTCTCATATACTCATAGATACGGGAAGTACACATAGCTTCATTAATGCTAAGTCACTCAATGGGCTGAAATTGAATACGCATGAAATGCCTACATCACTCAAAATCCAAGTGGCAAATGGAAATTTTGAGAAGAGCAATCAATGCTGTCCAAGTGTACCTATCACCCTTTCCCCATTGTGCACTACATCGGTGAGCCTAATTGCATTAGAAATGGGTCCCATTGATATAATACTTGGCTGCAACTGACTGAAATCTTTGGGCAGATTTACCATGGATCTCAACAACATGGAAATGGAGTTTAAATGGTGTGGACAACAAGTAACACTACATGGAGTTGAAAAGAAAAGAATGGAGATGATCAGCCCCAAGAAGGTTAAGAAAGAGATAAATGCAAGGCATATATGTTTACCATTCTTCTTTCCAAGATTGAAGAGGATCAGCCCTCTTCTCCTACCAACAATATGGACCCATGTCTTTGTAAATTGCTGAAAGAATATGATGATATTTTTCAGCCACCTACCTCTCTTCCTCCCAAAAGAGAAGTGGATCATCCCATTGACTTGCTGCCCAACACAAAGCCCATCAACAAACCACCATATCGCCTCTCCAAAGTGGAAAGAGAAGAGGTAGAATGCCAAGTCAAAGAGCTTTTGGAAATGGGTTTCATTAAGGCAAGCCAATCACCTTTTGCTTCTCCAGTCCTTCTTGTGAAGAAGAAAGATGGCTCCTTTCAAATGTGCATTGATTACCGCGATCTCAACAAGGTCACTATCAAGAATAGGTATGCAATACCTAGAATAGATGATCTCTTAGATGAATTGAAGGATGCCAAGGTGTTCTCCAAAATTGACTTGAGATCGGGATATCATCAAATACGCATGAAGGAAGGGGATGAATTTAAAACAGCCTTCAGGACGGAGAGGGGTCTTTACCAGTTTATGGTTATGCCTTTTGGGTTATCAAATGCTCTAGCCACATTCCAGTCTCTCATGAATAAGATACTTCAGCCATTGCTCTTTAAAACAGTTTTGGTATTCTTTGATGACATTTTGATCTATAGCAAGAATAAAGAAGACCATTTGCAGCATGTAAAAGAGGTCTTTGACATATTGAGGATACACAAACTGTTTGCCAAGGCCACTAAATGCTCTTTTATGACAAAGAAAGTTGAGTACTTGGGTCATATAGTGGGAGAAGATGGAATCAAAGTGGATCCTAAGAAGGTTCAGTGCGTCAAAGAATGGCCTACACCAACCAATGCCACTCCATTAAGAGATTTCCTTGGTTTGTCATCCTTTTACCGACGGTTTATGAAGAACTATGCTCATGTTGCAGCTCCTCTTACCGATCGGCTGAAAAAGGAGGCCTTCTTCTGGGATGAGATCGCCGACAAGAGCTTTAATGAGCTGAAGCAATTGCTTGTTTCAGCACCCATACTAGTTTGCCCTGACTTCTCCAAGACTTTTACCATTTATGCAGATGCCAGTGGTAGAGGTTTGGGAGCAGTTTTAGTACAGGAGCATGGTGTCATTGCATTTGAGAGTAGAAAATTTGATGACAAAGAGAGGGAGATGCATGTTTATGAGCAGGAGATGCTTGCTATCTTACATGCAATCAAGAAATGGCACCACTACCTCTATGGGACACACTTCAAAGTCAAAAGCGATCATAGGGTCTTGAGATATTTTCTCTCGCAGCCCAACCTTTCTCCCAAGCAAAAGAGATGGTTGGCCACTTTGCAATCATATGATTTTGAAATATCATACATGGCTGGCAAGGATAATGTGGTGGCTGATGCGTTATCAAGAATGTGGGCATGCAGTCTATCTACTGTGTCTACCATCTATAAGGATTGGATTGAAGACATTCAAGAGGAATATGTGCTTGATGAGCATGCTGCCTGTATTTCACAGAAATTACAGCAAGGGTGTGATGCTGAATTTCCTAATTTTAAAGTGCATAATGGCCTCTTATGGTTTAAGGGTAAAGTGTACTTGATTCCCAGTAGTAAATTCAAGCTGAAGGTGCTTCAAGAGATGCATTCATTGCCAATGGTTGGTCACTTGGGCCTTTTCAAGACGTTTGATAGAGTTCATCAAAGCTTTTATTGGAAAGGTCTATGGAAAGATGTTAAAGAGTATGTATCTCAGTGCTTGGAGTGTCAGCAAAATAAGGATTCCACTCTATTACCAGCCGGCTTACTTCAGCCTTTACCTATACCTACGGGCAAATGGACATATATTTCCATGGATTTCATAACGGGATTGCCTACTACCAGTCATGGATGGAATAGTATCTATGTGGTAGTTGATAGATTGACCAAATCAGCCCACTTTATCCCAACTAAAGTCCAATATTCAGCAAGGCAAGTCACCGAGCAATTTATGGAAGGTATGTTCAAACTACATGGTATGCCTATGAGAATAGTATCAGACCGTGATTCGAAGTTTATGGGCAACTTCTGGAAAAGTCTATTCTCCTCTATGGGTACTTTCCTCGCTCCTAGCACGGCCTATCACCCTCAGACTGATGGGCAAACGGAGAGAGTCAATCATTGGGTGGAAGTGTACCTTAGGCATTATTGTCATGACACACAAGCTTCATGGGATCGTTGGATCCACCTTGCTGAATTTTGCTATAATAACACGCACCACATGAGCATTGGGATGTCTCCGTTTGAAGCTCTTTATGGGTATAAAGTCCAACTTCCATCAATTTTATTCCATGAAGACATCAACCCACAAGCAAAGGAAGAGTTGGAAAGAATGGAGTTGCTCATGAGGCAATGCAAGGACAGCATAAGGAAAGCACAAGAGGTAATGAAGGTCTATGCAGATGAGAAAAGAAGACATTTAGACTTCAAGGTTGGAGATTGGGTATTTCTCAAAGTACCCAAGACGCATTATGCTTCATTAAAGGGTGGGAACAATAAGCTTGCTCATAGATTTTATGGGCCATACTTGATTTTGGACAAAATTGGAGAGCTTGCTTATAAACTTCAGCTACCATCTTCCACTAGAATACATGATGTATTCCATGTTTCACAGCTGAAGAAGTATGTTGGGCCCGATGTACAAGTATTGGAAGAGTTACCACCATTGGATGAGGCAGGACTGATCATATATGAACCTGAAAGCATTATTGGAAAGAGAGAGAAAGTTCTCAGAAATCGTACTCTCATTGAGTATCTCATTAAGTGGAAGAATTTGCCCATTGAAGAGTCTTCTTGGCAACCATCCACTTATGTCAGTAACTTTCCTTGGTTATTACAGGATGATATTTGATGCAATATGCAGTGACTGTGCAGAGATAGCTTACTGTATGAAATTTCTGCAGACAATAAAACTGTCCTGACTTCATCAAAATTTGATTATGATGTTATGGGGTGATGTTTGGGAGTGTATACTTTGTTTCTACACCTCATACGCCTCATTTGGACCAATATATCAAAAGTTATGGCAGTTTTAGTGAATCATCCCTGTTTGGACAGCAGCCAGTTTTCTCACAGTTTGGCATGCAAAAAGGTCTTCTTTTCATGGACAGTGCTTTCTTATCACTTGGAAGATGAATGGGCATGATTACTATCATCCTTGACTTGGATTTAGTCCATTACTTCTTGGTTTTGAGGACAAAACCATCTTCAGGACGGGATGGTTTGTCATGAAGGAAAATACAACATTAATATTTGCACCTTGGATTAATTCCAGCCTTTGTAAATTTAGCCCTAGCCTATGTGTACATGTGTGAACAGCCCTTAAGTTTGGAAAGAGGGTTAGAATAAAAAGGGACTAGAGGCCAAAGGCAAGACATCTTTTGATCATTCAATAATCTTGGCTTTACCATTTTCTTGGAGTTAGCTTCTTCTTAGCCTATGAAGCACTCAGCCATGGCCGTCATGTATTCTTGAATCCCCAACCATTAATACATGATGAGGATGTCTTGGTGCAATAGATTTGTTAATTCTTTGTTGTAGCTTAGTTAATTTTCAATTTCAGTTAGATTTCATTCCATGGTTGATTGCTTTCATTATAGGTTGATCATGAAATAAAATCGATTTTTGGAGCCGAGCCAGTGTCAAAATGATCGTACAAAATGTCTATTTCTGAAGCTATTGAGCTTAAGGAACAAATGAGGCAACTGATAAAGCAAGGATTTATCCACCCAAGTAATTCATCTTTGGGAGTGCCTGTCCTATTCCAGAAAAAGAAGGATGGAATAACACTTAGACTCTGCATTGACTTCAAAGAACTAAATCAGGTTGTTACGGTAAAAAACAAGTACCCCATACCTAGGATAGATGAACTTTTAGATCACCTACACAGAGCCAAGGTTTTTTCCAAGATTGATCTAAGGTCCGGATACTATCAAATTCGAATCAAGGAACAAGATATCCCAAAGACTACCTTCAACACTATGTATGGTCATTATGAAGTTTTAGTCATACCATTCAGATTGACTAATGCCCCAGCTACATTCAATTGTCTAATGCAAGAGATCTTTCGACCATATCTAGATGATTTTGTACTAGTATTGTTTGGCAATATACTAGTATACTCCAAATAAATAGAGGATTATGAATGTCACTTAAAGATCGCCCTAGTAACACTGTGAAAATCAGCTCTATGCCAAGATGAGTAAATGCGTATTTCTCATTGACATGATTGAATAGCTTGGATACATTGTTTCCGCTAATGGAATCTTTGTAGACCCTACCAAAGTGAAAGATATCCTAGAATGGCCAATACCTAAGACAGTAAAAGAAATCTAAGGATTTTTGGGACTGATAGGATGGTATCGAATCTTCATCAAGGATTATTTTCTTATTGTTGCACCCTTGACAAATCTTTTGAAGAAAAATACAATAATCCTTTGGACCATTGAGCATCAAGAAAGCTTTGATAAGCTTAAAGAAGTTGTAAACCACTACACCTGTATTAAAACTTCATGAATTCAATCAACCATTTGAAGTGATCATTGATGCAAGTGGACTTGCAATCAGTGGGGTGCTAGTACAAGAAGGAAGACCAGTGGCTTATACTTCCAGAAAATTGAAACCCTATGAGTCCAAGTATGCCACTCATGACCTTGAGTTACTCGTAGTAATCCATGCCTTGAAACTATGGAGACACTATCTATTGGGAAGGGAATTCACTTTAGTGACAATTCATAAAATTCTTAAGTGGATCTTCACCCAAGTTGACCTAAACATGAGGCAAAGAAGATGGATAGAGATACTACAAGAGTTTGATTTTAAAATCAAATATCGTCCGGGGAAGGACAGTGTTGTTGCTGATGCATTTGGCTGAAAAGCCTTTCTTAACAACGTTGTAGAAGTTCGAAGCTTAAGAACCGTATCCATACCTGATAAACTTGTACTTGAGCTTGTACGCCAAGCTATTTCTCAGGATAAGGAATATGAAGGACTCATGACCAAGGTACTTCAAGGAGAAAGCTTTGACAAAGAAAGGTCTAAGATTAAGGATTATTGTGCTAGCAATGGTTGTCTATATTACCATGATCGCCTTTGTGTCCCAAAAAGACCAGAAGTAAAGGCCAAGATCTTATGGTAAGGACATGAAAACCCCATTGTAGGACATCCGAGATATGCCAAGACACTCAATGCAGTTCGTAAGAGCTATCATTGGCCATGATTAAAAAGGGATGTATTAAAGTACGTAACTCAGTGCTGCTTGACTTGTCAAAGATTCAAGGTGGAAAGGGTCAAGATGCCTAGAGAGTTACAACCCTTGGACATTCCACAAATGAAATGGGAGTCAATAAGTATGGACTTTGTTATTGGATTACCTACTGTTGCTAGTGGATATGACTCCATCATGGTAATGGTTGATAGATCGACAAAAGTTACACACTTGATCCTAGTCAAAACAACCTATAAGTCATCTGACATTGCTTGAGTCTTTATCAAAGAAGTATTTAGGTTACATGGATTGCCAAAGAGCATAATCCGTGCTGAGACTCCAAGTTTACCTCTAAGTTTTGGACTTGCCTATTCCAAGCAATTAGAATGTAGTTATGCTTCAGTACTGCTTATCATCCTCAAACTGATGGCCAAACTAAGAGGGTGAACCTGACCATTGAAGATGGCAAAGAACCAAAATGGTGGATTGAACATTTACCTTTGGTGGAGTTTGCTTATAACACTGCCTTTCAACAAACAATCAAGATGTCACCATTTCAAGCCTTGTATGGGCAATAATGTTGTATACCTCTAAACTTCTCAGATCCCACTCTCAAGGCAGAGGCTTCTAAGGGGCTATGCTTGAAGAGATGGACCAACAAATCCAATTGATCTGACATGACATCTAAGCTGCTCAAGATCGGCAAAAGTCTTATGTAGATCTTGAAAGATCCATAAGAACATTCAAGGAAGGTGACATGGTGTTTCTAAGGATAAGGCCCAACAAGAGCTCATTATCCTTAGGGAAATGCAAAAAGATTACTCCAAGGTACTGTGGACCATATGAAGTAATTAAAGTAATGGGAAGGCAAGCCTATAGCTTAAATTGCCACCCCATCTCAAGATTCACAATGTATTTCATGTAAGCCTACTAAAACCTCATGTATCAAACCCCGATCATGTGCTTGATGATGAACAAAGAGTTATGCTTGCCCTAGGAATTCTGGAAATGCAACCTGAGAAGATTCTAGATACAAGGGAGAAACCTCTAAGAAGCCGAATCCTAAGAGAACACCTAGTACAATGGAAGGATTATCCTGAAGAGGATGCCACTTGGGTCGATAAGGTAATCCTTATAAAAGAATGCCCCCAGTTTCTCTTAAGACGAGGAAATCTCTATTTCTCTAAGGAGGGAAGAATGAATGTTCCCATTACTTAGTTTATTTTAATGTGTGTAAACATTCCAAAGAAATTGATTTATGTTGCACATTTTTAAAAAGTAACTCTAATGATAAAATTGACTCTCATTATAAAGATAATTGTTATTATTAATGAGGTATTATATGCGAGTTCATGGAAGAAAGACTTGGGAGACCCTCCCAAGATTATCTTATTAAAACTATGTTTGTAGTATAGAACAATAAAAAGAACTAGCCTAATGGATAGTCACTTGGCAATTAAGTGCACTTGGTTGACGACATTGCCGAGATGGGTGACCTCTTAGGAAGATTTTCCTACAAGCTAGTGGGAGCTTCTCACATGCAGCCAATGGCGCCAACGAAGCCTTCATAGCCCATTGCCAAGTATGCCAAGGTCTATGCCTTGGTCGCTGCCTTAGTTGCTGCCCGATGACGAGACATGCGGTTCTTGCTTGCGAAAATGGAGCCCCTCCCTGACTTCATCAATGGTGTCGTAAAAAAATGCTAAAAGAAAGCGTTCCCTCTTTATCATTGATGACATCATAAAAAATACTAAAAAGCAAACGTCCTCTTTTTATCCCCCCTGGTTACTATATAAACAAGGGTAAAGTGTCACGTCAAGACCAGACACAGACACAATAATGACCCGTGCAAAAGTTTCTCTACTAGTTGACATGACGAAGCTTTGCTGCAACCTCTCTCTCTCTCTCCACACCTACGTGGGAGCGCTACTCAAATCCATCAATTATTCCATGGCTCCTAAAGATGTCGAAATGCTGAGTGAGGTCACACTCAGAGAGCTTCCTAACATGAGGAAGTGGTAAAGAAAGCGTTCCCTCTTTATCATTGATGACATCATCAAAAACACTAAAAAGCAAATGTCCTCTTTTTATCCCCCTCGATTACTATATAAACAGGGGTAGAGTGTCACGTCAAGACTACACATAGACACAATAATGACCTGTGCAGAAGTCTCTCCACTAGTTGACACGACGAACCTTTGCTACAACCTCTCTCTCTCTCTCTCTCTCTCTCTCTCCACACCTACATGGGAGCGCTACTCAAATCCATCAATTCTTCCATGGCTCCTAAAGATGTCGGGATGCTGAGTGAGGTCACGCTCAGAGAGCTTCCTAACATGAGGAAGTGGTCACCACTACTACTGAGGGAACTCAACACGATGCTTAAGCATAAGTGAAAGTTAACCGCAAACCCATTCAAACCAAAGAATTAGCCATCCCATGACAAATCAAGGTTGTGGCTATGACCCATAATCACGATGGATAGCCAAATGGAGATAATCAGGTTAGTACATAAGAAAAGGATCATGATTAGTTAGAACTTACTTAGACTTGTAAAAGCATGTTAGTATTATCAAGTGCTTTTTAGGAAGGAACACGAAAATTGATGAAGGGGATAGATTCTATGCATCGCATTGACAACTGTATTAAAATGCCTTATGGTTATGACTGCTTTTGGATTTGTGAATGATGAGTTATGGCTCTTATGATTTCGGGCTTGCAGAGCCGAATGAGTTGTGGATTGTGGTGGCTTGGGACATTGCGGTCCCCAACCCAATGCTCCCTTACACTCTGCGGAGTGTGGAAAAACTCACGTACGGGTGGGGGTCCTATGTTCCCGAAGGAGGTTGGTGTTTTTGGCTTTGATCATTCAAGCATCTAAGAGGGCAAAGGGCTGAGTGGTAAGTGCCTTGTTATGTAGGATGGCTTTGGAGGCTTAGGGAAGCTTAGAGGGGCTTTGAGCCAGTAAATTCCTTATTGACCGCGGATGGAGTGAGATCACATGAACCCAATCCCGAGGGATTGGAAGGTCCTATCCTAGGCTAGATGGTGTCTTTCTACGAAAAGATGGTTCTATATCACTCTGCACACTGATGGTGAAATAAATTATTTGATTTTCGAATTGTATGTTATGTGCTAAAGATTGAGTTTAATGGAGTACTAAAAGGAAGTTGATTTTATATATTCAAACAATGTGCCAGTATGCTTTGCTAATTAGAAAACTAAGCAAACCCCATCGAGGAAAGTGGGAGGCTTCAATCCTAACGATTAGACACCTGCGGTTGGGTGGACTTGATAAGTCGGGTAACTCTAACTTTCCAACACTAGATAGAGCTGATTAAATCGTGACCCTCCCAATACTGGTAGGATTAGTTACCAGGTTTAACAGCATTTTAGGGGGCCAAAGCTAAGATTTTACCTTATGGGTAGGGGGATTGAGTTACACTCTCCCGTCTCTCACTCTCTTTGAACCAAGTGCGGTGTTAACCTCACTTCTGCCTTTGATTGATTACAAAGTGGTCTTTCTTAGGTGGGCGTTAGATTGCTATTAGGGGTGACTTGCCCATGCTTCCCCTGTAAAGTAGAACTGAGATTCCCATGCTCAACTAAGTCCAAGGTTTCCCATGGGGAGATGGGATGGTGATGTCCATGGATATGAATTTCGGTCGACTACTAGAGGACTGCTCCGGGTTTGTTGGAGGAGGCATCTCACACTAGGGTGGGGTATAGGGGCCAGTCAACTAATTCTTAATATCACACAAAACTACTCAAAAGCTTTTGAGACATACTCACCTCCATTATTTGACGTTAGGCATTTCAGCCTACGCCTAGACTAGTTCTCAACAAGAGCAAGCCAAAGCTGAAAGGTAGACAATATATTTGATTTTTTCTAAATAGGATAAGCTTAGATGTTATGTGAGTAATCATTAATCAATGTAACAAAGTACTTTGCACCACCTAGCGATTGACAAGGCATGGGACCACATACATCTGAATGAATAAGAGCCAGAGGCTCACCCATGTGCTTCATGCTAGACTTCTTATGTGTACTACATGTCTGCCAGCCATATAAACAATGATCGCAAGACTCGAAATACTTATAGTCTAGGGGTAGAAGATACTACAAATTGGTAAACATTTTCATTCCTTTCAAAGATATGTGTTGAAGGTGATGATGCCAAAGAGATATACATAGAACTACAACCACAACCAAAACATGGTCAATGGACCTAGATACAAGCAAAGGATAAAGGGTACTAGACTTAGCACCACATGCAATAATAAGATTCCGACGGGAAATCTTCGAGGAGAAACCACCAAAAGAAACAACATAACCTGCACCATCCAAGGTGCTAGTAGAGATAAGGCTCTTTGTGATGAGAACCAATAGATGACATACATCATGAAGAGTGAATATGCTACCTAAACCAAAACATAATTGTATATCACCAATACCAACAATCTTCAATGCCAAGTCATTATCCAAATGGATAGATCTAGTCATACTACGATAGGAGTGAAACCACTCTCTATGAGGGGTTACATGAAAGGTAGCCCCTAAATCTATCAACCCAACATTGAGTATAACTTAACAAAGTATCAGTGAGCTGTGAAGCATCCAAAGAAGAAGTTGGCAAGATAAGATCATTAGATACATTAGGTTGCACCACATTAATATTCTCAATCTTGACACTAGACTTGCTAGGCACAATGCTGCAATCATCATTCTTGTATTGCACTTTACCCTTTTCCTTTTCCTTGCGCTTGTCGTTGCACATTGTATGGCACTGTGGCCAAATATGACTTGCTTTTCCACAATAATGACAAGTAAGACTTATGGCCATAAGACTTAATGGGAGACTATCTATGTGTCCTAGGGTGAGACTTATTAGAGTCTCAACCATGGCTATTTCCATCCTGCTGGCCTCTCACAGTCAATGCATGGGCCTTATGGGAAGCATCCAAATTCTTTCTGTTCACCTCTTTCTGTCAAGAGGACACTCTCAACATCTTGCAATTTTAGTCCATCCTCAACATAGAAAGCTGTACAAAAAGTGCCCCATGACTTAGGTAGAGTACCAAGCAGAAATAAAGGATTCAAAGTATCCTTGAACTCAATCTCTTGCAAAGCTAAATGATTGATAATGGAGTGAAACTCATTCAAGTGTGCATACATAGAAGTCTCTTCCTTCATGCAAAGGTCTATCAATTATTTTAGTTAGTACATTTGAGATGCATGACTCTACTTGTCATAAACAATGTTAATCTATGTCTAAGGCTCATTTGAAAATTGATTTCCAATTACAACATTGTAGTGAACTTGCTTAGAGAGTGATAAAATGATGGTGGATTTGCATAGCTCATCTAGTTCATCTAATGCTAAGTTGCAATGTTTTCGCACTTAGCATCCCCATTTTTGAGTGGTTGAACCTACAATTTTTGCACTAAAACC
Organism: Lygodium microphyllum; assembly: GCF_053477565.2. Classification (NCBI taxonomy): domain Eukaryota; kingdom Viridiplantae; phylum Streptophyta; class Polypodiopsida; order Schizaeales; family Lygodiaceae; genus Lygodium; species Lygodium microphyllum. The sequence goes on along the minus strand of NC_141154.1, from coordinate 83,172,520 downwards.
TGCCATATCTGGGTCTTCCAATAGTTATAATTGGTCCCATCCAATTTCTCAATATTGAAGATAATACTGTGGCAAGAACCATTAGCCATAATGAGACTAAGCAAGTACAAAGAAGGGCAAGATGGTGTTGTAATACCCTACAAATCAGCCCCCAAACTAGTGCTAAATTAAGTGGGAGATAGGAGATACTACAAAGGAATGAGTTGTCCACAAATTGTAAGCAAAAGACTATCAAGCTCAGGTGATTCCCCTCAATTAGAATGCATAAAACTAAAATGACAGGTTGCTATAATAAACTACAACAATATGCCAACAATCAATTGTAGTAACCAAGAGGAAAGAAGCCAAGAACAAAGCACTGAAGACTATCACAACTGTAGTGTGTCAGTAACCATGCATGCAATAGGCATAGACATCATGCAAAGGGTAGGTCTCAAGGGTAAATGAAGAGAATTGCCACATCCATAACCCACTGAGAAAAGCCTAATATGTAACCTAGAAGGAAATAAATATTATTGACAACACCCTGAGAGACATAAGTACCAAAAGAGAACAAATCAACCCACTGTAGGATAACTGCATCTAATAAATATCAAGAGAGCATGTGCACATCATAACAATGGGTCCCTCTATCTTATTGTGATAAGCTCAAGCTCAATTGCATGAACCAAATGCTCTGTAGTAGATCTAAGTGCTAATGTGTCTTAGTGCATAAAGCCGAGTAGCTCCCATTGAAGCAAAATTCGAATGCCAAATGAGCAAGCAAAGCTCAAAACATCATGTGAATGATATTCGAGTATCCAAGATCCATATCTAAAAGCATTGAATCCAAGTAGTCTACAAGACTCTAATTGTAGCATCCAAGAAGAATCCAAGGAGAAGAATGACAACCAATATCAAAGCATCCAAGCTCCAATCTTAGCTTGGGAGCATGTCATAAACATATCCATAGGCATACATGACAACCAAAGTGTCAGTACATCCAATATGTGGTACTTGAGTAGCTTTAAAATATAATGAGCATAATCTTTATTAAAAAATGCTTGATGTCCATTATGAATAGCAAGAATATGATAGTCAAAACTAAGCGAATGTGAGCTCAATTGAAGCCCAAACGCATTCTAAGACATGTGTCAAGCATCTCCAAGTGTCAAGTGAACATTTGGCCATCAATGCCAAGCCTCCGAAGCATCAAGTGACAAGAGGCATATGCTTTTCTTAGATAAATGACATTCAACCTTGTTCTTACAACAATGAAATCTCTAAGAAAACTGAGAAAAATATGTGGTTAATCAACCCAAAAGCATAACCATACTATTTGGGCACCAAAATAGCATCCTCGAAGCATCAAACATGCATTATGAAATTTACTGTTTGTTGTCCAAACCAAAATAGTTCAAATCTATGTGAAATAGAGAATAGAAAAATGCATAGAATCAACTCTGTGTGTTCCTAAATTTGCGACCCTCGTCACGCTCTTCATTTCTAACTAAAGAACACCTAAATCTGATACCATATGCAAAAGTTATGGCCAAAATATGATAGTGCTATCAAGATGCTATAGTTATCCACAACTTCTAGAGGATGCTTTGTATCCACTCAAAATGGATAAAATGGCCGCTCCTCAACTCAATAAGCAATAAGCACTCAATAAGACTCAGCTAAGCCTTGGGAAGGTCCTCAACAACTGTGCGGAGCAAGCTGGAACAAGCCAAAAGAAGGAAAGACTCGATGCATACCTCGAGAGAGAAAGAAACAATGGCTGCCATGAAACCTTGAGTTGAAGCTTTGAATCTAGGTTGAAACAAAGGATGAAGAAGCTCCTTGAGTGGAAGCACATGAGAAAAAGCAAGATTTATGGTGAAAGGAGCAATATATATATATATATATATATATAGAGAGAGAGAGAGAGAGAGAGAGAGAGAGAGAGAGAGAGAGAGAGAGAGAGAAGATGTGGGAACTCCAATAGTCACAATGTGTGGTGGTCTTTCCTTCATGCAAATGTCACTGGAAGAATAAAGAATAAAGTGATAGTGATGGGTGTCTGGTACACCTACTATGAGGTGCCTCCTCCAACAGACATGGAGGAGTCCTCTAGTAGTCGACGTAAATTTATATTCATGCACATCACCATCCCATCTCCCCATTGGAAACCTTGGACTTAGTTGAACATGGGAATCTCAATTCTACTTCACAAGGGAAGCGTGGACGAGTCACCCCTAATAGCAATCTAATGCCCACCTAAGAAAGACCACTTCCTAATCAATCAAAGGCAAGAGTGAGGTTCACACTGCACTTGGCTCAAAGAGAGCGAGAGATGGGGAAGAGTGTAACTCGATCCCCCTATCCACAATGTAAAATCTTAGCTCCAACCCCCTAAAACCGTGTTAAACTTGGAAACTAATCCTACCGGTATTAGGAGAGTCACGATTTAGTTAGCTCTATTTAGTGTTGGAAAGTTACTTGACTTATCGGGTCCACCCAGCCATAGGCATCCAATCATCTTAGGATAGAAGCCTCCCACTTTCCTCGATGGGGTTTGCTTAGTTTTCTAGTTAGCAAAGCATATTACCCCATTGTTTGGACATATAAAATCAGCTTCCTTTTATTACTCAGTTAAACTAGGCTCGTTAAACTCAATTTAGCACATAACAAACAATTTGTAAATCAAATACTTTATTTCACCATCACACCGTCTAGCCTTGGATAATATCTTCCAATCCCTCATCAGGATTGGGTTGTATGTGACCGCACTCCATTCGCAGACAATAAGGAATTTACTGGCTCAGAGCCCCTCTAAGCTTCCATGAGTCTCCGGAGTTGTCCTACATAACAAGGGCACTTATCACTCAGCCCTTTGCCCTCTCAGGTGCTCAAGTGATCAATAACTAGAAACACCTATCTCCCTCAAGAGCATATGACCCCTACTTGCAGGTGAGTTTTTCCAAAAATACCTACCTCCCTCAGGAGCGTAGGATCCCTACCCACAAGTGAGTTGTTCCACACTCCGTAGAGTGTTTAGGGAGCATTGGGTTGGGGACCCCAATGTCTTGAACCACCACAATCCACAACTCATTCGCCTATGCAAGCTTGGAATCATAAGAGTCAAAACTCATCATTTCCAAATTCAAAAGCAGTCATAACCATAAATTTTTTAAAACATAATTTTCAATGTATGCGATGCATAGAATCTATCCCCTTCATCAATTTTCGCGTTCCTTCGTAAAAAGCATTTGATAATACTAACATGATTTTACAAGTTTGAGTAAGTTCTAACTAATTGTGATCCTTTTCTTATGTACTAACCTAATTATCTCAGTTCGACCATCCATCATGATTATGGTTTATAGCCGCAACCTCGGTTTGTTGTGGAATAACCGATCCTTTGGGTTGAATGGATTCGGGATTAACTTCCGCTTGCATTTCAGCAGTGACTACGTCTCTTGGGAGCCATAGAAGAAGCTTGATGGATTTAGGCACCGCTTCCACGTAGGTGTGGAGAGAGAGAGAGAGAGAGAGAGAGAGAGAGAGAGAGAGAGAGAGAGAGAGAGAGAGAGAGAGAGAGAGAGAGAGAGAGAGAGAGAGAGAGTGTGTGTGTGTGTGTGTATGTGAGTGTGTTTGATGTGATGCTCTACCCCTGTTTATATGGTAACTGGGGAGGATAAAGAGAGGATGCTTGCTTAGGGGGCTCTAGTTTTGTAGCGCGAAGAAAAAAATTGACGAATATATGGGTGAGGATGCATCGTGTATCACGTTGTTGGATATGGGTATCGCTCTAAGGCAAAAATCAAGGCATAGACCTTGGTATCTTGGCCTTGGCATACTTGGCAATGAGCTATGAAGGCTTTGTTGGTGCCGTTGGCTGTGCGTGAGAAGCTCCCACTAGGTTGTAGGAAAATCTTCCCGGGAGGTCACCCATCCCGACAGTGTTGTCACCTAAGTGCACTTAACTCCCAAGTGACTATCCACTAGGCTAGTGTCACATGCCTACCAAACAATTTCCTGAAAGCATGTTTTAGTGGTCCATTGGGGAACTATCTTAGACGACTTCACCCAGCACTCGGAGAATGCATGGGGTCTACGTCTAGGTTTCCCAGCGTCCACCCTATAATGGAAGGTATCGACAGTCCCCATGAGGATCAACCAACAAGATCAGGGTCCTAATTTGACAACTAATGTCTCGATGCATCAACTAGCTCCATCGAAGGTGTCCCATAAGGGCTTCTCGTCAGACTGGAGTGATCGTAGTACCCTTGGTTCATGGAGTGCATCGCTTTTTTCCAGCAACTTGTTAGGATAAAGGGAACCTTAATGGATTTCTGGCACAGCTGCCACACCTTTCTTCTAAGATAATTTCTGATCAAGGTTTTAAAACCTGTCCCTAGGTAAGTCAATGCTCAGCTCTACCTAATTTTTAACATTTCGTTCAATCTTTTGAGAGAAGCTCCTAGCTTACTAGGACCACCCATCTGTAGGACGGATCCCTTAGGGATCTCGCCCACCCGCTTCCCACGAATTGTTTTCTTTAGTTTTCGAATTGCCTGTCACATTGAGTTATGACATATGAAAGCAGCTTCATTAATTAATCTGTTATCATAAGTTCCTTCGTGTAATTTTACCACACAACACAAAGACAAAAAAAATAGTATTTTGGGAAAACATATTTATTTATTATTTAACAAAGTTATTTACAATGATTTTTTCATTTTGTCTATGCAGAAGATAAACCTTCGTTCATCAAAAAATCCATTCTGTTTGTGCAGAAGAAAACAAACCCTCCAAGATTTCCATCCCTTCACTAGTACTGGGGACTCCAAGATTCCATCTTGATTCACGTGAGGGTCAAGGAGTTCTTAGGAGTGATCGAGAGATTTACGACTAGAGCCCCTTGGCACTCCCGCTTCCTCTTGCCTAATGGACTCCAAAGCTCCTCGCGACGGTATAAAACAATCCCCCTTGGACCAGGGTTCCGCGTCTAGCAGTGGGGGAGGCATAACGTGATCTTTCCTCTTATTATCCTGATTGTATATTTACAATTAGATCTAACTGCTGTAAGCACAATCAATCTTTCATGTGCAACCATCAATGTATGCACAAATAAAAAAAGAAACAACAACAAGTGTTTTTAGCATAAGAAGCATCCCCAACCCCAAATCTAGGGTTTCTCTTTTAAGGTCCCACCTTATTCTTAGGGTTTCACTTCCTACTTGCAACTTTTTCTCGGGATCCCTAGTTTATTTCATAAATTTTAAGTCTATTTTATCCAAAAAATTTGGCATTTCCGCCCTAAAAGATAATATGGGCATTTATACCTATGATAGACAATTCATGGACTGTCCTGCCCTAACCTGGACTTAGTGAGATTTCAAATGCATTTCCAAGTCTATTTAGACTTTAAAATGTGTATTGAAAAATTCTTATCAATGTCCAATAAGTTCTAATAGACTTTCAATATTGATTTAATTTCATGATATTGATAGTTTTAGGGTTGTCGAGTATTTCATAGCTGTTTTTGCTTCAAGTTTCTTGATATTTTAGGTTAGGTTTTCTCGTTGATTCATACATGGGTCAACTCATGATATTTATGGTCTCACTAATATAATCATTAATCTTAACATTGCATGTATTTTCAATCAAAAAATATTTTTTATTTTATTCTACTCATATTCCATGGTTTAATCGATGATGTCTGAGATCATTTGTCAAACTTTCAACATTATCTAGAAATATCAATTTTCATTTAGCTATGTCCTAAGTGCAATGCTGATTGTTTTTCTGAAAACTTTATTCTAAGCAAAGCAAAAATCATAAGTGTAAAATTAGGACAAACTCATCAAGATAAGGTCGAAAAATGTTATGCATTAATCTGTTAAATGTAGTAGGGACATTAGTTAGACCAAAAGACATTACAAGAAATTCAAAATGACCATAATTGGTATTGAAGGCAATTTTGGGGATATCTTCTTCCTTGATCCTTATTTGGTAATAACCAGATCAGAGATCAATCTTGGAAAATATTCTGGCCCAATGCAGCCTATCAAGTAACTCATCTATTCTTGGGATCGGATACTTATTCTTGATTGTTACCTGGTTTAGACCTCGGTAATCAATGCAAAGGTAGAGAGTTCCATCCTTTTTCTTTTGAAACAATACTAGGGCTCCCCATGGTGAATTATTGGGTTTGATGTATCCTTGATCCTATAACTACTTGAGTTGCTCTTTCAGCTCAATTACTTTAGGGATAGACATTTTATATGGACTCTTAGCGATTGGAGCAGCTCCTGGTTCAAGTCTAATATCGTGATTGACTTCTCTTTGAGGTGGTAATTTAATTATCTCTTTTGGGAAGACATCATATTCCTTTAGCCAATATGGCTCTCCCTCGTCTTGTTTATTTTGTTCAACCCTCTTTTAATTTATGAGATACATGTAATCCTTTTCTTAACCCTTTTATTATGTGAGATGATTTGGTTAGTTGAACCTTGGGTTTTCCTGCCTCACCTTGGGTCATCACTTTTTCCCCCTTTAGGTTTTGAAAAGTCACTTGGCCTTTTCTACAGTGAATATGTGTGTCATTTGGGATTAGCCAGTCCATACCCAATAGACATTAGACATGATTTCTTTTTCATTGGAAAGTTCCACAAGCAACCTAGATGTAGGTATTGTATCTATACCTAATTTCTTGGCACACTTTGGTGACATGAACGAGTGTGTGCTTCCACAGTCAATCAAAATTTTAAAGGACTTACCCTGATATTCTGCTGGTGTTTGAATTACCAAAAACTAGAGATTTGGGCCTTTCTTATGGAGGGTGGTGTGAATTGATGCCCTCCCCATATTGGCTTCCATAGATGGATTTCTCTCTTCTTCAAGATCTTTAAGAATTACAACATATGCTTTTCATTTTGTAATTGAAGCTTGGTTTTGACCTCTGTATTGTCCTTGGTGAGGAATTTGGCCAAGCTTTGGGCACTGTCTTTTAAAGGGACATGCAGGGCTCATTACAGTGGAAACACCTAGGTACTGCTGAATTACTTCTCGTAGGTATGAAATTCCCGACTGCATTTGTTTTGGCCATCTTTCCTTGACCAGGCAGATGCTGACCTTGGGCTTGCTTAACATAGCCATGTGAAGTCCCTTTGTTTTGATTCCAGAGTCTATTATTCATTGGCCTTGATTGAGTCTCCTGAACAATGTCAAGAATCGCGTGATGGAGGGGGTTGCTCAAGATGCTGCACCGAACACACACAGAATGCACAAGGAGAAGCTCACTCAAGAGACAAGAAGAGAGATGGAGGCCAAAACGTTTTCTTGCTGATTTCTTCTTCTTCTTCTTCCACACTCTTTACAATGTACACAAAGTATAGATAAGATACAACATAAAAGGAAAGTGGTCCTCTAAGTCAAACAATGCATAACCGACTACACTAGTCGACTGGCGCTATAACTATGCCAGCTGTAAATAGGTGTAACAACCTGAATATAATAAGTAATGAGTCAGTGGCCATGTGAGAGTCATAATGACCACCAACGTGCTAAGTGTAGACGTGTGGACCCATCTAACCAGGCGGTCCATTATCAATGTCCGCATGTGTTGAGCTTGTCATCTCAACACTCCCCCTCAAGCTCAACTGCATCTCTGCAACTCCAAGTAAGCTTCGAAACTTTTGAAGCTTCTTTGTACCCAATGCCTTCGTGAAGATGTCAGCTATCTGATCCTGTGTGCTGACATACACCAAGTCAATCTCACCTGCTAGTACCTTCTCTCTCACAAAGTGGTAGTGTACCTCAATATGTTTTGTCCTGGCATGGAACACAGGGTTCCTAGCCAACTGTATACTGCTCATGTTGTCACAATAAATGACAACTGGACCTTCCACCTGTACATCCAAATCAGCCAATAGCTTTTGCAGCCATACTACCTCACATGCTGCAACAGCAGCACCTCTATACTCAGCCTCTGTACTCGACAAAGCAACTGTAGATTGCTTTTTGCTGCTCCATGCAACTGCTGCACTACCAAGAGAGAACATGTATCCACTGGTAGATCTTCTATCAGACATACTACCAGCCCAATCTGCATCTGTGTATCCAAACACCTGTACATCTGTACCTGCCTCATAGAAAAGTCCATAATCTAATGTGGACTTCACATATCTCAATATGCGTCTGACTGCATCCAAATGTGGCTTTCTAGGTACTTGCATAAACTGACTCACAAGACCAACAGCGTAGCTCAAGTCTGGCCTTGTAATGGTCATGTAGATCAAACTCCCCACTATCCTCCTGAACATAGTAGGGTCTTCTATCTCATCCCCTACATCAACACTCAGCTTTACATTCTGCTCCAACGGGACTGAAAGTGGTTTGCATGCAGTCATACCATACTTGGACAACATATCCAAGCCATACTGTCTTTGGGACAGCCATATACCATCATCACATCTGATCACCTCAATGCCAAGGAAGTACCTTAGCTCACCTAAATCCTTCATCTCAAACTTCATCTTCAAACAGCCCTTGACTTTAGCAATTCCACTATCACTATCACCTGTAATAATCAAGTCATCCACATAGATGACTATGATGACCAAACCTGCATCTCCCTTTCTCACATAAAGTGAGTGATCAGCATCAGAAACATAAAAGCCAATATTAACAAGATACTCTCTGATCTTGTCAGACCATGCTCTAGGTGCTTGCTTGAGCCCATAGAGTGCCTTCTTCAACCTGCACACATACGTGGGATGCTCTAAATCTTCATAACCTGCTGGCTGATCCATATACACTTCTTCCTGGAAATCACCATGCAAGAAGGCATTCTTTACATCCATTTGCTGCAACCTCCAACCTTTGGCTGCTGCCAAAGCAATCACACATCTGACAGTTGCCATCCTAGCAACTGGACTGAAGGTTTCATCATAATCTATGCCATATGTCTGGGCATAGCCTTTTGCAACCAGCCTAGCTTTGTACCTGCTAATAGAACCATCTGCATTGTGCTTAATCTTATAAACCCACTTACATCCAATAGCTTTCTTTCCCTTTGGCAATGATACTAGATCCCAAGTCTTATTGGCCTCTAATGCAGCCATCTCCTCATCCATTGCTGCATCCCAATGAGCATGACCAACAGCCTCCTCAAAACATGTGGGCTCAACATCCTCAACTAGTTTCACCATATAAGCATAATGGTGAGCTGCATAACCCTCAAAACCAAATCTTTTAACAGGGTATCTCACCCTGCTAGACCTGCGTACCACTAGATCACTCAATGGAGTCTTTGCATTAACACGTGCTCTCTGCACACCTGGAGTCCTCACTGAAGGAATGCCAAGCTCATCATCCAAGCTCTCTGAGCCACTGGAGTCTCCATCAAGAACTGCATCAATGCCTTCTGACACTTTATTCTTTCCTTTGTCTTTACCTGTAGTGCTACTAGATGCACTCGAAGATGTAGAGGTACTCCTTAGTCTCCCAGACCAAGGACTACCAGATGATGTCTCTGGTCCACTAAGAGTTCGTGATTCTTGCCTTTCAGCTTGCACATGAGTGTCATGATCATCATCAACATCCAATGCATCACCACTAGATGCATACCAACTGCTCATTTCATCAAAGATGACATCCCTGCTCACTCTGAACTTACATGTGACAGGGTTGTAACAACGATACCCTTTCTGCTCTAAAGAGTATCCAATAAAGACACACACTTTTCAGCCTTTGGATCCAGTTTCTTCCGCAACTCATCTGGCACATGAACATACGCAATGCAACCAAATACTTTCAAGTGTGAAACATCAGGCTTCTTACCTGTAAAACATTCTTCGGGGGTCATACCATGAACTGCAGCTGTGGGAGTTCTGTTCATAATATAAACAGCAGTATGAACAGCCTCAGACCAAAAATGCTTAGGCATATTCTTTTCAGCCATCAAGGCACGTGCAACTTCTGCAATATGCCTGTTTTTCCTTTCTGCAACCCTATTTTGCTGTGGGGTATACCTGCATGTGAACTGTCTCTTTATCCCATGAGACCTCAGAAAATCACTGAACTCATTTGAGAGGTACTCTCCCCCTCCATCTGACCTCAGGCACTTTACTTTCAAGCCTGTTTCTCTTTCAACTGCAGCCTTGAAAGTTCTAAAGTGCTCAAATGCTTCACTCTTTTCCTTCATAAAATATACCCACAGCTTTCTAGAACAATCATCAATGAATGTGACGAAGTATGAACTACCTCCAAGAGATACATTTTGTGTAGGCCCCCAAATGTCTGTATGCACAACATCAAGGATATTTCTGCTTACATCTCTGTCATGTGAAAAGGGTTGTCTTGCCTGCTTACCAAACTGACATGCTTCACATACCTTCTGAAATTCTACAACTTTAAATGTAGGCAAACCTGTAACCAACCCTTTGGACTGCATTAATTTCAGCCTTTGTACATTTGCATGTCCAATGCGTTTGTGCCAAATTTCAATGTCTGCAACAACACCTTTTCCTTTGGCATACATAGCCGCATTCATAGTAGGAATTCCAGCATCTAGAGTAAACATATGTCCAACTCTACTTCCCTTTGCTACCAACCTGCACTTGTCATTGAAATCTTCTACAAAGCAGCCCTTTGCATTAAATCTGACTTGCAGCCCTTGCTCTACCATTTGACCGACTGACACCAAGTTCTTTGTAATAGATGGCACATGCAATACATCTGAAAGACTCTTTGTCTTACCATCATGCAAGGACAAGGGAACTTTTCCAATGTGTGAAATTGGGTGGCATGAGTCATCACCCGTCTGCACATAACCTGCATTCTGCAAATCCTGCATCTCTCCAAACCATTCTGCATGGCTGGTCATATGATTGGATGCACCTGAATCAACATACCAAACATCTTCATGTGTTCCCTTTCCTGTAACAGCATTCAGCATATGCTGCATAACGAACAAACGTTCATTTTTTTCTTCATTCTGTCGTGAAGACGATGCATAGTTTCCTTGCTGCAACTTACCACTGCGGATATCATCTTTCTTAGCATAACATTGGGCTGCAATATGACCTGTTTTGCCACAGTAGTGGCACACAATACCAGAGTTGTTAGAACCTCTGTTCTGCCATCCACCTCTTCCTCTAAAGCTCCCCCTACCTCTAAAGTTACCACGACCTCCTGAAACCTGCATATCGCCAAATTGCTGATTCAATCTGTTTTGCTGGTTGTCACTACCACGTCCTGTACCACGGCCTCTTGAAGAGAACCTGCCACGTCCCCTTCCTGAACTGGAGTAGAAAGCCTGGACCTATTCACCACTTCTTTCAGATGTCTCACTCTGCATGTTGATTTCTTCAGTGATCATTAGAGAGACCAACTTATCGAAATCTGGAAATGGCTTTCTAACATATACAGAAGTTACAAAAGACTTCCAAGCCTTTTCATTGTTAAGTCCACCCAAGGTAGACGACACTAAATCATCATCATCGGGCATTGCATCAATCGCTGCCAATGCATCTGCAATGCTTCTTACCTTCAGTGCATACTCATTGATAGACATCTTCCCTTTCTTTAATGTATTCAACTCTTGCTTGAGTTGAATCTTTCGTGCCTTTGTATTTACAGAAAACATACTTTCAAGTATGGTCCAAGCTGCATATGAATTCTCTTCATTTCTAATGTGTCCCAGCATATTATTGTCAATTACTGCAGACAACCAATACATGACCTTCTTGTCTTTTGCATTCCATTCCTTTCGTGCCTTTGTCTCTTCTGCAGTTGGAGGATCACTCACCTCCGGCTCCTTTTCTTCACCTGAAACGAACTCGTAGAGGCCTTTTCCAATAAGGAAGTTCGTGACACGAAACTTCCATGATGGGTAGTTGTTCTTGTCGAGCTTCTCAATGATGGGGCTTCCACTATTCTCTGCCATTATGACAAAAATAATACCAAACAGCAAGCAAATCTTCTGCAACCCTTGACCTGTAGTGCACAACAGTACACCAGACAGCCTTTTTCACTGTCTGCTCAACAATACATGCAATCTGCAACCAGTTTGCAGATAAACCTTGTGTTTACTCACTGGTAAACACCTTTGAACTTACAGACCTGAAATCTGTAACCTGCGCACCCACGTTCGGTCAATACAGTCGAAGTCACAGTGTACCCCGAAACTGCTGTCCGCAACCTTGCGGCTCTAAAACGGGCCCTGAAACGGCCTCAAATGCCCAAAATAACTGCGGAAAGCCCTAAAGGGCCAATCTGCAGAATAAACAGTGCTCTTCGCGCACACCAAATCTCACTGCAATCTGAGATTTTTGCTCTGCCCTGCTTCTAGTGCCTCCACAGGCACTATCGAAGAGAAAGAGTTGAAGGATGGGAGAGCTTCTTACCCGTGGCTTGCTTGCTCGAACCTTGCTTCTTCTCCTTTGCTTCAACCTTCGAAATCAGCCTCTCTCAATGGCGTGGCTCTGATACCATGTCAAGAATCGCGTGATGGAGGGGGTTGCTCAAGATGCTGCACCGAACACACACAGAATGCACAAGGAGAAGCTCACTCAAGAGACAAGAAGAGAGATGGAGGCCAAAACGTTTTCTTGCTGATTTCTTCTTCTTCTTCTTCCACACTCTTTACAATGTACACAAAGTATAGATAAGATACAACATAAAAGGAAAGTGGTCCTCTAAGTCAAACAATGCATAACCGACTACACTAGTCGACTGACGCTATAACTATGCCAGCTGTAAATAGGTGTAACAACCTGAATATAATAAGTAATGAGTCAGTGGCCATGTGAGAGTCATAATGACCACCAACGTGCTAAGTGTAGACGTGTGGACCCATCTAACCAGGCGGTCCATCATCAATGTCCGCATGTGTTGAGCTTGCCATCTCAACAAACAAGAGGTGCTGCACAAATCAAAGCATCTTGTAGATCATTTGGGTGCATAGATTCAAGGCATGTGTTCAAAGGAGCATTCAATCCGTGACAAAACTTAGACACCTATTGAACAATAGTCATGGAAGGCGCATATTTAAGCAGTGAGATAAACTTTGAGTAATATGCCTCCAGGCTCATTCCCAGCTGTCTTAAGTAAAAGAACTCATTCATTTTTAGTGTGCGATAAGCTGGTGGAAAATATCGACCATGCACAGCTTCTTTCAGCTTTTCCCAGGTAATATCTATCTCAGCGAGTCCTTGGTCTTTACACCACTATTTCCACCACAGGCGTGCCTCACCAGTCAATTTCAACTTGGCGATCATAACCTGATTAGTAGGGGTAGTTTCCGCGACAATAAAGTAGTCCTCCATGATCTCAATCCAAATATCTACCTTAGCTTCAATGTCTTTGCCGTTGCCATTAAATTATGGTGGCTTAACCTGCTTAAGGAGATACTTCTTCTCCTGAATTTTAGTCGGGACTAGCGATAGCTGTATTACCTTGGGTTATCATTAGTTTCACGAATTAGTTTAGTACTTAAAATTTTCAGCTTCGTTTTCACATTATCATATCTTACTAGTTTTCTAAAACAATGATGGGCCCAAGAGCACAATATTTTTACAAAATCTAGCAGTTGTTATCTTTTATTATCATAGCCATATGTTATGATTTTTACAAGGGATATTTACAAATAGCAGATGTTTACAAGTAGAGATACATCGGCATCGATAGGATAGGCTGGATGCTATGTACAATTTCCAAAACATGATATCATTATATACTTTAAACATCTGCTATTTGTAAATATCCCTTGTAAAAATCATAACATATGGCTATGATAATAAAAAAGATAACAACTGCTAGATTTTGTAAAAATATTGTGCTCTTGGACCATCATTGTTTTGTAGAAAAACTCATAAGATATGATAATGTGAAGGATATGGTAATCTTGATACTTGTGACATCCTTGGATTATTCTTGTCAGCCGCTAGGATTACCTTCAATACCTTATCATAGATATAACGATCTAGATTTATTTGCTGACCACTGGTAATCATAAGTGGATTCCTTCTAGATGGCAAAAGATAAAGGCCACAACTACTTTTAAATTTTCTATCCATTCAAGGTGTTTTAGATTAGTTTGCACGTTGAAGTATCAATCGGCCTAGATGTAACAATAATGCTCATCCTAGAACCATTTTCTTTTGCAATTCACAGGGGATAGATCGTATAGGCGATCGAGTATCCTCATCATTTCTCTTCTCCACTCATCATCCGTGGAGTTCAGCACAGATGTGCACATTGCTTGAAAAACAAGGAACTGGTTCTAGGCTTCATTAATTTGCCAAAATTTATCCCTTAATAAAGAATTAATAGGTTGATTATTACTTGAAACTGTTGGTCTTAAAAACCATAGATATTTTTAATTTCAATTATGCTCTGATACCATGTGTCACGTGCCTACCTAACAATTCCCTGGAAGCATGTTTTAGTGGTCCGTCGGGGAAGTATCCTAGATGGCTTCGCCTGACACTCACAAGAATGCATGGGGTTTATCGTCTAGGTTTCCTAGAGTCCACCCTATAATGGAAGGTACCATTCGTCCCCACGAGGATCAACCAACAAGTTTGGGGTCCTAGGAGGAGACAATTGGTAAGAGGATTGCATCAACTTTTGTAGCTAGACATGTCTATATATTTGAGAAAGTACAGTGCATATACATAGTGCATGTACATAATACCCGATTTTGGGAGTCAGACTAGGACACAATGGTCTACGAAGCAATCGGGCACACACAATGATTTTGGGTCGATTTCCTCAAGCTTGGTCCACGACTGTGCCTGCAAGGCTCTCTAGATCACATCTATGCCAATCAAGGAAGGGATTTGGATAATGGGAAAAAGAGCCTAGGCTACGCCCGGCCATGTAAAAAAGGGGATGACCGCCCAAATGGGATTCAGGGCTTTGTTGTTGGGGGTAAAGGCGCCTCCGCCTGGCCGCCCGTGTATTACTACATTGACAATCACCGCCACTGCACACTGCAGGTGGTGGCCGCCCGTCACTGTCACTTTATTCTTTATTCTTTTAGTGACAGTTTAAATAAAGGAAGGCCTGGTCACACATTGTGACTGTTGGAGTTCCCATTTCTTGTCTGTCTCTTTCTTGCTCTTGCTCTCCCGCCATAGCTCTCAAGTGCAAGCTTCGATCCTTCTCACCTTTCAACTGGTATCAGAGCACGGCTTCCTGACTCTTGAGCTTGGCTCGTGGCATTCTCAGCTTCCCATTGACTCCCCACTTGCATTGGGTCTCCTTCCCGGCAGCCATAACTCATTCTCTTGAGCTCCCGTCACTCCCCGGCTTCCTAAGCTTCTTCCTGGCCTATTGAGGCACCATCAAGGCATTGACATTGAGGTATTGCTTCATTATTTGAGAGTTTTACTTCAGTCCATAGGTCTAGGTAAACAGGGTTTTCACAGGTTGTGGGCAGTCATAGCTCACACCTCTTGGAGCTTCCTTCACCTGGATCTTGCTTCCAGCCTATCAAGGCTTGCTGAGGCTTGATGTAGGCCTTCTTTGGCCCCCATTTGTGCCCCCTTTGGGCCCCATTGTTGACGTGTGGGACAACAGACCCCCCAGCCAGCTCACCTTTTTTTGCGCATGTTTCAAAATCTGGCCCAAAAATCACTCTTTTTGTCATATCTCGGGCATTTAGAACCCGATTCAGGCAAGATAAGAGTCTAAGTTGGGGTTTTGGCATGCTCCAGACGCGATGGTGATGTTGGATTTGCCAAATTCTGATGATGAAATATTCTACAACAGATTTCATGTCTGAGACAGCATGTATTTGTATGTCTATGGCTTATGTGATGCTTCTACTGATGTCTATTGATATCGGATCACTTGTGAATGCTATGCCTCTTATGTGAGACGCATTTGGAGCTGATTTAGCTCAGCCATTGACTATTTTGAACAATCCTAGATCTGTCCAAAACAGGACAGCCACTTGTTACTTCAATTTTATGCTTACAGGTCTTGGCATTTGGATGCCCAATTATGCCCGGTTGGTGCCTATACATACGAGAATGTATGCCTATGGATTTGAGCTTGGATTGAGCACCAATTTGCTTGGTTTATAGAGGTTATATGCTACTGAAAACTTCAGGAGGCTGAAGCTATTTATGCTACAGTTGGGTTATGCCTTTTTGTTCATGGGGTGCTCCCGGCTACTCGGTATGATGTCATGATGTATTTGGACTATGCCACATGTCTTGTTTATGCTCCAGAATGCTTTTGAGCTAAGATTAGAGCTCGATTTGGATTTGACTATCACTTCTTTGCAGTTGGCATTTCATCTATGACATGATTTATGCCTAGGCTACCCAATTCGGGTTATGATGTCTTGGTGAATGCTTTATGCCTTGGCTGTGTATGGCAGTTGTTTGAGCTCGTCTTGACATTCATTTGAGTATTCCCTTGAGTAGTTGGACATTGACTTGGATTTTTCCATTACGACCTTGGATGCTATTGAGGCATTGTCTTGGTTACTTATCTTTGGTACTTTGACTTGGTTTGCTTGAGCTATTGAGCTCGTTTATCCATCTTTTGAGCTAGTGGGAGCATCTTGTATGCTTGACTGACATTGTGTAGGAGGTTTATGCTATTTTGAGCATTTTGCAGATACTTGAGACTTTGGGATGTCTTACACTTAAATCTTGCATGGTTCATACACTGATATCTTGGAGTTGCTTTTGACCTGAGCTTGGGCTTTGCACTCTTGTGAGTATACACCTACTGGTGTCAAGTCTTGCCAGTGTTATGTATACTTTGCCCTATTGTCCAGGGGGTATGCCTTCACTGACGGATACTTTGGTGACATGTTTGGGTGTTTGCTCAGGGTCTTGATGACCGTTTGGTGCTGATTTATGCACGCTTATGACTGTAATGTCTTGGCTGTCATTTCTTGACTTGGTGTAGTGATTTGGTTAGCAATTGCCTCTCACAGTACCCTGCTGTTATTTATTACAGCAAGCATATAGCTTCGGACTAACATAGATTTTTCATGCTAAAATATTGTGAAATGATGTACTTTCACTAGTACTTGGTGGACAGTAGCTTTGGTTATATTTTTCTCGCCATTTTCTCTCGATTTTGGTGATTTTTTGCAGTAAACAACAAGCAGTTTTAAACTGTCTGCAGTCTTCCAGCCTGTATTATGGTGAGCTCGTCCATTGATCATGCTATTTTCAGCATCACTAAGCTTGATGGTACGAATTACTCTTATTGGAGGAGCCAGATTTGGCAGGTATTGGTGCAGAAATTACAGATCAAACCTTTGAGGTTGAGCAGGCATTCGCCTACAGCTACGCCAGATGAGGAATGGCTTGAGCTTGATGAGTTATGCAAGTTCACTATTGTATTATCTCTCACAGAACAGGTTCATTACAATGTATTTGAGGAAGAACAGAGTGCATGTCAGTTGTGGGATAAAATCAAGAATATCTATGACAAGAAAAGTCCAGCGAGTCAGATGTATTGGCTAAAGCAGCTTATGGATCTATGCATGAAGGAGAATGTGACTATGTTTGCTCACTTGAGCTAGTTCCATGCTATACTCAAGAACTTGATTTCGTAGGACATCACTTTTGCAGAGGATATCACTCCTCTTTTCTTGCTTGGAACTCTTAATGAGTCATGGGATGTATTTCGCACTGCATTATGTGCCTCTACTACTATCTTGAAATTATATGATGTTGAGAGTGCTCTTCTGCAGAGGAAGAGGTTAATTGTAAGAATTTGGATGCCTCTCGTGTGTCGCATGCTATGACAGTTAGAGGCAGGAATGATGGATATGGAAATCATGGCAGTGGCAGTGGCCGTGGACGGGATTCTCAGAAATCTCGGTCCAAGTCTCGTGGGAAGTCACGTAGCAAATCCTGTGGCAAGAATACAGATGTTACTTGTCACCATTGTGGGAAAAAGGGCCATATTAGGCCACAATGCCATGAACTGCGCAATGAAAGGCGCAAAGATAAGGGGAAAGACAAAGTGCAGGATAAGTCTTTTGATTGCAGCATAGTGCCTGCAAAGTCCAGTGTTAAAATTGAAGAGATCAATGTTATGCAGCCTGAGGATGTTGATGATGATTATATCCTTACAGCTTCTTCTAGTGCTTCGCAGATGACAGAGATACACTCTATGTATGCACAGTGTTGGCTCTTGGACTCAGGTGCGTCCTTTCATGTGACACCTTGCCAAGAGTGGTTTCATTCATACTGTACTCTTTCAGGTTCTGTGCGCTTGGGTGATGACATTTCTCTTGATATTGTGGGCATTGGTGATGTTAGGCTGCAGTTTCCTTTTGGTGGTAGCAGTTTTGTTATGTAGGATGTACGTCATGTACCTGCTTTGACACACAGTCTCATGTCAACTGGACAGCTTGATGACGCAGGTTATCATGTATCTTTTGGAGACTCTGCATGGAAGATCACTCATGGCAGACTTGTGATTGCGAGAGGTGCCAAGGCTGATAGCCTCTATCCCTTGATTGTATCCACTTCTTTCCTTGACCATGTTTTGTCTATGGGTTCTATCCCACATGTATCTCTTTGGCATTCCCGTTTGGGCCATATGTCTTTGAAGGGAATGAAAATGCTTTCTAGTTTGCAGTACTTACCGCCCCTTGATTATGCATGTTTTTATTCATGTGAGCATTGTCTTTATGGCAGGCAGACTAGGTCTATGTATAAGAAGTCTGGTAGGCCACGCATGAGTGAGCCCTTGGCATTGGTACATTCGGATGTTTGTGGGCCCATGCCTTGTCAGTCTATGGGTGGCGCAAAGTATTTTGTTACGTTCATAGATGATTTTTCACAGAAAGTTTGGGCTTATCCCATTAAGCTGAAATTCGATGTCTTGGCTGTGTTTCAGAGATGGCTTGCATTGGTTGAGAACCAGTCTGGGTATAGGCTAAAATGCCTAAGAACAAATAATGGGGGTGAGTATGTCTCACGTGCTTTTGAGCAGTTATGTGATGAGAGGGGTATTAAGCATCAATTGACCACCCCCTACACCCTCCCAGAATGGTTTGATGGCTGAGTGGATGAATCGAACCATCCAGGAGCATATACGCAGTATGCTTAGCCATGCAGGCCTACCATAGAGCTTTTGGGCTAAGACAATTAGTACAGCTGTTCATGTTATAAACAGATCACCTTCTAGTGATTTGGATTTCTAGGTTGCAGAGGAGGTATGGACTGGAAAACCTTCCTCTTATGCGCATCTCCGTGTCTTTGGATATGAGGCATTTTGCCATGTGCCCAGGGACAAGAGAAGTAAGCTGGATCCTAAGAGTATCAAATGCATTTTCCTTGGTTATGGGGATGCAGGCGAGATGGGTTATCGTCTCTGGGATCCGCAGGCACGGAAAGTCATTCGTAGTCATGATGTAGTCTTCCATGAAGATAAGATGCATTGGCAGCCTGAGAGAGTTGTTGAGATCCGCAGGGCCATATTTCAGGAGGAGCCGAGAGCTCCTGCATAGCCAGTTGGACAACCTACAGCTGCAGCAGATGCTCATGGTCAGGGTGTTGGACAGGCAACTAGGCAGGCAGCAGATCCTACCGTGAGATGGTCTACTAGAGATAGACATCCACCTGATAGATTTCAACCCTCGATGCATTATGTCTTGGTTATAGATGTAGGAGAGCCTTTCACCTATGATGAGGCTATGCGCAAGGGTGACAGTCACTCCTAGGAGAGGGCTATGTAGTCTGAGATAGACTCCTTGCATAAGAATGAGACTTGGGATTTAGTTTCCTTGCCTGAGGGCAAGAAGGATTTGCCATGCAAGTGGGTGTACAAGCTGAAAAGTACCCCTGGATACCCCAAGCCCGCATACAAGGCTAGACTGGTAGCAAAGGGTTTTAAGTAGGAGCATGGTGTGGACTTTGATGAGATCTTTTCTCCTATGGTTAAGATGACCACCCTGCTCTTAGTCTTTGCTTTGGTTGCTCAGCTTGACTTGGATTTATGCCAGATGGATGTCAAGACAACTTTCTTACATGGGGACTTGCATGATGAGATTTATATGGAGCAGCCTAAGGGCTTTGCAGAACCTGGCAGGGAGCACCTAGTGTACAAATTGAAGAAAAGTCTTAATGGCTTGAAGCAGGCACCTAGGGAGTGGTATCATAAGTTTGATGCCTTTATGCAGTCACAGGGCTACAACACGAGTGCTATGGATCCGTGTCTTTACACGAAGGAAGCCCGTGATGGTTCTTTATTAATTTTAGTCCTCTATGTGGATGATATGCTGATAGCAGGGAAAGCTCATGATGAGCTAGATGCTCTTAAGGCTCATCTCAAGAAGAGCTTTGAGATGAAAGATCTGGGACAGGCTGCTCACATACTTGGTATGCGCATTAGACGCGACAGGCATCAGGGACTCCTCTACTTGTCATAGAGGGAGTACATTCATAAAGTCCTTGAGCGCTTCCGCATGCATGACGTAAAGCCTATTGGCTATCCATTTACTTCTTATGTGAAGGTATCACAGGCTGCTTGTCTGCAGACAAATGAGTAGAGGGCTGAGATGGCCAAGATTCCCTATGCATCTGTAGTGGATAGTATTATGTATGCCATGATAGCCACTCGTCCAGATATTGCCTTTGCAGTTGGTGTTGTGGCACGCTATATGGCTACACCTGGCAAGAAGCATTGGGATGCCGTGAAGGGTATCATGAGGTACCTGAAGGGCACTGTAGATATGTGCATATGCTATGGCAGCCAGGATACAGGAGTCGTGGGGTACACTGACTCTAATTATGCAGGACATGCAGATAGTAGGAAGTCCACTTCCGGCTATGTATTCACCTATGTTGGAGGTGCTGTTTCTTGGATGTCCAGGGTACAGAAATACACGGACCTTTCTACTATAGAGGCCGAGTATGTTTCAGCCACACTGAGGCTTGAAAGGAGGCCATTTGGTTGGGTCGTTTGGTTGCTGACCTTGGTATTGATGCTATCCCTACACTGCATTCGGATTCGATGAGTACTATTCAGTTAGCCATGGATCCAGTCTTCCATGCGAAGATGAAACACATTGAGGTGAGGTATCGCTTCATATATGGGGTCATTGAGGACAAGTCTGTTGATCTTGTCAAGATCTTGACTGACCAGAATGCAGATTTGCTCAAAAAAGCCTCTCTACAAAGCGCTTTGCCTTCCTTAGGAGGTTGATGGGTGTGGGATGAGATGACATCTTTCCACATCCTGTTGTACATATGTACATATTGTACTGTCTTTTTCTTTTTCTTTTCACTCCTCACTAGGGCAGATTTGCCTTTAAGTGGGAGGTTGTTGGGGGTAAAGGCGCGTTTGCCTAGCCGCCCGTGTATTACTATACTAACAGTCACCGCCACTGCACACTGTAGGTGGTGGGTGCCCGTCACCGTCACTTTATTCTTTATTCTTTTATTGACAGTTTGAATAAAGGAAGGCTCGGTCACACATTGTGATTGTTGGAGTTCCCATTTCTTGTCTCTCTCTTTCTTGCTCTTGCTCTCCCGCCATAGCTCTCGAGTGCAAGCTTCGATCCTTCTCACCTTTCAACTATTGCACACTGCAGGTGGTGGGCACCTATCACCATCACTTTATTCTTTATTCTTTTAGTGACAGTTTGAATAAAGGAAGGCCCAGTCACACATTGTGACTGTTGGAGTTTCCATTTCTTGTCTCTCTCTTTCTTGCTCTTGCTCTCCCGCCTTAGCTCTCGAGTGCAAGCTTTGATCCTTCTCACCTTTCATTTGTATATAAAGTTGAAAAGTGAATGAGAAGCTCATTCTTGTGTGTGACCAAAAGTTGCTCTTCTCTTCATCATCATCATCATCATCATCTTCTTCTTCTTTTTGCTTGCTTGCGCTTATGCTTGAGAGAGGGAGTGTGAGAGTGTGAGGGAGTGAGTGTGTGAGGGTGAGGGAATGTGGAGAAGAAGCTCTCCATATTCTCCTCTCTTCTTCTCTTCTCTTCTCTTCTCTTGTCTCGTTCGCAGAAATGGAGATTGGAGCATGGAGCTTGAGGATGGAGCTTGCTTGAAGCTTGCACTTGGATTGTGGAGCTACCGAAGTGCTTGGGAAAGGAGGTAAATTGATCATGCATGGAGGTAAGCTCACTACACCTATAGAGATGCATAGTGCATCGACAATGTGAGAGGTAGCCTAGTGCTTGGCTTGGAATGCTTGAAGCAATAAGCAGTCCGTGGGTCTTGGCGGTTGATCGCCTCTACATTTTGGTTCCGTTGCCATGACCAACGGATTCAAGCCTTGAGTGCTTGTGCACTTCGAATCGAGCATTGAAGTAGGGTTTTCCCCGAACTGGTGCTTAAGATAGATAGGTAGGAAGCAAGGGAGTTTGAAGAGGTATTCGATCTCCTTGGCAATTAAGTTTTTGGTTTTTTAGATTTGGAAAGGTAGGCTGGAGTCATGTAGGTGTTTTCTTCGTGATTTTTGCTTGCATTTCAGTAGGATATGAGCAAAACATTTGAGCACACAACAGAGATTCTGCTACTATATAACAGGTGGAAATAAGGAAAAGAAGGGGAAAAAAAATGAAATCCTAGGTTAAATGCTAGTAAGAGGAGCAAGGCTAAGGTGAATGCAGACCTGGGCAGGGCAATAAGAGGCCAGGAGGGACAAGGGAGACCCTATTTGCATTTGAGAGATTGAGGAGAGAGAGAGAGAGAGAGAGAGAGAGAGAGAGAGAGAGAGAGAGAGAGAGAGAGAGAGAGAGAGAGAGAGCTGCTGAGTAGAAGAGATTGGAGCACTCGATTTTAGAGCTATTACTTTGATCCAGAATCTTCTTAGCTTCCTTCCCACTGCCCATCTACTTTTACAATGTGCATGGGTGAGAGCCCAACGGTCTTAAAACAACTCATGGTGTGCCTTGCGCTCTTTTACAAAAGTGTTGACATGCGCTTTTTCTTGTGTACCTCTCTCCTTACTTCTTGTGTTTCTAGATTCTTCTTGGCACGCCTTCATCTTCCGTTTCACTTTTACCTTGGCTCTATCTTCTGCTTTAGATTTTTTCGATTTTCCACCTTGTTCATTTGAGGGTTAACAACCACTCTCATGGATAGTTTTCATGCACTTGACAAGGTCATGTTTGGGAAACAAACTTGAAAATGTAGGCTCCTTGATACACACTTTCTATGCAAGCTTAGTATGCATATCAAAACTCATTCAGCCTATAAACAACCCATAAATGACATTGTCAAGTGTACCAAAACTGTCCATGAGAGTGGCACTATTTATGCCAAACATGAGAATACCCTTGTCATTGTCATCGTATACATATTCATCTCTTCTTTTATCCAACATATCAAAATGGCCCATAAAAGTAATATTATCCTTGTAAAGCATGAGAGCAGCCTCATCCTTGTCAAGAGTATCAAAACTCATCCACAAGAGCAACCTTGTCCCATGTCACTATATAGATATTCATCCATATCTTTGTCTAGTGTACCAAAATAACACACAAATGCATATAGGTCTTTTCAGCCCATTTAAAACCCCATATTCCTCTCCTACCATCCCATGTCTACCAAACTTGCAAATGAATATTGTATACTAGATAAGTTTGCAACAAGACAAGTCTACATATGAAACATACTAGACAAACAACCCTCTCAAACATGAAAGCAATGCCCATAACATCCCAAAGCCTGCATTACAAAGTCTAAATATCAGACAAGTGTACATACAAGATCATATTCAACCTATGAATGCATGTAACATTTCGAACTCACAAACATCCTATATTTAGCCTTTTCAATATGAAGAGCATATCTAGCCCCATGATAGCAACCCTGTCATTGTTAAGAAGTCCATTCTACCATGTCCTTCAACCAATGCTATTCATAGCAAACACAACAACCATTATTCAACCCATACATGCATGCATGTATATGTAGTGCTCAAACTTAAATCTAAGTTGTAAAACCCTCAAGCTTTGTCTAAATTGATCTACTTGAAAATCACTCATCAACTTTGATACTCAATAGTCATCCCAATTCTACACAACAAAAGTTAGTTAAACTGGTAATTGCAATTGCTTACATGATGTTAATTGACTCAAAGAGAAGAAGCAATAGGTTGTTTACAACTATGATCACAATATGCATCATGAGATGACAATCTAAAATTCTTTTATAACTCTTATATATGTCTACCACACTAGCAAATATCGAGAGCATGGCTCAATCTAGCATGATAGCAAGCATATATGTATGACTACAAGTTTGAATCCAAATAAGATTAGAAACTTGAACCCTTATACCCTGCATCCAATTCTAGGTAGACAAATAACCCATAAACACAAACCATTAATAGGCATAACATCAATATATCAAATGATGCATTCAACCCTATCCTTATCAATCATGAGAGCAACCCTCTCCTTGTCAAGCATAGCAAAATAGCCATGAGAGCCCATGCTCAGCACTATCCCTAACCAGCATACCAAAACAACCCTTAAATATAAGCATTATCCTAGAGCAACCCATAATAGCATTGCAATGTTCATAACATCACTATATGAATTTTTAAAGTGTAATCCTCATAACATCCCAATGCACTAAGTGACCATAACATCATGCACATATTTTTGGCATGAAGAGCATCTACATCCCATGATAGCAACCATGTCATTGGTCATCCTTGTGACTATCATACCCAATAGTCCATGAGATCAACTCTGTCACTTTTGACATGTTTAGCCATGTTCCTATCAAATATGAGAACAACATGTCTTTGTCAAGCATAGGAAAACAACCCCCATGAGAGCCTTCATGTCCCCTGTCATTTTTAATATATCTAGGCCTACCCTTATCCAACATACTAAAATAGCCCATAAGTGTAACATTTCCCCTATCAAACATGAATGCAATCCATGATAGTGTTACAATGCCAACAACCTCAATATATGCATTTTTGCCATTACAATGCCCATAACATCATCTACACATTTTTCGACAACAAAAGCTCCAATCCCGAACCTTCGAGTTCTCCTTTCTCTACCCACCATGGGCCTTAAATCGAGTCTTACCCCTGGAAGTAGTGGAAGGAATCATTTTTTTGAGCAATACTCTAGAGAACCATTGGGTTAAGGAGCGGAGCATCATCATCACACAATGGAGGAAAGGGCCGTTGGACTACTGGTGGTAGGACAAGGTCCATCGGGTTCCCAAAACCGTCCAAGGCTACGAGGCGCAGCCAATGTGGTGGAGGAGGATTTGGGATACCAATTTTGATGTGTGGATGGCTTTCTACGGCACTCTATAAGAAGAATGGAATGATCCTGCCTACATGCCCTACCCTCACAGACATGGGGTGGATTATGATAGGGGGTGCATGGTAGGTATAACTTTCCGAAGATCTATAATGTTAATGCAACAACTCTCGGGGAATGCATGACTTTCAAAGTCGGGGACTTGTGCCCTTCTATTAACCGCTTCCTCGCAGATTTCTCTTCCTGCCCATACCCATCCTTCATAACCACTTGTAATTACCTAAGGATCATTAGGTTTCTGTTGAAACAAAAGCTAGTGGTTGAGGAAGCCCACCTTTCCCCACTCTTTTTTGACATTAACCTAGGAGTCGATAGCTATGCTATGGCTAGGATCATGATGAGGGCAACCCTGCTTCCCTCATTTTGCATGAGGATCCTTGAAGACATGAACGATAGCCACTTTAGGAGGTGCAGCCACCCTTTTTTGTCAGCCACATCTCTCAATGCGAGGGCTAACATCAAGGAATACTTGCAAAGCTGTGCCTTCTTGACTAAATCCCTAAGGTCACCTTGCAACTCGTCTGAATAAGAACGTGGTACAGTTTGTGAGCACCCCTGTGGCCCAAAAAAAAAAGTCCCCTGGAAGTTGCACATCCACTATGTTAAAGATGCGGGATCTAGAGCATGACAAAGGCGGTAGCTATGGAGGATGGAAGATAAAGACACAACTCATGTTGACATGACAATGTAGACAACTGTTACACAAGTGAATTAGGTTTCAAGATTGAGACTTAAACTCATAAACACAATCTTGTATATGGACAACAATGACACAGACACGCTTGACATAAGAGACAAGTACTATTGCATTATCATCATATGAAAGTGATAGTTCAAGTACATCATTATATAGAGTTATTTGGTAGCACTTGACATCCACTGTGCATATGGGATTTTGTCTCTCTTCCTAGAATGGACTGCATCTTCCTAGCCTAGCTGTCCTATACAAAGGGACTAGAGTAGGTGTGATTGCAAGTATCTCAACACACTATAGCCACCAGATTTAGGGGTCATCAAGTTAGGTGCATCTAGTGGCCTCAGTTGACTGACTCTGTTCCTAACCCCTAGCCTCGTTTGGATCCCCCACTTCCTACTTAGGGCACATCAAGGACAAGACACACCCAGGGAGGTAACACTCATAGACCTGTCGCCCTAAGCCCCATCCCACTAGTACTACACACACAACCCACCACACGACAGTGAACACACCCACACGTAATGCACCTTTCTTTTCTTTCGAGGTACAACCAAAGGCCCCACTACTAGCTTCAGCGACCCCATCATCCATGCAATGTGCTCCCCATCTTATGAAACATCCTACCATGCTGGCCCACCAAACCAAGGGGTGGGTGCAACAACCCCAATTGACCAGTGAATGAGGAAGCTCATTTCGCCCAGTGCATAAGAAGGTCACCATAGAGGGCCATGCATCGGATCCATCCAATACAATCTTCAATTTCAATGCCAGATCTGCTCACCAGCCTCTCTCCACGACCAGGGCTTAGTCCAAGCTCAAGGGCCCCTTAGGTCCATAACTCCCTCCAAGACAAGGGATCATCTTCAACTCTAGGGCCTCCCAGTTCCATAAATCCCTTCAACACACCTTCCAACCTGACTCGTACACAAACCCAAAGAGCTAATTGGCTACTCCAGCAACTGAGTCCAACTCATCCCCTAACCAATGCCATGGGACTGACACTCAACTAGGAGGGGGTAATGTTAACCCTCAAACAAACAAGGTGGAAAATCGGGAAAATCTAAAGCAAAAGATAGAACCAAGGCAAAAGTGGAATGGAAGACGAAGGTGTGCCAAGGAGAATTTGGAAACACAAGAAGTGCAGAAAAGTCCTAAATCAAGGAGAGAGGCACATAAGAAAAAGCACATGTCAACAATTTTGTAAAAGAGTGCAAGGCGCACTATAAGTTATTTTAAGAGCGGGCTCTCACCCATGCACATTGTAAAAGTAGATGGGTGGTGGGATGGAAGCTAAGAAGATAGGAGGATAATGGAAAAAAGAGCCTCGACCGACCATGCAAAAAAGGGGATGACCACCCAAATGGGATTCATGGCTTTGTATATAAAGTTGAAAAGTGAATGAGAAGCTTATTCTTGTGTGTGGCAAAAAGTGGCTCTTCTCTTCTTCTTCTTCTTCTTCTTCTTGTTCTTGCTTGCTTGAGCTTGTGCTTGAGAGAGGGAGTGTGAGAGTGTGAGGGTGAGGGATCGTGGAGGAGAAGCTCTCCATCTTCTCCTCTCTTATTCTCTTCTCTTCTCTTCTCTTGTCTCACTCGCAGCAATGGAGCTTGGAGCGGGGAACTTGCTTGAAGCTTGCACTTGGATCGTGGAGCTACCGGAATGCTCAAGAAAGGAGGTAACTCGATCGGGCATGGAGGTAAGCTCACTAAACCCATAGAGATGGATAACGTGTTGGCTATGTGAGAGGTAGCCATTAGTGCTCGGCTTGGAACGCTTGAAGCAATAAGCGGTCCATGGGTCTTGGCAGTTGATCGCCTCTACAGTGGCACTATCCATGCCAAACATGAGGACAACCTTGTCCTTTTTAATGTATACATATTCATTTTTTAATATATGTAAAACAACCCATAAATGCAACACTATCCCTGTAAAGCACGAGAGCAACTCTATCCCTATCAAGCATACCAAAACTCATTTCACAAGAGCAACTCTTTCTCATGTTGCTATATAGGTATTCAGTCCTCTCTCTGTCCAACATACCAAAACAACAACACTATCCATGCCAAATATGAGAATAGCCCTATCCCTACCAATCTATACATTTTCATCAATGTAACTCTCCAAACTTGCCCATAAACACAACACTATCCCTATAAAACATGAGAGAAGCCCTATCCCTATCAAGCATGCCAAAAGTCATTCATAAGAGTAGCCTTGTCCAATATTGCTATATACATATTCAGCCATATCTTGGTCACTATATCCCTCATTGATATACCAAAACAATCTATAAATGCAACACTATCCATGTAAAACATAAGAGCAACCCTTTCCCTAGTTGTATTTTGAAACCTTGATGCTCAAATAAGCTATATCATCGAAGCTAATTTATGTTTCTAACAGTGAGTAATTTCATATCACCATTTATACAATTTGAAGCATGTAGCCTACATTGCCTAAGTCAATTTATGTTTCTATCAAATATTTTCATGTCACCTTTATATGATTTGAGATCTTAGCTCATAGTGTATGTATTTGCACATATGTGTGCATGTATTCATACATATATGTGCATGTACAATTCATGAGAGAGAGAGAGAGAGAGAGAGAGAGAGAGAGAGAGAGAGAGAGAGAGAGAGAGAGAGAGAGAGAGAGAGAGAGAGAGAGAGAGAGAGAGAGAGAGAGAGAGAGAGAGAGAGAGAGAGAGAGAGAGAGAGAGATTATAATCCCCACTTGCCCTTCAAGAAAAAGCCCTCTTTATTTCTTGAATACCAAACTTCTCCTCCTTGTGCCAAATAGGATTGGGAGCCTTCTGGTTGGTTTGGGACCCCTAAGCCAAACTTCTAAATAATATATAGAATAGATAACCAACTTAATCTTGCATATAGAGACTCTCTTTTGACATAATGATAATGTATCTCAATGTGAATTTGCTGGAACTGTCAAGATTGTGGGAGAGAAGGAAGGAGTCTCACTTGTAGCTTTCTTGCTTGCACAATGGGGGAATACACACAAGGGTGGAGGCTGAAAACAGTTTTCCTCTTCTTAGTTGTGGAAGCCAAAAGAACTCTCTTACAAAGAAATAGAAGAACCCTATATATGGGTCTCAAAACCAAACTCAACTAACTAAGGTGGCATACTAACCGAGCCACGAACTAGAGTAGATAAGGATAGCTGTCATGTAGCTATTATTCATGGGCGGTGTACCAACCGCATCTGCAACTGACAAGTCGGTGACATAAATGCACAACGGTCACCCTGGCATATCACTAGTGGAGCTCGATATCTCAACACTCCCCCTCGAGCTCAATCCCAATTCCTGCACACCAAGCAGGTCTCTGAACTTGCGCAGCTTCTCTGGGCCCAATGCCTTCGTAAATATGTCAGCTACCTGATCCTCTGTGCTGACATAAACTAGATCAATAAGACCTAGTAAAAGCCTTTCCTGCACATAGTGATAATGCACCTCAATGTGCTTTGTTCTAGCATGATAGACTGGGTTATTTGCCAAGTGTATACTACTCATGTTGTCACAATAAATGACAACTGGCCCATCTGTAGGCTGATGCATATCATAAAGTAGCTTATGCGACCAAGCTACCTCACATGCAGCCATTGCTGCACCCCTGTACTTAGCCTCTGTGCTGGACAAGGCAACTGTAGGCTATTTTTTGCTGCTCCAAGTGACTGCAGCACTCCCAAAAGTGAACACATATCCACTGGTAGATCATCTATCAGAAATGCTACCAGCCCAATCAGCATCAGTGTATCCATGCAACTGTATATGAACCCCAGTCTCATAAAATAGTCCATACTGCAATGTGGACTTCACATACCTGAGTATGCATCTAGCTATATCCAAATGCAGTTTCCTTGGAGCCTACATAAACTGACTTACCAATCCAACAGCATAGCTCAAATTTGGCCTGGTAATAGTCATATAAATCAAGCTTCCTACTATGCGTCTGTACATAGTAGGGTCTTCGAGAAGCTCACCTGCATCTGCGCTCAACTTCACATTCTGCTCCAAAGGAACTGAAATAGGCTTACAGCCTATCATCCCATATTTGGACAGCATGTCCAATCCATACTGTCTCTGCAAGAGCTGTATCCCACTTGGTGATCTAATCACCTCAATGCCCAAGAAATAACGCAGCTCTCCCAAATCCTTCGTCTCAAACTTCTGCTTCAATAGCATTTTCACATGAAGGATATCTTCATCACTGTCACCTGTCATAATCAAATCATCAACATAAATGACAAGTAGCATAATACATTTCTCCGTTTTTCTCACATAAAGTGAGAAATCTGCCTTGGAAATCTGAAAGCCAATAGTGACAAGATACTGTGCTATCTTGTCAGACCATGCTCTAGGTGCTTGCTTCAAGCCATACAAGGCTTTCTTCAACCTGCAAACAAACTCAGGATGAACATCATGCACATAACTTGGTGGCTGCTCCATATACACCTCTTCTTGCAAATCACCATGCAAGAAGGCATTCTTTACATCCATCTGATGTAAAGACCTTCCCTTTGATGCAGCCATAGCAATGACTGCTCTTACGGTTGCCATCCTTGCAACTAGATTGAATGTTTCTTCATAGTCAATGCCATATGTTTGTGCATACCCCTTGACTACTAATCTTGCCTTGTATCTATTCACAGAACCATCTGCATTGTGCTTCACCTTATAAACCCACTTACAGCCAATTGCATTCTTACCTTTAGGCAAAGGTACCAATTCCCATGTAGCATTTGCTTCCAAGGCATCCATTTCTTCATCCATGGCTTTCTCCCATTTTTCTTTTCCCATGGCTTGCTCAAAAGAAGTGGGTTCTGGTTCCTGTATCACTTTGACCATATATGCATAGTGAATGGCTGTAAATCCATCATATTTTAGCCTATCCACAGGATACCTAGCTCTCGTAGATCTGCGCAAAATAGGTTCACTCCCAGGTGCTCTCAAAACATCCCTGGTCTTCCTTACTCCAGGTGTAACAATAGAAGGAATACCCAACTCATCATCAATGCTCTGTTCTGAGCCATTGGATTCACCATCCACATAAGAGTGACTTGCATTCACATCAAACATGGGCTGATCAACGTTCTCTTTTCCTTTTCGTGATACTTGTATACCACTATCTGCATTACTTTGAGAAGATTCTCCTGATCTCAATCTACCTGTCCATGGCGAAGAATGTGAACCACTGCGAGAGGACGCTCCAGGTCCACTAATATTTTGTGACTGCTGCTGTGAATTCTGTGCAGCATTACCATTTTGTGCATCTACATTATCAATCACATTTACTGGTTTATACCAGCTACTCATCTCATAAAAAACAACATCTCTGCTCACTGTAAACTTACGAGTAGAAGGGTTATAGCATCTATATCCTTTTTGCTGCAGAGAGTAACCAATAAAGATGCACTTCTCAGCTTTTGGATCCAACTTGGATCTCAACTCATCTGGCACATGTACATAGGCAATGCAACCAAAAATTTCCAAATGAGAAATATCTGGTTTCCTCAACTTGGATCTCAACTCATCTGGCACATGTACATAGGCAATGCAACCAAAAATTTCCAAATGAGAAATATCTGGTTTCCTACCAGTATACCTCTCCTCTGGAGTCATCCCATGTATTGCTGTAGTGGGAGTCCTGTTCATTATATAGACTGCTGTAGCAACTGCTTCAACCCAGTAAAAATTAGGCAAGTCTTTTTCGTTGAGCATGGCACGAGATACCTCTCCAATATGCTTGTTTTTCCTTTCTGCAATTCCATTTTGTTTTGGGGTATGACTACATGAATATTGCTGCTTTATGCCATGCTCCTGCAGGAACCTTGCAAACTCATTTGAGAGGTACTCTCCCCCTCCATCTGACCTTAGGCATTTTATTTGCAGGCCTGTTTCTTTTTCAACCATAGCTTTAAGAGTTTTGAAATGTCCAAAAACTTCACTTTTCTTTTTCATAAAATACACCCAAACTTTTCTGCTATAGTCATCAATAAAAGTGACAAAATAATGACAGCCTCCAAGAGATGCAGCTTTAGTAGTCCACACATCAGAGTGGATTAATTCCAAAGGCTTCTCACTCTCTTGAACATGTCTAGGAAATGGTTTCCTTGCTTGTTTTCCAAATTGATAGGCTTCACATACCTTATGCATTTCTGCAACCTTGAATTTTGGCAATCCTGCAACAATATTTTGGGCCTGCATTGATTTAAGTCACTGTACATTAACATGACCAATGCGTTTATGCTAGATATCAATATCTGCAACTACACCGGTCCCATGTGCAAACATTGTTGCACTCAATTCAGACATGTCTGCATCCAACATAAACATTCTGCCCTTCTTCTTTCCTTTTGCTATCAAGCGACCTTTATTTTTCATATCCTCAACAAAGCATCCATTAGGATTAAATCTGACCTGCAAGCCCTGCTCAACCATTTGACCAACAGAAACCAGATTCTTGGTGATATTCGGGACATGAAATACATCAGACATGTATTTCTTTTTCCCATCCTGCATAGACAAAGGAATATTTCCAATCTGCACAATAGGATGTGCAGTATCATCACCAGTCTCCACAAATCCTGTTTTTTCCATTTTCCTTGCATCCTCCATCCATTCTACATGACCTGTCATGTGGTTTGATACACCTGAGTCAACATACCATACATCATTGCTTTCTTCTGCACTTGTCACAGAATTGTTCATGTGCTGCACTATAAACAAATGCTCATTTCTGTCATCACCCTGTCTACTAGAAGATGCATAATTCCCTTGTTGCAGTTTTCCATTCATGATGTCATTCTGCTTTTTATAGCAGTCTTTAGCCATATGACCCATTTTACCATAGTAGTAGCATTCAACATTACTGTTTGCATTTTGGCCTCTTTGCCATCCACCACGACCTCTTTGGCTCCCTCTGCCTCTTGAGTTACCACGTCCTCCTCCATAGGACTGGTTTTCTTGAGTTTGCTGCATATTTTGATTTCTACCACGGCCTCCAAATCGGCCTCCTCTACCTCTGCCTCTACCTCTTCCAGCATTTGAGTAGAAGACAGCTTCTTTTGAAGTTCCTCCTGAAGAGGATGCACCACCATTTCTCTGCTCCTCAGAAATTAGAAGAGCAATCAACTCCTCAAAATCAGGAAATCTTTCACAGAGGGAAATGGATGTTCGGAACTGTGCATAATCCTTTCCTAGACCATTCAAGGTCACGGAAACTAAATCATCATCTTCCACTGGCGACCCAATGGAAGCAAGTGTATCTGCAATCTTCTTCACCTTCAGGTGGTAGTCATTGATGCTCATACTTTCTCTTTGCACATTATGCAACTCTTGCTTGAGCTGCATTTTCCTGGCTTGCGTATTTGTGCTATACATTTTTGACAAAGTATCCCATGCCTCCTTTGGCGTACTTGCATCCTGAATATGCACAATCATAGAGTCTGAAATACTGATAGACAGCCAGTACATAACTTTCCTGGCTCTCTCATGCCATGCTTTGAATGCCTGCATTTGCTGTTGATTGGGAACATCAGGAAGAACTGGTTCTTCTTCATTTCCTGCAACAAATTCCCAATATCCTTTTCCCATAAGGAAATTCGTCATTCTAAACTTCCATGCTTGGAAGTTGTTCTTGTCAAGATTTTTAGTTACAATCTGCGAAATAGAATCAGACGCCATTACAGAATACTGCAAAAAATTCTTTCACTGCAGAGAATACAGCTTTAGCCTCACAAGGGCAAATCTGCAAAACTGTAGAACAGTGGTCGCACAGCATAAAACTGGGCCTTTTCCTGAGTGCGTGCAGAAAACTTCCGCCTCCAAAACAGGCCCCGAAATGGCCTCAAATAAAAAAAACAGGGTCGCCGAGGGCTAAAGCCCTCGCCCGCAACATATACTGCCTTCTTGCTTCACCGTGAAGGGCGTCTCAACCAAAGACAATGTACTCTTGCAATTTTCGGCTGTGCTACCTGTAGAGATCTGCTCCCAAAACAGAAAATGAAAGCAACACTGCTCCTCTTACCAGAGCTCCGCGAGCCTGGCTTGCTTTCTTGAGCTCCTTACCACGAACAAGGCTCTGATACCATGTCAAGATTGTGGGAGAGAAGGAAGGAGTCTCACTTGTAGCTTTCTTGCTTGCACAATGGGGGAATAAAAGGTGGCTACTCTTTTTTTCTCCCCTCTATACTCCTATTGCATGGGCACATGTTCTCTTGGATGGCATCACCGTGGAGGCCAAGCGCCTCTCCAGCACAGGTAATCCACAATTAGAACCATCAAAGTGATGTGTGGCCAACACTTCACCCTCCTCTTTCCCCTCATGTCCTTGTTGATCTTGCCTACCCACTCTCTTCTCTCGGGGGACAAAAGTTTCCTAGTCTCATCCAAAGATAGGAGCCGCAACATAGATCCCACCCCCAATCCTACCAATGACACCAAGGAAATCCCCCGGTTGCTCAAACAAGAGGAGAATTGCACCTTGTAATGTGATGAAGACCAAGTCCTCAAAAAGAACGATCTACTGCACAACCCTACCACGCAAGAACTCCAAACACAGGAACTCCACGAGCCTCGGTCCCCCAAGAAATCTAGCTCTGCTACCAGCCTCTTTGCCAAACTTGCTCACCTCAAATCAAAGGGGCAAAAACACCAAAGAGAGGAGGAGTCCATCAATGAAACCAAGCCCTCGGTCTCACCACTTCTACTATGACTAGTCTAGACAACACCTCCCCTATGTGGTCATGCCCCCCCTACCAACCTATCCAAACAGCTCATCCCATCATCCCCCAAATTCAATTGGGAGATGGACCAATGGTCTTTGAACTTCATCAATGGGTTATTGACCAAATAGTAATAGCACCAATAGGACTTGGAGGCGCAAGTGGAGCACCTCAAGCAAGCCGATACCAACCTCTCCGAGTAGATGTGGCAAAAAGCACACTGCTATTTGAAAGCATCACCAAAGGCTAGAGGTGTGCCAACATGCGTAGTTGGCCTTTATGGATGATGTTAGGACCATAGTGTAGTAGTTGGATTGGGACAATGATTTCCTACAGTCCTGAGTGGTTGAAGCATGAATACGACTAGCATGACCCCACTTGCCCTGGAGATCATTGAGGAACTCCAATGTGACTATGAAGCAAAATGGTTAGAGTGATGGATAAGCTTTGCCAAGAACTCTAGGCCGCCATGATCGATGCCCAGTCCTAGCTCCTACTGCCTTTGTTTGACAAATTAGACAAGTTGGACTCTGATGTGCCTAGATTGTGCACTCGACTCATCCACAAGCCTCTGGTCCTCCACCACCTCCATCCTAGTAAGTTGACATTATCTTTGTCGATTCCGCCCCCTCTCACTCTCACTGTGCATTAGGCTTGATGGCTAAGTTCAAGCTTGTCACCTTGACCAGACTGCCCACCCTTTGGATTCTTTTAAACAATCCACCCAACAATCTCAAAGATAAGGCCATGCACACACTACCAACTGGCAAAGGCAAACAAGTTTCTAGAGAGGAGCTTGTTGTCACTCTAAGTGAGGAGGATGCTTCACCCAAGGCCTCAACTCCACACTTCTTCAAGTTCTCCGTGGGCACCAAATTTGTTGACCCCAAGTGGCAACTCATGATGGAACACTGCAAGACGCTAGAGAAATGCTATATAAAAGCAAAGGAGTAGATCTAGGTGCTTCAAGCCAGGTAGTACTAGACTTGAATCGGGACTAGAAAACAAAATCCAACCTCCTCAAGCGGCAAATCCTAGAAGAAGTGCATGTTGAAGTGGCTCAAGAGATGAAGAAATTTGACATTCCTTGCCCCTGACCAGGATATTGCAACTAGCTCCACCTCAAAGCACCATCAAAGTGCTAGACTCTTGAAGCCAAAAAAGAACCACACTAGAGCGTGACACCTAACTACCCTAAAGCTAGACAAGAACCACATTAGAACCCGTTGCCCAAATCCCCTAACCCCA
This sequence comes from Lygodium microphyllum, assembly GCF_053477565.2. NCBI lineage: Eukaryota > Viridiplantae > Streptophyta > Polypodiopsida > Schizaeales > Lygodiaceae > Lygodium > Lygodium microphyllum. Next base: position 83,136,567 of record NC_141154.1, on the reverse strand, counting down.
CTACCAAAGTTAGGAGCAGGGAGGTTGAGATCCCCTTCTAGATGACCTATTCTCTGAAAAAACCTCCATCTATAGCTTTGACATCATGAAGTTTGCTAACCTTGCTCAACTCCGGGCTTGCCTTACTCAGTCTGAGGACCTCTCCCTCGAATGGTGGCACCAAATTCATATCCCTAACAATGCCAAATCTTGGCACAAACTCAAATTGGAAGGAGTCTAGGCTCTCCTGACCTAGATCACTTTCGAACGGGACCAAATATAGCACCAAATTTGGCTCAATGTCCTTTACTTAAAGAAGCTTGCTATCAAGCTCATCTACCACAATGTTCTATAGTCACCCCTCTAGACTTACATTGACCTATGGTTATAGTAGCACCATCTCTAGTACAATCCACTCCCACTACTTTGCCACCCATTCATGAGGCCTAGGAACACCTCAAATTTGGCCCTCACCCACTCCTAACCCACCTCACCCTCTACTACCTCCCCTTCCACCGCAGGACATTCTAGCCCCATCTCTGCCCCATCGGTGGACCAATTCCAAGTCAATGATGTGCCCCATCGTTGACACTGAGGATGAGGGTGACATTAATGAGTAATTCTGTGGGTCTTAGTCCACCATGCATGCCAGTGTTAAAGGTAGTGACAATCAACGACATTTAAGCTAGAGTTACTAGTGGCACATTAAGGAGCCAATGGGTGCAAATGTAGTAAAGGCCATTGAATACATCACATGGGTGGAGAGGATGTCCTACTACCTGACATGGCACATGGGTGGAGAGAATATCCCATTGCAAGCAACGACCTATATAACGGTAGTAAGCAAAGCATGATAGTGCGTTGTTGTTCGAGCAAACTCATAGTCTTGGAGGCCAAGCAACAAGGAATCCTCTTTCTCCATGCCACACACTACTTGAGTCTTTTGTCAAGTCTTCTTTGGCTAGCATCGTCGGTGCTCTCCTAGTAGATCTTATCTTGTATTGTTTTCCTAGTCCTTTGTTTAGTAGTAGTATCATCTTGGTCCTTATATCTTGCAATTGTTTAGTCCCATGTATTGCAGTAATACATTTTGATTAAGTTTGAGTACACATTTTGTTTGATCTCTATGCTCTGATTATATCTCGCTCTCCAACCTAGGCACTATATGTCAAAAGTGATGTTAGTGTCTATTTGTGTTAGCTCTAAGTACCCTCATCATCATTTTTGTGGCAATTATGCTTGGATAGAGATTACATTACTTCTTCCACGATAGCTCTTGCTTCCACTCCAAGCTCACCCCTTCAACTAGTACCGGAGTCATCTTTCTCAAGAGCTCGAGCCCAACCTAGCATCAGCTTCCATTCGAATACCTACAATAAGGTTTCCCTATTGATAGCCATGGCTTCACCTTCAATGGTATGTATTTGATCCTCAACTTGTGCAAGCTTCTTCTAGGCCTTGAGTAAACTTGCTTGAACACTCCAAAGAACTTCCCCAACCCCATTGACATAAGCAAACACACCAACAGGAGTAGTAGTAATAGTGTAAATTGTGCTTGTTGCTATTGCCCACTTCTTGTTCCCATTTGGCATCTCTTCCAAATCTCGTATGGTCTCATTGGCACTTGGGCAATCATCTTCGATACCCTTAGTACTAATACTCAACATTAAGCATGAAGGGAGGTGAGCCCTAAAGTGAAAGCACGAGTGGGAGCAAGAGCTATGGTGGAAGGAGCAAGAGCAAGAGAGAGACAGACACATAATGTGGAAACTCCAATAGTCACAATGTGTGACTGGCCTTCCCTTTATTCAAATGTCATTGAAAGAATAAAGAACAAAGTGATAGTGATGGGTGCTTGCAACCTGCAGTGTGCGAGTGCAGGTACTGTTAGTGTAGTAATACATGGGCGGTTAGGCGGAGGCGCCTTTACCCCCAAAAACTTCCCACTTAAAGGCGAATCTGCCTCAGTGAGGAGTGAGAATAAAAAAAGAAAAAAGATAGTACAACATGTACATAGATACAACAAGATGAGGAAAGACATCATCTCATCCAACTCCCATCAACTTCCTAAGGAAGGCAAAGTGCTTTGTAGAGAGGCTTTTTATGAGCAAGTCTGCAGGATTCTGGTTAGTTGAGATCTTAACAAGGTGAATAGACTTGTCCCCTCAATGACCCCACGAATGAAGTGATACCTCACCTCAATGTGTTTTGTCTTCTCATGGAAGACCGGATTCTTGGCTAACTGGATAAAATTCATAGAATCCGAATGCAATGCAGGGATAGCATTTGCAATACCAAGGTCAGCAACCAAATGATCCAACCAAATGGCCTCCTTGTTTCAAGCCTCAGTGGGTTGCAACATACTCAGCCCCTGTAGTAGAAAGAGCCGTACATTTTTGCACCATGGACATCCATGAAACATCACCTCCATAAAAAATGAACACATAGCTAGAGGTGGACTTCCTACTATCTGCATGTCCTACATAGTCAGAGTCAGTACATCCCATGACTCTTGTATCCTGGCTGCCATAACATATGCACATATCGGCAGTGCCCTTCAGAGGTACCTCATGATACCCTTCACGGCATCCCAAACTTGCTTGCCAGGTGTAGCCATATAATGTGCCACAACACTAATTGCAAAAGAAATATTTAGACGGGTGGCTATCATGGCATACATAAGACTACCCATTGCAGATGCACAGGGAATCTTGGCCATCTTGGCCCTCTACTCATCTGTCTATAGACAATCAACCTGTGATATTTTCATATGAGAAGGAAATGGACAACTAATAGGCTTTACATCCTGCATATGGAAGTGCTCAAGGACTTTATGAATGTACTCTCTATGTGATAAGGTGCTTGCTTCAAGCCATGAAGACTTTTCCTCAATCTGCACACTAGGTGTTCCCTGCTAGGCTCTACAAAGCCCTTAGGCTGCTCCATGTAAATCTCATCATGCAAGTCCCCATGTAAGAAAGCCCTCTTGACATCCAACTGATACAAGTCCAAGTCAAGTTGTGTAGCCAAAGCCAAGACTAAGTCATCTTAACCACATAAGAGAAGACCTCATCAAAGTCAACACCATGCTCCTGCTTAAAACCCTTCGCTACCAATCTGGCCTTATATGCCAGCTTGGGGTGTCAAGGGGTACTTTTCAACTTGTACACCCACTTGCAAGGCAAAGCCCTCTTGCCACCAAGCAAGGAAACTGAATCCCACATATGATTCTTTTGCAATGAGTCAATCTCAGGCTGCATAGCCCTCTCCCAACAGTGACTTTCACCCCTGTGTATAGCCTCATCATAGGTGAGAGGCTCTCCTGCATCTGTAACCAAGACATAATTTATGGGGGGGCTCATAGTGGTGAGGAGGTCATCTATCTCTAGTAGAATGCCTCAATGCAGGCTGTGCTGCGTGTCCAATATCCTAGCTAACATCCTATGTAACATCATGTCTAACATCCTGGCCACCATGAGGATCAACTGGTGTAGGCTATCTAGCTAGCTGTGCAGGAGCAAGAGGATCCTCTTGAAAGATAACCCTGCATAATTTAACAACTTTCTCAGGTTGCATATACATTTTGTCCTCATGGAACATAACATCATGGCTACAGATAACTTTTCACTCTGCCTACGGATCCCAAAGACGATATCCCATTTTACTTGCATCTCCATAGCCAAGGAAAATGCATTTCATACTTTTAGGATCCAGCTTATTGCATTTATCCTTGGGCACATGGAAAAAGGCCTCACATCCAAAGATATGCAAATGAGCATATGAGGGAGGCTTTCCTGTCCATACCTACTCTACAAGCTGGAAGTCAATACCACTGCAAGGTGACCTGTTAATGAGATGCAAAGTAGCAAAGACCGCCTCAACAACGTAAAATTGTTGTTGTAAGCATGCTTGGCTAAGGATACTTGTAGCACTCCGCCGTCGCCAAACAGATTCTCCCTTATTACAATTGCGATCGCCGTCAAATTTCTCCCCCTCTTTACTTTGTTATTTCCAAAATAAAAATGAATTATTTTTAATTACCTTTTCCTCCCCCCCTTTTGATGCCATCGGATGACGGAGGGAGGGGGAATTGAACTACGAGATGGAGGAGGAGTTGAACTGATTGTTAACATGATGAGGAAGATGACGACGGAAGGGGGGGTTGCAACCAAAAGACGGTCATGATGATGACACATGGATGTGACAAGGGGAGGGATCCAAAATTATTAGGTGAAGGAGGAGATCGTGAGATGATAACAGGAAGCTAAACACGTACTCAATGAAGGTAAAGAGGGAGATAATGCATGCATCCATCACTATCGGCTTACACCTAAGAGACTTCCAAATTTGTTTGTGCTTAGGACCTCAAGCACTCAACATGCAGTTGATCCATGACAAAACCCTATCATAGTATTATTTCCCCCACATTAATACCCACTACTCCCTTATATAATCTCCCTCCCCTCCTTAAGAAGAGGGAGACACCATTCTTCTCTTCTCCCCCTACTGCTAAGCTTAAGAGAGAGAGAGAGAGAGAGAGAGAGAGAGAGAGAGAGAGAGAGAGAGAGAGAGAGAGAGAGAGAGAGAGAGAGAGAGAGAGAGAGAGAGAGAGAGAGAGAGAGAGAGAGAGAGAGAGAGAGAGAGAGAGAGAGAGAGAGAGAGGTAGGGAGGGAGAGTAAGAGAGAGAGAGGGAGAGAGTAAGAGAGAGAGGGAGAAGAGGCTCAAGAACCAACCCCCTCCTTGAGCAAAGGCTCAAGTGCCGTCTTTCCCCATCGCAAGCCTCGTAATCTCTCCATCTATTGCCTCAAGCTGACAAGGACTCCACGAAAGGCAAGATAAGGCGTAGTAACTTTGGCACCAAGGAGTCCTTCGAAGGGAGAGAAGGCTGCCTCTCCAACTCCACAATGGCCGCAAAGCGTAAGCTCTCCGAGGAAATTGGAAAAGTCGCGACTACAGGGGAAGGGTCGGGAAAAGATGCCACTATCAACACGAATGGATTATCAGGGAGAAATGCTAACTCGACTCTCCAAAACTAGGTACCACTACCACATTAGAAAATCAAATCGAGTATTTAAGCATAAGCATTATTAGAAATAAAGTCATGCCTTGCGTCAGGTAGTTGCATATTTTGAAAGGTAGCCGAAAGAGGTTAAATAATCATGGAATGTCGAAAATAAAATGGGTATCTACGGGTATGGCTAAAACATGTCTAGAAATAAGATCTAACTTCTGCAGATGCATCATAGATGATCAAGGTACATAAATATTCCGTAGACCATCACAGAGAATTAACTTGCAATTTCAACATATGCATGTACACTCACATTTGAGTAATTAATTCACGCCTTATGAGTTGCATAAATGTATTAAAAGGGATTTCTATGAATAGGGACCTTGCATGGCATTGACAACGTAGGGGAGACTTGCATTTGGACTTGCATGGCATCATGAATAGCTTCAATTGCACCACATAATGGGATATGCATCTAAAAAGGTAGATTAGGATGCGCACGTGAATTGTTGAGTTTGTTTGAAAAGGATAGTTTGGTAAATAAGGTCTTGGCCGATAAGTGAAGCCAAGGTTTAGCTCACCTATAACCTTTTGCAAAATAAATCGGCTTGTTCTTACGACCATATTCTTACTTGAAGACAACATGCTCGTGGTCTCTACCCCAATAGCCAACCACAATAAGCCCAAAAAAATGCCTAGGTATATCATCTCCAGAATATAAAACATCCCGAAACTAACACAAGGAAGATCGAATGTAGTATCCACAAGGAGAATGACTATTCGCCAAGCTACATTCGATGCTCATAGCTATCTCGGAAATGGTAAGTAGACTTAGTTTATGTTGTCATGCAAAAAGAGTAAATATAAGTATCCGTTATCGTGAAGACGAGGAGATCCTTGGGTAAGCCTAGAACCCGATAGAGTTCTAAGATAGGAAAAGATGATTACCAATTTACCCAAAAAAACCCTAGACCAAGATCTTAAGATAGGGGGATCAAAGGATAGTAATCCAGGGAAGCCCTCACTTAAGCTATAGTAAAATTGTCCTATCCTAATACATAGTAGTGAGGTCAAGCAGAGGGTGTTCCCCATCCCCCGAGAAGTAATGGATAATGACGCCAAGGCAGGAATGATAAAAAAAGGCGACGTTAGTGTCAAAGATGATGACTCCACCTTAGCAGGTGTCTTGAGAGCACTCGCCTTCATTGTTTGTTTGTGCTTGTAAATCTAGGTTAAATGTATGTGAATGGAATGAATGACCCAAGCTCACAATGGAAAGTTGAATAATAAATCAGGTTGAATTCAAGGAGGGCGGGCCAAGCTAGCCCCAACTAACTACCAAACCTGGCCAAGGGGGTTCCAAAGAACTATGACGGGAACATGGACCGAACCCGCCATAAGAGGTCTCTCCGTAGGTTAGTTTGAATGTAGGAGGATGCTTGGATGCCAGAGGAGGGCTCTGGTCGTAAATTCCTTACCTCCGGGTCCTACTCAAACAATCTACGTGACTCGAGATAAATTCTGGAGGCCCTATTTCTAGTGCAAGGGCGGATACTTGGAAGAAATAAGACGCATCCTCACGGATTGCAAAACCCATCCTTTTTGGACAAGACTTGTATTTTAGTTAAGATGATAATATAAAGTTTACTTCCAAAGAACTTGTCTAAACTTTTTTTGTGTAAGTGCCATAAGTTATGCAAATGAACCTGGTTTCTTAAAGAGCTTAATAAATGAAGTTGTTTTTAAATGTCCCATAGAAATGTGATAGGACCTAATTAGGTAACTAAAGAACGCCCATTGAGGGAAGCGGGTGGGCAGAACCCCTGACGGGTCTGTCGTATGGCAGGGTGGTCCCAGAAAGCTGGGAGGCTTCTCACAAGGTTCTATAGATGAACGACCTTTAGGCAATATTAGAACCCAATTCATGCCATTTTAGGGGACCGGAATGGGACTAGGCCTTATGGCAGAGAGGTTGGGTAGTGCATCCCTCTCGTTTCCATTCTCTTTGAACCAAGTGCGACATGGATCTTCTTTGCCTTGGATATCCTTGCATAACGTAGGATGTCCAGGACCCAATGCATAAATGTTGTCAGGAGACCTTAATCCCTAGGAACCGATTTTAGGTCGATCCTAGTGGGTTTGGCTGTGCGAACGTTCCATTGCGAGGTGGACTTAGGAAACCCTAGGCGACGAACCCCAGAACATTCCATGGAAGTGTCGGGCGGCGATGCTTAGATTCTCGACGGACTGCTAAAACGTGCTTGGGTAGCCGAAGACATGCACGTTAGAGTTGGTATCAGAGCAACCAATGAACAAAACAACCAAGACAGAAATAAATTTGGAAGTAAGAAGTGATGCTTTCACCAGGGCAATAATTTTTCTGTTACTCATTCGTGGTTTGTTGCTGCTTCCAGACTTACAAGGCATGGAGCAGGTTCCTCGTATTTCACATCGTGTTCAAGACGGCTATGAACTCTTCAAGTTATCGCCAACGATCCGATATGATAGGAATCCTAGATCGACTCTACAACCCTTCACCACTGTATGTGAAAAGGTGTTGGACCTGGAGCGCGGGATACTGCTATATAGATGCCAACCGACTTGCCTATCTTCAAAACAACCTGAAGAGGCTAAAATGGTTGGAAGACTTGAAGATTATCAAGTTATTCATCTTCCATGAGGCTCGTGTAAATTCCATTCTACACATCGGATCCCCCGGCAAGTAGAACGGAATCGCTACATCTATGACGAGGTGGTCAAAAGTCTTGCCAGCTGACAGAATTAAAGTAATGGGGCAAAACGAACATCATGGCTATCAAAAAGGGGACTTCTCGAACTCCCCATGACTTATCGCTTTCTGAGAATCCATTCTCCCAACCCATATTACTATTCTATCTTTGTAGGCTGAATCCAATAGGGAATTATTAACTTGGCATTGATATATCTATTGAAAAAGAAAATCATCCTAGCCAATGTCTATCTATTCTCGAATAATTGTACTTGAAGCTTATGCTTCTTTATGGATAAATAAGAATTTTATGTTTATTTGATTTGTCGCACCATAGTTACTAAAAAATAAATTGCGCATTGATTCAAGTTGTGTAGAGATATGTAAATGTAATCTTAATGTGAAGGTTTTAATCCAAAACCAGATACAACCCCAGGCGCAGAACCAGAGTCTTGTGTCCTCACTAAGCCCAGCCGAGGCACAAGAGAAGAAGTTCCTCCTCAAACAGATTAAACCACCAGAATTCGATGGAAAGGGGAAGACTATTGAAGCTGATGCTGAAGTGTGGATTGAATCCATGGAAGATTACTTCAGTGCAACGGGAACATCACCTGTGAACCAGGCCATGATTGTGAAGCTCAAAATTACCGGAGAAGCTAGGCTCTGGTGGAAGCAATGGTGTAAGGACCAAGCAATCTCCGAAAGCACAATAAACTGAGACAAGCTAAAGGAAGCCGTGCAAGGAAGATACATGCCACCTGCATATAGAACTCATAAGATGAATGGGTTCTTCAAATTGAAATAGTTGGGCCAATCATTGGAGGCGTACTACTCGAGATTTGTCTCCTTGTTGAAATACGCTCTGACCATGAGCATTCCCCAACAAGTTTTGAAGTTCTGTGATGGGCTAAACCCACCATTGAACACTCGATTGGAATCAATGCGTCCCTTGGATTTGCAAGATGCATTGATAAGAGCAAAACCCATTGCCCAAGAAGTCCAACCGAAGCCCAGAAGTAATAGACCATGGGCTTACAAGGACCAGAACCCAAGAATGCTAAAAGCTCAATTTAAGAGGGCTCAAGGACAAAGTCAAGGCCAACGGAAGAAGCCAAGGGCCAATGCAATCAGTGAATTTGTCCCCACTCAAAGAAGCAATCAAAGCATGCAATGTTTCCACTGTAATGAGCTTGGACACTTCAAAAGGGAATGCCCCAAACTTGGTGGAGAGCGTCGCCAAGGAAAATTTAGTGGCCAAGCCAGAGCTACCCATGTCTGTGGTTGTGCAACATGGGAAGGGCAAAAACTTCCAATATCTCCCCTAAGGGAATCAATGAAGAAGAAGACCCGTCCATGGAAGCTGAGATTGAGAGGGCATCTGTTCATGCCGCTCTCCATAAAAAGGGACCAAACCACCAGTTCTCAATAATCCAAACACCATCAGATTACCAAGGTAAAAAATTCAAAACCTTGATTGACTGTGGCAGCACTCATTCCTTCATTTCACCAGCTTGTGTAAGAAGGTTAGGAATAGCCACTGTAGCCGCACCTACCCTGCTTGTTGAACTAGCAAATTGGCAAAAAATCACTTGCACAAGACAAACTGCTAAGGTGGAATTCCTACTCGAAGACAAACCCACATCTGTTAAGTTTAGGGTAATAAATCTAGGAGTCCATGAGTGCCTACTCGGGATGGATTGGCTAGTCCTTAATGATGCTCACATCTATTGTGGGAAAGGACAAGTCTCCTTTCAGAATCCTAAGGGCGAGCTAGTGTGACAACATAGGGAAGAAGCAGGTAAACCAAAGATCCAGCTAACTAAGGCAACACGAATAGTTCAGAGGATAAGGAAAGGATTACTCGTCTACCTGATCAAGATAAAAAAATCAGAATAGGTAGAGGACACCTTTGAAGAACCATCTTGGCTAAAAGAGTATGTGGACGTGTTCCCAGAAGAGTTGTCTGAATTACCACCACCAAGGGAAGTGGATCATGAAATTAAAATAACACTAGGAGCTGCACTAGTCGCAAAAAGGCCCTACAAGATGTCCATTCCCAAAGCTATTGAGTTAAAGGAACAACTCAAATAGCTATTGGACCAAGGGTATATACGGCCCAAAAACTCTCCTTGGGGAGCTCCAGTCTTGTTCCAAAAGAAGAAGGATGGTACACTTCGCCTTTGCATCGATTATAGAGGCCTGAACCAAGTAACCATGAAAAATAAATATCCTATCCCAAGGATAGACAAGTTACTTGATCGATTACAAGGAGCAAAAATCTTTTCCAAGATCGATTTGAGATAAGGGCATATCCGCGTCAAAGAAGAAGATATTCCCAAGATGGCATTCAACACAAGATATGGTCATTTCGAATTCAGAGTAATGTCTTTCAGATTGACTAATGCCCCTGCCACCTTTAACAGGCTAATGCAAGACATATTTAGACCATATCTTGACGATTTTGTGCTTGTCTTCTTTGATGATATCTTGGTTTATTCCAAGGAAGAGGAGGATCATGAATCCCAAGTTCGCATTGTCCTTGGGACGACAAGAACTCACAAGCTCGATGCTAAGAAGAAAAAGAGTGCCTTCCTCAAGAGGTAGATTGAATACCTTGGATTATTGTGTCAAATGAGGGAATCTCTATAGATCCTACAAAGGTCAAGGATGTCCAAGAGTAGCCTCCACCAACTACTGTTAAAGAAGTGCATAGCTTTCTTGGATTAATGGGTTGGTACAGGATCTTCATTAAGGACTATGCCTTAATTGTGGCTCCCCTTACAAATTTGCTGAAGAAACAGGTTGCCATAGCACGGACGCCCACTGAACAATCAAGTTTTGATCAACTCAAGCATAGCTTAGTGACAACACTGATTCTAAAGCTCCTAGACTTGAGCAAGGAATTTGAAGTTGTCACGGATGCCAGTTCACTTGCACTAGGCTGTGTACTATTGCAAGGAGGTCATCCTATAGCATATTCTTCGAGGAAGCTAAAGACCCATGAAAGGAATTATGCTACCCATGACTTGGAGCTATTAGTAGTTATTCATGCTCTCAAGCTTTGGTGACACTATTTACTTGGCAACAAGTTCTCTTTGGTCACAAACCATAAGAGTCTTAAATGGATATTCACCCAGATCGACCTCAATATGAGGCAACAACGTTGGATTGAAGTTCTATAAGAATATGATTTTGAGATCAGATATTGACCTGGCAAGGAGAATGTAGTCACTGATGCCTTAAGTTGCAAAGCGTTCCTCAATTCTCTTATTATGGAGGAACCCTCGATGGCAAAATCATTGGCAGTTATGGTATCAATTCCTAGCAACCCTATCCTTGAACTAGCAAAGGAGGAAGCTAGCCATGGCCTAGAGTATCTGAAGATGATGAAGGAGATATTGGGGAAGGACCAAAACCCCAAACTTAAAGTCAAATATCAAGAATTTTCTGTCAATGAGGGACTTGTCTACTTTAGAACAAGATTATGCATACCGTCAAGCAGGAAACTCAAACAAAGAATACTTTGGGAAGCACATGATTCCCCCTTTTTAGGCCATCCCGGATATGTCAAGACCCTTAACACGGTTAGGAAGAGCTACCATTGGGAAAGGCTTAAGGGAGACGTGCTCAAATATGTCATGGAATGTTTGTCTTGCCAGTGCATTAAAGCAGAACATGTCAAGATGCCTGGGAAGTTGCAACCTCTTGACATTCCCCAGATGAAGTGGGAATTTATCAGTTGGACTTTGTTGTTTGATTACCTTCAGTCCAAGGAGGATACAACTCAATTATGGTTATTGTAGACATGCTTACTAAGGTTGCACACCTCATTCTAGTCAAGACAAACTATAAAGCTTTAGACGTTGCCAGGTTATTCATCAAGGAAATATTCAGACTCTATGGGTTATTGAGAAGGATTGTTAGTGATCGTGATTCCCTCTTCACATCTCACTTTTGGAGAGGGATATTTGAGGCCATTGGGACTCAACTCTATTTCAATACAGCCTATCACCCTCAGACTGATGGCCAAATAGAGAGGGTCAATTAGGTCATTGAAGATATCCTTAGGGAATATTGTTGTCGCGAACCCAAGAAATGGATCCAATATCTACCATTGGTGGAGTTCACCTATAATGCTTCTTACCAACAAAGCATTCAAACGACACCTTTTCAAGCATTGTATAGGCATGATTGCCATATCCCATTGAACTTTTCAGATCCTACCTTGGGGGTAGAAGCTTCCAAGAAGATGCTTGAGGAGATGGATGAGGAGGTTAAAACCTTCAAACAAGATATTAGAGCCACCAAGGATAGGCAGAAAGCCTATGAGAATCTAAATAGACAAGAGCGACTCTTTAAAGAAGGGGATATGGTTTTTATTCATGTACGACCCAAGAAGAGTTCCTTATCACTGGGAGAATTTAGGAAACTGAGTCCAAGGTATTCTGGACCCTACAAGATCCTCAAATGCCTAGGGCCCAGTGCCTACAAACTCCAACTCCCTGAGAACGTAAAGATTCACAATGTATTCCATGTTAGCCTATTAAAGAAATATATATCCAATCCTAGCCATGTACTCAATGACCAACAAGTTGTAATGCCAAGCGAAGGAGTCCTTGAGCTCTAGCCAGATAGAATCCTAGACAGCCAGGAAAAGAGATTGAGGAGTAGAACCCTCAAAGAGTACCTCATCCAATGGAAGGACTATCCAGAGGAAGATGTGACATGGATTGACGAGAATAATCTCAACCAGCAATATCCCCAATTCATTTCGAGATGAGGACATCTCAATTCCTTAAGTAGGGAAGGATGTAACACTCCATCGTCGTCCGATGTCGCCAACAGATTCCCCCCTATTACAGTCACCGTCGCTGTCAAATTTCTCCCCCCTCTTTACCTTGTTATTTTTGAAATAAAAATGAATGATTTTTAATTACCTTTTCCTCCCCTCCCTTTCAATGCCATCGGATGACAGAGGGAGGGGGATTTGACTACGAGATGGAGGGGGAGTTGAATTGATTGTTAACATGATGAAGAAGACATCGATGGAATGGGGGGTTGCAACCAAAAGATGGCTGTGATGACAACACATGGATGTGACAAGGGGAGGGAGCTGAAATTATTAGGTGAAGGAGGAGATCCCAATGATAAAAAGAAGCTAAAAGCATACTCAACGAAGGTAAAGAGGGAGATAATGCATGCATCCATCACTATCGGCTTACACCTAACAGACTCCCAAAATTTGTTTGTGCTTAGGACCTCAAGCACTCAACATGCAGTCGATCCATGACAAAACCCTATCATGGTATTATTTCCCCCACATTAATACCCACTAGTCCCTTATATAATCTCCCCCCTCCTTAAGAAGAGGGAGACACCATTCTTCTCTTCTCCCCCCCGCTGCTAAGCTTAAGAGAGAGAGAGAGAGGTAGTGAGGGAGAGTAAGAGAGAGAGAGAGGGAGAGAGTAAGAGAGAGAGGGAGAGAGTTAGAGAGAGATGGAGAAGAGGCTCAAGAACCAAACCCCTCCTTGAGCAAAGGCTCGATTGCCGTCTTTCCCCATTGGAAGCCTCCTAATCTCTTCATCGATTGCCTCAAGCTGACAAGGACTCCGCAAAAGGCAAGATAAGGCATAGTAACTCTGGCAGCAAGGAGTCATTCGAAGGGAGCGAAGGCCGCCTCTCCAACTCCACAATGATCCCAAAGCATAAGCTCTCCCAAGAAATTGGAAAAGTTGCGATTACAGGGAAAGGGTCGAGGAAGACGCCACTATCAACACGAACGGATTATCAGGTGGAAACGCTAACTCGACTCTCCAAAACTAGGTACCGCTACCACATTAGAAACTGAAATAGAGTATTTAAGCATAAGCATTATTAGAAATGAAGTCATGCCTCGCGTCAGGTAGTTGCATATTTTGAGAGGTAGCTGAAAGAGGTTTAATAATCATGGAATGTCAAAAATAAAATGGGTATCTATGGGTATGGCAAAAACAAGTCTAGAAATAAGATCTAACTTCCGCAGATGCATCATAGATGATCAAGGTACATAAATATTCCATAGACCATCACAGAGAATTAACTTGCAATTTCAACAGATGCATGTACACTCGCATTTGAGTAATTAGGTCATGCCTTATGAGTTGCATAAATGTATTGAAAGGGATTTCTACGAATAGGGACCTTGCATCGCATTGAAAACATAGGGGAGACTTGCATTGGGACTTGCATGGCATCATGAATAGCTTCAATTTTACCACATAATGGGATATGCATCTAAAAAGGTAGATTAGGATGCGCACATGAATTATTGAGCTTGTTTCAAAAGGATAGTTTGGTAAACAAGATCTGGCTGATAAGTGAAGCGAAGGTTTAGCTCACCTAGAACCTTTTGCAAAATAAATCGGCTTGTCCTTTACTGTCAAGATTGTGGGAGAGAAGGAAGGAGCCTCACTTGTAGCTTTCTTGCTTGCACAATGGGGGAATACACACACAGGTGGAGGCTGAAAATAGTTTTCCTCTTCTTAGTTGTGTAAGCCAAAAAGAACTCTCATACAAAGAAATAGAAGAACCCTATATATGGGTCTCAAACCAAACTCAACTAGCTAAGGTGGCATACTAACTGAACCACAAATTAGAGTAGATAAGGATAGCTGTCATCTAGCTATTATTCATCAGCGGTGTACCAACCGCATCTGCAGCTAACAAGTCGGTGACATAAATGCACAATGGTTACCCTGGCATATCACGAGTGGAGCTCGATATCTCAACACTCCCCCTCGAGCTCAATCCCAATTCCTGCACACCAAGCAGGTCTCTAAACTTGCGCAGCTTCTCTGCGCCCAATGCCTTCGTAAATATGTCAGCTACCTGATCCTCTGTGCTGACATAAACTAGATCAATAAGACCTAGTAAAACCCTCGCTCGCACATAGTGATAATGCACCTCAATGTGCTTTGTTCTAGCATGATAGACTGGGTTATTTGCCAAGTGTATACTACTCATGCTGTCACAATAAATGACAACTGGCCCATCTGTAGGCTGATGCATATCATAAAGTAGCTTATGCAACCAAGCTACCTCACATGCAGCCATTGCTGCGCCCCTGTACTCAGCCTCTGTGCTCGACAAGGCAACTGTAGGTTGTTTCTTGTTGCTCCAAGTGACTGCAGCACTCCCAAAAGAGAACACATATCCACTGGTAGATCGTCTATCAGAAATACTACTAGCCCAATTAGCATCAGTGTATCCATGCAACTGTATCTGAACCCCAGTCTCATAAAATAGTCCATACTGCAATGTGGACTTCACATACCTGAGTATGCATCTAGCCGCATCCAAATGCGGTTTCCTTGGAGCCTGCATAAACTGACTTACCAATCCAACAACATAGCTCAAATCTGGCATGGTAATAGTCATATAAATCAAACTTCCTACTATGCGTCTGTACATAGTAGGGTCTTTGAGAAGCTCACCTGCATCTGCGCTCTCAGCTTTACATTCTGCTCCAAAGGAACTAAAATAGGCTTACAGTCTGCCATCCCATATTTGGACAGCATGTCCAATCCATACTGCCTCTGCAAGAGCCATATCCCACTTGGTGATCTAATCACCTCAATGCCCAAGAAATAACACAGCTCTCCCAAATCCTTCATCTCAAACTTCTGCTTCAATAGCATTTTCACATGAAGGATATCTTCATCACTGTCACCTGTCATAATCAAATCATCAACATAAATGACAAGTAGCATAATACCTTTCTCTGTTTTTCTCACATAAAGTGAGAAATTTGCCTTGGAAATCTGAAAGTCAATAGTGACAAGATACTATCCTATCTTGTCAGACCATGCTCTAGGTGCTTGCTTCAAGCCATACAAGGCTTTCTTCAACCTGCAAACAAACTCAGGATGAACAACATGCACATAACCTAGTGGCTGCTCCATATAGACCTCTTCTTGCAAATCACCATGCAAGAAGGCATTCTTTACATCCATCTGATGTAAAGACCATCCCTTTGATGTAGCCATAGCAATGACTGCTCTTACGGTTGCCATCCTTGCAACCGGACTGAACGTTTCTTCATAATCAATGCCATATGTTTGTGCATACCCCTTGACTACTAATCTTGCCTTGTATCTATTCACAGAACCATCTGCATTGTGTTTCACCTTATAAACCCACTTACAACCAATTGCATGCTTATCTTTAGGCAAAGGTACCAATTCCCATGTAGCATTTGCTTCCAAGGCATCTATTTCTTCATCCATGACTTTCTCCCATTTTTCTTTTCCCATGGCTTGCTCAAAAGAAGTGGGTTTTGGTTCCTGTATCACTTTGACCATATATGCATAGTGAATGGCTGTAAATCCATCATATTTCAGCCTATCCACAGGATACCTAGCTCTAGTAGACCTACGCAAAGTAGGTTCACTCCCAGGTGCTCTCAAAACATCCCTGTTCTTCCTTACTCCACGTGTAACAATAGAAGGAATACCCAACTCATTATCAATGCTCTGTTCTGAGCCACTGGATTCACCATCCACATAAGAGTGACTTGCATTCACATCAAACATGGGCTGATCAACCTTCTCTTTTCCTTTTCGTGATACCTGCATACCACTATCTGTATTGCTTTGAGAAGATTCTCCTGATCTCAATCTGCTTGTTCATGGCGAAGAATGTGAACCACTACTAGAGGACACTCCAGGTCCACTAATATCTTGTGACTTCTGCTGTGAATTCTGTGCAGCATTACCATTTTGTGCATCTACATTATCAATCACATTTACTGGTTTATACCAGCTACTCATCTCATAAAAAACAACATCTCTGCTCACTGTAAACTTATGAATAGAAGGGTTATAGCATCTATACCCTTTTTGTTGCAGAGAATAACCAATAAAGATGTACTTCTCAGCTTTTGGATCCAACTTGGATCTCAACTCATCTGGCACATGAACATAGGCAATGCAACCAAAAATTTTCGAATGAGAAATATCTGGTTTCCTACCAGTATACCTCTCCTCTGGAGTCATGCCATGTATTGCTGCAGTGGGAGTCCTGTTCATTATGTAGACTGCTGTAGCAACTACCTTAGCCCAGTAAAAATTAGGCAAGTCTTTTTCGTTGAGCATGGCACGAGATACCTCTCCAATATGCCTATTTTTTCTTTTTGCAATTCCATTTTGCTGTGGGGTATGACTACATGAATATTGCTGCTTTATGCCATGCTCTTGCAAGAACCTTGCAAACTCATTTGAGAGGTACTCTCCCCCTCCATCTGACCTTAGGCATTTTATTTGCAGGCTTGTTTCTTTTTCAACCATAGCTTTAAGAGTTTTGAAATGCCCAAAAACTTCACTTTTCTTTTTCATAAAATACACCCAAACTTTTCTACTATAGTCATCAATAAAATTGACAAAATAATAACAGCCTCCAATAGATGCAGCTTTAGTAGTCCACACATCAGAGTGGATTAATTCCAATGGCTTCTTACTCTCTTGAACATGTCTAGAAAATGGTTTCCTTGCCTGTTTTCCAAACTGACAGGCTTCACATACCTTATGCATTTCCGCAACCTTGAATTTAGGCAATCCTGCAACAATATTTTGGGCTTGCATTGATTTTAGTCGCTGTACATTAACATGACCAATGCGTTTATGCCAGATATCAATATCTGCAACTACAGAGTTCCATGTGCAAACATTGCTACACTCAATTCAGGCATGTCTGCATCCAATGTAAACATTCTGCCCTTCTTATTTCCTTTTGCTATCAAGAGACCTTTATTTTTCATATCCTCAACAAAGCATCCATGAGGATTAAATCTGACCTGCAAGCCCTGCTCAACCATTTGACCAACAGAAACTAGGTTCTTGGTGATATTCGGGACATGAAATACATCCGACAGGTATTTCTTTTTCCCATCCTGCATAGACAAAGGAATATTTCCAATCTGCACAATAGGATGTGCAGTATCATCACCAGTCTCCACAAATCCTGGTTTTTCCATTTTCCTTGCATCCTACATCCATTCTGCATGACCTGTCATGTGGTTTGATGCACCTGAGTCAACATACCACACTTCGTTGCTTTCTTCTACACTTGTCACAGAATTGTTCATGTGCTGTTCCATAAACAAATGCTCATTTTTGTCATCACCCTGTCTACTAGAAGATGCATAATTCCCTTGTTGCAATTTTTCATTCATGATGTCATTCTGCTTTTTATAGCAGTCTTTAGCCATATGACCCATTTTACCACAATAGTAGCATTCAATATTGCTGTTTGCATTTTGGCCTCTTTGCCATCCACCACGACCTCTTTGGCTCCCCCTGCCTCTAGAGTTACCACGTCCTCCTCCATAGGACTGGTTTTCTTGAGTTTGCTGCATATTCTGATTTCTACCACGGCCTCCAGATCGGCCTCCAGATTAGCCTCCTCTACCTCTGCCTCTACCTCTTCCAGCATTTGAGTAGAAGACATCTTCTTTTGAAGTTACTCCTGAAGAAGATGCACCACCATTTCTCTGCTCCTTAGAAATTAGAAGAGCAATCAACCCCTCAAAATCAGGAAATCTTTCACGAACAGAAATGGATGTTCGGAACTGTGCATAATCCTTTCCTAGACAATTCAAGGTCACAGAAACTAAATCATCATCTTCCACTGGCGACCCAATGGAAGCAAGTGCATCTGCAATCTTCTTCACCTTCATGTGGTAGTCATTGATGCTCATACTTTCTCTTTGCACATTGTGCAACTCTTGCTTGAGCTGCATTTTCCTGGATTGCGTATTTGTGCTATACATTTTTGACAAAGTATCCCATGCCTCCTTTGGCGTACTTGCATCCTGAATATGCACAATCATAGACAGTCAGTACATAACTTTCCTGGCTCTCTCATGCCATGCTTTAAATGCCTGCATTTGCTGTTGATTGAGAACATCAGGAAGAACTGGTTCTTCTTCATTTCCTGCAACGAATTCCCAATATCCTTTTCCCATAAGGAAATTCATCATTCTAAACTTCCATGCTTGGAAGTTATTCTTGTCAAGCTTTTCAGTGACAATCTGTGAAAGAGAATCAGACGCCATTACAGAACACTGTAAAAAATTCTGTCACTGCAAAAAGCACAGCTTCAACCTCACAAGGGCAAATCTGCAAAACCGACGAAAGTGGTATTTGACCACACAGTCACTTCCTAGTGACGATTTTGCATCAACAGGCAACAAGGATGATTCTATAACTCGCAATGTCTCTGTGTAGAGGCATACGATGCAATTTCTACAGTAACTTTTCACCGACCTGTAGAACAGTGGTCGCACAGCAAAAAACAAGGCCTTTTCCTGAGTGCGTGCAGAAAACTTCCGCCTCCAAAACAGGCCTTGAAATGGCCTCAAATCAAAAAAACAGAGCAACCAAGGGCTAATGCCATTTTCCCGCAGCATATACTGCCCTCTTGCTACACCGTGAAGGGTGTCTCAATCTGAGACAATGCACTCTTGCACCTTCCGGCTGTGCTACCTACAGAGACTTGCTCCCAAACTCGAAAAAATGAAAGCAACACTGGTTCTCTTACCAGAACACCGCGAACTTGGTTTGCTTTCTTGAGCTCCTTACCACGAACCAGGCTCTGATACCATGTCAAGATTGTGGGAGAGAAGGAAGGAGTCTCACTTGTAGCTTTCTTGCTTGCATAATGGGGGAATACACACACAGGTGGAGGCTGAAAACAATTTTCCTCTTCTTAGTTGTGTAAGCCAAAAAGAACTCTCATACAAAGAAATAGAAGAACCCTATATATGGGTCTCAAACCAAACTCAACTAACTAAGGTGGCATACTAACTGAACCATGAACTAGAGTAGATAAGGATAGCTGTCATCTAGCTATTATTCATGGGCGGTGTACCAACTGCAGCTGCACAGCTAACAAGTCAGTGACATAAATGCACAACGGTTACCCTGGCATATCACGAGTAGAGCTCGATATCTCAACACTTATGACCATATTCATACTTGAAGTCAACATGCTCAAGGTCTCTAGCCCAATAGCCAACTGCGATGAGGCCAAAAACATGCCGAGGTATATCGTCTCCAAAATATGAAACATCCCGTAACTAACACAAGGAAGATCGAATGTAGTACCCACAAGGAGACTGACTACTCGCCAAGCTACATTGATGCTTGTAGCTATCTTGGAAATGGTAAGTAAACTTAGTTTATGTTGTTCTACAAAAAGAGTAAATATAAGTATTCGTTATCGTGAAGACAAGGAGATCCTAGGGTAAGCCTAGAACCCGATAGAGTTCTAATATAGGAAAAGACGATTACCAATTGACCCAACAAAACCCTAGACCAAGATCTTAAGATAGGGGATCAAAGGATAGTAATCCAGGGAAGCCCTCACTTAAGCTATAGTAAAATTTTCCTACTCTAATACATAGTAGTGAGGTCAAGCAGAGGGTATTCCCCATCCCCTAGGAAAGGCGATGTTAGCGTCAAAGATGAGGACTCCACCTTAGCAAGTGTCTTGAGAGCACTCGCCTTCATTGTTTGTTTGTGCTTGTAAATCTAGGTTAAATGTATGTGAATGGAATGAATGACCCAAGCTCATAATGGAAAGTTGAATAATAAATCAGGTTGAATTCAAGGAGGGCGGGCCAAGCTACCCCCATTTAATTGCCAACCCTAGCTAAGGGGGTTCCAAATAACTATGACGGGAACATGGACCAAACCCGCCACGAGAGGTCTCTCCGTAGGTTAGTTTGAATGTAGAAGGGCACTTGGATGCCAAAAGGGGCCTTTGGCCGTAAATTCCTTACCTTTGGGTCCTACTCAAACCCTCTCTATGCTCAACCACACCAACACAACGCTAATTTGCAGCACAAAATTATTCTTCCGTGCAAGGGTACTAAAGAAGGTTTCATCGATAGCATATGCATTCAACACTCAAGAATGTAAGTTTTTTTCTTAAATATGAGTAAGTTGTGAATGACTTGAACACTTCTACTAAATCATACCCAAAAATACCAAACGTATGAAATGCGATGGGTGCTAGGTTTCTCTTGTCCAGATGAGGCCGTGCAATTCATATGACTAAGACCTGCAAGTTTCTGTTGTAACATGGGTACTAGGTTTCTCTTGTCCATTAAAGCCATCCTCGCGTCTCATGCATTTAACTTCATGTAGGTTATAGAACTTTGAATCTCTTTTAAGTTTCATAAGTTATAGAACTTCAAGCTTCAAGTAAATAACTAAGTTGAAATGAAAGAATCTCTTTTATTCTTTTAAATGCATGTGTGTCTGTTGGAAAAACATATACTACAAAGTCGAAATTTTAAAAAAAATCAATCAAGAGGGATAAAGATGTTTAGGGTAAATAAATTTTCCCAAAAAGTAGTCTTAAAGTTGAGTTGATTCTTGTAGAAGGTTAAAGGTGAAGATACCTCCTAGAATAGATGAGTTGAATACGACTAGGCCTGCCATGTTTGTTATGTGATGTATGAAACATGAATGGTGTTATATTCTTTTTTTCGAGTAAGGCCATATCGCGTTTCATCCAACTTGAGCCTGCATTGTTCCTCTTATGCCATATGAAATGCTATATGGTGTTGAGTTCCCTAATCTTCAAGGCCTACTTGCATTTCATACGTCTTCATATTATTTTATTGAAATTGGATTTAGACTTTGAGATTAGTGTTTGCCTGCTGCTTCATGATTGTAGATATATTGATATGAGAGATTAGGAGATCTTTCCTAATTTGTTAGTATTATTTGTTTTTTTGGATGTTTTAGATGGCTAGAACTAGGTCCACTGTAAGGAAGCAGAAAGTTGATCCTAGAGGTCTTGCTTTAAAGATACATCAATCCTCCAAGCCTTCCAAACTTTCAAGGAAGTCAAAGCCAAGAAGAAGGTTCTCACAGCATGTGAGGCGTCTTAAGGATATTAGAAGTGCAATGAAGGCTCTGAATAATGCAATTCCAAAGCTATCTTTTCAGAGGCTTGTCAGAGAAAGCATAGTCTATAGAGTTTTAGATGGACTAGGGCGGCAAGTCTCAACTGTATTCAGGAGGCTACATAGGATTTTTTGATTGAGTTTTTCCAAGATTCTTATATCTGTACGGCTCATGCACATAGGTTTACGCTTATGGATAAAGACATGATTATTCTCAGGAGATTGAGATACAGGTTTTCAAAGGTCCTTGAGCTAGTCCCTCTTTTTGATGTTAAGGCTTTCAATATTTTAAAGGTGCCTCCATATAGAAAAAAGAAAAATGATATTGGTCTAAAGGTTGAAGATGTTATGCATGAAAAGTACACAAGACATCATGAGAAAGAGGATAAGGCCACAGTAGAGCAGGGAGATAAATGGAGGGAGTTTAAAAGAAAGAAGGAAGAAGAAAAGAAAGCAGAAAAACTCCCATCTTTTAAATAGGAGTTATCTACCCTTCTTGAAAGGGCTGACTCTAAGGGCTTCAATGTTTCTTACTTTTTACTACTGATATTAACAAGAGATCTAATATGGTATTTTTGGACTACGATTGTGTTCAAATTCTCTAGAATAAAGTGAGAGAAGTAAATGACTTGATTCTTCTTGTTGGGATGAGGTAAAGTTTATCAAAATTTGTTTAAACTTACCATATTTTTCTAGCAATAGACTTGCTCGTTGATGCTTACTATCTCTATTCCTTTGCTAGGTGTGTAATGCATGAGCTCCCCTTCGATATACAACAAAAGATTGAGGTTCTTGATCCATCCATCTCATACTATATGAGGAGTGAGCTTGATGCAAGTGCTTTTGACCATTGATTCAATTCAATTGACTTTGAATCTTTGGAGCTTCTTCTAATTCCATAAAATAAAAAGTAAGTAATTTGATATTTTTAAAGATTTTATGAGATATTTTTTTGCTAGATTATTGAAATATTTTTGTTTTCAGTTCTCATTGGAGCGTAATTGGAATAGACTGTGTGGAGAGGCAATGTTTCCTCATCAATTCTATAAAAGGAAGCCATGGAAATGCCAAGTTGTAAGTTATATAATCTAGGGTTTCCTTGATATTTTGATCTTTTTGTTGCAGGTAATCTAAATATTTTGATTTTTCTTTTGTAATAACTCTAAATTTTATTGCCTTTTTGGTATAGAGTTTGCAAAAGATTGATTGAAGTGCTAGAGAAAATGCCTCCCATGCCTTCTGACTTACTTGCAACAATGCAATATAGACAAGTTGTGGTAAGTTATTGATTAATATGGTTGAAACATACTAAGAAAATTTATTCTAAAAACTACCATAAACAAGTTACTCTTGTTGATTGCAGTGTCCTCATTAGGATGATAGTTACTCTTGTGGTTGGAGAGTAATTGTAAATGCCAGAAGATTGATTCAGTTTATTTATCTCAATGACGATAACCTTATAAAGGTATAAATGTGAAACATACTAAACCTTAAGATATAGTTTTATTGAAAAATAGTCCATTGTAAAAAATAACAATAAACTAAAAATATATTCTTACAAATGTATGACAGTTTACAAGGGATTGCTATAAAAGTGAGCACGTTTGGTATATAAGAGCAAAGCTCTTAAAGTACATA
Source organism: Lygodium microphyllum (assembly GCF_053477565.2). NCBI lineage: Eukaryota > Viridiplantae > Streptophyta > Polypodiopsida > Schizaeales > Lygodiaceae > Lygodium > Lygodium microphyllum. Next base: position 83,113,260 of record NC_141154.1, on the reverse strand, counting down.
ATGACTAATTGTATACAACCGATAAGAAGTGGGGGCTTGGACATTGAAGGAGAGGAGGTGCATGTAGCTACAACACATGAAGATATGCCTTCAACAACCAAAGCATCAAAGATAGACAAAAGGACTTCTAGAAAGGATGTTCCTTCTCAAAAAAATAGCTTTACCTCAGATTGTAAGCCCTTGTGTATAAGTCATGGAGATGGCTGACAAATATTTGTACATGTATTTTATATTGATAGTAAAGAGATCTTTTCTTCAATATCCTTGCATTGTATATTCTTCTCTCTCCTCGTTGATATCTGTAAAAAAAATGTTACAATGTTTATTAATCAGGAAGTGAAATCAGATATACACCTAAATGAATATAGTATGAAATAAAACTTACTCATTTGTTATTAAGTTGAAACATAAATGATTATGGTAGTTCAATATCTTCATTCTGTAAATCCATCCTCACTTGATGTAGCGTATATGATGATCTAACATTTAGGATTGCAATAATATCCTCATTGTAGCAAACATCAAGATCCACTATAGGATCTTTGCTAAAATTATCAAGATTTTGGTCTAAAGCGGCAAGACTATCGCCAACATAATGCCATCTACTATAATAAAAGCTAAGGATGAAATTTTGAGTAGCAATCATATATTTACAAGCTATAGAGTCTTGATCTCTCTTACATATAAATTTCCCTTCTGTCCTAGTGTCCCATGCCTCATCAACAAATTGTATAACATGATCATATGCTAGTCTCTTCACTAAAAGCATAGCCTTTGATTTTCTTGTCTCAGCACATTAGAAAAGAAGTCAACAAATATATCAATAGGCATGAACAAAGTAACTTTGCTTAGCCTACTTGAGATATTAGGTTTTAAAAATCTATGTATCTAAAAAAACATTTTACATCTATAGCCCTTAATAGTAGCTAGACTTGGCAAAGGCCACTCAAAGCTTGAAAAATCTAGCAAAGGAAGGGGGGATATTGATCCCCATTGTCTACGCTGCATGGGGACAATATAAGAATGGTCATAGAAGAATATTCCATTCTTTGCAAGCTTTGTCTTCTTTCTACCTTTGTACATCTCTTCTCCAATCAAGCCATGCATCACATCAATCACATCAACAATAGACTCAACCGGTTGCCATTCCTCAAGATTAGAGGGATAGACATCTACAAGACAAATGAACAAATGTTATAATGGAAAACCTTAAACCAAGTTCAAGAAAAAAAAACACTTTAAGAATTAAATCCTTACAATTTGGTTTATGCATTGGAAGATTTGAACTTCCAGGTTCCAAATATAGCTCTCTATGCATAAACACATATTGCATTAGAACCTCTTTTATCCTATTCTTATTTACTACAAGTTTGAAATCTTGGATTCTACCCTTCCAAGCATAGATGAATGAGCTCTCATATCTTCGCCTTTTCCCACGTTTTTCTTGTTGCATGGTGATCCAACTACCTTTGCTAATAATTGTAGGAATCCATCTTCCATCTTTTTGGAATGAGTTAAACACTGATATGGATGTAATTTGGGAGCTTGGACACCTTGTTGAAGGTCAAATTTCTGTATCCATAGCACAAAGAGAGAGAGAGAGAGAGAGAGAGAGAGAGAGAGAGAGAGAGAGAGAGAGAGAGAGAGAGAGAGAGAGAGAGAGAGAGAGAGAGAGAGGACTAGGCTACCACGAGAGGGACAAAAGAAAGGAGAGAAAAACATGAGAGGGACAAAAGAAAGGAGGGAAAAAAATATGTGCCAAGATTTTTACTAATTTGAATTTAGAGTAAACATGTAATTATTATTAAGTTAGACATATCATTAAATAAAAGAGGCCGAGACTATATATCATTAATGCAAAGAATGTCATAATCACGAATATAAGAGGCTAAAAATTGATATTGATAATACAAATTTGTAATATTATTATATATGTATGTTTTTGTAAAATATTTTTTTACCTTTTTAAAAATAGAAGTTTCATTATGGAGGCTTTGCTCCTATTAGTATAGAGCACTCTCTTTCTATCTCCTAAACGGCATTTTCACGACCTCAAAACTTCCCTAATGGGGGTCCCCTGCTTCATGCAGAGATCCATCAACTGTTTAAGTCAATACATCTATGAAGCAGGGCTCTGTTTTGCATAAAGTTCATGAATATTTTCCCATAGATTCCATGCACTCTGATCTTCATCTTCAACAACATTATTATGGGCCTCTTTAGAGAGTGATAAAATGATAGTGGACTTGTGGACTTGCATAGTGCATTTAAATCAGTCCAATCATCATCATCCATATTCTCGAGTTTAATACCTTTGCTTCTTAATAGCTTAATCTACAAAATTTGCACCAAAACCTACCATATTTGAGACTTCCAATAGCCATAGTTGGTGCAATCCAACTTGGCAATGTTAAACAAAGTCATATCTTTGAGATGACCAGCCATAATGAGTTAAACAGAGGAAGACTATGCAAAAAATAGGCTATTGTAATTAGCAGTAAACATGCCAAAACCATTGCCAAAATAAGCTGAAAATAAGAGAAACTACTAGAATGACTAGGTGTCCACCAAATAGTACCAAAAGTACATCAAAAGGACACGATTAAGATCAATAAATACATCACAATCCGCATAAAATAGCTTGTTGTAATAAATGACAGCAATGAGTAAATGAGAGCGAACAGTGAGCTAATAGAGATCCAATGACAATAGTGATTGCCAAGTCCAATCCTACATCAAACGGGCATAGTAGAGGCACTATGATAGCCAATGAACAGGAACTAAACACCCAAATGTGTCAAGAGAGTTTGTTAGTACAATTGATACATCCCATGAGTAATAAGCAAGGTGTACACACCACTAGCAAGACCTAACAGAGATCGGTGTATGCTCAATGAAGATGGATCAAATTAACTCATAAGCATTCAATAGTAGACATGGAAGCATCTACCAAGCAAATATCATAGTCAAGGACATGTAAGAGATCCCTGTCTCAAATCTCAAGAAATAGCTCAAATGCATAACCCGCAAGCTCTGGCTAAAGCTTCCACTGGCACAAAAGTTGATGGAAAATGAGCAACCAAGCTCAGAGTTAGCATGTAAACGAAGCTCAAATGAGGCTCAAAATACATTCCAGAACCATCCAAGACATTTTTCAACCTCCGTATACATTTATGTAGTCATATGAGTCCATGGGAAGCACCCATGACCAATAGGTAGAGTATACATTGACCAAATAGGCTTCAGTCCTAGTTATTACGTCAATAAATTCACTATCAAAACTAAGTAAATCAGTCCTCAAATGAAGCTCAAAGCCACCTCAAATCATGGGCATATGATATACCAATGTACTAGCATCAATAGTACACATCGGGAGTGCATATAGAACACCCGAATCTTAGCTAGAAGAAATAGGTACATAAAATCCCTGTTAAAAGAGGTTTAGCCCTGTTGTATACAATAGTGAATACATGATCAAACCAAGCTATTTTAGTACCAAAATCAGCTCCAAGTCCAACGCATAACATGGGCATAGAATTCCCATACATGTAGTCATCACTTCAGCATAACCAGGCATCATAAGACCAACAAAGCTAACCATAGAAGCATCAAATAGAGGGATGCCTTGTATTTCCAGCCAGCCAAAATAGATTAAATGAAGTGGTCAAATCAGTCCAAAATCAACTCCAAGCAATGACATAGCATCCTCGAATATATAAGCATTAACCGAGCATCATCCAACCAATGGCAATGAGTGTAGACATCAAAGATAAGTGATGTCCTATTTTATGACAGTCTGTGGACTATTATAACAGTCCAAAACTGAAGCTTATTGCTCAAATGGAATGCCAATATTGGTAGGATCAATGCCAAGCATCAAAACCAAGTGTATAAGTGCTTGTATAGCTGCCCAATGAAGAAGATATGTCGAGAAGGCTCCCAAGAAGAATGCAACCATAGGAATCTCGAACGGAGTGGCTATGGTTGCCACAAAGAGATGACTACTACAGGTATTCGAATGGAAGTGGACCGAGCTCGTGAAGAAGAAGGCTCTGATACCAATTGAAGGGAGGTAAGCCTTGAAGTGGAAGCATGAGTGGGAGCGAGAGCTATGGTAGAAGGAGAAAGAGCAAGAGAGAGAGACACACACAATGTGGTAACTCCAATAGTCACAATGTGTGATCGACCTTCCCTTTATTCAAATGTCACTGAGAAATGATACTCAATAACTATCCCTATTGTCAAATACTCATGAGGTGACCTGAGTGACATCCTAGCCAAGTCGACTAGAATAACCCAACCTCGTGCAAGGCACACAAGTCCTAGCAAGAGGCCCAATCTAACTCCATATCACTTATTAGGATCCACTAATGACAAATGATAAAAATGCTAAGCCCTCTTTTATTGGTGGGGATGGTTCATTGGCCATTTCTTTGATTGTAGTGTCCCAAGAAGATCAAGGCATTGGCATCGAGCCTGACTCAAACCTAAGAACCTACCAAAACCTTGCAATGTGACACACATATTATATATGATTTCTATTTTTTTTCTTCAAATCCCACAAATAGATCTTATCCTAAGGGGATAGGGCATCGACCCCAAGCCTCCTATCTTGAATCCAGAAATCTACCAAGCTCTCGCAAGTCAACAAGTATCTTCTAGCACTTCATTTTTTTCTTCTTTTCACACATAAAAGCCAATATAGAAAATCCCTACCCCTGCCTCTCAAAACATAGAGCAACAACTAATAATAAACAAGGTGGTAAAGACACGTGGTATTAAGAATGTTTACATTATCATGCAAAACACCTTCCTTGACTACGAATGAACTAGCCTACAAAACAACACTAACTAATAACCCACAGGTTAAAAGCACAAACTCACCTAAAGCACAAAGCCTAGACCAAGGGATGGGCCACTCAAGCCATACACTAGATACATCAAGTTGTTGGCCAAAGCCTACATAAATTGTTAAGATGTCGAGCTCTACATGAGCTGGCATCCACTACATGCCTTGGTGATGTAGCACGATATTATTCACTAGTGTGATTGGTGATCGACATGAGGATATGTTGGTGATTCTACAACTGGTTACGTGGACTACACCCACATAATCCATCCTTGGTTATGGCACATTTATTGGGCCACCTCTTCTTTTCTAGCGGATTCACACTTAGTGACAGTGTGTACATGCGTTTTGATACCTTTATATTAGTCTTTTATCATGTTGTAGACTTAGTTATTTTGTGTGAAGAAGAAGAAGAAGAAGATTTTAGCCATATCTCTCTATATTCTCAAGTCTTCATTACTTTTGTGTGTGTGTGCTCTTTGGTGTTTCACCTCTCTCCCCTCTTGTCTGTTTTCATAAATAATAAGGGGCATCTGACAAATATGGCATTGAATGATTGGATATATCTACGAAAGTATCAGAAGGTAATCTATTGCTACTTGATTCATTGCCCATACGAACCAATCAACAATCAAAGTAGGATATGTCAGCAAAAAGTAGTCCCCAAAGTAGCCATAGGGTGATATCATTAGATAATTGTAGAGGACCCTCAAGACCACAACTAAGAAATATATCTTTAACAAAGGCATAATTGGCCAAGGAGTTTGCAATGCAATTTGAATGATGGGGAATCAACTGACAAGTTACTACCTCAAAAGTCTCAAGTATGTCTAAGGTTACATGAAGTATATTCGTAAATTGGGGTCCTCACATTGTAGGTCCCATTTAACTAGTTGATCATTAGCAATGAGTTACCTTTCACCAATAAATGATGAATACCACCACATTGGGCTAAATTTAGCCCCATGAGTAAGGCCTTATATTTTGCCATATTATTAGTGAAAGTAGTATCTAAATAAATTCCCATTTGCATGATCACTTTATGACAAGGTCTTTAATAAAAACCCCTACATTCACATGCTTGGTAGGCCCTCGGGGAGCTCCATCAAAATATAATGTATAGACCAAGAAGTCATTGATGTGTCATGCCATATAGACCAACCTACTCGTCCTTATGATATTCAAAGTCTAACCTAGAGAGGGGTTATGTGATATGTACAATTCCTCCTTCCTCACTAAACTCAATGGGAACACTAGTATGAACCCTACAATAGTGGTGGTAATAGAACTTGATGTACTATGTGAAAGATATATCTAGCCAAGAGATGTGATAGCCTTTACTCCACCAAATAGCTCTGCCTTAGTTGTACTACTACTCTAAATATGGATGCTCAAGATAAGGAATGACTTTTCCCATTTAATTTCCTGGATACACACACACTTTGCAAGTTTAAGCTAGATCCTGGGAGACCTGTAAAGTCACCAAGTCCTATGTTAATCCCCTACACATAATAGGGCTGAGAGCGGAGTTTTGATGCCAAGACGTGCTTAAAAATAGCTAAAAATTACAAATATCAAGGAAAAATATTCAACATCGAAGGCGACGGCTCGATCTAGGACGATTTTAAGCGCCAAAGTGCTTTAAAGGCGCCCGAGCGACACTTGGTGATTTTTGATAATTTTTTAGACTGTCGTGTCAGTTGACAAGAGTTACTGGCCAATGCGGGATGCCAAGCCAGATGCCCAGGATTTTTCAGAGCTCAATTCAGAGTCCGGACGGGGAAGGAGCCAAGAACTGGTCAAGATGCGAAGGGGTGGACTTATTTTTGGCCAAAGTGGGCATGACCTTTGGGAGCCCAACTTTAAATGTCACATGAAAGGAAGATGAAAATGAGATGACCAAATCGTGGAGAGAGAACACGCTGACAGGCGCCGAAATTTGCGCCATCATCATGGGAGATCCAACATGGAGGCTGCAAACAATCATACTAACCGATCATACCCCTGATCTTCCCTCTCTCTGCTGATCATATTGCCTGTCTTCACTTCTCCAATGGTGGCCTGAATGCAGAGATAGAAATCTAGTCTTTCTCTCTCCTCCCTCTCTCTCTTCTAAGGGCAGATTCATGTGGTGAAGAATAAGAAGAAGAATGGATGACGAATGCTTGTCCAATGAAGACCGGATTGCTCCGTGGTTCAAGAGGAATGAAGATTGCTAATTGTGGGCTGTCATGAGCATTAATGGTTGCTGGAAATCAGTCCCGAGACATGGCAAATAAAAACTCGCAACCCGCAAAGAACGGTAATTTCATTTTTTCAAAGGAAATTGATGTTTTATGCAATTTGCTTCATGAATACTTGTTCCCATGGGATGATTATGCATTATGATGTTGGTTGCTATGAGTTTGATTAGTTTATGCTCAGAAAATCAAAAAATCATAAGTGTTGTGATTGAAATTAATGGTGTAAAACCCGTACAACACGCGAAATATGGAAAAATTGGGTGTTTTTGATATATAAATAGAAAATATAATAAGACACACCAACTAAATTTGTGTTTTTGCTGCAAATGAACCTAAGGGCCACAGCCCACAACTCATTTTGTATTTCTAGTTATTTCATATTGTAAAAAATACAAGAAAAATAGGAAAAATGGGAAAAAATGGATTTTGAGTGCCGAAAATTAAGGAAAAATAAGAACCATGTTTGTGGATGTATGGGGGGTCTGAAGTATGAGGTTTAGCCTCAGTTCAGCCCTACCTTTATGTTTTAGTGAGTTTTTATTGCTTTTTATACAATAAAAATGTGGGAAATGAACCCTAAATCGATCGATAATGCACAACCTAAACGGGTGAGGGGGTAGAGTGTATAAAAGGTGTTTAAATGCTGAATGAAATGATGAAAAGCTTGCTGGTTTTTATGTATACCATTTAGGTTGGTCGATAATTAAAGATTAAGAACCTAATAGCACGAGGGTTTCTCGGTGCTAGGTTCATGCAACGCCGCATACGAGCAATAGTCAAAATTCATTGAAAGAATGCTTTTGGCATTGTTTTGGTAATCATTCAATTGCTACATCCACCATGATGATCTAAGCATGCCTTGGATACTCCATCTTCACAAAACCAAGGCTTTGGAGTTTTGAGTACATTGAGTCATTTCGTATCAAATGTACATGGTGTTGACAACCACCAATGTTAGCCACAACTTGTGTGTACTTAAGATGAACTCATTCAATCTATTTCAATAGATTTTTGACATGTTAAGACAAAGGGGCCTATAATTTTCTTTATGGTGTATTTAATGTATGCCAACAATATGGATTGATCTTGAAATATTAGCAATGTGTAAATCAAGCAATTATTTTAACATATTTTTTACGACATTCTATATTAAATCAATGGATGAGTGAGTTTACCTTTTGTGAATGTATATTCTTAATGGTTTCTTAATTGTTTGAGCACGTGGACATTCACAATTTGCATGAAGCATAAAATGATAAAAGGTATCAGACAATACCTCCTGGATGCATAGCACCTGTATTCTCTAGATCATGACCAACGTTGAGTGAGTAAGGTTGTCCCAAGCTGTAGGCTAGGCGTTGGGTCTAGGGGAAAGAAAGTGAGGAAAATGGTACATTCCTGGATACGAAATAATTGGTACCTTGAGTGAAAATATGTGCGATATTGTGTTATATATGTTTAGCGATGCATCGAGGGGCCAATCCCCAAGATGTAGGAGAGTCACAGTGAGATAGCGGTAGTCAGCCGTGGGAGGACCTTCTATGTTTGTACTTCGTGCTATTTGGCAATGTGTTGGACTACGAGACGTGATACAAACGCAAGATGTTTAGAAAGATGATGTATGTGTCATTCATGCTCCTGGCCGTGAGGCCGTGGGGTTGTTGAGTGCATGATAGAGGTTCGGCTAGTGCATGAGCCAGTGCCGGCCCGTTTTAGGTCCCATCAGTGGTGCATCTGTCGGGAGCCACTTATAAGTGGTGGTTTTCGGATTTAGGGTTTCTAGGGACCAAAAGGAAGTTGGTTGAAGCATAAGTTCTTCCTCTTCTCCACCAAGTTTACCCACTTCAAGTGGGGGTGTGAATCCGTCATTTCAAGCTCCTATTGCTAATTTGATTGTCAGCATGGCACAACCTATTGCGATTCCTACAAGGACGCCGGATTTACCGGCCTTAGGAGTTCCCTTGCCCATTTTTAATGGGTTAGTGGAAGAGGATGCAGAATTTCACAGGACGAGGGACACCTCATGATGTTCTTCAATATGACTTTAAAAGGAAGGGCTGCGGTATGGTATCACAGCATAGAGTCTGGAACCATAACCACCATTGATCAATTCTACGTAGCTTTTCGAGCAAAATATGCCCCTGAAAGAGGTGGCCAATATTGGTTGTGAAAGGTGAGAAGGATTGAAGCTTACACATGAGCTATGGCGGGAGAGCAAGAGCAAGAAAGAGAGAGACAAGAAATGGGAACTCCAACAGTCACAATGTGTGACCGGGCCTTCCTTTATTTACTAGTCACTAAAAAATGAATGTAAAGAATAAAGTGACGTGACGGGCGCCCGCCACCTGCAGTGTGCAGTGGCAGGTACTGTCAGTGTAGTAATACACGGGGCGGCATGGCGGAGGAGCCTTTACCCCAACAACCTCCCACTTAAAGGCGAATCTGCCCCAGTGAGAGAGAAAGAAAAGAAAAAGACAGTACAACTGTACATAGGTACAAGGGATGAGGAAAGGCAACATCTCATCCAACGCCCATCAATCTCCTGAGGAAGGCAAAGCGCTCAGTAGTGAGGTTTTTCGTGAGCAGATTTGCAGGATTCTCGTCAGTGGAGATCTTGACAAGGTCAACAGACTTGTCCTCCACGACACCACGTATGAAGTGATACCTCACCTCAATGTGTTTTGTCTTCGCATGGAAGACCGGATTCTTAGCCAACTGAATGGCACTCATAGAATCCGAATGCAGTGTAGGTATAGCATCAATCCCAAGGTCAGCAACTAGACGGCCTAGCCATATGGCCTCCTTGCAAGCCTCAGTGGCTGCAACATACTCGGCCTCAGTGGTAGACAAAGCCATACACTTCTGAACCTTGGACATCCAAGAGACAGCACCTCCAGCATAGGTGAATACATAGCCAGAAGTGGACTTCCTACTATCTGCATGTCCTGCATAATCGGAGTCAGTGTACCCCACGACCCCTGTATCCTGGCTGCCATAGCAAATACACATATCTGTTGTGCCCTTCAGGTACCTCATGATACCCTTCACGGCATCCCAATGTTTCCTACCAGGTGTAGCCATATAGCATGCCACAACACCAACTGCAAAGGAAATATCTGGACGAGTGGCTATCATGGCATACATTAAACTGCCCACGACTGAAGCATAAGGGATCTGGGCCATCTCGGCCCTCTGCTCATCTGTCTACGGACAATCGGCCTGTGATACCTTCACATAAGAAGGCAATGGACAGCCAATAGGCTTTACGTCCTGCATGTGGAAGCGCTCAAGGACTTTATGAATGTACTCCCTCTGTTGTTGACAAGTAGAGTAGTCCTTGATGCCCGTCGCATCTAATGCGCATACCAAGTATGTGAGAGGCCTGTCCCAAATCCTTCATCTCAAAGCTCTTCTTCAGCTGAGATTTAAGAGCATCTAGCTCATCATGAGCTTTCCCTGCTATCAGCATATCATCCACATAGAGTACCAAAATAAGCAATGAACCATCATGGGCTTTCTTCTGTAAAGACACGGATCCATAGCACTCCTGCTGTAGCCCTGTGACTGCATAGGCATCAAACTTATGATACCATTCCCTAGGTGCTTGCTTCAAGCCATAAAGACTTTTCTGCAACTTGCACACTAGGTGCTCCCTGCCAGGTTTTGCAAAGCCCTTAGGCTACTCCATATAGATCTCATCATGCAAGTCTCCATGTAAGAAAGCCGTCTTGACATCCATCTGATATAGATCTAAGTCAAGCTGAGCAACCAAAGCCAAGACCAAGCGCAGGGTGGTCATCTTAACCACAGGAGAAAAGACCTCATCAAAGTCTACACCATGCTCCTGCTTAAAACCCTTTGCTACCAATCTAGTTTGTATCCCGGCTTGGGGTGTCCAGGGGTACTTTTCAGCTTGTACACCCACTTGCATGGCAAAGCCTTCTTGCCCTTAGGCAAGGCAACCAAATCCCAAGTCTCATTCTTATGCAAGGAGTCAATCTCAGACTGCATAGCCCTCTCCCAGGAGCGACTGTCACCCCTGTGTATAGCCTCATCATAAGTGAAAGGCTCTCCTACATTTGTAACCAAAATATAATGCATAGAGGGCTGAAATCTATCAGGTGGACGTCTGTCTCTAGCAGACTGTCTCACTGCAGGCTCTGCTTGCCTGCCCAGCTGCCTGTCCAACACCCTTACCATTAGCATCTACTGCAGCTGTAGGCTGTCCAACTGGCTGTGCAGGAGCTCTAGGCTCCTCCTGAAAGATCACTCTGCGGATCTCAACCACTTTCTCAGGTTGCCTGTGCATCTTGTCTTCATGGAAGACTACATCATGGCTGCGTACTATTTTCCGCGCCTCCGGATCCCATAGGTGATAGCCCATCTCTCCTGAATCACCATAATCAAGAAAGATGCATTTAATGCTCTTTGGATACAACCTACTCCTCTTGTCCTTGGGCACATGGCAGAATGCCTCACATCCAAAGACACGGAGATGCGCATAAGAGGGTGGCTTACCAGCCCAAACTTCCTCTGCAACCTGGAAATCCAATCCACTAGAAGGCGATCGGTTTATGACATGCACTGCCGTACTAACTGCCAAAAGCTCTGTGGTAGGCCTGCATGGCTAAGCATAGAGCGGACACGCTCCTGAATAGTCCTGTTCATGCGCTCAGCCAAACCATTTTGGGTGGGGGTGTAAGGGGCGGTCAACTGACACTTAATACCCCTGTCATCACAAAATTGCTCAAAAGCACGTGAGACATATTCTCCCCCATTGTCAGTCCTAAGGCATTTCAGCCTATACCCAATCTGGTTCTCAACAAGAGCAAGCCAACGCTGAAAGACTGCCAAGACATCGGACTTTTGCTTTATGGTATATGCTCACACTTTCCTAGAAAAATCATCAATGAAGGTAACAAAGTACTTCGCGCCACCCATAGACATACACGGTATGGGCCCACAAACATCTGAATGCACCAAAGCCAAGGGCTCATTCATGCATGGCCTACCCGATTTCTTATGCGTAGACCTATTCTGCTTACCATAAAGACAATGATCACACGAGTCAAAACGTGCATAGTCCAAAGGTGGAAGATACTGCAAACTGGATAACATTTTCATTCCCTTCAAAGACATATGCCCCAAACGGGCATGCCAAAGTGATACATGTGGGATAGAGCCCACTGCCAAAACATGGTCTACAGAAGACCCAGATACAACAAGAGGATAGAGGCTGCCAGCCTTGGTGCCTCTAGCAAGCACAAGTCTGCCTTTGGTAATCTTCAAGGCAGAATCCCCAAAACAAACATGAAACCCTGCATCATCCAACTATCCTGCAGACATAAGACTGCGCGTAAGCGCAGGTACATGACGTACATCCCTGAGCAAAAAGGAACTGCCAGTGGAAAACTGCAACTGAATATCTCCACAGCCCACAATATCAAGAGACCTGTCATCTCCAAGTCTGACTGATCCAGATATAGTACGGTAAGAGTGAAACCACTCACGATAAGGCATCACATGGAAGGACACACCTGAATCCAATAACCAGCACTGTGCATACATACTAGGTGTCTTAGTCAAGTGTGAAGCATCAGAAGAACTAGCTGCAAGTATGACATCATCACTACCATCGGAATCCTCGGTCTGCATGACATTAATTTCTTCAATCTTGATGCTGGACTTCACAGGTACTATGCTGCGATCAGAGGACTTCTCTTGCACTTTCTCTTTGCCCTTATCCTTGCGCAACTCATGACACTGTGGTCTGATATGGCCCTTTTTCCCACAATGATGACAAGTGACATTAGCGTTGCGCCCACGTGACTTTCCACGAGATTTAGACCGACCCTTCTACGAGTCACGGCCACGATTATTACCACGATCATTCCTGTCATTCCTGCCTCTAACTGTCAAAGCATGTGAAACACGAGAGGCATCCAAGTTTTTGCAATTAACCTCTTCCTGCGGAAGAGCACTCTCAACATCATTCAGTTTCAGAGTAGCACTAGAGGCACATAGGGCAGTGCGGAATACATCCCATGACTCATTCAGAGTCCCAAGCAAGAAAAGAGGAGTTACTTCCTCTCCAAAGGTGATATCTGTGAAGTCAGGTTCTTCAGTATAGCATGGAACTGGCTCAAGTGAGCAGACATAGTCGCATTATCCTTCATGCGCAGATCCATAAGCTGCTTCAACCAGTACATCTAACTTGCCGGACTTTTCTTATCATAAAGATTCTTGATCTTATTCCATAGATCCCATGCACTTTGTGCTTCCTCAAATACACTATAATGTACCTGTTCAGTGAGAGACAATACAATCATGGACTTGCATAGGTCATCAAGTTCAAGCCAGTCGTCATTGTCCATAGTTTCAGGCTACTCCCCACTCAATCGAAGTGGCTTAATTTGAGATTTCTGCACCAAGACCTGCCAAATTTGACTCTTCCAATAAGAGTAGTTGGTACCATCCAACTTTGTGATGTTAAATATGGCATTATCAGTCGAAGAGGATGCCATAATGCAGGCTGGAAATGCACAGACAATGTAAAACTGCTGGTTGTTTTATTGCAGAAAATGCCCAAAATCCACTGAAATGAGCTCCAAATGGCAAGAAAAGTGTGCCAAAAGATACTGCCCACTTAGTACTAGGTGCGGTACACCAAATCAGGATATTTCAGCATAAAAAATACTGCTCAGTCCACCAATAAATGCTTGCTGTAATAAATTTCAGAATTGCAATAATGAGAGCAAATTGTCCCAAAACTGGATCTAATGTCAACTAAACAATGCTAGGTCCAAAGACGGCATAAAGAGGACAAAGCAAAGCCAAATGACCGTGAAAATACATGAGCATAACACCGAGAGATGCCAAATAGCATCTGCCAGTAAGAGGCACACCCCAGACAATCTAGGCAAAATATAGAACCAACTGCCAAAACCTGACACAAATAGGTGTCTGCTCAAAAGAAAGCGGATCCAAAATTGAGACTCGGCTCATAAGTATCCTGTGAACCAAGACATATACTCGATGCAACATCCAATTGTCAGAGTATAATCCCAAAGTCTCAATACATCCATAACTGCTCAATGACATAGACTGCTCCAATAGCATGTAATCCCTGCTCAAGGTCAAGTAAGCATGCAAGATGCTCCCACTGACACAAAAGGCGTACAATCGAGTTAAGGGCTCAAGAAACCCAAGACAAAGTACCAGTGACAAGTGACCAAGTCAATGCGTCATACTTTTCCCAAGAGCATGACATACATGAAGCAACTGATGTAGCAACCACTAAGCAAGACATAATCCCAATGGCAAGATCTCTGTCAAGTCAATACATCCAGTAGCAAGCCAAAGTCAATATCCCTGTGAGTCAGAAGTGCTCAAAACATCCAAATCGGAGCTCCAAAATATCTATCAAGCATGGACGAACTAAGATGCATCAACCACGGACCAAAGCATGTAATGCATAGAGCTTATCCGTCAAGTACAGACAATAGGCATAAGTGGCCCAAATGCCAGTCAAGTCGACCAAACTGCCAATGACAAACCAATAACAACGGAGCAAATGCGATACTCAAAAGCATTCCGGAATCACAATCATGAGTTCGAAGTCGATCCCCAAAGTGTAATACATCATGACATAACCCATAGCATACATCCGGTATTGATAGAGAAGCAATACATGTGACAAATGAGCTTCAGCCCGCTCATGTACAGCAGCTCTAAACAGTCCAAAACTGTCAATTTCCAGCCCAAAAACAATGCCAAATCATGGGCAAATCAAATGCATACATTCCCAAGACATTAGGCATCATGTAGACCGCATACGGGCATCAAACAAGGTAACTGGAGTAGAGTATAAGCATCAAATGCCAATGCCAAGTGTGGCTGCCCTATTTCCAGCACTGTATAACAGTAAATAACAGTCCCAAATCAGCCAATATTTCAGGCCAAAATCATGGCATAATCATGTGCATACATTCCCAAGGCACTAGGCATCATGTAGACCGCATACGGGCATCAAATAGCACAACCGGAATGGAGTATAAGCAACAAATGCTAATGCCAATGGTGCTGCCCTATTTTCAGCCTGTTATGACAGTTTACGACAGTCCCAAATCTGAAGAAATCAGCCCCGAATGATCAAGACCAATGCCCAAAGCTTGAATGACATCAAACATGAAGTCTATAGCCCTCTTGATCAAGGTAGAGAGCAAGAAGCAATGGCCAAGTGTGGAGCTGAAGTAGACGAGTGCTAACAGCCTAGAAAAAAATGGTGCAATCTACCATGTTGGTGCTGAACTTGCTGCCACTCCACATGGGCTGAAAAGGGGGTAATGGGGGGCTCAAGAAGGGCCTATCAAAGGCCTATGACAAGCCTCTTTGAGCCTTGATAGGTGTAAGGCACAATATGAGGGGAATAAGCTTCAATAGTTTGAAGCCATGGCTGCCCTTGCTGTTTGCAACCTGTAGACTGAAATAAAACCCTGAAAGAATGATCAAATACCTCAGTATCAATGCCTTGAAGGTGCCTCAATAGGCCGGGAAGGTGCTCGGGAAGCCGGGGAGTGATGGGAGCTCGGGGAGATCGGATATGGCTGCCGGGATGGAGATCCAATGCGTGAAGGGAGTCGATGTGAAGGTAGAGAAGCACCGAGTTGAGCACGAGCAAGAGGAAGCCAAGCTTTGATACCAGTTGAAAGGTGAGAAGGATCAAAGCTTGCACACGAGCTATGGCAGGAGAGCAAGAGCAAGAAAGAGAGAGACAAGAAATGGGAACTCCAACAGTCACAATGTGTGACCGGGCCTTCCTTTATTTACTAGTCACTAAAATATGAATGTAAAGAATAAAGTGACGTGACGGGCGCCCGCCACCTGCAGTGTGCAGTGGCGGGTACTATCAGTGTAGTAATACATGGGGCGGCACGGCGGAGGCGCCTTTACCCCAACAGGTTGCGGGTCTTGAATGTGACACGTCAAGATCCTCACAAGAATGTAAAAGCATATGCTAAGAAGTTGAAGGAAGTATTCCGTAAGTTGCAAACTTACATTCCCATTCCACCAACTGCCCAATTGCAATATTTTTTACATGGGTTGGAATTTGATATCCAAGTACAATTGAGCAGTGTGGCCTTAGCAGATATAGATACCGCTATTACATGGGTAGAGGGAGTAGAAGCACGATTACAAACGGCCTACTCCTCTCGAATGAATGTTAATGGGGGTTTAGTACCTAGTGGCAATCCGGCATTGACGAATGGAAGTCAAGGGATGCCCATGACTAACCCTGTTGGGAGAGGGAGTGTGGTTTCGAATGTACCTCTATTATCGGCTCCTCCCAGTGTGACTATGCCCATGGCAAGTCAGTTGGCTCCATCAAATGTTGGAGGCCAAGTTTCAAATTCTAATGTTGTTCCTATGGGTCAACAACCAATGCCAAATCAGATTGTTAGACCAATGGAATGACAGGTTGACGATCGAGGCTACGAGTCGAGTGCATCTAATGTCCTTGGCGAAGTCAAGGATATGATGAAGCATTATACCGATATGATCTCCGAGCAATATCGACAAATAGCTGTCGATGTTAATTTCTTGAAGAAGCAACAAAATTTGATAGGGAGTCGACGCCCTGAAGAGGGTGGACCCTCTAGATTCAGTTGTAAATGGTGTGGTGGACAACACTTCCCCAGGAATTGTCCAAATGTGAAGTGTGACATTTGTGGAAAGTCGAGCCATTTAGCTGCTACCTGTTGGAGTAAGATTAGTTCTCTCCAACAAGGGAGTAAACAGTCGGGTCCCGTGAATCATAGAGCGCAAGGAAATAACTTGCAGCAGAATGATGCACCAAGACAAATATTACAGAGGGGAAAAACAACTATAGAAGAGTTGCCACAAGGCAATGGAGTCAGCCTTATTGAGGCTGTGCGAGTCAATGATGATGAAACCTCTAACTTAAGAGCTGTGACAAGGGGCCAAAAGGCTAAAGAGGTTGACAAAGATAATGCAAAACCGGTTGAGGCAAACCCTAAACAAGGGGATAAGGGGATGCAAGTCCAGAATTCTAGCATAGAAGGGGGACCGCTAAGGCAGGTTGACAAGAAATTTGACCCTAAGAAGGATGAGGCAGTGGCAAGAAAGAAGGCAAGAGCCAAGAAAGAAGCACCAAAACCGGTCCAAAGACCAAAAGAGAGGATGGTTTGGCGAGAAAAGAGAGCTTTGGCTACTTATCATGACTTTGATTTAGCAAGTTCTCTCTGTGAAGTTAAACCAGTTGTGAACCTCTTGCAATTGATCAAATTATCTCCAGGAGTACGTAAGGAATTTAAGAAGATCCTGCGTATCGGGTACATTGTAGAACCCTTGGGCATAGCACGAGTAGGGGAAGATTGGTTTGACCACGCTGAAAAGAACTGCCCTAGGGTTCCAGCTTATGTGGATGGAATATTAGTGGAACATGCCATTGTAGACATTGGATCCTCCATCAACATCATGAGTTTAGAGTTGATGGAGAGGTTGGGTCTAGGCATCCAGAAAGACAGCTCCACCCTTCTGAGAATGGCTGATGATAGTCTAAGACAACCGGAAGGTTGCATGACTAAGGTCCATGTTACAGTTGCGAGTGTAGAATGTTTCTTGGACTTTAGGGTGATAAGATTTGCAGGACGTCCTAGCTATTGAGTCTTGCTAGGTAGGCCTTGGATCTTACGAATAGACTGTCAAGTTGATATACCCGCCAGTCGAGTGGTCTTAGGTAGAGGTGCTAATCGAGTAATAGTTGATGCTTATCCTGAGTCTCCTTAAAGTGAGAGAGCTCCTTTATCTTCTACTGAATTAGAAACGACAGACGATCCATCTGGTAGTGAGACATCATCTAGTGATGAATCTAAGGAGGGGTCCACTACAGAGGATATCTATCAGATAACTCTAAATGAGCCGATAGAGCCTCAAGATAGGATAAGAGACGCGGATGTGATTGAGTTGGACCTTGGTACCCCGAATGATTCGCGGCTGATTAAATTAGGTTCTATGCTTAGTTCAGTAGAAAGGGAGGACTATGTGTCCTTGATTCAAGAATTCTGCGATATCTTTGCTTGGAGTTATGATGAGCTGAGAGGCATTCCTCCCAACTTGGCTGTTCATACTATTCTTGTAAAAGATGGCAGTCGTCCCGAGCGTCAGAAGGTAAGGCGTATGCCTTTTGAACTGAGGGAAGGGCTATTTGAGGAGTTGCAGAAGTTAAGGAAAGCTGGTTTGATCTTCCATGTTCAACACACAGAATGGTGTTCACCGGTTGTTATCAGAAAGAAGAAGAACAACCAGATCCAACTATGTGTAGATTTTAGAGAGTTGAATAAGTAGACAGTTAAAGATTATTACCCGTTGCTGTTTATTGACCAGATTTTGGATCAATTAGCGGGTAGGGAGATATATTCGTTCATGGATTGCTTTGTGGGATATAACCAGATGGCAATTGCAGAAGAGGACAAGTTGAAAATGACTTTTATTACTATCTTTGGTACTTTTGCGTACCATGTGATGGCCTTTGGTTTGTGCAATGCACCTGGATCGTGGCAACGAATAGCAGACAAGACCTTTGGTGACATCTCCCCAGATGAGTTGAAAGTATTTATTGATGACCTAGGGGCAGCCACTGTAAGGGAAAGGATGTTGATTATTTTGAGAAAGTGCTTTGAGCACTGCAGACAATTTTGTATCGCTCTTAACCCACGGAAGTGTGTCTTTGGAGTACCTTATGGGCTATTGTTGGGCCATGTGGTCAGTTCAGTAGGGATAGCAACTGACCCTGAAAAGATCAAGGTCATAGTTGCTATGAGTCCAGCACGTACTCCGAAAGAGGTTCATAGCTTTCTGTCAGTCGATAGGGTACTATCGAAGGTTTATCAATGCCTTGGCAGAAAGAACGTTGCCATTAACGAATTTATTATCCTTTAGCTGTTCATTTTAATGGAGCGATCATTGTAAGGTAGCTTTTGAGGATGTGAAGCAGGAGCTAGTAAAAGCACCCGTTTTAAAAGCACCTAAAAGAGGCGAGGTGTTCTATATATTTTCAGCAACAACTATGCATAGTATAAGCTGCTGTTTAGCCCAAATCTGGGAGGAAAAGTGGTATCATCCGATAGCTTTTGCTAGTCGAAAATTGGGCATTTCAAAGATTAACTATACCTACATGGAGAAGTTGTGTCTTGTGATGAAGGCGGAAGGACTTAGATTGCTTATGAACAAGCTACAGCTGCCTGATCGTTTGGCAAAGTGGTTAATCACTTTGCAGGAGTTCGATTATGAGATCAAGAATAAGCCACCGAGGTTGCAGGGTATTGTAGAATGCCTTGTGGATTTCGGGGAGCCGAAAGAGACTTTGGCTGAAGGAAGTGATATTGAGGAGATGTTTAAAATTGATACAGCTTCTATCCCATCTTGGTATGCTTCTATTACACACTATCTATCAATAGGAGAGACGGGAGCTAGTTTGTCCAAGTTTGAAAAGAGGACAATCAAACAGCAGGCATTGAAGTTTTCCTTGATCGCAGGGACACTATATCAGCAAGGTGTTGATGATATCTACCGCCGATGTGTGATGCCCGATGAGGTTCCTTTTATCTTGGAAGAGTGTCATAACTCTGCATGTGGAGGGCACTTTGCAGGATGGTTGACGGTGCAGAAAGCTTTAAGAGCTGGATATTGGTGGCCATCCATCTTCCAAGATTCTTTTGAGTATGTAAAGAGATGTGATACCTGTCAAAGGCATGATAGTAGAGAGAATAGGAAACGTCCACTTACGCCTATCATGGCTATCCTTCCATTTGAGAAGTGGGGTATTGATTTTGTGGGTCCTATTATCCCGTCGTCTACTATCCAAAAGAGGTACATTATAGTAGCCACTGATTATTTTACAAAATGGTCAGAAGTGCGGGCGACGAGGCAGGACAATGCAAAAGAAACTGCTAGTTTCCTTTTAGAGCAGATTATCTGCCATTTTGGTCCACCGAAAGAATTAGTGTCGGACCGTGGAACCCATTTTCTGAATAAGGTGATCAAAAGCTTGACAGAGGCTTGGCAAATCAAGCATAATAAAACGACTCCGTATAATCCACAAGCAAATGGGCAAGTTGAAAGTACTAATAAACAGCTTACAGAGGCTTGGCAAATCAAGCATAATAAAACGACTCCTTATAATCCACAAGCGAATGGGCAAGTTGAAAGTACTAATAAACAGCTTGTGGGGATCTTGTTTAAGATAGTCTCTAAGAAGAAACGAGACTGGAACAAGAAGCTGTATGTGGCAGTATGGGCGTATAATACCACGTTCAAGGGAGCTACTGGCCATTCTCCATTCAAATTGGTTTATAGGGAAGAGTGTGTGTTACCCCTTGAAATCGAATTGCCGACCATACGGTTTGCAATTAACCATTCCTTGGGAGATAAGGATTCCCTTTTTGAACGTTTCACGACTATAGCCCACCTGGATGAGCTGAAGTTGCAAAGCTTATTACACCAGGAGGTAGCTAAGCGTCGAATGAAGCAGTTGCATGACCTTAGAGCGAAGAAATATACCTTTAAAAAAGGGCAATTAGTCCTCTATTACGATGCGCACAGGGAGCTGGAAAAATAGGTCTACGGCCCTATTAGCTAATCTACAAGGAGTAGAGTTTAAAAATAAGGTTAATCTTAATAAGATTAAACCTTATTATTTCTAAGTATGCTAATATAGAGAAATGCATTGCAGGTCCATGCTAGGAATGATTTGAGACCTGCAAAAGAGCTTAAAAGCTGGTGGATGGGGTGGTTAATTCCTTATTTGGAGCACCCATACCTGGAGCAGAGATACCATCAGGGGAAACTCATCTGGTGGAGCAAAGGCTATAAAGTGATTGAGCAAGAAGATGGAATCTTTGTGTGGGAGATTGAAGTCTTCTGCCATCATTGCTTACGACTATTGACAAGTATCCCTGTTGAGTTCAATGAAGAAGGTGGGATGGAGCCATCAGTTCATCCTCTCAACATGCTAAACTTTGATTACCATAATTACGAATAGAGGAGTTCACGATGGCAGGCTGTGTAAACCCATTGTGGATGTATACATTATATTTTGACGGAGCATCCAGGGGACCTAATAAAAAAAAAGTGTTGGAGTAGTAATCCGAGATCCCTGACGTAGAGTTACAATGAAGTTAGCTGCTTATCTCGGGGTAGGATTCACTAACAATATGGCGGAGTATAAAGCCTTGATTATGGGACTGCATATTGCCAAACAAGGTGGTATTCATCGGTTGTTAGTAAAAGGGGATTCCCAGTTGATCCTGAATCAGCTAGATGGGACATACATAGTGCGGAATCCCATTCTTCGTATGTATCATCGGACTGCGATGACCCTACTTGAAGAGTTTGAGAGAGTGTCTTTTCAGTTGATTCTACGTTACTGGAATCAATTCGCGGATTCATTAGCAAATCTTGCTTATAAAGAAGACCTCTCCTTTAATTGTGGTCCTAGTTTGGATATTGTGATCAATGATGAAACAGGACCCAGTCGCTTGTGGGGAATGTTATCGGAACATGCAATATATGGCAGACGATGGTTGATATGGGTGATGCAAAGAGTAGCTGAGACCAATCTATCGTTATTATCCTGGACCCATAGGTTAATTAGACAACATGTTATGCGTACGTCTCTTGCTATATATGCAGGAGGGATGGGTCATAACCTTATGCATTTAGTTTAGGGCTACGAGCCTGTTTTTCCTCCTTGGAAAGGAGCCTATTATTGTATATCTAGATTCTTTCAGGGAGGGATGTGTAGGTGTTATTCTGTTTGATTTCATTAGGACAAGAGGGCCAGTTTTGCGAGGTGTTATTACTTTATTTCTTTAGGCCAAGCGGGCCGATTAAGTTTCGTGGTGAAGTGCTTTATTTCTTTAGGCTAAGAGGGCCGTGTGTCTGTCTAGTACATGTGCTTTTAACCGTGCTTTGTTTTAGTCCTATGCTTGACAGCTTCCGTGGAGCTGGAGGGAGCCTTTGTCGCGGCATCGACGCTTCTTGTGGCCAGTCCAGGTGATATCTACCCTTTACGAGTACTGTGTTTTGTTGCTATATGTGTCTGTGCACTTGTGAGGGTTCCTTTTCTTTTTGGGAGACCAGCAATCAAGGCATAAAGTCCCGAGGTTTCGGTTTAGTATGTTTGAGGGAGGTTTGAGTAGTCGTTGCCTCCTGTAAAGACATTGTCAAGCATTGAAAGACCTGTTTTAGAGGGAAGTCCTAGTGACCCTGTTCTGCTAGCCTGCTAGGCAGCCGTTCTAGGAGTTCTTGTTAGTTGTGAGGCAGATAGAGAAGCCTGCTAGAAAAAAATGATAATGATAAGAAGAAGAAAAAATCTTGAATATCTTAAAGGAAAATATAACTACAAAGGTGTGTAAAAAGGGGTTCTAACCCCATATAAAAAAGAAAAGAAAAGAAAGGAAGAATTTATAAGCAGTTGATTATTGCCTTGCGAAGGCCCTTTTCTCCTTGGGTCACTACGTTCAGCTCCCTCCTTTTTACATGCCCGAGTATGGAAAAATAAAAACCCTAAAAGAAGAGATGTGCTGAAAGAAAATACCTCTTGATCAGGCTATAGGAGTCCTCGCCTAATAGGAGCTCCTGGTTGTGTCGTCCTTAGTTAGGTAGGTAGTTCAGACCACCACTTAGGGCAACCTCTTTGATAGTTCTTTTTAGTTTGGCCGTGTTGGAGCAGTCGGTTAATGACTAGCTTGGGATCTTCTATCAGATTATTCTAGGCCTACTCCTTGTGGATGTCATGCCTTGGTTTTGTCAGGGGGTAGGGTGAGCATTGTACTGTGTTTAATATGTCTCTATTTTGTATTAGCTTGATGCTTCCTTTGGTTGTTTTGTGCAGATCTACTGTGGGATTCGATGGGCTGAGTCGCCCTATCCCGTGGTCACCAATGAGAGTGGAGTTTTGATGTCGAGAAGTGCTTAAAAATAGCTAAAAATTACGAATATCAAGGGAAAATTATTCAACATCGAAGGCGACGGCTCGATCTAGGACGATTTTAAGCGCCAAAGTGCTTTAAAGGCGCCCGAGCGACACTTGGTGATTTTTGATAATTTTTCAGACTGTCATGCAGGTCGACAAGAGTTATTGGCCAATGCAAGATGCCAAGCCGGACGCCCAGGATTTTTCAGAGCTCAATTCGGAATCCGGACGGGGAAGGAGCCAAGAACCGGTCAAGATGCGAAGGGGTGGACTTGTTTTTGGCCAAAGTGGGCATGACCTTTGGAAGCCCAACTTTAAATGTCACATGAAAGGAAGATGAAAATGAGGATGACCAAATCATGGAGAGAGAACACGCTGACAGGCGCCGATATTTGCGCCATCATCATGGGAGATCCAACATGGAGGCTGCAAACAATCATACTAACCGATCATACCCCCAATCTTCCCTCTCTCTACTGATCATATCGCCTGTCTTCGCTCCTCCAATGGTGGCCTAAATGCAGTGATTGAAATATAGTCTTTCTCTCTCCTCCCTCTCTCTCTTCTAAGGGCAGATTCATGTGGTGAAGAAGAAGAAGAAGAATGGATGACGGATGCTTGTCTTATGAAGATCGGATTGCTCCGTGGTTCAAGAGGAATGAAGATTGCTGATTGTGGGCTGTCATGAGCATTAATGGTTGCTGGAAATCAGTCCCGAGACATGGCAAATAAAAACCCGTAACCCGCAAAGAACGGTAATTTCATTTTTTCAAAGGAAATTGATGTTTTATGCAATTTGCTTCATGAATACTTGTTCCCATGGGATGATTATTCATTATGATGTTGGTTGCTATGAGTTTGATCAGTTTATGCTCAGAAAATCAGAAAATCATAAGTGTTCTAATTGAAATTAATGGTGTAAAACCCGTACAACACGCGAAATATGGAAAAATTGGGTGTTTTTGATATATAAATAGAAAATATAATAAGACACACCAACTAAATTTGTGTTTTTGCTGCAAATGAACCTAAAGGCCACAGCCCACAACTCATTTTGTATTTTTAGTTATTTAATATTGTGAAAAATACAAGAAAAATAGGGAAAAAGGGGAAAAATGGATTTTGAGTGCCGAAAATTAAGAAAAAATAAGAACCATGTTTGTGGATGTATGGGGGGTCTGAAGTATGAGGTTTAGCCTCAGTTCAGCCCTACCTTTATGTTTTAGTGAGTTTTTATTGCTTTTTATACAATAAAAATGTGGAAAATGAACCCTAAATCGATCGATAATGCACAACCTAAACGGGTGAGGGGGTAGAGTGTATAAAAGGTGTTTAAATGCTGAATGAAATGATGAAAAGCTTGCTGGTTTTAATGCATACCATTTAGGTTGGTCGATAATTAAAGATTAAGAACCTAGTAACACGAGGGTTTCTCGGTGCTAGGTTCATGCAACGCTGCATACGAGCAATAGTCAAAATTCATTGAAAGAATGCTTTTGCACTAAGCACAATGCTGATTTTTCTTAATTGTTTGAGCACGTGGACATTCAAATTTGCATGAAGCATAAAATGATAAAATGTATCAGACAATACCTCCTAGATGCATAGCACCTGTATTCTCTAGATCGTGACCAATGTTGAGTGAGTAAGGTTGTCCCAAGCTGTAGGCTAGGCGTTGGGTCTAGGGGAAAGAAAGTGAGGAAAATGGTACATTCTTGGATACGAAATAATTGGTACCTTGAGTGGAAATATGTGCGATATTGTGTTATATATGTTTAGCGACGCATCGAGGGGCCAATCCTCAAGATGTAGGAGAGTCGCAGTGAGGTAGCGGTAGTCAGCCGTGGGAGGACCTCCTATGTTTGTACTTCGTGCTATTTGGCAATGTGTTGGACTACGAGACGTGATACAAACGCAAGATGTTTAGGAAGATGATGTATGTGTCATCCACGCTCCTGGCCGTGAGGCCGTGGGGTTGTTAAGCACATGATAGAGGTCCGGCTAGTGCATGAGCCAGTGCCGGCCCGTTTTAGGTCCCATCAAGGGCTTTAACTTATTGAATTTTACTTTAGTCTTAAACTCTACATCTTGCAAGTTTTCTAGAAGGGCTGTAGAGCCATTCTTTCCTATGTGAGAAATTTTATAAGGGCCATCCCACTTAGGTTCTATCTTTCCTACGAATAGCTCACAACATGCATCATATTTATTAGCTCGAAGATCATGAAGCACTTTCATCTGGTTCTTTCATGCCTCTTCTGATGCACCAAAGCTTGCAATCGAATCTCATCAACATGTGCTAAGGAAGTGAACCGTTCTTGCTATGCTTCCTCTTGGCCCAAATAATGATTCAAAGAAAGCCTTACTATAGGCAACTTAATCTCCAAGGGCAAGATACACTATTTCCCATAGACTAACTTAAACGAAATGTGGCCTATTGCTCTTTTGAATGAGTGTTGTAAGCCCAACCAACCACAATGTTTTTTTATCACAATCACACTTGCCCTATAATATAGTCCTAAACAAATTTTCCACAAGCTAGTTATTGGTACTCTCTACCTACCCATTTTCTTGGGGGTTATATGGTGTGGCTTTATTATGCTTAATTTTTAGAGCTTTAGTCAATAATTCTATGACCTCACTCAAGAAGTGTGTCCCATGGCCAAACACAAGCTCTTTGGTTGGACTAAAATGGCAAATGATCTACTCTAAGATGAAACTCATCATTTCCTTGGCATTGTCCTTCATTGTAACACAAGATTCATACCACTTCATAAAGTAGTATATCATCACAATAATATATCCCTTAAGTGTTGTAGACGAATGATGTATAGATTCAATGAAATCAATGCCCCACTTTTCAAAGGCCAGCAGGGATTGTTTGTGGTTTTCCCTAGCCTTTGATAGAAATCACAATGCTTTACATGGTCAAAATCATCTTGGAAAACTATCAGCCACCAATATCTCACATACAAAGCCTTCTAGGCAGCAGTAAGCCATTTAGCAAAATGATCTCCACATGGGAAATCATGGCACTCTTTTAAAATGAATGGCATTTCAGTAGGCACCACACATCAATGATATATCACATCCACTCTGTTTTTATACAAGACACTAGCTATTAATGAAAAGCAAAGTGCTTGTTGCTTAATCTTTCTCTTTTCATACTAAGAAAGGTTTTCTACCGAGTTGCGTATGGATAGATAATGCATGATAGAAGTGTATCATGATGGGATTGAGGCTGGATCAATATTACATAGATCCTTATAGTCACTGAAAGTAGCCCACTCTTCCTTACTCTCGCCAAAATATTCTAAACATTCAACAATTCCTTGCAATTTTGGAGGCTTGATCCAAATCTTATAATCAAATTCTTGCAAGGATATTAACCACTTGGCTAGGCAATTAGGGGGTTGAAGCTTGTTCAACAATAGGCATAACCCCTCAACATTGGTGAAAAGCACTAAAGCTTTGTACTTTGTCACCTTTATAGATGATGCCACAAGGAAGGTTTGGGCTTATCCTCTTTTGTAAGAAGAGTAATGTATTGGATGCATTTCAAAGGTTCTTGGCATTTGTAGAGAATTGCTCAGACAAGAAGCTTAAGTGCTTGAGGACTAATAATAGTGGAGAGTACACATTGCATACCTTCATGAACTTTTTTATAAGTCATGGTATCAAGAGGGAATTATCCACTCCTAAGAACCTTGCTCAAAATGGCATGGTTGAGGAGATGAATAAGACCATTCAAGAAAGGGTCCATGGTATGCTCTCTAATATTGGTCTCACTAATGGATTTTGGGTTAAAGCTATAAAGACAACAACAACGCATTTGATCAAAGGACTGCTAGCAAGCCATTGGGTAGAAAGATACCAGAGGAATTATGGTGTAGCAAGAGACTTAGTTATGATCACTTGTATATTTCTCCATGTGAGGCATTTATGCATATACATAGGGACAAGAGGGAAGTAAGCTTGATCCTTACTCTCAGTAATGAATTTTTCTTGGCTATGGAGAGTAAATGAAATGGACTATCCCTTGTGGGATCCTCAATAAAAAAAGGTGGTATGTAGTCATGATGTCATCTTAACTGATTGTAAGATGCATAAGCATCCTATAAAAATGGTTGAGATCCACATGGTGGTATTTTAGGAGGATAGGTAGCTAACACATGAGTAGATTATACAATCTATTCAACATAGTGTAGGGCTTGGGGAACTAGAAAATGTTGAGGTGAAAGTGCCACAAGATAGTGGATAGCCTCATGTTTTACAAGACAGATAGATGGGATAGCTAGAGGCATATGTGGGACTAATTTATGCAAGTCCATAAGGGTTTTCAGATCACCAAATAGATATACTCCATCTCTAGATTATCTCATGGTCATGGATTGTGGTGAGCCTTCTTGTTATGCAAATGCTATGACTAGGGATAACAATCATAAGTGGAAGAGGGCTATGTAATCAAAAATAAATTCTTTGGAAAAGAATGTGACATGGGAGTTGGTCTCTTTGCCTATAAGGGAAAAAATGCATTGCTATGTAAGTGGGTCTACAAGAAGCTGAAGGTATGTCCATTTGATGCATTGCCTAAGTATAAGGCAAGATTGGTAGCCAATGGATTTAAGAAAGAGAAGGGGATTGAATTTGATGAGATCTTCTCTTCATCTCTTATTGAAGCTTCAATTTCTTGGTCTCTTGTTGAAGCAACATGTGATCTTTTCTTACCCCTCCTTCTCTCTAACATCTTCTTGCCAGATTTACATACTTGCAATATTGTTGCTGCCCTATCTATGCAGAATGCGTAATAGGATAGGCCATGCCTCATGGGGAAAATACCTAATCTTATATCAGAAACTCATAGAAACTCAAAGATAATCACATTGAGACATAAGAATACAAACTTCAGCACTCATAATTGGAGAATGAGAAGTAGAACATAGAGAACATGCTGAGAATAGAATAGGAACACAATGAATGATGGCGCCAACTATCAGATCACCTATATAATAATGAGAACCCATCATACACAGGTCATGAACATAAGATAAGATCCCAAAAATGAGAATGACACTAGTTTGCCTCATCAAGTCACGTTTTTACAACTACCTATAAGCTACACTTCATGAGGCATCTAATGGCTACTTCACATATAGAACTAACATGACTAAGGTAAAACCATGCCAAGGGCATATACATGAAGAGTGAAACCATGGCTAACACCTGGCATAGCCCAGTGGATGGCTGACATAGCCCATGACTCGAACCCTTGCATAATTCATGGTATCAAATGCCTTATCCAAAAAATTGACATATCTAGTAAGAAAAATTATGCCTTACTCATAGCCTTGCACCATTAAGTAAACCACAATTAGAAACAATAAGTAGAGCCTCTCTTGTATAGGATACTTATAGCCCTCTAATATGGTTGCATAATCCACTCAAAAGACAATCGGAAAATATAAAGGCATACATAGTAAGTATGATGGAAAAACAAAGAAACAAAGTCAACATTGGTACAAGAGAGTATCTCATGAACTATGAGGCTCATGAGTATCATGAGAGTCCGTGATATCAATGTGATAAATTGCTCCCGTGCATACTGCTCATGTGATACAATAAGTAAAATATTTATGTCATGAATCCTATCCACTCTAAGGTCCTTAATCTACACTTGGTTATGAATATCATGCAATACATCATTAAGATCAGCCTTGATAACATCAACATTAGAAGACCAATTTTTAGCATGATCAATCTACTTAACACTTTGCAAACTGGCAACCATTTCCATGCCTATGATACTTAGCCTGCATCCCATCAATTTTCTCCTTAAGATCATTCTTTTCATGAATAAATGCTTTCATATTTTTAGACACAAAGTATTGTTGCAACACTGCATAAGATTGAGAAAGAGTGAGAGAATCATAAATGGTCTTATGAGGCAAAACCCCACTGCTTGTTGTGTGAAGCAACATTGCAGAAAGTTGAATCAAATTAATTGCAACCATGGGCTTCCTATGAACTTCTTGACTTGAATCATCATCCAATAAAGAATGTGTAAACGGAAGAGGAAATGGATAAGTTATTGTTGCTGCATTCAATTTTCTATAATCCACACAAACCTGTATCTTGCCATTCTTTTTTAGCACCACTATAATAGGCGACAACTGAGCCACTTCATTCACAAGCTTGATAAAGCCAACTCTAAGAAGTTTATCTATCTCTTATTTCACTTGTTTAGCATGATTTGGATTCATATGATATTGATTCTGCATAATAGGCTTAGCATCTGCCTTTAAGTTGATTCTATGATGACACACTCTTGGATCAAATCCCATCATGTCAGTATACTCCCAAGTAAAGATATCCTAAAATTCTTTGCATAGATTAATCAACTATTGCTTGAAGTCTTTCTCAACAAAAATACACACCTTTATTGGTTTAAAACGGGACTTAGCATCCAAATACTCTTCTTGAACATCATCTTCAAACACTCTAGTTGACTTATTCACAGTGTGCTCATATTTCAACTCCACATCAATAATAGCATATTGACCTGCTCTATCAAAATCCTCCTCTGTTTTTGATGAAGGCTTTTGCTGCTCCTAGAGTGTCTCCATATCAGTTCCCTTACTCCCCTTAGGGTTACCATTGATCTCTACCACCAATATAATATCCTCTTGTATCAAGTTACCATCTTGATGTATGGGGTCCCTATCTTGGTGTATGGTGTCCTTGTCTTGCTATACAGGGTACCTATCTTGCTATATGGGATCCTTGTCTTGTTGTATGGAGTCATTGTTTATTAAAAATGGTAAACTAGCTGCTTGCAATGGTAACCTTATTTTTTGCTGCAATAACCTTGTTTCTTGTTGTGGCAACCTTGTTTCCTATAGTGGTGTGATGGTCTCTCGCAGCAAGCTTATAATGACCTTCATGAAGATTGTAGCTTCTTGTAACATGAATGACATATGTTTTGTCCATTTAAGACAAATAAATACTACTGCAAGAACAAAAATATCACCAACATAAGTACAATGAGATATTGTCAAAGTTTGAGAACTATTTATCTCATAAAATTGAGAAATAACCATAATGTCCATAGAAATCCACACTACTACTACTTGAGGCACTACAATTGTGACTTGCATAAAATTGATTTCAACTACTTTCTAAACTTGTGAATCCTTCTATGGCTCATCATAATCAATTTGAATTAGTATTCAGAGCCTAAATCCATTAATTGCAAGTTTAACAATGTCCCCTTTCATTATAGCCAGAATAAAAGTAGCTGCAGTAAGCCATAGTTCTATAGTATAAAAATTTCAATGAAATATGCCAAGGCTAAGAACTCATCATATATAATGACACCCATAATATATCATAGAGAATGAAGATATAAAACCATAACAAAATAAGTAGATTACCACTCCAACTATAAAGAATAATTGCATTGATAATATGCTCTAGCATTTTCATCATAATAAATGTATGGCAATGTACCACCCAATTTGGATCTTGAATAAGACATTGCATCTTGAAAGAAATATATAAGATAATCCACAACAACTTGTAATTGATGATTTTCAAGTACTTGAAACCAGTAATCATCATGTGGTTATCATATATGCTGTTTTTGAGGTTGCTGTAGCACTTCTGACTATTTTTTAACTTGTCGTATTATATTTTTATGTTGTAGGAAGTGCAAGAATTCAGCTTGCTGCTATAGGTACTATAGAAATTCAGCTTGCTCTGCTATAGGTGCTGCAAAAATTCAGCTTGCTGCTGCGTGAAGTTTGGTTGTTGTTGTATGAAGTCAAGATACTATTGCAAGAATTTAGAATTCAACGGTAGGAATTGCTGAAATGTAGGTTTTTGCAGGTCATTCTAAAGCTTTCTTGATACAAAAAACTATGACAAATACTTGCTACAAGCATTCACCTCATACATCATTAGTACTTTCATGCTTAAAAACCAATCAACATGAATAACATCAACCATTCCTGCTATAATATAAATTGCATAGATATCCATTGTAGGTACTTGCATACTTCTAGATATGTCACCTTCACTTTGATACACTGATTAGAGTCCTCATTGACTTCAAAAATAACAGTTTGAATTGAAACATCAATAGCCTCATCATTCAATGCATAGAGATCCTCAAGAATAACATCTTGACTTGAATCAAGAGAAAATACCAACTGTGTATCCAAATCAACAATTTCGTTATCTTTCTGCAGAACAAATTCCTCAAGAGAATTAATGACTTCAAAACAACAAGAAACTTGGCAATCCATCACATTCCTCCGTTGAGAAACCTCTTGTTATAGTAATGATTTCTCCTCTTGAAGCTGATTAATAATAGATAGAGCTTCAATTGCTACAACATTGGATGCATTTCTCTCCTTTTCAATCTCAACAAAAACCAATGAATCATCTCAATTGGAGATTGAATCATAGAGTGTGCCTCATGTAGAACTTTAGAAAAACCATGCAAACAGACTGCATTTTGCAATGCTTCATATTCAACCAACTCTTGCAAGGGAAATGTAGTGCAAATCTTGCAATCTTGCTCTTCTTGCAAAGGAATTACAGTGCTAATCTTGCAATTCCACAATTCATGTAGTGGAAAAATGGATTGTTCTTCAGATTGAGCAATGCAATGATCTGAAATATTATCTTGCATGTTGGAAATATCGGTATCCTAAAAAAATACATCCAAATATTGTGCATTTTGCACTATGAGTAGTGGCACTTCTTCAAGTTCTGGTAAAGTTCTTTAATTGAAATCCAACTTAGTAGCTGCATTATCTTCCTTAGCATCATCAATAAGAGAACCAAGAAAATCATGCACAATGATATCTTCATTGCAATAACCATAATCCTAAAACTTATCATCCATAACAACATCATCTTCTGGAATACGTAACTGATCTTCTTGATCACCAATCTAATCATCTTCATTGTTCATAATTGGTGGCTTGCTTTCTTCTTGATTAAAGCTGATTGGGGATTGACTATGACAGTTTGCAAAATGCTAAAATATGGAAAATACATTATGATTATTGATGCAAAGTGTGTGATGATCCACTCTCATGTTGGCAAGTTGCTATGTGGGGTTTGGGGCACTCGAGGATTCTTGGCTTTTTTTTATCTTGTTCTCTCTTGCTCCCTTTATCTCAATCTTTGGTAAGACCATTGGTAAAGAGCACCAATCATCATCATCATCATCACTTGAACTTGAATCAAAATCAAAATTAGAATCCAAAACATCTTCATATCTTTCCTTAAGCTTTTCAACTATTGTAAGCAATCTCCCAATATGCTTAATACTTGAACAAGACTTAACTTTCTTACCTTCATGATCATCATGCCATTCATAAGCATCATGAAGAATATCCTCAAAAGAATCCAACTTCTCCCATGTGTTATCCACCTTCAAACTTGAAGCCTTCTTTATTATTGCTGATGAAAACCTCTTACACATACCAGCAAACTCATTACACAAATCAAACATGTAGAAATACTTGTAGGATTTTCCTTCTTCACAAGACCTGCAAATATAAGAACAATGCTTTGAAGTATGTCGAAACTCAAAGCAAACTTTGCATCACTTTTTCTTCTCCTTTGATTTACCCATTGCTTCAGGTAGTTGTCACTACTTTAAGTAGTTATCACAACTTCAAGCAATCTGCCCCCTGCTTCATGTCTTGATAAAAATTTCTTATTTAGGACATTTTGCTTCATACAGAAACTCTGCCTCATGTAGGAATTTTGCTTCATGATGTAGAAATTCTACTTCATGCAAGAATTTTGCTTAATGCAAGAACTATTGCTTCAAATAGGAAACTTGCTTCATGCAGAAACCTTTACTTCATGTAGAAACCTCTGCTTCGTGTGCAGAAACCTCTGTTTCATGCAGAAACAATTGCAGATGCATAAAAATCAAATTGTTGGCTTCAAGCTTTGCCATTTTCAATGGTATTTTAACATAGAGATACAGGGAAACAATGGCAATGTATAGAAACAAAAAACCCTTTGAACTCCATACAAAAAATTCATTTTTGTTCATAAAACAAAGTCATTTTTCACAAATGTACTTCTTCAAGTATCTGCACAAATTCTGCACCTAGAAAACCTTTCAAACTGCATACAGAAAATTAGGTTTTCTTCCCCAAAATAGGGTCGTTTTTTACAGAGCTTCATATTTGTGGCATCAATTGAAGTTGTTTTGCTGTTAAACTTCCACACTAGAGATTCAAAAAAGCATGGTAGGATTGCCAAAGTGTTGTTGCCCTATCCATGCAAAATACATAATAGGACGTACACTGCCTCACATGAAAAATACCTAATCTTATATCAAGAACTCATAGAAACTCAAAGATAATCACATAGAGACATAAGAGCATATATTTTAGCACTCATAATTAGAGAATGAGAAGTAGAACACAGAGAACATGTTGAGAATAGAACAAGAACACAGCGAATGATGGCACCAACTGTCAGATCTGCTATATAATAATGAGAATCCATCATATACATGTCGTGAACATTAGAGAAGATCCCAAAAATGAGAATGACACCAATTTGACTCATCGGGTCACATTTTTACAACTATCTATAAGCTCCACTTCATGAGGCATCTAAGGGATGCTGCACATATAGAACTAACATGACTAAGGTAAAACCATGCCAAGGGCATAATACATGAAGTGTAAAACCATGACTAACAAACACTATCTGATGCAAGGATGAATGATTGAGAGAGAGGAAGAGCCTCCATAAAAGAAGAAAGCCTCTAAGAGGAGCAAAACCACCATAAGCATAGCCATAGGAAAAGCTACACCTAGTTATTTAACAGTAGGTGGGAATTTTATTATAAAGATTTATGCTAAGAGGATATGGAATTGCTTCAGATGGATGTAAATACTAATTTCTTCCGTGGAGACTCACATGAGGATATTTATATGCATGTGCATCTACCCTACATAGCAACAAACATACACCACACTGTGTACCCCATGCATTTGCCTACACATACACTCACTACACATAGTTTTCACCCAAAGATACATTAACACATGTAGGCACCTCTCATACTAGTGCACATCAATAATCCCTTCTTCTTCTCCACTACCTAGATCCAACCTATTGGAAAGGAGGATAGCATGGAGTGAAAAAAAGAGTATGGTACTTTGGTGATGCAATGGTGTGAAACACATGCATCTGTGCATATACCCTTACTGCTTCATGCACCCATAGAAATACATAGTGTATCCACACTAAGCATCCAATTTTATCTACCTCATAGTGTTTCCACAATGTACTGTGTGAACACCTATACATGCCCTAGGAATCCACAAACCTATCATGCACCCATAGATCCATTATATACCCATAGACCTACATTGCATTTGCTCTATTACATTGTGTGCATCTTCCTACTACACATAGTGCATCCATCACCATACACTACACATTGTGTATGTCCACCTACACACATAGGGCATTCACTTAGTGTATGCACCTAGTACATACAACAACACACACCTCCACACCCATTAACCATCCATAATGCATCACAAGTGGGACCCACCTCTAATATAAATAGATGCACCCTTCAAACTTCAAGCATGCATTAGAATACCCATCAATAATACAAGAAAAAAAAAGTAACCACGTGTGTGTGATCATGTGCACTAGTGTGCATCCATGTGTACTTGTAATAACTTAGACATGTGCTTGTGAATGCTACTAAGCATAGCTAGCACCCAC
This sequence comes from Lygodium microphyllum, assembly GCF_053477565.2. Taxonomy (NCBI): domain Eukaryota; kingdom Viridiplantae; phylum Streptophyta; class Polypodiopsida; order Schizaeales; family Lygodiaceae; genus Lygodium; species Lygodium microphyllum. The sequence continues at coordinate 83,078,393 of NC_141154.1, read as the reverse complement.
CCTAAGATTCATAGTACTTAGAGTTATTATTCTACACATGAAGATATCACAATGCACACATAAGTATACTTGCATAATTCATTAAGTGCCCACAAATATCATGAATACCTTGCAGTAATAAAGTTTTAGCACATACAGTTACACTTAGAACAATTCGTTAAGTACCCACAAATATCATGCATTTAGCTCGCAATACTAAAATGCAATTACACTTAGGACAATTCACCTAACACCTTACCATATGTGAGCACTTAGATGCATTCATAGGCATAGATGCATTCTACATCCCCATGAAGGCTTGTTGGTCCTAATTTTTCTTATCATCAGTATAATCAAGGTGCCAATTATTCTATAGATAATCCCACTTGGCCAATACACGAACCCTTTTTGTCTATTTTGATAAAGAAGGACACCCGATCCTCATGGATTATAGACATGTTTTGATCATGGTATTAGGTTGAGGCCACAGGCAAAGAGTGCCATCCACTAGGGATCCTATTTCTTGTTGAACTTGTGGTAGCCCCAAGATACATATTCTTGAGATGTCTAGAGAAGTTAGAGCAAGGTAAGGGAAAAGAGAGGGATTAGTGTTGCCTAGAACATGGAAACACACACATATATTCTAATTGTCCACAATGCAAGGCAAGTAGTAGCAAGGCCATTGTGCCTTCAGTACCCTTAAGCCTATTTATAGTGGAGATGGTCAATGAAAAAGATAATATTCCTATTCCAATGATGTTATCACTCGCACACAAAGAAAAATAGGAGTCATTGTTGAAGGCCCTATGATAATGAATCATTTAGTCATTAGTAAGAAGAGTGCCAAGAAGAGGATCAAGAGAGCTGAAGTCAAAATTAAGAGCGAAAGCCTCTCATCGATTCCATAAATTACTTCAATCTCTAGCGCAAAAACTACCACAATTAATTGCAAATTGCAAAAGAGACTATTTCCAAGGACCATGCCTATCTTGAACCAGTACAACAGCTTCCTGCCATTAACAAAGGCAAACAAGTAATGGGTGAAAATAACATAAGATGAGTTGCAGAGAGAATAGGCCTGTGAGATAATCAACCTCCCCAAATTGTCTCACATACCTAATGCATCAATTCAAGAAGGGACACAACAATCAAATGAGATCACAACTAGCCCACCAATTGGTCCACAACCTATGGAATAGGAGATCTCTCTCGTTCTTAATGAGAAGGGACATGGAAACTAGATAAGATCACAATTAAGCCAACAATCGATCCATAACCTATGGAATATAAGGTTTCTCTTGTTCCTCATGCAAGTCCATTGCAATACATCTATGATAACATTGTCCCTTCTATAATTTTAGCATTTGCATCAAACCAAGTCACCATTCCACTTGAAACCTTACTTAAAGGTAGTCCAATTATTTGGCAAGGATTAAAAACATGGGTAGAAGGCACGAATCTTGGCCGATTCTAGCCTTGGTGCACCTATAACATGAAGTGTTTGAGGGGTCAACAAATTTTGGGAAGGAGCTAAGTAGCATGCAATGCTTCCTATGGAAGCCCTTGGAGATACCACACACTGAGGTATTGTAGACATAGGAGTTGGTGTGAGTATAATTGACCACAACATACTCCAAGCTTGGGGCAATCCACCCATTGAACCAATGCATTTCAATATGACTGTAGCTCATGAATTCAAAGATTGACCATTAGGAGTGCTAAGAGATTGATCTATCAAAATCATAGGAGTGCTCTTTAAGGTTCACTTCATAGTTATGAAAGGAGTTGACTACAACTTACTACTTGATCAACCTTGGATGTGCAAGGCATGTCTCATTGAAGAATAGTGCAATGGTCTAGTGTTATTAGGTAATTAGGAGAAGGCAATGTGTATCATTAGTAAAAAAAATGAACTCACAAATGGGCCCTTAAAAATAATATAGTTTAAGATGTGGGCCTTTTGGATTGTCCAATAGGAAGGCTAGATGTTGACATCCATGGAGGGTGAATCTTCTCTCTCCAAATCTTGGGTTTTCTATTAAAAAAAGGGATAGTGGGGGATTAAAAAAAGGGAGAATGAATAATACACAAAATTTGAATTTCTCTCACCTTGTATTTCCACCCTTTTTTGGAGAATTTTCAATTTTGATTTTTTTCACTCTCACAAAATCAGTTTGACCCAAAAGTTGAGCGACATACCACTTTCCCTCTCTTCTCTATATTCGTGAATTTTTGTCTCCATTCCCTCCTAAGAGTAATTAGGGTTTTGAGCGTTCTACTTACCTCTGTACTTTCTTCTCCACGTAGCTCCATATTTTGGGCAAAACATAGGTGCCCATCTCTCTTTGCATTTTCTCTTGTTTGCTATTTTTTCAATAGGGTTTGATGTTGTTTCTTATTGTTATTGTTGTTTTGTTGCAGAGATTGTTTGGGGCAGGAGACAGAGGTGCTCATATCTCTCTCCTTTCTTTCCCCCCTCTCTCTGTGTTGTTTCTCTTTTATGTTATGTTTTCAATAGAATTTGATGTTGGTTCTAATTGTTGTTTTCTTGCAGAGTTTATTTGGAGCAAGAGGCAAATGTGTTAATCTCTCTCTCTGTTTGTTTTTTTTTGTTGATATCTTTTCAATACAACATAATGTTAGTTCTAACCCTTGTTGTTGTTTTATTACAGAGATCATTTTGGGTGACATTGCATAAGTGCTTATCTCTCTCTCCCTCTCTCTTTCTCTCTCTAAGTTTCCTCTTTTCTACTATTTTTTCAGTATACCTTCATGTAAATACTAACTCCTGCAAAATTGTATTTTGCAGAGATCAATTTTGGCAAGATTGGATAGGTGCTCATTTCTTTCTCTCTCCCGCGTACTCATACACTCTCTCTTTCTTCCTCTATGCATTATCCCTTTTCTACCATCTTTACAACAGGGTTTAATGCTAGTTCTAACTTAAGGATCAATCCTTGTTGCAACACTTAACATAAGGCAGAACAGAGATTCTGTAGCTCAATTTACAGGTAAATCTGCCATATTTTGTGGTGCCAAATTTTATTCATTTAATTAGTGACTTTTATGTTTGATGGGATTGATGTTTTCTTATATCAATCATTTGCAATGGGTTTTGATTAGCAATTATTCAATCTTATCTTCAGCAGATCAACTTATAGGTAAATTGGCCATGTTTTGTATTCCTTCTATTCATGCAGTTATCTAGATATTTTTTGCTAAAAGGGATTCATGCAAGTATTTTTGTTAAAAGGGATTCGTGCAGGTGTTTATTTGTACGTGCAGGTATTGTACAAGGTTTAGGTAAAGCATATAATTCTCAATCGACTATTTTGATGTGGTGAGTTGTAATGTGTCCGCTCGTCCGCTTGTGGGACACGTCTTAGCAGCCCATCGGGAAGAGGGTCTAGAAAGCTCCACCTGGCACTCGCAACGAATGTCACATGGTTTTCAATCTAGGTCTTCCCGAGTCTGCCCCGAGCAGAAGTGTTCGGCCGTTCCCACTTAGGATCGACCTGAAGTCAGGGTTCCTTTCCTATCAGCAAGGTCTCTAGGAAGTAGCTAGCGTCGAGCTCCAGATGAACCACTTTGCGTGGGAACAACAGAGTTGAAGCGGATTCATGCTGCACTTGGTTCATGGAGAATGGGAAACGAGAGGGATGTGAAGCTCAACCTCTCTGCCATAGGGTATAGTCCCATTCCTTTCCCCTAAAACAACATAAATCGGGATTCTAAATCTATTGATACTAGGTCTTTATATTCTCAATATCTCGCCATTTGAGAAAAGTTCCCAGCTAACCGGGACCACCCTTCCGTAGGACGGACCCAAGTCACGTCCACCGCACTTTCTTCAGTTTGCTTAGTTATCTAATTACCTACCACATTATGTTTGACAAGCAAAAGCAGCTTCCTTAATTAATCAATTTAATCACTGGTTCCTTCACATAACTTAGGCACTGATACAAAAACAATGTCAAGCAAGTTCTTTTTTCTCAAATATCTATTCTTTATTTATCATAATCCCGGAGCATATCAAGTATCCTGCCCGAAGGCTATCCCAACAATCTACAGGATTGCTACTCCAAGTTCCGCCCGTAGACTAGTACACGGGCCTAGAGATCCCATCTCGAGTTACGTCAGCCTCTTGTGCGGGATCCGGAGGCAAGGAATTTATAGCCATAGCCTCCCTTGGCACCCAAACATCCTCCCGCTCCAAGCAACTCCCACGGAGAGAACCTAAGAATGTTGCTTTAATGCGATAATGCGTAGGAACAATTTGTAATTTCAATTCTTTCACTAACTTTGCAGAAATAAAATCATGTGTACTACCATCATCATACAAAATGATCTTTTCTTTTCCATGCACTAAACATTTCATTGTCAACAAAGAATGTGGAGTTGGCATACCTGGTAAAGTATCCGAAGGAGTAGTAATGTCGTCTTCATCTTCCGTAAAGTCAGGCATTTCTTCATGTTCTTCATCTTCCATTGCTCCAAGATAGTTGATATGGACAGGTGGCTTCTTCGATTGACAATTGGCTGCTAGATGTCCAGGTTGATGGCATTTGTAACACACTATAGGTTTGGCTTTAGATACATTGTTTGCAATGGCAGGAAGTCTAGGAATATTAGGATTTGACTGTGAAGATGGCTTAGGGTTTTGATTGGTATTTGATGGCAAAGCAAGTGGTTTTGTCCAAGACTTACGGAAAGATGATGAAGGAAAACGACCTTGATTGAATCGTCTAAAATTTGAATTGAATTGCTTAGAACCATAGTTACCATTTGCTTGAAATTGTTGTGGACGCTTGTCTCTTCCTCGAAGCTTGTCTTCAGTGTCATGAGCTAAAGAAATGGCATCTTCAAGAGTTGCAGGCTTAAACATATTGACTTCAGCGTAGTAATGCCCAAGTAATCCAGACATATACTTGCGCTTGTGAGTCGCTTCAGGTATGTCTTCAAGCATGTGTAATTGGAGTAAGGCATTCCAAAAGCGTTCGGTGTACTGAGAAATAGGCTCACGATCTCTTTGCTGAAGAAGGTCCCATTGCTTTATGGCTTTTTCATGGAATTGTGGAGGAAGGAAATTATGCATAAACTTCTTCTTGAAATTCTCCCAGGTAGTGGGACAGTCTATACTCTTACAAACCATGGTCCACCAAAGAGATGCTCTATCCACTAAATGATTAGTGATACACTTGATTTTATCTTTTTCAGCGTATGTTTCCTCATGAAAGTAATCATCAAACTGATTGATGAATGCAAGAACAGTTTTTCCATCTCGAGTGCCATTGAAAGTACGGAATTTGAAATTTCTTTTACTTATATTTGTTTCTTTGCGGATGGATTGAGCTTCGAGAGTCGCATCGATGGTACGTCGGATAAGATCTTCAAATTGTGGTTCCTCTTTATCGGTAGTCGATCTTTGTAAATTGGTCAATTGAACTTGTAATGCTTGCCGGGCTCTTCGTTCTTCGTCCAACTGCATCATAATTAAATCCAACTTTTGTTCCACTGTAGGTTCAGGAAGATCGCCTTCAGCCATTAAATCATCCATATTTTGTTCCGTCATCCTGCAAAAATTCAAAAGACCTCACACTCTCAAAATCCAATTTAGCGGGATGAGCGTAGCTCAAGATCGGGTGTACAAGGCTTATATATTTTTATTTGGCTTTCACAGTCTTCGTCTTTGGCAATTGCGGAATTTAAAATCTTTGAATATGTACGTTTTGACCTTCTGCATGTGCTGAAACTAGTTCAGCAAGTCTGCGTATGCGAACAGAACCTTCCAGGGAACAACTGTGCAGTTCGGTGCTTCTGCGCAGGAATAGTCCTTATGGGAGTTTTGAGCACAAGTCAGTTCTGACTTTTGGTTACTTGCCGGACTTGTAGAGTTGCAGACTTACGTAACTTGCAGAATCAACTTGGAGACTTTGTAGATTTGTGTAACTTCGACTTAAGGAATTAAGCTTAAAGCTTAAACTGATCACCACGTCAAATTTTAGGAGGGGGAGGGCCGTTTTTGCGCCGCGAAAATCACGGAAAAGGGCCGCCCTGCCGTCGAATTAAAAGAATTGAAGCTTTTAAGCTTCTTAAGCTTTATAAGCTTTATATTCAAGCTTTTAAGCTTATGAAGTTATGAAACTTATCTCTGTTGACTGTAAGAAGACGACTTGGAGAAGAGGATGTAGGAGTGGTCCTCCGCCATTACAGGCCGGTCCTTCGCGATCAGAGGCTGTAAACAGAGGTTCTTGACCGCCAAGAATCCACCCATATCGATCGTTCGCGATGAGACTGACCGTAGAGCTCGATCGTTCCAGGAGCTCCGCCTTCGCACAAGATGGGTAGCGATTGGAAGCTCTCAATCTCAGCTTCGCTCTGATACCACTGATGTGCAGATCGAATGATGTATGCTCACGTAGTGAATGCCGGAAGGTCCCCAAGAACAAAAGAACTCTACTTTTTGCACAAAACTCAAGGTAGAAAGCATGCACGACATGAACAAGAGACCAATTGGGTGCAATCTCCCCCCATGCCTTGTGTGAGCGCTCCACAAAGCATGTATTTTATGTATTAATCATCTTCAAGCTCAAATAATAGCCCAAATTATAAAATAGCACGCTTTTGGCTTTTGAGTTTGCTTTAGCACAAAATAGGAATAAATCTAATGGGCGGGCGCCCAAAGAGTCAGGCATACCCAATACAATGTCCAAATACAAATATCATAATTGTGCGCCCATGCGCATATAAAATAATAAATAAATATCCAATGCCTCAATAAATAGGTGCGACAAAATATAGGCGCCAACACAAGAGGTGCATGATCTAAAAATTCAAATTGGTGAATACACTGAAAGAAGGAATTTTCTAGTTGTACCATTACAGTCCAGTGATATTATTTTAGGTATGCCTTGGCGTCATCACCATAATCCTGATATAGATTATTCCACGCATTCAATTAATATTCATTTTCAAGGAAAACATATTACATTGTATGGTATGCATGCATCTAATGCTTTTTCACTGCTTACTCATACTCAAGCTAAACGTGCATTACGTAAAAGTAGTAAATCTTATCTAATTTGGGTGAATGAACTGCAAGCTAAAGAAAAACATATGCACCTTAGGCATAAAGAATTCCTTGCACAATTTAAAGATTGTTTTGCTGAAGATCTACCACCTGGATTATCTCCTTCACGTCCTGAAGACCACAAAATAGATTTAATTCCTGGTACACAACCACCTTGTAAAGCACCATATAGGCATAACCAGATAGAGCAGAAAGAAATTCAAAATCAAATTGAGGAATTATTAAATAGAGGATTGATTAGACCTAGTAGTTCTCCATTTGGTGCACCTGTTTTGTTGGTAAATAATAATAATAATACTTATCGTATGTGCATTGATTATTGTGCCCTAAATAAGATTACTGTAAAGAATAGATATCCAATTTCTAGGGTCGATGATCTTATGGATAAACTACAAGGTTCTGCCATATTTAGTAAAATAGATCTTAAATCTGGTTATCATCAGGTGAGATTAGATAACTCTGACATATTCAAGACTGCATTTAGAACACAATTTGGTCATTATGAATTTTTAGTGATGCCTTTTGGATTGACTAATGCACCTGCTACATTTAGTAGAATGATGAATCGTATATTTTTGAAATATCAGCATTGTGTTATTGTATTCTTTGATGATGTCTTGGTATTTAGTAAAAATGAGAAAGAACATTATGAACATCTGTCTTTGGTTTTCAAGTTATTGAAAGATAATCAATTATATGCTAATCCGAAAAAGAGAGTTCGTTCAACAAAAAATTGAATATTTAGGCCATATTGTGTCATCAAATGGTATTAAGGTTGACCCTAAGAAAATAGAAGCAATATTGAACTAGCCTATACCTAAAATTGTGCATGAGTTACGTTCTTTTCTAGGTCTTGCTAGTTTTTGTAGGAAATTTGTGCGAAGTTTTTCATTACTTGCTTTGCCCTTGACTAAACTTTTAAAGAAAGGTATTGTTTATCATTGGTCTGATAATCAATAGAAATCTTTTGATTTATTGAAACATGCATTAACCCATGCTCCTGTATTACAACTACCGGATTTTGATAGACCATTCTTTTTAGTAGTTACTGATGCTAGCGGATCTGGAATAGGAGCCGTACTTATGCAAGATAATCATCCCATAGCCTATTCTAGTTGTAAACTGAAACCCTCCAAACTTAAATACTCCACATATGATAAAGAATTATTAGCTGTGGTATAAGCTTTAAGACAATGGAAACATTACTTAATGGGTTCTGAGTTTATGATTAAGACTGATCAACAAAGTATTAGACATCTCCTTAGTCAACCCCAAATATTTGACCGACATATCAAATGGGCAGCTTTTATTCAGAGTTTTCATCCCATTATCCAATATCAACCAGGTAAAGAAAATGTAGTAGCCGATGCATTAAGTAGAAGACCAACCAGGTAAAGAAAATGTAGTAGCTGATGCATTAAGTAGAAGACCAACCATTCATAATATCTCTGTCATATCATTTGATTCTCTAAATTCTATGAAAGATACTCATCAGGACATTACTTTTCATGCTGATTGGAATAATTTTTGTGCTAAAGCAAACTCAAAAGCCAAAAGCGTGCTATTTTGTAATTTGGGCTATTATTTGAGCTTGAAGATGATTAATACATAATATACATGCTTTGTGGAGCGCTCACACAAGGCATAGGGGGAGATTGCACCCAATTGGTCTCTTGTTCATGTCGTGCATGCTTTCTACCTTGAGTTTTGTGCAAAAAGTAGAGTTCTTTTGTTCTTGGGGACCTTCCGGCATTCACTACGCGAGCATACAGCGTCTGATCTGCGCACCATATTCTTCCAGTTCCTTACTCATCTCCCTCTAACCAAGTTCAGTTAACACACTTGGCAACGCAAGACTCTTCATCTAGGCCTTCAGGATACAGTCTAGATGCATGTGTCATTTCCATCTCTCTTAGTGTGGTACTATGCAGAATTTGCCAATCAAACTTACCCATCATACACATGGTGCGTTTAATATATTAATACATCATAATTGACCTTTAACTCTCTTCATACCTAGCAACGAACACTTAATCTTGATGCACCGGATCTCATGTGACTTGCATATGTGAAAGTCTAGGTTTCTATCCATCGGTACAATTGCATCCTATGAACAGAAACTATCATTTCATGTGTTTATTTTAATCAAGATTACAAAGCATGAATTCTGGATGACTATTCATGCATTGAACTGGATTAAAAACTATTATTTTATGTGAAATAATGCAAAAATCTTATCATTTTATGTGTAAAAGCTAACATTCTATGCATATAAACTTATGCGAACTCCATGCTCTACCATTTCATGCATGCAAACTATCACTTGGAGTAAACAAAAAAAATCCTAATGCTAGTCCTTGTTCCATGCATGTAACTACCCCTTTTATTTCTTCTTCATGAAATAATACAAAATTAATTATAGAGCTTAGGATATCAAAAGAACCTGGGTTTGATTCGTGATCCTAGGGGCATTTGTTGTATTGGTCGCTCCGCTGGCCTCTCTCGCATTACCGGTACCATTGGTAGCTTTGGCACTTACACTTCCCGCAACTCTCTTTTTGGGAGCCATTTACCACGCGGAGTTTGGATAGTCCTGACCTTAACGGGCCTTCAAGATGACAAGCTTGGGAAAGGGAAGGTCATGGGAAGGTGACCTTCGCCGATGAGGGGGGTGGCTTGAAAAAGAATGGCTTCACGAATGCGGCTCCTCAACACGACCCTCGACACCTTCTCTACTCACCAACTCTCACTCTCTCTCTTTGTCTCTCACTCTCTCACTCCCTTTCTTCTTCTTCTCCCCTTCTCCTTCTCTCTCTCTCCCTCTTCTTCTTCTTTTCTTCTCTCCTTCTCCTATTCTCTCTCTCCCTCTTCTTTTTCTTCTTCTTCTTCTCTTCTTCTTCTCCTTCTCTCTCTCTCTCTCCTTCTCTTCTTCTCTCTCTCTCTTCTTCCTCTTATTCTTCTTTTCCTTCTCCCTCTCCCTCTCCCTCTCCTTCTCTTCTTCTCTCTCTCTCTTCTTCCTCTTCTTCTTCTTCTTCTTCTCCTTCTCTCTCTCCCTCTCCTTCTCTTCTTCTCTCTCTGTGTTCTTCCTCTTCTTCTTCTTCTTTTTCTCTTCTTCTCCTTGTCATGATTGTGGGAGAGAAGGAAGGAGTCTCACTTGTAGCTTTCTTGCTTGCACAATGGGGGAATACACACACAGGTGGAGGCTGAAAACAGTTTTCCTCTTCTTAGTTGTGTAAGCCAAAAAGAACTCTAGTACATAGAAATAGAAGAACCCTATATATGGGTCTCAAACCAAACTCAACTAACTAAGGTGGCATACTAACTGAGCCACGAACTAGAGTAGATAAGGATAACTGTCATCTAGCTATTATTCATGGGCAGTGTACCAACCGCATCTGCAACTGACAAGTCGGTGACATAAATGCACAACGGTCACCTTGGCATATCACGAGTGGAGCTCGATATCTCAACACTCCCCCTGGAGCTCAATCCCAATTCTTGCACACCAAGAAAATCTATGAACTTGTGTAGCTTCTCTGCGCCCAATGCCTTCGTGAATATGTCAGCTACCTGATCCTCTGTGCTGACATAAACTAGATCAATAAGACCTAGTAGAACCCTCTCCCGCACATAGTGATAATGCACCTCAATGTGCTTTGTTCTAGCATGATAGACTGAGTTATTTGCCAAGTGTATACTACTCATGTTGTCACAATAAATGACAAGTGGCCCATCTGTAGACTGATGCATATCATAAAGTAGCTTATGCAACCAAGCTACCTCACATGCAGCCATTGCTGCACCCCTGTACTCAGCCTCTATGCTCGATAAGGCAACTGTAGGTTGTTTTTTGCTGCTCCAAGTGACTGCAGTACTCTCAAAAGAGAACACATATCCACTGGTAGATCGTCTATCAGAAATACTACCAGCACAATCAGCATCAGTGTATCCATGCAACTATATCTGAACCCCAGTCTCATAAAATAGTCCATACTACAATGTGGACTTCAAATACCTGAGTATGCGTCTAGCCGCATCCAAATGTGGTTTCCTTGGAGCCTGCATAAACTGACTTACCAATCCAACAACATAGCTCAAATCTGGCCTGGTAATAGTCATATAAATCAAACTTCCTACTATGCATCTGTACATAGTAGGGTCTTCGAGAAGCTCACCTGCATTTGCGCTCAACTTCACATTCTGCTCCAAAGGAACTGAAATAGGCTTGCAGCCTGTCATCCCATATTTGGACAACATGTCCAATCCATACTACCTCTGCAAGAGCCATATCCCACCTGGTGATCTAATCACCTCAATGCCCAAGAAATAACGTAGCTCTCCCAAATCCTTCATCTCAAACTTCTGCTTCAATAGCATTTTCACATGAAGGATATCTTCATCACTATCACCTGTGATAATCAAATCATCAACATAAATGACAAGAAGCATAATATCTTTCTCTGTTTTTCTCACATAAAGTGAGAAACTTGCCTTGGAAATCTGAAAGCCAATAGTGACAAGATAATGTCCTATCTTGTCAGACCGTGCTCTAGGTGCTTGCTTCAAGCCATACAAGGCTTTCTTCAACCTGCAAACAATCTCAGGATGAACAGCATGCACATAACCTGGTGGCTGCTCCATATAGACCTCTTCTTGCAAATCACCATGCAAGAAGGCATTCTTTACATCAATCTGATGTAAAGACCATCCCTTTGATGTAGCCATAGCAATGACTACTCTTATGGTTTCCATCCTTGCAACCGGACTGAATGTTTCTTCATAATCAATGCCATATGTTTGTGCATACCCCTTGACTACTAATCTTGCCTTGTATCTGTTCACAGAACCATCTGCATTGTGCTTCACCTTATAAACCCACTTACAACCAATTGCATTCTTATCTTTAGGCAAAGGTACCAATTCCCATGTAGCATTTGCTTCCAAGGCATCCATTTCTTCATCCATGGCTTTCTCCCATTTTTCTTTTCCCATGGCTTGCTCAAAAGAAGTGGGTTCTGGTTCCTGTATCACTTTGACCATATAGGCATAGTGAATGGCTATAAATCCATCATATTTCAACCTATCCACAGGATACCTAGCTCTAGTAGACCTGCGCAAAGTAGGTTCACTCCCAAGTGCTCTCAAAACATCCCTGGTCTTTCTTACTCCAAGTGTAACAATAGAAGGAATACCCAAATCATCATCAATGCTCTATTCTGAGCCACTTGATTCACCATCCACATAAGAGTGACCTGCATTCACATCAAACATGAGCTGATCTACCTTCTCTTTTCCTTTTCGTGATACCTGCATACCACTATCTGCATTGCTTTGAGAAGATTCTCATGATCTCAATCTGCCTGTCCATAGCAAAGAATGTGAACCACTGCTAGAGGACGCTCCAGGTCCACTAATATCTTGTGACTGCTGCTGTGAATTCTGTGCAGCATTACCATTTTGTGCATCTACATTATCAATCACATTTACTGGTTTATACCAGCTACTCATCTCATCAAAAACAACATCTCTGCTCACTGTAAACTTACGAGTAGAAGGGTTATAGCATCTATACCCTTTTTACTGCAGAGAGTAATCAATAAAGATGCACTTCTCAGCTTTTGGATCCAACTTGGATCTCAACTCATCTGGCACATGAACATAGGCAATGCAACCAAAAATTTTCAAATGAGAAATATCTGGTTTCCTACCAATATACCTCTCCTCTGGAGTCATACTATGTATTGTTGCAGTGGGAGTCCTGTTCATTATGTAGACTGTCGTAGCAACTGCCTCAGCCCAGTAAAAATCCCAGTAAAAATCTGGCAGGTCTTTTTCATTAAGCATGGCATGAAATACCTCTCCAATATGCCTGTTTTTTCTTTTTGCAATTCCATTTTGCTGTGGGGTATGACTACATGAATATTGATGCTTTATGCTATGCTCCTGCAAGAACCTTGCAAACTCATTTGAGAGGTACTCTCCCCCTCCATCTGACCTTAGGCATTTTATTTGCAGGCCTGTTTCTTTTTCAACCATAGCTTTAATAGTTTTGAAATGCCCAAAGACTTCACTTTTCTTTTTCATAAAATACACCCAAACTTTTCTTCTATAGTCATCAATAAAAGTGACAAAATAATGACAACCTCCAATAGATGCAGCTTTAGTAGTCTACACATCAGAGTGGATTAATTCCAATGGCTTTTTACTCTCTTGAACATGTCTAGGAAATGGTTTACTTGCCTATTTTCCAAATTGACAGGCTTCACATACCTTATGCATTTCTGTAATCTTGAATTTAGGCAATCCTGCAATAATATTTTGGGCCTGCATTGATTTAAGTTGCTGTACATTAACATGACCAATGCGTTTATGCCAGATATCAATATCTGCAACTACACCAGTCCCATGTGCAAGCATTGCTGCACTCAATTCAGGCATGTCTACATCCAATGTAAACATTCTGCCCTTCTTCTTTCCTTTTGCTATCAAGCGTCCTTTATTTTTCATATCCTCAACAAAGCATCCATGAGAATTAAATCTGACCTGCAAGCCCTGCTCAACCATTTGACCAACAGAAACTAGGTTCTTGGTGATATTCGGGACATGAAATACATCTGACAGGTATTTCTTTTTCCCATCCTGTATAGACAAATGAATTTTTCCAATCTACACAATAGGATGTGCAGTATCATCACCAGTCTCCACAAATCCTGGTTTTTCCATTTTTCTTGCATCCTGCATCCATTCTGCATGACCTGTCATGTGGTTTGATGCACCAGAGTCAACATACCACACATCGTTGCTTTCTTCTGCACTTGTCACAGAATTGGTCATGTGCTGCACCATAAACAAATGCTCATTTCTGTCATCACCCTGTCTACTAGAAGATGCATAATTCCCTTGTTGCAATTTTCCATTCATGATGTCATTTTACTTTTTATAGCAGTCTTTAGCCATATGACCCATTTTACCACAGTAGTAGCATTCAACATTGATGTTTGCATTTTGGCCTCTTTGCCATTCACCACGACCTCTTTGGCTCCCCCTGCCTCTAGAGTTACCACATCCTCCTCCAAAGTACTGGTTTTCTTGAGTTTGCTGCATATTCTGATTTTTACCACGGCCTCCAGATCGCCCTCCTCTACCTCTGCCTCTACCTCTTCCAGCATTTGAGTAGAATACAACTTCTTTTGAAGTTCCTCCTGAAGAAGATGCACCACCATTTCTCTGCTCCTCAGAAATTATAAGAGCAATCAACTCCTCAAAATCAGGAAATCTTTCACGGACAGAAATGGATGTTCGAAACTTTGCATAATCCTTTCCTAGACCATTCAAGGTCACAGAAACTAAATCATCATCTTACACTGGCGACCCAATGGAAGCAAGTGCATCTGCAATCTTCTTCACCTTCATGTGGTAGTCATTGATGCTCATACTTTCTCTTTGCACATTGTGCAACTCTTGCTTGAGCTGCATTTTCCTGGCTTGCGTATCTGTGCTATACCACGAGTGGAGCTCTGTTTTTTTTATTTGAGGCCATTTCGGGGCCTATTTTGGAGGCGAAAGTTTTCTGCACGCACTCAAGAAAAGACCTTGTTTTATGTTGTGCGACCACTATTCTACAGGTGGGTGAAAAGTTACCGTAGAAATTGCATCATATGCCTATGCACAGAGACATTTGGAGTTACAGAATCATCCTTGTTGCCTGTTGATGCAAAATCGTCACTAGGAAGTGACTGTGTGGTCAAATACCACTTTAATCAGTTTTGCAGATTTGCCCTTGTGAGGCTGAAGCTGTGTTTTTTACAGTGATAGAATTTTCTGCAGTGTTCTATAATGGCGTCTAATTCTCTTTTACGGATTGTCACTGAAAAGCTTGACAAGAACAACTTCCAAGCATGGAAGTTTAGAATGACGAATTTCCTTATGGGAAAAGGATATTGGGAATTTGTTGCAGGAAATGAAGAAGAACCAGTTCTTGCTGATGTTCCCAATCCACAGCAAATGCAGGCATTTAAAGGATAGTATGAGAGAGCTAGAAAAGTTATGTACTGGTTGTCTATCAGTATTTCAGACTCTATGATTGTGCATATTCAGGATGCAAGTATGCCAAAGGAGGCATGGGATACTTTGTCAAAAATGTATAGCACAGATACGCAAGCCAGGAAAATGCAGCTCAAGCAAGAGTTGCACAATGTGCAAAGAGAAAGTATGAGCATCAATGACTACCACATGAAGGTGAAGAAGATTGCAGATGCACTTGCTTCCATTGGGTCGCCAGTGGAAGATGATGATTTAGTTTCCGTGACCTTGAATGGTCTAGGAAAGGATTATGCACAGTTCTGAACATCCATTTCCGTCCGTGAAAGATTTCCTGATTTTTAGGAGTTGATTGCTCTTCTAATTTTTTAGGAGCAGAGAAATGGTGGTGTATCTTCTTCAGGAGGAACTTCAAAAGAAATTGTCTTCTACTCAAATGTTGGAAGAGGTAGAGGCAGAGGTAGAGGAGGCTGATCTGGAGGCCATGGTAGAAATCAGAATATGCAGCAAACTCAAGAAAACCAGTCTTATGGAGGAGGATGTGGTAACTCTAGAGGCAGGGGGAGCCAAAGAGGTCGTGGTGGATGGCAAAGAGGCCAAAATGCAAATAGCAATGTTGAATGCTACTACTGTGGTAAAATGGGTCATATGGCTAAAGACTGCTATAAAAAGAAGAATGACATTATGAATGGAAAATTGCAACAAGGGAATTATGCATCTTCTAGTAAACAGGGTGATGATAGAAATGAGCATTTGTTTATGGTGCAGCACATGAATAATTCTGTGACAAGTGCAGAAGAAAGCAATGAAGTGTGGTATGTTGACTCTGGTGCATCAAACCACATGACAGGTCATGCAGAATGGATGCAGGATGCAAGGAAAATGGAAAAACCGGGATTTGTGGAGACTGGTGATGGTACTGCACATCCTATTGTGCAGATTGGAAAATTTCCTCTGTCTATGCAGGATGGGAAAAAGAAATACCTATCGGATGTATTTCATGTCCCGAATATCACCAAGAACCTAGTTTCTGTTGGTCAAATGGTTAAGCAGGGCTTGCAGGTCAGATTTAATCCTCATGGATGTTTTGTTGAGGATATGAAAAATAAAGGACGCTTGATAGCAAAAGAAAAGAAGAAGGGCAGAATGTTTACATTGGATGCAGACATGCCTGAATTGAGTGCAGCAATGCTTACACATGGGACCGGTGTAGTTGCAGATATTGATATCTGGCATAAACGCATTGGTCATGTTAATATACATCAACTTAAATCAATGCAGGCCCAAAATATTGTTGCAGGATTGCCTAAATTCAAGGTTGCAGAAATGCATAAGGTATGTGAAGCCTGTCAATTTGGAAAATAGGCAAGGAAACCATTTCCTAGACATGTTCAAGAGAGTAAAAAGCCATTGGAATTAATCCACTCTGATGTGTGGACTACTAAAGCTGCATCTATTGGAGGTTGTCATTATTTTGTCACTTTTATTGATGACTATAGAAGAAAAGTTTGGGTGTATTTTATGAAAAAGAAAAGTGAAGTCTTTGGGCATTTCAAAACTATTAAAGCTATGGTTGAAAAAGAAACATGCCTGCAAATAAAATTCCTAAGGTCAGATGGAGGGGGAGAGTACCTCTAAAATGAGTTTGCAGGGTCCCTGCAGGAGTATGGCATAAAGCAGTAATATTCATGCAGTCATACCCCACAACAAAATGGAATTGCAGAAAGGAAAAACAGGCATATTGGAGAGGTATCGCGTGCCATGCTTAACGAAAAAGACTTGCCAGATTTTTATTGGGCTGAAGCAGTTGCTACAGCAGTCTACATAATGAACATGACTCCCACTGCAGCAATACATGGAATGACTCCAGAGGAGAGGTATACTTGTAGGAAACCAGATATGTCTCATTTGAAGATTTTTTGTTACATCGCCAATGTTCATGTGCCAGATGAGTTGAGATCCAAGTTGGATCCAAAAGCTGAGAAGTGCATCTTTATTGGTTACTCTCTGCAGAGCAGAAAGGGTATAGATGCTATAACCCTTCTACTCGTAAGTTTACAGTGAGCAGAGATGTTATTTTTTATGAGATGAGTAGCTGGTATAAACCAGTAAATGTGATTGATAATGTAGATGCACAAAATGGTAATGTTGCACAGAATTCACAGCAATAGTCACAAGATATTAGTGGACCTAGAGTATCCTCTAGCAGTGGCTCACATTCTTCGCCATGGACAAGCAGATTGAGATCAGGAGAATCTTCTCAAAGAAATGCAAATAGTGGTATGCAGGTATCACAAAAAGGAAAAGAGAAGGTAGATCAGCCGATGTGAATGCAGGTCACTCTTATGTGGATGGTGAATCCAGTGGCTCAGAACAGAGCATTGATGATGAGTTGGGTATTCCTTCTGTTGTTACACCTGGAGTAAGGAAGACCAAGGATGTTTTGAGAGCATCTGGAAGTGAGCCTACTTTGCGCAGGTCTACCAGAGCTAGGTATCCTGTGGATAGGCTGAAATATGATGGATTTACAGCCATTCACTATGCCTATATAGTCAAAGTAATACAGGAACCAGAACCCACTTCTTTTGAACAAGCCACGGGAAAAGAAAAATGGGAGAAAGCCATGGATGAAGAAATGGATGCTTTGGAAGCAAATGCTATATGGGAATTGGTACCTTTGCCTAAAGATAAGAATGCAATTGGTTGTAAGTGGGTTTATAAGGTGAAGCACAATGCAGATGGTTCTGTGAACAGATACAAGGCAAGATTAGTAGTCAAGGGGTATGCACAAACATATGGCATTGATTATGAAGAAACATTTAGTCCGGTTGCAAGGATGGCAACTGTAAGAGCAGTCATTGCTATGGCTGCATCAAACGGATAGTCTTTACATCAGATGGATGTAAAGAATGCCTTCTTGTATGGTGATTTGCAATAAGAGCTCTATATGGAGCAGCCACTAGGTTATGTGCATGATGTTCATCCTGAGTTTGTTTGCAGGTTGAAGAAAGCCTTGTATGGCTTGAAGCAAGCACCTAGAGCATGGTCTGTAATATCTCCGCACAATAAAAGTTAGTTGGTTGGTTCATAAGTTAGTTAGTCAATTAATAAGTTAGTAAGATTACTAACTAAAGACTAACTAAGGTAAAAACTAACTAACATTAATTATTGATAATTTTTATTTAATTTAAAATATTTTATTTAGAAAAATCAAGAGTCATAAATTCGATGTTTTTCTCGAATTGGCAAAGACCGTAGCTACCCTTCACGTAAATTACAACGTGAATGAGACTTATGAGTTATATTAATCACTAAGTTCATGTGTATAGTTTGAAAGGTCCAAAAATATTAGATTTTGGGCAAAGCTAGTATATTTTAGATATTATCCTTAAAAAAAAGATATGGAGATTTTTAGAACTAGATGTCATTTAAAAGAAAAGACAAGTGATATTTTAGTTAGTTTGAAGATTTTATAAAAAGAAAAATAAAGAGAAGTGACTGGCGAAATCGCGCGCGCCGCGATCGCAGTTTACAGGCAGTAGACAGCACTTCGAACAGAGAAAAGAAGAAGGAGTGAACTGAGAGCTTTCTAACCAAGTGTCTTGGGGTTTTACCCCCCTTTCGGAGCCAATGGAACCATCAGATTTATGATCTGAGCATCAGATCACTGATCTTTCCAAGATCCCCCTCCACAAAGAGCTCCACTTCTCAACCACAAGCCCTCTTCTCCAATTCACTATAAATATGAGGCATGGGAGAGGCATAGGAAGCATAAGGAGACCCCGAGAGGCTGCGAGAGAGAGGTAGAGAGGAGGATACTCCTCCAAGAGATTGTGAGGAAGAGCTTGAAAGAGATCTTGAGAGAGAGAGAGAGAGAGAGAAGAGTCACCTCGAGAGGCTGCAAGGAAGAGAATTAGCTCAATTCCCTCTATCATCTTGAATCTATTCTACCTTCTTAATCTCTTGAGTCTACCTGCGGACGATGGCCTCCAAGCAAAGAATGTCGCGTGCGGATGACAATCTTGCAACTAGCAACAAGGCTTCGGGCAAAGGCATCAATATCAATCCAACTGCGGTTCCGGTCGTAAGTAATGTATTTTCAAATTGATTAATGCTTGCTTTGACTCTCGTATGAGATACGTTAGGCCCCATACTATTGCACGAGTATAGGTAATGGAAAAGGATAAATTTCATCTCACCTATTCGGAAGATGGAGTTTGCGAAGTGCATATAACAAGGATAGATAATTGCATCCAGTTACATATGACGTATTTGCTAGTAGAGCAATTACAAGGAAGAATCAGTCAAGCGTTATGAATGGCATAGTCGTCAAAAGAACGATATTAAAAGATTGGGCATAGAAATGCTAGATTAGAGTATAGTCAAGGGTTATAGATAGCATAATTGCTAAAAGAATATGGCATTAAGAATCATGAATGGAGAAGTACTAGTTTAAAGTTTAGATACTTCAAAGGTACTTAGCCTAAGAGCCTAGGAGTCTAATTACTTGAGATCATCTCACACTTATCTTATCAAGTATTTACATGTTATGCCTATGACATGTTTGATATATGAGGATAAATTTCTATTTGCCTCATGACTTGACTAAGAGCTAGTACAAGAAATTGATCATAAGGGTTAAAGCTAGGATGTCTTGAGATCCGTCGGATAACGATGACTTTTGCCAATCCAAATTCAGGGTTGGGTTATCAATCAAGGTAAGTGACCTATAGAACTTACATCATGAATAGTGTTTGAACCCTTAACATATGCCCTAGCCGAAGGAAGGAAGTGTTAAGAACATGTTGCATGGTATTGCTCTTAGATCCCAAGGGGAAGAGCAAATATACGATGGAAATGTTATATCGTCTATTCTTGCATTGTTTGGAAAGAATGCAATTGGTTTTGTTGATTGATCGAACAACATCCTAAATGTTTTTACATTCAATTGGTTGTTAGTTATTGTTTGGATGATTATTCCAAGTGCTTGTGATTTATGGTAAATGCATGGCAAGGGTCTGTGATGACAAGTCGCCATGGGATTAAAGGAATGTTTCCTTGGAAAATGATATTAGGCTGATTGCCTTGTTTGTGCTTGATTCTTAAAGGATTTAATTAAGGAAGGATATATTGTACGGGTGGATCACCTCCATGGTCGCACCGCGTAGTAACCCGAAAGGGCACTGCTCGATTCATGGGCCGAAGGTCGAGTGGTGAAAAGGCCAACCACGGGAATGATGTTTCGCTCCTAGACAGCTTGTGGGTCAGTTGGAGCTCTGGACACCCCTTGCTAGGTCAAGAATGGAGTTGAAGACCTCCGTGGCCCCCAACATCTGGGCATGTTGGGAGATCCTATTCTAGATAAAGGATTGAGTTTTTGGTGCCATGTGAATTGGACCAGTTACTTCTGCATGGCAGAAGGGATACTTCTGTTGGACAGAAGCGAAACATAATTTCTCCTGTATGGGCGGGAGACAAAGATTAACTTGAAGATAAGTTAAGGAACTTGTTTGATCTTGTTTGTCAATAGATTGCTTTGCCCTGTTTTCGTGTCTGTGCTATAATTTACGCGAACGAACCCTGTTCCCTAAAAGGCTTAATTAATGAAGCTGATTTTAAGTGTCACACATAAATGTGATAGGACCTAATTAGAAAACTAAAGCTATTAAGGGAAGCGGGTGGGCGGAACCCCCGACGGGTCCGTCCTATGGCAGGGTGGTCCCAGAGAATTGGGAGGCTTCTCACAAGTTTTTTTTTATCGTCATTCGACCTTTAGGTATTGATAGGTTAGAACCCGATTCATGCGTTTTAGGGGACCGGGATGGGACTATGCCCTATGGGCAGAGAGGTTGAGCAGCGCATCCCTCTCGTTTCCCATTCTCTTTGAACCAAGTGCGGCATGGGTTTGCTTCGGACTGGATGTCTCTGCGTAAAGTAGGATGTCCAAAACCCGATGCTAGAATGCTAATAGGAGACCTTGACAACTAAGAACCCGAATTTCAGGTCGATCCTAGTGGGTTCGGTCGTGAACGTTCCGTTGCGAGGCGGATTCGGGAAACCCTAGGCGACAAAACTCGGAACATTCCTTGGGAGTGCCGGGCAGCGACGCTTAGATTTGTTTCTCGATAGACCGCTAAAAGAGTGCCTGGAACGCCGATGGGCGGGCACCTCACATGGTCTAACAAGATAGGATAGTATCTTGTCACTATTGGCTTTCAGATTTCCAAGGCAGATTTCTCACTTTATGTGAGAGAATTAGAGAAAGGTATTATGCTGCTTGTCATTTATGTTGATGATTTGATTATCACAGGTGATAGTGATGAAGATATCCTTCATATGAAAATGCTATTGAAGCAGAAGTTTGAGATGAAGGATTTGGGAGAGCTGCGTTACTTCTTGGGCATTGAGATGATTAGATCACCAAGTGGGATATGGCTCTTGCAGAGGCAGTATGGATTGGACATGTTGTCCAAATATGGAATGACAGGCTATAAGCCTATTTCAATTTCTTTGGAGTAGAATGTGAAGTTGAGCGCAGATGCAGGTGAGCTTCTCGAAGACCCTACTATGTACAGACGCATAGTAGGAAGTTTGATTTATATGACTATTACTAGGCCAGATTTGAGCTATGTTGTTGGATTGGTAAGTTAGTTTATGCAGGCTCCAACGAAACCGCATTTGGATGTGGCTAGACGCATACTCAGGTATGTGAAGTCCACATTGCAGTATGGACTATTTTATGAGACTGGGATTCAGATACAGTTGCATGGATACACTGATGCTGATTGGGCTGGTAGTATTTCTGATAGACGATCTACCAGTGGATATGTGTTCTCTTTTGGGAGTGCTGCAGTCACTTGGAGCAGCAAGAAACAGCCTACAGTTGCCTTGTCGAGCACAGAGGCTGAGTATAGGGGTGCATCAATGGCTGCATGTGAGGTAGCTTTGTTGCATAAGCTACTTTATGATATGCATCATCCTACAGATGGACCAGTTGTCATTTATTGTGACAACATGAGTAGTATACACTTGGCAAATAACCCAGTATATCATGCTAGAACAAAGCACATTGAGGTACATTATCACTATGTGCGAGAGAGGGTTTTACTAGGTCTTATTGATCTAGTTTATATCAGCATAGAGGATCAAGTAGCTGACATATTCACGAAGGCATTGGGCGTAGAGAAGCTGCGCAAGTTCAGAGACCTGCTTGGTGTGCAGGAATTGGGATTGAGCTCGAGGAAGAGTGTTGAGATATCGAGCTCCACTCGTGATATGCCAGGGTGACCATTGTGCATTTATGTCACCGACTTGTTAGTTGCAGATGCGGTTGGTACACCGCCCATGAATAATAGCTAGATGACAGCTATCCTTATCTACTCTAGTTTGTGGTTCAGTTAGTATGCCACCTTAGTTAGTTGAGTTTGGTTTGAGACCCATATATAGGGTTCTTCTATTTCTTTGTATGAGAGTTCTTTTGGCTTACACAACTAAGAAGAGGAAAACTGTTTTCAGCCTCCACCTGTGTGTGTATTCCCCCATTGTGTAAGCAAGAAAGCTACAAGTGAGACTCCTTCCTTCTCTCCCACAATCTTGACAAGAAGATGGCCGCCACCCCTCCCACCTAGGGGGCTACATGCCCCCCCAACACCAGTTCACTCCCCTCTCTCTCTCTCCTCGACGTGCTGTCGGCGGGGAGAGAGAGGGGGATAAATTTTTTTTCCTTAAAATTAAATTTTTTTTGTTAAGGGGGGGGGCATATTACATCCTCTCCCCCTTAGAGGAATTTAGATATCCTCATCTCGAGAAGACCTAGGGATATTGTTGATTGAGAGTATCTCCATCTATCCAGGTGGCATCCTCTTTGGGATAATCTTTCCACTGGATGAGGTATTCTCTCAAGGTCCTTGACCTCAAATGCCTCTCCCTAAGGTCTAGGATTCTATCAGGCCGTAGCTCAAGGACTCCTTGGCTAGGCATTACAATTTGCTAGTCATCAAATACATGATTCGGATTAGGTAGATACTTTTTCAATAGGCTAACATGGAATACATTATGAATCTTTAGGGCTGCGGGCAACTGTAGTCTGTAAGCATTAGGCCCTAGGCACTTGGTGATCTTATAAGGTCCACAATACCTCGGATTTAGATTCTTGTACTCTCCCAAGGATAGTGAACTCTTTTTAGGGCGTACGCGGATGAAGACCATATCTCCTTCGACGAAGGATCTGTCAGCATAAGCCTTCTGTCTATCCTTGGTAGCTTGAATGTCTTGTCTTATTGATTTGATTTGATCATTCATGTCTTCCAGCATCTGCCTTGAACCTTCTACCCTCAAAGTTGGGTCTGAGAAGTTCAAAGGGGTACGACAATCATGCCCATACAATGCTTGGAAAGGGGTCATATAAATACTCTGTTGGTAAGAGGCATTGTAGGCAAACTCAACCAGTGGCAAATATTGAATCCACTTTTTGGGTTCGCGACAGCAGTATGCCCTAAGCATATCTTTAATGATTTGATTGACTCGTTCTGTTTGACCATCAGTTTGGGGACGGTAAGCTGTACTGAAACAGAGTTGAGTTCCAATAGCCTCAAAAATAGCCCTCTAGAAGTGTGATGTGAATAGAGAGTCACGATCACTAATGATTCTTCTGGATAACCCATGCAGTTTGAATATTTCCTTGATGAATAATCTTGCGATATCTGAAGCTTTATAGTTTGTCTTGACAGGGATGTAATTGATTGTCTTTTAACAACTTAAAAACTAAAGACAAAAGTTCATAATGCTCATTCTCATTTTTACTGAATACAAATATATCATCAAAGAATACTATGACACAACGCTGATGTTTCAAAAATATGTGATTCATCATACGACTAAATGTAGCTGGTGCATTAGTTAAACTGAATGACATAGCTAGAAATTCATAGTGTCCAAATTGTGTTCTAAATGCAGTTTTGAATATATCAAATTTGTCCAATCTTACTTGATGATAGCCAGATTTAAGATCTATCTTATTGAATATGGCAGATCCTTGTAGTTTATCCATAAGATCATCTACCCTAGGAATCGGATATCTATTCTTAACAGTAATTTTATTTAGGGCATGATAATCAATGCACATGCGATAAGTATTATTATTCTTTTTCACTAATAAGACAGGTGCACCAAATGGAGAACTACTAGGTCGAATTAATCCTCTGTTAAGTAATTCCTCTATTTGATTTTGAATTTCTTTCTGTTCAATTTGGTTATGTCTACATGGTGCTTTACATGGTGGTTTTGTTGCAGGAATTAAATCTATCTTATGATCTTCAGGACGTGAAGGTGGTAGTCCTGGTGGTAAATCAGCAGCAAAACAATCTTGAAATTGGGCAAGAAATTGTGTATGCCTAGGATGCATCTATTTTTCTTTAGCTTGAATTTCATTCACCCATATTAAATAATATTTGCTACTGTTACATAATGCACGTTTAGCCTGAGTATAAGTAAGCAGTGGAAAATTATTGGAAGCATGCATACCATGCAATGTGATTGGTTTTCCTTGAAAATAAATTTTAATTGAATGTGTAGAATAATCTATGTCAGGATTGTATTGATGACGCCAAGGCATTCCTAAGATAATGTCACTAGACTACAAAGGTACATTAACTAGGAAATTTCTTCGTTCAGTATATTCACCAATTTTAATTTCTAACTTATGCACCTCTTGTGTTCCATTATATCTCGTACCTAGGAATGTAGCCTTGATGCGATAATGTGTAGAAACAGTTTGTAAATTCAATTCTTTGACTAACTTTGCAGAAATAAAGTCATGTGTGCTCCCATCATCATGTAAAATAGCCTTTTCTTTACCATGCACAAAACATTTCATTGTTAATAAAGAATGGGGAGTTGGCATACCTGGCAAAGTATCCGAAGTAGTACCAATGTCGTCATCATCTTCCGTAAAGTCAGGCATTTCCTCACGTTATTCTTCTTCTATTGTGCCAAGATAATTGATATGGACAGGTGGCTTTTTCGATTGACAATTGGCTGCTAGATGTCCAGATTGATGGCATTTGTAACAAACTATGGGTTTTGCTTTAGATACATTATTGGTAATGGCAGGAAGTTTAGGAATGTTGGGATTTGACTGTGAAGATGGCTTAGGGTTTGGATTGGTGTTTGATGGCAAGGCAGGTGGTCGTGTCCAAGATTTACGGAATGAAGATGGAAGAAAACGACTTTGATTGAATGTTCAAAAATTTGAATTGAATTGTTTGGAACCATAGTTACCATTAGTTGGAAATTGTTGTGGTCACTTGTCTCGTCCTCGAATCTTGTCTTCAGTGTCATGAGCTAAGGAAATTGCATCTTCAAGGGTTGTTGGCTTGAACATATTGACTTCGGCATAGAAATGTCCAAGTAGGCCAGACATAAACTTGCGTTTGTGAGTCGCTTCAGGTATATCTTCGAGCATTCGGAGTTGCAGTAGAGCATTCCATAAACGTTCAGTGTATTGGGAAATACGTTCGCGATCTCTTTGCTGTAGAAGATCCCATTGCTTGATGGCTTTTTCATGGAATTGAGGAGGAAGGAAATTCTGCAAAAATTTCTTTTGGAAAGTCTCCCATGTAGTGGGACAATCAATGCTCTTGCGGACCACAGTTCACCATAAGGATGCTCGACGATCAACTAAATGGTTAGTGACACATTTAATTTTGTCTTTCTCAACATATGTTTCTTCATGGAAGTAATCATCAAATTGATTGATAAAAGCAAGTACAGTCTTTCCATCTCGTGATCCATTGAAAGTACGAAATTTGAAGTTTCTTTTACTTATCTTTGTTTCTTTGCGGATGGATTGGGCTTCAAGTGTCGCATCGATGGTACGTCGTATAAGATCTTCGGATTGCGATCCATCTTGGTCGGTGGTAGATCGTTGTAGATTGGCCAATTAAACGTGCAAAGCTTGTTGGGCTCTTCGTTCTTCTTCGAGCTACATCATAATCAAATCCAACTTTTGCTCCATCGTTGGTTCAGGTAGATCACCTTCAGCCATAAGATCGTCCATGTTTTGTTCAGTTATCCTGCAAAATCCAAAAGACCTCACACTCTCGAAATCTTATTAGCGGGATGAGTGTAGCTCAAAGGCGGATATACAAGGCTTGTATATTTTGTTTGGCTTTTGTAGTCTTTCTCCTTTGGATTCGTTGTTACAACCGTCTTCCAAAAGAATAATGTTGCGTAGAAACTGCGTATAATCTGTGTATGAACTTCTGTTCTTGCTGAAACTGGTTCAACAAGTCTGCAAGTGTGAACAGGGTCTACTAGAGAGCAATAGACTGATTCTGTGCTTCTACGTGTGAACTGTCTCTATGATAGCTATTGAGTAAGTCTTTAGTGACCTCTGTGACTTGCAGGATTAAGAAGACTTGGAGGACTTTGAGGATTTAAGAGCTTAAGGCTTTATGATCCCTGCGTGATTTTCGTGGACATGAATATGTACTTGGCCATTTTGATGCCGTCCAGAACATGCCGCTGTCGCTGTTTGATGAATTGGTTGCATAAGCTTTTTAAATAAGCTTACTATTAAGCTTAATAAGCTTTTAAAGCTTTGAAGGTATGAAGCTATGGAGGCTTATCTGTTTACTCACGACTTTAATGAAGGAGATATCCACGTGGTCCTCCGTCTACAGAGGCTGGTCCTTCGCGATCAGAGGGTGCAGAAGGGGGTTCTTGACCGCCAGGAACACGCTAGTATTGACCGTTCGCGACGAAACTGACTGTAGAGCTTGATCGTTCTAGGAGCTCCGCCTTCGCGCAAGATGTTAAGCAATTGGAAGCTCTCGATCTCAGCTTCGCTCTGATACCACTGATGCATAGATCAGTCGCCGTATGCAAGCATAGTGAGCGTCAGAAGGTCCCCAAGAACAAAAGAACTCTACTTTTTGCACACAAATCAATGAAGAAAGCTTGCATGACATGAACAAGAGACCAATTGGGTGCAATCTCCCCCCATGCCTTGTGTGAGCGCTCCACAAAGCATGTATTTCATATATTATTCATCTTCAAGCTCAAATAATAGCCCAAATTACAAAATAGCACGCTTTAGCTTTTGAGTTTGCTTTTGTGCCAATAAAGAGTTAAAGCTAATGGGTGCCCAAGAAGTCAGGCGGTACCCAAATACAATGTCCAATACAAATATTTAAATCGTGCGCCCATGCGCATACAAAAATAATAAATAAATATCAAACGCTTTGATAAATAAGCACGACAAAATATAAGCGCCATGCCTAAGATACGCGCCCATCAAAAATATTGACGATAACTTGAATACACGCTATCCTCCAATGCTTTCCACTGCCACCACTGCTTGCTCTACACATCAACTGAAGCATTCACAATTGTTAGAAAAATAATACAATTAAACCGACAAAAGTGAATACCTAGCAGTCTTCAGCTACATAAATAAATTGGTTAGAAATCAATCCTAGCCTTAATTTATCACGAGTGCACACTCTAAACTCATAAATGTTTATTAATTTAAATATGTATTTTGCGGAATCACGCACTATGGAATCACCCATGTACACACAAAATTAACAAAACGCCCGAAAAGGATAGGCATCCCCATCGACTTCTCGCACAAAGAATCCACTTTGTGTATGAGCCCTGGTAATAAAATTTTACGGAATCCACCGCAAAAACCTCACGGAATCCACCGTGGAATATGCCTCCTGGCATCAAGACCAATGTGGAAAATTGAGGCAATATAAGAATATAAAAAGTAATATAAGATGGGTTTAGAGACCCAAATTTTCTACATGTGTGGTTGGTGTGCCAAATGAAAGGCCATGAATTTTATGTGGATATGCTTTGATGAATTTCCAAGTGGATGTGACTGGAGGCCCTAATGATTCATCTGACAATATGCATTGGCCTAAGATGCATCTAGGTGATGGGCCTAGGCTTGAAGCTCCGCCTAGTTTGGGTCATATTATTGACATAGGTAATTATCCAATTAGGAAAGGGTTGAATTATCATAAATCTATGATTCATTTGGGACAACCAATCTCTTTGAATAATAACCAAGGAGATGAGATATATAAGCCCAAGGAGGTCACTCATTCAGCTCATAGTACCCAAGAGGGGATGGGCCTTATTGCTGAGATATCAATAGAAAGGCTTGGGCTAGTGGATCTACAAAAGCCCAAGATCAAGCCTTGAGCTGCGTGGCATGAGAGATGAGGCTAGCCCTTACATCTTATGACATCTTTGGTTCACCTTGGCTAACCAAATAAGATGCAATGTATACGCCAAGAAAACCATGTATTTGGTTGATTAAAATGTTCTATTTCTTTAGCCCAAGAGGGCCATGTGTCTATCTAGTGCAGGTGCGATTAATAGATTTCTATTTTAGTCTTGTGCTAGATGGATTTAGCAAAACCTGGGGGGAGCCTTTGCTGCGCCTTGTGGCCCAATCCAAGTGATCTCTTTCCTTTTGCAAGTACCTTATTTTTATGTTGCATGTGTCCATGTCCTTGTGGGGAATTTTTTCTTATTGGGGACCGGCAATCAAGGCATGAAGTCCCAGGTTAGATCTGTCTGAGGGAGATCTGAGTAGTCATTGCCTCCTGTCTCACAGGCATTGTCAAGCATTAAAATACCTATTTTAGAAGGAAATTCTAGTGACCCTGTTCTGCTAACTTGTTAGGCAGCCATTCTAGGAGTCCCTGCTAGTGTGATACAGTTAGAGAAGCTTGCCAAAGTATTAAAGAAGAGCAAGTTTTGAATATATGTGAAAATAAAAATTATAGAGATGTGTAAAAAGGGGCTCTAATCCCTCAATAAGAAAAGGAAAAGAAAAAGGAAGAAATTTCCTACAAGCAGTTGATTATCGCCTTGCAGAGGCCTAGTAGGTTCCTAGGGACGAGTTAGCCTTGTCTTACTAAGGGTAGTAGCTAGGCGAAAAGAAAAGAAATGAAGGTTGGAGTGAAAATAAAAGTGAGCGACAGAAAAGGATTAAGTGTCACCTCACGAGAGCTTGGTAGGCTCTTGGATACCAAGTCATGACTTGAGGCCAATGCCCTATTCTCCTTGGGTCACTCTACGCTCAACTCCCTCCTTTTACACACCCAAGTATGGAAACCTTGGAAGAAAATGTGCTACAAGAAAAATATGATGACCAAGCTATAAGAGTCCTCACCTGGTAGGAGGTCATGGTCTAGTTGTCCTAAGTTAGGTAGGCAGTTCAGACCACCACTAGGATGACCTCTTTGATAGGTTTTTTAGCCAGTCCCCCTATGTTTGAGCAGTTGGTTAGTGACTTGCTCTAGATTTTTGTCAAATTATGTTGGGCCTATTCCTTGTGGATTTTCATGCCTTGATTCTATCAGGAGGGGTAGGGTGAGAGTTGTTCTTGTGTTTTGTTAAGTATATTTTTTGTGGCAGCTTGATGCTTGCTTTGATTGTTGTTTATGTAAATTAGTTCATGGGATTCGATGGGTTGAGTCACCCTATCTCATGGTCGCCAATGAGAGCAGCTTTTAAAGACCATTTTTGAAGCGAAAAATAGAAGAAAACTCCAAAAAAAAAGTGCCCTATTTTTCTTGAGATTTGTGTCTCTTCGATGCTGGGATTGATCAAGAACCAACTGCACATTCCTAATCTACTCCCTTAGGCTTCATTTTGGATATAAGGACGTTGATTTTCATGGAGGGAATCAAAATTTTGATTTTTAGTCTCTCCTCTCTCCTCTCACTGCATATTCACATGTTATTCTGTGAGAGAAGGGGGTGGGTTTTGATGGACGTTTTTTATGGAATAATGGTACCAGAGTAGAGGAGATCGTAGATCAGTCTGTGAGAGAGCATCAACAACCATAAATGAGCATTAGCGGCCTCCCAACCATTAATTACGTACCTCCAAAATCGAGTTTCTATGCCTAAGCACTCATTTTATTTGTTTCATGAAAGATGTTTGATGAAATTGTTTGTAAATGGATTCATTTGATTGCAGATACTGAACTTGATCAAAAATCTTGGAAAAAACCAAAAAATTAAATCATTTAATAATTTAAAACAAAACATAAAAACCCGCAATTAAGTTATTTTCATGAAAATGATAAATTTTAGAGGTTCTGTTGTGATTTTGGGGTTCATATGGGATAGAACAAAATATAAAATCAATGCTTAGTAATTGTGATCAGTTCTAACTCATAAACCAGTAATATCAAAATTTTTATTGAAATAAATGAAGATAAATAGCGATAAATATGAAAATTTTAGTTCTAAAAAATTAGGAAAAAATAAGGTTTATGTTTGTGAATGTATGGCATGGCTATAGCATGAGGGTTAAAGTTGTGTCTTTATGTTAAAGTCCATTTTCGTTGCTTTTTATACGAAAAATACATGGAAAAATCGCTCTTTACACCTATCAACTATGCATATCCTAAACGGTAGGGGAAAAAGGAGTTTTGATGTTGATTAGTTGCTGGAAACATTGAAAATTATGATCTGTTTGTTTACACAAAACATACATGACATTATAAATTAACTTTAAAAGGGTTAAGCCACACGAGGATGCTCGAGGCTGACCCTTAACAACGAAGCATAACGCATAGATTGGAATCATTAAAAGAAATGTTTGTTGCACTACACAATGCTGATTTATAAAATGCTTGAGCATGAGGTATGTCATTCACAATTGCATTATGCATATCACATGATAACTCCTGGATGCGTTACAATTGGTTTTTGATTTACATGACCCATGCTAATTTGTGAGATACCTAAGCTATAGGTCTAGGCATTGGGGTTCTTTGGAAAATTTGTCAAGTGAGGAAATTTCTATATCCTAGATCATTTAAAACAAGAGTGGAGCTTGTTACGTCTGTGTTATTTGTGTTAGCGGCACATCGAGGGGCTAATCCTCTCAATGTAGGAGAGCCGCAGTGGGGCCACAGCATTTAGCCTGAGGGGTGCCACCTTTATGTTTCTATCACGTTGGTGTACTACACCAAGATGTGTGGGATCTCCCTTTGAGGAGTAAGGAATGTCAATCATTGGACTACATTCCATTACAAACGCAATATCTACATTAGCAATTAGGGTAGTGTGTCGCCTAGACGCTCTTGGCCACGAGGCTGTGTGGGGTTTCCTGGAAGGGCAATCGTTGGACTACATTCCATTACAAATGCAATATCTACATTAGCAATTAGGGTAGTGTGTCGCTTAGATGCTCTTGGCCACAAGGTTGTGTGGGGTTGCCCCAACAATTGTCCTTAGCGAGGAATTGGGCCAAGCTCTGGGCACTATCTTTTAAAGTGGCCTAGCTCATTACAGTTACTCATGAAGTACTTCCTATAGGTACAAAGTTTTCGATTGCATTTGTTTTGGCCCTCATTCTTTGACCAGGCAGACACTAACATTGGGCTCGCTTAACATAGCCCGATGAAGTCCCTTTGTTTTGATTCCAAAGCCTTTTATTCCTTGGCTTTGACTGAATCTCCTGAACAAGAGGTGCTACATGATTCAAAGCATCTTGAAATCAATTGGGCACATAAATTCAAGGAGTGTGTTCAAAGGATCATTCAATCCATGACAAAACTTAGACACCTATTGAGCAATAGTCATGGAATGTGCATATTTAAGTAGTGAGGTAAACTTTGAGTAATATGCCTCTAGGCTCATTCCCAGTTGTCTTAAGTTAAAGAACTCATTCATTTTTAGCGTGCGATAAGTTGGTGGCAAATATTGACCACGCATAGCTTCTTTCAGCTTTTCCCAGGTAATAGTTGTCTCAGCAAGTCCTAGTCTTTACACCACTGTTTCCACCATAAGCATGCCTCATCAGTCAATTTCAACTTGGCGATCGTAGCCTCATTAGCAAGGGTTGTTCCCACGACAGTAAAGTATTCCTCCATGGTCTCAATCCAAATCTCTACCTTAGCTTTAACGTCTTTGCCCTTGCCATTGAATTCCGATGGCTTGACCTACTTAAGGAGATACTTCTTCTCCTGAACTGGCGATAGCTGTATTACCTTGGGCTATCATAAGTTTCACAAATTAGTTTAACACTTAAACTTTTTAGCTTCATTTCGACATTAAAATATCTTTCTAGATTTGTAAAACAATGATGGGCCAAAGAGCACAATATTTTTACAAAATCTAGCTACTGTTATCTTTTATTATTAGTAGCTATAAACTATGATTTTTACAAGGGATATTTACAAATGGCTGATGTTTACAAGTAGAGATACATCAGCATCGATAGGATAGGCTAGATGCTATGTACAATTTTCAAAACAGGATATCATTATATCTTTCTTTTTTAGGGATGGAGATTAGTTACATTCATGTAGAAGAAAGTAAGTTGATTGATGTCTATGTCCAGAAACCTATACTATGAAAATGGAATATCTGGAAAACTATGGATACGGTAATCTCAATATGTGCAACATCCTTGGATTATAATCATGTCTGTCGGACGGGATTACCTTCAGTACCTTATCATAGACATAACAGTCTAGGCATATCTGCCGACCACTTGTACTCATAAGTGGATTCCTTCTGGACGGACAAAAGATAAAGGCCTCAACTACTTTTAAATTTTCCATCCATTAAAGGCGTTTGAGATTAGTCCACATGTTAAAGAATCAATCGGTCTCAATGTAACAATAACACTCATCCCCCAAAACCATCTTTTTTTGTGATTCACAAGGGATGGATCATATAGGCAATTGAGTATCCTCATCATTTCTCTTCTCCACTCATCATCCATGGACTTTAGCACAAATATGTACATTGCTCAAAAAACAAGGAACTCGTTCTAGGCTTCATTATTCTACCAAAGTTTATCCCTTAACAATCAACAGGCTGATTATTACTTAGAACAGTTGGTCTTAAAAACCATAGATATTATTAATTTCAATTACGCTTTGATACCATGTATCACGTGCCTGCCTCTCAATTCCCTAGCAGCACATTTTAGTGGTTCATCAGGGAACTATCCTCGATGGCTTCACCCGGCACTCGCGAGAATGCATGGGGTCTATCGTCTAGGTTTCCTAGAGTCCACCCCATAACATAAGGTACCGGCCGTCCCCACGAGGATCAACCTACAAGCTCGGAGGGTCCTAATTTGAGAATTGAGGTATCTATATATCAACTAGCTCCATCAAAGGTGTCCCACAAGGGCTTCTCGTCCGACTGGAGCGATCGTAGATACTCTTGGTTCATGGAGTGCAACGCTTTTTTTCAGTTAGCTGGTTAGGATTCAGGGAACCCTAATGGAGTTTTGGCACAACCGTCACACCTTTCCCCTAAGATAATTTATGATCAGGGTTTTAAGACCGACCCTAGGTAAGTCAACACTCGGCCTGCCTAATTTTTCCTAACTAACGTTTCATTCAATCTCTTGAGAGAAGCTCCCAGCTTACTAGGACCACCCATCCCTAGGACAGATCCGTCAGGGATCTCACCCACCCACTTTTTCCACAAATGGTTTTCTTTAGTTTTCTAATTATCTATCGTATTAAGTTATTATATATTAAAGAAGCTTCGTTAATTAACCTGTTATTACATGTTTCTTTGTGTAATTTTACGACACAACACAAAGACAAAGAAAACAGTATTTTGGAAAAATGTATTTATTTATTATTTTGCAAAGTTAATTACAATGATTTTTCCCTTCTACCTACGTAGAATATAAATCACTGCTCACCAAAAAATCCCTTTTGTCTACACCGAAGAAAAGAAACCCTCCAAGATTTCCGTCCCTTCACTAGTACCGGGACTCCATGATATCTTCCTGATTCATGTGCAGGTCAAGCAGTTCCTAGGAGTGATTAAGAGATTTACAGTCGGAGCCCCCCTGGCACTCCCGCCTCCTCCTGATACCTAACAGATTTCTCACCGAGTGACCTCTCGCCTCAGGACTCGTCTAAAGCTCCTTGCAGTGGTACAAAACAATCCCTCTTGGAGCAGGGTTCCACGTCTAGCCATGGGGGAGGCATAGTGTGATCTTCCATTTATTATCTTAATTATATATTTACAATCAAATATAACTATTGCAAGCATAATCAATCTTTCCTGTACAACTATCAATGCGTACACAAATCAAAAAGAAACAGCAACAAGTGTTTTTAGCATAGGAAGCAAGCCCACCCAAATTTAGGGTTTCTTTTTTAAGGTCCCACCTTATTCTTAGGGTTTCGCTTTCTACTTGCAACTCTTTTTCGAAATCCGCAAGTTATTTCACGAATTTGATTAATTATGAGAATTCTATTTTATCCTTATGAAAACTTTGGTATTTTTGCCCTAAAAGATAATATGGACATTTATGCCCATGGCAGGTGATTCATGCACTGCCTTGCCCTAACCCATGCTTAGCAAGATTTCAAATGATTTTCCAAGTCTGTTTAGACTTTAGAATTTGTATCGACAAATTCTTATCAATGTCCAACAAGTCATATAAACTTGCGATATTTATTTAATTTCCTGATACTGATAGTTTTAAGGTTATCGAGTATTTCATAACTGTTTTTGCTTCAATATTCTCGATATTTTGGGTTAGGTTTTCTCATTGATTCATATGTGGGTCAACTCATGATATTGATACTCTCACTAATATAATCATTAATATTAACATTATTTGTTTTCAATAAGAAAATAATTTTATTTTATTCTACTCATATTCTATGGTTTATTCGATTATGTTTGACCATATCTTGAACTTTCAACGGTATTTAGAAATATCAATTTTCATTTAGTTATATCTTATGTGAAATGGTAATTGTTTTTTTAATATTTTATTTCAGGCAATGCAAAAATCATAAGTGAAATATTTCTTTCATCTTTCAAACATCAGTATTTTCACGCACCTAATTTATGCGCATCTAGTATATATTTTTCTATACAAATTTTCATTGATTTAATGCATTGATTATTTCATGATATTATCTAAATGATTTTTCATAATTTTTATAAAATTCATATGCATTTTTTTTATCATCAGCAAAATGAAATAGAGATGTCACTTTCAGGAAAATTTTATAAAATATTCCCTTCCCTAACAACATCTACCATTTTTTTGTTATTATGATCATATGCATCTTTAATTAAATAACAATAAATATCATAAAATAAACCATAATTAAAATATTATCTTAATAATAGACATATAATCCTTTTTCAAGTGAAAATTTATTTTCATTGAATATTTAATTATTATATTACTTGTGTTATTTTCATAAGTGGCAATTCATATGCATTTTCATTAGAATGTGTTTATAATCATTTAAAGACAAATAAAGCAATAACATTATAAAATATTAATTTTTTCCAAACTAACGAGATGTTATCTCTCTCAGATTTGCTATGACGGGGGTCTCGCCAATTCCTAGTGTGTTTCTTGCTTCCCTTACTTCAAATGTGCTTTTTGAATTTCTACGACCTTGCGAAGCCATCGAATATCAAGTGAAATTGACGTGGTAGTTCAGTGAGAGTTGGTGGTCGTTCAAAAAAATTTCGCCAACATTTCACCTAGCAATATGGTCATATGGGACGAAGGCATAGCAGGGGATAGAGAAAATGAAAATGAAGTAGAAGTTTAGCAAGAGGGGATCAAAATGGCCTCTACCCCTAACATTTGAGAAGGCCTATCTCTCTGCCACACTCTCTCACTCTCCAATTTTCACAATGTGATAGCCTATGAATCTCTCTCTCTCTCTCTCTCTCTCTCTCTCTCTCTCTCTCTCTCTCTCTCTCTCTCTCTCTCTCTCTCTCTCTCTCTCTCTCTCTCTCTCTCTCTCTCTCTCTCTCTCTCTCTCTCTCTCTCTCTCTCTGTGAAAGAGGGGGTATTTCTCTCTTTCAAGTCTCAAAGCTTCGATGGATAAGGGAAGTAGAGAAATTTTGCCAACATCAGGAGGTTTTCATTCTTGCTTTTTGGTGAAGGAGAGGGGATGTATTTATAGGCATGAGGGGGAGTATGCAATCCATTGATTCATTGGGCTACTTGTTAAGAGACAATTGATCCTTATTAAATGTTCACTCTGATTGCTTACATGTTGAATGGTGGCATGCGAAAGATTATTTAATGCTTTCTCTTTGCAGGTGTAAAAAACGTCATGTATTTTGGCCTATTTTTTCAAAAACGTCTTTTTCTTTTCAAAATGACTTCTTTTGGTGGTTTTTGGCCTAGTTACTTTATGACTTTAGTATATAAAGTCATGACTTTAGTACATAAAGTCATGTCATACTCTTTGATACTTAACTTACTCAATATCATGCTCGTTCTTGTGTGTTCTTCGTTCTACCGATTGAGGCTTTTGTGATTTGTCTTGCAGTTACAAAATTAATGTGATACTCGATGCATTAAATGGAATCAGGAATGTCAAATCAAATATAATGCGAGAAATTTTATATGATCAAGCCATCATAATATTATCTATGAGGCATCTTTGCTTTTTGTTGGCTGGGAACATTGAGGCGTCTTCTTGTGTCGGATTATGGAATTGATTTAATGTGAGACTCGATATCAAGAAAATTACATGAGATCACTTATGTGACAAATTGACGAGTAATTTTTCTAAAACGCCTCAAGCCCGAATTTGTTTCTTGATATGGAGCACTATGGCAGGAATATTACACTAGATAATAACATATTGATGGATTATGTGCCTGAGATCTAGACAAAGTCTCAAGCTAAGGGACGCGATTTTAGACCTTAGTTAAGAGAAGAAGGAATTAAAGGAGGGAGGCAGCTAATTCAAGCCAACCCCCCAATATTAAAAAGATTACTTATTTTTTTAATAAAATATTTTTCCCTAATGATTAGGTAGTATCATCCCTGTACAGCATTGCCTCTCTCTCCCTCTCGTCTACCACCTCTCTTGCTCCCTCATCACCCTCATCATCAACCTCATCATTACATGCATGTGTGTGTGTGTGTGTGTGTGTGTGTGTGTGTGTGTGTGTGTTAGAGAGAGCTTTTCCATTTGTGAAGTTCATGATATATGTTGATATGCAAAAGATGTTACCATGGGAAAAAAGTAACACTAAAAAGTTCAACTCAAGGAGTCACACTCATCCAACTTATTGTTAACCCCTAATAAAGAAGGCTACAAAAATTATATAAATTTTTGGAAAATTCACTAAAGAAGGTAAAGATAAAGGCTAGTCAAACTAGCCAAAGCATTCAAGGAAGACCAGTTATTGATGGACTAAGGAAATAAGGTTGATTGCACATAAAGTGGAGCATTGAAGATTCAAATTCAATTATTTTAAAGATCCAGCAAAGGTATTGAAAAGTCCACATGCATTAGAGATTTAAAATCTTACAACTAGTCATTAAGCTACTGTTATATATTTTAATAAAAGTCTAAGCAAATTGTAAAATCTCATAGAGTCATATATTATATCTATTTTCTAGTCCTTACACCCACACATGTACAAAAGCCAGCAATAGTAAAATGAAGACCCACAAATAAGTCCAAGTGAAGTGGGAAAAATTTTTCTGAGCTTTGATTGGGTGAGCTTCTTAGGATCAATTGAGTAACTAGAGGTCTTAAGACTGCAAAGATTAATGATAAATTGGTAGCTATGAACAACAAAGGGTTTCTAAAAATCAACAATCAACTTGCGTTAAATTCACCTACTATCAGTTGAGGAGGTCCTAGTGGTTGTTTCTGGTCCTGGTGATTATGTGTATTAGAAATCCTATGTAGAGTTTTTTTCGTGCATCAGAGAGACTTGAAAAGCTTACAAAAAAGGCAAAGAGCATGCCAGTACTAACATATGTAGCTATGAATGCAAAAGGTGAAGTGTGCTCCAATATTTGCCCAACCAATGTGAATGTTGTGTATTTGAGTGAATTCTATGTAGACAACATTTTAGCAAGCAATTAAGAGCAACCTGACTTGCTTCTTTTGTAATGAGAACTTAACAAAGCTGTAGGCTACTCCACTAAGGTTGTTTAGTGTAAAGGCTCACAAAAAGAGAGTGACAGTTGGAGAAAGAGCATGCTCAGAGAAGTAACAAGAAAAGGAGAAAGAATTAGATGCAATGTTAAATTGACTAAAATAGAAAGAATTGCTCCTACTCCTCATTAGTAGCAGTAGTAATAGAAGCAACATTGAGCTACTGCTACCTTCATCAAGATCTTTAAACCAACCATCACACCATTGCCAAACAAACTACTTGTATTGCATCCCTGATGTTGTGACAATCACTGTGGTGTTTATTGTTGGTAACCCACCTAGTAGTCAAGTTGAGGCTTGTCATCAATGTCAAGAGCCTCATGGTTCTCGCAATGAAAATCAAGATTCTTGTAAACAAGAGTGCAGGAGAAATAGAGATAGAGATAGTTCACCATTTCTTTCACAAGTAGACATTAAGCAAGAATGTGATGTTGTCATGAAAGATCTAGATGCAAGACCAAGAGAAGGCATTTCATCCACCTTAGACCACAAGAAGTGTTAGATGAGATGGCTTGTTCTCAATAGTAGCATTGAGCAAGTCTGATGCTAGGAGGCATATTCCACGGTGGATTCCGTGCCACGGTGGATTTCGTGAGGTTTTACGGTGGATTCTGTAAACTTAGATGACCGGGGCTCATACACAAAGAGGATTCTTTGTGCGAGAAGTTGATGGGGACGCCTGTCCTTTTCGGGCGTTTCATTAATTTAGTGTGTACGTGGGTGATTCCATAGCGGGTGATTCCGCAAAATGCATATTAAATTAATAAACGTTTATGAGTTAAGAGTGCGCACTCGTAATAAATTAAGGTTAGGATTTATTTCTAACCAGTTGATTTATTTATGTAGCTGAAGACTGCTAGGTATTCACTTTTGTCGGTTTAATTGTATTATTTTACTAACGATTGTGAATGCTTCAGTTGATGTGTAGAGATAGCAGCAGTGGCGAAGGAAAGCATTGGAGTCTAGCGAGTATTCGACCTTTGGACTATATTTTGATAGGCACCACGCCTATATTTTGTTATGTCTATGGAGACATTGATTATTGATTATTATTTTGTATACGCCTATGGGCACGGATATGTTATTTCTATTTGGACATTGAGATTGGGCGTGCCAGACTCTATGGGCACCGTCCATTAGCTTTATTTTCCTATTTTTGTAGAAAGCGAACTCAAAAGCTAAAAGCTTGTCATATTTTTGTAATTGGGCTATTATTGAGCATGAAGATTGGAAATATACATTAAATACATGCTTTGTGAAGCGCTCACACAAGGCATGGGGGAGATTGAACCCAATTTGTCTCTTGCCTCTTGTCGTGCATGCTTTTACATTGTTTTTTGTGCAAAAAGGTAGAGTTCATTGTTCTTGGGGACCTTCAGGGATTCACTACGTGAGCTATCTGCGACCGATCTGCGCACCAAAGTCAATCAATTTTGAGATGAGAGATGGATCACTAAAATTATACACTTTTGCAGGGAAGGATTAGAAGATGGCCTTGAAATGTTTGGAGCCACTAATATAGGAGAATGGTGTGGGCTTTATGCCAAGCAAAGCATGAGCCGTTTGGCAAGCAAAGTGCAATAAAAAGTGACTAAAACCATGGAATAGGAGAAATAGAATGCAATGTGATAGTGTATAATAGATGTTTTCATCTTTCTAATCAAGATCATGCCGACTGATTATGGTGCAACAAAAGATGCAAACATGATTAGTTTTGCCTGTAGCTAGAGGGTGTTACTGGTCGGTGCAATAGAAAGTATCCACACAATTAGATCTACATTTAGTTGAGGGGTGTTTGGTGGTGCAAAGAACTTGGGTGCTACTATATCTGTTAACAACAAAGAGAACTGGTGAGCTAAGTAGTGAGAGCAGTTGAATGATCCTTTTTTTTTAAATGAGGGGCATTGGGTTCTTCAAAACCCCCATGTGGCCTCCTTTTTTGTTGGACAATTGTTTCTGTCTAGAAACTTTTTCCAAAACCATTTCCAGACGAAAATGAGAGTGAGAACAACACCTATAATCCCCAATGCATAAAGAAAAATCAAGAATCAAAGTATGACATTAATGGCTCCTAAGCAACACCACCATAGACATTAAAAAGGTGTCCATGGATACATATGATTCCACCAACATGGAACTCTCCAACCATCCTAATTCAAGCAACCCAATCAAGGTTCTCTTGCCAATCATCTAGATTAAGTTCACTAAGATGAATGAGATGAGATGATAAGTAGTATCTAGGGGGCTTCAAGGATATTTTGAGTTGTCACTTGAATTGGAAAAGGTAAAAACTATCTTTTCTATAAATTGTTTGATTTATCAACAAGGCTTGATGAATGTTGAGATAATAACAACAAACAAGGTTGGTTATTCCCACTGAAGTTACACCTATGGCCCCCCACCAACTTTAGACTTGCATCATTGGTAGCATTGATACAAGAAGCAATGGGATAAGCTCCAAATACATCAAGCATCAAATTTGAAGGTTGCAACACCCATCAAATGGTTTTAACCTTCCCATAAAGGCAAAAGCAACCTTTACCAAAGAGACCATCTAACATCATAATAAAGATCTCTACTATGCTTAAGAAAGTAATAGATTATGATTTATTTGAAGTCATTCTAAATATATTCTTTGAACTTGAGGGTTGATCATCTATTAGCCCATCTTGTCTACTAAAAAGTATCATCTTAATTTGCATTAGGTACAGGAATGTTAGATGGATTATAAAAGGCAAAATCCTCATCATGGATGAGCTACTCAAACAACAACTGTTGTAGCAGATTCAAGATGGTGTTGGAGAATCGAATAAGAGCACACTGGTTGCCTTGTAATGCAGGCCACACTGTGAAGTTGGAAATTGCAATATGTAGGATCACAAAGAATATAAAGAAAATGGATGTGCAAATCTCCACACAATGGACTTGTAAATCGATAGAGAATGCTCCTGATAATTTGCATAGGATTCTCAACAAGATGTGCCAAAAATAAACAAACACGAAATTGAGATGGAGAAGACTGGAGATTACCTTTTGCCTGTGATGTGTTGAAAATTCAAAGCGACAAAACTCTGCAAGGCAATTGAAAGGTGAGGAAGAAGCACATATGAAGAGAGCAAGAGGTGGAAGGAACGATGGAGCAAGTCGCTATTTTAAGAGGCCTCTCTCTCTCTCTCTCTCTCTCTCTCTCTCTCTCTCTCTCTCTCTCTCTCTCTCTCTCTCTCTCTCTCTCTCTCTCTCTCTCTCTCTCTCTCTCTCTCTCTCTCTCTCTCTCTCTCTCTCTCTCTCTCTCTCTCTCTCTCTCTCTCTCTCTCTCTCTCTCTCTCTCTCTCTCTCTCTCTCTCTCTCTCTCTCTACATGTCTCTATATATGCTTTAAAAAAGTCTCGGCAATCAATACATAATACTTATGGCACACACACACACACACACACATGTATGCTCTCTCTTATTTTCACATTTCTTGAAGCTAATTTCCTAAAGCTAACCCAAACCTAATGAACCCTACATGGCACACACACACAGTCTCGAGAAAAAAATCCAAAGAGTCTTGAGAAAAAATCACTTTATTCAAAAATTATTTTTCAAATGCTTTAAAAGGTCACAATCTCGTTGCATTTGACCCTACTCTCTTCCAAAATAACAAGTTGCAAAATTCTTTTCCTTTATGCACTTGCATGTAATTAATACTTCTCTCATATCCATTGCTTTCAAGGAGTTCTTTCCTCCTCCCCCCTCTCTCTTCCTCTCTCTCTTCATGATTACAACTTGATAGAGATGTCTCAATAACATGTCTACTCACCAACATCTCTACATGATGCAACACATCAAAGAGGTATTGGCATCATCGAAGAGGGATAAAAATGGAGTGCCAAACCTAGATTAAGAGGGATTGATGTCATTGAAGAGGGATGTGAATAGAGTGTCAAACTTGGGTTGTTTCTACTCGTGTTGTGCCTTGGGATGGAGGTATGGAGAAACAAGAAGCAAAGGATCTTTTCAATTGAGTCTTAACATAGTAAGAGAGTTACTTGATGTGAACTACTTACTAAAAACCTACTCCATCTATTGATATGTACAAAGTAGTTATTTGACTCAAACTTGCTTACTAAAACCTACTCCAACCATTGGTGTACACAAAATACTTACCCAATGTTTAGTTTATTACACAAATATATTTGATTGTAAAGCAAAATGTATTTAGCTCCATGCACATCCATATAATATACATACTTTTGTGAAGAAAATTGCTAGGGTTTGCATTGAGGAAACACAATGTGTACGACCGCAACAAAAACACAAAGAGACAGAAACAAACATAGAAAGCAAAACGCAAAACTCAAAACTCAAATACAAACAAAAGAAGGGAAAGAAGAACATAACTCTGAAGTGAATGAATACTGCAAATGAATGAAGAGTATATAGATACTCAAGGGCAGAGCAGTGTGTCGGAGAGTGATGTCCATCAAAGACGGATCCTAAGTCTATGACCACCAATCAAACTATGAAGAGAGAGAAAGAGCACCAAACACTGATCACCAGAGTGTAGACAAATGTAGAGAATGTTGCCTGATGATGAAAATGCCAACAGAAGGCTATAAACGCAACTATCAGGTGGAGAAAGATGTTCGCCAGCTGCCGCCAGGTGATGAAGAGCTCCAAACTCAACAGCAAAATGTCACCTGATGGAGGAGGAGGGCTGCCAACTGTCGCCTACAGCCAGAAGCTGCAAATGTAGGGTGCAGATGAAGGTGGAGGTGCTGGCAATGAGGAACAGGGCCAAACTTAGGAGGTAGGAGGGCGCCAGATAGTGGGCGATAGCCTAGAAGAAGGTGCCAGGGCACTACAAGGGCTGATGGAGAGAGAGAAGCAGCAGTTGAAGGGCTGGACTGCCATGTGTGCGTGTGTGCTAAAGGCTACAATCTGCAAAAACAAGATGGGTTGAATGGGGGCAGTCTATCTATTTATAAATGAAGGATGCCCCAAAGAATTAGGATTTTTGGGGGACCACTGAAATGTTGGGGTAAAGGTACCTCCGCCTAGCTTCCCGTGTATTACTACACTGACAGTATCTGCACTTGCACACTGTAGGCAGCGGATGCCCATCACTGTCACTTCATTCTTTATTCTTTCAGTGACATTTAAATAAAGGAAAGGCTAATCACACATTGTGACTGTCGGAGTTCCTACATTTGGAGTCTCTCTCTTTTTTGCTCTTGCTCCATCTGCCATAGCTCTCACCTCCGTGCTCTCTTGCTCGATCCTTCTCACCTTGGGGGTAAAGGCGCCTCCGCCTAACCGCCCGTGTATTACTACACTAACAATACCCGCACATGTACACTGCAGGCGGCAAGCGCTCGTCATTGTCACTTCATTCTTTATACTTTTAGTGACATTTGAATAAAGGGAAGGCTGGTCACACATTGTGACTATTGGAGTTCCCACATTTGAAGTCTCTCTCTTTCTTGCTCTTGCTCCATTCGCCATAGCTCTCACCTCCGTGCTCTCTTCTTGATCCGTCTCACCTTTCAACTAGTATCAGAACTTGGTTCTTCGAGGTCTTGAACGTGGTCGGGCACTCCTTCAGCATTCATTCGAATACCTACACTCTTGTCTTCACTCTTGGCAACCATAGCCACATCTTTCGAGCTTCTGGTCGGATCTCATCCTTCTTGAGCAAGCATTGGGCCTTCTTGGGCAACCTCAGGGCATTCATCTACATGTATTGAAGCTCTCGTTCCACTCTTTATTTCAGTCCACACGGTTGGAAGAACAAGGCAGCCATGGCTCATCCCATGAAGGTTTGGAACTGAGCTCTCTCTCTTCTATACCTATTGAGGCCTCTTGGGAAGCTTCTTTGGCAGCCATAGAAGCTCCCTAACCATCAAGCAGTGCCCAACTCTCTCAGCAACATCAACAACGTGATTTCAGCAAATTGAACCATTTTCTCAGCTTGTCAAAAATGTAGCCTTCATCTCCAACACCTCTTCAAGCCATTGGCACTACACAAAGGTCTCATTTGAGGCATAGGAGTATGCTTCAACCATAGCATTGAAGGCTTGAGCTTGGCATTGACATTTGGGTCCGATATACTT
Organism: Lygodium microphyllum; assembly: GCF_053477565.2. Lineage (NCBI taxonomy): Eukaryota > Viridiplantae > Streptophyta > Polypodiopsida > Schizaeales > Lygodiaceae > Lygodium > Lygodium microphyllum. The sequence continues at coordinate 83,034,227 of NC_141154.1, read as the reverse complement.
CAGTCCACGGTTGTCATAACAGTCCATAGGCAGCCCCAAATAGTGCTACATTAGCATTTGATGTTTATGCTTGCTTGGTACTAGCTATTGATACCATTTGTTGGTACCCGAATCATACCCGGATGTTATGGGAAGCTATGCATATGATATGCCATTGATTTGGTGCTGATTTTGGCCCTGTTTATGCTCAATTTGATAGTGAATTTATTGCTGTGATAGAGCAGGGCTGAAGCTATTTAACTCAAGCTATGTTATGCCTATTGGTCTCGAGTGCTTCCCGGATGCTTGTTCTGACTATTTGGATAGAAATGGAGGTTGGAAAATTTCTTGAATGGTTCCAGAATGTATTTTGAGCCTCGTTTGAGCTCCATATTGGTTTGCACTTACTTGACATTGGTCTACACTAGCATGCTTTGTGACAGAGGTTATACCTATTGTCTACACATGACTCATTGGTACATGAGTTGAAGCATATGTTAGTGATGCATGCTACCTACATTGTTTGAGCTTCTTTGCCACTTGGAGCTTCACTTGGGCTTGTATTTGGATACGTTGGAACCTCTTTTGGATGTTTCTTGGCTGGTTAGAGATTGACTTGGGTTCGTACATGATGTACTTGGATGCTATCAAATGCTTGACCGCTTACATGCTCTTGGTACTCTCATGATGTACAGTCTTGGCTATGAGATGTCTTATGCATTTACATGCAATCTCTGAGCTTGGTTGCTCATTTGCCATTGAATTTTGTGCCAGTGGGAGCTTTATGCCTATGGTCTTGGATTTACCTCGAGCTTGTGGGTTATGCATTTGAGCTATTACTTGAGATTTGAGATTGGGATCCCTTACACACCCTTGACTATGATATTTCCTGGTAGATGCTTCCATGTCTGCTCTTGGATGGTTATGAGCTAATTTGATCCGTCTTCATTGAGCATACACCAATCTTTGATAGGTCTTGCCAGTAGTGTGTACATCTTGCTTATTACTTAGGGGATGTATTGGTTGTACTGATGGACTCTCTTGACACATTTGGGTGTTTGGCTCATGCTCATTGGGTGGCTATCATAGTGCCTTTGTTATGTCCGCTTGATGTAGGATTGGACTTGGTAGTCATTGTTTTCATTGGATCTCTATTAGCTCACTGTTTGCTTTCATTTACTCACTGCTATCATTTATTACAGTAATTCGTTTTATGCGGCCTGTGATGTATTTACTAAGCTTAATCATGTCCTTTTGATGTACTTTTGGTACTATTTGGTGGACAGTTGGTCGTTCTAGCAGTTTCTCTTATTTTCAGCTTGTTTTGGGAATGGTTTTGGCATGTTTACTACTAATTACAACAGGTTATTTTTTGCATAGTCTACCTCTGTTTGACTCGTTATGGCTGGTCATCTCAAAGATACGGCTTTTTTTAACATTGCCAAGTTGGATGGCACCAACTATGGCTACTGGAAATCTCAAATATGGCAAGTTTTGGTATAGAAATTGCACATTAAGCCACTAAGAAACAAAGGTATTAAACCCGAGAATATGGATGATGATTGGGCTAATTTAGATGCACTATGCAAGTCCATTATCATTTTATCACTCTATGAAGAGGTCCATAATAATGTTGTTGAAGATGAAGATTAGAGTGCATGGAATCTATGGGAAAAGATTTAGTTACTTTATGCAAAGCAAAGCCCTGCTTCACAGATGTATTGGCTTAAACAGTTGATGGATCTCCACATGGAGGAGGGGACCCCATTGTCTGCTCACTTTAGCCAGTTTCATTCTATCATGAAGAATCTGCTTCAACAAGGTATTAGAGTTTCAGGATAATTTGCATCCTTTGTTTCTGCCTGGCACTTTACCCGAGTCTTGGGACGTATTTCGCACTGCAATCTGTACCAACAAACTTGATGGGCTGAAATTGCAAGATGTAGAGAGTGCTCTTTTGACTAAGAAATTAACAAGAAAAACAATTATGCTTCCCGCAGTTCACATGCTTTATCCATTAGAGGTGGCAGAAGTGGCAAGAAAGATAATGATCGTCATGGGAAGGACTCTCAGAAGTCCCGGTCTAAGTCATGTGGACGTAGCAAGTCTTGTGGACATAAGCCTAATCTTACATGCCATTATTGTGGGAAAGCACGACACATACGGTCGCAATGCCATAAGATGCGCGATGACAAGCGCAAAGAAAAAGGGAAAGAAAAAGTGTAGGAGAAGTCCTCCGATCGTAGTATTGTACCTGCAAAGTCCACTATTAAGATTGAGGAAATTAATGTTATGCAGTTCGAGGACTCTAATGGAGATTATAGTTTTGCAGCTTCTTCATGTGATGCCTCATAGATGACTGACACTCACTCTATGTATGCCTAATGTTGGCTTTTGGATTCAGGTGCATTCTTTCATGTGACACCTTACAAAGACTGGTTTCATACATACCACACTATTTCTAGTTCTGTGCGTCTTGGTGATGACAGGTCTCTTGATATTGTGGGCATAGGTGATGTTATGTTGCAGTTTTTCTCTGGTAGCACTTTTCTTATGCATGATGTACGCCATGTACCTGCATTGACACACACTCTTATGTCAGTTGAACGACTTGATGATGCAGGATATTATGTGTCTTTTGAGAACTCTACATGGGAAATTACTCATGGCAAGCTTGTACTTGTAAGAGGTGCCAAGTCTGGCAGCTTGTACCTCTTGGTTGTATTTGGTTTTACTCTTGATCATGTTTTGGCAGTGGGTTCTATCCCACATGTATCTCTTTGGCATGCTCATTTAGGGCTTATGTCTCTTAAAGGAATGAAAATGCTTAGTGCTTGACAATATCTTCCGCCTTTTGACTACACGCATTTTGAGTCATGTGATCATTGTTTATATGGCAAGTAGGAATTTGCATAAAAAGTCTGGTATTCCACACATGGGTGAGCCTTTGGCTCTTGTGCAATCAGATGTATGTGGACCCATGCCATGTCTGTCATTAGGGGGTGCGAAGTACTTTGTCACATTTATTGATGATTATTCACGTAAGCTTTGGGCTTATCCCATAAAGAAGAAATCTGATGACTTGGCCGTCTTTCAGCATTGGCTTGCTTTAGTAGGGAATCACTTTGGGTATAGACTGAAATGCCATGCCTAAGGACATATAATGGGGTAAGTATATCTCACATGCTTTTGTGCAATTTTGTGATGAGCGGAATATTAAGCGACAGTTGATCGCCTCTTACACCCCTCCCCAGAATGGTATGGTTGAGCGCATTAATAGGACTATCAAGGAGAGGGTACGCAGTATGCTTAGCCATGCAGGCTTACCATAGCATTTTTGGGATGAGATACTTACAACTGCAGTGGATATCACTAATAAATCGCCTTGCAGTAGCATTGACTTCCAAGTTGCAGAGGAGGTATGGACAAGAAAGCCTCCCTCTTATACTCATTTGCGTGTCTTTGGATGTGAGGCATTTTTCCATGTGCCCAAGGACAAGCGCAATAATCTAGATCCTAAAAGTATGAAATGCATATTCCTTGGCTATGGAGATGCAGGTGAGATGGGATATCGTCTCTGGGATCCACAGGTGCGGAAAGTCATCCGCAGCCATGATATTGTGTTCCATGAGGACAAAATCCATAGGCAGCCTGAGAAGGTAGTGGAGATACATAGGGTTATCTTTCAAGAGGAGCTACTTGCTCTCGTACAGCTAGCTGCACAGCTTGCAACAGCAACAGTTGGTACTCGTGGCCAGGATGTTAAACATGATGGACAGGTAACACAGCCTTCAGTGAGGCATTCTACTAGAGATAGACGTCCTCCTGACCGCATTGATCCCTCTATGCACCATGTCTTGGTTATTACAGATGTAGGAGAGCCTCTCACCTATGATGAGGCTATGCCCAAGGGTGACAATCACTCCTGGAAGAGAGCTATGCGGTCTCAAATTGACTCATTGCATAAGAATCATACGTTGGATTTGGTTTCCTTGCCTAGTGGCAAGAAGTGGGTGTACAAGTTGAAAAGTACCCCTAGACACTCTAGGCCAACATACAAGGTCAGATTGGTAGCGAAGGGTTTTAAGCAAGAGCTGGTGTTGACTTTGATGAGGTATTCTCTCCTATGGTTAAGATGACCACCCTACACTTAGTCTTGGCTTTGGCTACACAGCTTGGCTTGGACTTGTATCGGTTGGATGTCAAGATGGCTTTCTTACATGGGGACTTGCATGTGATGAGATTTACATGGAGTAGCCTAAGGGCTTTGTAGAGCCTGGTAGGAAACACCTAGTGTGCAAATTGAGGAAAAGTCTTTATGGCTTGAAGCAGGCACTTAGGAAATGGTATCATAAGTTCGATGCATTTATGCAGTCACAGGGCTACAACCGTAGTGCTATGGATCCGTGCTTGTATACGAAGAAAGCCCGTGATGGATCTTTATTGATTTAATGTTGAGCTGATGCAAGGATTGCTTCTTGAGTTTCACTCTCAATTACAGTACTTCCCGCTTGTCTCAAACCATTGGAGTCACCTTCTCGACCATTATGCAGCCTGAGATCGTATTCAGCACATAAATCTCGCTTTTGAGCTTCAAGAGTTCTCTATTTAGGAAGGGGATGATCTAAAAGTCAAGCTGGCTGAATATAGGCGATTACTCGTCGAGTTCGCTACTACTGGCTCTCCAAAGTTAGATGACAATCAGGTTACATTCTTCTTGAACAAGTTGCCCAAAAAATACTTCAATTTCATTCAGCACACCATCCCACAGTCTCGATTGCCAACCTTCTACAAGTTTGAGTGCCAATTCTCGCGTTACGTGAGGCTGCATGATCAAGTCCACAAGAAATCCTCATCACAGCCTTATTTAGAGTAGAGGGGGTTGGTTGCCTCTTCTTTAGGAGGGAAAACCAATAGTGGCAAGAACTCGCAAGATACGAAGGCAAGCCAATCAAAGGGTGACTTCTCTTCCTCAGACAAAACCAAAGAATCTAGACCTATCTTGTAGTAACTCCCTAAGAAAAAACCGTTTTGCACACGCTGTTAGAGAGCAGGCTATGTGAACGAGGAGTGTCACTCCAAGGCCCAAGGTCTTCCACCTAAAAAGCCTTAGCAGACCGTTGTGATTGCACAATCTAGTGGGGCTACGCCTTCCGCTCCTGCTTCATCTGCTCCTTTAGCACCCGTTGTTGCTACTGGACATGTGGCCTAAGTATAGCCTCAACAAACAATCTCTTTCACTACCCCTGAGGGACTGGCTAATTGGTTTGCAAGTTTCGATCACGTTGCACTTCATGTATCCATCTCATCTTCCTCGCCACCTCATCAAGCGTTCCCTTGGAAAAGCCCTGCTTCTACTGGACGTACGTGATGGTGGACACCTTCTTAGATTAGCATGTCTCTAGGTCCTTTAGGATACCCTAGGTCAATCTAGCATCCACTTTTCACTCTTAGAGTTGGGCCCATAGGATTCATGATCCTTAGCTTTTCCATTCTTAAGTTTTTCGCTGCATTTACTCACGCACATACACATTCATTGCATTGTCTTTTCAGTTATATTTTCTCTATGTTATGTTTTGCTTTGGAGCATCTCACCACTGACCTCTATGTTTGCAAATTCTCATCTCTTTTACAAGGTTTTGTCTTTCAGTGTAAGACTAACTTGCAGATTGCTTTGGTCCTACTTGGGCTAGAGACGTGGAGATGTGCACTGTTTCTTTCATGGTTTCATCATCCTAGAAGTGCTTGTTCTTCTTCCAGCATGGAGGTTTCCCCTCCCGAGGCGGATCGTGCAACATCTCTCTCGATGCTATCATGGCTATGACTTCTACCTTGCTCTTCTAGTGGGGTGTTTTATCCACTTCATCTTCTTCCATTTCTTATGGTTCTCGACACCACAAGAAAACCGACATCAAGCTCCTCTTCCTTCTTCGACATCCATATCCAGATTGAGAGGGGGTTCCTACCCTTCTTGGTATTCTACAGTCTTCGGCACTTTGTCTTCATCGACATCTGCTTCCCCCCATTGTACCTTCCCCTTTACATTGCATGTTTTCATCATCTTTGTACTAGAGCGCTTGGGCAAGTGAACAATTTTCCCATGAGGAACACTGTTTAAGTGGCACCTATTGCATGAGCATTCATCAACATGTAGCGTACTTTGTATCTCATTGTGCAGAGCACCACTCGAGCGGATCCTAAGCTGTTTCCACCGGTGGCTATTGTCACCACACCACTATGCTCCTTCATCACATGGATACCTCATCGCCTGTTTTTTCTCATCATCGACACCCTTGAGTGGATGGGTAAGCTTGTACTGTTTTGTGATGTGTTGGGTGTACCCTCTCTACTCTCATCTTCTAGGTCACTATTACTCAATCGACTGCATCCCATAACATTTAATTCTCACCTTTTTTTTTAAAGTTCGATGTGGTTCCATTCATGTTTGTAGGGCTTGGTAGGCCATTGGGCAACCGACCTACACCCTTTGTCTGATGCCTTATTCTTTCTAGGATGACTACTTAGACTCCCTTGGTAAGATAACTATCGTCTCTGTAGTTTTGGTAAGCCACTGGACAGCCGTTGTGGACCCTTTTTTCGATGCCTTAACTGTTTTGGGATGGGACACCTTGGGGTAAGTACAAATCAAAGTGGTTGGCCCAACCTTTCGACTTAGATTTGAACTTGAGAGGGGATGTTGAGCTAAAACACATTTTTCAATTGATAAGCATTCATAAACAACCCCAAAACACACTTAATTAATGAAAAACCCTCAAAAGGGAAGTGGTTCAAGAGAGTTTCATGAAAGGTGAGAAGGATCGAACAAGAGAGTACAAAGGTGAGAGCTATGGCAAATAGAGTAAGAGCAAGAAAGAGAGACTCCAAATGTGAAAACTCCAACTGTCACAATATATGACCAACCTTCCCTTTATTCAATGTCACTGAAAAAATAAAGAATGAAGTGACAGTGCAAATTTACCTTAGTGAGTGAGAAGAAGAAAAAAAAAGGACAATACAACATGTACATAAGTACAAGAGGATGAAGAAAGATATCATCTCATCCAACACCCAACAACTGTCCACATTATCACGTGAAAATTTAAAACAAGGGGATATACCACACCTTGAGATCTATATATGGAAAAATCATTTCAATCAAGAAGATGGTTGCAATTCTCTTATCATTATTTACCCAAAACCATCATTACGTCCTTTGCAAATATGCCAAGTAATAAAAAACATTTTCCAAAAACCAATCTCATATGCCAATCACTCTATTACCATGTTTAGATGGGCAATGCAAGTTAAAGCAACCATGGTGAATTGATAACAACATTATGATAGTGACTAACTATTAAGATAAAGCAAACATTTCTACTATAAATAAGAGCAATTACATATTACCCTAAACAACCAAGGCATTGCCAAAAAAAAAAAGCCATGCTATATACTACACACTATTCATGCCTTCCAACATATTGAAGCATTTAGTCCACTAGGTAAGTCTTAGGACCTATGGATTGGCAAGAGTTTAAGCCTTAACTAAACATTGCATTTGTTCTTTCAATGAGTAGTATCTATATGTGAGTTAGGCACAAATTTGAGTCTACAAAGAGGGAGATCCCCACCAACTATATTCATCATCCTAAAAATACAATATCTTTGATATTCTGACACATGACACAATAATCCCCTTTTTTTTTCACTCTCATCTATCCATTCCGTAGGTAACCAATCTTATATTCAAATGAGCCTAAACATCGAAGGCAAAGAGTTTCATTGTAAATAATCACATTTGGAATAAGTCAACACATAGCGCTAGTGCACAAACCTCTTATCACCTACGAGCAAATATTGCTAGAATTTCATTGTAAATATGCAAGTGGTATTAGAAAAAATGATAGATAATTACACAAGTTGTAACATCAAGCCTAAACCACGTTGGCATCTTCCTGTACAGAACCTTATAAACCTGAGCTTTGGATCTTGTCTTACCTAACATGGCAAGAATTTCATCCTCAAGTGCACGTTTTGAACTCACAAGCATTACAAACATTAGATTAGAAGCATAGATATTCAATGATTATTACATAATGCAGTATACAACATTCAATTGTACTTCCCTAAAGTTTGTCAAAGCCCCACTGGGAAATTTTACAGTACCATTACAAGGTCAAAGAGGGCAAATTGAGTCTGGTGTTAGAGAGCCCTAATGTAGCATCTGCAGCGCAGCCATGATACCTTAGCCTTCATGTTATGGTAAACTTTACAGTGCCGCTGTAGGTCAAATTGGGCAATTTGATTCTGGTGTTAGAAAACCCTAATATAGGAGGAGCAGCAACCATTAGCTTAGCCCTCATCTTGAGAATCAGCTTCTTCTTCTGAGAGCTGGAAGGCATCCACTTCAGCGAAGTAAGATTTTTGCGCCGCCACAAAATTCTCTGGAAGCCATTGCTTGGACCGAGAACCAGGAAGAGACCAGCGCCTCTTCGCACGGCTCCTTTTGCCGGTTTCCTGTCAAAAGAAGAGGGGAATGAACACAAACCGAGTTTTCAATGACTACGCGTTATGATTGAATAGATGTATCAATTGTGCAACAAGACTATCGGTTGGGCAACAACATGATTAGAACAATAATGACAGGAAGCGACCAACTTTCCAGTTATTATGCATTGTGCAAAGATGGTTTAAAAGATTCATCGATTGTGCAGTAAAATAATCGATTAGGCAGCAAACTCATATAAACCATGGGGCTGATCAGTTTACCTGCACATCTATCTTCGATGATTATGCATTGTGGCTGAATAGAGTTATCAATGGTTCAACAGAATATCGATCAGGCAACAACATTGAATAGATTTATCAATGACGCAACAGGTTATCCATTAGAACAAATTTGACAGGAAGCAATAGACTTTTCAGTGATTAAGCATTGTGCAGCAAGATGGCTGAACAGATTCATCGATTGCGCAACAAATTTATCAATTAGGCAGCAAAATGATGGAATTCATCGATTGCGCAACAAATTTATCGATTAGGCAGCAAAATGATTGAAACCATGGAGCTGATCAGTTTGCCTGCACAGCTGTCTTCATTGATTGTGCATTATGACCGGACAGATGTATCAACAAATTATCAATTAAGGAACAACATGATTTGGACAAATTTGACAAGAAACAATCAGCTTTCCTCGGTGGATATGCACTATGGAACAATACGCTAACAGATTCATCGATTATGCAACAAAATTATCAATTACGCAGCGAAATGACCAAAACAATGGAGCTGATTAGTTTACCTGCACAACTGTAGCACCTTCTTTCTTAGTTTTCTGCGCCGAGAAGAAATCAAACCTTCTCTTCAATGGCGGGCAACTTGCAGGAGGCTTCGAGCGACGACGATAGAGAACCACCTCATCCGCGCCAGATACTCCATCTCTTGTATTAGAAGCACTGACCACAGAGGATGAAGAAGGTGTGCAGACGATCGCGTCATCTTGAACGGAAGACACCTGCATGTTCTCAACCGTTTCTGTATCAGAAGCGTTGCCGCCATCTCGTGTCTCATCTTCGCACGGGCAAGATCCTCTCTCCTTCCGGACGAACTCAAGGCTGCCGCAGGACTGCGAAGGGAGGGGCTCAGGTGCCGTGTCAGGTGGACAGGCCCGGGGCTTCTTCTGCTTCTGCTTCTTGTCTGCGGAGGGAGAGGCCTTCGAGAAGGAGGAAGGCGGGAGAGATAAGGAGAGGTTGGAAAGGTCGGAGAGCGGCAGGCGGGGCCTGTGCGTGCGCTGCGGTGGAGAAGAAGCGGACATGGCAGAGAGAAATACCCTAGGGATCGGATGAGATCAAGCTTGCTGTAAGGGTTTCTGCAGAGCGTGTGTGTGTGTGTGTGTGTGTCTCTCTCTCTCTCTCTCTCTCTCTCTCTCTCTCTCTCTCTCTCTCACTCTCACTCACAGACTCCCTCCCGCCCAAATTTTCAAATGTTCTCTCACAAGCATTTTTGGTTTTTTAATCTTCTCAAGTAGCCGTGAGTCTTGAGCCTTCCTTGTATTGCTTTTCTGGTTACACACTATAACTGACCCTCCTTCTTAGGCCCATTACGGGGCAGGTAACACCCACCCCATGGAAACCGCCTCGTGAGGGATCACCCTCTAATCAGCGGTCTAGCTTTGCAGAAGCGTAACACGACACGACACGGAACGCGGAAGCGTAACACGTCATGAGCTAGCGGAAGCGTAACACGTCATGGGACAAGGTAACACGACACGGAATGAAGGTAACACAGCATGAAAAATCACGGGTCCAAGTGAAGGCCCGAATATGTATTCCAAGGTGCAACTAAGGCACAAGTATATTTACAAGGAAAGCCGAAAGGCTTGCGGGATAAGAATTCACGTGTAGTGGGTGGAGCTATCAACGCACATCATACGACGCCATCACGTGGGTGAGGGAGCTCAAGGAAGACTACCCTCATACACACCTCCCCTTGAAAGAACTCGACGACCACATCAAGGTTTCGAAACTAGACTCAAAGCCACTAGGGCCAGTGAGATGAGACTCAAAACTTCGGGGATCTAAACACGTCTCACTATCAAGACGGCCAGTGTCTACCCACTAGACCTAACCTACAACAAAAACTTTGGGGGTCTTTGTCGACTCACTATCAAGCCGACCAGGGTCTACCCACTAGGTGCCATACCCACTGACTCAATTACAAATGTGGAACATTGTCTTCTCAAACTCAAAAGAAATCACCCACTGACTCAATTTACAGATGTGGAGTGATCCAAACTAGATGACTAGGAAGACAACTAATATTGGAAACACTTCCATTCATCCATTTGCTGACCAGATTTACAAGTACAGAATGAAGAATAACCAAGTTAAAACAAGTCATACTCACTTGCTATAACGGATGGTCCTAGTATTATGAGTGCATAGAAAATGCCAGTGGACTAGAGAGAAAAGGCGGGTAACTCAGCTTGGAGTGTGCCACGCCATGAATGCAAGGGCCCAGTAAGCAGCGCCCTGAGTTAGATGGCCTCAATTGGCCAGATCTGTAAATTGGTGAAGCAAGTAAGAAACTAGGCCCCAATTGGCCTGATCTGTCAATCCGAGAACATAGGTGGAAAGATGGCCCCAATTGGCCAGCTCTGTCAATCCGAGAATACGGTAGGAGAGAGCATAGAACCATGATGGAATGGCCACATCTCTCTGTTTGACTGAGGTAGCATTTGACCACCGAAAAGTGACCGCATACCTCAACTTGCGCGAGGTGCGCTTGGAAGACGCGCCTCCCCTTGAAAAAAGTTAGGCTTTGTAGGCCCAAGATTTTTGAGTATACCGCCGACTTGCGAAGGTGGTACTTCTCCTTGCGTGTAAAGCACGATTGGAAAGAGGAATGGCCGTTCTTTTATACTCATGGCTTCGCGAGTTTTTGATTGCTCTTTTGGCAACTTGAACAGTTGCCTTTCTTTTATACTCTTGGCAAAAGGAGTTCTTTATCCTTCGGATCTTAATCCTTTTCATGTACGATATGGTAACAGGATAAATGGCCTTTCTTTTATCCTCCTGGCACAAGGAGCTTGCTAGATCTGCATGATATGCATGGAAATTGCCCGTTTGTTTATTCTCCCACAGCAAGGAGTCTTCAACACAATCTGTAAAAACATTGGCCTTTCCTTTATCCTCCTGGCACAGGGAGTCTTTGAAAGAATCATCGTGGAAATTAGCCATTCGTTTATCCTCCTGGCTAAAGAAGTCTTCAAGGATATTAACATGGAAATTGGCCGTTCAGTTATCCTCCTGGCTCAAGGAGTCTTCAAGGATATGAACATTCGGTATGGCCATTCGTTTATCCTCTCGGCTCAAGGAGTCTTCATAGATATGATCATTATGTATGGCCATTCGTTTATCCTCCTGGCTCAAGGAGTCTTCATGGATATGAACATTCGGTATGGCCGTTTGTTTATCCTCCCGGCTCAAGGAGTCTTCAGCTATTTGAACATTAGGCATGGCCGTTTGTTTATCCTCCTGGCTCAAGGAGTCTTCAGTTTCATCGTGAGGGATAGCCGTTCGTTTATCCTCCTGGCTCAAGGAGTCTTCAACTAGATCAACATGGAAAATGGCCGTTTGTTTATCCTCCCGGCTACAGGAGTCTTCATAGGTATCATCTTGATGGGTGTCCATTCATTTATTCTCCCAACACCAGGAATCTTCAATATGATATGTGGCCGTTCGTTTATCCTCCCGGCTCCAGGAGTCTTCAACACTAACCTCATCTGGGTAAAATTGGCCTGACTCTTCATCAAAGATGGGCCTGTCTTCTTTTGACTCACTGTCGTCTCTCCAGTACCGCTCCTGGTACAGTGGTTTATCTGCGTCTGTATCCGGATCTTCGATTTCTGACTCGTCCTCTTCTGACACGCACATGGCCTCCGGCAGCTTAACAATAACTTGGCCACGCGAGTTCGCATCTGACTTCGTGCCACAGTAAGGGTCACCAACTCGCGAGCTCAAACCCGGCTCCGTCTGGCCCCTTTTTTCTTTTTCGCTTTGGGCTTCAGCCCATCGCAGCATAACCTTTGCCATAGCGGTCTTCTTCGAGACATAACAGACCAACATCCCATCTTCAACATCGTCATTGTCATCTTCATGTGCTTCATCTTTATCTGCTTCGTCATCTGCATTATGCTCTTCATTTTCATCATCATCATCATCATCTTCTTCTTCTTCTTCTGCTTCTTCTTCTTCTTCTTTTTCATCATTGGACTCCGCAAAGTCATCTTCATCTTCTTCTTCATCAACTGTTGACTCCTCAGAGTCGTCTTCATCTTTACGTGACTCCTCAAAGTCATCATCATCATCATAAGACTCCGTAGATTCATCACTATATTCATTGGAATAATCATCGCTCGAGCTTGAACTGGGTTCTCGGTGACGTAGTTTGGGTTCTGGCTTCGTGTGGGTAGTCGGGGTCGACTTGGTCACCTGCTGTGGAGTTGGACGTAGCACATTTTTCTTCTAAAGCTCTGACGTTGGCAAGCTACCTACAACAGCATTTGCACCATAGTCTCTAGCAATCCCTCTCTTCAAGGTGCTTTCATGATCCAAGGTATCCCAGTCGCCCACTTTCAGAAGATATTCACAACATTTTTCAATACCTGCATTCAAAATTTTCAATTCTTTCTGGCAGAATGCCAGGTCAATGCAGACCTCATCGATGCACCGGTCCAGCTCCGACAGCACCATACCAAGGGGCTTTGTTTTGCCAATCAGCTTATCCACCTTGGTTTGACATAACTCCACTCTAAAAGACTCCATCTTCATGTAATCTACTAGGAGGCGCCTATTCTCTGCATACCTCCGTTCAATTTCTTTTTTTCTCATGGCAACCTTTGATTTTCGCACAGTAGAAATCTTTCTTTTACCAAGCTCACTCACTTGGAGGTCAGCACACACTAGCCGAGAAGTTTGCTCTGATACCAAGTGTAACGGACCCTCCTTCTTAGGCCCGTTATGGGGCAAGCAACACCCACCCTGTGGAACCTGCCTCATGAGGGATCACCCTCTAATCAACGGTCCCACAGCTTTGCGGAAGCGTAACACGACACGACACGGAATGTGAAAGTGTAACACGTCATGAGCTAGCGGAAGCGTAACACGTCATGGGACAAGGTAACATGACACGGAATGAAGGTAACACGGCATGAAAAACCATGGGTCCAAGTGAAGGCCCGAATATGTATTCCAAGGTGCAACTAAGGCATGAGTATATTTACAAGGAAAGTTGGAAGGCTTGCGGGACAAGAATTCACGTATAGTGGGTGGAGCTATCAACACGCATCACATGACGCCATCACGTGGGTGAGGGAGCTCAAGGAAGACTACCCTCATACACACCAAGTAATGGACGGCCAACCCCCACCCAGAGTGTGGGCATGCACTTTTTGAATTTGGGCACGAACATGGGCATCATATCTTTACACACCAAATGGACACAGTTTGTAAAAAAATAAAAACGAATAAACTTATAAATTTTTTGATTGGTTACAAATGTGAAATGTGCACTCTTATTTGCCACTTTACAAAGTGGGCGGGGGAGACTCCCCGTCCAAAAGTGGACGGGGAGTTCACCTGTTTAGCAGGCAAACAATAGGTCATGTCCTCTCCACTAGTGTGTAAAGGACTGTGGACGCCCAACCCTTAAATAAGTGTTTTGTTTGGTTAAAGCTTACAAAGTGGACGTCCCTTATTTGGTGTGTAACTAGCCTTAGCCTTGCACCCCTCTACACACAAATGCCATGGGGGGGAAAAAGACATACTTAGTTAATCACTTTATGATGTGTCACATTTCTCCCAGTTACCTGAAAACCATAGAGAGATCCTGCATTATCATAGAGAGCCTCTTAAAATGGGTGATGTGGCACTATAGCACCCCTAATTGGTATACATGTTCTAAAAATTGCTCTAAAAAGCAACCTTAAAAACCCAATTGAACTAACCCCATGTATGTCATGTGCGCCCATTTCTAGTTTGGTTATATCCATAAAGCATGACAATTCAACTATGGAGAGCTAACTCGATAGCTCATGTGCATAGGGTATGAAAGAGTTCTTGAAAGTAAACAATCGGTTTAACTAAGATGCAAATAATGAGAAAATAGCTCGTTATAAATCGTAATGTACTTATATCATCCAAACAAATGGATAAGGTAGAGGGGTTAGTGTTATGACATGCAACTTGTGATGGCAATGCCCCCCCATAGATTAGAATTTTCAAATATTTATTTGAGGAGCTTCGTTATGGCAACCTAAGCTTGCAAATTATTCTCAATTTCTACATTGCACAAAATAGGAAGGATTGATGAGATCAAAGGGACTTGCATGGTCCAAAAAACACCCAGCGCAAAAGGAATACAAGTGGGAGGGGTTTTAGTCTACTTTCTTTTTACTAAGAACTATCTATAGCCATTATTCCTCTTAAGCATTCAATCCAAAGTTTTTTATTATCTGAATGCATTCAAGAAAGGTTCCAATGGCATTATACCAAATGTTAGGCCACCTTTATCCCTTTAGAGTGTATGGCCTTGTAGAATTTGACCACAATAGCCAATATCACAACCTCATCAATGTAAGCAACATTTTAAATCTAGATGCTTAAATGCAAAGAAGGATCACCCCCTTCGTTAAGATGATTCAACACTTTCCTCACATTAATAATTTGTTGTGTAACTTGGGAGGCCTTAAATTTGATGCATTGATCACTACTAAAAAGGATGCCATCGCATCCATAGCCAAACCAATTGCATGATAAAATTTTAGCAATACATAGCCCTTAGGCACATCGTAGCGTCACTCAAGGGTGGTCCCCACAAAGATGCTTTAGGATACCAAAGGAGATTCTTGCAAATTTTAGCCTAAAAATTTCTAATATTGCACCCCCTTCCTATTGTGCACCCATTACTTGATCCCAAGCAATGGCATGTCATCCTATCTTGTTGCCAAAGGACCACAAGCAATCTCAAAATAGGGTTTCAAGCTTGTTCCAATTTGAAGGAGAAAAGGGAAGAGCCATAGCACAAACACCATCATTGAATAAGAATTACCTTTAGCAAAGGAAAATCTATCTTTGTCCCTTACTACTCTTAATCTTCTACCTACAACTATTGAAGAACTAATCAAAGCATTGCTCCATGTTGATGCCAACAACAATAAGGCAACCAATGTAGCATATAATGTGTCCTTTGGGAGTTACTTTAAACAGTATTTGGGGTGGCTTCCTATTATAGAAATTTAGATTTGGCCTTATTAACCTTAGAACTATTATTGCAAAATAATGCTCATAAATTCAAAGTAACTTGTTCGCTTTTGAGCCTTATCACTTTGTTATTTCAAAGGTGAACTTTACATTTATGTCTCTCCCTTGTGCAAACTCATGTAAAGTTATTCTTGTAAATGTGGTTAGTCTTAAGGAACTTAGGGATTAGCTTGAACATACCCTAATTTGTAAACTAGGAGAGCATTAGACCAATGAAAAGAATTCAATAGGAACACAAGTCATGTAAGAATCCTCCCAAATGGCTTTAAAAACTTGATGAGGAATTCATCCAAAGACTGAGTGCTTTGTAGCACTTCGTCATCCTAAGGGCACCCTCCAACCATTGAGTTGAGAAAAGATGGTCTAATAGCAATGCCTAGATCCACTTGGCCAACCATATGCTTATAGAGCATTTGCTACTAATAATCACCCTAACTTTTGGACTTGCTTTTAGTTGAACTTTGAGACTTGAATTTCTATTAAGCTTCCAATTTTTAACATAATTTAAAAAAGTGCCATCAGAAGCACGAGAATAAGAGTGTTAAGGACATGAATTCCACAATTTTTAGCATGATTCAATAATTGTTGCCCCAATTGAGCCTTACTTCTCCCATGTCTTTGCATCAATCCCTTGCTTGCTTGACTCTCACAACAATCACCCACGGCCAACAAGTTTCCTTAACACTACTATCAAAGTTTTTATCCCTTTTTAGGGGGGTGGAGGGTGTGCCAAAAGTGATAGGTAAAGTTCCAATACCTTATTGATTGGATCAAGTAGCCTCTGTAACTTCAACATTGCCTCCATCCTCTATCGACATTCTATTTAGTTGGAATTTGTGCTTGTTTTTTGGGATCATTTGTTGTGGATGCTATAGTTTACATGCACATCTCTTTCAATTGTGACAACGACTACAAACGTAGCGACAAATTTGCTACATATAGTTCAAGCAACCCAAGAAATTGCTATCAGATTGATTATTCTTGTGATTTTAGTTTGCTATGAAGGGCATAACATAGCCACATCTGCTCTTTCGTGCACATTCCTAAAACATTGAGGTATAAAGTATAAAATAGTACAATGTGGCCTTGTTAATTGACTCTATTTCTGACCCACTAGCCTCCATTCTTGAACCTCACATACTCATGGCATATCAAGGGTAGGAAATATCTTAGAAGGTCTTGCTTGCCTAGTGTTAGAACTATCCTCCTTAGTCACTTGCACCAATTTTTATCTACAACTATGTGCAACCACCTAGTTCTAACGAATGAAGCTTCCAATAGCAAGGTAGAAGAAGTACTTCAAATAGTGAGGCTCTTCATGTCCCAAGTTCCATCTCAAGTAGTAGTTGAGTTACAATGGAGACACATGCTTCAACTACATCTTGGATCGAACTCAAATATTCATCCATCCAATCTTCCATCTCCTTACAATTTTCTCCATGGTTCCCAAATAAGTTGTCATTTATTTATGTATGAGTTTTTCTAAGTACATGCACTCACATATTATTTATACTATAATATATACAATGGTTTAGATAATTCTATCTCTCTTATTCTCTAATTAAAATTGGCTTGTATAGCCAAAGGAGGGGTGGACTTTACTCTCCTTGGTGTACTTTGTGCTTCTACTATTATCCATCTACTTTACTATGCCATTTATCTTCATTCTTTGATGCTCATTGCTGAATTATTGCTTCATTTTGCAAAATTCACTACATGACATTGGTAGCCTAATGTCCATTGAGAGCCTTAAATAAAGGGTTATATTTGCAAGGTCATGTGATAGCTAAATGTGCAGCAAAACTTTTACAAATAGATGAACTACATGGCCATACTCATTTTAATATGTAAATAGGCTTAGTGGTATCACACCATTTATGCAATGCACGTAGTGGATTCATGACATCAACTAAATAGATATTGTCAACAAACTATTGCTTAGTTGGTTGAAGCGGGTGTGTGCATTTCTCTTGGTCCATGGATCGAATCCTCCCAGCTTGCAGCATGGCTTTGCAACACTACAATCTTCTACATGGTGCCCCACACTTGGGGATTTCCAGTGACATCCTAACAAGCAAAAAATCGCATGCATTACAGAAAACTAAATCAATATTATTGATGTAGACATCAATTTTAATCTATTGCACACATATGCCACATTAAACTTGTATGAGATATGTCAAGCTCGGTCTCTATACTATCAAACAAGACTAACTACAAAATCTTGCCATGTCTTTTCCATAAAAACCATTTTTTATCAACTTAAACATAGAAAAGCTATAAGATTACACAACTTTTCTTATACTAAATTTTAAGTAACAACAATATAGACCACTTAAGGTCTTTAATATTTCACAAAGTTGACTAGTAAACCACAACATATAGGGGTGATATTGTTCCATATTTGGAAATATTTCTATCTACATTAACTCCTAGATTCATAAAAGAAGGAAAATATTACTTAATTGGCTTTAATTATTTAAAAAATATATATAAATTATTTCATGTGAGGTAGCCTTAGTTGAACCACACAAATACAATGGATGGATTCTTGGATATCCATATTGCATATTGTATGCAAGCGAGAGACCTCATATTCACATCAAGAGATAATATACAATAACACTTCATGTACTCGTAATGTCTAACCTATATACAATGGAAAGTGCATATTACAAGATTTGTCACTTAAGTCTCTCTATGAGTTAGGCAATAGTTCTAGGAATTATGTCATCCATAACCAAAAGAAATAACTACTCTTATAACTATAATTGATATGCGAAAGCATGATAACAAAGGAAAATAGGAGTAGCCATCCAAGCAAAAAAAAAAAAGAAAAAGCTTTAAAACTTAGAAAAATAATTACCAAGAACATATTTCAAAGATAGTAAACAACATATCTACAAATTTCTAAGTGGTAAAGATTTTTGAATAAAAGATGCACTACTAATGAGCTAATAAATGAAAAATATGCAATAATATAGATACATATCTACAAATATCTAAGTGGTAAAGATTTTTGAATAAAAGATGCACTACTAATGAGCTAATAAAGTATTAATGTTCTCAATAATATAGGTAAGTGAAAAATGCATTCAAATGCTTTGTGTAGAACTTCTTTAGGCAATCTTGACGACATCATTTACTATGTCCAATTCATTATCAAGCAAAACTTTCAACCTATGTGTTGATTTTAGTTGGAAGAAGCAACACAAACTTGTCCATGATCAAACACTAGAGCTTTTAGATGCAACATCATACAAATATATTTTCACCTATCATTTTTTGATTATCATTGGAAGTGCCAATTCAATAGGGAACTACACCATTTCATAGAGAAAAGAAGATGTAGCATTGTTGGAATGAAAGTGATTATTGTAATAAAACTCTATTCCCAATATTAGTTCTAGCAATTATCTCTATCTTAATGTCCTTCTTGTTAACTACCTTGCATATTGGTTGGTTCCATTGCACAAACCTTGAAAATAATTCAAAATTCTAAGCAACATTTTGAAGTATGTATCTTTACTATTAACACATGAGCAGGATTTCATACTTACAATAGAATCAATGTTGTATTGTTGCATGACATCTCCTAGTATCAACTCTAATGCATCATTATTATCTAGTATTTCTTATTAATATTCTAAGGTGCAAACAATCAATAAAAAATGACTATAATCACTTGTGCTATGCACATCTTGATACACATGTTTTCTTACGTCAAATGTCCTTTAACCATTTGATAAATTAGGTCTCTTTGTAACTTTCTCCTTCTAAGCTGCCCACATATTCTATATCAGTTGCATAGTTTAATATATTGCCACAAATTACAACAATAGAGAATTGCACCAACAATATCCTCATGGCTACCCTTGGTATAGCAAGTAAAATTTGCATAAAATCTCCACAAAGAAGAATAGCTTTGTCCCCATAACACATTATATCCTTTAAAGTTTTTTTCAAGTGCCTCAAAAGTGTAACAATGCATCATTAGAGCCTCATCCCACAAAATAGGAGTAGTATATTTTAATTAGTTTGGAAGGTTACAT
Source organism: Lygodium microphyllum (assembly GCF_053477565.2). Taxonomy (NCBI): domain Eukaryota; kingdom Viridiplantae; phylum Streptophyta; class Polypodiopsida; order Schizaeales; family Lygodiaceae; genus Lygodium; species Lygodium microphyllum. The sequence goes on along the minus strand of NC_141154.1, from coordinate 83,014,378 downwards.
TGAACAAGTATATTTCAAGTAGAATGATTATCTAGTCATAGGGTTATCTTAAACTTCAAGTAGGTTGTGCATGCATTTGGCAAAATGAATGTGGCAATAGTGAAACAAGATCATGGCCAAGGCAATGTGAGCATGACTACATAAATTTACAATCAAATAGAGCTTCATCTATAGCCTTGTGTTATAGACAAAGGTTTACCTATTTTTCTTAATCAATCAATGTAGTATATGTTCAATTTACAGCACTAAAAACTCTTCCTAATGCTTAAAGTAGTCATATTGGCTCACAAAATATGAGAATAAAGACAAGTAAAGTTCTCAATTGTATACTTGTTTGTATTAATACAACTTCCTACAAATGCATGTGCCATCCTTCATGGCTTTCTAACATTCCCTTAGCTACGAAAGTTTCTTGAAACTGGAGCACAACACAATATGAACCATATGTAAGGCCTCAAAAGAGTTATATCACTTATATACAGTAAGCTCTCTCCTGTGTGCCATCATCCTCTCCATTTGGAAATAGAAAAAAGATATAACATAGGTATATATACCTTATATGAGTTAGAGATTCTATGAAAAGACTCTCTCAGTGTAAACATGAATGCCATGATGATTAAGAATATCATGACCCTACCTAGGCATAAATGCAACAACCTCACTAAACATTGGGATAGATCAAGCATATCATAATTGCCTTGCTCGAACATCATTTAACTTTGGGATAGAATCTAGAAGTGGACCAATTCTTACAAATAATCATCCTTAATTCTATAGCATGATATTTTTGCAATTGTGCACTCAATGATCTAAATGGTTGTGCATAGATATTATCATATTCATTTTATGTTAGTGTTGTGTTGAAGAGGTAGGTAGAAGCCCCGATACAATGTCTAAGCAATTTTTAACCCATGTTTAGTATCATAAACACAAATTGTGTAGACTTTGGTCTCTATTGCTCATTCACATTTGGCAAGAGAAATCATATACAATGATATTTTGACTTGTCAACCTAGAAACTAAAAACCAGTATCACAAATTCTAATAGCATGTTCACATGCACTTTTACACTCAAGTCTTCTATCCAAACCTCATGGAAGAAGACTTTGCTAGGAATCACACATCCTAGGATCCCTATGAGCAAGAAGATTCACAATAGAACAAGTAGAAGCCCCAACACAATGTCTAAGCAAATTTAAAGTCATGTTTAGTATCATAAGCATCAAGTTGTGTAAACTTTGGTCTCTAGTGCTCCTCCACATTTGGCAAGAGAAGTCCTATAAAATGATATATTGATTTGTTGACTTGAAAATTATAAATCATTATCATAATTTCTAATAGCATGTTCACATGCACTTTTACACTCAAGCCTTCTATCTAGGCCTCATACAAGAAGACTTTGCTAGGAATCACCATGCTAGGATCCCTATGAGCTAGAAAATCCACAATAGAAGAGAAAGAGCACCATAATCTCCACTATGGGTTCCACCCTTGGCAACTTTGTGCATTTCCAAGTTGGCTTGTTGAAGCTTGTGATTGACTTCTTTGTTTTGGGATACTAGTTGTGTTGCATTGAATGGAGGAGTTGGTTTGGGCTTTGTATCCTTGGGTTCTTATGTTGAAGATTTCCCAAGAGGCTACCTTTGTCCTAGCTTGTGTAGCTAGAGTATATGATTCTCATTATAGTATTATTATGCAAGAAATAGTGATTTTGGCACCCACCTTGGTGTGGTAATGCTAGGCTTTTGTCATCTAAGTGATTGTCTTCATTTTTTATGCTTGCCTCATGATGTGCCTTGAATGCACATGCCATTTTGTTGTAATATCTTTGGGTATTTACTTGATGTTGTCTATAGGATTTGTTGGAAGTCAAGCTTCGGTGATGGGTTTGAGCCTATACTTTTGTGCATCTAATAGTTTTCTCAATGAAATCTTTACTCTCTTGTTAGATGCATCCATGGCTTTTAGGGGTTTCATGCATCTAATAAGTTTCTCAATGAAGTCTTTACCCCCCTTTTTAGATGTATTCATGGGTGTGGTGTTGTTTTTACATTTTTCCTTTGCAATTTCCCTTGACATAAAATGGAAATTATTTTTATGTCAGGCTAGCTTAGATGGATCTTTTGCTTAGAATAGACCACTGAATAGGCTGAAGTTTAAGTATCACAATCCACATTTGGACAGCAGATTCCCTAGCTCTTAACACTTATTTTGTATCTAGAATCATTCCATACTTTTGTCTAGGACTATCTTTACCGATGGTTTTCTTTGTCCCAGGGTACCAAAATTGGTAGTTTTTGGTACTTCCTTAATACCCTTACTATCTGTCTCATTGTACCATTATTGGTAGTCTTGGCACTTCTGAGTACCAAATTTGGTAGTCCCAGAGTACCTTTTTATGGCATCTGAGTACTTTTTGTACATGATAAATAGGTTCATAAATGCAGGTTCCTTGTGCCTCATTTGAGTAATCTCTCGTATCAGTGTGTATTGGTCTATTTTGGGCCATAAGCAAATCATATTAGAGCTAATTGTCATTGAGAATGGCACCAAATTTGAATATCCTACCCTTGGAGGGTCATGATTAAAGATATAGGGGCCATCACCCTAGAGAGATATCTCTCTCACTTGGTGGTGACCCATATGACATTCAACGCACACAAGGGTCAACACCAAGCTGGAAGTGAGGTCCTTCAGCCTAGGGAGGGGCCTCCTTCTCTTGGCGATGACCCTCATGGGGTTCACTACACATAATAAATACTTCAATCAGCCCAACTATAATCAAAATGAACTCATCTTTTTACAAATATAGACATAGACATTTTCATCAAAAGAAAGATAAATGTTTCACGGGGCTTTTATACTAAAAAAGACCATATCATCAAATAAATGTCGACAAGTATAACAATATGTACCTTTCCTTTTTTATTCTTGTTACATTTTCATTTCCATTTACAAAGTAGCAAACGAGCACCAAAAAATTACAATGCAAAGGCCTTGAAGGCTAGGTTTAAGGGTCTCCTCAAGGGTAGGGCCGAATCTTCACTAAGAGCGAGCTTGGCCATGAGAGTGGGCTTCGCCGAGAGCGGGCTTGGCCATGAGTGCAGCTTGATTTTCCATGAGGGCAGTGAGGTTGTCCCTGTGTTTGTCATAGGGATGGGGAGGGAGGGTGTGGTGGCTAGGGCTAGGAGGGTTCGCGTGCTTCCTCCATATCATGCCAAAGAGCTTCCAATCTCTGCAATCCCCTTGCCACCACTTGCAACCCACTCTCTTCAGCTTGTCTCGATTCAACCCAGTGACAAACCTCTTCCATGGCCTCCTCATGACCTCAAATGGCATCTACTGCCTCTTCCAAAGCCCTTATCTACTCTTGTTCCCGCTCTCGTACCTCCTCTGTAATCTCTCTCTCTCTCTCTCTCTCTCTCTCTCTCTCTCTCTCTCTCTCTCTCTCTCTCTCTCTCTCTCTCTCTCTCTCTCTCTACAACACCTTCTCCTTGCAGTGCTCAGTAATTATAGATGCAAAAAATTGAATGGCACTAACTTTGAATTTCTTGACTTCAAACTCCGAGTAGTTCTCTATATCAACATCCTGCCCCAAAGAAGAAATTACAAACTATGAGCTTTGACTGGCAAAACATGCTTGCATCATAAAAACCATGCACATTCGAAAGACCATATATAACCTTCAAAATGGGAAATGCATTGAGGCACGTCCTCCATCCATAGTTGACATGTCTAGGGCCATGTTGTAGGACCCACACAATCCTTCTACTCGGATTATATAAAAGGGTTGTTACAAAAAGAACACCCTCATGTAGGCCACAAGTTTGCGCCCAACCTTAGAGACACAAGTGAAATTAGTTTAGGGTTGATACATTCAACGAGCAGGAGCCAAATCTCCAAAGGAGAGTTGTAGATACTTACTATTGGGCACTTCCATGGTAGCCCTTGCTAGTAGTACTTGTAAAATAACAAATGTTTTGTTGGACATCGTACAATATCAAACTCCAGTGAGAGCTATTCAATCATCAAAGTAAATAAATCACCAAATCAAAGATAAAATAACTAGGCCTACATAGACAAGCAATGTTATTTAATTAAGCACTTACTTTTGATGGTATGAAATAAAGACAATTCACACATCATTAATCGACATATAACTGCACTGCTCCAAAGCATCCGTCTATGAAACTTTGTCCTCCTAACAGAAATGCGACAGTAGTAGCGGGTCAAGATAATACACAGATTTATGGATCTCTGGTGGCAACAATGATATTACATAGCTATCAAATGAAAGGGACAAAAAAAAGATTATTAAGGCAGCATACCAATGAAATCAATGATTGGGATGCTCAAAAAACAAACAGCTAAAACTTACTATTGGAGAGCAAGAAGGATGGAGTTAGTCAACTCCTCTTCATTAGGGCAAGCAAGCACTCCTATGTCCACCACATCCAACTCCACAACCTGTCACTGCCCTCTCAAAGGGATACAACTACCCTAGCAGGGGCCACTACCTCCCCCATTTGAGAGCGGAATTTTAGAGTCAGATTTAAAGCACAAAAGTGGCCCTAGCCGTAAATGAGGCAATTTTAGTGAAAAATAAAACGATCACGAAACAAGGAGTTGGAGTTTTCCTAGATGCATTTCGACACCAAGAATCCAACACGTGTCTCTTTGTCGATTGGAGTCCATTTGACCCCCCATTTAATGGTTGCAAGCTTTGGCATTATGAAGTAGCAAAAGCAAAAAAGCACATGATGGAGGTTAGCTAATGGATTTCGATGCTAGGAAGTTGTCCGTTCAATCGAATCATGAATCCAAGGTTGTTTGCCTCTCCATTCAGGTTGGAACCACTTGCAATCAAGTGTGAACATGCAAAATTTGAACTACATAGTTTGATAGTTAAGTGTTAATCATGGTTAAGAAGAGAAAAAGCTCAAAAATTCACACAAATGGAGGGGAGTATTTTTTTCAACACCCCTTCTTTACCATATAAAAATCATTTTTTGTGCATGTTACTGTTGAGATATCGAGCTCCACTCGTGATACGCCAGGGTGACCGTTGTGCATTTATGTCATCGACGTGTCAGTTGCAGATGCGGTTGGTACACCGCCCATGAATAATAGCTACATGATAGCTATCCTTATCTATTCTAGTTCGTGGCTCAGTTAGTATGCCACCTTAGTTAGTTGAGTTTGGTTTGAGATCCATATATAGGGTTCTTCTATTTCTTTGTACTAGAGTTCTTTTGGCTTACACAACTAAGAAGAGAAAAACTGTTTTCAGCCTCTACCTTTGTGTGTCTTCCTCCATTGTGCAAGCAAGAAAGCTTCAAGTGAGACTCCTTCCTTCTCTCCCACAATCTTGACATGGTATCAGAGCCTTGTTCGTGGTAAGGAGCTCAAGAAAGCAAGCCAAGCTCGCGGTGTTCTGGTAAGAGGAGCAGTGTTGCTTTCATTTTCTGTTTTGGGAGCAGATCTCTGCAGGTAGCACAGCCGGAAAGTGCAGGAGTGCATTGTCTCAGGTTGAGACGCCCTTCGCGGTGAAGCAAGAGGGCAGTATATGCTGCGGGAAAGGGCTTTAGCCCTTGGCGACCTTGTTTTTTTGATTTGAGGCCATTTCGGGGCATGTTTTGGAGGCGGAAGTTTTATGCACGCACTCAGGAAAAGGCCCAATTTTATGCTGTGCAGCCACTGTTCTACAGGTCGGTGAATAGTTACTGTAAAAATTGCATTGTATGCTTGTGCGCAGAGACATTGGGAGTTACAGAATCATCCCTGTTGCCTGTTGATGCAAAATCGTCACTAGGAAGTGACTGTGTGGTTAAATACCACTTTCGCCAGTTTTGCAGATTTTCCCTTGTGAGGGTGAAGCTGTGGTTTTTGCAGTGACAGAATTTTTTGCAGTCTTCTGTAATGGCATCTGATTCTCTTTCACAGATTGTCACTGAAAAGCTTGACAAGAACAACTTCCAAGCATGGAAGTTTAGAATGACGAATTTCCTTATGGGAAAAGGATATTGGGAATTTGTTGCAGAAAATGAAGAAGAACCAGTTCTTCCTGATGTTCCCAATCAACAGCAAATGCAGGCATTTAAAGCATGGCATGAGAGAGCCAGGAAAGTTATGTATTGGCTGTCTATCAGCATTTCAGACTCTATGATTGTGCATATTCAGGATGCAAGTACGCCAAAGGAGGCATGGGATACTTTGTCAAAAATGTATAGCACAAATACGCAAGCCAGGAAAATGCAGCTCAAGCAAGAGTTGCACAATGTGCAAAGAGAAAATATGAGCATCAACGACTACCACATGAAGGTGAAGAAGATTGCAGATGCACTTGCTTCCATTGGGTCACCAGTGGAAGATGATGATTTAGTTTCTGTGACCTTGAATGGTCTAGGAAAGGATTATGCACAGTTTCGGACATCCATTTCAGTTCGTGAAAGATTTCCTGATTTTGAGGAGTTGATTGCTCTTCTAATTTCTGAGGAACAGAGAAATGGTGGTGCATCTTCTTCAGGAGGAACTTCAAAAGAAGCTGTCTTCTACTCAAATGCTAGAAGAGGTAGAGGCAGAGGTAGAGGAGGCCGATTTGGAGGCCGTGGTAGAAATCAAAATATGCAGCAAACTTAAGAAAACCAGTCCTATGGAGGAGGACGTGGTAACTCTAGAGGCAGGGGGAGCCAAAGAGGTCGTGGTGGATGGCAAAGAGGTCAAAATGCAAACAGTAATATTGAATGCTACTACTGTGGTAAAATGGGTCATATGGCTAAAGACTGCTATAAAAAGCAGAATGACATCATGAATGGAAAACTGCAACAAGGGAATTATGCATCTTCTAGCAGACAGGGTGATGACAGAAATGAGCATTTGTTCATGGTGCAGCACATGAACAATTCTGTGACAAGTGCAGAAGAAAGCAATGATGTATGGTATGTTGACTCAGGTGCATCAAACCACATGACAGGTCATGCAGAATGGATGGAGGATGCAAGGAAAATGGAAAAACCAGGATTTGTGGAGACTGGTGATGATACTGCACATCCTATTGTGCAGATTGGAAAAATTCCCTTGTCTATGCAGGATGGGAAAAAGAAATACCTGTCCGATGTATTTCATGTCCCGAATATCACCAAGAATCTGGTTTCTGTCGGTCAAATGGTTGAGCAGGGCTTGCAGGTCAGATTTAATCCTCATGGATGCTTTGTTGAGGATATGAAAAATAAAGGACACTTGATAGCAAAAGGAAAGAAGAAGGGCAGAATGTTTACGTTGGATGCAGACATGTCTGAATTGAGTGCAGCAATGTTTGCACATGGGACCGGTGTAGTTGCAGATATTGATATCTGGCATAAACGCATTGGTCATGTTAATGTACAACGACTTAAATCAATGCAGGCCCAAAATATTGTTGCAGGATTGCCAAAATTCAAGGTTGCAGAAATGCATAAGGTATGTGAAGCCTGTCAGTTTGGAAAACAGGCAAGGAAACCATTTCCTAGACATGTTCAAGAGAGTGAGAAGCCATTGGAATTAATCCACTCTGATGTGTGGACTACTAAAGCTGCATCTCTTGGAGGCTGTCATTATTTTGTCACTTTTATTGATGACTATAGCAGAAAAGTTTGGGTGTATTTTATGAAAAAGAAAAGTGAAGTTTTTGGGCATTTCAAAACCCTTAAAGCTATGGCTGAAAAAGAAACAGGTCTGCAAATAAAATGCCTAAGGTCAGATGGAGGGGGAGAGTACCTCTCAAATGAGTTTGCAAAGTTCTTGCAGGAGCATGGCATAAAGCAGCAATATTCATGCAGTTATACCCCACAACAAAATGGAATTGCAGAAAGGAAAAACAGGCATATTGGAGAGGTATCTCGTGCCATGCTCAATGAAAAAGACTTGCCAGATTTTTATTGGGCTGAAGCAGTTGCTACAGCAGTCTACATAATGAACAGGACTCCCACTGCAGCAATACATGGAATGACTCCAGAGGAGAGGTATACTGGTAGGAAACCAGATATTTCTCATTTGAAAATTTTTGGTTGCATTGCCTATGTACATGTGCCAGATGAGCTGAGATCCAAGTTGGATCCAAAAGCTGAGAAGTGCATCTTTATTGGTTACTCCCTGCAGCAAAAAGGGTATAGATGCTATAATCCTTCTACTCGTAAGTTTACAGTGAGCAGAGATGTTGTTTTTGATGAGATGAGTAGCTGGTATAAACCAGTAAATGTGATTGATGATGTAGATGCACAAAATGGTAATGCTGCACAAAATTCACAGCAGCAGTCATAAAATATTAGTCGACCTGGAGCGTCCTCTAGCAGTGGTTCACATTCTTCGCCATGGACAGGCAGATTGAGATCAGGAGAATCTTCTCAAAGCAATGCAGATAGTGGTATGCAGGTATCACGAAAAGGAAAAGAGAAGGTTGATCAGCCCATGTTTGATGTGAATGCAGGTCACTCTTATGTGGATGGTAAATCCAGTGGCTCAGAACAGAGCATTGATGATGAGTTGGGTATTCCTTCTATTGTTACACCTGGAGTAAGGAAGACCAGGGATGTTTTGAGAGCACCTGGGAGTGAACCTACTTTGCGCAGGTCTACGAGAGCTAGGTATCCTGTGGATAGGCTGAAATATGATGGATTTACAGCCATTCACTATGCATATATGGTCAAAGTGATACAGGAACAAGAACCCACTTCTTTTGAGGAAGCCATGGGAAAAGAAAAATGGGAGAAAGCCATGGATGAAGAAATGGATGCCTTGGAAGCAAATTCTACATGGGATTTGGTACCTTTGCCTAAAGATAAAAATGCAATTGGCTGTAAGTGGGTTTATAAGGTGAAGCACAATGCAGATGGTTCTGTGAACAGATACAAGGCAAGATTAGTAGTCAAGGGGTATGCACAAACATATGGCATTGACTATGAAGAAACATTCAGTCCGGTTACAAGGATGGCAACTGTAAGAGCATTCATTGCTATGGCTGCATCAAAGGGATGGTCTTTACATCAGATGGATGTAAAGAATGCCTTCTTGCATGGTGATTTGCAAGAAGAGGTCTATATGGAGCAGCCACCAGGTTATGTGCATGATGTTCATCCTGAGTTTGTTTGCAGGTTGAAGAAAGCTTTGTATGGCTTGAAGCAAGCACCTAGAGCATGGTCTGACAAGATAGGACAGTATCTTGTCACTATTGGCTTTCAGATTTCCAAGGCAGATTTCTCACTTTATGTGAGAAAAACAGAGAAAGGTATTATGCTACTTGTCATTTATGTTGATGATTTGATTATGACAGGTGACAGTGATGAAGATATCCTTCATGTGAAAATGCTATTGAAGCAGAAGTTTGAGATGAAGGATTTGGGAGAGCTGCGTTATTTCTTGGGCATTGAGGTAATTAGATCACCAAGTGGGATACAGCTCTTGCAGAGGCAGTATGGATTGGACATGCTGTCCAAATATGGGATGATAGGCTGTAAACCTATTTCAGTTCCTTTGGAGCAGAATGTGAAGCTGAGCACAGATGCAAGTGAGCTTCTCAAAGACCCTACTATGTACAGACGCATAGTAGGAAGCTTGATTTATATGACTATTACCAGGCCAGATTTGAGCTATGGTGTTGGATTGGTAAGTCAGTTTATGCAGGCTCCAAGGAAACCGCATTTGGATGCGGCTAGACGCATACTCAGGTATGTGAAGTCCACATTGCAGTATGGACTATTTTATGAGACTGGGGTTCAGATACAGCTGCATGGATACACTGATGCTGATTGGGCTGGTAGTACTTCTGATAGACGATCTACTAGTGGATATGTGTTCTCTTTTGGGAGTGCTGCAGTCACTTGGAGCAGCAAGAAACAGCCTACAGTTGCCTTGTCGAGCACAGAGGCTGAGTACAGGGGTGCAGCAATGGCTGCATGTGAGGTAGCTTGGTTGCATAAGCTACTTTATGATATGCATCAGTCTACAGATGGGCCAGTTGTCATTTATTGTGACAACATGAGTAGTATACACTTGGCAAATAACCCAGTCTATCATGCTAGAACAAAGCACATTGAGGTGCATTATCACTATGTGCGAGAGAGGGTTTTACTAGGTCTTATTGATCTAGTTTATGTCAGCACAGAGGATCAGGTAGCTGACATATTCACAAAGGCATTGGGCGCAGAGAAGCTGCGCAAGTTCAGAGACCTGCTTGGTGTGCAGGAATTGGGATTGAGCTCGAGGGGGAGTGTTGAGATATCGAGCTCCACTCGTGATACGCCAGGGTGACCGTTGTGCATTTATGTCACCGACGTGTCAGTTGCAGATGCGGTTGGTACACCGCCCATGAATAATAGCTACATGATAGCTATCCTTATCTATTCTAGTTCGTGGCTCAGTTAGTATGCCACCTTAGTTAGTTGAGTTTGGTTTGAGACCCATATATAGGGTTCTTCTATTTCTTTGTACTAGAGTTCTTTTGGCTTACACAACTAAGAAGATAAAAACTGTTTTCAGCCTCCACCTTTGTGTGTCTTCCTCCATTGTGCAAGCAAGAAAGCTTCAAGTGAGACTCCTTCCTTCTCTCCCACAATCTTGACAGTTACAATCCTCCTCCATCTCCGAGGAATGGAATGCTAAAATTATTCGCCATCTGATGCTTCAAACCACACAATTTGATGAAGGGAATGAAAAGATCCAATTTTAGTCATTTTCTCTCATGTTTCTCTCTCCTCTTTGTTCCTCATTTTCATATTATGGCTGCATATGAGAGGGGGGGAGGGAGGTTGATTCGATGAAGTAAAGATGGACGATGGTTTGAAAACATAATGGCATGTAGATAGAGTGATTTGGATGCGTCAGCAAAAAATGGCTGGAAAATAGCATCAATCGCTCCACTTTTTCAAAATATGAGGCATTTGTATGCGGATTTTAAAGTAAGCAACTTTTATTTAATTATTATGATGAATCTTTTGTGCATATGATGGAAATATTATTGGAAATAGTTGAAATATATTTGTGGATATCTATAATTTAAAAAATTGATTCGTTTTTCTTCATGTATATTAAAAATAATAAAACCGCAAAACTTGAAACATGGGATTTAATGAAAAATGATATTGTTCTTGATTTTGGAGAATAAATGATATTCGCATGGCATGAAAATGAGTATGCTAATGGAGTACACTTCACATAAGTCATACAATTATAAAACTCAAAAAATCAATAATTTATGTTGAAATAAATGGAAAAAATCATGAAAAATAGTCAAATGAATGAAAAAAATTAAGAAAAAATAAAATTGTGTGTTTAAAATTACAAAAAATGAGGAGAATGTTTATGATTTTGTAATGAAAGTATAACATGAGGGTGAGCCTCATTTTATCTCCATTTGTATGTTAAAGTGCATGTTTAGAGCTTGTTCTTATGAAAAATTATGACAAAAACTCTCTACATACATGTGCAAGCAAGAAAAACGTAAATGGTGGGGGGTGGGCCTACAATGGTAAGATATTTGATTAAGTTGCTTATTTATTTGCATATCTTAGCATATAGCCATGGTTTATATAAGTCTTAAAGGGTTCAGTAGCACAAGTTAGCCCGGTATTGTTCCTTACCAATGTAGCACGATGCTAGTAGAAAGAAATTATGAAAAGATTGTTTGTGCACTTCACATTGGTTGGTTTTTAGTTAAGTTATTTGAGCACAGAGTGTCATATGCTTAGCATATGCAATCTAAATATGATATCAAAAGATAAATTCTTGGATGCACTACAATTGTATGTTTAGGTGACAACCAACATTGAGAGTGTAAGATTTTCCTTTGCTGTAGAATAGTGCGATATATTGAAAAATGGATTAAGTGAGGAATATATATAGTCTCTTGGATCATTACATTTATATTATGAGAGGACCTTTTTACGCTTGTGTTTTATGTTGGAGATGGTACATCCTCATGGGGCCAATCCTCAAGGTGCAGGACAGCCGTAGGAACCATAGTACTCTATTGGGGGGATCTCTTTGTGTATGTGAATCAAGGTGCTGATCACCTGAATGTGTGGGATACTCCGTCTATTGGAGTTAGAATGGGAAATATCATTGGATTACAAATCGATACAAACACATGATTTATTTAGATTAGTGTGTAGCCTCCAAACGCTCCTAGCTATGAGGCCATGAGAGTGGTTTGATGAGCATAAGAGGCCCGACTAGAGTCCCAGAGCTAGTGTCAATCCTGTTTTAGATCCCAACACCATGACTGTCAAAACAAGCACTCATTGAGAACGAGGTTGAGCTCATTATGGAGGACGAGCTTATCCTCCATCAAAACCAGTAGATGTTGAGGAGCTGAGGTGGAGGCAGAGGTGCAAGAAGGTGCTAGTGAGAAGAAGGGAGCAGTTGCAAGTTGGGGCCCTACACTTATCGAGGATGATTGCGGGTAGTGGGGCTTGGCCTAAAGGACCTAGTCCTTGGGGTCCTCCTCTTTGTAGGGGTGGCTTGAAGGGGCTCCTCCTTGGGGGGCTCGGCATTGAGGGACTTGGGTTGGTAGGGCTCCTCTTGAATATCCTTGAGGGGCAAGACCTGGAGGGGCTCGGAGTGGTGGGGTTTGCCTTGGAGGGGCTTGGAGTGGTGGGGCTTGAATTGGTGGTGTAGGACCTAGAGGAACTTGAAGGCCTAGACCTGGAGGGGCTCGAAGTGGTGGGGTGGGACCTAAAGGAGCTTGAGGATCAAAACTTGGAGGGGCTTATCCTTGGAGGGCTTGGAGGGCTCGGAGGGGCTCAGCATGATGGAAATTGAGGTGGTGGGGTAAGGCTTAGAGGTGATTGAGCTAATCAGGCTGTGTTCAATTAGCCCAAGAGCCTCTATGCCACCTGCCTCGTTGGCCACCTACTAGGTTCTTGCTCTTGCTCTCTGTATGTGTCCCTCTCATGTGGGACGAGGGATTTCAACCCCCTTTTGCAGGTATCAATGAGGCCTCATATTTTCTTTTCCTTTCTTTTGAAATTAAAAAAAAAAAGTTGAAGAAACTTCCTTACCATGTAGTACATGAAATTTTTTTCTCCCCAAACATCCTTCATGGAGGATTTAAACTTGTTGAGAGCCTTCTTGAAGGCCAGGAGATCCTCAATGGACCAGGTTATTTTATCACAATACAAGAACACTATGTCCAATGCCTCCCAAACTTTGGTCTTCCTATTCCTTGCTCTTCCATCATCCCCATGGTCTTTGACTACATTGTGTAGCACTTTTTGTTGGTTGTGATGGACATGGGAAGAACCTTTTCCATGCTTGCCATGGAAGCAAAAAAAGCTTCTAGCCTTAACCCCACCTATCGAGGGTTTCCTAGGGACACTATTTTCATTTTTGGATCCCTGAGAATCTACCTTGATCAAACATTCCCCTCATGGAGACCAATGTTTGACAAAACCCTCTCAATAGCCCTAACAGCACCATCCATGGCCTTCTAGGGTTGCAATTTCCATGCAAATCCAATGTACAGATGCACAATTTTCTCAACTATTCTGCACAAGGCATGCAATATGCACATGTGGACATTAGGGGATATCTAGAATGGCTTGAAAGTTTGGATCGTTGGTGTGTTTGTCAGGTGCCTTGTTCGAACAAGTAGATTTGTACTCCATGGCCATGGCCATGTAGTAAATGCAAGGGCTCTTAGAAATAGCACCTTTTGACACATTATACATGCACTTTATTGTCTTTAAATTTGCATCCATATTCCACTCCACTTTATATTGCCCAAACCCTTCAATGCTTAGTTCCTCCCCTAATTGTTGAGCACTTATCACCTCAAGTATAGAAGTTTGTTGAAACACCCAATCCAACATGTAAAAAGCTTCCACGTTAATTTGAAATGCTCCCAACCACCATATCTCTTGCTCTAATTTCACGCAAAAGTGCATTGAGCCCTCCGAGCCTTCACCCCCCTCGATGTGTAGCTGAAGAGCCCTATTCATCAAGGTGATAGAAACTCTCTCCATTTTCTTGCCCTTCATAATCTTAGTTTCATCTAGGCTGATAAGAAAAATGGTAAGACGATTTACTTTTGCATGCTCTAGCATTTAAAACCTGATTATTACTCTTTGCAACATCCTTAGGTCAAAGAATATGTTATTACAATTGTCATAGTTTAGCACTCTCTTCTTTCTAGGATAGCTAGCTATGATGTGAAAGGGCTTGCTAAGGACTTCCAAGACTTGCTAGTTGATGATGTGTCTTGTTTGTTGAACTAAAGATGGCTGTGGATGCAAAGACCCCTTGACCCTTTTCTTCTTCAAGGTCTCTTGAATAACTTTGAAGAGTTGGGTGTAGCTTTGTCTAGTAATCCCCACCATGTCCAGGGTGCTTTGGATATTCTCTTTGTCTACGCAAGACCCTTGCAAAAACTTTTCAATGCACTACTCCTTGGCCTTCTTAAACCTCTTCTGGGTCAACATGCTCCCTACAACTTTGGGAGGAATGATGTTGCTTTAAGCTTTTGATGCTTTCTTCACATTCCTCATTACTTTGTCTGGCTGGAGAATAGCCCTGTCAATTGCAACAACAACATCAAAAAGAGGAATAATACAAGTAGTTCATGGTGAGTGACCAACTATTACCATATTGCTACTATTCTTCTCCTACAAACCTCTGCTTCCAAGCTTGCATGTCACAATATTCTTTAGTCTTCTCTGGCTTTCATGCCTCTCGAGCTTCATTTTCTTTTGCCTTGTTGCATGTAGTTGAGTTTTGAGCCTCCCTATTTTTTCTTGGTATCCCATGTATGACATCAAAGATGACTTATCTTTGGCAATACCAAATTTTAGTGTGAGATCTCTTCCTTGGTTAAAATTGGCCAAGGTGCTAGTTGCCAATCCCAACCAAGTCTTTAGTTCTTGTACACATATGGTTATTCTCTCTTCATAGTACTGAAATTACTCCTCAAAGGCTAACTATAGCATGAGCTTGTCAGAAACATGTCTTCTTAACTTTTCAAAAATTAGAGTTGAAACTTCTTCATAGTTTGTAATAGTTCCATGTTATTAAAAGTGATTGCATCTCAGGGTTATATTTAGTTGTGGAAATGTTTAAGGAGGAAACCTCTAGACAATGTGCTTAGGGCCAAGATGGAAAGATGCAATATATCTCCATCATTAAGCAAGATGGAGTATATATTCTTGTTGAATTTAGATGGAGCTATTAACAACTTGTCTTAGTATATGCTTGTAGATCTATTCAAGTTACAAGCATTTTCTTAATAGAAAGAACATTCTACTTTTTCTAACTTGCTAGAAAGCACATTAACTTTACTTGGTTAGATTTGGAATCATGTGCAATAATATGTTTGCTTGAAGTTGTCTTATTGTCAAGTGTTTGGAAACTTCTTGTTTTGGTTAGGGTAGTGAGGTAAGGGTTTACTTTGACCTCATTGTTATTTAATATGTGCAAAAAAGTATATGTTGAGTTTTCATAACATCGGTGAGCTTGAATTCTTATGTGGTAGTCTTTTCTAAATAGAGCTATCTTGTTTGAAATTCTTAAGTAAGAATGAATGCACATTGAAGCTAACGTTGATACAATAGTTGATGAACTCTAATCAAAGAGAGGCATATTTCTATAGAAATAATGAAGTGAAGCCATCACCATGATTCATGAATGAAGATACATATTGGTTTGGCCCCACCATTCATGAGGGGTTGAAGTTGTTTTTGGTGGAAAAGGAGCCCATTGTAAAAAGACCCCTAAAATGGGATTTTATCAATGCATCTGAGATTTGAGTTGGTTACAAACCTCAAGCATCAACCATATGCCTATTTGTGCATTTGAAGAACTATGAAGAAATATTAGAGTCAAACCTAAAGCAATTGAAAGGGTCCCCATTCCTCCATTCGATGGATTGTAGCATTCAAACTTGTCCTGATTGTATTATAATCCCATGAAGGCTACCTTCATCTATGCTTGATTATGATGAGATAAAAATATATTAGTATTTTGATTACTTTATGCAAACAATGTAGAGCATTGCAGTATCAAAGGCACCTGGAGTGTGACTGTCTTGAATGAAGGGGCCAAGTAATGCAGCACCAGCAAAGCTATCGCAGCATGCCACTGAATTTTCATCCTTTCAGAGAGCCCATATTCTGGCACCAAAGATGCAAGTTTCTATTTGAAATTTGGTACCTTTTCCTTATCTAGCTAAACCATACAATCTATGATCTGAGTATGGTTAATTTCATTCCTTTTTCTCATTACCTCAACTTTTTGCAACTTGTGGCGATGCAATGTCGTGGGTGACGATACATGGTGATCTTTGAGCTTTTATAAATGTCAATGTTGATTATGGTATTGTAATATGCACTACAAGAACTATCACATAGCATGAGATAATTAGAGAACCAAAAAGCCTCATTCTCCATGTAGGCACTAGATTGTATGATGATGTTATGATTATGTGGTCCCTCGATATTGTGGGTGGCGATAGGTGGTGATCTCCAAGATTTTAAAAATATCAATGTTGACTACGATAAGGAGGTGAACATCATGTTGATATGGCCCGTTATTGCTTAGTGGTGACCTTCGTATGCTGTGAACCCCCATGGGTCACCACCAGCAAGGAAGGTCCATCACAGTAGTGGAGTTCCCTCCCACCACTTGGTGGTGACCCTGATGTCGTGGGTGGCAAGGGTGAGCACCAGAAGTGCCAAGTGTGATACAATGTTGTAGGTGGCAATAGGTGGTGATCTTCAAGATTTTAAAATGTCAATGTTGACTATGGTATCTTGGGGAATCATGTTGAGGAGGTCACCATCATGTGCAAAAGGGGTCCGAACGGGTTACCACCATGCAAAGGAGACACCTCCCAAGGGAGTTGTGGACCATTATCGCTTGGTGGTGTCGTGCGTCTGTGTGAACCCCGCATGGGTCACCACCAAGTGAGAGAGCCCCATCCCAGTAATAATGTTCCCTCCTATTGCTTGGATCTAACTCTCGTGGGTGGCTAGTGGTGTGAGCACCATACAATGCCAAGTGTGATTTTAACAATGTTCCATCCTAGTATTAGACAATAGACCTCTGTTATAGAACCCAACGTAACTTTGGTACTATATTCTAAAATTGAATGTCTATTCCAAGATCAAGAAGAGTGCACAAGGCAAATAGGGTACAATGTCTTGGTTATAAAACAGAAGGTAATGGAAGGAGATAAAAAAAGCCCATGTGCATTATAGTAATGAAAACATTGTTGCACTAGTTATAGTTTGCAAGCATGGGGCTTGTTACAACGACCATGAGAGCTTGGAGATTTTATTACCACACTGGCCATCTCCAAATTAGCATATGCCTTGGCAACTCCTCCAGTATCACCATCTAGGCTATCAACTTCACCCTCAGCTATCCATATGTCTATACTTGCTCCCTCAAAAATCTCTTCATGAACATCTAACCCCACAACCTCATCCACCAACTTTCTACGGTTGTCATTAGGAACCACACCCTGTGTGGCATCTTTTGCTTTCTTGTCAACCCCCCTGTTGCCCCTCTTTGGCCTATCAGCAACCCCCTCCCCAATTTTGTTATCAATAGCATCCAAATCCCCCTCAACCCCAATGACATGTGGCACCACCTCATCAATCAAAGAGTCTTTCTCAACCCTAGTATGCTCCACATCTAGCATGTCATCCTCGATGTTCTTAGGTTTAGTAGTACCAACTCTTGGGGTCTAGGTCCCGTGGAACATCTCTCACCTTCTCTGCACTATACAACTCCTCAAACATGGGGCTGGCACAATAGATTTTGCTCGCCCTAGATCATCATATTTCATATTATCTACAATCTTCCCATCTTTGATGACCTCAACCACCACATGTTCCTTGCACAGGTAATCCCAAATGCATGAGCACATCGAATTGACATTATAATTTTCATGTAAAATAATCATGATGGATAATTGGATGGATAAGCGGGCCGGATCTATTCCTTAGATCAGCTTAGATGCCTAGTGATCCCTACCTTTGTCACTACAAGTATTTCAATATTGTACCCTTCTTTCACACAAAACTCACTGCTATGCAGAAGTGTGATAAAGCAAAGGATGTGGTATTGAAGTTGGCACTCAAGTATGAAGCTACCCACCACGACATGTGTTGCTTCCAGCAACTCCCTCCATGTAGCACAAATCCAAAATACATGGATGGTCTTGTCTACAATATGTGGAACCTCTTCCCCTTCTTCACATCAATGATCATCTGGCTGACAAAGTCTATGTGCACTTGCCCTTCCTTGCAAGAGGCCTATGGCTTGTCATATTGTGACTGCAACAACTGAAAGAAATAAAGAGGATTAAACTTACAAAAATAAAACATCGCAAGAACCAAGCAGCAAGTACCAAAACATTCAACCATTATACCATTACCAACCATATTCCAATGACTGCCAATTATCTCCCCCAAATAATACCAATAATAGCTACAAACAACGCCAAAGGGAACCTTTGTACAAAAAATAGCATAAGGATGTACCAATAAACACTAAAGGTACCAAAGAGTACAAGAAAACATTTAGTACCAAAGGAACCAAAAAGTACCAAATATACCAAATTCAATAGCCTACTTCATGTACCATAAAGCTTTAAGTACACTGATTACAAATGCCACCAAAATATATCTAAAAGAGATTAAGGTAATATTAATTAGTTTTTTAGTAATGAAAACAAATAGAGAGTATTTAGAAGCCCCAGATGGCACTGAAACGGTTTCAAAAGTAACAAGTGTATCCAAAAATGCAAAATGCTACAAAAAGATTAAGAGGAAGTACCAAAAAGCACCTATTGCACCAAAGGTTAAAATACCACCAAAGGTTCCAAAAACCACTAGAAAGCACCAATTTCACTAAAGGTTAAAAAAGAATGTACCAAGTTCTACCAAATGCTTCAAGTATCAAAGAGCTTAAAATATACCAAAGAGTGCAAGAACCACCAAAATATCCCAATAACAGTTCAAATACCACCAAAGGTCCCAAAATATCCCAAAAAGAGCATGCGGTAATATAAATAAGCTTGTTAATGTGACAAGAAAAACCAAAGAGAGCAGCAAGAAACATCAAATGGTACTAAAAGGGTTTCAAGAGTACCCAATGTATCCAAAACAACCAAGTGCTCCAAAATTATTAAGAAACAATAAAGTACCAATTCCACCAAAGGTTCACTAATGCACCAAATGAAACCCCTAAACCTAATGAATCAAAGAGAACCAAATGTATCAAACAAGACCAAATGTACCAAAGAGTACAAGAAACACCAAAATATATCAAAAGTGCCAAAGTTTGTACCAATAAGCTTTTTAGTAAGGACATTAGCTAGAGAGTTCCAAGAAGCACCAGATGGTACTGAAAGGGTTTCAAGAGTACCAAGTGTATCCAAAACCACCAAGTGCTCCCACAAGATTAAGAGGCAGTACCACAGAAAAACCAAGACAAAGTACATTGCGTATACCTAATCAAGCTCAATCTCTTGTCCCAATCGTTTTATATTCTCACTGACCCTGAGATGTTGCAGCATTTGTTGGCTCACTCCTAGGTTAGCCTCCACCTCCTTTATCTCTAGATGATTACATGAAATTTGATGTTGGAGCTCTTGTGTGCTTCATATGCTTTAATGTCGTCCTAGCACTAAAGGTTCAAAAAGAATGTACCAAGTTCTACCAAATGCTTCAAGTATCAAAGAGCTTAAAATATACCAAAGAGTGCAAGAACAGCCAAAATATCTCAATAATAGTTCAAATACCACCAAAGGTTCCAAAAAGCACCAAAGGTTCAAAAAGAATGTACCAAGTTCTACCAAATGCTTCAAGTATCAAAGAGCTTAAAATATACCAATGAGTGCAAGAACCATCAAAATATCCCAAAAAGAGCATGCGGTAATATAAATAAGCTTGTTAATGTGATGAGAAAAACCAAAGAGAGCAGCAAGAAACATCAAATGGTACTAAAAGGGTTTCAAGGGTACCCAATGTATCCAAAACAACCAAGTGCTCCGAAATGATTAAGAAACAATAAAGCACCAATTCCACCAAAGGTTCACTAATGCACCAAATGAGACCCCTAAACCTAATGCATCAAAGAGAACCAAATGTATCAAACAAGACCAAATGTACCAAAGAGTACAAGAAACACCAAAATATACCAAAAGTGCCAAAGTTTGTACCGATAAGCTTTTTAGTAAGGACATTAGCTAGAGAGTTCCAAGAAGCACCAGATGGTACTGAAAGGGTTTCAAGAGTACCAAGTGTATCCAAAACCACCAAGTGCTCCCACAAGATTAAGAGGCAGTACCACAGAAAAACCAACACAATGTACATTGAGCTGAGATGTTGCAGCATTTTTTGGCTCACTCCTAGGTTATCCTCCACCTCCTTTACCTCTACATGATTACACGAAATTTAATGTTGGAGCTCTTGGAGGTGTGCTTCATATACTTTAATGTCGTCCTTTATCTACTTGTGGGCCACTGCATTCGACCTCTCATATTTGAGCAATGCCTTCTTTTTTTTGGATTGAAGCCTTTAGCTCCTATAGCCTATTCAATGTACTCGTGGTCTTGCTAAGCATCCTCTCCAACAATGACTCCAAGTCAACAATGTAATCACAGACCACCCTATATACCCAGGCCCCATGGCTCTGTACAAATCTCACTCACAGAGTTTTCAAAGCAAGGCTTCTTTCCAGGAGGAGACACCAGCCTGAGAGGCACCATTTTCCCTTCCTCCATGTCTCAATCTTCTTTTCCAAACCCCCCAGCTTGCTCCTACACATCTAAATCACACTTTTCCCAAACGTGGCCCATGTCACTTTGTGGCCTTCGAGGTCTTCTGTCCCATCATGGTATCGCTCAAATGCATAACACCATGCAAACCTGGCTGTGATCTCACTACAAGATGGAGGTGCTTGATACACCTTGTGGAGAAGCAACCTGCAATCTTTTGCCAAGTGAGGGTGCACATGACTTAGGTAGATCTTTGCACCTTTTTGGTGCTTGTGTTTGAAGATAGTCAACCACTAGTCTTCACAGAGGGCATCTTTGCCTAAGTCCTTTGGAAGCACCCCTTCAAGACTCAAGCCATACTCCTGGTGTAGCTCCTTTGCCATACAATAAATTTATCTCAACTATGGGTACTCTTCCATTTTATTTTTCCCTAAATTTTCCCTTGAGAGATGCCAATCGATACTCGAGGTTAGACATACCATGGCTCTCTTTTGAAAGGAAAACAATACCTAATGCATATAAAATTTGGGATGATGTTATTATCACCTATTGCTCATCAGTGGGATTGATGGTAGTGATAATGTAGCTCATTTTCTTTATCAAAATTTGGTGTAGATGACCACTAGTCTAGTCAACTCTAGTTTTCACTATCTACAATCAAGTGTTCAGAGAACCTTAGATTCTTAAAACTAGATATTCATAGCAATAGCTATAGTTGACCCTTCCAGTGTGTTGATCAAGGTGTAGGCGATTGCAAGCCAGAGATTTGCAAATTGCTTTGGAAGTCTACTAGCTTCTCATTGTGCCCACAGAGCACATCATTCTTCATGTCTTCAGATATGGTTTGTGAAACCAAATCCAACCTCAAAGAATAACCCTACTGTGACCTTTTTCCTATAAGATCTTGTAGCTTATCCTAAATGCATTTCATTGTGGGTGTTTTTTGTCAGAGACTAAAAATTATTGAGTGTTTCCTTTGGTATCAATCCACCAACAATATGCTAGCTTCTTCCAAGCCTTATTTGCATCTTGCATGACTTCAATCTCTCCTACATCATCTTGCATTCACACTCCTACATAAATATTAGCTATGTAGATGTAGGTTAAAGCAACCATTTTACCTATCTCAAGGATACAAGCAAAAGTCAGTCTCCTAAGTCTCGTGGAGCCAACTTGGCTTGCATATGGGAAGAGCTATAATTTGATTGCCATGCATATGCAGGGCTACAAACAAAGGAAGGTCAAGTAGGGTTGCATTTTTTAGCATTGGTTGGCTCCCTAATCTACAAGCTTTTCTCACCTCCTAAACACAATTCTCACCCTCACCACATATGAGGGTCGCGACCATGCAATATGAGGTCCCTTCACCATTGAGATGGGGATCTCTTGCTTGGTATTGACCCATCAGGTTCACTGCACAAAAGGGTCACCACCAAAAGCAATATGGCACTCTCCACCCTTCGCCTTTTTCACTTCGTGGTGACCCATTGTGGGTTTAAACCACATGAGGTCATGACTGAGCAACAAGCTCTTAAGAATTGAAACATTGAGATCGACCATATGTGCCAATATGGCAAACTACATGAAGTCCTAGCTAAATGTGAAAAAACACAGAACAAAGAAAGTGAATCCCAAAGAGAGTAATACCATGGAAGCTCACCTCTAGGTTTTGTTGAGGATTTGTCTTCATCATTAAACTAGACTGATGTTTTATTAGATTACTCCATGGAGCAGCTATTCTTACTTGCACTAGTTGTTGGGGTCCATGTCTCCTCTAGCACAAACCATGGTGTTTTGTTGATGCTATGAGGGGATTTCATCCCCTCGTTGCACTTCGTCATTGGGGGCCTCACTAGGGTAGTTTTAACGGGTCCCTTCCTTGATGGAGTCCTCATGGCAACTGGAAAAACTTGCAAACTGGGTGCAAAGCACCAGAAGAGAGTTTGAGTGGCACAGCAAAGAGCTTTGGGAGCTATGTTGAGAGCTTAATGGCTAGAGGGGGGCTTGTGTTACATCTAGGGTAGCGAGCTTTAGCACATCTCCTATGCCTCATCAATTGGATGATGGCGAGATTCATTTGCGGGATAGGACATTTCTCAATAGTTCAAACTCGAATCTACTCGATTGAACTCCATCCATACACAATCATAATGACACCATAGACATACAATGTGGCTTGATATCATTTGGGCCAGTGACGTGCTCAAAATTCTATATAATTTTAACTTTTCTTATCTAGGGATTTCCCTCCAAAATTCAAAGTAAGAATTCATGGAAGCACCAACTGGGCACATACAAAACTAATCCTTTTATTGTACCATACCAAACCATGCTTCCACCATTAAGGGCTAATTTTCCCTTGGATTGTGATTGTTTTTCCCATTGGTATATTTTATAAATTGCACATAACTTTCTCTCTCCTCAATTTCTGACAGGGCCAAAAATTGACCTCAAAACTCCCCTAATGGAGAGAGAGAGAGAGAGAGAGAGAGAGAGAGAGAGAGAGAGAGAGAGGGGGTGAAGGACCAAGAGGTGAAGCCTCCATCTTTTCTCATGCCTTACCCTGCTCTCCTCTAGCATGACAAAGTCCGTGGAGGATTTGAGAACCTAGGAGGTGCATCTTGGATCGTGGTGTGCTACAAGAATCCTTCGTCTCATTGAAAATATACTTTACACATTCACTACAAACAAATCTTGTGTTCATGTGCAAGAGGCTACAAGAGAGGTAGTTGTTGATTAAGTGGTCAAGGATCTTGAAGTAATAGCAGTGCATCCAAACATCCCAATTATGTTAAGCACATATTGTCCAACATCTAGTTCCTTACTAATAAACGTCTCCTTTGGTGTCACATCATACATTGTAGCAATGGGAGTCATGTTCATAATATACGTAGTTGTAAAAACAACTTCAACCCAATAATAGTGAGGCATGTTCTTTTTAGCCATCAAGGTTTATGCGATTTCTACAATGCACATATTCTTCCTTTTAGCAACATCATTTTGATGAGGAGTATACTTATATGTGAAATGCCTCTAAATTCCATGCTATTTCACAAAATTATTTAATTCATTGCAGAGACACTTTTTCTCTTTATATAAGCTTGAGCACTTAATCTATATACATGTTTGTTTCTCAGCCAAATTTTTAAAATCTTAAAAGTGAGAATATTTCCCTTTTCTCATTCATGAAATACATCCATATCTTCCTTATAGGATCATCAATAAATGTCACATAATACTTATATCCAACCATTGATGTAGTACTTATAGGATCCAAATGTACAACATCAAGTAAATGTATGCTTCCATGTTTATTATCAGAAAATGCATGCCTTGTCTGTTTTCCAAATCGGCATTCTTCATCATATGCTTTTTGCATATTAGCCACTCTAAACTTAGGCAATCTTATCACAATTTCACATGACTGCATACTCTTCAACCACTGCACATTAACATGGCCAATATGTTTATGCCAAATATCAATATCACCCACAACTCTTCATCTTGTGTAAAAATAGCAAGCCTCAGCTCAACTACATTTACATCCAATATTAACACTCTTCCCACATGCTTGCCTTTTGCAACCGATTTGAAATCATTCTTGAAATCTTCTAGGAAAGTAGTCATCTTGATTGAACTTTACTTGCAATCCCTACTCAACCATTTTTCCAACACAAACCAAATTCTTTATAATATTAGGCACATACACGACATTAACCAAACACACAACTTTTCTATCCTGCATCATAGAGAATGGAACACTCCCACTACGAGCAATAGGATGCAATATATTGTCACTTATTTTCAAAAAACCAAGCATTTTAGGATTTTTCATTTCTCTATACCATTCTCCATGAGATGTCATATGGTTATAGGCATGTGAATTCACATACCATACATTATCACTCACTAATGATGCATCTGTATTCACTACATTCATCATGTGGTTTCATAATAAATAACTTCTCATTATCAATGTAATTATTGGTAGATGCATAGTTTTTATGCTATCTTATTTCGTTTCTATTATGTTCACCTCTTTTAATTTCTAGAAAATCATATGCAATATGCCATTTTTGACCATAATTACTGAATTCTCTATTTTCATAACCTATGTTATGTCTACCATATCCTCTATGGCTCCCCCTATGGCCTCTACCATTTCCCACATGTATGCGACTACTCCTATGAGTCATGATTGCACCTAATTTTGCACATAATGGCCACCATCGTAGCCTCTACCACCATGACCTCTACCTCTACTTGTATTAGAGTAGAGCATATATTCAAAATTGTTCTTACTTTGTGATGAGAATATGCCAAGTCTCAAAGTTTTCCTTTTCTAATATCAACATAGATATAAGATCTACAAAATGATGATATATCTCTTGTGTTGATGGAGGTTTTGAATTGCTTGTAGTACTACTCACCCAAACCATCCAAACATGTAGCCACTATATCATCATCATTGACCTATACTTTAATAGATCCAAGAGCTTCAATGATGCTCTTAATCTTCAATGCATAATCATTGATATAGAGATTTCCATGCTTGACATTGTTTAACTTAAACTTTAATGATAGCTTTCCGCTTTGATATTTGTACCAAACTGCTTGACCAAAATGCATCTTGTACATGCCCAATCATACTATCTGAAAAATTTATGGAAAGCTAATACACAACTTTTAGAGCACCTTGGTTCCATTCCTTAAGTGCCTTGGCCTCCTTGGGCATGGAATTTTCATCTAGTAACTCTAGGGGCTTAGCATTATCTTGTTCAATGTAGTCCCAATAACATTTATCTATAAGGAAATTTGTCAATTTGAACTTCAAAGCATGGAAGTTATGCTTGCCAAGCTTATCACTAATAATTTAATTAAGCCCCTTAGACATTTGTGCAACAAATTCAAAAATTTATTATTATCAATAACATGGTAAATTAGATAAATGGTCACTTGTACTAATAAGTGACCATTTATCTCAATTAGCATAGGCTCATGTCAAAGGTCTATTGTACTCAAGCACTCCAAGCTTGTTGAGAGTGGAAAAAGACTGAATTTTGGATTGATTTTTGTTGTTTTTGAGGTCTGAATGATTGATTTTTGATGGATTTAGAGTGATGTATGGTTGATAATGGAAGTGTTTGAGAGTGTTTTGGATGATATTGATTATGTTTTGGAAGTTCATGATGATTCTTAGTAGAGATATGAAGCTCTGTGATGATCTGATAGGTTCTGATTGGTTCTGTATAGCTTTTGTTTTGTTCTGATTTTCTTCTGTATGAAGCATGGATTGATGATTGATGAAGATTTAGATCTTTTGGAAGCCTATTGAATAGTTTTTGATAGTTTGGAATGGTTTGAGTATGCGTTATGAGATTCTGATGACCTTCTGTAACCCTCTGTAAATCTTCTATAGAGTCTCTATCTCTGCTCTGTCTCTGCTCTGTAACTGTTCTGTAGCTGCTCTGGTACTGTACTGTACTGTTCTGTAGACCTTTTGTAAGTGTTCTGTAGAATGTATGCGAGACTTTGGGAAAGTTTTCTACCTTTTGGAAAGGATGAATCTAAGTTCAAAAGAGCTAAAACAAATGGAAGAAACAACTGCTGAAGACTGAGTGACAATGACAGTAGTGACCTGTGAAGAGACATTGTAGTAGCTCTGGTGCCTCTTCATATCAGACATACCTCTTGGGAGGTGTATCCACGACTTAATAAAGATTATTGAGAGTTATTAAGAGAGTATTGTAGTGAGGATATGATGTACTCTTGATAGAGAGAGAGAGAGAGAGAGAGAGAGAGAGCCAGAGATAGTCAATTCTATCAAAACAGTGTAACTGTATATGAGAGATTGAGAGAGAAAACTATGAAGACATTGAAGATGAATACTATGTGATTGATTTTCATTCAAAAATGGTTTATTCTTATATGTTCTTTGTTCTATTGATGGATTTTATGAAGATGTTGAAGATTATGGTTGATTCTATCAAATCCGTGGGAGATATCTACTATGATGCTGTGTGAAGAATTGCTGTTTTCTTTGTTTTGATGATCAAAAGAATGAAATGAAAGCTTGTTGATGTTACAAGATAGATTTTATTGCAATAGAATCCCCTTTACCTTGGTGTTCCTCTCGGGGCTCCATGTTTTTGGTGCGCAGTCGGGGAAACTTGCCATCAACAAGCATCAGAAGAGGCTGAAAATGAAGGAAATGACATTGCCAAGAAGAGGAGAATTCAACGGATGTTTGCAAAGTTCCTTCTTCCACTGAAGAGTTGGAGATTCTCATTATCAAAGCCACTTTCCATAGGAAGTTCATCCCACAATGGTGGAAACATATCATCATCATGATGCATGCTCTATATGGCGGACTGTTTCCTCTTCTTGTTGAAGCAGCAGAAACTTGCATCTTGGTGGAAAATTATTTGGGAACAAACTGAAGAGTAGAAACAGAGAGAATGACCATCATGGAAGATTTGGCATTCATTGAGAAGTTTCCAGACATCATCAAGTGGGAGATTGTGAAGAAGCTTC
Organism: Lygodium microphyllum; assembly: GCF_053477565.2. Taxonomy (NCBI): domain Eukaryota; kingdom Viridiplantae; phylum Streptophyta; class Polypodiopsida; order Schizaeales; family Lygodiaceae; genus Lygodium; species Lygodium microphyllum. The sequence continues at coordinate 82,987,095 of NC_141154.1, read as the reverse complement.
AGGAGTTGTGGTCTGTAGAGGTTCACGAAAACAAGAAGGAGAAGAGTTGGAATTTGTTCGTGGATGCTCAACAACAAGATAAGTGGGATGCTTGGTGCACTAAAAATCTTATGTTTGTCCAATTAGCAACCCACTGGAAGTTGGTAGACAGAGTGTTTTTCACAACATATAATGTTGAAACCCTCAGAAGCTGGCATTATTATAATGACACAACAGCGATCCTAAGAAGAATGAGTTTTGATACTTTCAAAATGGAATATCTTCCTCTTAGTAGTGGTTTGAAAGCCGAATTCAGAGATGTTGAAAAGAAGGAAGTAGAAGAGATGTTGGCCAGAGAATCCATCAGAGATTGAAGCCCCTCTCTGATACTATCCTATTGAGTACAGACCAACTGGTTGGAGCCAACCCCCTGATGAATGACGCAATCAAGAGGCAAGTGTTAGAACGAGTCCAAAGGTACGTAAGAAGAGAGAAGGCAAAAATCAAAGCTGAGAACAAGCTCGCAGCAGAAGCCTCCTTTGACACCCTAAAAGCACTCTTTACAGAAGTCCCTATGGCAACTCAAGGTCTCCTTCCTAGTCAAATTCATCCTGGAAATATTGATGACAGGCCAGCAAATGTAGTCCCATTGCCAGTTTTTAAGGGAGAGTATAATAAAGACCCTAATCTTCATGTAGCAGAATTTATGGTAGCATGTGTGGCTAACAATGCCAGAACCCTGAGCATTGGTTAGCGATATTTTCCGCCACTTTCAAGGGTGCGGCATTTTAGTGATATGAGAGACAAGCAGCAGGAACTTTTGGCACATGGGACAACTTGAAGTTGGCCTTCCTCACTAAATTCAGGCGTGAAGGTTTTGAAGAGCGGATATGAGAGGAGTTTATGAACCTAAGTCAGTCCTCTGAAGAAAGAGTAGTAGCATATGTCTCGCGAATGGAATCCATCCTAAAGAGATGGACTAACCATCATTTAGATGAAGGCATTCAAAAAGGAGTGTTTCTCAAAGGCCTACAACCAGAATCTGCAAGTTGCAGTGGAAGGTGCAAGATTGTATGACGAAGTTGAAGCAAGGCTGTCAATGACTCCAAGAAGAGGAGTCTTACCTCCTCCCATGCCAGGAATGGTATACCCACCTAATGCAGTCCCAGGGATAGTTCCCTAACCCTATCCCCAGATGCAAACAATGCCGCAGTATAATGCACCTAATCCGCTATGGTCACCACAGACGACAGTGCCTCAAATGATGGTTCAACCACAACAATAGTGGCCTCAAACAGTTCCTCTAATGGTGACTCAACAACAGTGGAACCCTACCAACTAGAATCAACAACCCCAAGTCTCAGCAGGAGCTCTGAATCAAAGCCAGAATAGAGGACCTTCTGGATCGACCCAACCAGTGTATGCAGTAATTACAGAAGCTTCCCAAAACCCTACTACAAGCACTTCAGGAGGTGAAAATCTGAAGGACTACTTATCCAACTTAGTTGCAAGTATCAAGAAAGAGCTTCTGGATGTGATTACAGAGCAGCTACAGACGCTGAAGGTGAATACTGCCAATATATCTACTCCTATGGGAGCTGGAAGAGATGTGATGTGCTCTAATACATGGTGTGGAAAGTGTCATCAAGCGGGACATTTAGCCACTGAATGTACCCGAAAACCAACCATTCCTGGAGCCTTCTGTTCCTATTGTTTGCCAAAGAACCATACAGAGGATATTTGCTCTCTGAAAGAGATTCATAAACGAAGACAAAATGATAAAAATACAAGACTTAACTTGTTGAAATCCAAAATGACAACACAGGATATTGGACCAAAGCCTAGGGAATTTGGTCCTAATTTTGGTCCAAGGAGGTTTTCCTCTCAAAGTTACAGAGGCCGACAGTCTGGCGGTGGTCAGAGATCAAAATTGGAATGTTATAGGTGTGGAGAAAAGGGTCATATCTCCCCAAATTGTCCAAACCCTAAACGATCTGTGGATTACAAGCCCTTATGCAGCCGATGCAAAGGAGAAGGCCACATTGCAAAGGACTGTCCAAGCCCAGCCCCTGTAAAGGCCAATGGCACTGATAGCCAACAGAAGGTATAAGAGCCTACCTCCAATTTGGTAGAGTTGGAAGTTGCTGTTGTCACGCGCACCAAGAAGAAGGAACCAATTGTTCAAAACGAAAATAACTCTCTTTCCAAGACTGTGAAGTTCATCCTACCAATAGAGGGACAGAGCAGTACAGAACAGAACAGTGCAGTACAGAGCAATGCAGTGCCACAGAGAGTTACAGAGACAGTCCTAGAAACAGGACTAGAGGCCCAGGAGATAGATGATACTGAAGCACCTCCAGAAACAGAGGAAGTGTCGATGCTGCAATTACTAGAAGAAAAAGGAAAGATGAAAATGGGTGTAGCCCCATTCCCCAGCTGGCTGGAGAAGCCTGTGGATCCTATCAAAGATTATGACTTGGTCAATGACCTAGACACTTTTAAACCAAACCTAACATTCCGACAGTCGTGGATTAAGGATCGCTCCTTTAACAGCGACCAAGACTAATAAGGCCCCGGAACCTGTAAAGGAAGTAGATGTGGCTAATGCCTTCCTAGATCCTGGAACCCCAGAGATTAGTGTATGGATAGAATGATGCTTTATTTCAGATGCATTGATTGATGGAGGCTCATCAGTAAACATAATGACAGATGTGACAATGAAGGACTTAGGGTTGCAAGGAATTCAACCTACATAGTGGCTTATCAGATTGGCAGACCAAAGCAGAATTAAACCGTTGGGCATCCTCCCATACGTCAAAACAACTCTTGTAGGAAGAGATTATTGGCTGACATACCTGGTGGTCAAACCAAATTCTTATGAGACCTCATACCCTTTGTTGTTGGGAAGACCTTGGCTTTTTGAAGCGAGAGCCAAGACAGACTGGTTCAAAGGAACCCTAACCCTAGGCAGAGGACCCAACAAAGTGGTGTTGAAGCTGAATGGATTGCAAAAAGGCAATGGATCCACATCCATCGAAGTCATAACTGACTCATCCAACGAGGTAATAGATGGTACAACAAGAGACGAAGAGGCTGTGAAGCAGATATTTCCTAAGAAAACAGAGGCACGGTCCCTAACAGTGGGCACTGTAAGCCAACTGCCAAGGGAAGCAAAATCCTTGTCCATGGGAGAATATCTCCTACCTCAGCTAGAATTAACTTCTAAAATCACCTCTGATCGTGAAATAGAAGCATGGATGTACTGTTCTCCCTGTTACATGACAGTCGCAGAGACAGAACAGATACAGAGTAGTAACAAATATAGAGACAGAGCAAAGGCAGAATGAGACAGAGCGGATACAGAGACAGTAATAGACATAGAGCCAGAGACAAAGGCAAAAGCAAAGTCAGAAGCTGTGACAGAAGCAGAAGTAGATACAGAGGAAGAAGATCTATTCTTCTCGTATAGAGCCTCTACAGAAGTAGAGATAGAGCCTCCAGAGGAAGAGGATGAAAATGATGAGGAAGAAAATGAAGCAGGTTATGCAAGTACAGATGAAAAGTTTCCTCTGATAGTGGATAATCTTGTTGATGTCCCTACAGACACCTCAGAGGCCGAAGATCTCAGGATGCTGGATGGAATGACCATAGTTCCATTTGGATTGATCAATGGATCACAAAGTATGCAGAATCTGTATAAGCAATGGATTAGAAGCATAACAATTAAGTTCACTAGTGGCTCCAGTCGCCCTGACCGTTCAGCCCAGAGAAAAGATGATGATGATGCCCCCTGCCAACAGAAGCTAGAGCCATCAAAGCCTCGGCTTCTAGAAGGTCCGTGCTATGTGACATTCCTAGAGCATCCTCTGAAGATGAATCCCTAAGTCCAAAATAATTTACCACTCACACAGAAGCAAACAAAGCTCTGATACCCTTCCAGCAACCTCAACAGACAAATGAGTCATCTGTTTAGAAGGAGGACACTGGTTCTAGTGGAACATCAGACGAGGATACTACTCTCTTGAAAGAGTCGCGGACTTTTATCCAGAAGCCATCTGTGGGACATTTATCTGCGAAGTGAAAGGTGAAAGGCAAGTAACGTTCCTGGATACTGAAGGTACTAAACATCACCTAAAAGTGGGTCTCAATCTTCCAGAAGAAGAACTAGTGGCTTGCGAGATCTACTAAAGGAGAACTTAGATGTGTTTGCTTGGTCATATAAAAACCTAAAGGGGATTGATCCCACAGTATGCCAACATCACATTGACCTAGAGCCGGATGCTAAACCTGTAAGATAAAGACAAAGGCGAATGAATCCTAATTACTCTACTCTGGTAAAGGCTGAGAAACTTCTTGAAGCGGAGTTCATTTATCCCGTGGCTAATAGTGAATGGGTTTCGCCCATTGTGGTAGTACCCAAGAAGAATGGGAAACTTCGAATATGTGTCGACTTTCGAAAGCTCAATTCGAAGACAAAGAAGGATCATTTCCCTATCCCCTTTACAGACCGACTGTTGGACACAGTGGTGGCAGGCCATGAGCTATATTCCCTCTTGGATGGATTTAGCGGATGTAACCAAGTCCAAATCGCAGAAGAGGACCAATCTAAAATAACCTTCACCACCAAATGGGGGACCTATGCCTATAGAGTGATGCCATTCGGGCTCTGTAATGCTCTTGCCACCTTCCAACGAGTAATGATGGCTGCGTTCCTGAATAATCTTCATGATTTCATCGAGGTGTATCTTGATGACTTCTGTATCTATAGTTTGATCCGAGAGCACTAGGGACACCTAGAGCAATGTTTTGACAGATGCCGAGAGTATGGAATTTCTCTCAACCCCGACAAATGCGTCTTTGGCATCTCATCAGGAGTTCTTTTAGGCCATATTGTCTCCACACAAGGGATTGCAACAGACCTGGCGAAGATTGAAAAGATTGCCGCCTTGATAGCACCAACAAACCTCAAGAAATTGAGAGGATTTCTTGGCCATGTGGGCTACTATAGAAGATTTATTGCACATTTTACAACCAAGGCAGCCCCTCTACACAAGCTGCTAAGGAAAGATGCAGATTTCCTTTGGACTGATGATTGTGAAGAAGCCTTTAATACCCTAAAACAGTGCCTTATCCAAGCATCTATCTTACAGCCTCTTGACTGGACGAAGGAGTTCCATGTGCACACAGATGCATTAGTTGAAGGGCTAGGTGCTGTCCTATGTCAAAAGGGCCCCTCTAAATTAGATCAACCAATATATTATGCAAGCCGAAAGGTCACTGATAGGGAACAGGACTACACAGTGACAGAGCTTGAATGCTTGGCAATGGTGTTTGCAATGGAGAAGTTTCGACACTATTTATTGTCAATGCATTTCAAGTTCTATGTGGATCATGAAGCCCTGTCCTTCCTGATGAACAAAGCAGATGTTAAAGGACGACTGATGAGATGGTTGCTCCTCTTCCAAGAGTTCGATTTTGAAGTGGTCACTAAGCCTAGCCATTCCCATGTCCTAGCTGATCATCTGTCACGGATCCCTCAAACAGAAGAAGAGGAACAAGATGATCCTGACCTTCCTGATGCTTCCTTGTTTCTAGTTGAAACAATCACTCCTTGGTATGCAGACATAGTCAACCTCCTGGCAACTCAACAGTATCCTCCTGACATCTCAAGCCATGAGAAGAAGAAGCTTCTGTTAGAATCAGCCCCCTACACCTTGCTAGGCGGTGCATTGTACAAGAGAGGCAAAGATGAAGTATTACGAAGATGTGTTGCAAGGGATGAAATCGGCATAGTATTGAAAGCATGCCATGACAAACCATATGGTGGAAACTTCGCATGAGAAGCGACAACTAGGAAGGCTTTGTTAGCAGGATGCTGGTGGTGGCCAACCCTCCACAAGGATGCATATAATTACTGCAAGAGATGTGATGCTTGTCAGCGAATGGGGAAACCCACCAAAACAAGTGTCATGCCACTGCAACCCATTCTTCCCCTAAAGCCATTCGAGAAGTGGGGGATTGATTTTGTGGGTCCCATTGATCCACCCACCAGACGGAAGCAAAACAAATACATCTTAGTATGTACGGATTATGTCACAAAGTGGTGTGAAGCTAAAGCCCTGAAGCGAGATGATGGTAACAGCATAGCCCTATTCATGTATGAGAATATTATCACCCGTTTTGGTAGTCCTCTCGAGCTTGTAAGTGATAGAGGTACTCATTTCCTTAACAAAATCATGGAGGAGCTAACGGAACTGTATAAGATCCGCCATCGCAAGTCCACTCCTTACTACCCCAAAGGCAATGGCCAAGTTGAAGTTACCAATCGCATCCTCTGCTCGATTCTGACACGAACGATTGCCACACATCGTCGCGATTGGGACGATCGACATGCAGAGGCCCTTTGGGCATACAGAACCTCTCATAAGGCAGCTACAAGACAGACCCCTTTCCAGCTAGTGTATGGTACAGAAGCCATCTTCCCTGTTGAACTGGAATTTTCCTCTTTGCGAGTGGTAGTTAAAGAATGCTTGGGAGATGATGAGTCACTGCAACGTCGTCTCCTGCACTTGGAATGCTTGGATGAGATACAGCGGATGGCCCTATAGTGCATGGAAACTACTCAAGCACGACACAAGGCCTATCATGACAGTTTCATCAAGCACAAGGAGTTCAAAGAAGGTGATCTTGTCCTAGCCTATGATTCGAGATTTGGCAAGTTTCCTGGAAAGCTTCAACAATGGTGGATGGGCCCATATAAGGTACTTGCTATCAATCCTAACAGCTCTGTTCAGGTGCAGACCGTTGATACCTCTGATGATCCCTTCTTAATCAATGGCTATCGCCTAAAGAAGTACTTCCCTCCCTGGGAATCTTGACAATCATAGTCGACCTACCCTTCCCCTTTTGGATGTCGCACTGTCCTTCTCGTTGTGATTCTGATAGCCCTTATGATTCTCCTCATGAGGCAGTCTCGTTCTACTAATCCCTTGAAATATCTCAACCCGACATTGTTCTCTTCTCGTCTAATCCAACAACGGTGGCAAGGTTAGTCCTGACACATGGTATTTCTACCATTTTCTTTATTACGAAAAAAAAAAGAAACAAAACTGTTATGGGAGAAAATGAAGAAATTTCCTGTCATAACAAGCCTTGTTCCAAGAAAAGGTGGCAACACCCTTGGGCGAGAAGCTGATTGTGGAAAAGGTGGTAACACCCCGCAGTTCAGGATAGCTGACTCACAGCAGAACCTTTTCAAAAGGTAATTTGAAGCCACCTCCCTTGGTGCACTGCCTCTGTAATATCAGTCCGGCTGCCCTTCTTAACAGATGACTTTTCTTACAAATCATTGAAGTATGAGATTTGTAGGCTGCCTCCCTGGGTACGCCTCCTCCTCAAGATCCTGATGACAACAATAGCCGACATGATCTTCCTCACTAACCCCTTGAGTGATGCAAGCTTTCATCCTAATAGGATAGGGATGTGCGTATGGGCTGCCCTCTGTATCTATCAGAGCGTGAGACAGAGGGTGGGATGAGTGACTAGTTTTTCCCTTTAAATCAAATGAGAGGTGAGATGTGTGAACGGAGTGTTGCACGCACGGGATGGGCCTCTCAATGCACAATGCATGATCAGTTTCTGTGCACTGTACCATAAGGCTCCCTAGCCTTCCTTCTTGCACTGTATGCCGGCACATGGTGGGATGCACAGTTGCACCATCAATTGTGCACAAGGCATACAACCTCTACACAAGTGACAGTGAGGATTACATCAATGGGTTTCAGGAATGGGCTGCCCTCTGTATCTTTCAACAGAGCGTGAGACAGAGGGTGGGCTGAGTGTGACAGGCATTTCTTTAATCAATTATCGAGAGGTGAGGATTGAGGGACATTGCAACCATTGGAGTTAGGTACGTTTCTGTTCCCCTATTATGCACCCACGGGCTGGGTCTCTGCCATAAGCATATGACACGTCATTTTGTTCTGTATACTGCACTATAAGGCTCCCTGGCCTTTCTCCTTGCACTTATGCCAGATGGGGTTGGACGCACTGATGCACCATCAATCGTGCACCCTGGCATACTCTTTCTGCACCATTCCCTTGTCGATTCTAAACCGGGTGTGAGCTCTGGGTTTTCATCATTATTTCCTCGAATGATATTAGTAATGGGATGAGTGACTGCTCTTTCATTCCATTTGAGTGCACGTGAGTTGAGTGCAATATCCCTCGTCATCGATGAATTTCCTGCGATTCCTTCCACCAGCTACCTCCTTGGGTGCTGCCGTGTGGTCCCTGCCACGAAGGACGTTGTAGGAGTGATGTGTAGACATTTTGTTACTTTCTGCAGCAACAGAGCTGACAACGATACAAGGCGCAATCCTGATAGTCGGCATTCCTCCTCGAAAATATGGGCCAAGTGGTACTCGGTCCTTGATGTTAGGTTTACCCTTCCTGCTAAGGTTCTAATTGTGGGGACGCGTCCCTGCATGTCTATGATGCATATCCCTATGCATATACCCTGTTATGCTCATACATCTATGTCATGACTTCATTTTAACCTGTTGGGATCTCTTCCCCACTCTTTTGTTCTATTTCAACCTGTCCCCGAGGTTGTTCCTTGACCGTTTTTCTTTATCCTTTGTTTTGTGATTGTTTCATGTGAACGCACCCTACATTCACCAGAATCCCAATCCAACCTTACAACCATGTTCGTCCCTTCGAACTACCTATTTTTCCTTTTTACCAACCCATGTTCCGATAGACAGTTCTAAAGTTATTAGTTTTTGCAGCAATTCTCGTAAATTGGATGGTTTTCCATGTGAATGCATCTTTATTGCTTTGGAACCCTGCTCTACTGTGTCATCCCTGTCCTACCCCTTCCCCCTGACATTTTTCCTTTTTACTCCGCGTCATTTTGATGCACGGTTCATCCGTTATTAATTTTTGCGGGTTTTCGGACCCTTTTCGTGCCTATTTTTCACATTTTTCCATGTGAACCTGCTCTTTTTTCACCAGAATTCCAGTTTAATTTGATAGCCGTGTCCTGCCAGCCTTTCCCCCACTTTTTCCTTTTTCCTCCACTCTCTTCCGACTGTCAGATTTTCAGTTATTAATTTTTCCCAATGTTTTTTGGTGTATTTTTTGTGTTTTTCCCATGTGAACCCCTCCTAAATTTCCCCAAACTGAGTTTTGATGCACCAACCCTGTGAACCCCTTTCCCTCGGACATTTTTCCTTTTTACTGTCCTCTATTTCGGTGCACGGTTCTTCCCGTATTAATTTTCGAGTCTATTTTAGGGCCCGTTTTTGGGATTTTCCCATGTGAATGCATCCTATCTCGATCGGAACTGTGTTTTGCCATGATAAGGTTGTTGGACACATTGTTCTGCACAATTTTTCTTCTTTTCGCATTTCGTTCCGATACGCGGATTTTCCGATATTAATACACGTAAGTATTTTTGGGCTTGTTTTTTGTGATTTTTCCATGTGAACACCCTGATTTTCCCCCGGAACCTGTGTTGCATGTTTCCATCTTGTTCTCCTCGTCTCCGCACATTTTTCCTTTTTACGATTTTTTGATCCGATGAACAGTTTGGATTTTATTAATTTTTCTTCCTTTTTGCCATGTGACCGTGTTTCTCGTGTCGTGCGTGAACGCGCCTATTTCTGATTTTACGCGCCTCGGGATGCCCTCGTGATGTTTGTGGTTTGTGCATTGCCGTCCCTACCCCGTTTGATTCCGTCACTGCAAATTTTTTTACTCCCGCCCCGCGCATGCGCGTGGGACAAGGGGTGCGTTCTTTTCCACACCCATATTCAATTTCTTTTTATTAAAAAAAACACAAACAAACACACAAACAATAAAATCAAAAACACAACAAATCAAATATATACGATAAAAATAAATAAATAATAATAATAATAAATAATACTCATAACAAAAGAAAAAATAACACATATTATATATATATATATATATATATATATATATATATATATATATATATATATATATAACATTTAAAACATTTAAAACACCAAAACACACAACATATGAACAACAACACAAAAGAAAAAAAAGAAAAAAAAAGAGAAAACATAAAAAAGAGAGAGAGAAAAAAAGAAAAACGTACCTGCTTGTCATTTGGCGTCTCCAACTTCCCTCTCTCCTCCTCCAATCACAGGGCTTCCTTCCCTTGCCTCCCCACGATCAGACTCTCCGAAAACCTCCTCCCCCGCCTTCTTCACCAACACCTCCTCCCCCGCATTCTTCTCCATCAACACATCCTCCCCTCTCCTCCCTTCGGTCTCTCCCCCCGCGCCTGCCGCCCACCACCGTCCCCCTCGCCGTCACCGCGCCTGCCGCCCGCCACCGTCCCCCTCGCCCTGGTCGTGCCGCCGCCGCCGATCTCGCTGCCGTTGCCCCCCGACGCTGGCCCCGCCTCCTCGCCCTCTTCTCCAACTCGTCCGCCACCCTCCTCCGCCTCCTTCTTCTTCTTCTTCTTCTTCTTCTTCTCTGTGCGATGGCCAACCCCCCTCTCTCCACCCTAACCACCCTGGTTAGTTACACTAACCTTAGTTACCCTCACTAACCATAGTTACACTAACTAACCATGGTTCCATTAACTAACCCCTAGTTAATTTAACTAACCCCTAATTAAATTAACTAACCCTAGTTAGACTTAACTAACCTTACTTAAACTGACTAACCATAGCTTAGCTAACTAACATTACTTAAATAGATTAAACTAACTAACATTACTTAACCTGATTAACATTACTTACAGTACTTAACCAGACTGACCTAACTAACCTAACTTAACAAACTAAACTCACCTAACTAACCTAATTGATTTAACACACTAACCTAGCTTAATTGACTTTCTCAGACTCAGCTAACCTAATTAACTTCACCTACTCAATCACCTAATTCACTTAGGTTACCCCCTTACAGCCCCCGTTTCTGTCCTTTCTCCTCCGTTGTCTTCCTGCTGTGTGCAGGTGTGCTAGCAGGCGTTCACGTGCGAGGACGCGCTTCCGACTTGTCCGTGTGGTGGAGTGTTGCAATCAGTTGTTCACATGCAATCATCCTCCGCTGTTCACACGCAGCTCAAGTACCGCCTTTTATTTTTCAACCCGCAAAATACATAAAAACACATAAAAAATAAACATAAAACACCTAAAAATTTCAAAAATTTATTTAAAATTCAAAAAATTGCAAAAAAAATCCTAAAAATTTTCCAATATTACTGAAATAATTTGTAATATTTTTTAAGTAAAAATTAAAGAAAATAAATTGCCCAAAATTCAAAATCTGAAAATTACTTCAAAAATACATGTAAAATGAGTAAAATTCATTAAAAGTTGGTAAAAATTCAGAAATAAATCCACAAAAATTCTAGAAAATTTCACAAATCCCCTTGCTCCTTTTGCCACTAATTTCTCAATAGAAAATGTAAGAACCAAAATATTATTTGAAGTCAAAACCCTAATTTTGATACTTCTTCTCATAAAAATTCATTTTAAATTCCAAAAATTAGATGTAAATTTATGGATAAACTACAACACATTGTTGACACTTGTTGGATTGCTGAAATCCCACTCTTATACTTCACAATATATTCATGTGTCATATATCTCGATTTAATTAATTTAAAAAAAAGAAAAAATAACAAACAAAACAAAACCAAACCAAACCATACATACAATACAAGCACACCTAAAATACAATTAAATAAAAATCCCATAAACAAACAAAATAAATAAAAAATAAAAAAATCTAAATCAAACAAAAACACTAAGATGCTTTATTTTTTCCAGTTAGTGGTGTTTGTTTTTTTGACTGGATTCCTTGCCTTTGGGACTACTCAGTGCGCCTTCAGTCCATTACATACACAGCCCTACCAAGTATTTATTTTTGAGTTTCATTTATTTTCATTATTCCTTAACCACAATTAATTGCTAAAATGAACTATATTCACTCACTTTTCCACGCGCATTCGCGCTAAACACACAATTTCTAATAATTTAAAAATCAACCAATCGTTCACTTTGCACACACAAAAAAAGCACGCGCTGGCAAAAAAACGCTCCACATCACCATTAATTTTTAATTAATGAATTTGTATTTAGAGACCCTAGTCTGGGAATCATAGTCTGGGTTTCAATAAAGCACCGCTTCACCCTAATAAATTGTAATTAAAATTTTAAGAAGGAACCGTCATTTTCTTATTAAGGTTTATAACCTAATAAAATATCACCCATTGTTAATAATTTCTTAAAATGAACCCTTCATTAAAATAATTTTCCCTCACCACATTTTTTTCCCTCTTTTTAATAAACACGCTTCGTGGGATGGGCGCGTAAAGTCCTTTTAGTTGAAGTTGTTGGTCAAGGTTATGGTTAGGTCCTAATGTAGATTTTTATGGTATTATGGTTTGCTTCTGTGCTACGATTACGGGTACGGTTTGTAGTTTTTCTTTCTTTCTTGCCTGATACGGGGTTTTGGGTGCCTGCTTGTTGCATCACATAAAGTTTTCGGTCGCATATGTGTAGAGGTCATGCCGAATGTTTTCTAGGATGTGGGTTGTTTGGGGTGGTAAATGGGTTAGTTACGTCTATGTGTGTGTCATTCTTTTGATTGACTTCTTTTTTATACCTATTTTGGTTGTTTTGCTGGCATTTTTTGTGATTGTCTGTGTTTGTGGTGTGTGTGTTTTCCATCTAAATGGCACCTTACGCTCCTCCTCCTATCCAGTATGTCCCGTTGATCAGTAGGGATTATTCTTCCCTATTGGCTTTTGAGCCTATAGTGAAAGCAGGACTTGCGACTTTCGTGGTTGCTTCATTCCCATTGATTCCAGATGATCCATCCATGTGTGATAAGTTCCTTGCATCATACAGCAAGAAGTCGAACCTGGTTCATGGTGCTTCCATGGTATTGACACCCCAAGGGTTAGGGAAGGCTTTGTCTCTTCCCTACAAAGGAGAGCCCTTTGTTATAGCTAGACAATTATTCTCCAACGATGAGATTTTCAAGCTGTTACAGAAGCAGACCAAAGAGATTCTGGATGTCAAGAAAGTGAGAAACACTTCAGGAGTATCTTTTTCCATGATCACTGATCCTCTTTGGAAGTTAGTCTACCAGTTTCTCCAAGACAGGTTTATGCCTTCCAAAACACCGTCCCATTATTTGTCCAAAGAACTCTTCACAGCTTCCAAGATGGTGTTAAAAGGGGTGGCTATTGATTGGAGTACTTACCTGCTTACAAAGATGGACCAACATTTTGTCAAAGTAACCAGAGGTAATATCACAAATGTCACCTATGGTTCCTACTTGTATGCTTTCTTGATATACTCAGGTCTAAAGCAAATGGAGCAGCAAACCCAAATGATTGAGACTCAGAGAGAAGAAATATCTTCTTTGAAGATTCAGTTAAGAGAAGCTCAGTCAGAGGTCACTAAAGTCTCAGAGGAGAAAGAGAGGATATCCAAAGAAGCTCAAGAGTTTCAGACTCTTTTAGATGCAAAGCTGTCAGCTTTACAGACTGCTCAGAATACAATGGAATCACAAGCTTCCCAGATCAAGCAGTTGCAAGACCAACTGGCACAGTCACGGTCCGTTCCTCCAAGCTCCAATGTTCCTATTATTCCTTCTATCTCTAAGCAAGACTTGGCAGTTCTCTAGCGACAGGCCACATTGTGTTCCTTGTTTCAAGATAAAGTGGAAAGATTGCAGTCCAGGATGGATTTGTTATGGTCTACATTTGAGCACTTTCAGGAGTATGTTCCTCCGGACCATTCTTTTTTTGTCCACTATCAGTTGCAGAAGTTGGCCTTCTATATGAAGCTTTCAACGATAGATCTCCCTCTTCCAGAGGATGGTTGGAGTGGAGCTTGGTCTTCTGAGTTACTGACAGAAGTAGTCCGTATGGTGTTTGAAGATTCTGTGACGACGGATACCATGTTGTTCTCTTACATGTATCTACCAGGTGATCTGTTGATTTCAGATGATGTAGATATGGCCTGGTATGTGGGGGATGTGGTTTTGCAAGCTGTTTTGTATGTCAACAACTATTTGGAGATGCGGATAGATAACATGTTCTAGTGTTATTCCTTAAAAGTGGCTACTTGCCCTGACAATTCATGGCATTCAATGATTGATTTTGTGGTCCTGAATCAACGACAAAATACAGCTTCTACTTATGTGCAGAGCACTAACCAACTGAGGGTGGATCTCCTAGCTTATCTTTCCAAGAACCATCCATTTGATTCATCCTTTTTTGATGCCTATCAAAGAAGATCTGTTTTAGGTCCCTCTGTTCCTAGCCTATTATACTACCAACAAATGGCTTATCGCTATGATATATATCTTTCCCTTTATCAAACCAACTCAGCAGCAATCTTACCTCTTCTTTTTCAACCTTAGGGTTTTCCTCAAATTTCTATATTTACCTATTGTTCTTTTATCGAAGATCGAGTTTTTTCCCCTTCTCCACCATGTCCTTCTTCATCTATCCATATACCTTCTACTTTCCGTGTTTATCAATTGACACCTTTCCTAACTGATTCACTTAAATTTTCAGCTACTCCTACTTTATCTTATTCCTCCTTTTATGATTTTGCCTACCTATCTCTTCATCCTCTTTTACTTATTCCACTTCCATCTCCTACCATTTCAATTTCTCAACCCCCTCACTTGGTTAGTGAGTATGATGGATTTGATCAGCAGATTCCAAGAAGAAGAGGATGAAGCTCGACTGATTCTCTTACAGGACCCCAAATAAACTGGCCAATAATTCCAGGGGACTACTGCTAGTCAAGCATACCAGAATTACCTTCATTTTGCTCACCAATATTCACAATCTCTAGATCCTTCAGTGAGATTGACACCTCATTTTGCTTGGTATCTAGCATACATGCATAGGCATTCCCATAATGATCAAAAGGCCATTTCAAAGCTTTGTATGAATGTTAATGTGAACATTTATTCCCAATAGTTGGATGTCCTCTATTTTCATGCCCTATGTCTCCCTAGCAGATACCTTGTTTTACTAGAAATGATGTGCTGCCTGCAGTTCTTTCAAAATCCTCCAAAGACATTTGTGGATGAGTCCTTCTCCATGGATCGTTTTCGAAACCACCAAGCCTTCAAAAGGGATCACCTTCATTGATACCTTTGCAATGTATTTTGGATAATTCTCAATGATATATATCTCTTTTTGGAGGTGTCATTCAGATGGTTGTGTTAGTGTTAGTGTTTGTGTGTGTGTTGTAATAATTATATGTGATGAGTTCGTGCTGATTGAGAATAATTTGTTCGAGAGCTCTTTTCAAAATATTGATGGTGGATGGAAAGCCTATGGTGCAAAGCTGAAGAAAAACCTCTTATATCCTTTATAAATTTGTTATGATTTTTTAAATGATTATCAGATGAGTTAATGAATAACGGAAGTTTTTCTTTAGTATTTTTCTAGAAATACAGGTAATAAGTTGGGGTTGTGGTTTGGCAAGATTATTGAAGATGCTGAAGAAGATAAAATTGAGCTCTTTAATGAACTTATATTCTTATTTTCCTTAGGTCGCGAGGACGCTTCCTTTCTAAGTGTGGGGATATGTTGAGAGTGGAAAAAGACTGAAATTTGGACTGATTTTTGTTATTTTTGAGGTTTGAATGATTGATTTTTTATGGATTTAGAGTGATGTATGGTTGATAATGGAAGTGTTTGAGAGTATTTTGGATGATATTGATTATGTTTTGGAAGTTCATGATGATTCTTAGTAGAGATATGAAGCTCTGTGATGATTTGATAGGTTATGTTCAGGTTCTGATTGGTTCTGTATAGCTTCTGTTTTGTTCTGATTTTCTTCTGTATGAAGCATGGATTGATGATTGATGAAGATTGAGATCTTTTGGAAGCCTATTGAATAGTTTTTGATAGTTTGGAATGGTTTGAGTATGAGTTATGAGATTCTGATGACCTTCTGTAACCCTCTGTAAACCTTCTGTAGAGCCTCTATCTCTGCTCTATCTCTGCTTTGACTGTTCTGTAGCTTCTCTGGTACTGTACTGTACTGTTCTGTAGACCTTCTATAAGTGTTATGTAGAATGTATGTGTGACTTTGGAAAAATTTTCTAACTTTTGGAAAGGATGAATCTAAGTTCAAAAGAGCTAAAAAAAATGGAAGAAGCAGCTGCTGAACACTGAAGAGAAGACTAAGTGACAATGATAGTAGTGAGCTGTGAAGAGACACTCTAGTGGCTCTGGTGCCTCTTCATATCACACATACCTCTTGGGAGGTGTATCCATGACCTAAGAAGGATTATTGAGAGTTATTAAGAGAGTATTGTAATAAGGATATGATGTACTCTTGATAGAGAGAGAGAGAGAGACAGAGATAGAGACAGAGATAGTCAATTCTATCAAAACAGTGTAATTGTATATGAGAGATTGAGAGAGAAAACTATGAAGACATTGAAGATGAATACTATGTGATTGATTTCCATTCAAAAATGGTATATTCTTCTATGTTCTTTGTTCTATTGATGGATTTTATGAAGATGTTGAAGATTATGGTTGATTCTATCAAATCCGTGGGAGATAACTACTATGATGCTACGTGAAGAATTGTTGTTTTCTTTGTTTTGATGATCAAAAGAATGAAATGAAAGCTTGTTGATGTTACAAGATAGATTTTCTTGCAGTAGAATCCCCTTTTTCTTGGTGTTCCTCTTGGGGCTCCAAAGCTTGTGAAGACATCTTACCAAAGATCATATGAGAGAGATCTCCGTAGGTGTACTCCACAACAAGGCTTCCTTGTAAACTCTTGTGCTTGTGGCTCATGGCTCCTCACTAGATGTTACTATGATACCATGAAAAGATAGGGGGTAAGAGTGGGAGCTTAAGTTTGTTGGTCTTAGATGCCTGATTATGTTGAAGTGATGTCTACATGTATGGGAATGCTATGCCCATGTTATGGGTTGGATTTGCAGCTGATTTTGGTATTGAAATAGCTTGGTTTGACACTGTATTCACTACTGTATATAGCAGGGTTGAACCTCTTTTAATAGGGATTTTATGTGCCTATTGCTTCTAGCTATGATTCGGGTGTTCTATATGCACTCTTGATGTGTACTATTGATGCTAGTACATTGGTATATCATATGCCCATGATTTGAGATGGCTTTGAGTATCATTTGAGAACTGATTTACTCACTTTTGATAGTAAATTTATTGCCATAATAACCAGGGAGAAAGCCCATTTGGTCAATGTATGCTCTACATATTGGTCATGGGTGCTTCCTGGGTGACTCATATGACTATATGGATGTATATAGAGGTTGGGAAATGTCTTGGATGGTTCCAAAATGTATTTTGAGCCTTGTTTGAACTTCATATTGGTTGGCACTTACTTGACATTGGACTACACTGGCATGCTTTGTGACAGAGGTTATATCTATGGTCTATGCATGACCCCTTGGTACATGCTTTGAAGCATACATCAGTGATGCATGCTACCTATATTGTTTGAGCTTCTTTGCCACTTGGAGCTTTAGTTGGGCTTGTACTTGGATACTTTGGAACCTCTTTTGGATGTTTATTGGCTTGTCAGAGATTGACTTGGATTCATACATGATGTACTTGGTTGCTATCAGATCCTTGACCGCTTACATGCTCTTGGTACTCTCATAATGTACGGTATTGGCTATGAGATGTCTTATGCATTTGCATGCTATCTCTAAGCTTGGTTGCTCATTTTCCATCGAATTTTGTGCCAGTGGGAGCTTTATGCTTATGGTCTTGGATTTATCCAGAGCTTGCAGGTTATGCATTTGAGCTATTACTTGAGATTTGAGACTGGGATCTCTTACACGTCCTTGACTATGATATTTGCTTGGTAGATGCTTCCATGTCTGGTCTTGGATGCTTATGAACTGATTTGATCCATCTTCATTGAGCATACACTGACCTTTTTCACATCTTGTGGTGTGAACATCTCGCTTATTACTTAGGGGATGTATTAGTTGTACTGACGGACTCTCTTGACACATTTGGGTGTTTAGCTCATGTTCATTGGTTGTCATAGTGCCTCTGTTATGCCCGCTTAATGCAAGGTTAGACTTGGCAGTCACTGTTGTCATTGGATCTCTATTAGCTCAATGTTTGCTCTCATTTACTCATGATGTCATTTATTACAACAAGATGTTTTATGCGGAATGTGATGTATTTACTGAGCTTAATCATGTCCTTTTAATGTATTTTTGGTATTATTTGGTGGATAGCTAGTCATTCTAGTAGTTTCTCTTACTTTTAGCTTGTTTTAGCAGTGGTTTTGACCTGTTTACTGCTAATTACAATAGGCTATTTTCTGCAGGAATCTCAAATATTGAAGGTTTTGGTACAGAAATTGTAAATTAAGCCACCAAGAAACAAAGGTATTAAACCCGAGAATATGGATGATAATGATTGGGCTGATTTAGATGCACTATGAAACTCCACTATCATTTTATCACTCTCTGAAGAGATCCATAATAATGTTGTTGAAGATGAAGATCAGAGTGCATGTAATCTATGGGAAAAGATTCATGAACTTTATGCAATGCAGAGCCTTGCTTCACATATGTATTGGCTTAAACAAGGCTTAAATAGTTGATGGATCTCCGCATGAAGGAGGGGACCCCATTGTCTGCTCACGTTAGCGAGTTTCATTCTATCATGAAGAATCTACTTCAACAGGGTATTGATTTTCAAGATAATCTACATCCTTTGTTTCTACTTGGCACTTTACCTTAGTCTTGGGATGTATTTGGCACCGTGATCTGTACCAACAAACTCGATGGGCTGAAATTGCAAGAGGTAGAGAGTGCTCTTTTGATTGAAGAAATTAACAGGAATAACAATGATGGTTCCCCCAATTCACATGCTTTATCCATTAGAGGTGGTAGAAGTGGCAAGAAAGATAATGATCGTCATGGGAAGGACTCTCAGAAGTCTTGGTCTAAGTCACGTGGACGCAGCAGGTCTCGTGGACGTAAGTCTGATCTTACATGCCATTATCATGGGAAAGTAGGACACATACAGCCGCAGTGCCATAAGATGTGCGATGACAAGCGCAAAGAAAAGGGGAAAGGAAAAGTGCATGATAAATCCAATGATCACAGCATTATACCTACAAAGTCCAGTGTAAAGATTGAGGAGATAAATATCATGCAGCTTGAGGATTCCGATGGTGGCTACATCTTAGCAGCCTCTTCATGTGATGCCTCTCAGCTGACCGAGGCTCAGTCTATGCATGCACAATGTTGGCTCTTGGATTCAGGTGCGTCTTTTCATGTGACCCCCTACCATGAGTGGTTTCATACCTTTCGTAGTGTATTTAGTATTGTGTGCTTATGTGATGATCAATCTCTTGCTATTGTTGACATTGGTGATGTCACTCTACAATTTCCCTCTGGTAGCACTTTTATTCTGCATAATGTACGTCATGTACTTGCACTGACTAACGGCCTTATGTCTACTGGGCAGCTTGATGATGCAGGTTATCATATATGCTTTGGTGATTCTGTATGGAAGATAACTTGTGGCATGCTTGTTTTTGCAAGAAGTGCCAAGTCTGGCAACCTCTACCCCTTGGTTGTATTTGGTTCTACTCTTGATCATGTTTTGGCAGTGGGTTCGATCCCACATGTATCTCTTTGGCAACCTCGTTTGGGGCATATGTCTCTTAAAGGAATGAAAATGCTTTGTGCTTTGCAGTATATCCCGCATTTTGACTCTTCTGACTTTGCGTCGTGTGATCATTGTTTATATAGCAGATAGACTAGGAACTCACATAAGAAGTCTGGTATGTCACGCATAGGTGAGCTATTGCCTCTTGTAAATTATGCCGTTTGTGGACCCATGCCCTGTTAGTCACTAGGAGGTGCAACGTACTTCATCACATTTATTGATGACTTTTCATGTAAGGTTTGGGCTTATCTCCCATAAATCAGAAGTCTGTTGTCTTGACAGTATTTAAGCGTTGGCTTGCTTTAACCAAGAACCAGTCTGGGCATGGGCTCAAATGCCTAAGGACAGATAATGGGGGTGAGTATGTCTCACTTGCTTTTGAGCAGTTTTGTGATGACCAGGGTATTAAGCATCAATTGACCGCCCCTTATACCCCTTCGCAGAATGGTATGGCTGAGCATATGAATAGGACTATCCAAGAGAGGGTCTGTAGTATGCTTAGCCAAGTAGGCTTATCATAGCATTTTTGGGCTGAGGCAGTCTCTTACTCCCGTGCATCTCATTAATAGGTCACATTGTAGTGGTATTGACTTCCATGTTGCAGAGGAGGTATGGACATGAAAGCCTCCCTCATATGCTCATTTGCGTGTCTTTGGATGTGAGGCCTTTTACCGTGTGCTCAAGCATAAACGCAATAAGCTAAATCCTAAAAGTGTGAAATGCATTTTCCTTGGCTATGGAGATGCAAGTGAGATGGGATATCGTATTTGGGATCCACATGCGCAGAAATTCATCTGCAGCCATGATGTTGTGTTCCATGAGGATAAAATGCATATGTAGCTTGAGAAAGTTGTTGAGATACACAAGGTTATCTTTCAAGAGGAGTCCCCCTACTCTCGCGCAGCTAGCTAAACAACCTGCATAAGCACAGCTAATCCTCATGGCTAGGATGTTAGACATGATGTTAGACAGGATATTGGACATGCATCACAGTTTGCATTGAGGCATTCTACTAGAGATAGACAACCTCCTGACCGCTATGAGCCCTCCATAAATTATGTCTTGGTTACAGATGCAGGAGAGCATCTTACCTATGATGAGGCTATGCACAGAGGTGACAGTCACTCCTGGGAGAGGAGTATGCAGTCCAAAATTGACTCGTTGCATAAGAATCATACATGGGATTTGGTTTCCTTGCCTAGTGTGGCAAGAGGGATTTGCCTTGCAAGTGGGTGTACAAGTTGAAAAGTACCCTTGGACACCCCAAGCTGGCATACAATACTAGATTGGTAGCAAAGGGTCTTAAGCAAAAGCATGGTGTTGACTTTGATGAGGTCTTCTCTCCTCTGGTTAAGATAACCACCCTACGCTTAATCTTGGCTTTGACTGCACACCTTGACTTGGATATGTATTAGTTGGATGTCAAGACAACTTTCTTACATGGGTACTTGCATGATGAGATTTACATGGAGCAGCCTAAGGGATTTGCAGAGCCTGGCAGGGAACACCCAGTGTGTAGATTGAGAAAAAGTCTTTATGAATTGAAGCATGCACCTAGGGAATGGTATCATAAGTTTGATGCATTTATGCAATCACAGGGCTATAGCCATAGTGCTATGGATCCGTGCTTGTACATGAAGAAAGCCCATGATGGATCTTTATTGATTTTGGTACTCTATGTGGATGACATGCTTTTGGCAAGGAAAGCTCATGATGAGCTAGATACTCTTAAATCTTAGCTCAAGAAGAGCTTTGAGATGAAAGATATGGGACAAGCCTCTCATATTCTCGAAATGCACATTACACGTGATAAGCATCAAGGACTACTCTATCTAACACAGAGAGAGTATAATCATAAAGTCCTTGAGCACTTCCATATGTAGGATGTTAAGCCTATTGGCTATCCACTGTCTTCTCATATGAAGGTATCATAGGCCAATCGTCTACATACATATGAGCAGAGGGCAAAGATTCCCTATGCTTTTATAGTTGGTGTTGTGGCATGTTATATGGCTACACCTAGTAAGAGGCATTGGGATAGTGTGAAGGGTATCATGAGGTACCTGAAGGGCACTGCTAATATGTGCAGATGTTATGGCAGCCAAGATACATGAGTTGTGGGATACACTGACTCTGACTACGCAGAACATGCAGATAGTAGGAAGTCCACCTCTCACTATGTGTTCACTTTTGCTGGAGAGGTGTTGTTTCATGGATGTCCAGGGTGCAGAAATGTAGAGGTCGAGTATGTTGCAGCCCCATTGAGGCTTGCAAGGAGGCCATTTGGTTGGGTCTTTTGGTTGCTCGGCTTGCTATTGCATATGCTATCCCTATAGTGCATTCGGATTCTATGCATGCTATCCAGTTAGCCAAGAATCCGGTCTTCCATGCGAAGACAAAACACATTGAGGTGAGGTATCACTTCATTCGTGGGGTCATTGAGGACAAGTTTGTTGACCTTGTCAAGATCTCAACTAACCAGAATCCTATAGACTTACTCACGAAAAGCCTCTCTATAGAGTGCTTTGCCTTCCTTAGGAAGTTGATGGGTGTTGGATGAGATGACGTTTTTTCTCGTCCTCTTGTATCTATGTACATGTTGTACTATCTTTTTTCTTTTTTTCTTCTCACTCCTCATTGAGAAAAATTCTCCTTTAAATAAGTGGGAGGTTGTTGGGAGTAAAGGTGCCTCAGTCTAGCCGCCTGTGTATTACTACACTGACAGTACCTACACCTGCACACTACAGGAAGTGGCGCCCATCACTGTCACTTCATTCTTTATTCTTTCAGTGACATTTGAATAAAGGGAAGGCCAGTCACACATTGTGAGTGTTGGAGTTCCCACATTGTGTGTGTCTCTCTCTCTTGCTCTTGCTCCTTCCACCATAGCTCTTGCTCCCGCTCATGCTTCCACTTCAAGGCTCACCTCCCTTCAAAGTTCTTGCAAAGACACATAAGACACAGAGAATGTACACAAGGTAGGAAGCTGAAAACCCTAATCTTTCTTCTTTCTCTTCTTCTCCACTATGATAGTCTACTCAAATTAAAGACATAGTATAATATACATCTTTTGAGGGCACCATGGTACTTGTTATATCACTTCTACTCTCTCTACAAGGTGTGTCTACCTTGCTTGTATAGTGGTTTGTGTGCATGTGTGTGCAATAGAGTAGTTGGTGTAAAGTTGGGGTGGTGTGATATTCTCAGGGTAACAGGTCATTTGAGCTACTCGAGATGTCTTGCTCTTCATGTGCCCTTAGGTTGTGATGTAAAGTTTGCCATTATTTCAATACGGCGTACTACTAGCTTTTTGGCTATGGCTCTCCATGAGTTGATGCCGACTATGTTGATTCTATGGCTCATTTTGCCTTGAGTGGCCTCCACAATGGTAGATGTCACCATTACTTTGAGATCTCTTATGCACAATTAGCTTATGTACTTGGTTACCCCACACTTGGGATACATCTATATCTGACACTTTTGGATTCTTTGACAGTATTTGATACTTGAAGTTGCATGCTCTTTCTTGGACACTACTAATTGCATTATAAGTCCAATTGCCATTTGAATTTCCTTGACAGTGGGAGCATCTTATCTTGGACATTTGCTTACAATTGACTTATCATTTACTACCATTTTACAGATAACATTGCTAAAATTCAATTTTGAGCCATTCTATTGAGAGCAGACACTTGTTTCAAGTAGTCTAGCTTCTATTTTGTGAACAATAATACATTGAGTTTTTCTCTTCTTGTTCACAAAATAGAAGC
The DNA here is from genome assembly GCF_053477565.2 of Lygodium microphyllum. Lineage (NCBI taxonomy): Eukaryota > Viridiplantae > Streptophyta > Polypodiopsida > Schizaeales > Lygodiaceae > Lygodium > Lygodium microphyllum. The sequence continues at coordinate 82,963,617 of NC_141154.1, read as the reverse complement.
TAGAGTACTTGAAATAAATAGAAACTATTTTAATGTTGTTCACAAAATAGAAGCTATTATTCTATTGGAGCAAACACTTTTTTTGGGGCTATTTTACTATTGTTATACTAGCCCACTCTCTCTTTATTTTGCAATCATAATGGTAGGTGCTTCTAGGAATAGTGGCATCTTTAACTTTCATAAGTTGGATAGCAATAACTTTATCTACTAGAAGACCTAGATATGGCAAGTTTTGGTACAAAAGAAACAAGTCAAGCCATTGAAATGTAAAGGCATAAAGCTAGAAGATATGGATGCTCATTTTATCTTTGTTTAATTAAGTATATTTTAATGTCATTGAGACTAAAGGTGGTGCATAGTAGAGTTATCGGAGAAAATATGTGATCTTTATGATAATAAGGAAAGCCTAGCTTCACAACTATATTGGATCAAGAAGTTTGTGGAACTTCCTATGAAGGAAGGCTCATTTGAATGAGTTTCACTCTATTTATAGCTAGCTTACATTTCACAAGATCATCTTTAATGATAGCATAAAGTCTATGTTTTTGCTTGCCACTCCTTCCAATGGTATTTGAGCAAAATGAGCTCTAATCAATTCGTAGAGCATCCCCAAGCATCAATACAACATCCTAGCATTAGATCTTCATCAACTAAGCATCCAAGAAGCATAAATATTCAAAACTTTGATATCCCAAACTGTGAATGGCAGGTTTTTCCACAACCCTCAATCAATGGCTGACCATCTCTACCCCCAACAGTTCCTAAGACAAAGTCCAATATGCTAGGAATAATACCCAATAGCTGAGCCAAGAGCAAGATAGCGTGGCAGGAGTAAGCAACTAATGCAGTAAATGTAGGGAAAACCCTTAAAATTGCACTACTGTTTTTGGACTGTTATCATGAGGCTTGCCCTGTTGTGGCTAACCTCAATGGTTACTTGGCAATGATTAAAATACCCTCCTAGAGTTGGGGAAGAAGCTAGAGAAGGTGAGGAGCTTCTGTGTACCTTAAATGGATCAAGAAATTACTCCGATGGAATCTTGATTGAAGCTCTCTTTCTTAAGCTAAAATAGAATGATTGAAGCTCCTCAAATGCATGCTCACTCTGATACCAACTGAAAGGGTATGCAGAAGTGAGAGTAAGAAGAGTATAAGCAGAAGCAAGAGCTATGGCTATGGAGGTTTGAGCTCATGAGAGCAAGATCCGTATGTGGAAACTCCAATGGTCACAATGTGTGACTTGCCTTCATTTTATAATTCCATAGTAAAGAGTAAAGAATAAAGATGATAGTGATGGGCGACCACAGCCTCCTATAGAGCACATGTGTACAGACACTGAGCACAATGTAAATATAAGTGGCTATGCATTTGTGGACCTTAACCCCCAACATTTACAAATGATTTATATATGTTATTCATGGAAAAGCTTATTATCTTGTCTTGAAATCTTTTACAATTTCTTTACATAAATATCTATCTTCTCTCTTAGGCACCTGAATACTCATTTCATAATAACAACACTTGTGTCTTAAAATAATCAAGCCCAATTCTAATAAGATAATATAGTGAACGTATAGCCATTTCACTTGAATAGGTAGCTAGTACACATATGCATTTGCTAAGTATATTCATATTTGATGTAAAGAGATGTTTGCTCTTATATTGAGCATCATCTTCTAACCAAACCTCTTGCATTGTCAAAGAATTTTCAATATCATCCTCCAAGTCTTGATCGATTGCCATAATACTTTCATTTACATAACACCATCTCATTTAAGAAACAATTAAAGTAAGATTCTCAAGTGCAAACATACATTTGCATACGGTGGATTTCTATTGTATTTTGGAAGTAATTCTGTGTATTGATATAAGGTAACTTTATCAAATACCTCAAACATAGCCGATGGGAAGCCTTCTTGATACATTTTAACATACAAGATGGTCTATAGAGTGGCATGTCAATTAGCCAATTCTATGAGCATTACACACACACACACACACACACACACACACACACACACACATGTAATACAAGACTTCATTGATTTTTATCCAAGGTGCCAATGAATTATTTCCATATCTTCTCTTCTTTGTGTATAATATAGCTAAACTACTAATAAAGATTGTGGTAGGAATCTACTTGTGGCTATCAAGATCGAAATTATTGTATATTATGATTGCTCTAATAGAGAAGCGAGACCAAGGATGTATAGCCTCCACTAAAATACAAGACAAAGCAAAAGAAGGCATTGAATAAAAAGTAGAAGTAAGAATAGTAAATCGCATGCAAATTGGTTGGAGAGAGAGCATTTTGTTAAAGTATCCAAGAAGATTACCCAAAAAAAAAGGGAGTATAATAAAGGAAAAGCATCCATTGAAGTATTCAAGAATGCCAAAGAAAAGACACAAACTATAGGGTCATGTGAGGCTAATAAAAAAGGTCATTATCCATCATCTTAAATTATTTGTATGTCTCTTGATTTTCATATCTCAAGGAATCTATCCCCATATATATATCTCAAAATGCTTGTGCTAGAAATTTTGTAAAATGAAAAAACCATTTTAAAATGAAATCTCACATTTTTACAAGTATGATAGCTCTCCTATTGGTTGAGAGAGGCTCTGTGTGTGTGTGTGTGTGTGTGTGTGTGTGTGTGTGTGTGTAAAAGACCCAAACATGAAATCGCATTTTAAAAAATGAAAAAAACATCTTAAAATGAAATATCACATTTTCACAATTATGATAGCTCTCATATTGGTTAAGAGGCTCTATGTGTGTGTGTATGTAAAAGACCCAAACATGAATCTTAAGTCTTCCCTAATAAAGAAGGATGATTTGTATCCATGCAATAGTGGCATCATTTCTTAGGCAATCAAAAAAGGTAACATATGAAGGTGCGCATGATGTATATCTAACCACTAGTGCAAGCCTATCTAAGAGGCATCTTTGCTATTGAAAATTACTAGAGTTGTATACACTTTTGCATCCATCTTATGCCTATCTTGGTCTCCCTTTCTCACACCCATACATACTAGCATACCATACACAAAGATCATCAACAACTTGAGATATCATCCTCTAAATCCATACCTCAAGCTCATGATCATTGTTCACTCTCAAAACCAACCGTAATTGGGATACAACCATATTAATCTAATCTACAACCACAAATTCTCCTTAGGCATTCTCATCTTTACAATAACATTACCCCTAGACCTTGGTCAATCCACTCTTGTGTGATGCTAATAAGAGTAAAGCATCTAAGGTCTTTTGAAATAAATCTAAGGGCAATATAATAATTTTTCTCATGTATCGAGTGCCCATAAAGAGTCATTGAGTTATCTTACAAATGGCTTCATCAACAATAAATTTTACACATGGAGCCTTGAATATATCTAGTTTTGCCATGGAAACCTACTATGTGTTTATTCTTATGATGAACAATAATAAGCTCTTTAGCTGCCTCTTGGTAAAACCAAACATAAGCGGCAATAATTTTGGTCGTTTGGATCTAATGCTTGCAAACTAAACATTTAGTAGCCAAGATAAAACCTTGCAAAATATACTTTTAATGCCAAAATAACCATGAATTTCACACCCATTTACAAATTCTATTGATACTTCCTCAAGGTACTCTCAATTCTAAGACCACAATCCATAAGTCTCAAAAAGACTAAATCTAGAAGACAATGGGATTTCCACAAGATAATGGAATTAGTGAAACAACGTTGAAAACTTGAAATTTCACATGATGCAAACACATTTGATTATGCTTTCCATAAAAACAAAGGTTCCATCTATTCCGAAGTAAAATTGTCAATTCAAAAATCAATCAGCAAGATCATTAAAAATGTTCACTTGTATTAGCATACACAAGACACTTCATCATAGTAAAAGCATGCCATTGAAAGGTGAAGAGAGCCTACAAGTATCAAAGTGCAAAGACTTTGCCAAGTCCTTGTTTGTAGATAAGTAATTGCGTTAGGTAGTTGGCACAAGTAACAAAGAAAACCCAAAAGCATTTGAATCTAGAAGATCAAGTTGAAAAGAAAGGATATGAAGATGAGGATTTTTCTAAACAGCATCTACAAAACCTTTAATGAAGCTTTAACTCAAATGACTTAGTTTAACTTTGGTTTGGCTACATGGGACTCAAATAATAATTTCCACAAAACTTACCAAATTAAGGTAAGAAGTACATGCATCTCATTTACTTTAAAATACCTATTTCAAGCCGTTGTACGAAAATGCCTTAAAAAGAGAGATTATTTACTACCAAAATATGAAATCTCTACAACTTTCCTACAAATGATGCAATCATTGCTCTTCCATCATGCAAAAGGTAATTTTGCGTTAAACATACTATTCATATCAAGTCACTTGAAAGAGGAATAGCAAGGCTTCAGTGTCTTGGATTAATCAGCATATGCTTAGTAATCAGAATTATCCAGGAGTATTTGCCCCCATAAAAAAAGGGCCCCCCAAAATACCATTACTATTAGTTGGAAGTGAAAGCTGAGTATGATCAGGAGGGGTAAAAGAGGAGAAATAGACAAATGGAAACAGAACTAGGCGTGTGTCTGGCCGCTCTATGCCAATACTGTTTTTATGTAACTCTGCATAGTTCTAAACTTCTTTCCAATGTAAATGAGGTATTAGAATGTTATTATCACAGAACTTGATATCAATGGCCAAACTATTACAAGGGTAAATGAGACCTAACTACAGAGCCAGTGTGCCAGAGACTACTACTTTGTAAGCAAACATTTGATCAGCCTATATGGTCTCTATACAGTCTCCCCCACCAGAAAGAGGTTACTGTGTAATCCCTCCTTGCTGTGTGTTGTGTGACTGTGTTATCTCCATGGCTATCATCATATGGCAAGCCTTCGAGCTCGGTCTGATATCAGATTATCACATAAAGAAGGAAAGAAGAGTCGAAGCAAGACTCACTCATCAGGAAAAGGCACGTAAAAGAAGCAGTAGAGTTCAAAACTTGAATCAAGTGCATTTCCCTGGATCCTCATTGCTACAACTTTCATATTTCTTAACCAGAGCCTCAACTGCTAAACCTTGAGCATTGTTTCAGATACTTTAATTGCTTCTTCTTTATCACCACATCTCTCATACATCTCGATCAGAGCCTTCATTAAAACTATCTCTGACTCACACCTATTGTCAGTGATAAGAGCATGAATTTGTTTGCCCAGTTCTAAGTCACCATTGCCAGAGCACACCCTCAACAAGGACAGAAAGATTTCATTAGTTGGTTTTATACCCTCCTGAAGCATTTGTTTAACAAATGATAAAGCTTTCTGACCATGTCCATGCTGAGCAAATCCAGAAATTATTGAACCCCACGTCACTACTGTTTTGCTTGGCCATTTGTCAAAAACTCTGAAAGCCTCCTCAAGCTTATGACAGTTACAGTACATTTCAATAAGGGAGCATGCAACTAGCAGATCTGGATCTAAACTAGCTAATGCTCGAGCATGAATGCGCCTAACCTCATCAAAAGCCAAAACTTCCGAGCAAGCTTTCAGAAGGGGCACAAACGCCTCACTAAGATATATGGCTTCATGCTGCATCTGTGCAGAGATTTCAAGAGCCTTGTAACATTCTCCAAGTTGCACATGGCCTGTAATGTATGCTTTCCAGTTTGTCCCATCTCGAAGCCTCAATTTATTGAAGACAGTCCTCATCCCTTCAAGACTTCCACATTTTGCATACATATCTACCAGAGCATTTATAACTGGCACATTGGAGTCAAAATTATTCTGGCTAATCTGAGCATGAATCAGCTTGCCCTGTTCCAGATCCTTGGCATTGCCGCATGCTTCCAAGATTGGCAGAAATGTAGCATCAGTAGGCTTTAGCCTTTCATGCTGGAGCAACTGAACTAGCCGTATAGCCTCTTTGATACAATGGAAATGGGAGAATGACATGATCATTGCATTCCATACAACTAGATCCCGTTTAGATAATCTTTCAAAAACTTTGGATGCCTCCTCCAAGGTTCCACATTTGGTATACATGTCAATAAGAGCACTCCCAATGTTAACATTCGCACCAAGGTTGTTATCAGTGATGTATTTATGGATTTCCTTTCCCTCAATGACAGATGGAATACTGGCACATGCTTGAAGTACAGCTACTAGGACATTCTCTTCAGGTTTATAAGGTGACTCTTGCAACATGCGGCGATACACTATCAACCCATCCTCGCCCTTTCCTAGCTTTGCATGCGCAGCAATCATTGCACTCCATGTATAAACACTAGGATTGGTGACTTTTCCAAAAGCTTCAATTGCCTCTTCCAAACATCCACATGTGGAGTACAAGCGGATAAAAAATGTTCCCAAGAAGGTGTCAGATTCCAGATTGTTATTCCTAGTGAGTCGATGTATTTCTCTTCCTTTTGCTAGGTTTTTCCTGGTGATTGCCTCAGACAGAAGGCACAGAAGCACGTTGCTAGTTACCTCCATACCTTGCTTGTCCATCTTGTCCACTATCTCAATTGCCTCTTCAAACCATCCCTCCTCCCGTAGTTTCGTCATGACCCCAATGTTTCCTGATGAACCACTGCTGTTTCCTCCCCTGGGAACACCAAACTGAACTTTCTGAATATGAAAATTTTTAAACATAGCCCTCAAGCACAGCAAAAATAATAATAATACCAGAGGTGGCTTTAGAGAAGCACAAATAAGCACCTGTAACGGTTTCGACGAGGAGCAACACATTTGACATAAGAATCTTGTAAAGATGGTATCCTCAATCCCTGACAGGTCTCTTCTTTGCCCTCACTTGCCTTGGAGCACTGTTCCTCCATCCAAGAAATGTTGTAGAGATGACTGCTCACAGCAACCACATCCATATTTTTGAAAAAGACTCCTCGGTCCATCTGCAAAAGTAACCAGAACAGAACATAACAAAATAAACTAAAAAGGTAAATTCTTCCATTCTATTGTGTTTACTTCTATTTTCAGAGTTCTCACCGAGCAGCTCACATAAATCATAGTCACATTTCTGCAAGATTATTTAGCCAGCTGACAGACTGACAGTATCCAGTATATAAGCTCTACAATAACACACTTACAGTACCCAGTACACGCGTTTTACATCACAGTGCTTCTTTAGTCCCATTTTAAAATCCATTTTTTAGTTCACTTTCTTGTTCTCTATGGTAGTTTTTTATGGTTCACTTACTAAGCACAATCTTTTAGAATTGCTCATGGGAAAATGAAGCTGAAACAGCCTTGCCTTATGACAAACGAATAAAGGGTAGCTCTAGAAAAGCTAACTTTGTATCTTCAGGCTAAGTATTAGGTTCCTGGATACACTTTCGGAGCTGCATTGCTAATTTACATGGTCCTAGGACGTGGACCTCCCCTAGGAGTGGTGCCTACAATTGAGGAGAAACAGTGGGATTCTTGTAAAGAAATGCTAGGTCAAATAAAGAGAGACCAAAATATATCAACACAAGGAACACTATAGAATGCTCAATGAGAATGAATGAATATGTAAACATTGGGAAAAATGTGAGAATGACAATATTTTGAGCTATCCAACTTGATCAATTATCACCATTAAATTACACACAGAGAAATAGATAGATAGATTTTTTATTTTTTGGGGGGAAACACTCCCCCTCTCCCCTTTACAAGATTTTAAAAACAAATAGATTTATAGCTCTCATCATGCTCTTCATTTCTAGCTATAGAACGCCTGAATCCAATACCATATGCAAAAGTTATGGCCAAAATACAATAGTGCTATCAAGCTACCATAGTTGTCCATGACTTCTACACCATGTTGAGCTAAAATATGCATTACTTGCTGATTAGCCTCTTAAATAGCCCCAAAACACACTAAAAAAATGCTCTTTTAGAATAAAACCCTAAAACAAGGACGGTTCGGGAGAGTTCAATGGAAACCCTAAAACGAGGAGCAGTTTGAGAGAGTTCAGTGGAAACCCTAATTTTTGGGGCGACCTTCCATATCTATAAATAGACAGGCTGCCCCCATTCAGCCTCGTTCCGTCTGTGCAGGTTTCTCACTCCACGTGCAGATTTCAGCCATCAGCCTCCTCCCACATGGCTGTCCAACCCTCGAGACTACTACCACTCCATCCGTGTTTACTCCTGCTGCTGACGACTGTGCGCAGTTTCCAGCCTCCGATCTGCGGTATGCTGCTACGTTTACCAGTTTCCAGCCTCCAGACTGTTGTGTTTTGGTGACCAGCCTACTGCCATTCACTATTCAACACTCCTACACTCCAATTGGTGGTCACAGACTTGGGATCTGTCTCCGGTGGACGCCACACTCCAATATTGCTCTGCCCTTGAGCACACTGTGCACTCTTACATTCATTTACAGCATTCATTCACTTCAGAGTTGTATTCTCTCTCTCTCTTCTTCTATTTGTATTTGAGTTTCTATGTTTGAGTTTTGAGTTTTGCGTTTAGGGTTTGAGTTTTGCGCTCTGTGTCTGTGTCTGTGTCTATCTCTTTGTGTTTCTGTCATGGCCGTACACTCTATGTGTCCTCAATGCAAACCCTAGCAGTTTTCTTCACATGGTATCAGAGCCGGTGCTCTTGTAAAGAGTATCCAGTATCCTGTGGATATTGTGGAGAGCTAGTCTTTGTGCGAGGCACACAATACGACTCGTAACTGAATCACAATGTCCCAAACACCTTCTTCTCCAGTTCCTATGATGTCTTATCAAGCTTCTCCATCATTGGAGGCCCTAAGACGGCATTATGGACTCGGTGAGGAGGATGACACTCCACCTTCACCAGATTTCACTAACATGACAGAGGAGGACTTTAAGGAGTACTATCGCAACAAGTACGGTGATGTTTACACCCTTCCTACCAATTTTGCTACCACATTCAAACCGGTTGGTGAGGCTCGCCACCTCTCCAATCATGGAGGATATACGACATTCGAAATGTCTGGCGATCCATCTTCATCATCTCAACCAAGTCCGATGTCAAGTTTGTACAATTCTTTTGTGTTGCATGAATCAAAACCCTCGCCTATTTCTTCTTTTGAGGTACAAGATCCGGATGGCTTTGCGTATGTGAACTTCAATAGGGGGGGCTCACGAAGCAGACAAAATTCAAATACATCTACAGCTTCTGTTTCATTTGAGCATGTCACACGCACTTCTCAGTTCCCTCCCATCCCACCCTCTTCTATATCACACCTTGATCACCTCTCATCATCTTTCCAAAACCTTGGATTACACTCCATATCTGCATCACACACCCTAGGGATTGGATCTTCCATCTCTGCTCCTAGCACCTTTTCCTTCTCCACCCCATTCTCTACCTCTTTGCACCATGGTACTTCGTTAGGGGGAATGCCACCCTTTAACACAGTGCCTCTCACCTTTCAACAAATGAGCACACCCATAGCTCCTGGGTCGACTATGATAGGCATCCCGATCAGGTTATATTCAGAGCAGAGGGGGTTAGTTGCCTCTTCTTCGGAAGGAAAAACCACCAGTGGCAAGAACTCGCTAAATGCGAAGGCAAGCCAATCAAAAAGTGACTCCTCTTCCTCTGATGGAACCAAAGAATCTAGACCCATCTGGCAACCACTCCCTAAGAAAAACCGGTTTTGCACACACTACCAAAGAGCAGACCATGTGGACAAGGAATGTCGCTCCAAGGCCCAAGGTCTTCCACCTAAAAAGCCTCTGCAAACCACTACGACTGCACAGTCCAGTGGGGCTACACCTTCCGCTCTTGCTTCATCTGCTCCTTCAGCACCCATTGTTGCTACTGGACATGTGGTTTAAGTACAGCCTCAGCAACCCATCTCTTTCACTACCCCTGAGGAACTAGTTGATTGGTCTACAAGTTCCGATCCCGTTGCACTTCATGCATCTATCTCACCTTCCTCCCCACCTCGTCAAGCATTTCCTTAGCAGAGCCCTACTACTAGACGTACGCGATAGTGGCCACCTTCGTAGACTAGCATGTCTCTAGGTCCTTTCAAATATCCTAGGTCAATCTAGCCTTCATTTTTAGCACTCTTAGAGTCAACCCCATAGGATTCATTGTCCTTAGCTTTTCCATTCTTTTGACTTCCGCTGCATTTACTCGCACACATACACATTCATTGCATTTATTTTGAGTTAGATTTCCTTTTTGATATGTTTTGCTTTGGAGTATCTCACCACTAACCTCTATGTTTGCAAATTCTCATCTCTTTTGCAAGGTTTTGTCTTTCAATGTAGGGCTAACTTGCAGATTGCTTTGGTCCTACCTGGGCTAAAGACGTGGAGATGCGCACCGTTCCTTTCATGGTTTTATCATCCTAAGAGTGCTTGCTCTTCTTCCAGCATGGCGGTTTCCCCTCCCGAGGCGGATAGTGCAGCATCTCTCTCGATGCTATCCTCGCGGTGACTTCAACGGGTTCCTACCCTTCTTGGTATTCTACAAGCTTCAGCACTTTGTCTTCGACATCAGTTTTTCTCCCCTATTATACCTTACCCTTTGCATTGCATGATTTCATCATCTTTATACTAGGGTGCTCGAGCAAGTGAACAATTTTCCCATGAGGGACACTGTCCAAGTGGCACCTGCTGCATGAGCATTCTTCAACATACTTTGCATCTCATTCTGCAGAGCACCACTTGAGCGGATCCTAAGTTGTTTCCACTGGCGGCTGTTGTTACCCCACCACCATCCTCCTTCATCACATGGATGCCTCATCACCTATTTTTCCTCGTCATCAACACCCTGAGTGGATGGGTTAGCTTGTACTGTTTTGTGTTGTGTTGGGTGTACCCTCCCTACTCCCGTTTTCTGGTTCACTTTTACTCAATTGGCCACATCCCATAAAATTTACCTCACTTATTCAACAAAAAAAAAGTTCCATATAGTTCCATCTGCCTTTGTAAGGCTTGGTAGGCCACTGGGCAGCCGTTGTGCACCCTTTGTCCGATGCCCTGTCCTCTCTGAGATGACTACTTGGATTCCCTTGGTAAGATGACCATTGCCTCTGTAGTCTTGGTAGGCCACTGGGCAACTGGCGTGCACCCTTTGTCCAATGCCGTAGCTGCTTTGGGGTGTGACGCCTTGGGGTAAGTAAACATCACAATGACTGGCCTAACCTTTCGGCTCAATTTTTGGCTTGAGAGGGATGTTGAGCTAAAACATGCATTACTTGCTGATTAGCCTCTTAAACAGTCCCAAAACACACTAAAAAATGCTATTTTAGAATAAAACCCTAAAACGGGGAGCAGTTCGAGAGAGTTCACTGGAAACCCTAAAACAAGGAGCAGTTCGAGAGAGTTCAGTGGAAACCCTAATTCTTGGGGCGCCCTTCCACATCTATAAATAGACGCGCAGCCCCCATTCAGCCTCATTCCGTCTATGCAAGTTTCTCACTCCATGTGCAGATTTCAGCCATCAACCTCCTCCCACGTGGTTGTCCGACCCTCAAGACTACTGCCACTCCATCCGTGTTTGCTCCTGATGCTGGCGCCTTTATCCATGCTGACGTCAGTTGTGGCGACATCATCAACGGCTACGATCTGATCATCTAATCATCGCCAACCACATCAGACACTGTTTCAGCCTGTTGTTTACAACAGACTGTGCGCAGTTTCTAGCCTCTGATCGGTGATACACTGCTGCGTTTACCAGTTTCCAACCTCCAAACTGCTACGTTTTGGTGACCAGCCTGCTACCATTCACTATTCAGCACTCCTACCCTCTGACTGGTGATCACAGACTTGGGATCCATCTCTGATGGACGTCACACTCCGATATTGCTCTGCCCTTGAGCACACTAACACTCTTACATTCATTTACAGCATTCATTCACTTTAGAGTTGTGTTCTCTCTCTCCCTTCTTGTGTTTGTGTTTGAGTTTTGAGTTTTGCGTTTAGGGTTTGAGTTTTGCCCTTTGTGTCTGTGTCTGTGTCTGTATCTTTGTGTTTCTGTCATGGTCGTACACTGTGTGTCCTCAGTGCAAACCCTAGTAGTTTTCTTCACGCAACATGCTCTATATCCACTCAAAAATGGATAAAATAGCTGCTCCTCAGCTCAATAAGCACTCAACAAGGCTCAGCTAAGCCTTGGGAAACTCCTCAACAAGTGTGGAGCAAGCTGGAACAAGTCAAAAGAAGGAAAGACTCAATGCATACCTCAAGAGAAAAAAGTATACTCCAAGCAACAAGCTGATTTTCTTTTTTTGTTTATTTTATTTGATCAAGTTGAATAAAGAATTCTCCTTGGATGACTAATTCTTTCTTTCATGGTCAGTGCTATCACACCACATTCATCTGCGAATAACTCTTGGGTGCCTTAAAATGGACATGCAATCTTCAATTTTTCTTCCACTCTTGATATCTTCAGCTTTAGCTCCCTCATACTTTTAATTATCTCATCCATGACAACATCCTTGGCAAGAAGAGCCAAAGAAACACGTGGTTTAACCATAGGAACAAGTAAAGGCATAGGAGTAGCTGGTAGAGAAGATACAAGCAAAGGTATAGAAAAAAGAGACTAGAATAATAAAACCAATATACAATCTAGTGTGCCAGATTTGTCTCTTATTCAACATAGAGTAGTTGTTATTGATGTTGTAATTGCTACTATTGTATGTAGTATGTACATATCGAAAGTTTGTAACATCTGTTTTATGTTGTCAGAAGTATCTCCTAAGCCTCTAGGTCTTGCAAATCTTGAAGGTATTGTTGAACCTCCCATCTTGTCGTAGTTTTGATGTGGCTTTTCACGTCGGGTTCACCAAATGTCAAAGGGGGTATATGTCAAGCCACAAATCACAGGGATCCAAGAGAATAGACAAGATGAAAGGAAGAATCAAGAAAACCAAAAGTATTCTATATATTACTTTGCAAAAGTATTCTAATATTACTCTACAAAAGACTTTGTATACTGTAGGCACCCTCTTGGATTACAAACACTCTTTTGATAGCCCAAAGCAACCACCAACAGTAAGCAAGTAGAAGCCTTAAGAAAGAAACCGTATATCCAAACCCTAAGGAGTGCAATCCTATCCTGAACTTGTTAAAGAATAAATTATGGATGCTTGTTGTTGATTCTCCTTTCATAAAGGATCATATTAACAAGTTGGAGGATATGAGGGATGAGCTTACGTCCCTTGGCAGGACGATCTCTTCAAAGGATATGGCTATGATTCTTTTGGCTCAACTGCCATCTCCCCGGTTTAATGTCTTCTACACCAACCTTCTTACATTGAGGACCCGTGAGAAGCTTCTAAGGGAGGAGCTTGACCCGCTTGTTTTGGAGTATGACGAGCATGCCAAAGAGGTTGCCAATGGATCCACCTCCACCAAAGCTTTTGTTGCAGGCTTGGGAGGAGGAAAGAAGAAGAAAGGGAAGTCAAAGGCTGAAAGGCATAAGAATGCTTCAAGCTCAAACTCTGATTCAAACAGGCCTACCTGCCCATATTGTGGAAAGGGAATACATCCATAGGAGAAATGTTGAAAGAAGTACCCTCACCTTTGTCCAAGAGCTAAGGATGGAACTAAAACATCCGAGCCTTCTACCTCTATTGTTCAGTTGGAGAATCCTTCTTTAGTGGTTGCCTCGTCTTTTAAGAGGCATCAGCTGGTTGATAGTGGAGCTTCTAGTCATATGACTCCACAAGGCGATTTATTGCAGGACATACGCCCTTTTGAGGGTTCCATCACTGTTAGTGACATTGTTTGAGTGCCTATTGATAGTATTCGCACTTTGCCTTTGTTTCCTGACCGCGCTTTGAGCTCCCTTTCATAGGTCCTTTATGTTCTGAACTTGAGCTTTCCACTCCTCTCAGTTTATGGCCTTACTAGGCTTAGTACCCGGTTTGTTTTCACCAAGCACGCCATTTGTATTGAGGATTCTTCTACATGGATTGTTCTTGCAACAGGTTGGCGGGAGAGCGAGCTTTACAAGCTTCATTCCCCTTCTCTTATGCAAGGTCCTCCGAGGAAGTTGTCTATTGCTACACCCATTCCTGCTTGTGCGTCATCTATTCCATAGGTTCCTTCCCATCCCCCACCCTCTCCTCTAAAGGTTCCCTCGTACCCCCCATCCCTTTTGGGGAGAACAATCTCAGTGATGCAACTATGGATTTTCTAGCCCCTAGTGTTTCAAAGGGGGTTTCCTAGGATCATGAGAAGCTTCTTCATCGGCAATCTACATCGACAGACTTCGTCAACATTGGCATTCCTCTTGCCACCCTAGGATCTATTTCTTCCTTGGCCTTCTGCCACATCTAGGATCTGAGAGGGGGTGTTAGCAATCATGTTTGTCATGCCTTGTCATCTCCTGCCGGTGAGCCTCAATCTCAGTTAGACGAGGACTTTAGAGCTCTAACCTGTCTGTCACTTGTTTTAACAGAGGAGGTATCTCATTCTAGAGCAGTCAGTTTATTGCCTTTCAATGCATTTTCTCCTCCAATCGGGATTTTGGTGGATTTTCCGAGGGTTTCTACAGACAATAGTTTGCCTCACCTGCCAAATATTGTCCACTCTTTCTGATTTTTTTTTAGTATTTCTGTCATTTTTACCAGCATTCAATGCTGGTCAGACCAGCATTGAATGCTGATTGGTCATATTTTTGGCCCCAATTTACAGTCGGCCAGATTTGGGGTTAGTTGGCTATATATAGCATGCCCCTCCCACACTTTGTTAGAGATGTCATTCCCTGGACAGCTAGAAGTGTTGCAGAGCAACATGTAGTACAGCCAGTCCAGCGCAGGAGCCACGTCAGCAGCCATGTCAACAGTCGGATCAGATGCCATATGGCAGGTGCAGTCAGACTGGCAGCAGCAGTCGGACAGTTTTTTAATGTAGCACCTGCATTAAATGCAGCCAACCTGATGCTGGCTATTTTCATGGTTTTTTTTTCTGCTACTTATAGCAGTCCTGTCCAGCACTTGATCACTTGTATCTGACAGAGACAGCCTGCTGGTGACAGACAACATGCGGGCTGATGGAGATCGAGGTCCTCAAGGCAGGGACATACGCAGATATTCTCTTTGCACCCATGTATTTCTGCATTCCTATACAGCATTCTTCACTGCAGATTTTCTGCATTTCACTTTCTCCTCTCTCTCTCTCTTCTCTCTGTTCACTCTCTCTCAGTCTTGATCCCACGCTTCCACATCGCTACGTTTCCAGCATTCGAGGGGCGACGAGCAAGAGGGCTGCGCACTAGAACAAGGCTGAAACGAGCATGGGCATGCAGTAAAGAAGTCCAGTTGGTGAATTTGCTGCAGGTTGTTGCTGTTTGAAGGGCAGGAAATCTGCGTTTTCGGCCTTCCATTGCAGATTTTACCTTTTCATCACCTCCGGCAACTCAAAAAGGTTTGGGAAGCGGAGGAAAGCTCTCTAGCAGGCTGCGTCTTCACAATCAGAGGGGGCTGCTTTGGCGTTTGTGCAACATTGCAAGTAAAAATGTCTACAAAGACCGACTTGGAGTTCCAAGCGATCATGGACCGAAAGGTGCTTGTCCTCTCGGCTCTTCCATCAGATCAAAAGCTTGATGGTGACAATTACCGCATCTGGCGCGTGATGATATTGGCCATTTTGGAGTCTTATGATTTGGCG
This sequence comes from Lygodium microphyllum, assembly GCF_053477565.2. NCBI lineage: Eukaryota > Viridiplantae > Streptophyta > Polypodiopsida > Schizaeales > Lygodiaceae > Lygodium > Lygodium microphyllum. The sequence goes on along the minus strand of NC_141154.1, from coordinate 82,948,018 downwards.
GCTTGTGATGGAGATTAAATGGCCCTCGGTGAGAGATGAGTCCAAACTCTCTTCCAATGCTCGTGCGAAGTTGACCAAGGCCCAGTCTCATTGGGACAAACTGAATGCCCGGATTTGTTCTTTTCTTTTTCTGTCTTGTACTACAGTCGCGATAGCTCACATCAAGCACTTGACGGTGGCTCGAGAGATATGGCTAGAGCTCGACCAAATGTATAACCGGATGACCCTGATGAAGAGGATTTCTTTGGAGGTGCAGATGCGGACCTTGTCCATGAATAAGTCTTCTTTACTTCGCGAACACATCAACAATCTTTGGCTACTTTAGATGCAGATTCAAACTACGGGGAAGCCTATTTCCTCCGAAGACATGGCAATCACTTTATTGTCCCAGTTGCCGCCACGATTCTGTCAGAGTGCAGCGATGCGGAAGCGTGGGACCAAGACTGAGAGAGAGAGAGAACGCAGAGAGGAGAGAGAGAAAGAGACAATGGAAGATGAAGATCTGTTGTATAAAGTGTGCTGTATACAAAGATATGCAGATATGTACACGGGTGCAGTGCGCGGGACTGCGCGTCTCCACCTCGACGATGCAACCTGCTGTTCACCTTGAAGTCCGCTGCAGTCTGCACGATCTCCAGCCTGAAATCTGCAAACAAAGACGTAATCTGCACGAATCTCCAGCCTGAAACCTGCGATCAGAAGTGGCTGGAAGATTGCAGAAGATCGGCTATAAATAGCCACAAAATAGACGCCAAAAAAGACAGGTCGGCTGCATTAAGCCAACTGGTGCAGCACAGTCGGACTGCCATGTGGCAGTCCGACTGGTCAATCCGACCAGTCCGACCAGTCTCTGAATCGCTAACAACCCCTCTCAGAGCCTGGACCGGGCAAAAGCCTGAGGGATCTGGCATGTCTCCGAAGTAGAGCCTAGGGAAGTGCCTTCATAAACAAATCTGCAAGATTGTCCTCCGTCCTGCATTACTCCACAGCGATGGTCTCATCCAGAAGCTTCTCTCTGATGAAGTGGTACTGGATTTCTATGTGCTTCGTCCGGGCATGGAAAACAGGATTCCATGCCAAGGCAATGCAACTCTCATTGTCGCATTGCAGCAAAGTAGGACGAGTCTGGGGGTAGCCAAGCTCCTCCAACAGTCTCCGAAGCCACCTCACATGTGGTGGAAGACGCGGCCCGATACTCCGCCTCAATAGACGAAAGGGCTACCGTGGGCTGCTTCTTGCTACTCCGTGAGATAACACATGCACCCAAGGTAAAACAATAACCTGTTGTAGACCGCCTGTGGTCCACATCACCAGCCCAATCCGAGTTGCTCCAACCTGCAAGTACAAGATCTGAACCACCTGTGCCTGCTGGATAATGAATCCCTAAGTCAGATGTCCCCCTCAAATACCGAAGTATCCGCTGGGCAGCCTGCCAATGCACCATCTGAGGTTCACTCATGAACCCCACCAAGAGACCAACAGCAAAACAAAGATCAACACGAGTGTTGAGGAGCCAAATCAATGATCCAATCAACTGACGGTAGCGGGAAGCATCCGCCAAGGGAGAAGCTGAATGTGAAGTGGCCTTCCAGTTCGGATCCATAGGAGTAGAACTCGTCCGACAATCCTCCATCGCAAAAGAAACCAAGAGCTCCTGTACATATCTCTGCTGAGAGATGAAAATCCCCCTCTAATACTAATAAATCTCATGGCCCAAGAAGAAATGGAGTAGACCCAAATCCGTCATCTCGAACGTCTGATGTAAAGTTGCCTTCGTCTCTTTGACCTTCTGTGCATGATCACCTGTGACAATCAAATCATCAACATACAACACAAAAAGCACACAACCAGCCTCGGAAGTGTGTACATAAAGCTGCGGATCGGCCTTGGAACGCCGATATCCCAACTGTGACTGAAGGAACGAGTCAATCTTCTCGTTCCATGCACGCGAAGCCTGCTTGAGGCCATACAAGGCCTTCTTCAACCTGTAGACTTTCCCATCTGAAGATCCAAAGCCAGGAGGCTGCTCAACATAGATCTCCTCCTTCAAATCACCATTGAGGAAGGCCGACTTCACATGCAACTGGTAGACAGGCCATCTCCTATGCCCAGCCAAGGCAAGAACAGCTCGAATAGTCGCCATACGAGCAGTGGGGGCAAAAGTGTCATGACAATCAATCCCTGGGCGCTGTGCAAAACCTTTAGCAACAAGGCGAGCCTTGTGCTTGTCCAAAGAACCATCGCTAAGGTACTTGGTCTTGAAGACCCATTTGACGCCAATCACCTTCTTATTCGGGGGGCGAGGCACGAGATACCAAGTGCCATTCCTCTCAATAGCCTCCAACTCGGCTTCCATAGCTTTCTTCCATGGTGTGGACTGTAAAGCATCCTTCACGGAGGTGGGCTCTCGATCCTGCATAACACGGGTCATCCAACAATAGTTAGAGCAAACAAGCTCTGTATAATGTGCCTGGTGCCTCCATGACCGCCGCGGACCATCCTGCGGTCCCCACTCCTCAGGGACCCCCTCGATCCCTGAATCTCGGAGTGTGTCACGGGCCCAGCGAGGAGGAGGCCGGACCTCTCCTCGTCTCTCTCCATCAGCTGAAGACTCTGGGATATCCACCGGTGGTAACTCCTCGGGGGTGACCGGTGGAACAGTAGACTCTGTATCGTAAAAAGAATCGGAATCAAAAGGCACGGGCTCCAAAGAAACTGTCTCGAGAGCCCAACTCTCCCCTGGATCTCCAAGAACGGGATGCTTCTCACCCGCTACTATGGCTGGAACCCCACGAACCGCACATCTCGACTGGTGTACACATCCCACTTCACGGGATCATACAAACAATAGCCTTGGGACTGAGAGCTGTAGCCAACAAACATCTGTCTTCGGGAAGCTGCTTCAAATTTATCACGATGAGCCTTGGGAATGTGAACATAGGCATCACACCCAAAAACCCTAAAATAAGAAACATCGGGCTTAGTCCCAAAGTAAGCCTCAAAAGGTGTCATCCCATCAACGGCCGAAATGGGGGATCGGTTAAGGATGTGGACTGCAATAGCCACAGCCTCGGCCCACAGAAACTGAGGTATCTGTTGGTGCTCCATCATGGTGCGCACCATCTCGATCACACTTCGGTTCTTCCGTTCAAGAATGCCATTTTCTTGAGGAGTATTGGTGTTAGCAAACTCTTGGTGAATGCCGTTATCTGCACAAAAACGAGCAAACTCATTAGAAATAAATTCACCACCCTTGTCGGATCGCAAGGTCTTCAATCGCCGGCCTGATCAATTCTCCTCAAAGAGAAGCCAATCCTTGAAGTGGGAGAAAGCCTCCGACTTCAACGCCAAGAAATAGGCCTAAGTCATCCTGCTGTAGTCATCTACGATCAACATAAAGTACGAGCTTCCTCTCAAGGACTCGTTCCTCATAGGGCCACAAAGATCCGTAGATACAAGCTCCATCGGTGAAGAAGACCGCCACGAAGCTTTGTTGGGAATCGCATCCCTATGTTGTTTCCCACGAATGCAGGAGACGCATGCCTGCGGGCTCACCACTATGTCCGGCAACCCTCGAACAAGCTATCCACGTGACGCCCTCCAAAGATAATCATAGTTGAGGTGACCAAACCGAGCATGCCATAGTTCTGCCTGTGTCTGAGAGGTAGTAAGAAGAGTAGGGAGGGCGGTAGAAGACGTCAATTTGTAGATGCCGTTCTCCTCATATCCTGATGAGAGAACCTTCCTTGACCCACGATCAAGGACTCGCACCGAATCACTGTCAAACTCCACCAAAAGTCCAAGTGAACAAATCTTATGAACCGAAAGTAGATGATACCCTAAACCTGGCACATGCAAGACCTCTGAGGTATGGGTATCACCACGTCCATCTGGAATAAGCTGCATCTCAACCCGTCCTGCAATAGACACCGAAGAGCTATCTCCAATGAGAATCTGCCCATGCGAAGATCGCAACTGGGCAACACCAACTGATGAAGGAGTCATGTGCCTAGAGGCACCACTGTCAACGATCCACTCTTGAGCCTGGGGAGCTATCATCGCAGCATCAGAAGCATTCGGTGTAGAGTCCTCAATGACAGCTAGATGAAGAAACGCAACTGATGAGGGTGCAACCACCGCTCCAGAATCCTTCGTGTCCTTCTTGTTGGTGTCCTTCTTGTCTTTGTCAGGGCAATCCTTCTTCCAATGGCCAGTCTTTCCACAAATATGGCATGTGGATTCTTTGTCCTTGTCTTTCTTTGACTTGTTGTCCTCCTTCTTCTTTTGGTTCTTCCCCTTCTTCTGAGAGGCTTGACCTGTCAAGGCTTCCGACTTGGAAGCATGCTGTCCCTTCAGTTGTTCCTCTTGGTCCAAGACCATAGGAACCAACTCTTCCCACCGAAGGGTAGACTCACGCCATAAGGGTGGAGTAGAAAGCACCGAATCGTGGCGGCAACTGGGACAAGAGTGTGATCGCCATGTCTTCGGAGGAAATTGGCTTCCTCGCATTCTGAACCTACATCTGAAGCTGTCTAAGCTTATTGATGTGCTTCCGCAACGAAGAAGACTTGTTCACAGACAAGGTCCGCATCTGCACCTCCAAAGAAACCCGCTTCATAAGGATCATCCAGTTATACATCTGATCAAGCTCCAGCCATATCTCCTGAGCCACCGTCAAGTGCTCGATGTGGGCTATCACGGCTGTAGTACAAGACAGAAAAAGAAAAGAACGAATCCGAGCATTTAGTTTGTCCCAATGAGACTGTGCCTTGGCCAACTCCACACGAGCATCGGAAGAGAGTTTGGACTCATCTCTCACCGAGGGCCGGTCGATCTCCTCCTGTACAAGCTCCGCCAAATCGTAAGACTCAAGGATGGCCAACATCATCACGCGCCAAATGCGGTAATTGTCGCCATCGAGCTTTTGATCTGCGGGAAGAGCCGATAAGACAGGCACCTTCCGGTCCATGATCGTCTGGAACTCCAAGTCAATCTCTGTAGACATCTTCACCTGTAATGCCTTCACAAACGCAAAAGCAGCCCCCTCTGACTGTGAAAACGCAGCCTACTAAGGCTCTTTCTTCCGCGTCCCGTACCTTCTTCACCCGCTGGAGGCGATGAAAAAGCAAAACCTGCACTTGAAAGCTGAAAACTCAGCCTTCCTTCTCTTCAAACAGCAGCAAATCCACCGACTGGACTTCTTTCCCGCGCGCCCACTCTCGCTTCAGCCTTGTTCCGATGCGCAACCCTCCCGCTCGCCCTCGAACGCTGGAAACGCAGCCTTGTGTCGCGATGGAATCTCCTCTTCAGGTTGGTTCTTCACTCAATCAGCCCTTCTTCACTGCTCTGATACCATGTCAGAGTGCAGCGATGCGGAAGCGTGGGACCAAGACTGAGAGAGAGAGAACGCAAAGAGGAGAGAGAGAGAGAGAGAGAGAGAGAGAGACAGTGGAAGATGAAGATCTGCTGTATAAAGTGTGCTGTATACAAAGATATGCAGATATGTACACGGGCGCAGTGCTTGGGACTGCATGTCTCCACCTCGACGATGCAACCTGCTGTTCACCTCGAAGTCCGCTGCAGTCTACACGATCTCCAACCTGAAATCTGCAAACAGAGACGTAATCTGCACGAATCTCCAGCCTGAAACCTGCGATCAAAAGTGGCTGGAAGACTGCAGAAGATCGGCTATAAATAGCCAGAAAATAGACGCCAGAAAAGACAAGTCGGCTGGTGCAGTATAGTCGGACTGCCACGTGGCAATCCGACTGGTCAGTCCGACCAGTCCGACCAGTCTCTGAATCGCTAACAGATTCGGTACTTTTTATTCTGCTCTTATTGCATCAGGGTAGGAGTCGACTCTTCGATGGGAAGAGCTGGTTCCTATGGTTTTGGACCAAGAGGAACAGTTGAAGGAACAGAATGCTTCCAAATCGGAGGCATTGGTTGGTCAAGCCTCTCAGAAGAAGGGGAAGGACCAAAAGAAGAAGAAGGAGGACAACAAATCCAAGAAGGACAAGGAGAAGGAATCGACATGCCATATTTGTGATAAGACCGGTCATTGGAAGAAGGATTGCCCCGACAAGGACAAGAAGGACACCAAGGACCCGACGGGTGGAGCGGTGGTTGCATCCTCATCAGCTGCTTTTCTACACTTAGTGGTCATTGAGGACCCTACACTGAAGACTTCTGATGTTGCGATGATAGCTCCCCAAGCTCGAGAGTGGATCGTGGACAGTGGTGCCTCACGGCACATGACTCCTTCTCCCATTGGTGTTGCCCATTTGCGACCTTCGCGTGGGCAGATTCTCATTGGAGACAGCTCTTCTGTGTCTATTGCTGCACAGGGTGAGATGCAACTAATTCCAAATGGACGTGGTGGTACCCACACTTCCGAGGTATTGCATGTACCAAGTTTAGGGTATCATTTACTTTCGTTTCATAAGATTTGTTCTATTGGCCTCTTAGTGAAGTTTGACAATGATGTTCGAGTTCTTGATCGTGGATCGAGGAAGGTTCTCTCTTTAGGGTATGAGGAGAACGGCATTTACAAATTGAAGTCTTCTACAGCTCTTACCTCTCTTCTTCTTACCTCTCATACATCGTCCGAGCTATGGCATGCTCGGTTTGGCCACCTGAACTGTGAGTACCTTCGGAAGGCATCGCGAGGATCGTTTGTTCGAGGTTTTTCGAACACACTGGTGAGCCAACAACCATGTGTCTCCTGCATTCATGGAAAACTACATCGGGATGCGATTCCCAACAACGCTTTGAGGCGTTCTACTTCACCTATGGAGCTTGTATCTACGGATCTTGTGGCCTGATGAGGACCGAGTCCTTGAAGGGGAGCTTGTACTTCATGTTGATCATAGATGACTACAGCAGGATGACATGGGCCTATTTCTTGAAGTTGAAGTCAGAGGCTTTCTTCCACTTTAAGGATTGGCTTCTCTTCGAGGAGAACCGATCTGGCTGAAGACTGAAGACCTTGCAATCAGACAAGGGTGGTGAATTTGTATCTAATGATTTTGCTCGTTTTTGTGCAGATAGGGGCATTCACCACGAGTTTGCTAACATCAACACTCCTCAAGAGAATGGCATTTTGGAGTGAAAGAACCAAAGTGTGATCGAGATGGCACGCACCATGATGGAGCACCGACAGACACCTCAATTTCTGTGGGCCGAGGCAATGGCTACAGCAGTTCACATTCTCAATCAATCTTCCACTTCGGCCATTGCCAGGATGACACCTTTTGAGACTTACTTTGTGTTACATTAATAAGGTAAATTATGGGAAACAGGCACGAAGGACGACCGTCCGGGGGCCTTGAGCACCCGAACGGGGTTTAGGGGAGCGTAGAATGAAAGAGAGTCCAAGAATAGTAGGACTCACCAAAGGTTGACGGCTAGCAATCGGATCACGATGAGAGTTGCCAGCAACTATCTAGGCGAGGTTGGGAGGAGAAACGAGTCTCGTGCCACTATATCTTAGGATCGTCAGACGTTTTTCTGAGGCCTTGACTATTCATTAGTCTAGTTTCACTTATCACTTACTTATCACTTTGGGACTAAGCCTGATGTCTCTTATTTCAAGATCTTTGGGTGTGACGCCTATGTGCACATCCCGAAGGCACAGTGTGACAAGTTTGAGGCGGCTTCCCAACGACAGGTTTTTGTTGGTTACAACTCCCAATCCCAAGGTTATCGGTTGTTTAATCCCGTCAAGCAGGATGTCTACACGAGCTGAGATGTGCGGTTCGTGGAAGTTCCGGCCACAAAGGCGGGTGAGGAGCACCCCGTCCTTGGAGATCCAAGGGAGACTTGGGCTCCCAAGACAGTTCCTTTGGAGCCCGAGCCTCTTGATGGAGATTCTTCTTCTGATTCAGCGTCTTCCCTTTCATCGGCCACCCCAGTGGAGCTTCCACCGGTGGATGTACCCGAGTCTTCAGCAAATGGAAAGCGACGAGGAGAGATTCGGTCTCCTCGTTGGGCCCGTGACACGCTCCAAGATTCAGGGATCGAGGGGATTCCTTAGGAGTGGGAACCACAGAATGGACCACGGAGGTCACAGAGGAACCAGGCACATTCTACGGAGCTTGTTTGCTCTAACTATTGTTTGATGACCCATGTTATGCAGGATCGAGAGCCCACTTCCGTGAAGGAGGCTTTGCAGTCTGACCATTGGCAGAAAGCTATGGAAGCCAAGTTGGAGGCTATTGAGATGAATGGCACTTGGTACCTTTTGCCTTCTGCCTTGTCCCTCTCACAAGAAGGTGATTGGCGTCGAGTGGGTCTTCAAGACCAAGTACCTCAACGATGATTCTTTGGACAAGCGCAAGGCTCGCCTTCTTGCTAAAGATTTTGTTCGACGCCCAGGCATTGACTTTCATGATACTTTTTCTCCCACTGCTCGTATGGCAACTATTCGAGCTATTCTTGCCTTGGTTGGCCATAGGAGATGGCCCCCATCTATCAGTTGGATGTGAAGTCGACCTTCCTCAATGGTAACTTGAAGAAGGAAATCTATGTAGAACAACCTCCTGGCTTTGGATCCTCAGATGGGAAAGTATACAGGTTGAAGAGGGCCTTGTATGGCCTCAAGCAGGCTTCGCGTGCATGGAACGAGAAGATTAACTCGTTCCTTCAGTCAAAGTTGGAATATCGGCACTCCAAGGCCGATCCACAGCTTTATGTGCACACTTCCGAGGCTGGTCGTGTGTTGTATGTTGATGATTTGATTCTTACAGGTAACCATGCACAAAAAGTCCAAGAGACAAAGACAGCTTTACATCACACGTTCGAGATGATGGACTTCTGGCTTCTTCATTTCTTCTTGGGTCACGAGATTTATTACGTCTCAAAGGGGGATTTTCATCTCTCAACAAATATACATTAAGCCTTAAGGAGATCTTGGTGACTTTTGAGATGGAGACTTCTATGGATCCGAACTAGAAAGCCACTTCACACTCAGCTTCTCCCTTGACGGATGCTTCTTGCTACCGTCAACTGATTGGCTCCTTGATTTGGCTACTCAACACTCCTGTTGGTCTTTGTTTTGCTGTGGGTCTTTTGGCAAGGCTCATGAGTGAACCCAAACAGGTGCATTGGCAAGCTACCCTAAGGATTCTTCGATATTTACAAGGGACCTCTGACATAGGAATTTCTTATCCCGCAGGTACAGATGTTTTAGATCTTGTTTTTGCAGGTTGGAGTGACTCGGATTGGGCTGGCGATGTGGACCACCGGCGGTCTACTACAAGCTATTGTTTTACCTTGGGTTCAGGTGTTATTTCATGGAGTAGCAAGAAGCAGCCCACGGTAGCCCTTTTTTCTACTGAGGCGGAGTATCAAGCCGCGTCTTCCACCACATGTGAGGTTGTATGGCTTCGGAGATTGTTGGAGGAGCTTGGTTTCCCCCAGACTCGTCCTACTCTTTTGCAATGTGACAATGAGAGTTGCATTGACTTGGTACGGAATCATGTATTCCATGCCCGAACGAAGCACGTTGAGATCCAATACCACTTCATTCGGGAGAAGCTTATGGATGGGACCATTGATGTGGAGTACTATAAGACGGAGGATAATCTTGCAAATTTGTTCACAAAGGCACTTCTCTAGGCTCTTCTTCGGAGACATGCCAGATCCCTCAGTCTTTTGACCTGTCCAGGATCTGAGAGGGGGTGTTAGAGATGTCATTCCCTGGACAGCCAAGAGTGTTGCAGAGTAGCAGGCAGTACAGCTAGTCCAGCACAGGAGCCACGTCAATAGGCGGATTAGATGCCATGTGGCAGGTGCAGTCAGACTGGCAGCAGCAGTTGGACAGTTTTTTTATGCAGTCGGCCGATCTGATGCTGGCTATTTTTGTGGTATTTTTTCTGCTATTTATAGCAATCCTGTCCAGCACTTGATCAGTTGTATCTGACAGAGACAGCCTGCTGGTGACAGACAGCATGCAGGCTAACGGAGATCGAGGTCCTCAAGGCAGAGACATACGCAAATATTCTCTCTACACCCGTGTATTTCTGCATTTCTATACAGCATTCTTCACTGCAGATTTTCTGTGTTTCATTGTCTCCTCTCTCTCTCTCTCCTCTCTGCATTTACTCTCTCAGTCTTGGTCCCACGCTTCCGCATCATTGCACTCTGACACACTTGGCATTCATCTTCCTCATTCCTTGGCAAGTGCACACTCTGACTCCGTATCTTCCTCCATCTTTGGTGTTGCCATCATCATCAATCTGATATGGTACCCTCACTGATGCGGTGGGTTGCGGATAGGGACTGTGATCAGTCTTCCTATATTCAGCATTCTTTCCTTGTTCAGTGCAGATTTCTTTTTTCTTTTCTTGCAATCTCTCCTGTTCCTTTGTCTTTGTGTTCGTGTTCTTTCTTCCATTGCGCACTCTCACAGAAACCAACCTTCCTCCTCGAAGAGGGTGGTAATAAAATGATTTAACAATAATTACAGCAAGTAAATAAATCACATAAACTAAAATGCACACTTTACCACTTTAATCTTGGACAATGGACAACGCATTGGCCGCAAAACCAACACCTTGTACTATTTCTTTATCTTCAATTACAAATAAATGGAATACAATTGAGATTCACTAATTTCCTCTGCTAATCCAAGTGCCTCTTGCTGTCATAAATGACCAGCAAGTCTTCAAACCAATTTGCCCCTTGGTTTGCTCGGGAATTGGCCTTCACCGTGCTCCTTGCAAGACAAATTTAGTCCAAATTTGATATTGGCCAGCTAGCTTCTTGAATTCTTCAATTTCAGCTGCTAGAATTTAGATCCTAGGACTAAATTTTGGGAAATGCAAACGGAGGCAGCTATCAAACCCTAATTTCTATTGTAAATTAGGGTTTACAAAAAACATTAACCTAAATCTCCACCTCTAATGACTCAAATAGCTGGATTTTGCTGAGGTAACTTGAGAGAGGACTAGAGGATGAAAGAGAATGTTGAAGAGAGAGAAAATTTAGACTTCCATTGTGAGAAAAGGAAAGAAATCAACTACTACCCTATCTAGACGACCATGAAAGCTGTCTCCACCATTGATGGAACTATCAAGAGTGTAGCAAATGCGGAAGCGTATGGACAAGACTGAAAGACAATGAACACGAGAGAAGAGGGGGAGAGAAAAGAGAGAGAAAAACGCAAAAATTCGGAATCAATGAATGCTGAAATAAAGAGGGCTCATATACAAGACGCTGTCGAAGTGTCTCCTCGAACCGGTCTCTCTCTCCAACACCTCAAAAGACAAGTGATGGAGGTAGGCTGCCTAGTGGCCATATATAGCATAAAACAAAGTAATATAATAAATAGGACGGCTAGCAAACTAACCCGACCAGCTGGCAACCAGCCATAAATGCAACTAAGTGCTGCACAAATGCCAAGATGATCAGCGATCTCACTCCTGGCTGCCACGTGGCACTTTACCTACCCGCAATAAGGTGCCAGTACACGATGACTACTAAAAATGCTCAATAACTGACAAGAAAATGTGTAACTCCACCCAAGAGAACTATTGCACCAACTATAGCTTGAGAATGCTACTCCAAGGGATGACTAATTTCTAACACCCCCACTCAAATCCTAAACATGGCATAAGGCTCAAGGATCTTTAGTGTTGTCGGAGAACAACCTGAGGAAGCACCTTCAAAAACAAATTAGCCATATTATCCTTTACCTTGCAATAAACCACATCAATAGTCTCATCAAAGATCTTCTCTAAAAGGAAATGGTATTGTATCTCAATGTGCTTCAACCTAGCGTGAAACACAAGATCCCATGCCAAAGCAATGCAACTCTCATTGTCGCAATGAAAGGTCATAGGACTTGTTTGAGGGCAATCAAGCCCTCCTACTAACCTCCCGAAGCCACACCGACTCACATGTGATAGAAGATGCTACTCTATACTCCGCCTTTATGAAAGAAAGGGCAATTGTGGGCACCCAAAGTAAAGAAATATCCCGTCCTTGACCTCCATTGGTCAATGTCTCCAACCCAATCTGGATCTGTCTAGCCTATAAGAACAAAAACCGAATCTCCAATACCTACTGGATGATGAATACCAAGATCGGGATTCCCCCTCAAGAACCACAAAATCCTCATAGCAACCTTCTAATGAACCACCTTGGATTCACTCATGAACTCAGTCAACAAACCTACAAGAAAGTACAAATCAACCCAAGTGTTAAAAAGCCAAATCAAGGACCCAATCAACTGCCTATAGCGCGAAGCATCCATCACTAGGGAATCTACATGGGCTGTTGTTGAGAAACCGCTTCTCTAGTTTCCACACTTCAGTTAGGATTTCGCACTAGCAACCCCAAAAAGGGCCTGTGTCCACACTTTGATCATTTTCATCACAAGGTGCCCACTTAGTGGTGCACCACCTTAGACAACTTATGCTTATAAATAGGCCGTCACTTCATTTATTCTTCACCGCTTCAATCATTCACCCCTCGCGAGGCTGGGCGGCAAATGAAAGGATCTCTCATATCTTGTGCTTCCGCTATGCTATATGATGACAACTCTCCCTCAAAAGAAGTTGCAAAGGCAAATGTTGCATCCAGTGTGGTCATTGAAGAGCTCTCTGACACTAGAGAGATACTTGTTGCAGCCTCATGCAATGTAGACATTATGGCAGCAACAGGTGATATGCACATCACCAAAAAGGAAGTAATTGATGCCTTACTTTCAGTCATGATGGGCTGTGCCAATCGTAGATAGTGGACAGCGATGCCTCTTTTCATGTTACTCCCTCTTTGGAGTCATTTTCTGAATACACTGCAGGTTGCCTAGACAAGGTTTTCTTGGGCAACAACTATGCATGCGAGATACATGGTGTAGGTACCATTCATTTGGTTCTTCAAAACAGCCAAGAGCTGATTTCACAGGATGTCAGATATGTACCTGGCATTAAAAAAAGTCTATTGTCACTTAGGTACCCTGATACAAGAGGGTATTTTACTAGCTTTGGTGGTGGATCTTGGAAGATTCACAAGGGCTCTATGCTGATTATTAAAGGCAACAAAAAGGGGACTTTGTATTATTTGCATTGTAAAGCATTACCTGGCAAGTTCTTGGCTATGGCTGAAGTTCATTCATAGATGGAACTTTGGCACAAAAGACTTGGCCATATGAGCCAAAAGGACCTTCAGATTATCTCCTCTTTAGGGAGATTTAATGTAAAAGGCTCTGGTATCAATTTTTGTAATGATTACATATATGAAAAACATGTGAAGTCTCCTTATTACTCTAGTGTCATTAAGAAGTCCAATGCTCTTGATTTAGTAGACTCAGATGTGTGCACTATGCATGTTATTTCATATGGGGGTGCATGATACTTTGTCACTTTTATTGATGATTTCAGTAGAAAGTCATGGGTGTATGTGTTATTTCATATGGGGATGTACGGTACTTTGTCACTTTTATTGATGATTTCAATAGAAAGTCACGAGTGTATGTGTTAAAGAACAAAAAGAAGTGTTGGATGCTTTTAAAAGGTTTCATGCTTTTGTTACCACACAGAAAGGACTTAAGTTAAAAGCTATAAGAACGGATAATGGGGGGGTGAGTATGTTTCTAATGAATTCAAATAGTTTTGTGAGATGCATGGCATTAAGAGGGAGTTGACAACCCCTTATAATCCTGCATAAAATGGCGTGGCTGAAAGATATAATTGCAGACTTTGAGAGCCATGCAAATCTGCCCTAGTAAACACAACCTAAAAAGGGACTCAAACAAGCTGCCCTACCTTGTTTGACTCCAAGCACAACGTCTACACCACATGGGGATGACCATTGGCAAGTTTTGTTGCGGATAGCATGCTCCCCTTCAAGATCTCCAACTCCCATGCGTGGCTCTGATACTGTGTAAGACTGCACAACGGAAAGAGGAAAATGAATACGAAGAGAAGGAGACGAAGAGAACACAAGAGAGAGAAGGAACAATGTGATTGCAATGGCTAAAGGTACAAGGCTGCAATAGTCAACCCAAACACACAATTATACACATCAGTGTGGGCGTCAGACAATAGCAAGGGGATGAGAGAATGAGAAGGGCTGGTTGATCGTGAAGGATCGAATATGAATAATGAATGACGAAAGTGGGAGGGCAGGCTGCCTATATATACGTGAAAAAGAAGGAAAATCCTAAATGTCGTCAAACCCCTAAAAATGGCCAAAAACTATACAAAAAGTAATGCACTAATATGCCCTCCATCTAAAGCGTCTAAAACACATGAATTGACAAACAAAGACAATGTCAGAGCTCCTAATGTCTTCATCTAACTTAGACTGAGGCTCACATGCAGGAGATGAATACACAAGACACACATGACTACTAACAATATATGAGTCTATCCCCAAGCACCTGTTGTGCCACCTCTTCCTTCTAGGCCACAAAGTTTATTTTGCATCGGCTTTCAAATTTTTAGACTCAAGGCCATAAGACGCATCCGATAAGCACTAAGTCCTCTCAAGCACAAGGAGGATCGTCAGGCGCCACAACCTCCTTGCGACCGCCGCCGCAATGCGCTACAAAGGTTACTTTTACTTCTTCTAGGGTTTTTGGAATGCCACCTCGACAACCCACGGTTCGGCAATCGACTCCCCCAAGAGACAGTGGTTGTTGGATACCGTCCATTCACCAGTCCGCTCCTTCATTCGACAGTGATTGTTCACAACCTTCTATTACTTCTTCTCCAAAATCCACTCCATTGAGAGACATCAATTGTTGCCCCTCCTTGGCTGAGCATGAGGCTCACCTTTTCCCACCCTCGACTGCTCAAGTTCGAGAGGCCACCTCTGGGAGTTCTTCAACACCCCACATAACTTCTTCGGCACGACCCGTGGCACCTCCTTCATCATCAAATGATTTAGAGTCGGGGGATTCAAAGAGGGATGTACTCTCTTTGCCCTCAAAGGGGGCTCCTACTTTAGTTTTAGAGGGGGCCCTTGCATCTCCACCCTTAGAGAGGGGGCACCTATCATTATGAAGTTCTTCCCCCATCATTTACTCTTTTGGGATGGTTGTCTTGGCACTATCATTTCTCCTCTTGATACCCAGGGTCTTCAGGTACCACCTAGCTTGGGGCCTTGGAGATTCAGCCACAACTTGGTGATGAGGCCTTCAAATTCCTTCCAGCATGGAGCTACAAAGCTAGTGGCTTCTCTCCTAAGGTGGAGTCAAGTTCTACAATACATCACGTCTATTGTTCCTTACTACATGTTACCTTTCAAGTGGAAATCTTGGACTTCAAGATAATTTGCATCTTCTTAATCTCTTTTTTCGGTTCTCTTTCTTCATCCCTTTTTGGGCTTGAAAGGGGGTGTTGAGAAACCACTTCTTCAATTTCCACACTTTAATTAGGATCTCACACTGGCAACCCCAAAAAGGGCTAGCATCCATATTTTAGTCATTTTCATCCATCTTCTTAGCATCCGAGGATTGCACTTTACTCCCTCAACGACTGCTGATTATCTTCCTCATCTTCGACAACATCTGAGGACTACAATTTACTCCCTCAATAGTTGTCCTTCACCTTCTTAATGATTACTTCGATAGCCCACTACCCAAAGGAATGTGTTTCACTCCCTTCATTGTGCAAATTCTCCATAGGTGCTACAACCTGATTCAAACAAGACAGTGCAGTTATCTTTTGAGCTTTGGCTCTGCTCTACTAGCTTTCTTCACATAGCATGATTCACTGCATCATCATCATATTCTTGTATTTTTGAGTTTTCCTTCTCTCTCGGTGTTTGCCATGAAAAGGGAAGAGCACGCAATGGGAGTGTGAATCAAAAATGAAGCAACAATGTTGAGAGTGAGAGAGAGTGAATGCCAAGATGAGTGTACCAGATTGTGACAGTACACAAAGAACAAAAAATGTATTTATATGTTAGGATACAAATAAGGGTGTATTCACACCTGTATAACTAACACACACACCCATATAACTTTAAATAGAGACAAAGGGACTTCACACCCACTTTACACCCAACAACCTCCCACTTAAAGGCCCAAAGTGGTACATTTAAGCTAACCAACTCCCATAATCGAATGCAATGCTCGGGTTGAGCACTTTACAAGACTCTTAGTGATAACATCTGCAAGGTTATCTTGGGTTTTGATCTTAGTCAGTGTGATAAGGCCATCATCCAAGACCTATCGAATAAAGTGGTACTGAACATCTATGTGTTTGGTACGTGCACGGAACATGGCATTCTTAGCCAGACATACAACACTCTGGCTATCACATCCAAGCACTAGAGTACGTGAAGCAAAACCAAAATCCTTGACCACACGACCAAGCCAAATACTTCCTCAGAAGCTTATGTGGCTGAAATATATTCAACCTCTCTAGTACTCAGTGCCATAATTTTCTGCAACCTTGAACACATGTGGCTGAAATATACTCAACCTCTGTAGTACTCAGTGCCACAATTTTTTGCAGCCTTAAACACCAAGCGATAGCCCCACCAGCAAAAGTAAAGACATACCCACTGGTAGATTTCCCAGTGTCAAGATCTCGTGCCATGTGCGAATCACAAAATCCCTATAACTCTAGTGTACCCTTTCCATAGCATATACACTTCAGTTGTGAACCTTTTAAGTATCTGAAGATACACCTTCCCAATGTGGTTTGCCAAGGTTAGACATGAATCTACTAACAACTCCCACTACATTAGCAATGTCAGGGCGAGTTGCAACTATGACATACATCAAAGAACCACAAGCTGATGCATAATGTATGCCCTTCATAGCACTAGAGTTGCATCATCCTTTGGGCAATCAGCTTTGTATATGGCGGTAAAGACACACCAAGGAGAGTAGCATCAACCATATTAAACGTGTCAAGATCTTTTCTAATCTACTTGTGAGAGAAACAACAAGTGTTGCCCTCTATCTCTTTTAATGCGCATACCCAAAATGTGTTCAGTTGCCCCCAAATCTTTCCTAGAGAAGGCTAAACTCAGATGCCTTTTAAGAGCATTCAAAGTACTCTTATGCTTTCCTGCAATCAGCATGTCATCCACATATAAAACCAGCACAATAAGACTTCCATCATTAGCCTTTTTAATGTATAAGCAGTGATCTGCATGACTGCGTTTAAATCCATGGCTGAGCATGAAGGTATCAAGCTTTTTGTACCATTGTCTAGGGGCTTGTTTCAGCCCATATAAGTTGCATTTCAACTTATAAACCAAATGCTCTTTCCCATGGCAAAACCTTCTAGTTGTTTCATGTACAGCTCTTCATCAAGGTCACCATGAAGAAAAGCAATCTTCACATCCATCTGATCCAACTCTAAATCCAAGGATGCAGTGAGAGTAAACAAAACACGGAGTATAGTCATCTTCACCACTGGTGAAAAAACCTCTTGGAAGTCTATTCATTCCTTTTGTGTATAGCCCTTAGCAACCAACCGTGCCTTGTACTTGAGTTTCTGATCAATATATTTCACTTTGTAAACCCATTTATTAGAGATAGCTTTCCTATCCTTGGGCAAAGGTACAAGCTCCCAAGTGTTATTTGCATACAAAGACTTCATCTTTTCTTGCATAGCAAGCTCCCACTTTCTCTTGTTTTCACATGACTATGCCTCTCCAAATGTTAGAGGCTCACCCTCATCAGTCAACAAAATGTAATCCAAAGATGGCTGAAACCTCTATGGCTGCCTTCTAACACGTGTAGACCTTCTTACTCAATGATCTGTATTGTCGAGCAATGGGCCTACATCCTCAAGTGCGTGCACATCATCACCAAGTTGTTGATATTTAGCATTTTCGTGCTGCTGTAACCTGTTTTCAGCATGATCTTCTTGCTGTCCTATTCCGTTCTGTGCATCTATTTGTTGTCCATTATCTTTTAGCTGTAGCACAATGGGTTGTTGCTCATTTTCAGCATCAAAAGGAACAGAATCTTCAGCTAACAGCTGCTGAATGGCTAGTTGTTCATGCTGAAATTTGACCTTCTTTTTGTCAAGGTCACCTTGTGTAGCATGTTTCAGCAACTTTACCTCATTAAATACTACGTCTCAGCTGTGTACTATCTTCTTGCCTTGAGGAAGCCAAACTCTATAACCCATCTCTCCCTCATCTCCGTATCCCATGAAGATGCCCTTGATGGATTTCCTGTCTAGTTTAGTCCTTTAATCTACAGGTACATGCACAAAGGCATCACAACCAAAGACACGCAAATGGTCATATGAAGCAGGTTTACCAGACCAAACCTCTTCAAGAACGTCATTTTCCAATGCACAATTTGGAGAGCGATTACATACATGAACTGTAGTTTTAAGAGCCTCTCCCCAAAACTGTTGCAAGTGTTGGGATGAGTGCACAATGGAAATGCGAGACAAAAGAGAAGCTGTGTTCAGTATGAGAGTGAGAGAATCTCAAGATGAGTATACCAGCCGGTACAGTACACAAAGAATAAAATGTATTTATATGTTAGGGTACAAATGAGAATATGTTCACACTTGTATAAGTTTACACACATGGAGATTAAGAGACTTTACATCCGAATGGACTTTACACCCAACAATCTCCCACTTAAAAGCCCGAAGTGGTACCTTTAAGCTAGCCAACTCCCACTAATCGGATGCAATATTCATCTTGGGTTTTGACCTTGGTCAATGTGACAACACCATCATCCAAGACATGTTGAATGAAGCGGTACCGAACATCTATGTGTTTGGTATGTGCATGAAACATGGCATTCTTAGCCAGACATACTACCCTCTGGCCATCACAACCAAGCACTAGAGTACATGAAGAGAGACCAAAATCCTTGACCAAATGGCCAAGCTAAATAGCTTTCTTAGAAGCTTCTATGGCTGAAATATATTCAGCCTCTTGTAGTACTCAGTGCCACGATTTTCTGCAATCTTGAACACCAAGAGATAGTCCCCCCATCCAAAGTAAAGACATATCCACTGGTAGATTTCGTAGTGTCAAGATCTCCTGCCATGTCCGAATCACAGAATCCCCAAAACTCTAGTGTACCCTTTTCATAGCATATACACTTCTCTTGTGTACCTTTTAAGTATCTGAAGATGCATCTTCCCAATGTGATTTGCGAAGGTTAGACATGAATCTACTAACAACTCCCACTGCATGAACAATGTCAAGGCAAGTTGCAACCATGGCATACATCAAAGAACCACAAGTTGATGCATAAGGTATGCCCTTGATAGCACTAATAGCCACATCATCCTTTGGGCAATCAGCTTTGCTAAGCTTTGTATGTGGTCAACCATATCAACCAAGGAGCTTAGCATCAACCATATCAAACAAGTTAAGATCTTTGCTAATGTACTTATCTTGAAAGAGAAACAATAAGTGCTGCCCTCTTTCTCTTTTAATGCGCATACCCAAAATGTGTTCAGCTGCCCCAAATCTTTCATAGAGAAGGCTGAACTTAGCCGCCTTTTAAGAGCATTCAAAGTACTCTTATGCTTTCCTGCAATCAGCATGTCATCCACATATAAGACCAGCACAATAAGACTTTCATCATCAGCCTTTTTAGTGTATAAGCAATGATACAATTTTAATCCATGGCTGAGCATGAAGGATTTAACAAAATTTCACAAAATTTTGCGAAAGCCCCAACTTTTTTAGGTCCAAATGTGTACAAATGTCAATAAATTCAGCTCAGCTAAGTAAAATTTCACTGATACATGAAAAGCCCCAAATTTTTCAGAGCCAATGTGCACTATGTTTGCAATTTCCAGGTCAAATATCATTGTTATGCGTGAACTGCATCAAATCTAGGAAAAGCCCCAAATTTTTGGCACAAATCTGTGAACTGCGCCTATGTACGAGAACCCCCATCAATGAGCAAGGGGGCTAGTTGCAAAGGATATTGAAAAAAAAATAACAAACTATTTTAAAAAAAGGACAAACTGTCCTAGGAATCTGACGCGCACCCCCGTTGACCTATCATTGTAGTTGTCTGCCGAATTCTGCCTGTAATTGACGACCATAAGCTGTCCATGCGTACGTCTGACGTATCACTCAGCCCTGCAACAGTTGCCGGACCCATTGCTTGCTGGAAAAGGGTCGCCTGACCCAATCACTACCTACCCTTGACCTATCGACTGCACTCACGCTGGTTTGATCTAGCGCTTCTTCGCGAGGACTAGCTGAAGCTAACATGCACAAACTTTGAGAAGTGCACATACCTTAGCTGCAACTCTGATACCAGTTTGAAGAGAAGAGCGCCCAATGGGAGTGCAAGTCAGCAGTGGAGCAGCAATGTTGAGAGTGAGAGAGACTAAATGCCAAGATGAGTGTACCAAATTGTGACGATACACAAAGAATAAAGAATGTATTTATATGTTAGGATACAAATAAGGGTGTGTTCACACCCGTATAATTTTAACACACACCCGTATAACTTTACACGGAGACGAAGGGACTTTACACCCAACATGCCGTACACACATTGTGTTTCTCCTTGCAAAACCTATTGTCTCTCTACACCATTGCATATCTTGACATGTTATCGGAGCATACCTATTATCTTGACATGGTATCAAAGCATACTTGTTATCTTGACAACCCTAGCATTCTAGTTTGGATCCATAGGAATAGAAATGGTCTTACATCCCTCCATCTCAAGTGTGGCCAAAAGCTCTTGAACATACTACTATTGGGAGATGAAAATCCCCCTCAGAGTCTAGTAAATCTCATGTCCTAAAAAGAAATGGAGAAGCCCCATATTTGTCATCTCAAACACCTTGTGTAGGGCCTCCTTTGTCTACTTGACCTTCGGGGCATAGTCACCTATCAAGATAAGATCATCCACATAAAGCACGAACAACGCATGCCCTCCAACTGAGGTGTGGACATACAACTGAGGATTGGAAGAAAAACGCCGACACCCTAAACTTCCCTTAGAGAAACAAGTCTATCTTCTCATTCCAAGCATGTGGAGCCTATTTGAAGCCATATACGGCCTTCTTCAACCTATGCACCTATCCATCTGATGTGGAAAAGCCAAGAGGCTTCTCAATATAGATCTTCTCCCTCGAATCACCATTATAACTTCACATCAAGCTGATAAACCAGCCATTTTTTATGACTTGCTAAGGCAAGAACAGCCCTAATGGTAGCCATCCGAGCTGTAGGTACAAAGGAGTCATGGAAATCCACCCCTGGCCGCTATGTGAAACCCTTTGCAATGAGTCACGCCTTGTGCTTATCCAGAGTGCCATCATTGTGGTACTTGGTCTTAAAGACCCATTTGACTCCAACCACCTTCCTATGAACAATATGATGTTGCCTAGCTAAAACATCCCGCAAACCATTGTCACCACTACTGTAGTCTCTTCTGGGCATGTCACCAGCTTCTAGAGGGTCTCTTGCTAACTGGAAATGGCCTATCAACTATTGCAATAACAATGGCATCTCTCTCTCTCTCTCTCTCTCTCTCTCTCTCTCTCTCTCTCTCAACCTCAACCTCAAAAACGTTTTTTCCGCTTGCATGGCCATGTTTTGCCAAGTAGCAATCTTCTATTCCATTTTCCAACATTATCCAACTTATTAAACTACTTTTCAAAATATTAATTCTAAAATTTGATGTAATAATTATTTTATTGTCCAAAAAAATAATTTCACCAACCAATAATTAAATTGGCTAGACCAATTTGTCTCCTAAGTATCTCTGAGCAATTATTGACTCTTAGACCGGCATTAATTAATTAATTAATGCCTAGTCTCTAATGTCACCACCATTGGCATTACTGAGGATTCTTCCAACAGATTCTATTCTTTGAACAAGTACTAAGAAGGGAGGTATTATGTCCCTAGACATCCAAATGAGTGCTAGTAGCATTGGTCACAATAGTCATAAAGTGACTTAGCACAAATGCACTAAGGGCACTTCAAGGTTAGAATAGCAATGTCCTATTTATAGGACTCAAGGCCCTATTGTGCACATTAATTGTGTGATCACTACTCATGGACTCTTGGCCCGTTGACCACACATCCGTACATTGAGATAGTGTGGACTAGTGGTATGGGATGCCAACCCTTGGGATGTGGTCATAACCCAAAGTGCTATTAGCTCCCAAGCTCAAGGATAAGCCCGTTTGACTCTATGGCTAGAAGGTGAGTCCGATATCCAGTCCCTTTCATTGTGAGTATGGCTTCTGTCGTGTCTCATATGCAAGTTGGATCCTAGAGGGACATATCATTGGTATCAAACCCAGAGTGCTATTAGCTCCCAAGCTCAAGGGTAAGCCCGTTTGACTCTATGGCTAGAAGGTGAGTCTAATGTCGAGTCCCTTTCATTGTGAGTATGGCTTCTGTCGTGTCTCATATGCAAGTTGGATCCTAGAGGGACATATCAACCTACAACAATTGGACACAAGATGGTTCACGCCTGAGAGGTATGCCTTTATCTCATTAAGAATGATATGGAACACCTCGATCAACAATCTTTGACTTCTTAGTCACCAACTTTCTATTGATTTATATTAGTCTAAGGTGCTTTTATTAAGCTGCCCCCCTCTCTCTCAACCAACCAACCCAAAAATATATATATATACATACATACATACACATCGAGTTTTTATTCTATATTAAATGTAGACTAATTTTCAATCCTACAAATTGTCTTTGTTACAATCTGGTCTCCTTTCTCGCACTCCTTAATCTTCAAATTATCATCTCTCTCCAAAACTTCTTTTCTTCTCTCTATTCCTTTCTCTTATCGATACCATGCCTTCTCACGAGGTATCTCCTTTTGACGCGCCCATTCCTACTAAACCTCAACACATGGACAATGTCCGTTTGGCTTCTCTCGAACCCCAACACATGCACAGGCAGCATCTCAAAGCCTCTTCTTCTTTCAAATCCGATGGAGATTCATGCCTTGTGGCGATTCTCCACGCTCCAGTCAAAGAAATGCAACGACAATTGACCAAGCTACACAGTTCCCATTTTCCATTTGTACCCACAGCCATAAGGATATTGCCTCTTCAATTCCAACCCAATCCCTTTAAAGGGGAAAAGAAGGAATGTAATGAGACGAACATCGATTCATGGCTGACCAAATGGACAGTGTATTTTGATTTGTATCAATTCAATGATGCTCAAAGTATCAAGCAAATACAAATCAAGTTACAGGGAAAGGTGTATGCTTGTTGGGCAAAGCTATGCCCCAAGCCGATGACATGGGCTGATTTTCAATCTAATTTTTGGAAACGTATGTAACCAATAACCAAATTGAAAATTTTCGAAAATTATTCAAGCTCGATATGGGGAAGAAGAGCTTAGATGCATATTCATAAGAGTTAAAAGATCTAGTGTACAAAACAAATGCCTTACATGATTCTCAAGTGCTACTCTACATGCAATACGTTTTTGGATTGCCATTGAACTACCAGAACAAGGTGCTCGGCAATCCACTTCATTGGCTCAAGGATGTCTACAAGTATGCAAAGAATTTTGATAATACTTTGGATGTGAGTAGGGGCAGCCAGTCGACAAGGGTTCCCATTAAGCTACCTCTATCTTTTAAGTCAAAGAAGTCAACTACCCCGACAATAACTCATTAGTTATCTTTAGAGTTGCATTAAAAAAGGATGGTAAGAGCAAGGTTACTCACAACAAGGATCACTTGAAGGGCCATTGCTTAACTTGCCAACCATCAGAAGGATAACGTTCATGGTGATCAAGAGTGACTCCAAAACAAGAAGGCAAAGTCTACTTCAATAAATACTCTTGAAGCTCTTGTATCTTCCAAAATTTTATTCAAAGATTGTTTTGTTAATGCTAGCAATAGCAATAGTAGTTCCATTAATAAAACTATTTTTGGCCCACATAACCTTTTAAAGATCATTGGGCATATAATGTGAGAGTGTGCAATAGAAAAAGAAACACGAACATAGAGACAAAGGAACAAGGAGTGACTGTAAGAAAAGAATAAAGAAATCGGCACTGAACAAGGAAAGAATGCTGAATACAAAAGGAGGACGATCAGTCCTTGCATACAGCCCACAATGCCAGTGAGGCTACAAGATCATGTTAGTAGTCATGTTTGTCATACCTTGTCATCTCCTGCCTGTGAGCCTCAGTCTGAGTCAGACGAGGACATTAGGAGCTCTGACATGTCTATCACTTGTTTTGACGGAGGAGGTAGCTCATTCTAGAGCACTCAGATGTGCATTTCCCGGGGCAGTTTCTGCATTCTTCAGCCTGCCTCACCTGCCGGACATTGTCCACCCTTTCCGGGATTTTTCTGAGCATTCCTGGCATTTTTACCAGCATTAAATGCTGGTCAGATCAGCATTAAATGCTGGTCGGACATATTTATGGCCTCAAATTTCAGGTCGGCCAGTTTTTGGGTTTTTTGGCTATTTATAGCCATTTCCCACTTGGCAATCAGTTGTATTATCAACTTCCCTCCTTTGGCAGGTGCACACACCGACTCCGGCATCTTCCTCCATCTTCGGTGCTACCGTCATCATCAGCCTGATCTGGTGCCCTCACTGATGCTTCGGGCTGCGTGCAGGGACTGATCAGTCCATTTCAGTGTATTCAGCATTCATTTCAGTCAGTGCAGATTTTCTTCCTTCATTCTCTGCTTTCTCTCTCCTCTCCTCCGTGTTCGTGTTCTTCTTCCGTTGCACACTCTCACATGGTATCATCGCCAAACTGAGAGCACGGAGGTCTTCATCGACTGGAGAGACACCACACCTATCATCTGTTGCTGCCCCCCTTTTCTCCAACAGCCAGGCGGCCCCTCCAGGTGGTCTATACATTTGCGTTTGCTGCATCAGCCCCTTCCACAGGCTGCCACGTCATCAACCAGCCCCTGTTTCCTTGCGTTTTCAGCTGGGCGGCCTTCTTTTCAGCTGGGCGCCTCCACTACAGGCTGCGTTTTGCATCCAAGGTGGTCGTTTTCCCTCCTGGCGGCTCCTCTCCAGCTGGCGCTTCTTTTCTGGGCTGCGTTTTGGTGCCTGGCAACTTTCCCTCCGGACTTTGTGCCCTACACAGCTGCGTTTTCACCTTCTGGTGATAGGCGACCTGATTTCCTGGAGTTTGGTGGTTCTTCTGGTGGTTGGTGACCCTTCTGGTGGTCATTCTTCGGCATCGGCACAGTTTTCTTTGGTGTTTGGTGTTTTGCAGATTTAGAAGATGTCTTATCATCAGTCTACAGGTTTTGATGATTCAGATGACGAGCTTTTGTCTCGACACTCATCTGAACGGAGGCGTGGTTTCTATCACGAGGACCGTCGTCCGGAGTCTATTCCTCTTTCCCGTCCCCCTTCTATTCATGTATCTCGGCAATCCCCTTCCAGTGGGCCGAAGATGCAGCCTTTGGTACCCCCTATACAAGTACCCGTGCTTCCTCAGCTGCCCAAAGAGGACCGGTTGGATGGCTCCAACTTTTCTCTATGGTCCTGCAAGGTGGAGTGTATCTTGGACTCCTTCGATCTTTGGGAGCTTGTTTTTGTTCCTATTCCCCGGCCTAAGGTGGGTCCCGCAGATGGGACATCTATGGATCGTGCAGCCTTATGGGATCGGCTCAATTCTAGAGCCAGATCTTTCCTCTTTCTGAGTTTGCAGGATTCTGTCCTTGTTCATGTTCACAGGTTGAAGACTGCAGCGGACGTGTGGAGAAAGCTCGCGTCTCTCTATCAACAGAAGACGTTTGCCCACCGGATATCTCTTGAAAAGAAGTTGCGGATGCTCGCTATTGATGATAGTCCTTCCATGAAGGACCACATCAACAGATTACAGGATATGAGGGATGAACTTGCATCCCTCGGTCGGACGATATCTTCTGAAGACATGGCTATGATTCTTTTGACTCAGCTGCCATCGCCTCAGTTTGATGTCTTCTACACCAGCCTTCTTACATCGAGGACCCGTGAGAAGCTTCTATGGGAGGAGCTATCCCCGCTTGTTTTGGAGCATGACGAGCGACTCAGAGAGGTCAGTGCTAGTGGATCCGACTCCACTAGAGCCTTTGTTGCAGGTTCGGGAGGACAGAAGAAGAAGAAGACGAAGTCAAAGGCTAAGAAGAAGGACAGTTCTTCAGGCTCTGACTCAGATTCAAAGAGACTGAAGTGCCCACACTGTGGGAAAGGGACACATCCCGAGGAGAAATGCTGGAAGAAGTACCCTCACCTTCGTCCGGGAGCGAAGGGTGGATCTACATCGGAACCTTCTTCTACCTCTACACCAACTGTTACCCATGAGTCAGTGTTCCTTCATATCCATGCTTTGGAGGAGGATCCTTCTGCAGTGTCTTCTGCGCAGCCTTGGTTAGTGGACAGTGGTGCTTCGAGTCATATGACTCCCCAAGGTGATTTTTTACAGGATCTCCGTCCATCAAAGGGTTCAGTCATTGTTGGTGACATTTTATCGGTGCCTATTAGTGGTGTTGGCACATTGCCTTTGTTTACCGACCGACCTTCGAGCTCCTTTTCACAAGCCCTACATGTTCCGGATTTGGGCCTTCCCCTCCTCTCAGTTTATGGCCTTACAAGGCTTGGCACACGAGTGATCTTCATCGAGCATGCCGTTGTTATTGAGGATTCTCTTACAGGAGCTGTCTTATCTACAGGTTGGCAGGAGAGCGGGCTTTACAGGCTCCATTCCCCTTCTTTAGTGCAGGGTCCTCCGAGGCAGTCTATTGCTACACCCGTTCCCGCTTATGCACCTTCTATTCCACAAGTTCCTTCCCATCCCCCACCTTCTCCTTCGGTGGTTCCCTCGTACCCCCCATCCCTTTCAGAGGGGGACGATCTCGGTGATGCGGCTGTGGATTCCCTGGCCCCTAGTGTTTTAGAGGGGGATTCCCAGGATCGTGAGGAGCTCCTTCAGCAGCAGTCTACTTCGACGGACTTCATCGACCTTGGCATTCCTCTTGCCACCCCAGGATCCGTTTCTCCCTTGGCCTTCAGCCACATCCAGGATCTGAGAGGGGGTGTTAGCAGTCATGTTTGTCATGCCTTGTCATCTCTTGCCTGTGAGCCTCAGTCTGAGTCAGACGAGGACATTAGGAGCTCTGACATGTCTATCACTTGTTTTGACGGAGGAGGTAGCTCATTCTAGAGCACTCAGATGTGCATTTCCCGGGGCAGTTTCTGCATTCTTCAGCCTGCCTCACCTGCCGGACATTGTCCACCCTTTCCGGGATTTTTCTGAGCATTCCTGGCATTTTTACCAGCATTAAATGCTGGTCAGATCAGATTAAATGCTGGTCGGACATATTTATGGCCTCAAATTTCAGGTCGGCTAGTTTTTGGGTTTTTTGGCTATTTATAGCCATTTCCCACTTAGCAGTCAGTTGTATTATCAACTTCCCTCCTTCTTTGGCAGGTGCACACTCCGACTCCGTCATCTTCCTCCGTCTTCGGTGCTGCCGTCATCATCAGCCTGATCTGGTGCCCTCACCGATGCTTCGGGCTGCGTGCAGGGACTGATCAGTCCATTTCAGTGTATTCAGCATTCATTTCAGTCAGTGCAGATTTTCTTCCTTCATTCTCTGCTTTCTCTCTCCTCTCCTCCGTGTTCGTGTTCTTCTTCCGTTGCGCACTCTCACAAATCAAGGGAGCAATGGATACAAGGGCCTCCCTTCCAAGTTGCTAGTATATATGATGCGGTCATCCCTCACAACTCTCCAATGCCAAAGAGAGTGTGAGAGGAAGGTGAGATGGGGTTGATACACCTCATCCATACAGGTATACAAGCGCATAGGCTCCCGTGAGGGCTTTTCCTAACGCATTGTTCGAAGTTTGGCAAGTTCAAATCCTAAAGCTGGGATTGACATCTCTTTGCTTTTGAGTCTTTGTGCAATGTTATTTTCTTTTGTAGAGTTTCTCTTCTCTCTTGTGTTCACCAATCTATTACAATAGTTTTCTACGCTTCCATCACTAGATCCACTTCTGATAGCATTATGTAAGCTTGTTTTACTTTTACCTCATCAAAGAAATGGTCAACTCAGATCAATCATATTTGCAACATCTCCCATTGTAGCCATCTACTATGGTAGACATTTATGGCAGCTATTACCTCAACTATGCCTCATCACTGTAGCCTTGCCTTATACACATTCTGTTTATGGAGGATGTTTAAATTACCCTCACTATCATTTTCAAACAATTTTTTAAATAAAAGCAAGACCCGTTTGATAGGGCTATTTGAAAGAAGATATCCATAGCCGTGTAGTCTTGGTAGGTTCTTGGACAACCAATAAGCACCCATTGACTGACGTCTTAGCTACTTTGGGATGGTAAGGATGCCTCAATGTCGTGCAACTTTAAATCATCCATGTTAGATAATGTTTCAACTAAATTCTGATGGCCATACACATTACAACTTGCTAATAAATAACCTTTGGCCTCATCTTCATCAAGTGTTCTTTTTAGAACAGCCAATTGTTGTTTAATACCCTTGTACTTGTTCAAGTGACTTGTGAGATCTTTTCAGTTGAACTTCAAAACATAAAGTTGTGTTAGAAGTTTCACCTTAGAGTGCTTGGATTCAGTGCCAAAAACTTTGTTGAGCTCCTCCCATGCTAAGTTTGCACTTGGAATGGCAGCAATCAACCAAATTTGGCTGGCCAACCCGCCATATTTTGTGTTCTCTTGTGCTATTTATAGCACCACTTCAGCCTACCCTCCTCACTTTTGTTTTCAAGTTTTTGTGAGAGAGATCTAGCCGGAGTAGATATAACGACAGCCCTTGAACATCTGCCCTCTTCCTTTCAGCATTCGTTGACTGCTCTTTTCTCTCCCTTTCTGTCATGTTCATTGTCTTTTAGTCTTATCCATACACTTCTACATTCGTTGCACTCTAACATAGCATAGAAGGGTTGATTGTTTGTGGGCAAACCTAATCAAGAGGAGTCTTTGCGACAAAAGTTTGTGTTTAGAGCCTACAGAGGCTTTAAGTGAAAAGGTTTAATGTAGAAAAGAAGCGAGCACTATGCATGGAATCAGAAGGGGATGCCCTTGTTTTCGTATAGGTCATTCCATTTACAATGTCAACCAAAATTGATGCAAAGTTTCAAGCTATTATGGACAGTAAGGTCCCCGTGTTGCCAACTCTTCCTTCAAATCAAAAGCTTGATGGGGAGAATTATCACATTTGGCGCATGATGATGCTTGCCCTCTTGGAGTCTAATGATTTAGTGGAGCTCCTGACCGAGACTATAGACCATCCTACAACCTGTGATACCTCCAAGCTTTTTGCAGATGGCAAAGCTAAGTTGATGAAGATACATGCGCATTGGGAAAAATTGAATGCCCACATCCATTCTTTACTCTCTCTCTCTCTCTCTCTCTCTCTCTCTCTCTCGCACTCCAACTATTATCGCTCACATGAAGCACTTAACCATGGCATGGGAGATATGGCTAGAGCTTGAGCAAATGTACAATTGGACGACCGTGATGAAACGAGTGTCTCTGGAGGTTCAAATGAAGACTTTGAGTCCTAATAAGTCTTCTTCTATGTAGAAGCATGTCAATAAGCTTCGACAATTGCAGATGCAGGTCCAAAATGCAAAGAAGGCAATCACCTCAAAGGACATGGCGATAACTCTTCTTCTCAATTACTGCCCCAATTCAGTGCGTTTTGCTCCCCCATGATTGCTTCAGGGTAGATAGAGACCCTTAAGCAGGAGGAGTTGGTTCCAATGGTCTTGGACCAAAAGGAACAGCTCAAAAGGTCAGAACACTGACATCTTGGATGCAGAAGAATTGCAGTGTGATCGAGATGGGACAGACTGTGATGGAGCATCGACAAACACCTCACTACCTTTGGGCCAGGGCAATGGCCATAGCTGTCCACATCTGTAGTCGATCCCCTATCTATAAAGCTTCTCAACTTAGAAAGCAACACCATACCCCATTCCCTCAACAGTTCGCACATAGAGCTTAGACACCTCTTCAATTGATTCATGTTGATCTTTGTGGGCCAACAACCACTACCGCCTTGAATGGCACATTGTACTCCTTTTTGATAGTGGATTATCATTCTAAATACATGTGGGTATCCTTTCTCATGCATAAGTCCGATCCATTTACATATTTCTTTGCTTGGGCACTTCCAATTCACATAAAAAATAGATGGAAATGTGACTTGCACACCATCTCAAGAATATGCTTTTTGGGCATGAGAGGAGTGTTGAGCTACTAATATTAAGGTTTGCACTCAAACATAATATCGGTACATTAACTAATAACCACTAATTTAGTCTCCCTAATAGCTCCTAAAAGTAATTAATGCTAAATTACCAAAAATAAATGGCTTTAATTTTCACATTTTTATATACCCCCAAACCTCTATAAATAGGAGTCTTCTTTGTGCATCCTTATTTCCTTATTCCAGCCAGCTACAATCAGCTCTCTCACTCTACTACTACTACCCACACCCCTTCCAAAGTACAATGTCAATGCAAGGAGTCTGCTTGGAGTATTGCCCTGCTGTCTAGTACTGATGTCCACTAAGGCAACCTGTTTTGGAGACTCTACAGCTGCATTTGCTGGTTCTACTAGCTGCCCTATTGCATACAAGTTCCCTCTCCAGTTGCAGCCTATTTGCTGATCAGTCCAACTACCATGTCATCAGATTTACCTGCCCTTGATTGCTATCTAGGCCGCCCAGCATCTGCCACACCTCCTCCTGCTGCCAACTTCATCAGAGGATCTGCATTTAGCCACTAGTGGTCACCTCGGAGCTGCAACAGCTACATTTTCTGCTTGACCAGACCATCTTGCTGGTTGCTGCTTATTGGAGCTGCAAGTATATACAGGTGCTAACATCATCATTCCAATCTGTGTTTTGATGTTGATCGGTCTTCTACACTACTACCACATCATTTGGAGGTCACTCAACCCTGTTGCTGCTGCATTTTTGGGATCTGTTTGAATACATTACACTTAAACACACACTCCAGACACCTCTTCCCCGGCCCTACAGGCATAGAGGTTCGAGGCCCACTAATCATATCATCTTCATATCATTGTTCGTTCATTAGCATTCAGCATTCTACAGATTGTGGTCTCTGTGTTGTCAAACACTTTTGAGTTTCTATGCTTGCCATACCAATTCATTACAGGTTGAAGGTGTGACTACAGTTTCCCTGGGCTTGTCAAGCAATGTAATGCTGGACAATGCTGAACATACAAGTACTACCTTTATTCAGTCCACACACTTAATATGTCTATTGCAGGTTGGCTCGCAAACAACAGAGCTTCAAGTCAATCGGAGTTGTGGCCTAGACATGGCTTGCTTCAAATGTGAATCAAAGGGTATCAAGGCCTAACCATTGCTTGTAAAAATGTCTTCTAGGGGGAACATGGCTGCATTTTGAGCTAGCATATAGCCAGGGCTAGCTTGGTTACTCAAGAATGCAAACATAGTCAATCTCCCACATTTGCACAACCATATATATTTCTATATTTCATTACGCTAACCTGACCCCTTTCACGCTTCCCCTTAGTCATTTAACAGCTACCTTTTCAAGGTATGATGTGGTTAGAATCCAAGATAAGCTAGGAAAACCTTGTGTGCCACAATGTTGGGAGTCATCAGGGAACACTCCATAATACAATTAGCTATGAAACGAAAGCTAGTGAATCGGCCCTAACATGCCCATTTCACTATTCATGGCCTCACGTATTATTGCCCAGGGTTTTTGAAATATAAGGTTTTGGGGTTTCATAAAAGTTTCATAAAACGTTGGAAATGGGTTTCATTTGAGATGGAATAGGCTATGGAACTTACACAGATATAGTATGTGACTCATGTAACATAGCTAGCTCAGATTGATCATGATTCGTGATTCAACATGATGTCGATATTCATATGCATGATCAATGATTATGAATGTAGAAGAAGTATAGATGGACATTCACTCAAATGAAATCATTGCAATCAAAGCCGATGATTAATCCAGTTTGGCCTCTAGAATGAATCCATGACAAATGTTCATTGCAAAAGTTCTAAAACATTTTTCATGATAGAGCTTTTTTTGGAAGGTTTTAAATATGTGTTTGGTACATTTTATAAAACACCTGAAACAAGTTTCCTAACCTTATGAAAGGGGTTTCTTGCCAACTATGGCTCATATGGCATGATTCAATCAAGACTCAAGAGTCATGGAGGGCCAGTACCTTGTCTGGAGAGCTGTGCCACCACAGTAAAGGGTTTGTGATCAGCTTTACCCATGCATCCAGCTGCCCTCCTGCCTTTACGTAGCAAGTCAAAACAACTTCATCATTCCATATGGGAGGTCAGGAGAAATCAGAAAAAAAGATGAAGAAACAGAAGGCGTGCTAGCATGAAAGCAAAAGGACCATACGAGATACAGAAGAGAAGCAAGCTTTCTCATACCTTGTGGATTGAGCCCGGCGCCATTGAGGGACTCTAGGCATTGTCTGACGCTCCCCCTAAAATTCACAAATGTCTGTGGAGACGCAGCCCTCTTGATGGCTGCGCACAGCTTCTCCATCTTCCCCACCTCTTAAGCACAGCTTGTCGTCATATAACACAGCTCTGTCGAGCCATGCTTCTCACAATGATAGGTTTTTACCATCACATTTAACGTCTTAATTTGATTTTTGTTTAATACAGGGATCATCAATTATCACTTTATTATTAATTAATCACTTTATTATTAATTTTATTATCACTTTTTTAAAATATAGGGATAAGGAATTATCACTTTCACAACTACTTCTAGTATGCTGTTTTTGTTCATGCAATTATTATGCATTGCGGCCCTGTCTATTGATGGTGATGGGGTTGGGAGTGTTGATGAGTTGTGGGAGATCAAAGGTTCAAAACCCGCACTTGGGCGGCATTGAGATGCCTCGACTTTGGTGAAAGATGGGTGTTATGGTATATTGTTAGCCTTGCACTAAGGTGATGCTTAGGGAATGGTGAGGGTGGGAATCGCATGCTGCATGGCTTTGAAACATTAGTGCAATCAAGAATAATATGTGGTAACTTTTTTTCTTTTTTCTCCCTTTTGCAAATGCCTTTTTCTTCTTTTTTTCATTATGTATGCAAATAATATATTAAATAAAATAAAATAACAATAGTATTTATAGTGTTACTTAAGCATGTCTCAAGTGAC
This sequence comes from Lygodium microphyllum, assembly GCF_053477565.2. Taxonomy (NCBI): domain Eukaryota; kingdom Viridiplantae; phylum Streptophyta; class Polypodiopsida; order Schizaeales; family Lygodiaceae; genus Lygodium; species Lygodium microphyllum. The sequence continues at coordinate 82,914,897 of NC_141154.1, read as the reverse complement.
ACCTTCATGCTTTAGATAGACTTCTATGGAAGGCTTTGTACGCCCTATCACTCCCCCCCTTTCAAAGCAGTTAGAACTTCCCCTAACATTGTGCCAGGAATTACTCGATCATGGAGGCACTTTTTCTTTCCCGAAGAGCCTATCATTCCAAAGTTTCCAAGTCCAAGAGATTATCACAACTCTAACAACATTCCATAGCTTCATAGTTTCTTTATCCTTAGCCCTCTCTCCCCAAAAGCACCAACTTACTCTCTGACTTTCTTGAAAACCCCCCTTGCCTAATCTACCCCGGTAGTTATGTCCACATCTTTTTACCTCCTTGCAATCCCAAAATAGATGCATGACACTTTCTTCTTTCCTTCTACAAAATATACACAACATTGACACTTCCATAGTCTTCCCAATCCTTCTCTTTAGTCAACAACTTGTTCATCACCACTTTCCATAGCATGAAGTTCAACTTCTTTAATGGCATGGCCCTTCATGCTCCTCTAATCCTCCTCAACCATGTCCTCTTGTTGGATCTAGGATACCACTTCCTCTAATAGGATATTGTCTTTCCTATGTGGCTTGAATCTTTCCTACATAATCCTTCCTTCTTTTGTACCTCCACAAAACCTTTCTCATAGTTGATTTCGTACTCTTTCTTATATTGCCATCATACACAACTTTGGCCATTGCCCAATCCTATTCAATATTGCTCATCACCAATTGTAGATGAATGTTCTAACCATCGATGATTTGGTATTGAGTCTTGATTTCCTCCAAATTGACAAAATCCAGAGAGTTAGGATTCCACAAATCCCCCATATCAAAAGCCCTTCAGTTGCAATATTCTTTATCAACTATGGATTGTCAACAATAGGCCTTAAAGGTGGGCTAAAAGCAAACTTGCAACCCTAGATAACCTATAGCAATAAAGAATCACCCCTACAATCTTGTGCCTTGACCCAATGCCTTCTAGCATTCCTTGATGCAAGCCTCTATGCTACCTATGATTCTTGAATCTTTTTTTTCCTACCTCAAGGGTAATACATGAACCCAATTAAGGCCCTCCATTTTGGCCTTCTTCATCTTGAACTTTGCAAGCCAAGCTTTAATCAGCATTGCCCTTGTATGTGAGCAGTCAATTCTTCTAAAAAGTGCAAACAACAACATTTGCGACTTTTGCATGAGCTTGGGTACCGTAAGCCCTCCTCCCTTATGTGCCATGATCACACTCCATGCTATTAATCTCTTGCCTCTTCTTCATGCTTGTTGATTCCATAGGACGGCTAAAAATTCCCTCTCAATCCTTGTTCAAATGCTTCCATTGAAACTCGGTATCATAGCTAAAAAGACTATCACAAAGGCAAGCATACTCTTAAGCATAACTAGTCACCCTTGGAAATTGAGAGCCTAACTTCTTTAATAAGTCTTTAACCTTCTTCTCCATCCATTCATATATTTACTTCATGGTGATGGCTATGCCTAGTAGGCATCCCAAATACCAAAAAACTTGCCCCAGTTATACCATTTTAAAGCCCAATTGCCTTAGTCATCATGTTGGCTTTTCTAAACCCACAAAAAACAAACAAACTATGTCTTGCTCGCACTAATCCCAAAACTTGAAAAGCCCTGAAAATTGGTTGTTTATCACCATCAATGCATCAAATTTTGCATTTCCACTTGCACTACATTAAAGTTATCATTGGCAATTAATTGGGTGATGAAGTGTTGTCCTTACAACTACTACTATCCTTTCAATATTGTTTGCTACATTTTTTAATCCAAGTTCCTAAGTAGAGGGTCAATAATAAGAGCAAACAATAGCATGGCATTAGGAAATTCTTGCCTAACCAACTTCTTTAGCTCAAAAGGCACAAAGCACAAACCATTAACATAGACAATTGCTAAGGTATTAGGAAATAGAGCCTTTATCATTTTTAGAAATCAATCAAGAGAGACCACATTTTGTAGCTCTTCAATCAAGAGAAACCTTTTTAATAACAATGCCTCTTGATTATGATTTTTCTATTCTTGATTGCCAAAAACAAATTTAGCTTCTACTTAGAATTGACAAACATTGCTAATTTTGAGCCCACTGTTATGGAAAGGTGGTTGGTAAAGGCTCTTGTTATTTCAACAACCTCCCTTATCACCATTCCTTCCCTATCTTCTATCATTGTGATGAGCTTCTGCTACTTCTTTTGCTTCAGAGAGTTGAAGAAATAATTGGTAGAAGCGTCACCCATAAGGTACAACTTACCCTTCAATTGTATTTTTGTGACTTCAACTTTATGTTTTTGCAAACCCTCAATGTAATGCTCCACCTCTTTGAGAAGATGATGTAGCACCCCATCAGCAAGATAGTTAATGAGAGTTAGAAGAAAATATTCCATGCATCTTTAACTATTATTGTGTATCCCTCTTCAAATTCTAGCGTGATCTTTAACATACTATTATACAATCTATGATGGTAGTTGTGCACTTTAGCCAATTTTGCACTTGATTAGACAATGGGTTGTTGATCCTCTTCCAAGTGCACTTAAACTATTGGCAAAACCCCTCTTTTTCCAAGAAAGAGGTGCTAAACCTAAATAGCAATAGACCTTTGTCTCATTCTCTATCCCAACAAAATCTAATCATGCATACTAGACTAGCATATGGTCCAAGGAGGATACCTTGACAAACATCATCAACTAGTTGTTTAGATTTATCTACCATGCACCGTGATTCAAGTAGATTCTATCCAATCTTGCAACCCTCTAAGAGCCACCAGCCTACTGAAACTACCAAATGAAGGGAAGCATTGCAAAAACATCGAACATCACTGTCATGTCAATCAGCTCTTGTTTGATTGACAAATCATGCCATATCTCCCTTTCTTGCACTAACATATTTCCCCTCCCATGCAAGTGGTCAAACACAAGGAGTGTCATATTCCAATCCCCTAAAAGGATTGTATTGTCCTCTACCACCACTCTATTTAGTTGTTCCCAAAAGACAACCCAGAACGAAAAACAATTTGGACCTTACATTGGCATGGTCACAACTTTTTCTTCCCCCATCATAATGCATCTCACCACTACACTCCCATCTCCTCTATTCCATACTTCCTATTGTCCCTTATTAGCAACTCCATGGCAACAACAATCTCTATATAATATGTATCATTTAAATAATAATCTTTGCACATCTTCCTTAACAAGCTTAACCTCCTACAATGCTACTATGTTTGGCTTCCTTTTTCTCAACACATTGAATGGCATAAATCCTTCGCGGATGGGCTCTCCAAGCCTTTGATGTTCCAAATTATCATAGTAATGTTACTTATCATTTTGTCTTTGCTCATAAATGAAGCCTCCATCATCATAACCTTCATGCTCCCTTTAACAATGACAAAGTAATCCATATTAACAAGAGGTTTACGAGCAAGCTTCATAAGAGATACCATCTAATTTTTACCTCCATTAGACTCCATGGATTTGGGCAATTTGACTATCTTTGTTGTGGATCTAGTTTGGGTTTTTCTAATTTCCTTGATGATTAGCCTTCTTCGTAGGCTCCGCTTCGTGAGGGGTATTTACTTCCTTGGCCTTGCCCTTCTCACATTCAATTTCTTCCTTCTTCCCTACTTGTATTGTTGGATGCTCCTTCTTTTCTCCCTGAGCTATACCATTGGTTTACTACCATGCTTCTTTTGCTCCCCCTACTTCAAACAGTCTTTATAAAAATGCCCCCTTCCCTATAGACAAAGCAAGTGTCAAACAAGGTAGAGTAGAAAAAATCTAGCATCAACCAATAACTCAATCTTATAAGGATGAAATAGCTCAAGGATCTCCAAAATATTCTCTCTTCTATCCCTAGCCTTTTTTTGGACATAAGCTCTATTGGTTGAGATAGTAGCATGCATTTATAGCACTTTGCTAAGGGTTTTTGCCAACACACTGATCTCTCCATCAAGCCACATAGGCAATCCTAGACAAGTGACCCAAACTAAGCACTCATGTTGTAGGACCTCTTCAATCACAAAACCAATAGCATTTCAGAGTTGGCATGGGTGTCCCCCCCTATTTCGTAACCATGAAGCATGCAAGTGACTTTGCGGTCAATGCATCCTTGGTCCCAATAACAAAACCAAAATGTTGGGCAACACACACCCAATGTATTTGGGACTTTTGGATGCACTCCTATTATTTCAAGAGCCTTGACCACTTAATTGGCAACTACCTCACTAGCTGCTTGCACATGAACACAATATTTATTTCTAGTGAATATACAAAGCATATATTCAATGATGAAGGATGCTCATAGCACACTCGCTGGTATATGGTACAGAAGCTGTTTTTCCTGTTGAACTGGAATTACCCTCTTTGAGAGTGGCTATCAAAGAGCGTTTGGGGGATGATGATTCACTGCAACGCCGTCTCCTGCACCTGGAGTGTTCGGACGAAATTCGTAGGATGGCTCTCCAGTGCATGGAAGCCACACAAGCTCGACGCAAGGCTTACCATGACAGCTTCATCAAGCACAAGGCGTTCAAAGAAGGTGATTTGGTCCTAGCCTATGATTCACAATTTGGCAAGTTTCCTGGCAAGCTCCAACAGCGGTGGATGGGCCCCTATAAGGTACTTGCCGTCAACCCTAATGGCTCTGTCCAAGTGCAGATAGTTGATGCCTCTGATGATCCCTTTTTGATTAATGGATATCGCCTGAAGACTTGCTCTGTTTGGCCATCCGTTTGGGGATGCTAGGCGGCGCTAAAATAGAGTTGAGTCCCAATGGCTTCAAAGATAGCTCTCCAGAAGTGTGATGTGAAAAGAGAGTCAGGATCACTAATGATTCTTCTGGGCAGCCCATGTAGCTTGAATATCTCCTTGATAAACAACCTTGCAATGTCTAGTCCTTTTCTCACATGACCGATATGTTTTGTTTTGTTTTTTTTTTTTTGTTTCTTTCTTTCTTTTCTTTTCTTTTTTTTTTTCGAATTGAGCAAGGGAATGGTAGAACTACCATTTGTCAGAACCAACCTCGCCACTGTCGCTGCTGGAAAATAGAGGATAAGAGATCAAGGCTGGAAGGGGGGTTTGAGGGGACAGAGGGTTGCGTCCATTTCATCAGGAGTGACTGAAGAACGGCTATCAGAAGTAGAATTTGACTTGTACATAGGGGGCCTCTTCTCTTCACGCTAATGAGGAGATGGACGAGAAAGTGTTGGCATTTCTTTCTTTTTGGAGTCTACCTTATCTTTCCACATGACTTACCATTGGCCTTACCCTTACTCTTAGTTGAGGATTTTAATGGAGGGGAGTCGGGGTCAACACAAGTATGCATGCATTATGCATCTATGTATGTATCCATGTATGCATGCATTATACATCTATGTATGTATTGTGTATTGGCTATTCTGACGAAGAAGGTCACAAGCATTACAATTCTTTGAGTAAGATATACCCCTATTAGTAGGTGCCAATTTTGGTGATGGGACATACAATAGAACAATATTTTCTCTTCACTTGCATACTCTAAATAAAATCAAGATGTGCATGTGCAAGCATCTATTTTTATTTGCCTTGACGATGCTCCTCCAGAGCCCCGTGTCAGGCTTCTGTTGATGCTTTGCAACTACTTCTTATAATGTCTATATTGTTAAACAATGATATCATGCGAGTGAATTCTTCAACACTTTCACTTTTAATGCATCTAAGATATCTCCTTTGTCATGTGGTAGCTACAAAGGTGCTTGTGTACTTTCCAACTACCTCTAGAGACTTTTGATGAAGAAATGAACCCTTTCCTCTCTCTATATATGTCAATTTTATGTAGTTCTAGTCTCTAGAATGCTTTAGTGCGTGTTTTGATAGCTTCCAATAAACTCTCTATTTAGTACAAAGTATGCAAAGGATTGTGGACCAAAAAATAAGGCCATCTTCACCTCATGGATATCAACAATGCAAATCCCATGCCCTCCATTCAAATAATCAAACTTCGATAACAATCTAAAGTTTTGCTATGTGGAGGAGGAATGAGGCACACCATCTCTATTTCTTAGCATGCAACTTAACAATATCCATGTTTGCAGTAATATTTTCTACAAACAATTACTAGGCAATTGGGCCCTTGAGGTGTTCATATAAAAATCCCTTAGCAAAAGGATTTTGTGACCTCCATGTGCAGTTCCCTAATGGCTCTTAATAAAGAGAAGTGAGATAGCACCATTGCTTCCAGTAAACTCTATATTTAGTCCAAGTCCACAAAGAATTGTGGACCAAAAAAGAAGCTTTCTTCTCATGCATATCAGCAATGCAAATGTCATGCCCTCCATTCTAATCAACAACCCTCAATAATCATCAAGAGTTTTGCTATGCGGAGGAGGAATGAGACACACTCCATCTCTGCCTCTAAATAAAATCAAGCTGTGCACATGCAAGCATCTATTTTTATTTGCCTTGATGGTGCTCCTCCAGAACCATGTGTAACGCTTCGGTTGATGCTTTGCAACTGTCAAGATTCTGGGAGAGAAGGAAGGAGTCTCACTTGTAGCTTTCTTGCTTGCACAATGGGGGAATACACACACAGGTGGAGGCTGAAAACAGTTTTCCTCTACTTAGCTGTGTAAGCAAAAAAGAACTCTTATACAAAGAAATAGAAGAACCCTATATATGGGTCTCAAACCAAACTCAACTAACTAAGGTGGCATACTAACTGAACCACGAACTAGAGTAGATAAGGATAGCTGTCATCTAGCTATTATTTATGGGCAGTGTACCAACCGCATCTGCAACTAACAAGTCGGTGACATAAATGCACAACGGTCACCCTGGCATATCACAAGTGGAGCTCGATATCTCAACACTCCCCCTCGAGCTCAATCCCAATTCCTGCACACCAAGCAGGTCTCTGAACTTGCGCAGCTTCTCTGCGCCCAATGCCTTCGTTAATATGTCAGCTACCTGATCCTCTGTGCTGACATAAACTAGATCAATAAGACCTAGTAAAACCCTCTCCCGCACATAGTGATAATGCACCTCAATGTGCTTTGTTCTAGCATGATAGACTGGGTTATTTGCCAAGTATATACTGCTCACGTTGTCACAATAAATGACAACTGGCCCATCTGTAGGCTAATGCATATCATAAAGTAGCTTATGCAACCAAGCTACCTCACATGCAGCCATTGCTGCACCCCTGTACTCAGCCTCTGTGCTCGACAAGGCAACTGTAGGCTATTTCTTGCTGCTCCAAGTGACTGCAGCACTTCCAAAAGAGAACACATATCCACTGGTAGATCGTCTATCAGAAATACTACTAGCCTAATCAGCATCAGTGTATCCATGCAACTGTATCTGAACCCCAGTCTCATAAAGTAGTCCATACTGCAATGTGGACTTCACATACCTGAGTATGCGTCTAGCTGCATCCAAATGCATAAACTGGCTTACCAAACCAACAGCATAGCTCAAATCTGGCCTGGTAATAGTCATATAAATCAAACTTCCTACTATGCGTCTGTACATAGTAGGGTCTTCCAGAAGCTCACCTGCATCTGCGCTCAGCTTCACATTCTGCTCCAAAGGAACTGAAATAGGCTTACAGCCTGTCATCCCATATTTGGACAGCATGTCCAATCTATATTACCTATGCAAGAGCCGTATCCCACTTGGTGATCTAATCACCTCAATGCCCAAGAAATAACGCAGCTCTCCCAAATCCTTCATCTCAAACTTCTGCTTCGATAGCATTTTCACATGAAGGATATCTTCATCACTGTCACCTGTCATAATCAAATCATCAACATAAATGACAAATAGCATAATTCCTTTCTCTGTTTTTCTCACATAAAGTGAGAAATCTGCCTTGGAAATCTGAAAGCCAATAGTGACAAGATACTGTCCTATCTTGTTAGACCATGCTCTAGGTGCTTGCTTCAAGCCATACAAGGCTTTCTTCAACCTGCAAATAAACTCAAGATGAGCAGCATGCACATAACCTGGTGGCTGCTCCATATAGACCTCTTCTTGCAAATCACCATGCAAGAAGGCATTCTTTACATCCATTTGATCTAAAGACCATCCCTTTGATGCAGCCATAGCAATGACTGCTCTTACGATTGCCATCCTTGCAACCGGACTGAATGTTTCTTCATAATCAATGCCATACGTTTGTGCATACCCCGTGACTACTAATCTTGCCTTGTATCTGTTCACAGAACCATCTGCATTGTGCTTCACCTTATAAACCCACTTACAACCAATTGCATTCTTATCTTTAGGCAAAGGTACCAATTTCCATGTAGCATTTGGTTCCAAAGCATCCATTTCTTCATCCATGGCTTTCGTCCCATTTTTCTTTTCCCATGGCTTGCTCAAAAGACGTGGGTTCTGGTTCCTGTATCACTTTTTGACTATATAGGCATAGTGAATGGCTGTAAATCCATCATATTTCAGCCTATCCACAGGATACCTAGCTCTGGTAGACCTGCGCAAAGTAGGCTCACTTCCAGATGCTCTCAAAACATCCCTGGTCTTCCTTACTCCAGGTGTAACAACAGAAGGAATACCCAACTCATCATCAATGCTCTGTTCTGAGCCACTGGATTCACCATCCACATAAGAGTGACCTGCATTCACATCAAGCATGGGCTGATCTACCTTCTCTTTTCCTTTTCGTGAAACCTGCATACCACTATCTGCATTGTTTTGAGGAGATTCTCCTGATCTCAATCTGCCTGTCCATGGTGAAGAATGTGAACCACTGCTAGAGGATACTCCAGGTCCACTAGTATTTTGTGACTGCTACTGTGAAATCTGTGCAGCATTCCCATTTTGTGCATCTACATCATCAATCACATTTACTGGTTTATACCAGCTACTCATCTCATAAAAAATAATATCTCTGCTCACTGTAAACTTACGAGTAGAAGGGTTATAGCATCTATACCCTTTCTCTGTGCAAAGAGTAGCCAATAAAGATGCACTTCTCAGATTTTGGATCCAACTTGGATCTCAAATCATCTGGTACATAAACATAGGCAATGCAACCAAAAATTTTCAAATGAGAAATATCTGGTTTCCTACTAGTATACCTCTTCTCTGGAGTCATCCCATGTATTACTGCAATGGGAGTCCTGTTCATTATGTAGATTGCTGTAGCAACTGCTTCAGCCCAGTAAAAATCAGGCAAGTCTTTTTCGTTGAGCATGGCACGAGATACCTCTCCAATATGTCTGTTTTTCCTTTCTGCAATTCCATTTTATTGTGGGGTATGACTGCATGAATATTGCTGCTTTATGCCATGCCTGTAGGAACCTTGCAAACTCATTTGAGAGGTACTCTCCCCCTCCATCTGACCTTAGGCATTTTATTTGCAGGCCTATTTCTTTTTCAACCATAGCTTTAAGAGTTTTGAAATGCCCAAAAACTTCACTTTTCTTTTTCATAAAATACACCCAAACTTTTTTGCTATAGTCATCAATAAAAGTGACAAAATCATGACAGCCCCCAAAAGATGTAGCTTTAGTAGTCCACACATCAGAGTGGATTAATTCCAGTGGCTTCTTACTCTCTTGAACATGTCTAGGAAATGGTTTTCTTGCCTGTTTTCCAACCTAACAGGCTTCACATACCTTATGCATTTCTACAACCTTGAATTTAGGCAATCCTGCAACAATATTTTGGGCTTGCATTAATTTAAGTCGCTGTACATTAACATGACCAATGCATTTATGCTAGATATCAATATCTGCGACTACACTGGTCCCATGTGCAAACATTGCTGCACTCAATTCAGGCATGTCTGCTTCCAACATAAACATTCTGCCTTTCTTATTTCCTTTTGCTATCAAGTGACCATTATTTTTCATATCCTCAACAGAGCATCCATGAGAATTAAATCTGACCTGCAAGCCCTGCTCAACCATTTGACCAACAGAAACCAGGTTCTTGGTGATATTCGAGACATGAAATACATCCGACATGTATTTCTTTTTCCTATCCTGCATAGACAAAGAAATTTTTCCAATCTGCACAATAAGATGTGCAGTGCAGTATCATCACCCGTCTCCACAAATCCTGGTTTTTCCATTTTCCTTGTATCCTGCATCCATTCTGCATGACTTGTCATGTGGTTTGATGCACCTGAGTCAACATACCACACATCGTTGCTTTCTTCTACACTTGTCATAGAATTGGTCATGTGCTACACCATAAACAAATGCTCATTTTTGTCATCACCCTGTCTACTAGAAGATGCATAATTTCCTTGTTGCAATTTTCCATTCATGATATCATTCTGCTTTTTATAGCAGTCTTTAGCCATATCTGTGAAAGAGAATCAGACGCCATTACAGAACACTGCAAAAAATTCTGTCACTGCAAAGAACACAACTTCAGCCTCACAAGGGCAAATCTGCAAAACTAACGAAAGTGGTATTTGACCACACAGTCACTTCCTAGTGACGATTTTGCATCAACAGGTAACAAGGATGATTCTGTAACTCCCAATGTCTCTGCGCACAAGCATACGATGCAATTTCTACAGTAACTTTTCACCAACCTGTAGAACAGTGGTTGCACAGCATAAAACATGGCCTTTTCCTGAGTGCGTGCAGAAAACTTCCACCTCCAAAACAGGCCCCGAAATGGCCTCAAATAAAAAAAAAGCAGAGCAATCAAGGGCTAAAGCCCTCACCCGCAGCATATACTGCCCTCTTGCTACACCGCGAAGGGCGTCTCAATCTGAGACAATGCACTCTTGCACTTTTCGGATGTGCTACCTACAGAGACTTGCTCCCAAAGCAGAAAAATGGAAGCAACACCGGTCCTCTTACCAGAACACCGCGAACTTGGTTTGCTTTCTTGAGCTCCTTACCATGAACAAGGCTCTGATACTATGTCAAGATTGTGGGAGAGAAGGAAGGAGTCTCACTTGTAGCTTTCTTGCTTGCACAATGGGGGAATACACACACAGGTGGAGGCTGAAAACAGTTTTCCTCTTTTTAGTTGTGTAAGCCAAAAAGAACTCTCATACAAAGAAATAGAAGAACCCTATATATGGGTCTCAAACCAAACTCAACTAACTAAGGTCGCATACTAACTGAACCACGAACTAGAGTAGATAAGGATAGCTGTCATCTAGCTATTATTCATGGGCGGTGTACCAACCACATCTACAATTAACAAGTTGGTGACATAAGGAGCTCGATATCTCAACAGCAACTACATCTTATAATGTCTATATCATCAATGATAGCATATGAGAGAATTCTTCAACATTTTCACTTCTAATGCATCTAAGCTATCTCCTTTGTCATGTGCCAACTACAATGATTCTTATGTACTTTCCAACTACCTCTAGAGACTTTTGATGAGAAAATGAGCCCTTTCCTCTCTCTATATATGTCAGTTTTATGTAGTTCTAGTGTCTAGAATGCTTTAGTGTGTGTTTTGATAGCTTCCAATAAGCTCTCTATTTAGTCCAAGTATGCAAAGGATTGTGGACCAAAAATAAGGCCATCTTCACCTCATGCATATCAACAATGCAAACCTCGTGCCCTCCATTCAAATCATCAACCCTCAATAACTATCAAAAGCTTTGCTATGTGGAGGAGGAATGAGGCACACTCCATCTCTATTTCTTGGCATGCAACTTAACAATATCCATGTTTCCAGTAATACTTTCTACAAACAATGACTAGTCAATTGGGCCCTTGAGGTGTTCATATAAAAAGCCCTTAGCAAAAGGACTTTGTGACCTCCATGACGTAGTTCCCTAATGGCTCTTGATAAACTAAAGTGAGATAGAACCATTGCTTCCAATAAACTTTGTATTTAGTCCAAGTCCACAAAGAATTGTGGATCAAAAAAGAATGCCTTCTTCTCATGCATATTAGCAATGCAAATGTCATGCCCTCCATTCGAATCAACAACCCTCAATAATCATCAAGAGTTTTGCTATGTGGAGGAGGAATGAGACACACTCCATCTCTACCTCTTGGCATGCAACTTAACAATATCCATGCTCGCAATAATACTTTTTGCAAACAATGTCCCAATCATCTGGGCCCTTAAGATGTTCATATAAAAGTCCCTTGACATAGGATTTTGTGACCTCCCTGTCGTAGTTCCGTGAGGGCTCATGATAAACTAAAGTGAATAATGTGTAAAATTTTGGTGAATGCTTCGCCTTAACATCCTTGCACTTCACTTTGTTACAAATCCAAAAAATTAGTTAGAGGCCATGAAGTCATCCTCTCAATAAGCTATATTGCATCCTTCCTCAAGTCCAAAAGGCCATACACCTCATGGGCCTAGGTTTTCATTACTTTTGTTCAAACACCAATTCAACTTTCCTACAATGTTAAGGGAGAACAATCCATGAGCAAAATGTAATAATAAAGTAATAAAATAACAATCACATATGCATGCAACACATCAAACAACATATAAGCAGGCATGCACTCAACAATATAATCATGTAATCGCAATTGTAAAACATAATTAATGACGTACCTCTATGTTCAAGGTGTTTGAATCTACCATCGCATTGTGTTTCTACTTCTTTGAAGCACTAGCTAGTGAGGATGGAGATTTTGAATTGTTTGTCTTCTTCATATTAGGGCTATTAGACTCAATATCAAATGATGGAATGGATATTGGTGATGTCAATGGGGAAGGAGAGAAAGTTGGAGATATCTTTTGACCTCTAAATGAACTCTAGGGGGCATTCTTCCCTTTTCTATCCTTGTTATTCTACTATACTATAGACCTCCTCTTTCTCACCGAGCTTGCACATGGTTGTAGCTTCATGATCCTGGCCATGATGTCCATTTTCTAGTACCACTACTTTGAACTATCAAGAGCTAATGCATTGACACAAAAGTGATTATAGTTTTTTGAGTATTATAAAAAAGTTTTTCTCTTTTTGAATATTATATGATTTCTCAATATTCCCTCTTGTAATATTGAAATATTTTTCTCATTAAAAAAAGAGCATTTCTCTTTTCCAAGAGTCACTAGGTACTAGGTAAATAAACCCCCTTGTCATGACCCCAAAAATAGACAGCAAGTGTGACATCTAAACATGCATACATCCAAAGATAGAGAGATAGTGAAGAACACCATCTCCACCTAAACATGCATACATCCATTCACATGACAAGAGCACTAGGTAAACATAAGATTGGAATGATCATGAATATATGTGAAGGATAAAATCAAGCCAATTGCATAATCAATAAGACATCAAATCAAACCTAGTTGCTATAAAAGCAAAGGTAATAAATAATCATTTGATATACAAGGTAAAGTGTCTTCTTTAGGTGCTCCATGCCTAGATTATTCAAGCCCTTCACACTATTATTCTTTTGGTGCTTCACATTAAGGTTCAAAGGACCTATGTTGATAATAGCCCCTTGAGGAGGACTTCCCATGCTAATGCACGTTTCATGTTGCAAGAAGGCTCATAGATGGTTGAGTCACAAAGAAGCCAACCATGTAAGCTATATGTATGTGCATTAACCTAGTCTCATAAGCTTATCATTTTTCTCTTCCCTATCTTTTGTTCTCTCTCTTGTCTCTTCTTCCATCATTTGAATGTCCAATGCATGATAGCCCATGATCAATGCCATGGCAACAAATTTAATCGGCCATTCTTATTGTTCTAGACTTGGGGGTTAAAATTACATACACATGTAGATTAAATAACTATTGTACTGCCAAAGCCCAGACCACTCAATGTCACAACTCAATTAATTGAGAGCATATTGTTGAAAAAGTAAATTAGAAAAGTATACATTAATAAGAAGTTGGCACAAAATCAAAAATTACCTTTAAAAGGCTAGGTGCTTAGCCAAGTATGTCTATTACTTGAAAGTTATTAAATAGTTGCTAATTAGCCAAGCATATCTATGAATAGCTAAGCATACTTACCTCCAAAATAATAGTGCCTAGTTCTAGCATAGCCACACATGTCCATAAAAGTGAAAGAAGGTTATTAAGCACATGTTAAGAGGCTTCCATGGGTCCACCCAAGGTGACAAGAGCATCATGTGAAGGTTGGACTATCATAAATAGTCTAGCTGATGATCCTCTTGTTTGCCATTGTGCATCAATGTTTACATTAGGCCTACTATTATTGCCAAGCTACCATGTAGCTCTCTCATAATAGCTACAAGACTTATAAATCCTAAAAAATTTTACTTAAAATTTGGCAAACCTCACCCATGCCTTAACATTGGCAAGCACTCAACATATTTGTTGTAGATCATCTTAGAAGATTGAATTGATCCATTGTATTTGAGCTCGATTTGTATGTAAGAAGACCAGCCATGGTTATCACAATGAGTGGCCATTAAAATGACACTCCATGATGCACTATTTTAAGGTTTTACAAAATAAAAAATATAAAAACATTTACAAGGCTCAATTTTTAACTCACCTTAAGCTCATAATTAATTTGTATCGTAGGTTTATGTGGCTTTTAAAATCCATGTTTTGTGCAAAATTTTCACTAAAGTGGAGAAGGTGCATTTTTTTTTTTGGGATTTCACCTTATTGTCCCCTTTAACCTTAGGGCATTTTGACTACTACTAGGGAAACATCCTTCCCTAGATTGTCATCCCTAAGACACAATGTTTTGGTTCTTGTAACATGATGCAACATGTGGGTCTTGACTACCCAATAGATATTAAAGGGGCTCATCTAAGGTAGTGTGAAGGCAACAAATCTCTGTGTGTGTGTGAAACATTGCACCAGTTTCTTCTTCTTGTCTTGAAACACTCCCCTCCTCACACCATCCACCTTATTTTTTATCTCCTCTCATCTTTGTTATGTGTAATGTCCCCATTGCTTAGTTCACCTTAATAAACAATGTGCATGCATATTCTATTAAAATAAAGGAAGTTGCAAAAAATATCCACTTCAAAAACAAGTTATTTTATGTTGAAAAAGTAAACTATTATGAAAAGTTGTCATATTTGCACACCTACATATCATCAAACATGTGCGTGCTTTAAAAAACTAAACAATATTATTTAATATGATAGAGGCTTTACATTTAAAAATAGTGCTAACCATGTTCCAAAAAGGAGAAAATTGTTATTGTTAATAAGGTTTTATATACCAATTCAGAAGTGGAAGTACTTGAGAAAACCTCCCAAGACAAGCTTATTAAAACTATATTTGTAGTATAAAACAACAATAAGGACTACCTTATTGGAACAATCACTTGGCAATTATGTGCATTTGAGTGATGCCACTATTGGGATGGGTGATATACCTCGAAGTTTTTCCTACAAGTGATCCATGGCTTCTTGTGCATAGCTAATGGCACCAATAAAGCCTTTGTAGCTAAGTATGCCTTAGTCATGAGCCTTGGAGGGATGCTATGATGTGGTGCCCATACCCTTGCCTGCCTGTTATGTGTATGGGGTCTCTTCTTTTTTAAAAATTTGTACAAGATTTTTTAGAGACAAAAAGAGGTCATGTTTCAAAAATAGAGCCCCTACCTTGGCATTATCAATGATGTTAGCTAAAATGCTAAAAGCAAACCCCCTCCCCCTACTCTGAGCTACCTCCCCGAGTATTATATAAATAGTAGTAGGGCACCTTAAAAACAAACAACTTCTGTAGAGATTCCATTCTACTAAGTACGATGAAGCTACTGTCTCCCCCTCTCTCTTTAGCAATCACACAAAAGCCCTATCGGAATCTTGAGAGCTCTTCCCTCTCTTCCCAATATGGTGTGAAAACTTTGCCAAAAAATTTTGAGTCTATTCCATGGCTCCCAAGAGATGCATAGATGCTATGTAGACTCGCATGCACAATGAAGGGGTTATCGGTGTGCTAATGTTCAACTTGAAGCTAAAGCACACCCTAAAGTTGTTCTTGTCCAACCTATAGAATCGATTGTCACACCGGTTAGCTCATGGAGGATAATCAGGTTTGGCAAATGAAAAAAAAATTATTTCTAAATCTCTAACTTTTATCTCAAAGAATTTCATAAATTCCTTAATAAACTTTTGTGGTTACTTCATTGCAATTAAAGAAATAATCTCCAAGCATTAGAAAAGCATATAGAACGAGTCTTTTGCTTCATAAATTATGTATGGCTAGAATTACTCAAATTTACTATTACGAAACATGGAAATATATTAGAACCATGAATTTCTTTTAGGAGGGGATATGGGATTTGATGAAGGGATAGGCTCTATGCATTGCACATGTTAAGAAGTATATTAAAAATGATGTTTTCTATGGTTATGTTTGCTTTTGGATTTGAGAATGATGAGATATGCACATTATGGTCTCTTGCTTGTAACACCCAAATGTGTAATAGAATATGGTGGTTCAAGATGTTGGGATCCTTAGGCTAACATTCCTTTACTACTCTATGGAGTGTGGAAAACTCACATGTGGGGGTGGGGGTCCTACACTCCTCTGAGGGAGGTAGGTGTTTATTTTATTTTGATTAGTCAAGCACTTGAGAGGTCAAAGGGCTGAGTAATAAATGCCCATGTTATGCAAGATAGCTCTTGAGGTTCAAGGAGCCAGTAAATTCCATGTTGACCGCATAGATGAAGTGCGATAACATACAACTCAAACATATGGATTTGAAAGGTCCTATCCTAGGCTAGTGGATAGTGTCTTTTTGTAGAAAGATGGTTTTGTTTCACTTGCAAAAGGGGAGGTTTTGATTGCTATCATGAAATAAAGTAATTGAATTTTGAATTAATTTTTATGTGATAAATATTGAGTTTAACAAATATTGTTTAACATAACAATAAAAAGAAGATGCTTTTATGTGTCGAAACAGTATGGTAGTATACTCTACTAATTAGAAAACTAAAGCAAATTCATTTGAAAAAAGTGAGATACTTTGATTCCAATGATTAAAAACCTATGGCGTATACCTTATAAGTCCAATAACATTGCAATACTAGATAGAGCCAATTCGATCGCGATCCCTTTGCCCTAAAAAATGTCGATAGGATTAGTTTTAGGTCTTACACTATTTTAGGCTAGAACTGAGATTTTACTTTATGAGTAGGGTAATCGAATTAGAATCTCCCCCATCTCCCACTCTCTTTGAACCAGGTGTGATGTTAACCATGCTCTTATCTCTAATTGATTACAAAGTGATTATACTTAGGTGGGTGTTAGGTTTCTATTAGGGGTGGCGTGCACATGCTTTCCTTGTGTAGTAAAATTGAGATTCCCATATTCAACTAAGCTTGTTGTTTTCCTATGGGAAGATTTCTAGCATTGTGCATGGACACCAATTTCGGTCAATTGCTAAAGGACTTCTTTGGGCCACCTCACATTGTGTCCCATTGGCTTAGTGGGGTTGTCCTTGGTTTAAGAGTATGTAGCCTATATTTTATTCATTTATCTATAGTTTGGAAGTACCCATGCCTATTGCTTAATTCATAAATAGTAAACAATATAATATAGATACTAGTTTTCTTTTCTCATGTCCCTAGTATATTTTAAAAATACTATTTATTCTTATTTTCTTATCACTTGAAGCAATGCATTGCTATATTGAAAAGTAATTGTGACACGTTGTTATATTTCAATACATTAGGACTATCAAGGAACTTTTTTGCCTTGTTAGGAGTTTTTTCCCCTGGCCTTATATATATGCATATTTACTTTTAGGGTATATATAGTATCATAAATCTTCTCTATTGATATCTCTCAATGCAACTTTTGAGTTGTGCTTTCTCAAGTCTTCTTCTCCAAGCTATGTACTCGTATTCTTGTAAGCCTAACTCCAATAGTTGGTATTAGAGCAAGATTCAACCTCTTAGGTAGAGTTTTCAACACCATTTTCTTGATTTCCTTAGATTGGGATGAGATTTGATAGGCATTCATAGGCCAACAAATACTATGGGGAAGCCCATGAGGGAGCGGTATTAGCAAATTTTTGATTCGGATTCATTTTTGGTCTTTTTTGGCACGACTGCTAGTACTACATAGGCTACTTCATCTTTTTATATATAATTTTTGACATCAATTAATTTTATAGATAAGAGCACTTACAATGTCCTTTGCACTATGCTACATAGCATATTTGGTTTTGTGCATATTTTCCTCTATATAGGCAACTTTTGCATCAAGTATAATCAATGGCTATGGTTGACAACAATGATGTATTCGGTATCTTGGCTATTGAGGACAAGTTGGATGGAAGCAATTGTCCAATGTGGGGCTACATGATGTGTCATGTATTGGCTACAACAAGGCTTTGGAAGGCATAGAATGTGTAGTTGCAAATTTGCAAGCATTTTTTTGTCATTTGAATTTTGCTAGGTTGTTGCACATGCTCTATAAAAATGTGATATACTACATTATTTACTCTCGAGGAACCTAGAAAACACATTTGTGAAGGCTGCATATTGGGTAAAATGCAACGTGATTCATTTTCAATAGATAGTTCAACGAGAGTTGTTTGCAAACTACAACTTGTACATATTGATGTTTTTGGTCTAATGCAAACAACATCTTTTGGCAACTACTTGTACTTTGTGACTTTCATGATGACTACTCTAGAAATGAATGGATACAAACCAACTCTAGAAATGAATGGATACATGGTTTGCAAGCTAAGTCAAAAGTGTTTTTGTGCTTTAAGCAATTTGTTAGCATGGGTGAAATCTTGTCAGGATGTAAAGTAGGTTCTCTCTATTCAAATCGAGGGGTGGAGTATATATCTAAGGAATTCAATACATATCTGGCTGAATGTATGATATAATATCAATGTACAATGTTGTTTACACCACAACAAAATGGTATAATTGAGGGGAAAAATAGAACATGCATGGAAATGGCACAATGCACAAGCATTGCCACATAGTTCTAGTTTAAGGCTATTTTATGTATAGGCTATATACTGGACATGCAATCTTTTATACACCATATGAGGCTTGGGATAGTAAAAATCCGTAATCACTTGCATGTTTTTGGTTGCTTGGTTTATGCTTTGGTTCCAATGCAACAATGTAAGAAGCTAAATGACAATGCCATAAAATGCATTTTTTTGGGTACAATGATAAAAGCAAAGGTTATAACTTATACCATCGACAAAGTAAGTGTAGCTTGGTTAGCTATGATGTTATCTTTGTGGAAGATGTTATTTAACCTTTACTTTCATATACAAAAGAGACAAATGTACCCTCATAGGAGATCTTTGTACTTGAGACTTATCAATCTCTTTTAGGAAAAAGCTTGCTTTCTCTAAAGATGGATTCCCACATCTTCAAGATCATAGTGTTATAGATGTTTGCAATTCCTTGAGTCTCTATGATATTTGATCATGGTTTCTTCATTGTATTATGGGGTATTAGTATGTTGTCTCTTTGGTCTCTCAACATGCCACTTTCATGACATTGTTGTGCATTGTGATGGGTAAGCTCTATAGGTTTGATTTGTAAGTGAACCCTTGGTTTACCTTTCAAATTTATACTAGTAAAAGACATGTCCATAGCACCTGACTACTCCGTAAGTCCATCCATTGACCTCTTAATCCTTCAAGGGCTAGTTTTTGTGTATAAAACAACATGTCTATTTGGATGGAAACGTTGTTCATATTGAAACAAGTTATTCTCTAAATTACTCCTCCTACTTTATAGTGTTTGGAGATTTCAGAACCCCTACCATGGTTGCTTGTCTCAAAATATCATCAAATATATTTCTTAGCTTTCTTTTGGCATCCCCTCATTTATTTTTCTTGAATTGGAGTAGGCTCAATCTCTCTCCTTACTTGTTTGACCTAATTATTTTCACTTTTTAGGCTATTTTTCTTAGCCATACTTTACTCTCCTGCAATGAATCCTTCCAAATTTATAATTCCCTAGCCTCAAGGAATTTAGTATGATTAGATTGGATGGAAGCTTGTAAGATACCCAAGAAATTTTCAAAAAATTGTGTGTGACTACCCTATTTTCACCTCCTCACATGTTTCACATACATATATCTTTATACACTCGTGTATAAGCTCAAATTAATTTATTTTTATTTAATTATATTGTGATATATTATAATAATTTTAAAATTAAAGTAAATTATTTCTATTTATCATAATTTTATTTAGATTTATTTTAATTTACTTTTATTTTTCTTTAATACTATATCACTTTATCTCAAATTTTTTGAATTATTATCAAATTTCAAATTAGCCTCTTTTTTCTCCCCCCTTTTTTAAGGGGAAAAAGAGGTCAACTCCCCCTCTTCAAATTTATTGGAAAAGAAAAAGGAAGCAAAAACTATTTGCCTTAGCTTGAAAGATATTTCTTCTATATAAACATTAATATGAAAACAAAAATTCCCCCTTAGGAATCACAATTGATCTCATAGTTGAGAGGAGGTTACCCTTGAGAAGAGTGAGAGTAAAAAAGTGAGATAAGAAGAGAGGCAAGGTAATTCATGCAACAAGGAGATAGCAGATGTTCGTACACGCTGACACCCCACTTATGAATCTCTTCTTGCTAACTCCCTTTCTCGAATACCATGGCCCCAACAAGCATGTTGATCTAGCAGGGCCGTCAACCATCCATAATGCCAAGCATATAGCCATTGACACAGTACATGCTTACTATTTTATTTTCAAAAGGTCTTAAATAATTCTTATTTTTTGAAATTTTATTGCTACAATTCTCCTAAATTAGAAACATAACTTATCTTATCTCCCTTAATTTTTTAATTATTGTTAACTACCTTAATTTATGAAACATGACTAAGAATATACTAAAAAAGGATTGAAGATTAATAGTTTAAAGTTGAAAATATAGGTTAACTTAAATATTTATTATAAAAAATTAAAAAATATTTATATAAATAAAATAAAATATGTAACAAATTAGATTAGTAGTTATAGACTTAATTTATTTAAAAAACTAGTTAAAGTAGTTAGAAATATTTTAAAAATAATGGACGTTTAGATTTTAATCTTAGAAATTATTAAAAAGTTTTGAAGATTATTTTTAGAATGATTAGATTGTTAAATAGGTTTCTTGTTTGTAATACAATAAAATGGCCAAGAAAAATTAATATTTAAATAGCCATAGCCTAGAAATCATGTCGAAAAAATAATTTTCTTATGAAAGGCATATAAAAATACATAAGTTTTTTTCTTTTTATATTTTTAAGTTGATAAAAAACCAATCAAGATACCTTAGTTGCATTAATGTGCATTCACAAGCATAAAGCTAAACTCAAATTATGAGTTGGATTTTATTGGTTGAATGGAAATTAGTAAAAATTCCATTGGAAATTTTATCTTGATCCTTGTCTGGAAAGGATTGGTTGTTGATTATCTTGTTTGATTGAGTTTGGTTGCATTAAATTCTTGAAAAAGGTTCTAATGACATCCGTGGCTTTAATAACTAGATGGGATTGAGGTGTGATGTTATCCCCAGGGCCATGCCTAGGATACTTTTCACCTAGAGTTGTATATAAATTGTCTAGGATGGCCAACCACTACTTAGGTATATATAATCATCCATATAGGAAGGTTCTCCTTACAATGGACAAGAACTGATGGGGCTCTAGTTGAAGGTAATAATCTCAATCCCAGTCCTAAGATAAAGGAGGAAACCTATGTGAGCCTAATATGGTTTAGCATTAAAAGGTCCAAGATGAACGAAGCAAGGTGACAACCCTATTTATGGATTGGTTTGATCTTTCGAGTAGTTGTAATTATGATAATAATATGTTTTACCATGCTTTTCAAAAATATTATTTTTTTGTTCTATTTAAGAACATGTCAATGAACCCCGTGCAAAGATTAATTGAGTAAGTTGTTTTTATATGTCTCACGATGTGAGTGGTATGCTTGCTTATATAAGAAAATATGCCACGTTCTTAAAGTGAAGTGGGTGGATACCCTTCCTGATGAAATCATCCTACTATTGGGTGGACCCGATTAGTAGGGTGGACTTTTCCAAAAATTTAGGAAAGGGCCAAAAAATCATGACCTTCCCAAGGTCGAAACTTAGAACCGGCTAAGCATTGTTTAGGAAAGGGCCAAAAAATCATGACCTTTCTAGGATTGGATCCCCAATCAATTACCAAACTACCCTCCCTATGATTTAGTGTTGGGCATGTTTCAAAGGCTTAGAGGAAGGGTGCAATAGTAGATTGGAAGGCATGCCTTATCTTAGCTTTTCTTATCATAGGCATGACATTTAATGATATGGACTTGTGATTAGAAAACAAGTCTTATTTTGAGTAACCCTAAGGATACATTCTTTTATTTCCCTTCAACTTTGAAGCTCTAAGAGAGTTGGGTCTACAATGTAATTAAGTTATTGTCACCTATAGTGAGCAAGATCTTCATTCATAGCTCTATCCTCATCTTCATTCTTAGCTCCATCTTCATTATCCTCCCCCTTGTCTTGTGTTGAAGTGTAAGCATCCATGGGGTTTCAACTTTTACAATAGACATTACCCATTGTCACTTGGATAGAAAAATGCTATATACAACTCACGAGTCTCTACCTCTAGCTAAAATATATCAATAATCTATAAGGGAGTAATTATGTTTAGGAAGCTATAGGACTTGGGGGAGGTGGTGACAAAATTATTGGTCATCTTTAGCCATAGTTCTCAATCAATGGAGAGCAAGGACATCCATAGCATAATTAAATTTATTGACCTCCATTTTTTTATACATTGATTCTCATGTTTGGACAAACAATACCTTGACATGCATGTTGAGGGCAAGGATAATGCCATTGCAAATGCCTTAAGCCAAAAAGCATTCTTCAATAGTATTCTTTAGATAGAAAGCTTGAGAACCACGTCAATACCTGATAACCCTATCCTAGAGCTTATACACCAAGCCATTTCTTAGGTACTCCAAGGCAAAAGCTTTGACAAAGAAAAGAGCTAAGTTAAAGGACTATCATGCAAGCGATGGTTGTCTATATTACCAAGATCACATTTTTGTTCTAAAAGGATAATACATTATGTCCAAAATCTTATAGGAGGCTCATGATAGCCCAACTATTAGATGTCCAAGTTATGTCAAGAATTTTAAAGCAATTTGCAAAAACTATCACTGGTGAAGAGAAAAAAGAGATGTTATACGATATGTAATCAAATGCCTAACTTGTCAAAGGGTTAAGGCTAAAAGAATCAAGGTGCTTGGAGAACTACAACCCTTGGACATTCCACATATGAAATGTGATTCAATAAGTGTGTACTTTGTAGTTGGATTACCTACTGCTAGTGGTGGATATGATTCTAACATGATAGTGGTGCATAAATGACTAAAGTCACATACTTGATTCTAGTCAAATCTATATAGAAGTCATTTGATATTACCCTAGTTTTCATCAAGGAGATATTCAAGTTACATAGACTATCAAAAAGTATAGTTAGAGTCAGATACTCTAAGCTCATCTCAAATTTCTACACTTGTTTAATCAAGCCATTAGAATGTCGTTGTGCTTTAGTGCTACCAATCCTCCACAAACTAATGGCTAGAATGAGAAAGCAAGCCAAATTTGTGAGGATATCTTAAGATATTATTGTGGCAAAGAATAGAGATAGTGGATCGAGCATCTATCTCTTGTGAAATTTTCATATAATGTTGCAATTGACAATCTAGATGTCTCCATTTCAAGCTTTATTTGGACAAGAATGCCATATACCCTTCCATATTTTAGACCCTAGTCTCAAGGTGGAAGCATCCAAGGTTGTGCCTGAATAAATGGACCAATAAATTCAAGCCATTTGACACAACAATAAATTTGCCCAAGATCAGGCAAAATCCTATGCAAACCTTGCAAGATCCATCTAAATATTTAAGGAAGGTGACATCGTTTTCCTAAGGGTGAAACTAGACAAGAGCTCACTGTTTATGGACAAATACAAAAGCTTGGTTCGAGGTATTGTGGAACATTTAAAGTAAACAAGTAATATGAAAGCAAGCTTATAAGCTTAAACTAGCACCCCAACTCAAAATCTAGAACGCATTTCATGTAAGCTTACTCAAGCCCTATATATGTAATCCAAAAAATGTAATTGATGATGAACAAACCATTATGACCTCTAAGGAATTATGGAAATGAGCCTAAGAAAGTCTTGGAGATAAGGAAAAACTCTAAGGAGTCAAATTTCAAGGGAATACTTCTACAATGGAAAGATTACTCCTAAAGAGAAAATAATCTAAGGAGTTGAATTCTAACAGGACACCTTGTACAATGGAAACATTATCCTTGACGAGTATGCCACTTGGATTGAAGAGGCAACTCTTAAAAAAGAGCGCATGACAAAGAGACTAATAGACAAAGAGACAAAGACCAACATAAAGAGATAGAGAGATAGCAAGATAGTGAGAGATGCTGACACTATCATTGCAAATCTGTTAGAAATTTCATAAGCATAAGAATGTTTTGGATGAAACAAGAATAGTATGTTACAAAGTGCCAAAGCAAAATCATTGATATGGTTCTCTCTTTAGGGTTCTTTACAATACAAAATTGATGTTAGAGAAGCTATTGGAGATATATAGTTAATGTGAGCATGCTTTTTTTGCAATTAACTTAACATTAACATTAATCTTTGCTCTAGTTACCCCCATTCTACATTATTTTATACACATTCCACAATTCTTACATTATTTAGATAATGAATTGATATTGTATATATTTAAGGCTATAGAAAAACTTATCAATTATGTTGCAAGAAAAGATCTTTGTATGCTACAAGATTTTGTGTCTCCACCAATACAATAACCACCCAAATCTGCATGAAGGTGTTGGCCTACATCAATATCAATCAATACACATGTGTATAAAGATATAAATGATCTAGACTTAGGACAAGAATAGCAATTTTCATTGCTTTTAGAGAAATAGTAAATTCTAGAAGAGCAAGATTTTGCATATACCTCAATCTTATGACAATCAAAAGTAGCAAAAGAGCATTATACTTTCATAGCCATAATCTTTTAATCAAATCAAAACATTGGCCTAAGTTGTACATTTAATATTTGAAAGAAAGAAGCTTGACCATGTTTTTATATTTGACAAGTTTTTTGAAAGGGTGAACATGAGTGAGAGTGAGAAGAGCTCCCTAGGTGTGTGTTTAAGTTTATAGAGACTCTTTCTCAACTTGTACGCTAGGTGTTTCCTACCCTTTTCCACAAAGCCCTTAGGCTACTACATATATATGACTTCATGTAGGTCCCCAAGTACAAAAGTCATCTTAACATCCATTTGGTACAAGTCCAAATCTAATTATGCAACCAAGGCCAAAACCAAGTTGTTTTGACCACAAGAGAGAATATCTCATCAAAGTTAACTCCCTTCTCTTGTTTAAAACCCTTTGCAATGAATCATGTGTTATATGTTGGTGTAGGGTGACCAAGGATGCTCTTCAACTTAGACACCCATGTGCATGATCTGAGGCTGAATTTGACAGAAATCAATGCAAAGGTTGAAAATTTGGATGTCAAGGCAGAAGAGAAGGGTTCACATAGCCTTCTCATAAGTAAGGGGCTCATCAAAATATGTCACCATGTCATTATGCATAGAAGGGTCATAACGATTAGGAGGACATGATGCTCTAGTAGAGAATTGCAAAGCTAGTTGTGGAGTGGATACATCCTGTCCCCTTTGTCCACCATCATCAACATGATCCTGCAGACCATGCACATCCTATGGCATTGGCGCATCAACAATAGCTATAGCATGCCTACCTAGGACTTGTTGTACACTTAAAGGAGGTTCCTCCTAAAAGATCACCTTGTGTACATCAATCACTGGCTTAGGATACTTACACATCTTTCCCTCATGAAACACAATGTTATGGTAGTGTTGCCATAGGTGCAATGAAGGTGCAACATACTTTTTTACTTTTATTTTGATTTTTCTTCTCTTTTTTTGGTACAATAAAAAAACCAAGTACAAGTGAATGCATGAGAGAAGATACATCACTCAATGTACATGCTAAATATATCCTTTGATGAGGATGCACTCCTTAATTGATTCATATAGATATAATGATGACTTTAGATAGAAGGGGCATATACACTACTATCCAACATGTCTTCTAGCAATAATTGTATACAAGATGGTGGTAATAGTGGGACTCAGAGGTGAAACTGGACCATCACCACTCAATCAATTCTTGCATTTATATCAAAGAATAGTGCTAGGAGCCCATCTTCACAGGGTGTCGTAGGTTTTTGTAAAAGCTTGATGAGGAACCTAAGATAATTGTAGATGGTAATGAAGGAGGGATCATGGTAATTTGTATATTATTTTATAAAATAGCCAAAGGAGAGTACTAGATCTATAGGGTGGAATGGGTAGATTTTGTAATGTGGGTGGCTCTTATGTTGGGAATCTTTGAGAAGGTATATCTACCATGCTCATTTTTCTTGTATTGTTTGCCATGCCATGTGGGTACAGACAATAGAGCAGTTTGCCCATTCCTTTTCTTGCGAGTAATAAAAGGCTTCCTAAGTCCTCTTGTTATTCTTTAGGATAGAGTAATGCCATTTTGGTAGACCTATCCATGCTTCTCTGGGCTTCAATTTTAGGTATCTACCCTTCCTTCCTTATCACCTATAAGATTTTCAATAGATTGTGAGATTGAGGGGATCTAGCCTTATAGCCAATCATACCATGCATAAGGGAAACAACCTTCTGAACCTACTTTCTTCATTAACTTTAAAATCAAACACTACCATAATATTGGATTCTGGTTCTCTTGGTATCCCTATATAGTTTCCTCTAGATTCTCTTCCTCTTCCTATGGTAGGAGCTAAGGGGGGATATGATACTCTGTTACCTTTTGTCCTTGAGCTCTTAAGGTTCGTGTCATAGTTATGTATGCTTTCTTTGGCTCTAGGTCTTCTTTTCCTTCTGTTAAGTGCTCTTCTAACTCCCTTGTATCAAATTATCTGGCATATCGATAGGGGGTATCATGATTGTGGGTGGGTTAGAGTTATGCAAGAGGTTGTCAAGGGTGTGTTGGGTTGTAGGAGACCTACTGCCTTCAATTTATGCTCCTCATATCTCTTCTTCCTTAGGTGGTGGAGTAAGTCTTCCTTGGTTAATTCCTTATTCATTAGATTGATCCCTTTGATCTACTCCATATTCACCAAGGTACTTGAGATCAACCCTAATTGAGCCATAAGTTTTTCATGATCATTTATATGTGGAAATGGCCCAACAATGCTACTTCTCCAAATAGCTCCTAGTGCTTTAGCATGATAAACTTATAAGCTTTCAATTGCACCTTATGTTGGCTCTCATTGTGTAGTGCTACAACTAGGTCATTGGACAACTTCATCAAGGTTGTTTTATATAATCTTTGTGTTTCACTTTCCACTTGTCCAAGAGCTCCTATTAAGCTAGCGGTGATTGTTTCTTGTAATTCAATATATGTAACTTTCCATAACTGATATTCTTTTGTCTATTTTGCATGCAAGTTTTTAAAGCTAACTTGAGGGAAGTCAAAGCTCAAAGTTTTTTCCTAAAGCTTTGAGTCATCTTCCTTGATCTGAGGTTGGAGCTCTTATATTTGGTACATAAACTCAACCAAGAACTTTTTGTATGCTTCCTTAGTTTCATCTAGTCTCATTTGAAGATCCTACCTTGCTGCTATGGCTTCAATTTTGTCTCTCCTAAGTTCCTCACAAAATCTTTGGACATAGCCTTCTCTTTTGACTTATTGGTGTAGTTTATCGTGCCTTTGTGAGCTCATTGATTTGCACCTTCGTGCTTTCTAATAGAGTCATTATTTCACAAAGGCTTGTAAATTGAGATGATTATGACTCCTATATTACTTTTTCCTTCCCCTTGAATGTGTCTCCTTTTTGTGCTAGATTTGCGCTACCTACCAGGAGACTCATTGATAATCCTCAATGTAGGACCTCCTCAATGGAAGTCCTAATTGATCTCTCACGTTCTTTTGGGCCTATGGTTTCTTCCACTCTTTTTAAAATCTCTTTTTGGAAGCTTTGATGGTCGTAATTTTTCTCTCATCAGACTCTCTTGATGATGATGATGAGCTTAGCTCAACCTCTTCCCTTTGTTTCTTTTTTTACTTTTTTGGCTCCTCAACGGGGTTGGGATTTTTGGCTTCTTCCCTCTATATCTTCTCTTTCTCTTGGGTGGTATGTTCTATTATGTGATCCTTTCATGACTCTTGTTGGGCTACAATCATTGAGGGCATGATGTCTTACAAAGGCATACCCATACTAACTACTATGACTCAAGTCAATGCACTACTATAATTGAAAATGATATTGCATGTCTTTGTGTGAATTAACTTCAAATTTGATTCCTTTAGGAGAACCTTCTATTTACATATTCTATCACATATTCCAATCAAAGGGCATTCAAGTCTTTATTGACAATGTTTTGTGTTATGATGTCCTTTAGTAGCTATCACACATTCCAACCAATGGGTGCTCAAGTCTTTTTTGACAATGTTTTGTGTTATGATGTCCTCTATTGGATATTTTGGGGATCTCATTGGGATGGTAATATCCTTATTGTAAGTGAAAAGGTGGTGGAATACCTATGCTATGACTTGGATCTCCTCATCAATAATGGTCGTCAATAGCACTCCTTCATTGTTTATCACACTATGTTGTCCCATCTTTGTGTGATCTGATATGTTTTCTGTGTTCTATTGTATTTTCATGTTTCAAATTTTCTCCTGAGTGTTTCTTCCATAAGTTATGGGCTAAGTTCAATTCACTATTCTTTTCACAAACTGACCATCCTATTTTAAAGCATAGGAGAATATATTGGGTTTGATGTTTGGGTGGTAATTTCTAATGAGAGATGAACATGGCATGAAGTGAACATTGGTTGTCATGGCTTGGATATTGTTAGCTAAGCCATGGCTATCAACTCTCTAATGGTTTGGTATATGCTGACAAGCCATCTAGATTGGTCAAGAGTGAGAACCATAGCAATCCTACTCCCCACATGCTTACATGAAAACTAAAATTCATCCTTTGTTGCATGGTGAATTTGTCCCCATTTGAGGGAATCTCTCATCAGTGTTAGGCAAGGTATGGTAACACTAGATCGATGGGGTCTTGCTAAGGTGCCATCTACAAAATGAATTAACTCTTTATGCAATGACTAGAGGAGATATACTATCATTTAAGCTCTTTTACCTTGGAGAGGTCTTGAAGCTTTGTAATATTTGGATGGATGGAAAGAATGTGGCATTTTTGCTGTTGGTATTAGGATAGCTAACAATAAGTTATTTTACCTTGGAGAGGTCTTGAAGCTTTGTAATATTTGGATGGATGGAAAGAATGTGGCATTTTTGCTATTGGTATTGAGATAGCTAACAAGAGAGTTGCTCTTGGACAAGAATGCTCTTATGGTATAGCTATTTGTGCTCTTCCCACATGGGGCGCCATTGAGATGCAAACATTGCCATATCAACATCAACTAGATTGAGATCTATCATAGTGAGAAGCTTTACAGAGATATGAAAGATGCATTTTTTCCTGTAAGAAGCATTTGGTGGGGGTGTGCTTGCATTATGGGTAATTTTAACTCAAGTTTGTGTTTTTTAGTTTTAGAGAGAGAAAGCGTCTCAACCAGTAGGGTGAGAGCTACCATTACAAGCTTTCCAATTTTGAAGTCATTTATCTCATATTTTAGTATTTTAAAAATAAAGCATTTTGACATATTTTTGGAGCACAAATTTGTGGAGACAAAATACAAAAGGTATTGGTACACTTAAAAACATTAGATAGAGAAATTTCTTATTAGTCTCATATAACCTTGGATTTTTCTAGTTTTTTTCTTGAGATTCTTGAATAATATCACCCAAACATGTTCCCTCTATTGTTTATTTTTCCATTTTTCTCAAAAATCTCAAACAGTTTAACAAAGTATAAATCCTCCCTTCATTTTTGCACAGGATTTGCTATTCTCTCTTTTCACTTCAATGTATTTGTTTGCTTCATGTTCTATTTCAATGGAAGCTTCATGTCCTTCATGTCCTTCATATTCTATTAGAGCAATCACAATATATAACGATTTTGACCTCGACAATGATAGATGAATTCCTACTACCACCTCTATTGGTTTTAGGATTATGTTGCAAACACAAAAGAGGAGAAGATATGGAAATGAATTCATCAATACTTACAAGGGCCGAGTTAAGGATTTCAAGATCAAAGGATTAGGAAGAAAAAATCAAGGAGGTGCTTCATACAATTTGCATATATACACTCAAAACTACGCTTACAGAACTAGCCCATTGACATACCATGCCATAGACCAAACTATAACTTTATTGAAATATTTCAATAGGCTTCAAACTTGGTTTTATGTTTTAAGAATTTGATGAAGTTTATCTATGTTTGCACGCACACACATGTGCACGCACACACACACGCACGCGCACGCACGCACATGCACATGCACATGCATGCACGCACGCACATACACGCATGCGTGCGCGTGTACACACACACATACACACACACACACCCCCACCCACCCAAAGATTGGAAACCTATCAAAAGCATAGTTGGAACCTTGGATGTATTTCATAGCTCCATTGGTTGAGTAGTTGTACAAAGAAACCTCAAACAACTCATTGGTTAAGGAAGACATTTTCTTTTATGATAAATTTTATAATGCACCATCAATCATGATAGAATATGGATCTCTCAGGCCTCTTCCACTCCTAACCCTAGATATAGTGCAAAGTGCCAATTTTGGATCCAAAAACATGTGAAATTTTAAGAATAAAGATTAATGTAGATATTCAAAGATGCGATGGATCGAAGGTTGGACTCGAGAGCTATGGTGGGAGAGCAAAAGCAAGAAAGGGAGAGACACGAAATGGGAACTCCAATAGTCACAATGTGTGACCGGGCCTTCCTTTATTCAAACTATCACTAAAAGAATAAAGAATAAAGTGACGGTGATGGGCGTCCGCCACCTACAGTGTGCAGTGGCGGTGACTGTCAGTGTAGTAATACACGGGTGGCTAGGCAGAGGCGCCTTTACCCCCAACAACCTCCCACTTAAAGGCGAATCTGCCCCAGTGAGGAGTGAAAAGAAAAGAAAAGAAAAAGACAGTACAACATGTACACATGTACAACAGGATGAGGAAAGACGTCATCTCATCCCACGCCCATCAACCTCCTGAGGAAGGTAAAGCGCTCTGTAGAGAGGCTTTTCGTGAGCAGATCTGCAGGATTCTGGTCAGTTGAGATCTTGACAAGATCAATAGACTTGTTCTCAAAACGACCCCACGTATAAAGTGATACCTCACCTCAATGTGTTTCGTCTTCGCATGAAAGACCGGATTCTTGGCTAACTGAATAGCGCTCATAGAATCCGAATGCAGTGTAGGGATAGCATCAATACCAAGGTCAGCAAACCAAACAACCCAACCAAATGGCCTCCTTGCAAGCCTCAGTGGCTGCAACATACTCGGCCTCTGTAGTAGAAAGGGCCGTGCATTTTTGCACCCTGGACATCCAAGAAACAACACCTCCAGCATAGGTGAATACATAGCCAGAAATGGACTTCCTACTATTTGCATGTCCTGCATAATCAGAGACAATGTACCCCACGACTCCTATATCCTGGCTGCCATAGCATATGCACATATTTGCAGTGCCCTTTAGGTACCTCATGATACCCTTCACAGCATCCCAATGCTTCTTGCCAGGTGTAGCCATATAGCGTGCCACAACACCAACTGCAAAGGCAATATCTGGACGAGTGGCTATCATGGCATACATAAGACTGCCCACTGCAGATGCATAGGGAATCTTGGCCATCTCGGCCCTTGGCTCATCTGTTTGCGGACAATCAGTCTATGATATCTTCACATAAGAAGGCAATAGATAGCCAATAGGCTTTATGTCTTGCATGCGGAAGTGCTCAAGGACTTTATGAATGTACTCCGTCTGTGATAAGTAGAGAAGTCCCTGATGCCTATCGCGTCTAATGCGCATACAAAGTATGTGAGCAGTCTGTCCCATATCTTTTATCTCAAATCTCTTCTTGAGTTGAGTCTTAAGAACATCTAGCTCATCAACATATCATCCACATAGAGTACCAAAATCAATAAAGAACCATCACGGGCTTTCTTCATGTAAAGACACGGATCCATAGCACTTCGGCTGTAGCCCTGTGACTGCGTAAAGGCATCAAACTTATGATACGACTTCTTAGGTGCCTGTTTCAAGCCATAAAGACTTTTCTTCAATTTGCACACTAGGTACTGCCTGCCAGGTTCTGCAAAGCCCTTAGGCTGCTCCATA
This sequence comes from Lygodium microphyllum, assembly GCF_053477565.2. Classification (NCBI taxonomy): domain Eukaryota; kingdom Viridiplantae; phylum Streptophyta; class Polypodiopsida; order Schizaeales; family Lygodiaceae; genus Lygodium; species Lygodium microphyllum. Next base: position 82,882,638 of record NC_141154.1, on the reverse strand, counting down.
TAACTCTCATCATGCAAGTCCCCATGTAAGAAAGCCGTCTTGATATCCATCTGGTATAAATCTAAGTCAAGCTGAGCAACCAAAGCTAAGACTAAGCGCAGGGTGGTCATCTTAACCATAGGAGAAAAGACCTCGTCAAAGTCCACACCATGCTCTTGCTTAAAACCCTTTGCTACCAATCTAGCCTTGTATGCCGGCTTGGGGTGTCCAGGGGTACTTTTTAGCTTGTACACCCACTTGCATGGCAAAGCCTTCTTGCCCGTAGGCAAGGAAACCAAATCCCAAGTGTCATTCTTATGCTAGGAGTCTATCTCAAACTGCATAGCCCTCTCCTAGGAGTGATTGTCACCCTTGCGCATAGCCTCATCATAGGTGAAAGGCTCTCCTGCATCTATAACCAAGACATAATGCATCGAGGGCTGAAATCTATCAGGTGGACGTCTATCTCTAGTAGATCGTCTCACGGCAGCATCTCACGGTAGGCTATGCTGCCTGCCGAGCTGCCTGTCCAACACTCTGACCATGAGCATTTGCTGCAGCTATAGGCTGTCCAACTGGCTGTGCGGGAGCTCTCAGCTCCTCCTAAAATATGACCCTGCGTATCTCAACAACTCTCTCAGGCTGCCTATGCATTTTGTCTTCATGGAAGACTACATCATGACTACGGATGACTTTCCGCGCCTACGGATCCCAGAGACAGTAACCCATCTCGCCTGCATCCCCATAACCAAGGAAAATGCATTTGACACTCTTGGGATCCAGCTTACTTCTCTTGTCCCTGGGCACATGGCAAAATGCCTCACATCCAAAGACACGGAGATGCGCATAAGAGGGAGGTTTTCCAGTCCATACCTCCTCTGCAACCTGGAAATCCGAACCACTAGAGGGTGATCTGTTTATGACATGCACAGCTGTACTAACTGCCTCAGCCCAAAAGCTCTGTGGTAGGCCTGCATGGCTAAGCATACTGCATACATGCTCTTGGATGGTTCTATTAATACACTTAGCCAAACCATTCTTGGGGGGGTGTTGGGGGCGGTCAATTGACGCTTAATACCCCTCTCATCACATAATTGCTCAAAAGTACGTGAGACATACTCACCCCCATTATCTGTCCTTAGGCATTTTAGCCTACACCCAGGTTCTCAACCAATGCAAGCCATCTTTGAAACACAGCCAAGACATCAGATTTCAGCTTAATGGGATAAGCCCAAACTTTCTGTGAAAAATCATCTATGAACATAACAAAATACTTTGCACCACCCATAGACTGACAAGGCATGGGTCCACAGACATCCGAATGTACCAATGCCAAGGGCTCACTCATGCATGGCCTACTAGACTTCTTATGTGTAGACCTAGTCTGCCTGCCATAAAGACAATGCTCACATGAATCAAAACATGCATAATCAAGGGGCGGTAAGTACTGCAAACCAGAAAGCATTTTCATTCCCTTCAAAGAAATATGGCCCAAACGGGTATGCCAAAGAGATACATGTGGGATATAACCCACATACAAAACATGAACAAGGGAAGAAGCTGATACAATCAAGGGGTAGAGACTGCCAGCCTTGGCACCTCTCACAATCACAAGTCTGCCACGAGTGATCTTCCATGCAGAATCTCCAAAACATACATGATATCCTGCGTCATTAAGCTGTCCAGCTGACATGAGACTGCATGTCAAAGCAGGTACATGACGTACATCCTACATAACAAAATTGCTGCTAGAAGGAAACTGCAGCCTAACCTCACCAATGCCCACAATATCAAGAGAGTTGTCATCACCCAAGCGCATAGAACCCGAAACAATACGATATGAATGCCATGCTTTCCATATCCATCATTCCTGCCTCTAACTATCATAGCATGAGACACACGAGAGGCATCTAAATTCTTACGGTTAACCTCTTCCTACAGAAGAGCACTCTCAACATCAGATAATTTAAAGGTAGCAGTAGAGGCACATAATGCAGTGCGGAATACATCCCATGACTCATTAAGAGTACCAAGCAAGAAAAGAGGAGTGACATCCTCTGCAAAAGTGATGTCCTGCAAAGTCAAGTTCTCGAGTATAGCATGGAACTGGCTCAAGTGAGCAGACATAGTCACATTCTCCTTCATGCGTAGATCCATAAGCTGCTTCAGCCAATACATCTGACTCGTTGGACTTTTCTTGTCATAGAGATTTTTGATCTTATCCCACAACTGCCATGCACTCTGTTCTTCCTCAAAGACATTGTAATGAACCTGTTTTGTGAGAGACAATACAATAGTGGACTTGCATAGCTCATCAAGCTCAAGCCATTCCTCATCTGGCATAGTTGCAGGCGGATGCCCGCTCAACCTCAAAGGTTTGATCTACGATTTCTGCACCAATACCTGCCAAATCTGGCTCTTAAAATAAGAGTAATTCGTACCATCAAGCTTAATGATGTTGAAAATAGCATGATCGAAGGACGAACTCGCCATAATGCAGGTTGGAAGACTGTAGACAGTTCAGAACTGCTTGCTATTTACTGCAGAAAATGACAAAAAAATCACCAAAATCGAGGGAAAATGGTGAGGAAAGTGGAAGAAAGCTGCTACCCACCAAGTACTAGTGAAAGTGCATCATTTCAGAGTGTTTCAGCATGAAAAATCCATGTCAGTCTATACATATATGCTTGCTGTAATAAATTTCAGATTTCAGTAAAAGAGAGCTAACAGTGCCAAAATCAGATCCCAAGGCAATCAGATACTGCTAAGACCAAAGCCGGCATTATGCGGGCATAGCATAAGCATATGACGGTCGATAAGCATGAATCCAACACCCAAGTATGTCATACAAACATATGCCAGTGAGTAGGCACACCCCCCAGGCAACGTAGCAAAGTGTTCCTGCTACTACCAACTTGACACAAGTAGGTGTCAGTTCACAAAGATACGGATCCAAAACTGAGACTTAGCTCATAAGCATACAATGAACTAAGACATATGATGTATCATCCCAAAGGGTAAGAAGTCCCAAGGTCTCAAGTGTCTGTAACTGCTCAATAGCATGTAACTGCTCAATGCATAAAAGTACCGCCTGCTCAATGTCTAATAAGCATTCAAGAATGCTCCCACTGGCACAAAAGCCGTATGTATGAGCTCAAGAGCTCAAGCCAAGGCAAGACACAGTGCCAATGTCATAAGTCCAAGATAATACATCAATAGTACATCCCGAACATGTAGGCAGTAGAGCATCCGTATGTAGCATGCATAAGCATGTAAGACATCAAATACATCCCAAGATACAACTCTAGCAAGCCAATAAATAGCTTAAGTAAGCTCCAAGAATCCAAGGTCAAGCCAAGATTGAGCTCCAGTAGCAATAGGCTCCAAACAATGTAATTAGCATGTAGTAATGGCATAGGCTAAGCATGTCAAGACCGGTCAGACATAACCAACATATATGCCATAAGTACATCCAAGATGGAGCATCCAAATGCTTTGCAAAGTAAGCTCAAGCTCAACCAGTGATCTCGAATCAAAACCAAGCTCTATGTCGAGCCCCAAGTGTCAATACATCACCATATATGCCCGAAACATAGCCCGAAAAGCATAGGCATAAGTATACATGAGTAAAATGACTTCAGCCCAACTGTGTACAGTAGTGATTTACTATTCAAAACTGAGAATTTCAGCAGCAAAATTAGCTCCAAATGGTTGCCAAACAATCGGCATACATTCCCCTAACATTCGGGCATCAAATGGGACCAACCGGGCATCAAATGACAATGCCAAACAAGCTATAGCATCAAATGTCGGTATAACATTGTCATAAACTGCATGTGGACTGTTATGACAGTCCCAAAACAATGTTAAATCAGTCCAAATGCTATGCCAACACATCAACCATCAAAACCAAGCATAAAAGCATGTTCATATGCCCGAAATGGAGCCTTTCCAAGTGCCAATGGAGGGGGAGAGCTGCTGTTGTGACTGTCAATGCTGAAGACACATATGGGAGGGCTGCGTGATTCCGTCAACTGTAAATGCTGGTCCTGGGGTTGCAAAAAATGGTGGCCAAGCTTCGGAGGGGTCCGATTAAAGCCTTGGAAGGCCTCAAACAAGCTCCAGCAAGTCTTGTTCAAAGGCAAGTGAGATATGAAGCAAGGGAGCTTCAATGATGGTTGCCCCAATCTTGTTTACAGCCTGTGAGATCTGAGAACTGAAGTAAACCCTAAAGAAAATGATCAAATACCTCTGATGTAATGCCCTGAAGGTGCCAAACAATGTCAGGAAGGTGCTCGGGAAGCCGGGGAGTGACGGGAGTTCGAAGGAGTTGGATATGGCTGCCGGGAAGGAAACCCAATGCAAGTAGGGAGTCGATGGGATGTTGAGAATGGCACGAACCAAGCTCAAGAGTCAGAAAGCAAAGCTCTGATACCAGTTGAAAGGGAGTGACGGATCGAAGGTTGGACTCGAGAGCTATGGCGGGAGAGCAAGAGCAAGAAAGGGAGAGACAAGAAATGGGAACTCCAACAGTCACAATGTGTGACCGTGCCTTCCTTTATTCAAACTGTCACTAAAAGAATAAAGAACAAAGTGTCAGTGACGGGCGTCCGCCACCTGCAGTGTGCAGTGGCGGTGACTGTCAGTGTAGGAATACATGGGTGGCTAGGCAGAGGCGCCTTTACCCCAACACTAATGTAGCGAGTTGATAGGCGAAGATCACAATCTTCATACCATTGCATGTTTTTATGGTCTTGTCTTATGATAAAGAAGTTTTAAAAATATCATCAATGTTCAAATGAAAATAAGAGAAATGTATGGACTTTTTAGGTCAAAGTTGGGATACAAAAGAAGTGTGTGGGATAATGTCTAAAGTGCAATGGAATACGATTGTCTGTAAATATACGATTGCATCACAAAATTCCAATTTGACTCTCTTACATGAGATGGCGCTATGTGGATGGAAAGATTGTAGCAATTGATCAAGAGTTATAAAATGACATTGATCATTCTATGATAATGTTAGAGATTTGATTATAGGATGAGCCCTTAATGATGCTCAGTATAAGGGCAAACATATCTTTATGTCAAGTGCAAATGGACCTAGAAAATGAGGACATAAGTATCCCTATTGGTTTTTTGTTCAAGTGCAAAGGTTACAAGGTAAATATAATACGTAATCCAAAATTGTGCTACATTGTCTAAGATACATGTTTTTTATTTACTAATAATGCTAATATGGTAAACTTTTTGTGTAGGTGTCCCAAAGAAAAGAGAAAAATACTTTATGTGGAGACATTATCACAAAACAAGTTTTTATCTTGCCACAACTTATTTGATTTAATACACATGCAATACTTGTAAAAATGACAAAATTTAATACAAAAATATTTTGAATTCAATAGAGAGATATCAAGTGTACCACCTAAATATGCATACATCTAGAGATGGAGAGATAATGAAGAACAGCATCTCCAACCCTTTTAAACTATTCCTATATCCATTGATTCTATCCAAGGCTATTATGAGAGAGAGAGAGAGAGAGAGAGAGAGAGAGAGAGAGAGAGAGAGAGAGAGAGAGAGAGAGAGAGAGAGAGAGAGAGAGAGAGAGAGAGAGAGAGAGAGAGAGAGAGTGTGTGTGTGTGTGTGTGTGTGTGTTTGCACGTGCGTGCACGCGTGGATGCATATCCGTGTGAAATAACACCATCTCCAACCTTTTTGAACTATTCCCATATCCCTTGCTTCATCCCTTGATTCTATTGAAGACAGTTAAGAAAATCAATATCTACAAGTCATTATGACGCCTAAGAGAAGAAGAGATGTGGAGAAAGTAGTCATGCATGATGGAGATAACATCAAAGCCAATGAAGTTGAAATCATCCCCACTATGGGAACCAACAACAAGGGAGTAGCCAACCTTGTATATCAAGTTGACAACTCTAAGCTTTTTGTAGTGTTGATATATCATTAGGAATGTTGGAAAGAATTGTGCATTGTGTAATATGCCTACTTTATTATTGTGCTTTGTTGGGGGTTAAAGCTCACATGTGCCTAGCCACCTACATTTACTTATACAATGTACTTGCACACATGTACATTGCAAGTGGTGGGTGCCCCCATGATTGTCACTTTATTCTTTATTATTTAAGTGGAAATAGAATACAGTAAAGGAGGTCACACATTGTGACTGTTGGAGTTCCCACATACTGATCTCTCTCTTTTTTACTTGAACCTCCATAGATCTTGCTCCCTTCTTCCTTCAACTTGTGCTTCCACCTCCACTCCACCTTTCAATTGATATCATAGTGGGCATTTGAGAAGCATTGTTGATCATTTGTGTCTATCCTAGCTACATTGCTTGTTTTCATGGCAACCCATCCTTCATCCTTCCAAGGTATGCACTAGGTCTTAGTTTGCTCAAGTTTTGTCAAAGCTTTTCCCAAGGCTTCAAGATTTATTGAGCATTGATTGAGGCCCTATTGTGGTTTATAGCTACTACATAAGCCCAAAAGGCTAATGGCATAATTCACGCTACTAGGACATCACCTTGTTTTGGCTAGAAACACCTATCCTAGCTATCAAGTGGCTCTTGCCTTACTCTTAACACTTGGCAAACTACTTGGCATCCATCCCAACATTGCTTGGCTTGCTCTTAGGAACTCTTTGGAGAGTTCTTGCTTGGCCATTAATCATGGAAACATGGCAAGTTTAATGTATATGAAAGGTGAGAAGGATTGAAGCTTTCTTGGAAGTGAGCTATGGCAGAGTGCAAGAGCAAGAAGAGAGAGAGACACAAATGGAAACTCCCAAGCATCACAATGTGTGATCGGGACTTCCTTTATTCAAACTGTCACTAAAAGAATAAAGAATAAAGTGACGGTGACGGGTGCCCACCACTTGCAGTATGCAGGTGAGTATTGTCAGTGTAGTAATATATGGGTGGCTAGACAGAGGCGCCTTTACCCCCAACAACCTCCCAGTTAAAGGCGAATCTACCCCAACGAGGAGTGAAAAGAAAAAGAAAAGATAGTTGTTAACCTCAAATCGAAAAAGTGGAAAAATGAAGGAAAAAAATAATGGAAAAAGAGCAAAGGCGTAGAGGCGGCCTCTAAAGCTAAACTGAGGCAAAAAGAGCAATTTTAAAGGAAAGACACCTCAAAACTCTAAGAACTCTTGTAAAAGAGCGCCAAGCTCCCTCATGTGCCACTTGTAAAAGAATAGATGGGTATAGGCTTGAGGTAATGAAGCAAGAAGAGGGAATTAGAAAAAGGGACCTTGCCACAATGGCCGGTTATGTAAAAAGGGATGGGCGCCCATAGGGGTTTTGGGGTTTGTATATATAAAGTTCAAAAAGTGAATGGAAGCTCATTCTTTGGTGTGTGGCTAACAAGATTCCTCTCTTCTTCTCTTCTTCTCTTCATCTTGCTTGTGTGTGTGCTCTTGAGGGAGGGAGTGTGAGAGTATGAGGGAGTGAGTGAGTGTGTGGGAGTGAGGGATCAAGAGGATGAAGCTCTTCACCATCTCCTCTTCTCTCTTATTCTCTCTTCTCTTCTCTTCTCTTGCCTCGCATGTGGCTATGGTGGATGGAGCTTGGAGATGGAGGAGGCTTGAGGATGCTTGAGCTAGCATCTAGGATCGTGGAGCTATCGAATTGTGTGAGGGAGAGGCAACTCATTTCGGCATCAAGCTAAGCTCACTACACCCCGAGAGGACCGATGGCGCGTCGGCCAGGTGAGAGATAGCCATGAGAGCTCGCTTGGAACACTTGAAGGAATAGGCAGTCCATGGGTCTTGGCGGTTGAGTGAAAGCTCCCACATTTTAGTTTCATTGCCGGGACCAACGGATTCAAGCTTGAGCACTCACGTGCCTCATATTGAGCATCGAAGTAAGGGATTCATCCCCGAACCGGAGCTTGAGGTAGGTAGGAAGTTTGGGTTTTTGATCTTCGAAACAAGTAAGTATGTTGGGTTATTTTGCTGGTTTGATGATTGGAAAAGATGGAGAAATCATTTCAGTTTTTTGCCTTTGACTGTTGTTGCATTTAGAGTAGGTTAGGATTAGGAAACCGAATAGGAAAAGCATAGGGTTTGCTGCTATAAAACAGTGCAAAATAGGGCACAAGTCATGCAAAAATGGGAAAAAAGAATGCTTGGGATGTTAATGTCAGCAAGAGAGTGATTGGGGATATCAAAACCTTACCCGGGAAGGGATTTAAGAGCCAAGAGGACAAGGAAGAGCTCATTTCATGCCTCGACATTGAGAGAGAGCGAGAGAGCGAGAGTGTGTTTCCAGCATTGATTCGATTCGATCTTGCTATTGGGAAGTTCTTCGCGCGATTCAGGTATGCCAGGACCTCCTTGCTATATGTTTGTTGTGATTTGGAAGGCGGCATGCTTGGTGGTTGTGCGGATTATTAGATTCGACGAAATCATCCCCCCGATGCGGCCATCATTGTGCACAGCTTGGCCCGCCGCCCGAGTGTCGGCGATTTTGGGCCGAGTCCCAGAATCGGCCCTCGGATCACTCGACCATTTAGCCCTCGGACAACTACACTCGGATGCCTTTCACTCGACCCGTTTGAGTGAAGCATTCAAACCAACTTTATAATTTAGCCCTTGGTCCTGCCGACTCGGCCTAGCACCACTCGGATAAGTTGATCCTTGGCCCACTATACTTGGCCACTCGACCCTCGGCCCATTCGGACCAATCATTATTCAGCCATCGGTCGGACTAGTTACCATTCAGCCCTTGGCCTATTCGAGTGAATCCACTCGGCCCACAATTCCATTCGGCTCTCAGCCCCCGTCTAAGTGAATCCACTCGGCCCCTGCAACTTGGACGAGTTGGGCTAAGTCAGGATTTTTCCAAATTTTTCGGCCGCATAAACCTTTGTGAGTACCCCCAAGGCATGGAATTCGATTTTGGCGCAGGGAATAGGCAAATTCGTAGGACACAGTCACCTAGAAGCTCAAGTAGGCTATTGCTAGACCCAGAGTCCTAGCGATAGCCAGCTGAGCCAAAGACCTTGAATAATACTAAAACGGGCAAGATAATGTAGTGAGAAACCCTAGCAATGGACAAGACGGCTAGATGGGGCTAGATGTGGGTCAACAAGCCTATTAGGCCTAAAACGAAGCGAGAGAGTGCGTAAGCTGCTTAGACACTTGTTTTCCGTACTCACCCTGAATTTCCGCACTTGAAGTACACTTAAGGACAACTGAAAGCCTGATTGAGCACAAGTGCACGGGAAAGAACACATACATATTGAGTAGAGGTAAGTTGAGGTTTGGATACAATAAGTCAAGCAACTCACTCAAATAAACACCTCAAGGAACCCACTAGTAGGAGAAGATCCCAAGACATAGACGGACAACCAAAGCATAGAGTAAGACCAAGCAAGTGGCACTAGAGAAGTGGATCTGACCAACTTGTTCAACCTGATCGACAGCTTGGTGGAGCACGAGAATGAGATCATGTCAGAGCTCAGATCGCAAGCCGAATGAGGAACTCGACTTAGGAGTTTTTCCAGAGGTGATTCACCAGCTGGTAAGCAACTACGATGCACACGCTCGGTATGAGCACCGCGGCGGCAGAATAGCAGAAGCCATCATAATAGACTTGGAAGAGGAACGAAAGCTAGCCCACAAGGCACTGCAAGGCATAGTGAAATACAACCAAGACCAGCATGCTAGGAGCTTAAGGCAGAATATAGAATTGTGTGAGGTACCGAACTTGGTAGGTGGGACTCGAACCGATCACGAGAGAGCCGTGGAAGGAGACTTGGCATTGAGTGAGCTTCTCATGAAGCGATTACTTGACAACACAATAGTGGAGCAGAGTGCTGTAGCACTAGCGACATCATTACTAACAGGATTAGGAACAAACCAAGGCTCTAAGGGCCAGTCTAAAATCCCAATTGTTGCAAAGCAACTCAACAAGTACCAACCCCACGACGATCCATATAGCTTTGTAGAGCAATTTGAGCAAGTTTGCGAGGCCAACGGCCTCATCGACTTAACTCAATGCTCTTAAGCATTCGAGCTTTGCTTAGACAACAAGGGTAGGACTTGGTACAGGAGTCTAGATGATGGAGAACGAGTGGACTTTAACAGCCTCAAAAACCTCTTCATTAAGAGATTCTCTGAGCCTAGATACTCTGACAATCTACTAGTGAGACTGATGAATGTCAAGCAAAAAGAGAAAGAGGATATTTGCGACTATGTCACCCATGTGAGGAGCCTCTTCAAGAGAATCCCCGTGGGTGAACAACCTACTGAAAGAGCGGCGTCCACTGTATTTATCAGTGGAATACAGAGTGAGGAGCTATATAAGGACTTAGCAGGCAACTCAAGCTTGCAGCGAGACTCGATAGCTAGGGTGTTTGAAGAGGCCATTCGAGTGGAAGACTAGCTGAAAGAGCGGAGCTCCAGGAGCTCAAATTCAGAAGAGATCAACTCGCGGAGTTCAGAGAAAGCATAAGCCTCTAGTGAACGATCAAGTCCAACAACCCAGGACAAAGGGAAAGCCATTGAGACAAACCAAGACTTGACAAAGGTAAAAATGGAGATAGCCAAACTGCAGGATATGTTGAGACGACCAACGCGCCCACACGTCCAATGTGTGTACTGTGGCGGAAACCACTTTTCGGCCGAGTGTCAAGACCCTAGGTCACGACCTTGCACTAATTGTGGTAGATTTGGTCACGACGTTGCGCATTGCAGATTACCAAGAAGACTCCCGTACTCACAACCCTATGGAGAGCCATATCTAGCGAGCAGACCCTAACACTTCTTCGAAAGGGGGGTCCCATTGGCCCTTCTTGTGCCTAACAATGTTAAACCGGCTATTCCTAGAATGGACATAAACCCTACAGGCATACCTAGACCGCCTGGTCCCTATGTGACTTATCCACCAAACTGATGCTCCAGTCCACTACATGGAAGAGCCAAATGAGGAAGAGACTTATGTATATCGATACGTCTCGCACGACGACGAGGGCAACGTAGTCCTTATGGACTATCGACTAGTATCAGTGATGGTGTTAGGAAGAGGTTGAGGTAGAGGCCTAGGAGGGTAGACGCAGGAATATGTTGGACTTGCGGTCATCCAGGGAATGTCTCATCACGTTGTCTTGAAAGGGAGCAACCAAATAGAGACAAGGCAGACCTAAGGTGCCCAGACTGTGGAATCACTCATCTCTTCATTGACAGTCCCAAGAGAAAACCATCCTCAAGTTTAGCCAACGTGCCATCTGTGCCATTGGGGCTATTTGGCATCGAGAACCTCGATGGGGAGGCCACACCTATCCCATTGTGTGTCATGACTCGAGCATAGACAAAGCAGGCCGGCATATCGTTGCCAGGTTCGACCAACCTCGATGCAGCCTCGATCGGAAAGAAGAGCCATAGACGGAGAAAGAAGAAACCCGAAGTCAAGATCATGCTGAAAACCGAGACTGCCACTACTCTGTCTACAGGAAAGAAAGTCACTGACATGGAGGTAGAAACCTCAGCTCCTAAGACGGCCGAAAAGGAAAGTGCTAGGGTAGGGGAGTACCCGCATCCAAAGCGCCAACAATTAGATGCTATTGAGAAAGTGAAGGAATGGGTAAGAGAGGCCCAAGAGCACCTAAAAGATGCTGAGCCCATCCTAGAGGACAAGATCGAAGATCTCTCCAGCATAAGTAGGACAGAGTCACCCCCTCGACCGAAAGCAAGAGATGCAACTGCGCAACAAGCAGTACTGCTTAGGCAAAGACTTGATGCTATAGGCTAGCAAATCAGTCATGGCCATTGGCCAGGACAATCTGGAATAGGAGAAAGATGAGTAGCCAATGACCTCCTTACCATGCTGGTGACCACCCTTGTGATGCTAAGCCTGGGAGACCTGCTTAGGCAGCATTCCACCCTATGGCAAGACCTAAAGCAATGGGTTGAAAGATAACGAGAGCAAGCTGCCCGCAGACCTGCACGACCGTGATGCAGAGACACAAATACCGAGCCTGATGCTGCACTCTATGCCTAAGTCCTTGCACGTTAATGCTTTCTATGAAGGCACCGAGACGCATGCGGTCTTAGCTATCTTAGCCCTAGGTGACACAACTAGAAAGGGGATTGTAGACACAGGAGCGGAGGTTAGTATATTGAGCCACACAATGCCTTAGATGTGGGGAAACCATATAAGAGTGAAACCATTCGGGGTACTTAAAAATGATATAAGAGTGAAACGTTTCGGGGTACTTAAAAACTGGCCGATGACGATCGCATGCATCCACTCTCAGTCGACTTTATAGTCATGAAGGGAGTGGACTATGATATCCTATTAGGTCGATCCTAGATGCGCAATGCCAGAGTCATTGAAGATTGGGGTAACAACTTAATCTTCCTTGGCAATAGAATGGAAGATGTGAGGGTAGAGATGGACATGTGGAAAACCTCACTAGTTGACTTGGATGCCATCTCTGCGATGCTTAAAGGTAACGCTCAGGTCAAGAAGTAATATGGGCCCTTGACCAAGCACATCCCATGGTCGGAGGATGAGCGAGACTAGATGCATGTCCTTGCTATGATCGACTTGCCATTCTTAGCTCATGAGGCATACGAGCAAGCCATCAAGACATTTGGCAGGATAAAAGACACACCCTCCATACAAGTCTGCATGATGGCAGGAACCCTTTGTGGGCGACCTAAGCCTGTCACATTCCAAGTGCCAATTAACAAGAAGGAACTCTAAGAAATTTTGGAGTATTTGACTAGCACGCTAGCTGGCAATCCAGTAGCAAACTTCAAGCCACTCCAAGATCTACTAGACGAACCAAGGTGGCAATGGACTAGGGTGCATGACTTAAACCTCATGTACAATTGGGCCCTAGTTTCTGACCAGAGACAAGAGATATGCCAAAACCTAGGAGACGATGAGCAATCAAACGAAGATGATTCCAATGATGAGTACGAAGATTGTCATTCTTTCAGTGATGAAAGTAAGGGTGAGATAGACACGGTGGAATATGACAATGAGGGATGAGAAATAGAATAGATATGAGCGGATTCCAAGCCACAGAAAAAGGGTGTTCTTAGGATGGAACGAGGGGTCGTGCACATGGATTGTGACCATGCGTGGTTGGAACACATAGGAGCCATAGATTTTGAACAAGCACGCCTAACCCAACTAGGTACAACACCAATGCTTAAAAAAGAGTCACCCTCTGAGCTGTGAGACTGCCAGGAGAAACCACCTCTTCTAGCGAAAATGGTGAGTTTGATTTTGAGTCAGAAGTGAGCTCAGATAGTGATCCAGAGATACCTAGACCATCCAAGACTAGATTCACCAAGGGGGACCTACCCGTCCACCTGAGGCATAGATGGTTGAAGGAAGATAGGGCAAAACAGCCTAGGGACACACAAACGGAAGAGCAAAGAAAGCCGTAGGATCTCCCGAGGAGATTTATGAAGTTCAAGAAGGGTGACAATGTAGTAATCCTATTGGGTGCCAAACGCCAAGGGCAAACGAGTGAACCCATCAAGGGACTAGCCAAGATCAAGGAGGTGAACCTAGCACAGGAAGGGGAGACACCCCGACCGGTCTTAATTGCAATGACTTGATTGAGGAAGAGGAGATGAGTCTTGTTACTCTCTTGTGAGAGTACATAGACATGTTTGCTTGGTCCCTGGAGGAGCTTAAGGGGGTGGATCCGAGTGTGGTGACTCATAACATACCCATGACGCTAAACGTAACACCGATCAAGCAGCGACTATACCCCATGAATCATTTACGAAAATTACAAGTTAATGAGAGGAGATTGACAAGTTAATGAGAGCATGATTCATTTACGAAAATTACAAGAAGGTGAACACTGCCACTAAGAGAGATAACTATCCATTGCCGTACACCAAGCACATGCTTAAAAGAGTGGTGGGCAAAGAGGCCTATAGCTTCCTAGACAGCTTCTTTGGATACAATCAGGTGCAAGTGCATCCTACCAACAGGCATAAGACTGCCTTCGCCACTGAGTGGGGTGTCTTTGCTTACATGGTCATGCCCTTCGGGTTGACTAATGCCCCAGCCACCTTTCAATGCCTCATGTGCACCAAATTTAAAGACATTCTTCGCAAGGAATTGGAGGTCTTCGTGGATGACTTGTGTGTTCACTTGACCTGGCGAGAACACTTAGGTAAACTTCGAGCAGTCTTCGAGCGGTGTCACCTAACGAGCATACGAGGAATTGAAAAAGGCTCTGACTACTGTATCAATCCTACGAGCCCCAGATTGGACCATTACCTTCCACGTACATATTGATGCTTTGAAATTCACTGGCGGGGCAGTACTGTGCCAACCTGGTGAACACAACCTCGACTATCCAGTGAGCTTTGCTAGCATACAACTCACTGAGACTGAAATGATTTACTTGACGACTGAGAGAGAAGGCTTAACCATCGTATTTACTGGAAAGAAGTTTCGGCATGATCTTTTGGCTATGCCTTTTACTTTCTTTGTGGACCATCAAGCCTTGTTGTATCTAGTGAACAAACCCTGCGCTATAGGACACATAGCTCGATGGCTCCTTCTACTTTTAGAATTCGACTTCTCTGTGGTTGTACGGAAGGGAAAACAACACTACATGGCTGACCACATGTCACGCATTTCCACGGGAGAGACCGCTGGATAAGGCATTGTCGATGAATTGCCAAATGCCTTGCCAAATGCCCATCTGTTCAACCTTTCCAGTGAAAGAGATTTATTCAAGGCTGATCTAACACCATACTGGGCAGATGACATCATCCAAGTACTGGAGCACGGATTGCTTGAGCGACTAATAGAAAAGGCCCGACCTAGGCGACTTATCCTTAAAATCCAATCCTATCAGTTGATAGCAGGCCAACTATATAGATTAGGGCAAGACAGATTACTGCATAGATGCATATGCGAGCATGAGATGTACGATGTGCTCACAGAGACGCATAGCAGGATTGCTGGAGGACACTTTAGCAGAGACACAACAGCCCGCAAGGTGCTGCAGTCTCAAGTGTGGTGGCCCACACTTTTCGTGATGCAATACGATTCATCAAGCATTGTGACGAGTGTCAGAGGACAAAGGTCCTGATTCACAAGGATCAAATGGAGTTAACCCCAATCATTGCATGACAACCCTTCAAAAAGTGGGGGATCGACTTCATAGGACCCATTAGTCCTGCATCACAGTACTTGCAGGCCAAATATATCATTGTGGCCATGGACTACCTAACGAAATGGGCAGAAGCGAGAGCGACACGAAAGAGTGACACTAGAACGACTGCCAAGTTCTTATGGGAACATGTGATCTCACGATTCAGTTGCCCCATCGAATTAGTCAGTGACTAGGGTACGCACTTCATCAATGAAGTGATTGCGCATCTTCTATCCACCTTTCTGATCATCCATCGAAAATCCTCTCCATATTACCCCTAGGCAAATGGATAGGCCATGGAAGCATGGGCAATAATGCCAAGTGGATGATGGGGCCTTCGAAGTTGATGGTTTGGCACATCTTGCAGTATTTGAAAGAATAAAGTGCAATGCTCTACCTAAGGGGAGTGTCTGCTTTACTGTGGGGTGTCTTGTGCTAGTGCTAGTGGAATGGGGACCTGGGTCTAACCACAAGTAGGCCTGGGTGATGTCCCACACTTGAGGACCCCGTTTGTGCGGAAGGGAGGTGTGGTGAGTGTAGCGTAAGGTGACAGGTCTAACCATAGGCGAGTGTTACCTCCCTAGGTGTGTCTTGCCATTGGGGTGTCCTAAGTGCGAAGTGGGGGCAAAAAAGGGCTAGGAGGTTAGGAACGGGGCCGGCCAACCGAGGTCACCGGACACGCCTAACTTAAGGACCCCTAGGTGGAGGGATTGTGAGCCATGTGCCGCGACTTGTGTGCGGATCCGTTTTTTTTTTTTTGGTTTAGTAGTAGGGAATTGTTAGTCCTCATCCTCAGGGGGTGGTCAAGGAGATTTAATGGAATGGCTCAAAAATCTCTAGCTCTGCATGATATTCTTAAGGTTAAAGTGAACCTGGAGGGGAGTGGTGGAGAGGAAAGGATGGCTGCAGGGAGTGAACAGGCTGTCGCTCATGTCTTCAAGGATAGAGAGGCAGAAAGAAGGGAGGAGTTGACTCGCATCATCAGGCGGGTCATCGTGCAGCTGTTGATTGTGTTAGGATAAAAAAAGAGCGGGGGAAGGCCGCATTTGGCCAGGGTGGGGTCTTGCCTAAGTAGGATTTTTAGGAGCCTAAGATAGTTACAAGTGGTGATGAAGGCGGGGTCCGGGCAGGAGGAGAAATCAACGATAAAGCATGTCATGGTGGCATCTAAGCTGTCAGAGGTGAAGGTGAGGGCCTGGGCTAAAGTGGTGGTACAGGGGTTGTAAATTATAGGGAAGTCGTAACGGCCATGGGCATTTGCATTGAAGTCTACTCATATTCGTCGAGGGTATGCCATGTAGGCAGAGTCATTCCTCTCCAAAGGGAGAGTGTTACATAAGGCCATCCATGGAATACGTTGTCGTCGTAGATGCGCCTTCGCCACAGTGGTTGGCACTCATATCCAGGGACGGATCGAGGCACTTCAAAAACTTTATTCTGCTAGTATTTTGCATCCTCGGTGCCCTAGAGGGTGGGATTCTTCTCTCTTTCCTTCAGCCATTGTTGGCTTAGTCAGGTTCCGACGTTGATCACCTCGTCCAGTATTTTAGTGGGAAGGACTCTACGCACGGCATTGGGGATGAGGAAGCTAAAGGTGAAGGGCTGCTTCTCCTATTCCTGTCTCTCCCAGAGTATGAGCTCCGCATGAAAACTGAGAGGCATGTCATTTGGGCATGGCGGGAGGGGTACAGAGGGCTGGGCCATAGGGTTAGCTCTTAATCTTTGTCTCGTTTCTTCCACCAGTTTCCTCCTCTTCTCCCTCAGAGTGGTTTTCCTCTCTATAGATGCGTCTACTGGCTGCCCTTGCCCTTCAAGATGGGGTGAAGGGGGTTGTGGAACCACTTCTTCTTTGAATTCGTCTAGGTCGATGTGCAGTTCTGTCTCACTCCCTAGGCACTCTTACTATTGCATCCCTTTTACGAACCCCAGGGGATCAATTTCCTGGGGGTTTAGACTGGCCGATAGCAGATACCTACATTGTTCCCCCGGGCTTAGCCCCATTGTAATGGGTTGGGAGGGCATGTGTAGCCTTGCTCGCAGGGCTCTGCAGACTATGCTTAGTTTCTTTTTTACTGCCTCCAAGGACTCCCCTTCCTTCTCATGAGTGGCATCCATCAAGGTGTTCAGGAAGATTCATTGTTGAGTGTGGAAGGCCACTTGGGATGCCTCTGCTCTGTGGGATTTTCTCTTTCTCCACCAAAGCCAGGCGATGCGCCAAGGTCTTCACTCTTTTCTCATTCTGGCCTGTCCACTCTTCAGCCCTCTTTTTCATTTCTTCCATGCCTTCTCCCTGTCTTTGCACCAAGGCTGTGAGCGTCTGCTGATCTTCCAACTCTTTACTTATTCGCTTCTGCTCTTCTCTTTTGAGGCTCAACCTTTCAGTGATTGTTTCCATTTCTCGATGGTGGTGCTCCTCTTCTTGTTTCCTCCCTTCCTCCCTTCCATTTCTTGATGGTGGTGCTCCTCTTCTTATTTCCTCCCTTCCTCCCTTGCGGTAAACTCCTTCATGCCCTGTTCGATCGGCCCTATTTTTGCTGCTAGATCCTCGTGTTGCATGATCAGTAGGTCATATTCTTTTTGCATTTTCTCGAGCTCTTGATTTTCATCTATGAGCTGTTCCTGCCAGCTTTGCTCCTTTTCTTCTTTGGTCTTTAGTTCCTTCTTCAGGTCGAGAATTTCCTTCTGTTGTGTAGCCATTTGCTTTGTTTTTTCAAGATAGAAGGCCGCTACCGCTTCCCTTTCTGCCTCCAACTCAGCCATCACGATCCTCCTTTCCTCCCTTGCCCTTTCTAACTACGAGAGCAATTCATCGATTTATTCGTCACAATTTGCGTGTGGTGTCATGGTGGTGGGGATTGGGGTGGTCGAGGCTTCTATTTTTTGGTGTTTTGGCTCTTGCCTAGATTCAGCATATGTAATTGGCCTTTTGTGCTCGGTGGCTGTGGCCTCCCCGCTCCTTATGCTAGTTCCTTATTGATAAAGTATTGCATCCACGCCACAAAGTTGTTCATGTCGGTGCTAGCTGGGATGCTTGTGAGAAATGCGGGATCTAGAGCATGGCATAACCGGAAGCTATGGAGGATGGAAAGAGAAGTGTAGACTCATGATGGAATGGACACTGTTTGTTACACAAGTGAATTAGGTTCCAAGATTGAGACTTGGACTCATAAACACAATCTTGTGTATGTGGACAATGACATTGACACTTTACTGAAATGAAATGAGTACTATCATTGCATTAAGAAAGGAAGCAAGTACAATGCTTTATAGGAAAGTAGGAAACTGCAGTAGGCACCATTGTGCATATGGGATAAGTTAGCCTACATGTCCTTGACCCTGAGACTCCATACAAAGAGGCTATTTGAGTGTGATTGCTGATTCTCAACACCCCTCCTCAATCACAACTAGGAAAGGCACAAAGTGTGTAGAGGCTGTAATGAGAACCACCTGCAAAGTGTGGGCATACCACAGACATGGCAAAACACCAGAGGCTGTTGCAGAAAAAGCTAAGTGTGGGTACCATAAACATGGTGGACATCCAGAGGCTGTAACAGGGGCCTCACAAAGTGTACAGGGACTGTAATGCCAAGTTACATAAGGAGTTTACAAAGCTTATGGCAGGAAGCATTAGGGCAAGGAAAATACAAGGCTATTAAAACAGTCTATCAGAATTATGAGAGTACAAGGACTGATGAGTCTTGTCCTTCCGATCCTGGTGGTCTTCATCTTCATCTTCTTCTTCCTTTGCTCCATTTTCTTCTTCTTCTTTGACTGCGACTAGATAGGCCTTTTGGGATCTCTTTCTTGCGTGGCAGAACTTCTCGGTGTGTCCGGTCCTTTTGCAGAAGTCACAAAAGAGCTGATCCTTCTTGCCTTTGTACCTGTTGCCAACATATAATGCATGCTCATCTCTAGAGGTACTTGGTTCTTCTTTGGTTTTTAGCTTCTTTTCTTCTTCTAATAGTGATGCCTGGATATCAACAAGTTCAGGATTTGGCATGTTGATTAAAGTTGTTGATACGTTATTATATTCAGGAGGCAAGCTCTTAAGGAGAACACCGATACAAACATCTTCATCCATTTTAATGTTGATTCCTGCAAGTTGGGTTAGGAGTCCTTCCATGTAATTAAGATGTGTGGCAAGTGATGTGCTTGACTTCATTTCAAGCCTGAAGAACTCAATCAGGAGACCATACTTTGATGATTTAGATTGTGCACCGAACAGGGTGTCAAGTCTTTTCCATGTATCCTGTGAGGTCTCACAGTTATCCACATGATGAATATAACTGTCGTCTAGCTCCAGTTTGATAATGGCCTGAGCTCTGTCATCATTCTTTTGCCAAGTAATTGCAAGGTCCGCGTCCCGAGGTTTCTTCTCTTTGCCATTTGTGATGGCCCAGAGACCCTTCTTCATCAGGATGAGCTTGATGCGGGTTTGCCAAGTGTGGAATCCGACTCCTTTGAATCGAGCATTTGGAGAGTCTTTGCCCATGTTAGATTTACGGGAACAGTAGCAAATCAACTTCAGACTTTATTAGATTTGAGCAACAGAAGAATTGATTGAGAGACACAAGTGCTAAAAAGCACTAACTGAGTGTCAATGAATACCAAATCTGCAAAAGTCTTTTTACTCCAAGTAACTCCAAGTAATCTTCCCCTTCTTGATTTGATGCTGATGCCTTCAGGTCTGAGTGACAGTACTTTAATGAACTTCAGAGAGTATTGCTCAGTGATTAAAATCACTGTTGATAACTTCAGTGAGAGAAACAGTGAAAAATGTCAAGATTTTGAAGCTTTTTGGCTATGGTGGAATTAGGGTTTTCTGAGACAGGGGCCTGGTTTTTTGCTGATTGCAGGAGCTATAGTGGATCATTTTCAAAACTTTTTATATGCCTAGGAAGCTGATTTCATGGGCTAGAAAAGCCCTATCATGATGATCAAAATCGTGGTCAGTATGCAGCACGCAGACACGTCGAACAGCAGCAGGCGCATTTCTGACAGGAATCCGCGATTTGCACAATGCTGAAGCCAGGGAGCAGCAATGTCATCGATTATCGTGCAAGGATGAAGCGCCTTGAGCAGAGGAACAACTCTCCAGAAGAAATCGTGGGCTGAAACGGCCTGGTTGAAGAGTTATGGAAGCTCCAAGCAAGGTAGGTCCTGTCTGGCTATGGCAGACACAGAGCAGAGATTGGGGATTTTCACAATGCTGAGCTCCAGATGGTCCAATGTCCTGGATTGATGTGATACAGGGAAGCTTTATGAGTTGGGGAATACTTTTCCAGAAGGAAGCTCCAAGAGATTTGACCTGTGGAGTGAGATATAAGCAGTTCAATCTGACAGGGTGCTGCTGGCTATGGCTGCCATGGAAGCTTCAGTGAGAGTAGAGTTGGGAGATGAAGTCATGAGCTGACATTGAGCTAGACTGAGGTTGAAAGGAATCAAGAGAGGCTAGACAAGCAGTGACATGCCCAACTGGGCTCTGATACCATGTGAGAAATGCGGGATCTAGAGCATGGCATAACCGGAAGCTATGGAGGATGGAAAGAGAATTGTAGACTCATGATGGAATGGACACTGTTTGTTACACAAGTGAATTAGGTTCCAAGATTGAGATTTGGACTCATAAACACAATCTTGTGTATGTGGACAATGACATTGACACTTTACTGAAATGAAATGAGTACTATCATTGCATTAAGAAAGGAAGCAAGTACAATGCTTTATAGGAAAGTAGGAAACTGCAGTAGGCACCATTGTGCATATGGGATAAGTTAGCCTACATGTCCTTGACCCTGAGACTCCATACAAAGAGGCTGTTTGAGTGTGATTGCTGATTCTCAACAATGCTTGGGGTGGCAGTGGTGGCTTCGATGGCGGGTACCAAGGGGGCAGAAATGGGATGGATGGGGGCCTTACCCTTGCCCTCGATAACCATGGACAGCATGGCTTCAGGTACTTGTGCACTTGAGGCGGGTCTATCTTCCCTAAGCGGACTTAAGGTCCCTAGTCCATCAAGTCGGCTCTATTGTTCTATAGACCGGCGAATTGCTTCGGCCATGTCTTCCTCCTCTTGTCTTCTCAACTCAGCCTCCTCTTCCATAACTCTTCTTTCTCTCTCTTCTTCTATTTTCCTTACTTCCTCGGCCAACCTTTCAGCTTCTTCCTTCTCCTTCTTTTTCCACACCGTCACCTCTCTCAGGGATTCCTTTTTTGCTATTTCCAGATCTTCTTCTTCTTTTTTCCTACACGCCTTCTGTTTCTTCTTCTGAGTTGCCTTCCCAATGAACTCCTTTGTTTTTCTTCATCTAGATTGAGCCTGCCGCTCCTCCTTCTCTATCTCAATTTCTGTCTGGTCACTTGATTGCTCCTCCTTTTGATGGGTCAGTGACCTGTCTGGGGTCTCATTTGCTCCTTTGCTTCCCTGTTGGGCCTCTTTCACAGCCTCTTGGATGATGGCCGTCAGTATGCTTCCATACCCGATGAAGCAGGCTTTCGAGGAAGGTTTCTTCCTCTCCGTATTCTTAGATGCGGGGGATTCTCCACCTGCCTATTTGTTGCCCAGGACTAGTGCTTTGGCCGCTTAGTCTATTTTTTTGAGCACATAGCCATTCCAATCCACCTTGTCTAGGGTGCGGGCTGCCATGTTCTCCAGCACAGGTACACCAATCCGGTGCATGAGGGAATTGTAGCGTTGGCTGGAGAAAAGGGCATGCACCAACTTTGCCTGTATGCAAATCTCAGCATCGGGAATGTCTTGTAAGTTGATGCCGTAGTTTGTCAACACTTCTTCCCTATTCATCTTCAGCAGGGCATACACATCCCTCTTATGTTTTTTCTCCACCCTAGGTTCCAGCCCTAGTGCTTTCTCCTCCAAGGCATGGTTTAGTGGTATATGCACTTATCGGGCATTGTCCCCCACCATCACCATTCTGCATTCACGGTCGGGGTTGTACGTTCTCAAGAACTCTACACACTTCATGTGGTTAGGTTCTTGTGCAAACTTCTCTAGGTACTTGTGGAGGTTGCACTATTCCACTATTCTCCTTGCGGCATGCTCCTTGGCCACCATATTCTCAAGGCTGTGAATGCTGCAGAATTTTAGATGACTATAAGCTTGATTTTCCAGGCTGATGCCGTATTGCGCTCTCTCTTCCTCCGTGAAGGGGAGTCTGTGGGCTCGGTCTTGTTGCGACATCTCTTGTTCCTGTCATGAGCCATACTTCCCATTAGTGCTATAATTAATATATATACAATAATTTACTGAAAAGAAAGATTTTATGTTTGTTGAATGAAAGCATTAAGATCCAATATAGTTTCTTCCCTTTAGACTTTCTGTTTTTTTATTTCAAATTTTTTGTGACATTCCTCCTACATCACCAGTTCCTTATGTGTTTATTGCGTTTACTTGATCTTGATTGGTTTTAATTTGATTCACCTTCACCCTACCTGGTACCCTCTCCCCTTCCAGATTGAGAAGAATCCTTCCTAGGATTGAAGGTTAGGAGATCAAGGGCATTCAACGTTCGAATATAAGGGTTACTTGCGCATGAGCCAAGAATAGAATTCTGGGTTATATTCCAACAGAGCCTTGGGGTCCAGAGCGAAGGGTCAGGTACTTATGTGTGTGATGTAAGTGAGGATATCTGTTAGAAAATCGTCGGAATTGACACAGCTAGCGATGTGGAGCTCTTCCTCGATCAAGAGACGATCAAGATATGGGTGTCCCTTGACGTGCTCTTCCATGGGTCGGCCACAAAGAGTGGTTAACACTCTACATGAGGTGGGTGCGCGACATAGGTTGGGTTGTACTCCGATGTCTTGATTGCGCGGCATTGCTCAGCGCTGGTCATGATTTGACATCCTTCGAGTTCCCACTGCAATCGCAGAGTGTACCAGCTTCGTAAAAATGGGGAGTCGGTGTCAGCTAACACTTTCAACTCCTCGACTTCTTTGTCAGTGATGGAAGAAGGCACATGCTTATTGTAAGACGTAATGAGGCATTGTTCGATGTCTTGTTCTCTTGATATCTCAGTGCGTAGCAACTCGGTAGCTGAGTGGGGTGTTTTGACAAATGCAAATTCGAATGCATGTGCAAGAGGGCTTTAGGAACCCATCTTGGCTTGATCATGCTTTGATTTCTGTAACTGCGTCTTGACCTCCTGGGTTTAGAGTTTCTTGTGTTACGAAGACGTGGGCGTCTACTCCTAGGCAGCGGTTGCGGTTGTTTAGGCCTCCATTGAAACTTGGGTTGTTGAGCCTTAGCTTTTGCCGCTGTGAGCGGCGGCCCGTGAGACTTGGTGGATGGTGGTTGAGCACTACCCCCCTCCGTAGACTTGGCTGCGAGTATTTCTATCGGTGGCCTTGTAGACTTTAATGGGGTCGCATAGCCCTTGCTGAAGGCTGTATCAATATGGACATTTCCTACGGCGAGGTGGATGCACTGCGACTCATAATCAACATTGCAGTGAGTTTGCTTCTTGAAGGTTCACCCTAGCAGCGACTCTGTGCCCACGCATTTAGTGTTTGGCAACACATAAAAGATCATTGGTACAGTCTCAGACTTGATAGCAATAGTGGTCCTACACTTGTCGAGAAGTGCGTATGAGCGGCCCCCATATGGGTTTAAGTGGGGATTAGTGGGCTGTAGTGGTGGTTTACCAAGTTGGGTCCAATGATTGTGAGTTAAGACATTAAAGTCTCCTCCCTCGTCGATCAAGGCATTGAAAGGGCATGTTTGCTTAGTAGTGACCGTGATGTGGAGGTATGCGAGTTCTACGGCTTCCTCATCCTCATCACCAATTTTTGTGATTGTGGCGACTTGTACTGTGACAGGGGATTCCAACATTGGTGGCTCATGCAGTTGATTCGTGGGAAGATAGTATTTCTTAATGCAACTGCCATTAAAGAAGCCTATGGTCTCGCCGTCTAGAGTTTGGAGCTCAACATTGTCGGTTCGACTGATTGCATGAACTTTGAAAGGCCCAAGACCTCTAAACTTCATTTTCTGCTTGTGTCCTTTAACTGAGTACAGGAGCACTAAGTCGCCCTGTTCAAAGTCGCGCTATTTGACATGCTTGTCAAACTAGCTCTTGCAATGTGCCTTCTCGCATATGAGCGCATGAGTGGCTAGAAGGCGCGTTTTCGAGAGGCGTTCAAGTTCAATCACGCATTGCCTCCATGCCTCCTTCCCTTCCCACCATTCTTGAAGTGCTATTCTCAGGCTAGGAACGAAGAACTCGACTGGTAGAATTGCCTCAGTCCCATAGGTTAACCTAAAGGGAGTTTGGCCAACAGCTGTTTTATAAGCTGTATGGTAAGCCCACAAGGTTGCCATCAGCTTCTTATCCTAGTCGCTGCATGAAGCATAGACTACTTTGGTCAGGACATTTACAAGGATCTTATTGGGACTCGCACCCGCCTCGGAGGGGGGTAATGTTAACCTTAAATCGAAAAAGCGGAAAAATGAAGGAAAAAGTGAAAAAAGAATGGAAAAAGAGCAAAGGTATAGAGGCAGCCTCTAAAGCTAAACTGAGTCGAAAATAGCAATTTTAAAGGAAAGATGCCTCAAAAACTCTAAAAACTCTTGTAAAAGAGCACCAGGCTCCCTCCTATGCCACTTGTAAAAGAATAGACAGGTATAGGCTTAGGGCATGAAACAAGAAGGGGGAATTAGAAAAAGGGACCTTGCCACAATGGGCGGTCATGTAAAAAGGGATGGGCGTCCATGGGGATTTTAGGGTTTGTATATATAAAGTTCAAAAAGTGAATGGAAGCTCATTCTTTGGTGTGTGGCTAACAAGAGTCCTCTCTTCTTCTCTTCTTCTCTTCATCTTGCTTGTGTGTGTGCTCTTGAGGGAGGGAGTGTGAGAGTGTGAGGGAGTGAGTGAGTGTGTGGGAGTGAGGGATCAAGAGGGTGAAGCTCTTCACCATCTCCTCTTCTCTCTTATTCTCTCTTCTCTTCTTTTCTCTTGCTTGGCACATGGCTATGGTGGATGGAGCTTGGAGATGGAGGAGGCTTGAGGATGCTTGAGCTGGCATCTAGGATCATGGAGCTACCGACTTGTGTGAGGGAAGAGGCAACTCATTTCGACATCAAGGTAAGCTCACTACACCCCGAGAGGATCGATCGCACGTCGGCTAGATGAGAGATAGCCATGAGAGCTCACTTGGAACGCTTGAAGCAATAGGCGGTCCATGGGTCTTGGCCGTTGAGCGAAAGCTCCCACAACAGTACAATGTACGCATGTACACAGGATGAGGAAAAACGTCATCTCATCCAATGCCCATCAATCTCCTGAGGAAGGCAAAGCGCTTAATAGTGAAGCTTTTCATGAGCAGATCTGCAAGATTTTTATCAGTGGAGATCTTGACAAGGTCAATAGACTTGTCCTCCATGACCCCATGTATGAAGTGATACCTCATCTTAATGTGTTTCGTCTTCGCATGGAAAACTGGATTCTTGGCTATCTGAATAGCACTCATAGAATCCGAATAATGCAGTATAGGTATAGTATCAATCCCAAGGTCATGAACCAAATGGCCCAACCATATGGCCTCCTTGCAAGCCTCAGTGGTTGCAACATATTTGGCGTCAGTGGTAGAGAGAGCCGTACACTTCTAAACCCTAGACATCCAAGAAACAATACCTCTAGCATAGGTGAAGACATAGCTGGAAGTGGACTTCATATTATCTGCATGTCTTGCATAATCGGAGTTTGTGTAGCCGACAACTCTTGTATCCTGGCTGCCATAGAAAGTACACATATTTGCTGTGCCCTTCAGGTATCTCATGATACCCTTTACAACATCCCAATGCTTCTTGTCATGTGTAGCCATATAACGTGCCACAACACCAATTGCAAAGGAAATATCTAGACGAGTGGTTATCATGGAATACATCAAACTGCCCAGGTTGATGCATAAGGGATCTTGGCCATCTCGGCCCTCTACTCATCCGTCTGTGGTGGACAATCGACCTGTGAAACCTTCACATAAGAAGGTAATGGACAGCCAATAGGCTTTACATCCTGCATGCAGAAACGCTCAAGGAATTTATGAATGTACTCCCTCTGGCAGAGGTAGAGTAGTCCCTGATGCCTACCGCACTTAATGCACATACCAAGAATGTGAGAGGCCTGTCCCAAATCCTTCATCGCAAGGCTTTTCTTCAGCTGAGATTTAAGAGCATCCAACTCATCATGAGCTTTCCCTACTATCAGCATATCGTCCACATAAAGTACCAAAATAAGCAAGGAGCCATCACGGGCTTTCTTCCTGTAAAGATATGGATTCATAGCACTCCTGCTGTAGCCCTATGACTGCATAAAGGCATCAAACTTATGATACCACTCCCTAGGTTCCTGCTTCAAGCCATAAAGACTTTTCTTCAATTTGCACACTAAGTGCTCCCTGCCAAGATCTGCAAAGCCCTTAGGCTGCTCCATGTATATCTCATCATGCAAATCCCTATGCAAGAATGCAGTATTGACATCCATCTGATACATGTCTAAGTCAAGCTGCGCAACTAAGGCCAAAACCAAGTGTAGGGTAGTCATCTTGACCACAAGAGAAAAGACTTCATCAAAGTCAACTTCATGCTTCTGTTTAAAACCCTTAGCGAAAAGTCTTGCCTTATAAGTCGGCTTGGGGGGTTTTTAGGGGCACTTTTCAGTATTTACACCCATTTGCATGTCAAAGTCTTCTTGCCCCGAGGCAATGCAACCAAATCCCAAGTCATATTCTTATGCAAGGAGTCTATCTCAGACTGCATAGCCCTCTCTTAGGAGTGACAGTCATCCCTATGCATAGCCTCATCATATGTGAGAGGCTCTCATGCATCTGTAACTAATAGATAATGCATCGAGGGCTCAAAACTATCAGGTGGACATCTATCTCTAGTAGACCGCAGGCTCTATATCCGATCCAACACCCTGGCCATGTGTACCAACTGCTGTTGCAGATTATCCAACTGGCTGTGCAGGAGCACATGGATCCTCTTGGAATATAACCATGCATATCTCTACCACCTTCTCAGGCTGCCTATGCATCTTGTCTTCATGGAAGACTGCATCATGGCCGTGGATGACTTTCTATGCTTGCGGATCCCAGAGGTGGTAACCCATCTCACTTGCATCCCCATAGCCAAGAAAAATGCATTTGACACTCTTAGGATCCAACTTAGTACACTTGTCTTTGGGCACATGGCAGAATGCCTCACATCGAAAGACACGTAGATGCACATAAGACAGAGGTCTCTCAGTCCATACCTCCTCTGCAACTTGGAAATCTAAACCACTAGAAGGTGATCTATTTATGACATGCAAAGCTATACTGATTGCCTCAACCCAAAAGATCTATGTTAAGCATGCATGGCTAAGCATACTATGTACACGTTCTTGGATGGTTCTATTCATCTGCTCAGCCAAACCATTCTAGGGTGGGGTATAGGGGGCAGTCACTTGACACTTAATACCCCTCTCATCACATAGTTGCTTAAAAGAACGTGACACATATTCTCCCCCATTGTCAATCCTAAGGCATTTCAGCCTATGCTCAGTCTGGTTCTCAACAAATGCAAGCCATCTCTAAAATACAACCAAGACATCTGACTTAAGCTTAATGGGATAAGCCCAGACTTTATGCGAAAAATTGTCAATGAACGTCACAAAATACTTTCATTACCCATAGACTGACAGGGCATGGGCCCACAGACATCCAAATGTACCAATGCTAGGGGCTCACTCATGCGTGTCCTACCAGACTTGTTATGCATATTCCTAGTTTGTCTGCCATAAAGATAATGCTCACATGAATCAAAACATGCATAGTCAAGGGGTGGTAAGTACTCCAAACCAAAAAGCATTTTCATTTCCTTCAAGGATATATAGCCCAAACGGGCATGCCAAAGAGATACATGTGGGATGGAACCCATTGACAAAATATGGTCAACAGAGGGCCCATCAACTACAAAAGGATAGAGACTACCAACTTTGGCACCTCTAGCAAGCACATCTTCCACAAGTGACCTTCCAGGCAGAATTTCCAAATGAAACATGAAACCCAACATTATCAAGCTGCCCTGTAGACATAAGATTGTGTGTAAGCACATGTACATTACGTATATCTTGTAACAGAAAAGTACTACCAGTAGAGAACTGCAGCCGTACATCCCCAATGCCAACAATAGCCAACAATAGCAAGTGACCTGTCATCACCCCAAGTGAACTGAACCAGAGACAGTGAGGTAGGAGTGGAACCACTCACGACATGGTGTAACATGAAATGAAGCACCAGAATCCAAAAGCCAACACTGCGCATACATAGAGTGAACATCAGTCAACGACGTAGCATCACAAGAACTAACTGGAAGTATGTACTTCCCATTGGAGTCATCAGTCTCTACATGACATTTATCTCCTTGATTTTCACACTAGATTTGGCAGGCATAATGCTGCGATCAAAGGACTTTCCATGTAATTTGTCTTTCCCCTTCTCTTTGCACTTCTCATTGCACAACTCATGACACTGTGGGCGTATATGACCCTTCTTGCCGCAATGATGACATGTCACATTAGCATTTCTCCCATGAGACTTGCTCTGCGACTTACCACACGACTTAGACCTAGGCTTTTGCGAGTCTCTGCCATGGCCATTCCCACGGTCATTCTTGCCATTACCATCTTGTCTCTAAAAGTCAAAACATGCAACACACGAGAGGCATCCAAGTTCTTAAGGTTGATCTCCATCTGCAGAAGAGCACTCTCTACATTAGGCAAGTTCAAAATAGTAGCAAGAGCACATAAGACAGTGCGGAATATATCCCATGACTCACTTAGAGTCCCAAGCAAAAACAATGGAGTAACCTCATTATTAAAGGTAATACATTGCGAAGTCAAGCTCTTGAGAATAGCATGGAACTGGCTCAAATGAGCAGACATTGTCATATTCTCCTTCATGCGCAGGTCCATAAGTTGCTTCAGTCAATACATTTGACTTATTGGACTTTTCTTATCATAGAGGTTCTTAATTTTATCCCAAAGTTGCCAAGCATTCTGTGCTTTCTCAACCACATTGTAATGCACCTGTTTAGCGGGAGATAAGATGAGGGTGGACTTGCATAACTCATCAAGCTCATCCCATTCATCATCAGTCATAGTTTCAGGCTGCTCGCCATGCATCCTTAGTGGCTTTATCTACGATTTCTACACCAATACTTGCCAAATTTGGCTCTTTCAATAGGCATAATTTGTACCATCAAGCTTAGTGATGTTAAAGATAGCATTGTCTCAGTGGAAGAAGAACCCATAATGCAATCAAAAACAGTGCAGACAGTTCAAAAACTGCTTGATGTTTGCTGTTGTAAACAGCCAAAATACCACCAAAACCAAGGAAAAATGACCACGAACTGATAACTAATGATGCTGCCCACCAAGTACCATCAAAAGTACATAAAATTAGGATGATTCAGCATGAAAATTCAACATCAATCCATGCATAACTGCTTGCTATAATAAATTACAGCCAGGTACAATGAGAGCAAACTGTAGGCAAAATCAATGCACGTCAAAGCATAACCAGCATCAAGCAGGCATAAATCAGCATATAACAATCATACAGAAATTGAGCAAACACCCAAGCATGTAAAACGAATCCATCAGTAAGCCGGCACACACCTTGTGTAATAGGCCAAAGTGTACACAACACTAGCAAGACCTAACACAAAGAGGTGTATGCTCAAGGAGTGCAAAGCCCAAATTAGCCCAAGTACATGTATGCAGACTATGACATATCAACCATGCAACATCCAAGTGAAGAAGATCCCAGTCTCAGAAGATTCAAAGCTTAATAGCATAAACCACCTGCTCAATGTCTGTCAAGCATCCAATGATGCTCCCATTGGCACAAAAGCCGTATGGATTAAGCCAAGAAGCTCAAGAAAGGCATATGAGAGCACCAGTGATGAAAGATCCAAGACCAGACATCAATAAGACATCATGAGCATATAGGCTCTATAGCCTCCAATTAGAGCATCCATAGATATCAACTGTATCCCTAATACAACTCTGGCAAGCCAGGAAATATCCCAAGTAAGTGTTGGGAATCCAGATGCAAGCCAAGACAAGGCACTAGTAGCAATCGGCTCCAAACAATGTAACTAGCATGTAGTAGTGGCATAGGCCAAGCATGTCAAGACCGGTCAGACATAGGTAACATCCATCCCATATGTACATCCAAGACGAAGCATCAAAAGCATTCCAAAGCTGAGCTCAAGCCCAAATAAAGATCCGGAACCAAAGACAAGCTCAATGTCGTACCTGGAAGGTCAATACTTCATTGCATATCCCAAAGACAGCTCAAAACCAATAGGCATAACCAAACATGAAGTAATAGGCTTTAGCCCACTATTGTATAGCAATGATTTACTATTCAAAATTGAGCATTTTTAGCAAGAAAATCAATCCAAAATGATGACATAACAGGTGCCTTGCATCCCCCAAACAATCGGGTATTAATAGGTACAAAACCGGTTAATTAGAAGTGCCCAAACAAACATAGCATTAGATGCCAATGTTACTTCTACATAACATGACTGGTGGACTGTTGTAAACAGTCCTGGGAATGTACAGATCAAACCCAAATTTGATGCCAATGATCAAGGAGGCTTCAACACATGTTAGAGATCATTGTAAAGTGCATTGCCAAGCTCGAAGAAGCATGGCATAGCCATCACTGAGGAGTAGGTGAGCTGCTGTAGTATGCTGTCCAGATCAGCCAAAAAAATGGCATAAATTTGCTGATGTATGCTTCTTCTATTGTGCATCCACTTGCCTCAATGGTAATGGTTAGAGGCTCCAGGGGGTGCCCAAGGAGGCACACAACAAGCCTCAAGTGCCCAAATGCAAGAGGGAGCAAGATACAAGCTCCAAGGGTTTGAGCTATGGCTGCCCTGATTGACTGCAACCTGAGAACTAAATAAAAGCACTAAAAGAACACTTCAATACCTCTGTAGCAATGCCTTGAGGGTGCCTCAATAGATTGGGAAGGTGCTCGAGAAGCCGAGGAGTGACGGGAGCTCCGAAAGGTCTCGACTATGGCTACCGGGAAGGAGACCCAATGGTGTAGGTATTTGAATGGAAGCTAAGAATGCCATGAACCAAGATCGAGAAGTTGGAAAGCCTTGGTCTGATACCAATTGAAAGGTGAGAAGGATCAAAGCTTTCTTGGAAGTGAGCTATGGTGAAGAGCAAGAGCAAGAAGAGAGAGAGACACAAATGGGAACTCCCAACCGTCACAATGTGTGACCAGGGCCTTCCTTTATTCAAACTGTCACTAAAAGAATAAAGAATAAAGTGATAGTGACGGGTGCCCACCACCTGCAGTGTGCAGTGGTGGGTACTATCAGTGTAGTAATAGACGGGCAGCTAGATAGAGGCGCCTTTACCCCCCAACAGTATACTCTATTTGGTGGGATAGCATACACTGAGTTCCCTATTTCTTGTGTGATGTCTCTAGAATGATATTTTGATGTCTAGATGTTATGTTAATGATTTGAGGTACTATTTAGATTAGATAGAGGCTACTTAGCTCAATTGTAGTAGGCTTTATTACTGTAATACAATTTGGACAACAAGGATACAATAGTGGAGCTTTATGCTTTGAATGCCTACGTGCTATTTTGGGGATGCTACATTATATATGGATTCTTGCTATTAATGTATGTGCTTGGATATGCCTATAATGTGCTCCATTGGATGTATTTGGGCATTGGACATTTGCTTTAGTGATTCTTCACTTATAGGTTGAGGACATACTGGATGTATATGTTGTTGAATTTATTCACATACACTTGGGCTTCCTGGATACTATGACACTTATATCTTAAGCTTTGTTGTGCTGTTAGGCATCCTTGATTCACTTCTAATGGGAAATACTTGTATTTTCTTTGTAGAGCTTGGTTCATTAGAGATATTGGGAGTCTCTTGCTTATGTATATGATTAATTGATCTATGCATACACTTTGCTTGTAGATACTGACTCTTGTAGTCTAATTTACTTTTGAGCTTGTATACCTTGAACCTATTATTGTCAATGGGTTGTTAGTGGTGGATACATACTTGATATGTGTTGTATGCATCTATGTATTTGACACCCTCTATGTTTTGACAATTCTTTGTAATTAGTTGCTACATTGCAAGTTGCATCTTATATATCTTGGTTGCTAACCAAATATTCCTAGCAGTGGGAGCTTACTTCTTTGGTCATTTGCCTATAGATTTGTAGTCACTTACTACAATTTTATGGACAACAGTGTTGAATACAATTTATGAGCAATTTTCTTTGAGAGAAAATGCCTTTTTTGAGCACTCCAATGCCTGTTGTTTGTGGATAGCTATATATTCTTTTGCTCCCCACTTCTTACCCTCACTTTTGGCTTAGTTTTGGGGCTGTTTTGTAATGATTATAGTTGTCCATACTGCATCAAATGATAGTGCTACTTTCAACATCGAGAAGTTGGATGGTAACAACTTCTAGCATTGAAAAATGCAAGTATGGTAGGTATTGGTGCAAAAGAAGCAGGTTAGACCATTGAAAGCTAAGGGTATAAAGCTACAAAATTGAGATAGAAATGGTTAGAATGAGCATTATATAAGTC
The DNA here is from genome assembly GCF_053477565.2 of Lygodium microphyllum. Lineage (NCBI taxonomy): Eukaryota > Viridiplantae > Streptophyta > Polypodiopsida > Schizaeales > Lygodiaceae > Lygodium > Lygodium microphyllum. The sequence continues at coordinate 82,849,839 of NC_141154.1, read as the reverse complement.
TACTATCATATTATCTTTGTTTAAGCAAGTGTACTTCAATGTTATTGTGACTAATGGTGGTGTATATGATTTATGGAAGAAGATATGTGATCTTTATGACAACAAGTAGAGTGATGTATCTTAGTTGTATTAGTTGAAGAAGCTTGTGGACATTTGCATGAAGAAGGTAACCTCTACATCTACTCATTTGAATGAGTTCACTCTATTTTCAACCAGCTTATCTTACAAGGTATTCAATGTGAGAATAACATAAAGTATTTGTTCTTGCTTGTCACACTAGTAGAGTCATGGGATACATTCTGTATTTGTTCTTGCTTGTCACATAAAGTCTTTATTCTTGCTCGTCACAATACCAGAGTCATGGGAGACATTCTACACTACTATGAGTGCTAATCCTCTTGAAAATGGCTTTAAATATTGTGATGTAGAGAGTGACTTACTTATAAAAGAAGTGAATAGGAAAAATATTGATTCAACCTACACTTCTCACGCACTTACAATGAGAGGTAGGAATGTTGAAAATGGAAATAATAACCATAGTATAGACTCACATCCCAACAGGGGCAAGTCTCAGTCTCATGGCAATTAGGTAGTAAGTCCCACGGCCGTTAGTCCTCTCTAACATGTCATTATTGTGGGAAGTAGGGTCACATTAGGCCATAGTGCCTTAAAATGTGCAATGATAGGTGTAATGAGAAAGGCAAAGGGAAAGCCTAAGGTAATGCTAAATCTTCTAACGATTTTAGCATTGTGTTTAAGTTCAGCAGGGGAAGATAGAGGAAATAAATGCCTTGGAGTATAGTTTCGATGATTACGTACTCGATACTTTATCACTTGATGCTACTTGGAGTATAGTTTCGATGATTACGTACTCGATACTTTATCATTTGATGCTACTTAGAGTATAGTTTCGATGATTACATACTCGATACTTTATCACTTGATGCTACTTAGTTGATTGATGCTTTGTCTTCTTACTCTCAATGTTAGCTTCTTGATTCATGGGCATCATTCCATGTTACCCAGCATCATCATTGGTTTCAAAGCTACCATACTATTACATGTCCTATTAGACTAAGAGATAATACTATATTGGATACTATTGGCATAAGTGATATTAGTTTGGTGCTGGTGCTCCTTTTGTGCTTCATGATGTACATCATGTCTATTGAGATTTATGAAATCACACTTCTAAGACAACCTCTTTGCATGGAGCAGTAGGGCAAGGGACATGCAATAGCCTAGGAGAAGCTTCCTAAATCCCATAGGCATAGTGAGAAAGGGGGAATCGCCCTACAACTATAAAAGCATGTACTTCACATTGAGTTAAATGATGATTTTTTCCCTAGGCCTGTTGGCCGTATCTTTTGTATCTAGATTACTCATGTTTTGATTCATATGATCATTGTCTTTATAGTAGGCAAACGCATAACTCTCATAAAAAGTATGGATCTATGCACATGGATGAGCCTTTGACTCTTGTGTATTCAAATGTTTGTGGTCCCATGCCCTATCAATCATTGGATGGCATGAAGTATTTTATTACACTCACGGGTGCTTATTTGCATAAGGTTTGGGCCTATCCTATTAAGTAGAAATTGGATGTTTTCCCTACGTTTCAATGCTTTCTTGTTATGGTTGAGAACAAGTCTGGGTATAGGCTAAAATGCCTATGATTTGAGAATGGGGATGAATATGTCTCTAAGGCATTTTAGTAGCTTTATGATGAAAGGGGTATTAAGCATTAGTTGACCACGTATACAACCAATCCCAAAATGGTGTTGCAAAGCACATGGATAGGACTATTCACAAAATAGTCCATAGTATGCTTAATCAAGTAGGCTTACCCTAGCATTTTAAATTGAGACACTTATTACGATTGTTCATCTCATTAATAAATATCCATGCACTATTCTTGCTAGTAGAGTTGCACAAGAGGTTTGGTATGGTAAATGTCCCTTGTATGCGCATTTGCAAGTCTTTACATGTGACACTTTCTGCCATATTCCCAAAGAAAAGCGTAATGATTTGGATTTGAAGCTCAAGAAATGCATCTTTCTTAGATATGGTGATGCAGGTTAGATGGGCTATCGCCTTTGGGATCCACGGGCTTGGGAGGTTATCTGTAACCATGATGTTATACTCTATGAGAAAAATATACATGTGAGACCAGAGCAAGGAATTGAGGTACACATTGTGATCTTTCAAGAAGAGCCTCCTATTTTAATACATTCATTCCCAGCAAGATAGCTTATTGTAGCTACTAATGATATAGTGGCCCAAAATATGCATGTTGTGTAGGATCATGATGCTAGGCAGAGAGGACATGCCATAAAGGCCCCATAGTTAGTCTTGAGATGCTCCACTAGAGCTTCATGTCCTCTTGATCATTATGAGCTCTCTATGGATTATATCATGGTGTTGAGCCACTTGCCTATGAGGAGACTATGTGCAAAGGGGATACTCATTCTTGGAATAGGGCCATGTAGTCTAAGTTTGATTCGTTGTAGAAAAATCATACATGGGACTTGTTTTTGTTGCTTGATGAAAAGGGTGTATTGCCATGCGTGCAAGTGGGTATACAAGTTAAAGAGTACCCATGGTCACCCTAAGCCATCATATAAGGCCGAAGTGGTTGCTACTATAGGTTTTAAGTAGGAAAAGGGAGTTGACTTTGATGAAATGTTCTCTCATGTGGCTAAGATGACTAGCATATCTCCATTTTATGAAAAACCATGACTCCTTTTCAAATGCCTTGTGTGTTTACTTTCTTTGGTTTCAATATAAATGTTTTATACATTTCACTTGATGTTTAATGCTTTTTTTCATATTTCTTTTCAGTAATCTAGTATCTTTGTGCATCTTAAAGTGTACTTTTCATGTGCAAAATATTCTTTAATTCCATTGTTGATTGTTAGCCTACAAATAGGGGTAACGAAGCATTTTTCTTTACTTATTATATTACATAGAGATTTGCATTCACCATACAATATAGTTTTGAGTTGACTGTCCTTTTTATAACAATAAGTTGAGACTCATGAATTAATTTACATGAGGGAAGAGTCATTGTTATATTTTGATGGATTACAATGGAAATAGTATGTTTAGGTAAAATGAGATTTATGTGGCCTTTTAAATTGCTACATAGTTAAACATCCAAATAATATATCACAAATATACCATAGTAATAATCATAAACCTCAATTTTGATACATTTGAATTACTTTGCTTCCTTTTCAAGGGAAGACATGTAAGATTAAAAAGTGAATTGTGCTTCAAATTGTGTCAAGTATAATGTTAGAAGATCAAGCTTGTGAAATATAAGATTTAATCCAAATCTTTTTGTAATAGCTATTTATGTTTTGAGTTGTTTAAACATGATGACACAAAAGATCGTGAAAATGGTATGAAGAATAATGATATTATCCCTCAATCATTGCATGTTTGTAGTATCTCGATTGTTTACTATAATGATAGATGTGATTCTTGTTTATACTAGCAAATGGATGTAATCTTCCTAAGGAAGAATGATACTACTACTAGTTAGAGTGCATGCGCTTGACAAGGTATAGGTTTTGTTTGCTAGTAGTGAAAGCAAATTGCATGTACAAGATAAAAGACTCCAAAAATAGACAAAAGTAAAAAGAGAGAGAACATAATACAAAAATGGGTACAATCTCCCCCCAAGTATGAATGGTCCATATGCTCTCATGGTTGATTTACATTAGATATCTTAAAAATAGATCTACCAAGTCAAAACAAGCCTTACTTTTTGGATCATTCTCTTTTTGAAGCACTTCTTAAGTCAATAAGTAAACTATAGTCTCAAGATTTAATATAAGAAAAAGGCCAAGGACAAAATCTGTTATCAATTTTAAGGTGTATAAACATAAAATAGTTTTCCTAAAAACAACCATATAATACTTGCTAATAAAATATGGCGCTACATAAGTGGCTAACAATCATAAGTACATCCAAGCTTTGATCTTTGATGTTATACTTATCAATAAGTATCAATTACACTTCCAACTAAACATTAAATCATAGACAACTAACATATCAACACCAAGTATAAAATGCATTGAATGGAAAAAAGAGAAAAATGAGCAACTATTACCCTTTTACACCAACATAACACTAATAATTGTTATCTAGGATAATGCTACTTGCAACTACCATCACTAAAATCAAATAAGAGATTTTACGTTACTATTACTTTAGTAACTAGTACTCCTATTGAACTAGCTAAGCAATCAACATTTCAACAAAGAACCCAAAAGATAATATCCTCCCTAAGAAAATGATAACATTTCAACTCATTTTTTGTATCAAGACCTCACCAATGAGAAATCAACTCCTCTCAACACTTGATTATGACTGTGATGATGAGAAATGATAAGTCCATGATGAGGTATTGAAGCATGTTGATGACATCATTGTGGAGGCTTAATAGGATGATTCTTAGCTTTTCCCAAAAATGAGGTTAAACTCTATCATGGCAAGTGGAAGTTTGATCCTGAACTGTAGTACAAATGGGTTGGCGGATTCTAGTCGTATGTTCTAGGGAGGTGAATTGAAGATTGAAGGATGTGTGAATAATTAGCCCTTAAAGGTCTCATCCTACTAACATGAAAGATAGTATAAAAGGGTCCCAATGGGTTGCTAATTCTATTCTATAAGCATGTGAATAACTAGCCCTTAAAGCTCTCAGCCTGCTAACATGAAAGACAGTATAAAAGGGTCCCAGTGGGTTGCTAATGCTACTCTATAAGCATTATCAGTAACATTTTGAGTTAGCTTGAATAGAAACCTTAATGAGTTGTCATTTGTATCTTTTGCCATTGTTTTCCCACTTATTTTGGAAGATAGCATGACCGAACATCCTTGAACTTATTTTTACTTATAATAAGTATAATATGAGATTTGATTCATTTTCACAAATTGTTTGCTATTTCTTTTCTTGATTAGGAAGATAGAGAGGTAAATTTGATAGGTAACAATGAACACCCATAATTGCTTGATGTGATATCTTGATTTGTATTTCTGATAGGTGAATTATGTACATCAAATGTCTCCTTTCCTTTTCTCAAAAAGTCACTGACAATGAAACAATTCACTGAAAACATTTTTGGGAGTAGATACAAAAAACACGTAACTAAGAAACTTGGAGGGATTTTTAAATCACATTCAATGTATTTGACACTTTTATGCCGAAACAATTTGGTATATTATAGGGTTCTAAATGTTGCACTTCACATTTTTAAATTTTACTTTAAAAAGCATTTAAAGTTATTTTACATTAATCCTCATTTTTTGAAACATGACATACACATATATGTGAGCATAGGAGTGCATGCATGGACACTATAGACACACAAAGATAGAGAATACTTAACAATTTTTACATCAATCTCTTAGAAACTTAATCTTTCCTCTTACCAATCAAGAGTTCCCTATATTGAAAATTGAAATTATTGTTGTCTCCTCCTCCCATGAATATTAGAAAGTAGAAACTACAAAGATACCTTGGAATCCCTAAGTTAATACTTGTCCTAGACCTTGATGTCATAGCTTCTTTCCACATCACTAGATAAACATAGAGATCACTAATCATTTTGTAGAGTTTTTCCTCCTTTACTTGAGCTTAAGCTATATAGTTATTGAAAGAAATAATATGTACAAGCAACAAAGCACCAAAATTAGACAAAAGCAACAAAGAGCAAGACACACACAAGAATGAGTAGAATTTCCCCCTAGGTCCACAGTCCCTCTCACTTGTATATATTACATAGATATCCCAAATATATATAGACCATCTCATAAATGGCAATACCATTTTATTCATCCTCCTTTTGAAACACTTGGCCTAATTCAATATGTAAATATCATCTTGGGCTTCAAGAATATCCCAAATATAAAATGCATTTTCAATTGTATATGTAGTGTGTGCTAAATTAATAATTTTTTGTATAATTAAAATAAATAATATTTTCCAATATAATATAGACGTGTGCATGTGTGTGGACATGTGTATGTGTGTGTGGTATGCATGTGCATATGTGTATGTGTATGTGTATATAGCTATATATCTAATCTTTTATCTTCAATATTATCCTTACCCATGCATATCATCTGCTCAAAATTAAAGTTTACATGTATACTAAATATTATGTCAAATATAGCACAAAATTGATTGAATTACAGACTAACACTACTAGAGGAGGCAATGTTCAATAGTTGCTTGGACATCTCTTTGCAAACAACATTGTTTAGATCCCAGAGGATTGCATAGACTTAGTTGGTTAGGTAGTCTCTAAGTCTACCTCATAGGGAAACATTAAGGCCTCAACCCAAAGTGATTGAATTTGAGTGTTTCTAAACTTCTAAAGTATTTCTAAAAATAGCAATCTAACATCCATCCTACAGATATTACTTCACAAACTCTCAAAGACAAGGATAAGCAACATCACACTTGGTTCATAGAGAGTAATAATCTCTTAATGCTTCTATGAGCTTGAGGACTAGTAGCCTACAACATCATTCCCCTAAAACATAGTCGATTTAGATTTTGTCCTACTACTTAGGCAATCATGATCAATCAACTCTAGCCCTAAATAAATAAAAAGAAAGCTACCCAAGTAATCAAGTCCACCCATCCGTAGGATGGGTCATCAAGGCCTCCATCCACATGATCTCCATTCCAAGCACCAAACATGCTTTGGTTATTTGAGTTATTTATGCTACCAAACTATTTTAGCACATACAATTAACTCCCTTTTATTATCTTGTTACATGAGATTCCTTGTATGATCCTTAGGCACTAGACTTCAACAACTACACATTGAAAGGCAATCCCTTTATTATAATCCTAATGAGATCCTTACTTCCACAAAATCATTCCATTATAGTCCTTTCTAGACTCTAGGATCCTCAAATCTTGTCTAAAAGTCAAGTTCTTCCATCCCTATCCAAGAAATGGGGATCATGAAGTTCTACATCTCCATAATGGGCCAAGAAGGGATGTACTTATTCATAGTCCCTCTATGCTCCTCTAGACCTAAGCAAATATAGCAATGATAATTTGTTTATCACTTGAATCTCAACCCTAGATACCAAGTGGCGCCCTTTCAAGTTTATGTCATTCTCTTTGGCATTCTTATCAGACCCTAGATATTGGGGTAAGTCCAATAATTAATAGTTTGTGTTGGTCTCATAAATCCAACTTCTACATATCCACTTGAATCTTCTTATTATATTCACAAGCATGAAAGGTAGCGCAGAGGTGGAACTTCAACACTCATAATGTGTGACCTACCTTCCCTTATTCTATTGCCACTAAAAGAATAAAGAATATAGTGATAGTGATGGTACGGTCGCCACTTGCAATGTATAGGTATGGAGGTACATTGTACAAGTAAATGTAGGTGGCTAGATACATGTGACCTTTAACCACCAACAACCTTCCACTTGAAGGTGAATGTGCTTGAGTATGGAGGAAACAAGAAAAAAGTGACAAAGGACAAAGTGTACATAGAAGTACAACAAGATGAGAAGTAGATGTCATCTCATCCTATACCCAACGTCTTCCTAAGGAAGGCATAACATTCCATTGTGAGACTTTTAGTGAGCAGATTTGCAACATTTTATATTTTTAGGAACCTTGACGAGCTCAATGGACTTGGACACTCTATTACCTCTTTGATGAAGTGATAGTGCATCTCAATGTGCTTTGTTTTTGCATGGAAGATCAAATTATAGGCCAACTGAATGGCACTCATTGAATTCAAATGCAATTTAGGGGTCATAATCATATCAAGATCTACAATCAAATGGCCTAACAATAGGGCCTCCTTGCAAGCCTCGATGGTGACTACAATGTACTCAACCTTGTAAAGGTCATGTCTTTCTACACCCTAGACATCCAAGAGATATCATCTCTGACAAAGGTAAAGACATACCTAGAGGTGTACTTTCTACTATCTACATGTCCTACATAATATGAGTTAGTGTAATCTATCACTCCTGTATCTTGGCTACCATAGGAAATGGACCTATTTGTAGTGCTTTTAACTCATGAAATGCTTTATGACATCCTAATGTTGCATGCCAAGTGTAGCCGTATGATATGCCACAACTCCCATTACAAATGCTATGTTAGGTCTAGTGGCTATCATGGCATATATCAAACTACCCACTATGGATACATACAAAATCTTGGCTAACTTTTCCCTCTCATCATTTGAGTAGGGACAATCTTCCCAACTAACCTTGACATGAGAAGGTAACGAACAACCAATAGACTTACCATCTTGAATATGGAATCACTCAAGTACTCCAGGAATGTACTTCTTTTGGGACAAGTAGAGAAGTCCCTTAGAGCAATTGTGCATAATATGCATACCAAGTATACGTGAGACCTATTCCATGTCCTTAATCTCAAATCTTTTCTTGAGCTGGGTCTTTAAAGCATCCAACTTAGCATGAGCACTCCTAGCAATAAGCATGTTATTAACATAAATCACTAACATAATAAGGCTATCATCACCTGCCTTATTCATGTATAGACACTAATCCATATCACCATGTGAATATCCTTGTGAATGCATGAATGTATCAAACTTATAGTACCATTCCCTAAGTGTCTGCTTAAGCCTATGTAAAGACTCTTCTTCAATTTGCACACTAGGTGGCCCCTACCTTTTTCCATAAAGCCCTTGGGCTATTACATATAAATATCCTCATGTAGGTTCTTATGTAAAAAATCTATAAGATAAAGGGGTTAGCTATTGAACAACTTAATGTTGGTGCATCGATCTATGCAATGGATGCAAAATCCAAAAGTTTGCCGCAATCAAAATGTTGAGGGTTATCAACAAAGTGCTCCACCAATGAATATTTTCAACACAAATAAGAGAAACTAGAAGCTCCTTTGTTAAAATTTAAGCCTTCTAAACAGACACTATGGATCATTTGGAAAAATAAGTAAGAGCCAATAGTTAAACAAATTTGAACCATGGTCTCATGTAATGTAGGCCCTCCATGTTACCAACTCCCATCATGAATTTTTTTGTGGCTATAATTTTTGTATTGGCCCCTTGCTAGTGCCCTCAAAATGTTATAGTAGCAAGCATCCTACACTTGGCCCCTTTATCATATCATATCATGTTAAACATTAAGACACATAATGAGCCACTCAACAGATGGTTGGTGTGTATGATTTCATAAACTAATTCTCAACTTTACATGTATTTGATCGATCAACATTGGCTGCCAACTTTTGCTATTTAAAGAAAATCACTCAACTTGCAAGGGAAATTGCACTTCTTTCACCTCATCAGTGTATCTAGTGCATATTGTGCAAAAGTTCAAACAAGTGTGGAGAAACACCACTCCTCATGCAAACTATTTTGATGCTCTAGGAGAATCTTGATAAATTAAAGAATCCACTAGTTTCACTAGGAAGGGAGCCAAACATTTTTTGTTAACTGAATCGGCATTAAGAGAACATGTGAGCTCGAGAGACAATTATAACAAGCTAGATCATCTTAGCAATTATAACACGTTAGGACCAACACACTCAAGAACCGAATGATGAAGGTCAATCATCTCAAAGTAGGGGGTAGCATACATAGGGTTTAGGGGGTGATACATGGGGTTCTAATGTCGGAAGGGTTGAGCTCTAGTACTCTTGTGAGAGACCCAAAACCACCTCAAACTGATGCTCAATTGCTCTTCTAGGAGCCCCAAAACCACCTCAAATTGATGCTCAATTGCTCTTCTAGGAACCCCAAAACCACCACAAATTGACTGAAAACCAATTATGAATGCCTCCGAGAGGCCTCGAATAGACAATTGGTGTGGGAGAAAGGCCAAGCACAGCTCAAAAGCTCTGGGCTGAGGTCTCCTCTTTGGAGCGGAAGGATGGGCTTCCCACCTTCAAACTCCATGTTCCATGTCGATGATGATGATGATGCTGATGCTACCATTGCATTATGGTGCTTGAGGCCATGGCCTTTGCTTGTGCTAGAGGCTATGGAAGAAGGGGAGGAAGAGGCCCCTTGCATGCCCATCCCTTCTAGCACCTCAAGGCAGGCATTGTCATCCAATTCAATGAGTTCTTCCAAGCTAAGCTTGCAGTTCCCGAGGCCGTGAAGGCGGCCTAGCCGCTGCAGGAGGCCCTCTCTCCACACAATCTTCTTCTCTCCAACCTCCTCTTGCTTTGATGGTGGTGCCCCATGATGCCCCTTCAATGTCATCGTCTGGCATGCTGCCTTTGAATGAGCCCCATGATGCCCCTTGCATGTCAGCATCTGGCATGGTGCCTCTGAATGTGCCCCATGATGCTCCTTGGATGTCATCATTTGGCCTGCTGCGTCTGAATGTGCTTCATGATGCCCCTTGGATGTCATCATCTGGCATGCTGCCTTTGTATGTGCTGCTTCATGTCCTTTTCTTGTCGATGGCTGCCCTTGACCTTCTTTCAGATTATCCCCTTTCCTCTCTCCATTCAATTTCAGAGAGGTAAAGCTTCGCCCTCCTTTGCAGGAACTGCCATCGCCTCTCTTTCTGTTCATTTCAACCACATTACAAATGCAGTCTTGTCTGGACAGCATCCCTTCATGCTCTGTAGAGCTTGCCTGTACTTTCGATATATCCTTCCTGTCTGCTACTGAAGCTGCGGCAGGCCCTGGCATGCCTTTGCTTTCTTCGAGCTCGCTCCCTGCGCCGGTTCGTCGAAAGGGGCCTCTGAGAAGACGATGGAGGGGACAAGAGAACTTCCTCATTGGAGCTTTAGAAGAAGAAGAAGAAGAGATGACACAGGCGCCATGACCAAGCTCCAGGCCTTCTTTTGCAGGAGCGCTGCAAAGAAGAAAGGAAAAACAGCCAAGGGAGCAACCATCATCTGCCTGGGGAACTTCCTTCTCTGTCCTGCTGGTCTTCTTCTTCACTTCTTGGCATAGGGATGGAGATGGCGGGAGCTTTCTCTCACGAGCTGCTGTACTGCAGGTATCATGCGGTGAAGCCTGAGGAAAGCGATCTCGCTGCAGGTAGACAGTCTTGGAGACAGAGGAGCGAGGCTGGCTGCTCATGGCTGATCATGACATGGTCTATATGGAGTCAGGACTGAAAGGACGCTGCAGGCCTGCAATGAGAGGGAAAGCGAAACGAGAGAGAGAGAGTGTGTGTGTGTGGGTGTGTGTGTGCGTGTATACGCAGGCCATGCGTGTGTTCTGATTGAGCTCGCAGTTTCATGTCACGGCTGCACTAGTGATACGATGGTATGGCTACCTGTGCATGTGAATGCGTGCCTTACACAGAGAGAGAGAGAGAGAGAGAGAGAGAACAAACACACCATAGAAGGTTGCTCGAGACACACGCAGATCTTCTTCCTCGGAACACACAACCACCCCACACACACAGTGTGTTGTACGCACTATATATATATATATATATATATAATGGATATGCTAGAATGAGTAGTTGTAGTTATTATAGTGATAACAGAGATTTTGAACTGGCATTCATTTGCTAAGCCCTTCCAACCGACGCTTCATCATCCTTCGTAGTTGTAGTGGTAAAATAAGTTGTAGCCTCTTGGAACGCCCTTTCGAACGTTTGTTTCTCGTCTTATATTCCTTCGCTAGGTAGTTAAACCTTAACACACACACACACACACACACACACACACTCTCTCTCTCTCTCTCTCTCTCTCTCTCTCTCTCTCTCTCTCCTCATAATATGGAGACTTTTAAAGTCTTCCAATCTAAGTTCTAAAGCATGCCACACACCACCACATCCACCAAAGATTGCCTAGTGTTCGTGAAAACATTTTGTTGGGCCACTACTTTGCTCCAGTGTCAATATCTGTCGTATACTTCCAAGGAGACATTCTAGGGATAAGAATAACCCTATGCACACACTATGCACCTAAACATATTTTAATGTGATGGACATTCTAGCAAATTAAATCGTACCGATTTTAGGCCAATGCTTTGCACCGACATTAGTGTCGTCAATTAGGGCACTTTGTATCCTGCGAGCTTCATGTGGCAAAAGGGTTCATGTAAAGGTTGCACATTTTGGTTTGATCATAGTAAGGAGTTTACCTACAAAGTGTACAAACAGATTTTATAAGGAGAGATTATTCCTATTATCAAGTAACATAACTCATACCAAGGAGTTTACCTACAAAACGTACAAACAAATTTTATAAGGAGAGATTATTCTTATTATCAAGTAACATAAGTAATACATCTATTGTTAAAATAGTTTCCTATTACTAACATTGCTGGATGCAAAGAAGAACGCCTTATCTCAATGCAGTACATTTAGCCTTTGCTAGAGTTCTCGTCAATTTATGCATGCTTTACTTCTCAATGGCCTCCTTAATATAATTAAACAGGCCTCCTACCTTACTTTTCTTAGTATGTCCATAGACAATCTCTTTGATTGAAAGTCTTGTCGCTCAATATGTAGGTGATCAACTTTTTAGTTGGAGTCATTAGATAGTAACCCATGTGGTCAACTTTTGAACTCAAATCCTTATATAAGTCCCTACTAGGCACTATGTGCCTAGATTCTTGTAATGCTTTGCACCAATCTTCTTTCCATGCACTTTGCATCTTAAGGCATGTGTACTTCACCTCTTAAGTTATACATCGCATGGCAAGAGGGTTCACACAAAGATATCATATGTTGATTCTATGACTTGTGTAGGAAATCACACCATATACCCTCTTGTGGTAAGGAAGCTAAAGCTAAACTACTTGAAGCTACAAATCAAAAGGACATTGAGAAAAAGTAGAGTAATATAAAAATATTCTCTTACCAAAAGAACACTAAGAAATGTTTGTACCAGCCTCTTCTAGGTTGAGATTTTCTTCTAGATGGGGAGCAGCCTCATAAAATTTAAGCTTCATTAGAGTATTTAAACTCAAGATTTTGTGAGTCTTGTTATAAAGCTTTTGGCCCTATTCAAAGGGAGTTTCTCATAGACTTTCCTTCCAACCATTGGCAAGTTCACATCCTTTTTTCCTCTCTTTATTTACAAACTTTCTTTTTGCTATCCTTAGTTGCATAAAAAATAGACTTCAAGAGATTGCAAGGCACCCATTTCTTGATGGAATCCTTGAAGCTAATAGTGAAATCTCAAAGGTATGTATCCATATATTTGATAGGGTATTGTAGGCTTGGACCATACCACAATACCATATCATAGTATTTGATATTAGGACACAAAATATCTAATAGAGACTTGATCTCCTAGCAAAGTCCATGCCCCAAAGGAATTACATGAAGCTAGCAAAAGTGTGATTCATCGTGGGAGGGGTGTAGGAGGCAAGGTAAGGGCGCTTGAAAGATGAGAAGTGATTGGAGAATTAGACAATGAAAGTGAGACCAAGTGAATGGTCTTTATAAGCAATGGACTTAAAATTTTTATTTTAAAAAATCTACTAAAGACTTTTAAATAGATTAAAAAAAAAAAAGAGAATCACAAAACAACCCATAGTATACAATGTTAGCAAATCTTAAAAATATGTATAAAGAATCAAAATAGAGTCTCTCAATCTATTAATCGTGAATTTTGTATATTTTGTTTGTCTCCACACAAATTTTTGACTTATTGCAAAGTACTCATCAATACCATATAATTCTTCTCCATTTTCTTTTCCATCTAGAAGAAAAAATTTAAGGTGTTTTGGAATATAAGTATCTTGACCAAAACAAAACAATTCCAGTATCAAACAAGCTCACCTTTCTACCACCAATATTGAAGTTAAAGCTCTATGTACAAATGCTTTCCATTAGTATAAGATGCTCCCTCATATTTAGGAGACTCCAACAATCACTCATTATGACTGACTCAATCATTCCATCTTGCATATGAATTTGAATATCAAATGTTGTCCATGAAATTTGTAGACTCCAAGGAATCCATTGGTCTTCTTTCTTCATTCGACATCGATAATAGAATTGCATGTACTAGAAAAATTGTTTAAAGCTTTTTGTTGGTCTTGAAAAGGCAAGGAAGGGATGCATGCAATAGCTTGGAAAGAGGTAACTACACCAAGAATGAAGGGAGACCTCGGACTTGAGACACTACAACAACAAAAGTCAAGAAGACTTATGTTTGAGGTGGTTAAGAGGGTTGATAATAATTAGCCTTGGAATGTTGTAATGCAAGAATGGATTAAAAACTATAGGATTGCTAGTAAAGTTTGTAACAATGTAGATGTTTGGGAGGTACTCACATGCAATGTTGTTGTCTCTAGAATAGAGAATTCAGAGGTGGCTTAGAGATTTGTCCCTAAATGGAGGAAAATTGGCCAAGAGGAAATATGTTTGGCCAATGATCTTTTGTGATAGGACCTGTAATAATGAATGCGCAATCAAGTAATGGAAGGTAACACTAGGGACCACCATTGTGCATGAAAAGATGACACCTTTGTGCACCCCATCCACCTCATTCCATCATTCTTCAAAATTGGAATTAAGAAAGTCCTCACTTATGTCTTTACAAAAGAACCATTGATCTTAAAGCTCTCCTAAATTTCAATGAGCTATGAATGTCATGTATAATCTTTAATTTTAATGTTTGAAGCATCCACTCATCGAGAATGGGCCATTCCAAAGAATTGAGATATGAACAAAAAAGTAATTTAAGAGAACCATACTAATTAACTGATGTAGGCACTATATACATGAACTTATAGAATAAAATCTTGCAATCTAGAAGATATTGTGATGACCTTCTAATCATCATTGTCTCACCCACATCCACATGTTAAGCTTTGTATGTCCTAGATAAGCTTCTCAAAGAATAATCCTCAACAAGATTTGAATGGAAAATGTCTGATAGGAGAGAAAAAGTGAAAACCTCAATAACGTATGAAAAGTTAAGAACATAAAAACAATGACTTACAATTCGAGGGGAAGAATTATCAAGTAGTCCAAGGAGGTAGTTTCAAGCCCTTCACATTGTATACATATTGAGTTGATGCAACAAGATCACTATCTCAAGCCTCATGAAACCAAGCAATTTGCCCTTGTAATGATTTTGTAGTACACCACAATGACTAACTCAATGAGGCTCTATAGCTAAACACTACGTGTAAGCCCATGAATCCTTCTCAAATAACAGTCCTTTTCATTTTCCATGCTTATCCTTTGTATTATGCACATAGACAATAGATATGGGATCACAAGATTGCCTTTATTGACATGTAGATGTCATTTGGATGGATATGAGAAGAATACTACTTATAAGGAGAGAAATGCAAGTAAGAATACTTTAGAATGGTGGTAGATATGAAGATGGAAAAAAGAAAGAATCTAGATGCTGTGTGGCTATGGCTGTATGAGCATAGAAAGATGAGAAGATTTGGATGGAGGTAAGAAAATGGCAATGGAAGAAAGAGAAAAGATGGGTGATGTATAGCTTTGGTTGGGAGGAGGTAGGATAATGACCATGCAAGAAAGATACAAGTTGAATGTTGTGTGGATATGGTTGAGAGAAGCTAGGGGCTTTGTGGCTATAGTTGTGTGAGCATAGGAAGTTGGGAATATTTGTGGAATGGAGATAAAAGAATGATCAAATTGGAAGCATGTATTGTAGAAATACATTAAAAAGTGCAATAAAAAAAACTATAAATGACATAAGAATAGGTTTTTTTGGGGGTTGCCAGGGGGTGGGGGAGAAGAGTCCATTTTAGGGGGGATTTTAAAAAATTTGGTCACTTTTTTGGATAGCTAGTGGGACCCACCTAACATGGGGTTGTAAAAGGGGGGGAGGGGAAGGAATAAAGGGGATATAGGGGGACAAACCTATAACTAGTTGTTTACTGCAAAGCAAAGGAATCAAAAAATGTGGCATCAAGAGCAAAAGTGCAAGGTGGAAAAAAGGAAAACGCACCCTACAAGAGAGTGGGCCTGGAAAAGGTCTAAAAGCATGGGAACAACCACCAGGATGTTGAGAAATGTGCAATCACATCCACCATAGCCTCTGTGTAAGGAACAAACAAGGCAAAGAAACAGATTGCAAATAAAGACTTAGACTAGGTCATGTATGCATGGTTTATTAAAACCATAGTTGGTGAATACCATGGTCACTTTCCACCTTTCTCCAGCTACCAATACCACCTACTGTAAGCCTATAAAAGGCACTCATCCCCACACTCATTCCATCAGTCATACTCATCAGTTGTACTTGCATTATGCTTGGATAATATCAGTTGTTCTTCTTTGTCAATGTTTATGTCTCATTATGATTGTCTATTTGCTCATCAGTGATCCTCCTTAGCATGCATCCTTAATATTTTAACATGGTATCAGAGCAGGTCTCAAGTTAATGAGTCATTAGGCCATTGATTGGGTCATTCCAGTTTGAATTTCTAGCTTCCTCCACTTTCCCATGAATCTCTCACCTACCTCCATAGCCACCCACCTCAATGGAGGGGTTGAATCTCTCAAATCGGGCCGTTTCAACTCGTACTTTCTTATGGGGAACTCTTCCTCTGCTCTAGACATTGCTCCCTATCACCTCAAAGCGTGGCATTATTACCTCCTTGCTCCAACATTGCGCCTGATTAGTTCACTCTCCTGGAATGTGCTTGCAACTGTCGTACTACTGACATTGCACCTGCAGTCCATGATTCTTGATGACCACTATGGGGCTTTCAAAGCCCATGAAATAGGCTCTCTATCCATATAAAAAGTTTTGAAAATGATCAAGTCTATGTGTTGCAATTAGCAAAAAATCAGATGCATGATGTAACCCTAACAGAGAAGCCATAGCTCCTTCAACATTAAGCTTTTATATCCCTTCATTTTCTGATTTTTTTAGTCAATTGGAGTTTTTGCCACTTGGGTTAGAGTTATTACTTAGTTTCTAGTAACATTTGAAGCATCAAACCAGCAAGAAGGGGACATTTTGGAAGATTCAAGTTCTATCCAAGAAGATAAAAGAACAATGTCCATTGACACTCATCTAGTGCTTTTAGCACTTATGTCATCTAACATAATCAACTTTGCCTCTAATCAAATCTAATTTTTTTTACTACTCCACCATCAAATCAAGGAGGGAAAGACTCAGACCACGGACTTGCAAGAACTTGAATATCCCAAGTTCAAAGGGCATACTGGTCACCTAGTCACCTAGTATCTCTTGATACTTCACCTAAAGCTTCTTGACACTTGTACTCAACTCTTCTGCTGCTGCTGAAATCTAAAACTTTTAGAGTTGATTTGCTACTGATCGTGCAACCTCAACATGGGCAAGGACTCACCGACAACTCGATTAAATGGTGTCAAATTCCATACATGGCAAACTAGGATCAAACTGATCCTGATGAAGAAAGGCTTGTGGTCAATCACAAGTGGTCAAGAGAAGAAACCAAGGGAAGCTGCACTTTTAGTCATATGGTATAAACGATGATAAGGCTCAAGCTATTATCAAGCTCGAACTTGATGACATCTACATTCATCATGTTGATGATTGTGAAACCTCTCAGTGACATGGGATCGATTAGAAACCTTGTTTGGAGCTCATTCAAAATCCTCCAAATATGACTTACTGATTGAATTTTTTAGGCTTGACATGAAAAGTAGTACCTCACTTGCAACACATTTGAATTATATGGAAATCTTGTTGACACAACTTGCAGGAATCAACTTGAAGATGGATGAAGACATTTGCATTGGAGTGCTTCTCAAGAGTCTTCCACCTGAGTTTGATAATATGTCTACCACATTAATCAACATGCCAAATCCGAAGGTTATGGATATCAAAGCCTCTCTCCTAGAAGAGGAAAAGAAGATCAAGAGAGCAAGGGAGAAACAAGCATCCCAAGAGGAGACCAACAACTCCTCTATGTGAAAGGGAAGAAGAGCATAGTCTATGACTTTTGTAAGAAAACTGGGCATATTGAGAAATTTTGCTATGCTAAGAAAAGGTCTCAAAGAGCATATCTTGCTACAGTCAAAGAAGATGAAGACAACAATGAAGAAGAAGAAGAACCCCAAGAACAAAATGACAGGGCTCACCAGTCCCTCTTTTGTAGCTCATTTTTTGATAGAAATTTTTAAGTTTAAAATGTTGACTTGCCTAATGTTCCCACCATAAGCTCCTATACTCCTCACGTAACCTCTACACACTATAGCCTCTACACACTTAGTGAGGCCTTGTGACAGCCTCTAGCTTTGTATGGTTGGTTCTTTCCATGTCTACACTTAGCAAGGTTCTACTCATGACATCCTCTGTATACTTAGTGTCTTTATTGGTTGTGATTGAGGAGGGGTGTTGAGAAATGTGCAATCGCATCCACCATAGCCTCTATATAAGGAAAAAACAAGGCAAAGAAACACATTGCAAATAAAGCCTTAAACCAGGTCATGTATGCATGGTTTATTAAAACCACAGTTGGTGAATACTGTGGTCACTTTCCACCTTTCTCCACCTACCAATATCACCTACCATAAGCCTATAAAAGGCACTCATCCCCACATTCATTCCATCAGTCATACTCATCAGTTGTACTTACATTATGCTTGGATAATATCAGTTGTTCTTCTTTCCCAATGTTTATGTCTCATTATGATTGTCTATTTGCTCATTAGTGATCCTCCTTAGCATGCATACTCAATATTTTAACATAGGAGTCCAAGACGCAACCATGGACACTGCAAGAAGCCAAGGCAAGAAAGCACACATTTAAATATAAAGGCATAGCCAAAACCTCTATAAAAGAGTGCCAGGCTCCCTCCTGTGCAATTTATAACCATGAATGGGCAGTAAGACTAAGGTAGGAAGTTAGGGAAAAGCTTAGGGTTCGTTGGTGTAAAATAGGGCTGAATAGGGCATTAACAGGGAAAAAATTGGGAAAAAAGACTGCTCAAATGTGTCAAAGTCGTAGGGGGAGTGATCGGGAAGACTAAGGCGGTGCTTAGCGAGGGCTTAAGGTTCTGGGTGACCACAAAAAGCCTCATTTGTAGAGAGAGAGAGAGAGAGAGAGAGAGAGAGAGAGAGAGAGAGAGAGAGAGAGAGAGAGAGAGAGAGAGAGAGAGAGAGAGAGCTTGCATGTCACGAGTCTACATCGGATTGACTGGAGCGTATTAGAGCTTTTTGCGAGATTTAGGTATGGGATGCTCGTAGCCTACACCCTTGCTTGATTTCTAGAGGTTCTTGGAGGTAGTGGAAACATTAGGATAGAGATGTCTAGCAAATTGTGATTGACACGTGTTTTTGGCCGACGAAATTGGACGCTCTTCTTGGTGTTCGATTCCCAGAATCAAACGTCTGTTTCCGTGGCTCGGACCAAAGACGTTGTCCGATTGTGAGAATTAGAGGCATAGAATCGGACACACCACATCTGTCCGATTCCGAGAATTGGATGCATAGAATCGAACACACCACTTCGTCCGATCGGACGCTTGACCCGTCCCATCGTGACAATTGGACCCATTGACCTATCCGATTGGACATATATTTGAATTGGACCACCTCGTCCAATTCTTAGAATCAGATGTATCCCAATCGGACCAACTCAAGTCGTCCGATTGGATACCCCTTGTCCGATTGTGACAATCAAACTTGACCCTGTTTGATTCTTAGAACTGGATGTATCCCGATCGGACCAACTCAAGTCATCCCCTTGTCCGATTCTTAGAATTGGACATTGGTAAATTGGACGTCCGATTTTCAAAGTCGAACTTTGGTAAATCGAACACAGGCTAAGAGAGAAAATCTAAAAATTTGATAAACCTCAGCCAACGAGGAGCGTGACCCACGCCGAAAGAATCCACCGAACCCCTCACACATAGTTACAAACCTAGAAATCATGGCCGAACAATTAGGAATTGTGTAGTAGCATGTTCCCACAAGCTTGACGTATTTGGTGTTGTGGGTTGGTTGTAAGACCGCAATTTGACCTTGAACGAGCTGAGCAGAATATCGCAGCAGAAAACCTCATAAGCCAGCGAGGGACAACTAGAAATCTAACACATACCCTATCAAGCCAACCCATAAACAAGAGCGCTAGAGTCGTGTAGACACCTTGTTTTCTCACTCACTCTGATTATCATCACCCGAAACACACACTTGAAGAGAGCAAAGAGACGAGTTGCGCACGGTGCATTGAAAAGAATACACCCACACATACACATACAGAGTGAGGGTAAGTTGAGGACTGGTTGTAATTAACAAGGTACTCATTCAGACATAAAACCTTGAAGGAACCCACCAGTAAGAGAAGATCCCATGACATAGAAGGGTGATCGAATCCCCAAAAGTAGAAGCAAGTAAAGAACACAGCTAGAAAGCCAGATGCAACAAGGACAGACACTATCATGGAAGTGGATCTACCCGGCCTTATCAACCTGTTCGACAACTTTGCAGAACATAAAGTCTTGGACATGGAAGAGGGCAGCTCAGGCTGTAAGAGGAATGAAGAACTCAACCTAGGAGATTTTCTTGAGGCCGTCAATAGTTAGCAAACAAATATGATACTTAAACCCAACTAGAACATTGCAGTAGACTTGTAGAGGACATCATTGCAAATCTCGAGGAGAAGAGGAAGCTAGCACATAGGGCTCTGCAAGGCCCAGCCGCATACAACTAGGATCAACAAATTAGGAGCTTGTGTCAAAGCATGGAAATCTGAGAGATCCAAATATTGCTAGCCCTAGCAGATAGAAATCGAGCGAGAGAGCGCTAGAAGAAGACCTCACATTGAGTGAGCTTTTGACGAAGTGGTTGCTAGATAACATGGTAGCAGAGCAAAGAGTTGTAGCATTAGCAACGTCGCTACTAGCAAGGTTAGCAAGGCTCTAAGAGCCAATTGAGAATTCTTGTGGTAGTGAAGAAGTTGGACAAATACCAAGCAAATGATGACCCGTGCAGCTTTGTGGAGTAGTGAGCAAGTCTGCGAGGCCAATGGCCTCACTGATCCCATGCAACACTCATAAGCTTTTGGATTGTGCTTGCGTGATAAGGGTCAGACTTGGTATACGAGTTTGGATGGTGTGGAGCACGCCAATTTCAATGGCTTGAAAAATCTTTTCATTAAGAGATTTTTGAACTTGGGTACTTCGATAACTTGCTAGTGCGACTTATGAACGTCAAGCAGAGAGAGAAAGAGGATATTTGAGATTATATGACCCTATGAAGAGCCTCTTCAAGAGAATCCCTATGGGTGAAAGACCGACTGAAAGAGCGGTGTGCATGGTATTCATCAATGGAATACAAAGTGAAGAGCTCTACAAATCCTTGACCGGCAACTCGAGCTTGTAGTGAGACACACTAGCAAGGGTCTTTGAAGAAGCTATTAGAGTGGATGACTAGCTCAAGGAAAGTAGCTCCAGAGGCTCAAATCAAGAAGAGTCCAGTGCCAGGAATTCCGAGAGGACCTCAATGCCTAGTGAGAGATCAAACCCAAGTACGTAGTAGGACAAAGGGAAGGGCATTGATTCAGGATAAGAGCTAGCAGAGATTAGGATGGACATAGCCAAACTACAGGAGATGATGAGATGGCCAACGCACCCACATGTCCAATGTGTGCATTGTGGTGGAAACTACTTGCCAACTGAGTGTCAGGACCCCAGGTCACGACCTTGTACTAATTGCGGTAGGTTTAGCCATGATGCCATGCATTGTCGGCTACCTCAGAGACTTCCATACCTGCAGTCTTATGGTCAACCCTACCTTGTGAACAAGCCACCAAACTTCTTTGGAAGGGGAATTCCATTGCCTCTCCCAACACCTAACGATGCTAAGCCATCCATCCCTAGGATGGAGATAAATCCTATAGGTATCCTTAGACCACATGGACCCTACATGACCCATCCACCAAGTGATGCTCCAATCCACTATGTGGACGAGCCTAGCAGCGTGAGCCTTATGTAAACCCCTACATATCATACAATGAAGAAGGCAATGCAATTCTTGTGGACTATCGGCCAGTGCTGATGATGGCATTAGGTAGAGGGAGAGGTAGAGGCTTAGGAGGGCACACCCAAGAGCCAATCATGTGTTGGGACTTGCGGTCACCTAGGACATGTTTCTTCGCGCTGCCCCGAGAGGGAGCAAGCTAATAGAGACAAGGTTGACCTAATATGTGTTGAGTGTGGGATTACTCACCTCTTTGTCAATTGCCCTAGATAGAAACCATCCTCTAGTTTGACAAACGAGCCATCATTTCCATTGGGGTTGTTTGGCATCGAGACACTCGATGGGGAGGCCACGCCTATCCCATTACATGTCATGACCGATGCACAAACAAGGCATGCTAGCATATCATTGCTAGGCCTAGCAACCTTGACACAACCTCAGTTGGAAAGAAGAGTCGGAGACAAAGGAAGAAAAGGCCAGATGCTAAGGTCACTCTCAAAACCAAGAGTGCCACAACGCTGCCCATTTGGAAGGAAAGTCATTGACACAGAGGAAGAAACATTGGCTCCACAGATGACTGAAAAAGGAAGTGCTAAGGTTGGGGAGTACCCCAACGCAAAGAGCCAAATCGAAGCCATCAAGAAGGTGAAAGAGTGGGTGAAGGAGACCCAAGAGCACCTAAAAGATATTGAGCCCATACTAGAAGACGAGGTCGATGATCTCTCAAGCATAAGCATGCCACTCTTTCTCCCACGAAGAAAATCAAGGGAGCTGATGGCACCACAAACAGGGCTGCTTAGACAAAGTCTAAATGCTTGGGGCCAATAAACCAATCAATGCCATTGGCCAAGAACCACAGAATTAGGAGAGAGGCAAGCGGCTAACAACCTCCTTAATACAGTGGTGACTACTCCTATAATTCTAAGCTTGGACGACTTGCTTATGTAGTATCCAACACTATAGCAAGAGCTGAAATAGCGGGTTGAAGAACCAAATGAGCCAGTTGTTGCCATAGACTTGCCTGAGCATGATGCAGAGACTCAAATACTGAGTTTGACACTACACTCCACACCTAAATCTTTGCATGTCAATGCTTTTTGGGGAAGGCACAGAAATGCATGCAATCCTGCCAGTCTTAGCCCTAGGGGACATCACCAGAAAGGGGATTGTAGACACGGGGGCAGGAGTGAGTGTGCTAAGCCATATGGTACTCCAAACTTGGGGTAACCCACTGGTTGAGGCTGCTATGTTCAATGTCACACTAGTTAACAGAATGAAGGTGAGACCATTCGGAGTGTTGAAAATTTGGCCACTGAAGATCATAGGAATCCAATTCTTTGTCAACTTTATAGTCATGAAGGGAGTGAACTACGACATCCTGCTAGGCCCTGGATGTGTAACGTGAGAGTCATAGAGGTCTAGGGAAATGGTTTCATCTTCTTAGGCAATTGAACAGAGACTATAAGAGTGGAGATGGACGCATGGAAGACTATGCATGTTGACCTGGATGCCATCTCCCCCATGCTGAAGAGCAATGGATAGATTAGGGGATCCTTTGGGGCCCTTACTAAGTATATCCCGTGCCCTGAGGATGAGTGAGACTGGATGCATGTTCTTGCTACCACCGGCCTACCATTCTCAGACATTGAGGAGTACGAACAAGCCATCAAGGCAACTGGCAAACTCAAGGACACACCCTCAGTGCCAATCTGCATGATGACCGAAAGCTTACGTAGAAGACCAAACCCCGTCACATTCTGAGTCCCAAACAATAGACGAGAGCTCCTGGAGATCTTAGGATATTTGACAGACAAGTTGGTGGCAATCCAACAAAAAATCTCAAGCCACTCCATGACCTCTTGGACAAGCCTGAATGGCGATGGTCCAAAGTGGACGATTTAAACTTGAGGTACAATTAGGCCTTAATCCTTGACCAGCAAAGAAGAGATATATCAGAATCTAAAGAATGATGAGCAACTGGACAAAGACAGCTCTGATGATGAATACGGGGATTGTTGTTTCTCCAAAGATGAGAGCGAAGGGAAAATCAATACTATAGAATACGACATTGGGTAATGTATAATCGAATAAATACAAGTAGACTCCAGACCATGCAAGTAGAGTCCCCTTAGAGTAGAGAAAGGAGTAAGACACAAGGACTATGATCGAGCTTGGTTGGAGCACATAGGCACAATCGACTATGAGCATGCAGGCCTAGCCCAACTGAATGACACACAATCGACTATGAGCATGTAGGCCTAGCCCAACTGAATGACGCACAATCGACTATGAGCATGTAGGCCTAGCCCAATTGAATGACACACCAATACTGTGAACAGACTCACCTTTTGAGCTATGACTACCAGGAGATAGCCTCTCTTCTAGTAAAGACGGAGAGTTTGATTCTAAGTCGAAAATCAGCTTAGATATTGACCTTGAAATACCTCGACCTCCCAAGACTAGATGCACCAAGGGGGACCTACCTGTCCACCTAAGACGCCGACAATTAAGGGAGGAAAGATGGAAGCTGCCTAAAAAAATGCAGACATAAGAACAACGAAAACTGCAAGACCTGCCAAAGTGATTCACAAAGTTTAAAACGGGAGGTAGGTAGTGATCTTGCTGGGAGCTAAATGACAGGGATAAGCAAGCGAACCGATCAAGGGACGCGCCAAGGTCAAAGAGGTCAATTTAGCCAGGGAAGGGGATACCCCACAACCTGTCAAGATTGTGGGAGAGAAGGAAGGAGTCTCACTTGTAGCTTTCTCACTTACACAATGGGGGAATACACACAAAGGTTGAGGTTGAAAACAGTTTTCCTCTTCTTAGTTGTGTAAGCCAAAAAGAACTCTAGTACAGAGAAATAGAAGAACCCTATATATGGGTCTCAAACCAAACTCAACTAACTAAGGTGGCATACTAATTGAGCCACGAACTAGAGTAGATAAGGATAGCTGTCATCTAGCTATTATTCATGGGCGGTGTACCAACCGCATCTGCAGCTAATAAGTTGGTGACATAAATGCACAACGGTCACCCTGGCATATCACGAGTGGAGCTCGATATCTCAACACTCCCCCTCGAGCTCAATCCCAATTCCTGTACACCAAGCAGGTCTTTGAACTTGCGCAGCTTCTCTCCGCCCAATGCCTTCGTGAATATGTCAGCTACCTGATCCTCTGTGCCAACATAAACTAGATCAATAAGACCTAGTAAAACCCTCTCCCGCACATAGTGATAATGCACCTCAATGTGCTTTGTTCTAGCATGATAGACTAGGTTATTTGCCAAGTGTATACTGCTCATGTTGTCACAATAAATGACAACTGGCCCATCTGTAGGCTGATGCATATCATAAAGTAGCTTATGCAACCAAGCTACCTCACATGTAGCCATTGCTGCACCCCTGTACTCAGCCTGTCAAGATTGTGGGAGAGAAGGAAGGAGTCTCGCTTGAAGCTTTCTTGCTTGCACAATGGGGGAAGACACACAAGGGTGGAGGCTGAAAACAGTTTTCCTCTTCTTAGTTGTGTAAGCCAAAAGAACTCTAGTACAAAGAAAATAGAAGAACCCTCTATATGGGTCTCAAACCAAACTCAACTAACTAAGGTGGCATACTAACTGAGCCACGAACTAGAATAGATAAGGATAGCTATCATGTAGCTATTATTCATGGGCGGTGTACCAACCGCATCTGCAACCGACACGTCGGTGACATAAATACACAACGGTCACCCTGGCGTATCACGAGTGGAGCTCGATATCTCAACACTCCCCCTCAAGCTCAATCCCAATTCCTCCACACCAAGCAGGTCTCTGAACTTGCGCAGCTTCTCTGCGCCCAATGCCTTCGTAAATATGTCAGCTACCTGATCCTCTGTACTGACATAAACTAGATCAATAAGACCTAGTAAAACCCTCTCTCGCACATAGTGATAATGCACCTCAATGTGCTTTGTTCTAGCATGATAGACTGGGTTATTTGCCAAGTGTATACTACTCATGTTGTCACAATAAATGACAACTGGCCCATCTGAAGGCTGATGCATATCATAAAGTAGCTTATGCAACCAAGCTACCTCACATGCAGCCATTGCTGCACCCCTGTACTCAGCCTCTGTGCTCGACAAGGCAACTGTAGGCTGTTTCTTACTGCTCCAAGTAACTGCAGCACTCCCAAAAGAGAACACATATCCACTGGTAGATCGTCTATCAGAAATACTACCAGCCCAATCAGCATCAGTGTATCCATGCAACTGTATCTGAACCCCAGTCTCATAAAATAGTCCATACTGCAATGTGGACTTCACATACCTGAGTATGCGTCTAGCTGCATCCAAATGTGGTTTCCTTGGAGCCTGCATAAACTGACTTACCAATCCAACAGCATAGCTCAAATCTGGCCTGGTAATAGTCATATAAATCAAACTTCCTACTATGCGTCTGTACATAGTAGGGTCTTCTAGAAGCTCACCTGCATCTGTGCTCAGCTTCACATTCTGCTCCAAAGGAACTGAAATAGGCTTACAGCCTGTCATCCCATATTTGGACAGCATGTCCAATCCATACTGCCTCTGCAAGAGATGTATCCCACTTGGTGATCTAATCACCTCAATGCCCAAGAAATAACGCAGCTCTCCCAAATCCTTCATCTCAAACTTCTGCTTCAATAGCATTTTCACATGAAGGATATCTTCATCACTATCACCTGTCATAATCAAATCATCAACATAAATGACAAGTAGCATAATACCTTTCTCTGTTTTTCTCACATAAAGTGAGAAATCTGCCTTGGAAATCTGAAAGCCAATAGTGACAAGATACTGTCCTATCTTGTCAGACCATGCTCTAGGTGCTTGCTTCAAGCCATACAAGGCTTTCTTCAACCTGCAAACAAACTCAGGATGAACAGCATTCACATAACCTGGTGGCTGCTCCATATAGACCTCTTCTTGCAAATCACCATGCAAGAAGGCATTCTTTACATCCATCTGATGTAAAGACCATCCCTTTGATGCAGCCATAGCAATGACTGCTCTTACGGTTGCCATCCTTGCAACCGGACTGAATGTTTCTTCATAGTCAATACCATATGTTTGTGCATACCCCTTGACTACTAATCTTGCCTTGTATCTGTTCACAGAACCATCTGCATTGTGCTTCACCTTATAAACCCACTTACAGCCAATTGCATTTTTACCTTTAGGCAAAGGTATCAATTCCCATGTAGCATTTGCTTCCAAGGCATCCATTTCTTCATCCATGGCTTTCTCCCATTTTTCTTTTCCCATGGCTTGCTCAAAAGAAGTGGGTTCTGGTTCCTGTATCACCTTGACCATATATGCATAGTGAATGGCTGTAAATCCATCATATTTCAGCCTATCCACAGGATACCTAACTCTGGTAGACCTGCGCAAAGTGGGTTCACTCCCAGGTGCTCTCAAAACATCCCTGGTCTTCCTTACTCCAGGTGTAACAATAGAAGGAATACCCAACTCATCATCAATGCTCTGTTCTGAGCCACTGGATTCACCATCCACATAAGAGTGACCTGCATTCACATCAAACATGGGCTGATCAACCTTCTCTTTTCCTTTTCGTGATACCTGCATACCACTATCTGCATTACTTTGAGAAGATTCTCCTGATCTCAATCTGCCTGTCCATGGCGAAGAATGTGAACCACTGCTAGAGGACGCTCCAGGTCCACTAATATTTTGTGACTGCTGCTGTGAATTCTGTGCAGCATTACCATTTTGTGCATCTACATCATCAATCACATTTACTGGTTTATACCAGCTACTCATCTCATCAAAAACAACATCTCTGCTCACTGTAAACTTACGAGTAGAAGGGTTATAGCATCTATACCCTTTTTGCTGCAGAGAGTAACCAATAAAGATGCACTTCTCAGCTTTTGGATCCAACTTGGATCTCAACTCATCTGGCACATGTACATAGGCAATGCAACCAAAAATTTTCAAATGAGAAATATCTGGTTTCCTACCAGTATACCTCTCCTCTGGAGTCATTCCATGTATTGCTGCAGTGGGAGTCCTGTTCATTATGTAGACTGCTGTAGCAACTGCTTCAGCCCAATAAAAATCTGGCAAGTCTTTTTCATTGAGCATGGCACGAGATACCTCTCCAATATGCCTGTTTTTCCTTTCTGCAATTCCATTTTGTTGTGGGGTATGACTGCATGAATATTGCTGCTTTATGCCATGCTCCTGCAGGAACCTTGCAAACTCATTTGAGAGGTACTCTCCCCCTCCATCTGACCTTAGGCATTTTATATGCAAACCTGTTTCTTTTTCAACCATAGCTTTAAGAGTTTTGAAATGCCCAAAAACTTCACTTTTCTTTTTCATAAAATACACCCAAACTTTTCTGCTATAGTCATCAATAAAACTGACAAAATAATGACAGCCTCCAAGAGATGCAGCTTTAGTAGTCCACACATCAGAGTGGATTAATTCCAATGGCTTCTTACTCTCTTGAACATGTCTAGGAAATGGTTTCCTTGCCTGTTTTCCAAACTGACAGGCTTCACATACCTTATGCATTTCTGCAACCTTGAACTTAGGCAATCCTGCAACAATGTTTTGGGCCTGCATTGATTTAAGTCGCTGTACATTAACATGACCAATGCGTTTATGCCAGATATCAATATCTGCAACTACACCGGTCCCATGTGCAAACATTGCTGCACTCAATTCAGGCATATCTGCATCCAATGTAAACATTCTGCCATTCTTCTTTCCTTTTGCTATCAAGCGACCTTTATTTTTCATATCCTCAACAAAGCATCCATGAGGATTAAATCTGACCTGCAAGCCCTGTTCAACCATTTGACCAACTGAAACCAGATTCTTGGTGATATTCGGGACATGAAATACATCGGACAGGTATTTCTTTTTCCCACCCTGCATATACAAGGGAATTTTTCCAATCTGCACAATAGGATGTGCAGTATCATCACCAGTCTCCACAAATCCTGGTTTTTCCATTTTCTTTGCATCCTCCATCCATTCTGCATGACCTGTCATGTGGTTTGATGCACCTGAGTCAACATACCATACATCATTGCTTTCTTCTGCACTTGTCATAGAATTGTTCATGTGCTGCACCATGAACAAATGCTCATTTCTGTCATCACCCTGTCTACTAGAAGATGCATAATTCCCTTGTTGCAGTTTTCCATTCATGATGTCATTCTGCTTTTTATAGCAGTCTTTAGCCATATGACCCATTTTACCACAGTAGTAGCATTCAACATTACTGTTTGCATTTTGGCCTCTTTGCCATCCACCACGACCTCTTTGGCTCCCCCTGCCTCTAGAGTTACCACGTCCTCCTCCATAGGACTGGTTTTCTTGAGTTTGCTGCATATTCTGATTTCTGCCACGGCCTCCAAATCGGCCTCCTCTACCTCTGCCTCTACCTCTTCCAGCATTTGAGTAGAAGACAGCTTCTTTTGAAGTTCCTCCTGAAGAAGATGCACCACCATTTCTCTGCTCCTCAGAAATTAGAAGAGCAATCAACTCCTCAAAATCAGGAAATCTTTCACGAACTGAAATGGATGTCCGAAACTGTGCATAATCCTTTCCTAGACCATTCAAGGTCACAGAAACTAAATCATCATCTTCCACTGGCGACCCAATGGAAGCAAGTGCATCTGCAATCTTCTTCACCTTCATGTGGTAGTCATTGATGCTCATATTTTCTCTTTGCACATTGTGCAACTCTTGCTTGAGCTGCATTTTCCTGGCTTGTGTATTTGTGCTATACATCTTTGACAGAGTATCCCATGCCTCCTTTGGCGTACTTGCATCCTGAATATGCACAATCATAGAGTCTGAAATACTGATAGACAACCAGTACATAACTTTCCTGGCTCTCTCATGCCATGCTTTAAATGCCTGCATTTGTTGTTGATTGGGAACATCAGGAAGAACTGGTTCTTCTTCATTTCCTGCAACAAATTCCCAATATCCTTTTCCCATAAGGAAATTCGTCATTCTAAACTTCCATGCCTGGAAGTTGTTCTTGTCAAGCTTTTCAGTGACAATCTGTGAAAGAGAATCAGATGCCATTACAGAAGACTGCAAAAAATTCTGTCACTGCAAAAACCACAGCTTCAGCCTCACAAGGGCAAATCTGCAAAACTGGCGAAAGTGGTATTTGACCACACAGTCACTTCCTAGTGACGATTTTGCATAAACAGGAACCAAGGATGATTCTGAAACTCCCAATGTCTCTGCGCACAAGCATACGATGCAATTTCTACAGTAACTTTTCACCGACCTGTAGAACAGTGGCTGCACAGCATAAAACTGGGACGTTTCCTGAGTGCGTGCAGAAAACTTCCGCCTCCAAAACAGGCCCCGAAATGGCCTCAAATCAAAAAAACAAGGTCGCCGAGAGCTAAAGCTCTCACCCGCAGCATATACTGCCCTCTTGCTTCACCGCGAAGGGCGTCTCAACCTGAGACAATGCACTCCTGCAATTTCCGGCTGTGCTACCTGCAGAGATCTGCTCCCAAAACAGAAAATGAAAGCAACACTGCTCCTCTTACCAGACCACCGCGAGCTTGGCTTGCTTTCTTGAGCTCCTTACCACGAACAAGGCTCTGATACCATGTCAAGATTGTGGGAGAGAAGGAAGGAGTCTCGCTTGAAGCTTTCTTGCTTGCACAATGGGGGAAGACACACAAGGGTGGAGGCTGAAAACAGTTTTCCTCTTCTTAGTTGTGTAAGCCAAAAGAACTCTAGTACAAAGAAAATAGAAGAACCCTCTATATGGGTCTCAAACCAAACTCAACTAACTAAGGTGGCATACTAACTGAGCCACGAACTAGAATAGATAAGGATAGCTATCATGTAGCTATTATTCATGGGCGGTGTACCAACCGCATCTGCAACCGACACGTCGGTGACATAAATACACAACGGTCACCCTGGCGTATCACGAGTGGAGCTCGATATCTCAACACAGCCTCTGTGCTTGACAAGGCAACTGTAGGTTGTTTCTTGCTGCTCCAAGTGACTGCAGCACTCCCAAAAGAGAACACATATCCACTGGTAGATCGTCTATCAGAAATACTACCATCCCAATCAGCATCAGTGTATCCATGCAACTGTATTTGAATCCCAGTCTCATAAAATAGTCCATACTGCAATGTGGACTTCACATACCTGAGTATGTGTCTAGCCACATCCAAATGCGGTTTCCTTGGAGCTTGCATAAACTGACTTACCAATCCAACAACATAGCTCAAATTTGGCCTGGTAATAGTCATATAAATCAAACTTTCTACTATGCGTCTGTACATAGTAGGGTCTTCCAGAAGCTCACCTGCATCTGTGCTCAGCTTCACATTCTGCTCCAAAGGAACTGAAATAGGCTTATAGCCTGTCATCCCATATTTGGATAGCATGTCCAATCCATACTGCCTATGCAAGAGCCGTATCCCACTTGGTGATCTAATCACAATGGCCAAGAAATAACACAGCTATCCCAAATCCTTCATCTCAAACTTCTACTTCAATAGCATTTTCACATGAAGGATATCTTCATCACTATCACCTGACATAATCAAATCATCAACATAAATGACAAGTAGCATAATACCTTTCTCTGTTTTTCTCACATAAAGTGAGAAATCTGCCTTGGAAATCTGAAAGCCAATAGTGACAAGATACTGTCCTATCTTGTCAGGCCATGCTCTAGGTGCTTGCTTCAAGCCATACAAGGCTTTCTTCAACCTGCAAACAAACTCAGGATGAATAGCATGCACATAACCTGGTGGATGCTCCATATAGAACTCTTCTTGCAAATCACCATGCAAGAATGCATTCTTTACATCCATTTGATGTAAAGACCATCCCTTTGATGTAGCCATAGCAATGACTGCTCTTACGGTTTCCATCCTTGCAACCGGATTGAATGTTTCTTCATAATCAATGCCATATGTTTGTGCATACCCCTTGACTACTAATCTTGCCTTGTATCTATTCATAGAACCATATGCATTGTGCTTCACCTCATAAACCCACTTACAACCAATTGCATTCTTATCTTTAGGCAAAGGTACCAATTTCCATGTAGCATTTGCTTCCAAGGCATCCATTTCTTCATCCATGGCTTTCTCCCATTTTTCTTTTTCCATGGCTTGCTCAAAAGAAGTGGGTTCTGGTTCTTTTATCACTTTGACCATATAGGCATAGTGAATGGCTGTAAATCCATCATATTTCAGCCTATCCACAGGATACCTAGCTTTGGTAGACCTGTGCAAAGTAGGTTCATTCCTAGGTGCTCTCAAAACATCCCTGGTCTTCCTTACTCCAGGTGTAACAATAGAAGGAATACCCAACTCATCATCAATGCTCTGTTCTGAGCCACTGGATTCACCATCCACATAACAGTGACTTGCATTCACATCAAACATGGGCTGATCTACCTTCTCTTTTCCTTTTCGTGAAACCTGCATACCACTATCTGCATTGCTTTGAGAAGATTCTCCTGATCTCAATCTGCCTGTCCATGGCGAAGAATGTGAACCACTGCTAGAGGACACTCCAGGTCCACTAATATCTTGTGACTACTGTTGTGAATTCTGTGTAGCATTACCATTTTGTGCATCTACATTATCAATCACATTTACTGTTTTATACCAGCTACTCATCTCATCAAAAACAACATCTCTGCTCACTGTAAACTTATGAGTTTCTGCTCTACAGAGAGTAACCAATAAAGATGCACTTCTCAGCTTTTGGATCCAACTTGGATCTCAACTCATCTGGCACATGAACATAGGCAATGCAACCAAAAATTTTGAAATGAAAAATATTTGGTTTCCTACCAGTATACCTCTCCTCTGGAGTCATGCCATGTATTGCTGCAGTGGGAGTCCTTTTCATTATGTAGATTGTTGTAGCAACTACCTCAACCCAGTAAAAATCTGGTAGGTCTTTTTCATTGAGCATGGCACGAGATACCTCTCCAATATGCCTGTTTTTTCTTTCTGCAATTCCATTTTGCTGTGGGGTATGACTACATGAATATTGCTCCTTTATGCCATGCTCCTACAAGAACCTTGCAAACTCATTTGAGAGGTACTCTCCCCTCCATTTGACCTTAGGCATTTTATTTGCAGGCCTGTTTCTTTTTCAACCATAGCTTTAAGAGTTTTGAAATGCCCAAAAACTTCACTTTTCTTTTTCATAAAATACACCCAAACTTTTCTGCTATAGTCATCAATAAAAGTGACAAAATAATGACAGCCTCCAATAGATGTAGCTTTAGTAGTCCACACATCAGAGTAGATTAATTCCAGTGGCTTCTTACTCTCTTGAACATGTATAGGAAATGGTTTCCTTGCCTGTTTTCCAAATTGACAGGCTTCACATACCTTATGCATTTCTACAACCTTGAATTTAGGCAATCCTGCAACAATATTTTGGGCTTGCATTGATTTAAGTCACTGTACATTAACATGACCAATGCGTTTATGCCAGATATCAATGTTAGAAATCAAGCTCACCGTCAGTGTGTCTTTATCTATGACCGACATCTATGACAGCTAGTGTGTGCAGCTGTCTACATGTGACTACATTAAATAAGTCGGGTTAGTAGTCAGTTAGTGACTTGACTAGAGTTAGTCTGTCTAGTCTACACTTACACTAGGTCACTTTATCTTTGTATTGTGTGTGCTTTTCAGTTTAGAGTGTGGAACATGAAGGAATGAGCTTGAGAGCGTGAAGGCTCAAGAAAATGGAGTTTCCTTGTCTCTCTTTCTCTCAACTTTGAACATGGTATCAGAGCCTTACTTGGTGGATCTCTTGGAGCAGGAGGGAGTGAAGATGATCTGCAGTTGAAGACTTGTGTCATTTTTTCAAACAGGCTGAATGCCATTGTAAACTGAAGGTATGCATTGAGTGATTGCCTACTCTATGGGTCAAGCTGTAGGTTGTGGCTTGTTTAGAGCCTTGTGAAGGGGGTATTGAGCACTAGTGTGTGCTCCATCAGCATCAAACTCAGCAAATCGAGCTGCTGGAGTAGAGGACAGGTCTGCGTGAACTGCGCCTATTTGCTGCTATCAGAGGACAGGTCTGCGTGAACTGCGCCTATTTGCTGCTATCAGTTGTTGGGCTGCACTTCATCAAATGCTAGTGCATTTGGTCATCAAATGCTTGGTTAGGTCAGGTATGAAGTGCTTTGAGATGGCAAGAGGCAAATGCTTGACCTTGAGCTCTGACATGAGCTGAGATCAGAGTGGGCAGATCTGAAAAAAAGGGCAGTACTACTATATACACAGTATACATGGTATATGCAACACATTGAAGAGCTTTGGAAGCTCTCTGACAAGCCCAAAAGCACTCTTGGAGCATAGGTATATGCTGGAGGTCATATGTACCTGTTGTGATCCATTGCAAGCTAATTTTGGTAACTGAAATACTCAGATGTGGAGCATTTCAGACAGGTTGAAAACTGTCATTTAATATGGACAGCAAGCATTTGTTCTTTATTGAAGCATAGTGTGACATTTGGTGACATCTATGAGATGTATGTACTGACATGTGTATGTCAGAATGTTCATGGGTTGAGAAAAGCATTAAGTGCTACTGAATGCTGAAATTTTTGGAGCTGAAGCAAATGCAATCTTGTCTTGTTGGCTGAGTACAAATTGCAGAAGTAATGTATGACTTTGCTCATTAGAGACAGACAGTCTATGGTCACTACATAGTCATGCATTGACCTTGTCATACTGGAGCAAATGTATGATTTGGTTTGAAGACACTTTGAAGCGGTTTGGAGCTTGTTATGCTGAATTTTGGTTGACTGCAACCTGCAAACAAAACTGTTGACACTTGTACTTGCTGATTATGCATTGTTTCGTGCTTCTATGCTCATGTCTGGAGTGACATATGTACTTGCAGTCATCTGAGAAGACTTGGGACATATATGACATGTATTCATGTTGTTTTTGGCATTGAAAGTGTTGCTGTTAATCACAGTTTACAGGTTTGGACTGCATATTTTTGGACCCTGGCAGTGGATTTGCAGGAGTTCAATCTGAAGCAAGTACAGGGCATATGTATTGACAATTATTTCTACGAGTTGGACAACTTGATTGTGGACTATTTTGGGCTGATACTGGGCTGAAATTTATTGGTTTTTTTACTGCAATTAATTGCAGAAAACTGTCATAAACTGTTACGGACTGAACTTGGTCAGTCATACTTTACTGGTCTGCAGGGAGTCATGCACTTGATAGACAATCTATTGCATCATGGCTAATGCACATGAGACTGACAATATCACTCAGATAGTTGGAGAGAAGTTGGACAACAAGAACTTTGCATTATGGAAATTCAGAATGAAAAACTTTCTGGTTGGCAGAGGTTATTGGGATCTATGTACAGGAGATGAAGTTGCTCCTGAGTTGCCTGCACACAATCCAACAAATGAACAGAAAAGAGCCTACAGGCTATGGAATGAAAGAGCATGCAAGGTACTGCATTGGTTTTCTTTATGTATATCTGATGCTATGGTAATTCAAATCACTGGATGTGAGAATCCGAAGGATGCTTGGGACATACTGATGAAAAATTATGGAACCATGACACATGCAAGGAAGATCCAATTGAAACAGCAGTTCAACAACATGTCTAGGAATGGCAAGAGCATCCACGCGTATACCACAGAGATTAAGACCATAGCTGATCAACTTGCTACTATTGGCTCAAGTGTATCAGAAGATGATATGATTGATGTTGCCTTGAATGGCTTAGGCAAAGAGTACAAAGCTTTGATACTTCCATTTCTATCAGAGAAGAGCCCCCTAGCTGGGAAGAGCTAGTTGCTTTGTTGCTGCATGAGGAAGTCAAACTTGGTTTGAATACAGGTTCCAATGCATCTCAGAGTAGAGACACTATGTTATACTCTAGCCAGCGTGGCAGAGGATCCAGAGGTCATGGTTCATTTCGAGGTCATGGTGACACTCGTAATGCTTATGGACAGCAGCAGCAGCAGAGTAATTGGCATGGTGCAAATACACAAGGCCAGCGTGGATCTGGTGGGTTTAGAGGTAGGGGGAGATCACCCCGAGGTAGAGGTGGTGGATCTAGTTCATGGCAATCATCTGACCAGTCCAACAGGGACAAGGAATGCCATTATTGTGGCCGGTATGGGCATATTGCAAAGGATTGTTACAAGAAGCAGGGAGATATGAAGGCAAAGGGCAGACATCATGGGCACTATGCATCTTCCAGTGGTGCTCATGATGAGCCAGTTGATAGACTCTTTGCCATGCAGCATGTATCTAAAAATGCATCGAGACATGATAGAGATGACAAATGGTACATTGACTCTGGAGCGTCAAACTGCATGACACCGCATGGAGAGTGGTTTGATGAGATGGTTGCAGGTACACATGGTCATGTATGTACTGGGGATGACATCCAACATGACATAAAGCATAAAGGGATTGTTCCTCTTATGATGTGCCTGATGGCAAGAAGAAAGGCCTGCATGATGTATTACATGTACCAACCATAACAAAGAATCTGTTGTCTGTGGGTCAAATGGCAGAACAGAACTTGCAAGTGAGGTTCAACAAAGATGGGTGTTTCATTGAGGAGTATGGAAATGGCTACAAGTTAATTGCCAAGGGCAGAAGGGATGGTAGGATGTTTACATTGGATGAGACCATTCCGGGACTCAAGGCAGCCATGTTTGCTCATGATGAGAGTGCCATTCGGGATGTAGAGATTTTGCACAAGCGGATTGGACATGTCAATGTACAAAAGCTGAAATCTATGCAGTAGAAAGAAGTACTACTTGGATTACCTAAATTCAAGTATAATGATTTTGGTCATGTATGCCTTGCATGTCAGTTTGGGAAGTAGGCACGGTTTCCTTCATGAGACATGTAAAAAACAGCACTAGGCCTTTACAGTTGGTGCACTCTGATGTCTGGGGTCCTTCACATAATGCTTCTTTTGGCGGTGCACGGTATTATGTCTCATTTATTGATGATTTCAGCAGGTACACTTGGCTTTATATTTTGAAGCATAAGGATGATGTGTTTGGTGCATTCAAAGACTTCAAGAAACATGCTGAAAATGAATTGGGCTGTTACATATCATGCTTGAGATCAGATGGAGGAGGTGAATATGTCTCAAACTACTTTGACAGGTATCTTGCTAAACATGGGATCAGAAGATAGCTCACATGTAGTTATACATCGCAGCAAAACGGTGTTGCAGAGAGGAAAAACAGGGTTTTGATGGAGTCAGCTAGAGCTATGCTGAATGAAAAATGTCTACCAAATAGTTATTGGGCTGAAGCAATGGTGACTGCTGTCTATGTGCTGAATCAAACCCCTACAGCAGGGATTCATGATGTCACTCCGTATGAACGACTGTATGATCATAAACCTAATATTTCACACTTGAACGTATTTGGCAGCATTGCATATGTGCATATACCGGATGAGAAGAGGAAGAAATTGGATCCTAAGGCAGTGAAAAGTGTGTTTATAGGATATGCACATGAACGGAAAGCTTATAAGTGTTATGTACCTTCTACGCATGAGACACTCATAAGCAGAGATGTGGTATTTGATGAGTTAGCATCCTGGTATGGGAATCCTATTGCAGTGCCTACTGATGGCTCACCCAGTATGAGTCATGCTGAAAATACTCCTGCAGAGAGTACTTCCATGAATGGTCAGACAGGTGATGTATCATATACAATGAGTCCTTGGACAGGACGATTACGGAGTCGCACTACTGCATCCACTGACACGGATATGTCAGTGAGGGGGAGAACAGATAAGGGAAAAGAAAAGGTTTTTGAAGATGTAACAGGTCCACTCACTGCAGGTTATGATTCATCTAGCAGTGATAGCTTAGACAGTGAATTGGGGATTCTGTCTGTTGTGACGCCAGGTGCTAGGCAGAGCCGTTATGTGCCGCCTCATGAGAGGCAAGCTCACAGTGAGCCTCAGCTCAGGAGATCAGA
Source organism: Lygodium microphyllum (assembly GCF_053477565.2). Taxonomy (NCBI): domain Eukaryota; kingdom Viridiplantae; phylum Streptophyta; class Polypodiopsida; order Schizaeales; family Lygodiaceae; genus Lygodium; species Lygodium microphyllum. The sequence goes on along the minus strand of NC_141154.1, from coordinate 82,811,927 downwards.
GAGGGTCAGACGACCTGTTGACAGGTATACTTACACTGGATATTCAGGCCGTCATTATGCTTATATGACGAAAGTAACAGGTTTTAGAGAACAAAGTAAGTTTGATGAGGTAGTTGCAGATGAGAATTGGCGTGCTGCTATGGATGAGAAATATTCAGCTTTGGCTGAAAATGGTACATGGGATTTGGTATAGTTGCCTGAGGGCAAAACACCTATTGGATGCAAGTGGGTGTATAAGGTAAAATGTAAATCAGATGGATCATTGGAAAGATATAAGGCCAAGTTGGTTGCAAAAGGTATGTGCAGCAGTATGGTCTTGATTATGAGGAGAATTTCAGCCCTATAGCAAAGATGGCTACAGTTAGAACTGTGATTGCTTTGGCAGCAGCTAGAGGCTGGAAACTATGGCAGATGGACGTAAAGAATGCATTTCTCAATGGAGAATTATAGGAAGAGGTTTACATGGAATAGCCTGAAGGCTATGTACATCCAGAATTTCCAGCACATGTATGTCGGCTGAAAAAGGCACTATATGGGCTGAAACAGGCACCTAGAGCATGGAATGCTCACATAAGTAGTTATTTGCAGCAACATGGTTTCCGATTGGGTGATGCTGATCATAGTCTGTTTGTAAAGAAGACAGATAGTGGCTATGTTTTCCTAGTTGTCTATATTGATGACTTAATCATTACAGGAGATGATGAAAATGGGATTGCTGAAATAAAGACATGTTTACAGGCTGAGTTTAAGGTCAAGGACCTTGGAGAGCTGAAATATTTTTTGGGGATTGAAGTTGTCTCTACACCTCAAGGCATATGGCTGCTACAGAAGCAGTATGCTCATGACATGTTACAGAAATATGGTATGGCTGATTGCAAGCCTATGGATACGCCTTTGGAGTAGAATGTCAAGCTACAGATTGATGTTGGGGCAGAGATTGAGAATGTTACTATGTACAGACAGATGGTAGGCAGCTTGATCTATCTCACGATCACTAGACCTGACTTGAGTTATGCTGTGGGGCTGATCAGTCAGTTCATGCAGAAGCCTTGCAAACCACACTTGAATGCAGTCAGGAGAATTCTGAGATATGTAAAGAGTACCACAGATCATGGGCTGTTTTATGCATATGGGAAACCCCTTGACTTGATGGGGTACACTGATGCTGACTGGGCTGGTTGCACGTATGATAGGAGGTCAACCAGCGGCTATGCATTTGGATTGGGTAGTAGCATGATCAATTGGTAGAGTAAGAAGAAGCCTACAATTACATTGTCTAATACGGAAGCAAAGTATCGTGGTGCGGCCTTAGCGGCCTGTGAAGCTAAGTGTTTACAGAAGTTGCTGAATGACTTGGGAGTACACTTGGACAGCAAAGTCAAGCTGTACTGTGACAATTTGAGCAGTGTTATGTTAGCAAGCAATCCTGTTTATCATGCAAGATCAAAACACATTGAGGTTCACTACCATTTCATCAGGGAAATGGTTTTAGCAGATCAGATTGACTTGGAGCATTTGAAGGACTGAAGACCAGGTAGCAGACATCTTTACCAAATCACTTGCTAAAGATAAGTTCATTCACTTTAGACAGCTACTTGGAGTGATGCAGATGATTTGAGTTTTGTTTTTGAGCTTGAGGGGGAGTGTTAGAAATCAAGCTCACCGTCAGTGTGTCTTTATCTATGACCGACATCTATGACAGCTAGTGTGTGCAGCTGTCTACATGTGACTACATTAAATAAGTCGGGTTAGTAGTCAGTTAGTGACTTGACTAGAGTTAGTCTGTCTAGTCTACACTTACACTAGGTCACTTTATCTTTGTATTGTGTGTGCTTTTCAGTTTAGAGTGTGGAACATGAAGGAATGAGCTTGAGAGGCTGAAGGCTCAAGAAAATGGAGTTTCCCTGTCTCTCTTTCTCTCAACTTTGAACAATCAATATCTGCAACTACACCGGTCCCATGTGCAAACATTGCTGCACTCAATTCAGGCATGTCTGCATCCAATGTAAACATTCTGCCCTTCTTCTTTCCTTTTGCTATCAAGCGACCTTTATTTTTCATATCCTAAAAAAAGTATCCATGAGGATTAAATCTGACCTGCAAGCCCTGCTCAACCATTTGACCAACAGAAACCAGGTTCTTGGTGATATTCGGGACATGAAATACATCCGACAAGTATTTCTTTTTCCCATCCTGCATAGACAAAGGAAATTTTCCAATCTGCACAATAGGATGTGCAGTATCATCACCAGTCTCCACAAATCCTGATTTTTCCATTTTCCTTGCATCCTGCATCCATTCTGTATGACCTGTCATGTGGTTTGATGCACCTGAGTCAACATACCACACATCGTTGCTTTCTTCTACACTTGTCACAGAATTGGTCATGTGCTGCACCATAAACAAATGCTCATTTCTATCATCACCCTGTCTACTAGAAGTTGCATAATTCCCTTGTTGCAATTTTCCATTCATGATGTCATTCTGCTTTTTATAACAGTCTTTAACCATATGACCCATTTTACCACAGTAGTAGCATTCAACATTGCTGTTTGCATTTTGGCCTCTTTGCCATCCACCACGACCTCTTTGGCTCCCCCTGCCTCTAGAGTTACCATGTCCTCCTCCATAGGACTCGTTTTCTTGAGTTTACTGCATATTCTAATTTCTACCACGGCCTCCAGATCGGCCTCCTCTACCTCTATCTCTACCTCTTCCAGCATTTGAGTAGAAGACAGCTTCTTTTGAAGTTCCTCCTGAAGAAGATGCACCACCATTTCTCTGCTTCTCAGAAATTAGAAGAGTAATCAACTCCTCAAAATCAGGAAATCTTTCACAGACGGAAATGGATGTTCGGAATTGTGCATAATCCTTTCCTAGACCATTCAAGGTCACATAAACTAAATCATCATCTTCCACTGGCGACCCAATGGAAGCAAGTGCATCTGCAATCTTCTTCACCTTCATGTGGTAGTCATTGATGCTCATACTTTCTCTTTGCACATTATGCAACTCTTGCTTGAGCTGCATTTTCCTAGCTTGCGTATTTGTGCTATACATTTTTGACAAAGTATCCCACGCCTCCTTTGACGTACTTGCATCCTGAATATGCACAATCATAGAGTCTGAAATACTGATAGATAGCCTGTACATAACTTTTCTGGCTCTCTCATGCCATCCTTTAAATGCTTGCATTTGCTGTTGATTGGGAACATCAGGAAGAACTGGTTCTTCTTCATTTCTTGCAACGAATTCCCAATATCCTTTTCCCATAAGGAAATTCGTCATTCTAAACTTCCATGCTTGGAAGTTGTTCTTGTCAAGCTTTTCAGTGACAATCTATGAAAGAGAATCAGACGCCATTACAGAACACTGCAAAGAATTCTGTCACTGCAAAAAACACAGCTTCAGCCTCACAAGGGCAAATCTGCAAAACTGACGAAAGTCGTAATTGACCACACAGTCACTTCCTAGTGACAATTTTACATCAACAGGCAACAAGGATGATTCTGTAACTCCCAGTGTCTCTGCGCACAGGCATACGATGCAATTTCTACGGTAACTTTTCACCAACCTATAGAACAGTGGTCGCACAGCAAAAATAGGGCCTTTTCCTGAGTGCATGCGAAAAACTTCCACCTCCAAAACAGGCCCCGAAATGGGATCGAATAAAAAAAACAGGGCAATCAAGGGCTAAAGGCCTCTCCCGCAACATATACTGCCCTCTTGCTACACCGCGAAGGGCATCTCAATATGAGACAATGCACTCTTGCACTTTTCGGCTGTGCTACCTACAGAGACTTGCTCCCAAACTCAAAAAATGAAAGCAACACTGGTCCTCTTACCGGAACACCGCAAACTTGGTTTGCTTTCTTGAGCTCCTTACCACGAACTAGGCTCTGATACCATGTCAAGATTGTGGGAGAGAAGGAAGGAGTCTCACTTGTAGCTTTCTCACTTGCACAATGGGGGAATACACACAAAGGTGGAGGTTAAAAACAGTTTTCCTCTTCTTAGTTGTGTAAGCCAAAAAGAACTCTAGTACAGAGAAATAGAAGAGCCCTATATATGGGTCTCAAACCAAACTCAACTAACTAAGGTGGCATACTAACTGAGCCACGAACTAGAGTAGATAAGGATAGCTATCATCTAGCTATTATTCATGGGGGGTGTATCAACCGCATCTACAGCTAACAAGTCGATGACATAAATGCACAACGGTCACCCTGGCATATCACGAGTGGAGCTCGATATCTCAACACGACCTGTCTTTATAGTTGATGACTTGGCAGAGCAAGATGAAGCAAGTCTTGTTACTCTCTTGTGAGAGTATATAGGTGTCTTTTCTTGGTTCCTAGAATATCTCAAAGGAGTGGACCTGAGTGTGGTTACTTACAACATGCCCATGACACCTGACGCAATGCCTGCCAAGTAGTGACTGTCTCCCATGAATCCAAAGCATGCTCTTGCTATTAAGAAAGAAATTGACAAACTAATGAGAGCGGGATTCATCTACAAAATTGAACACATGGACTGGGTCTTGACCATAGTCATTGTGTTAAAGAAGAATGGAAATATTAGAGTGTGTGTCAATTACAAGAAGGTAAATGCGGCAACAAAGAGGGATAACTATCCATTGCCGTACACCGAGCACATGCTCGAGAGAGTAGCTGGAAAAGAGGCCTACAATTTCTTGGATGGCTTCTCCAAATACAATTAGGTGCAAGTGCATCCTAACGATAGGCATAAGACTGCATTCGCCATTGAATGGGGTATCTTTGCCTACATAGTCATGCCTTTTGGGTTGACTAACGTGCTAACTACTTTTCAATGACTGATGTGCACTATATTCAAGGACATCTTAGGAAGGAGCTAGAGGTTTTCGTGGATGACCTGTGTACTCTACTTGGAGGGAACACTTATATAGTCTCGGAGTGGTCTTTGCATGGTGTCGACTGTATCGCCTCTCATTGAATCCCTTGAAGTGCTAGTTTTGGGTGAAGCATGGATGCATCCTACGACACGTGGTGTCGAAGAATGGCATTGCCACAGATTTCTGGAAGATCAGGGTCATTGTCGACCTTCCACCCCTACTGATTACAAGGGTGTTCAGTGCTTCTTAGGACACATAAGGTATTATTGACGGTTTGTGTTGAACTATGCATTGATTGCTAGATCTCTATACAAGCTATTGATCATATTCGAGTGGACCGAGGAATGCCAACGCACATATGAGAAATTGAAAGAGGATCTGACCATATCACCAATTCTAGGAGCCCTAGATTGGACTCTCATATTTAATGTGCACATCGACGCTTTGAAATTTGCCTTAGGAGCTGTGTTGTGCCAACCCGGTGAACACAACCTGGGTTACCCAGTGAGGTTTGCTAGCAGACAACTCATTGAGACCGAAATAAATTATTCACTGAGAAAGAGGGCTTGGCCATGGTGTTTGTTGTAAAGAAATTTTGGCATTATCTTTTGGCTATGCCTTTTACTTTCTTTGCTGACCATCAAGCCTTGTTGTATCTTGTTAACAAACCATGTGCTACAGGATGCATCGCTGGATGGCTTCTTCTGCTTTTGGATTTTGACTTCTTCGTGGTGGTGCGTAAAGGGAAGTAGCATTACATGGTTGACCATTTGTCTCGTATCCCCATGGGAGAAGTGACCGGACAAGGCATTGTGGATGAACTGCCAGAGACGCATCTATTCTGCTTATCCAGTGAAGGGGATTTATTTAGAGCTAACATGACGCCGTATTGGGCAAATGACGTAGTTCAAGTGCTTGAGCACAACGGACTGCCAAAATGACAATAGAAAAGGCCCAACTTAGGAGGCTCATCCTGAAGATCCAACTCTATCAGTTGATAGCATGCCAACTTTACATGCTGGGGCAAGACGTGTTACTATGCAAATGCATGTGTGAGCATGAGATGCATGACGTACTGATAGAGGAACACGGCGGAATAGCAGGAGGACATTTCAGCGGAGATGCGATAGCCCGCAAAGTGCTACAATCCCAATTGTGGTGGCCTACCCTCTTCCAAGTTGCGGCATGGTTTGTGAAGCATTGTGATGAGTGCCAACTAACTAAAGTCCATATCTGTAAAGATCACATGGAGTTAACACGAATTATCGTACGAGAACCCTTTGAGAAATGGGGGATTGACTTCATCGGACCCATTAGGCGTGTGTCATAGTATTCACAAGTCAAATACATCATTGTGGCCATTGACTATCTAACAAAATGGGCAGAAGCACAAGCTACGAGAAAGAATGACGCTAGGACCACTGCCAAATTCCTATGGGAGTAGGCAAACTCACGGTTCAGCTGCCCCATCAAACTAGTCAGTGACCAAGGCACACACTTCATCAACGACATGATAGCTCACCTCTTGTCCTCCTTCCTAATCATTCATAAAAAATCTTTGCCTTATTACCCTCAGGCAAATGGTCAAGCCGAATCCACAAATAAAATCTTAGTAAACATCCTAACCAAAGTCATCTCTACTTCGCATAGTGATTGGGATAACAAGTTGATGGCGGCCTTATGGGTCTATTGCACGGCTGTAGGACAAACCCCCTTTAGGTTGACCTATGGTACATGAGCAATTCTACCCTTGGAATTCTTCGTATCTAACCTCAGGATAGCCCTTCAAGAGAGATGGGATGGGAAAAAGGCATTGACAAAATGCTTAATTGAGCTTGAATGCTTATCGAAAACCCAGCTTCTGGCCACCCATGCGCTAATATGTGAGAAGGAAAGACGCAAACGCTAGTTTGACACAAGCATTCAAGCAGCGCAACTTTGAACAGGGTGACTTAGTACTGTTGTACTCAGTCACCAAAGGACATAAGAAAAAGCTAAAGTTTTGGGGGCTAGGACCTTTTAAGGTTCGAACCATCAGTTGAAATGGCAACGTAGAACTTGAAACCCTAGAGGGTGAGGGCATAGGCTTCTTCAATGGCAGCCGCATAAAGAAGTACTTCCCTCCCATGCACCTATTGCATGAGCCCCTAATGCTAGCAACCCCTATCCACGTATGAGTAGCCGCTATCATTGACATGGATGATGAGGATGAGAAAGCAGTAGAACTAACTTACCTAAGCATGACAGTCACACTGTTAAGCATACATGCACCATCAATGCATTGATCGATGAGGGAGCTAATTTTAATGTCTTAACCCATGACCATTGGACCCAAATTGGCAAACCGCAGTTACAACCCACTAATCCTAGACTTAGCCCTTATGGAGACCAACCCTACACACTTTTGGAAAAGTGCAAAGTTGCAGTTTTTATTGAGGCTAAAATCATGCTGATAATCTTCTATGTGTTGCCCAACACTAAGGATGTAGGATAGAATTGCTGTTAGGACGAACCTTCAAGAAGCGAGCTCGTTGAACTGTTGACTACAAGTTGCAATGTATCCACCTAGCCATAGGCGATGTTTGTATAGTTACATCTTTCAGCAAGGGAAGCATGACTCCTTCCAAGTCCGCAAAGCCACTGGTAGAGAACTCCACTCTCAAGTCTAAGGAGGGGAGTTGTGACTCATCACAACCCGCCAAACCTCAATGCTGGAAACCCATTGAACCCAATATTGAAGCCAAGAAACCCCAGTTCAAATGGGTACCTAAATGTCAAGGATTACCACCTCGAAGTAGCCACCCATGCCCTCATGGAGCTAAGGGGCCACACTCAAAATCTAGGGGGCCAAGACGAAACTATAGACATTGACGCATGGACAAACCGCGATGGGTCCCCAAAACCTTATTGCAAATGCAAGGCTATTATGAGAGCAATCCCTGGATTTGGCTACCTAAAGCCAAAACAACCAAAAGTGCTACTCAAACGCCACCCTTGAGCTTGGCCACATGAAACAGTGAGTTAGAGCCACTCAGACCATAAGAGAAGCAGGCTGCCAAGTCTATAGAACCGCTAAAACCTAGATTAGCAACACCTAAACCAATCTATCATCCAAAATTGCAGCCTGCTACTAACAAAATGCCCAAATATGAAGCTGATGGTACCCTTCAAACCTCAGAAACATCTAGTATCATAACAACTGCAACCACAACTAGACTCATCAAACATGTAGCTAAGCTACAACCTAAGGAGCAAACCAAGCTGTGACCATTAGCTATTGAACTCTCTAGTTCTATCAAACCTCAACCACCTACTAGCCTTAGACCCTCTTATGAGTGGCGATCAATTCTAACTTTGGCCGCAAACTTAACTGAAAATATGGGGGATAACTTGGTTGCTTGCCTTAGATTCTTGGATGTGACTTTCATGTCACTTGCTAAAAGCTATGATCGCCTAGACTTGGGACTCTTGGATGAACCTATGGTGACAAAAATACAAACACTCCCTTGTTCTTGGGAAGAAGCGAAATTCGTGTTTGTCAAAGATTTCGAAGCAGCTGTTCAACTGATTGCCACTAAGGTTTCCCATGACCAAGTGCAGTGACAATGCCTCATCACTTCATATGACAAGCACCCAGCCTGTGCCAACGATCAAGAGATAGAAGACTTGAAACAGCTTACAACCAACAATTCCCATTTCTTGAAAAAATGGTACACTCTTTGCCTCCAATGGGAGCTTGAGGGATGTTAGGTCATGTCAAATGACGAACAACGACACACAATTAAAACATCGGAATATGAACCAACCTATGTTGCTCCAACCTCTTATAGGGTATTAATGACCATTCATGACCGACCCATGGAAGAACATATTCAGGGACACCCCTATTTAGATTACATCCTTACCGAGGAGGAGCTACACATTGCTAATCGCATAGACTTTGGTGACTTCTTGCTCGATGTCCTTACTTACATCACCCAGTTCGGCATCCAACCTTTCGACATGGACCGGTATGCTCACATGGAATATATTCCAAACTTCTATCCTTGGCTCATGCAGAAGGAACACACTATACCCATGCGTAGCGCATCCTTTACACTTTTACCTTCAATCCTAGGAGAAGGATTCTTCTCAATTCCAAGGGGAAGGGGGTAAGGGGAAGGGGGTAAGGGTAAGGTAAATCAGACCAAACACACAAGGAAAACAATAAAGGAAAGGCACATGTTGGTAGGATGGAACAACTTGTGAGTGTGGAAAAGGTCAATAAAATTTGAAATCAACAAACTAATTGGAAGAAAAGTCAAATTTTTCACTCGAGTAATTTAGTTCAACAAATATGTAATTGTTCCCTTTTGTTTGTGATTATTCTAAATAATACTAATGGCAAATATGGTTCCATGACATGCACCCATCATGGCAAGCCAAGAAAAGGCTGGCAAATTGCCTTTTTCAAAAGAAGAGTAGGTAAAGTATGGTCTTTCAGTGTGGAAACACGAGCCTTCAACTAGTTCAAGTTTCGGCATATCTTCAACCTAGAAGACATGACCATTGAAGAATGATGGGCTGTGAGGCAGATCATCAAGCAATGCAATCTGCAGAAATACGTGTAAGTAGTAGGCCAGGGGGTGGACTACTTCCATTGTGCAGACCTCTTGAGGACTTTGCACAGGAACTACAGCACTGTAATTGTGCATGAGGGAGAGGAAACTCGTCGGGTGCATATTGAATTGACCCCAGAGTTGGTGGAAAAGGCATTGGGCTTGGCAAACAAAGTAGAGAGGAAGCCAAAGAGAGATGTATATGCCTTGCTAGGAATGGACAAGGTAAAGGTCCACACCAACAACTTCATTAGCTTGGTGGACATTTCGAATCTCGAAGTCCAACTCCAAGCCAAGATGGTGCACGTGTTGTTTTCTAATCAGAGGTACAACACCATCATGAGCCGCATCAATGTCCCCCTGCTAGAGAGCATCGCAGCAAGGTCGCTGGATGAGGTGGACCTCAATGGTTTTGTGAGGAAGACCATTGAGACCTTAGAAAAATCTTTGGCAAATGAGAGGACAACCTATCGGGGAGGGAGGGGGAATCCCCTGCCACCAAGGCTAGAAGTAAAGCTTCATCTTCAAAGGCCTCGACCATTAGATTCGGTGGGGTCCTCATTGCTATCATTAGGGAAGCCTTGGAGCAAGGGCAGGAAGAAGGAGGAGAAGGAGTGGATGAAGCACCAAGTGGGTTGCCACCTCACCAGGAACATGAGGCACAGTCTAGCAAAAGGACGGTGAGTGAGGAAGAAGAAAGCAGGGAACAAGAAGGGCAAACTAGCTGGGGAAAGGCTAAGAAGACAACGAAGAAAATTGCACAAGAATAGTAGAAGAGGAGAGGAGGAAATTAGAAAAGGCAGACTTGCAAAAGGCTCGTAGGGAGTCCAAAAAGGCCGAGTAGGAAAGAAGGAGAAAGTAGGAAGAGGAGGAGGAGGAGTTGAGAAAAAAGGAGGAGGAAGACATGGCACTCGCCACACATAGGTCTATTGAGCAGCAGTCTCCAAGTAGGACGAGCTGGAACCCATGAGCCCGATCAGAGACGAAGGGCCGAGCTCAACCACCCATGTGCCTAATTTTGTGCCACCTGCAGTGCGAGAAGGCAAGGGCAAGGCCCCAATCACCCCCATTCCCACTCTCATGACGCCCGCCACCACCACCGCCATGTCCACACCCAGCTCTACGAACTAGGTGGACACTAGCAGCTTAATGGCTTGGGTCTAGTACTTTGTGAATAAAGAAATGGTCCAAAGAGCAAGAGAAGGAACCCCCTTGGTAGGAACCAAAAGGTCGGCTGCAGCAGACATTGAGTCGAGGCAAGACCCGAAGAGGCAAAAGATGGAAGGCTCCATGACCTTCATCCCCGCGACAGAGAGGCCACTTGAAGAATATGACGAGTATGTTAAGGAGCTTCTCTCTCAATTAGAGAAAACTGAGGAGAAGAAAATCTTGGTAGTAGAGATTGAGGCCAAAAAAGAGGCCATGGCTGCATCCCAGTTGGAGAGAACACGCCAAAAAACCATGGCCTAAAGGGAAGTCAACGAGCTGAAAGAGCAATTGTAAGCTAAAGAAGAGACAAAAGCAAAATGGTAGGTGCACTTGAACAAAGAAACCGAGGCAATACGAAAAGGATATTGTGGGGGTCTACGAAGATATGCAAGATAAAATAGAGAAAATCACTAAAGCCATAGAAGAACTAAAGGAGCTGAGGGAGGAAAGAGCTCGCAGGTACGAGAGAGAGGTTGTCTCAGCACAGGAAGGGCAGTAAAAGCTAAGGACAGAAATGGAAGATCAAGAACGAAGATTGAAAATGCTAGCTCATAGGTAGGGGGAAAGCCTCGAAGATATGAACGGGAGGGCAAAATAATGGGCTAATCAGAATGAAAAAAGAGTCAAAGCCTTGGCATGCCGTCTCGCTCAAGTCAAAAAAGAAAAAATACTTGATGAAAGTAGAGTGGAGGCCACCCAAGTGAGCTTCCAGACCCAACAACACACCTTCCTAGATACCCTATTGGACGTCACCCAAGCAGAGGAGGGAGAGTCCATAGAGGGAATGAAAAGGAAACTAGGAATGGCTCGTAGAGCACTCAAAGTAGGACTGTAGATGCTACCACAACCTAGCAGAGTTGGCCCAAGCTTGGAAGAGCAATGCCATTATCTCCTATTGGTAGGCCTAACCTCGCAAGAAGTGGATGCACTCGTGTTCATCGAAGGAGAGAAGCAGGAGCCAAGCCAAGAGAGGGAGGTGGATGTGAACTTTGGAATGGGACCACATGAAGAAGAGCTTGTCCCACCACCTCCTTTCCCGTGGCTTGAAGAGCAACAACACGTAGACACCTCCGCAGAAAGAAAGGCGGCATTGAGGGAAAGAAGAAAACAAATGGTGGAGGAGCCAAGGAGAAAATGAAATGCCAAGGGAGTGAGGGCACCCCAGGCACCTATCCCACCATGCGAGGATAATGCCCAAGCAAGCTTCCACATCGACCTTGTGATCTAGGAGAGGCAAGAAACGTCTAGGAGCCCTTTCGACTTTAACTTCTAGTTCCCCACCACCTTGCGTAGGGTTTTGCCCATCAAGGTGGTGGAGGAGGTGATTAACATAGAAAGAAATCTCAGACAGAAATGGCTGGAGGAGAGAGAGTAGAATCCCACCTTACGGGCCATTGAAGATGTTGAATTTTGGCAAAATAAGGTTTTTGAAGTACCAAGGTCTGTGCTCGGCTACGATTGTCAACCTAAATGGAGAAGAAGGTTTTGCGACTCCAACCTAGACACTTGGATGGCCTTTTGTAACTCTCAACCCTTTGAATGGAATGACCCAACCTTTATGACTTAACCTTGAAGGGTGAGAGTGGATTTTGACTCTAGTGTCCACGGCCACTACAACTTCCCTATAATCTATAATCCTCATTGTACTACATATGAAGAGTCCCTCATCTTCACATTAGACAACTTGTCTGATATCCTAATCTAATTCACTAATCCATTCTCTTCATGCCCTGACCTCGCCTTTATTACTACTTGTAATGACCTTAGATTGCTTAGGATACTCCTTAGGCAAGACCCCACTTTGCATGAGCATGGCTTGTTAGTACTCCATTTTGATCCTAACACTATAGATAGCTGTGCGATGGCTCGACTAATGATACGAGCTGCTCTATTGCTGTCATTTTGCTTAGCTCTTATAGAGGATATGAATGCTAGCTGCTTCACTTGTTGCAACCATTCATTCCTCTCCACCACCACCCTTTAGGTCTGCTTAAACCTTAAGGGATACCTTCAAAGCTGCCAATTCCTTAACAAATCTATTAGGCTCCCTTCTCCACCCCACTTCGATGATGAAGATTAATTTTTTTCACAACTACGTAACTATGACAAAAAAAAAGATATCACACGTAGACACAACAAGACATAGAGGGATCATAGTCATTGCACCTAGGGGTTCTCAAGTTAGGTGCGTTTGGTTGCCTTGGTTGACCAGCTCCGTGCCTAACCCCCTAGCCCTTTTGATTCCCCATGACACATGCTTAGGGCACATCAAGGGTAGGACACACCAAGGGAGGTAGTACTCGCCTACGGTTAGACTTGTCTCCCTAAGCTACACGCACATAATCTCACCTTCTTTCTTTTCAAGTACAAACAAAGGCCCTGACCACCAGCTCCAGAGGCCCCATCATCCATGCACTGCACTCCCCATCCTATATCCAACATGTCACCATGCAGGCACAACAAAGTAGTGGTAGACATAGTAGCCCCAGTTGAAAAGTGAATGAAGAATCTCATTTGGAACAACGCAAGAGAAGCCAATGACGGAGGGCCAGCAGAGGGATCCGTCCAACCTGATGTTCCATTTCAAAGGCATAAGCCCCTCCAACACACCTTCAACCAAGGCTCGTATACAAACTCAAAAAGGTACTTGGCTACCCCAGAAACATTGCTTGACTCACCACCCAACAATGCCATGGGACTGGCACTCAACTAGTGTTGAGATATCAAGCTTCACTCGTGATATGCCAAGGTGACCGTTGTGCATTTATGTCACCGACTTGTTAGCTACAGATGCGGTTGGCACACCGCCCATGAATAATAGCTAGATGATAGCTATCCTTATCTACTCTAGTTTGTGGCTCAGTTAGTATGCCACTTTAGTTAGTTGAGTTTGGTTTTGAGACTCATATATAGGGTTCTTCTATTTCTCTGTACCAGTGTTCTTTTTGGCTTACACAACTAAGAAGAGGAAAACTGTTTTCAGCCTCCACCTGTGTGTGTATTCCCCCATTGTGCAAGTGAGAAAGCTACAAGTGAGACTCCTTCCTTATCTCCCACAATCTTGATATGGTATCAGAGCCTGGTTCGTGGTAAGGAGCTCAAGAAAGCAAACCAAGTTCGCGGTGTTCTGGTAAGAGGACCAGTGTTGCTTTCATTTTTTGAGTTTGGGAGCAAGTCTCTGTAGGTAGCACAGTTGAAAAGTGCAAGAGTGCATTGTCTCAGATTGAGATGCCCTTTGCGGTGTAGCAAAGGGCAGTATATGTTGCGAGAGAGGCCTTTAGCCCTTGGTTGCCCTGTTTTTTTGATTCGAGGCCATTTCAGGGCCTATTTTGGAGGCGGAAGTTTTCCGTACGCACTCAGGAAAAGGCCCTGTTTTTGCTGTGCGACCACTGTTCTACAGGTTGGTGAAAAGTTACCATAGAAATTGCATCGTATGTCTGTGCGCAGAGACATTGGGAGTTACAGAATCATCCTTGTTGCCTGTTGATACAAAATCGTCACTAGGAAGTGACTGTGTGGTCAAATACCACTTTCGTCAGTTTTGCAGATTTGCCCTTATGAGGCTGAAGCTGTGTTTTTTGCAGTGATAGAATTCTTTGCAGTGTTCTATAACGGCGTCTGATTCTCTTTCACAGATTGTCACTGAAAAGCTTGACAAGAATAACTTCCAAGCATGGACGTTTAGAATGATGAATTTCCTTATGGGAAAAGGATATTGGAAATTCATTGCAGGAAATGAAGAAGAACCAGTTCTTCTTAATGTTCCCAATCAACAACAAATGCAGGCATTTAAAGGATGGCATGAGAGAGCCAAAAAAGTTATGTACTGGCTGTCTATCAGTATTTCAGACTCTATGATTGTGCATATTCAGGATGCAAGTACGCCAAAGGAGGCATGGGATACTTTGTCAAAAATGTATAGCACAAATATGCAAGCCAGGAAAATGCAGCTCAAGCAAGAGTTGCACAATGTGCAGAGAGAAAGTATGAGCATCAATGACTACCACATGAAGGTGAAGAAGATTACAGATGCAATTGCTTCCATTGGGTTGCCAGTGGAAGATGATGATTTAGTTTCTGTGACCTTGAATGGTCTAGGAAAGGATTATGCATAGTTCCGAACATCCATTTCTGTCCGTGAAAGATTTTCCGATTTTGAGGAGTTGATTGCTCTTCTAATTTCTGAGGAGCAGAGAAATGGTGGTGCATCTTCTTCAGGAGGAACTTCAAAAGAAGCTTTCTTCTACTCAAATGCTGGAAGATGTAGAGGCAGAGGTAGAGGAGGCCGATCTAGAGGTCGTGGTAGAAATCAGAATATGCAGCAAACTCAAGAAAACGAGTCCTACGGAGGAGGACGTGGTAACTCTAGAGGCAGGGGGAGCCAAAGAGGTCATGGTGGATGGCAAAGAGGCCAAAATGCAAACAACAATATTGAATGCTACTATTGTGGTAAAATGGGTTATATGGCTAAAGACTGCTATAAAAAGCAGAATGACATCATGAATGGAAAATTGCAATAAGGGAATTATGCATCTTCTAGTAGACAGGGTGATGACAGAAATGAGCATTTGTTTATGGTGCAGCACATGAACAATTCTATGACAAGTGCAAAAGAAAGCAACGAAGTGTGGTATGTTGACTCAGGTGCGTCAAACCACATGACAGGTCATGCAGAATGGATGCAGGATGCAAGGAAAATGAAAAAACTAGGATTTGTTGAGACTGATGATGATACTGCACATCCTATTGTGCAGATTGGAAAAATTCTTTATCTATGCAGGATGGGAAAAAGAAATACGTGTTAGATGTATTTCATGTCCCGAATATCACCAAGAATTTGGTTTCTATTGGTCAAATGGTTGAGTAGGGCTTGTAGGTCAGATTTAATCCTCATGGATGCCTTATTGAGGATATGAAAAATAAAGGTCGCTTGATAGCAAAAGGAAAGAAGAAGGGCAGAATGTTTACGTTGGATGTAGACATGCCTGAATTGAGTGCATCAATGTTTGCACATGGGACCGGTGTAGTTGCAAATATTGATATCTGGCATAAACGCATTGGTCATGTTAATGTACAGTGACTTAAATCAATGCAGGCCTAAAATATTGTTGCAGGATTGCCTAAATTCAAGGTTGCAGAAATGCATAAGGTATGTGAAGCCTGTCAATTTGGAAAACAGGCAAGGAAACCATTTCCTAGACATGTTCAAGAGAGTAAGAAGCCATTGGAATTAATCCACGCTGATGTATGGACTACTAAAGCTGCATCTATTGGAGGCTATCATTATTTTGTCACTTTTATTGATGACTATAGCAGAAAAGTTTGGGTGTATTTTATGAAAAAGAAAAGTGAAGTTTTTGGGCATTTCAAAACTCTTAAAGCTATGGTTGAAAAAGAAACAGGCCTGCAAATAAAATGCCTAAGGTCAGATGGAGGGGGAGAGTACCTCTCAAATGAGTTTGCAAGGTTCTTGCAGGAGTATGGCATAAAGCAACAATATTCATGTAGTCATACCCCACAACAAAATGGAGTTGCATAAAGAAAAAACAGGCATATTGGAGAGGTATCTCGTGCCATGCTCAATGAAAAAGACTTGCCAGATTTTTACTAGGCTGAGGCAGTTGCTAGAGCAGTCTACATAATGAACAGGACTCCCACTGCAGCAATACATGGCATGACTCCAGAGGAGAGGTATACTGGTAGGAAACCAAATATTTCTCATTTGATGGTTGCATTGCCTATGTTCATATGCCAGATGAGTTGAGATCCAAGTTGGATCCAAAAGCTGAGAAGTGCATCTTTATTGGTTACTCTCTGCAAGCAGAAAGGGTATAGATGCTATAACCCTTCTACTCATAAGTTTACAATGAGCAGACATGTTGTTTTTGATGAGATGAGTAGCTGGTATAAACCAATAAATGTGATTGATAATGTAGATGCACAAAATGGTAATGCTGCACAGCATTCACAGTAGTAGTCACAAGATATTAGTGGACCTGGAGTGTCCTCTAGTAGTGGTTCACATTCTTCTCCATGGACGGGCACATTGAGATAAGGAGAATCTCCTCAAAGCAATGCAGATAGTGGTATGCAGGTTTCATGAAAAGGAAAAGAGAAGGTAGATCAGCCCATGTTTGATGTGAATGCAGGTCACTCTTATGTGGATGGTGAATCCAGTGGCTCAGAACAGAGCATTGATGATGAGTTGGATATTCCTTCTGTTGTTACACCTGGAGTAAGGAAGACCATGGATGTTTTGAGAGCACCTGGAAGTGAGCCTACTTTGCGCAGGTCTACCAAAGCTAGGTATCCTGTGGATAGGCTGAAATATGATGGATTTACAGCCATTCACTATGCCTATATAGTCAAAGTGATACAAGAACCAGAACCCACTTCTTTTGAGCAAGCCATGGGAAAAGAAAAATGGGAGAAAGCCATGGATGAAGACATGGATGCCTTGGAAGAAAATGCTACATGGGAATTGGTACCTTTGCCTAAAGATAAGAATGCAATTGGTTGTAAGTGGGTTTATAAGGTGAAGCACAATGCAGATGGTTCTGTGAACAGTTACAAGGTAAGATTAGTAGTCAAGGGGTATGGACAAACATATGGTATTGATTATGAAGAAACATTCAGTCCGATTGCAAGGATGGAAACCGTAAGAGCAGTCATTGCTATGGCTGCATCAAAGGGATGGTCTTTACATCAGATGGATGTAAAGAATACATTCTTGCATGGTGATTTGCAAGAAGAGGTCTATATGGAGCAGCCACCAGGTTATGTGCATGCTATTCATCCTGACTTTGTTTGCAGATTGAAGAAAGCCTTGTATGGCTTGAAGCAAGCACCTAGAGCATGGTCTGACAAGATAGGACAGTATCTTGTCACTATTGGCTTTCAAATTTCTGAGGCAGATTTCTCACTTTATGTGAGAAAAACAGAGAAAGGTATTGTGCTACTTGTCATTTATGTTGATGATTTGATTATGACAGGTGATAGTGATGAAGATATCCTTCATGTGAAAATGCTATTGAAGCAGAAGTTTGAGATGAAGGATTTGGGAGAGCTGCATTATTTCTTGGGCATTGAGGTGATTAGATCACCAAGTGGGATACGGCTCTTGCAGAGGCAGTATGAATTGGACATGCTATCCAAATATGGGATGACAGGCTGTAAGCCTATTTTAGTTCCTTTGGAGTAGAATGTGAAGCTGAGCGCAGATGCAGGTGTGCTTCTGGAAGACCCTACTATGTACAGACGCATAGTAGGAAGTTTGATTTATATAACTATTACCAGGCCAGATTTGAGCTATGCTGTTGGATTGGTAAGTCAGTTTATGCAGGCTTCAAGGAAACCGCATTTGGATGTGGCTAGACGCATACTCAGGTATGTGAAGTCCACATTGCGGTATGGACTATTTTATGAGACTGGGGTTCAGATATAGTTGCATGGATACACTGATGCTGATTGGGATGGTAGTATTTCTGATAGACGATGTACCAGTGTATATGTGTTCTCTTTTGGGAGTGCTGCAGTCACTTGGAGCAGCAAGAAACAGCCTACAGTTGCCTTGTCGAGCACAGAGGCTGAGTACAGGGGTGCAGCAATGGCTGCATGTGAGGTAGCTTGGTTGCATAAGCTACTTTATGATATGCATCATCAGCCTCCTACAGATGGACCAGTTGTCATTTATTGTGACAACATGAGTAGTATACACTTGGCAAATAACCTAGTCTATCATGCTAGAACAAAGCTCATTGAGGTGCATTATCACTATGTGCGGGAGAGGGTTTTACTAGGTCTTATTGATCTAGTTTATGTCAGCACAGAGGATCAGGTAGCTGACATATTTACGAAGGAATTGGGCACAGAGAAGCTGTGCAAGTTCAGAGACCTACTGTTGAGATATCAAGCTCCACTTGTGATATGCCAGGGTGACCGTTGTGCATTTATGCCACCGACTTGTTAGCTGCAGATACGGTTGGTACACCGCCCATGAATAATAGATAGATGACAGCTATCCTTATCTATTTTAGTTCGTGGCTCAGTTAGTATGCCACCTTAGTTAGTTGAGTTTGGTTTTGAGACTCATATATAGGGTTCTTCTATTTCTCTGTACTAGTGTTCTTTTTGGCTTACACAACTAAGAAGAGGAAAACTGTTTTCAGCCTCCACCTGTGTGTGTATTCCCCCATTGTGCAACTGAGAAAGCTACAAGTGAGACTCCTTCCTTCTCTCCCACAATCTTGACAACTAGGAGGGGGTAATGTTTACTACAAAGTGAAGGAAGCGGAAAATGCGGCATCAAGAGCAAAGAAAGCGGAAAATGCGACATTAAGAGCAAAAGCGCAAGGTGGAAAAAAGGAAAAGGTGCCCTACAAGAGAGTGGACCTGGAAAAGATCTAAAAGTATGGGAACAACCACCAGGAGTCCAAGACGCAACCATGGAAGCTGCAAGAAGCCAAAGGCAAGAAGGCGCACCTTTAAATATAAAGGCATAGTCAAAACCTCTATAGAAGAGCACTAGGCTCCATGCTGTGCAATTTGTAACCATGAACGGGTGGTAGGACTAAGCTAGGAAGTTAGGGCAAAGGGAGAAAGGGCGTACTAGCCCATGGCTAGCCATGTAAAAAGGGGATGGATGCCCATGGGATTTTAGGGCATGCATATAAAGTTCAAAAAGTGAATGAGAGCTCATTCTTTGATGTGTGGCTAAGTGAACTCTTCTTCTCCTCTTGTTGTCTTCCCTTCCTTGCTTTCTTATGTGTGCTTGAGAGAGGGAGTGTGAGAGTGTGAGGGAGTGAGTGTGTGAGGATGAGGGATCAAGGAGGTGAAGCTCTCCACCATCTTCTCTCTTCTTCTCCTCTTCTCTTCTCTTTTCTCACGTGTGGCTATGAAGGATGGAGCAAGGAAGTGGAGGCTTGAGATTGCTTGAGCTTGCATCAAGAATCGTGGAGCTACCGGTGTGCTTGAGGGAGAAGGCAACTCATTTGGGCATCAAGGTAAGCTCACTACACTCGTAGAGAGGGATAGCGCGTTGGCTATGTGAGAGGTAGCCATTAGTGATCACTTGAAACACTTGAACAATAAGCAATCCGTGGGTCTTGGCGGTTGAGTGTGAGCTGCCTTTACACTAGTAGAGACAAGGGAAAAAAGGGAGTGGATAAAATGTGCATACCACCCCCTCTCCCATTGGTCCACCCCGAATCTTTTGTTATTAGGAGAGTCATCAATTCTTAAGCAAAAGGGTCCTTTTAAAGTCCATATTCTCCCTAATAAGAAATGAGGCCCGTGTTGCTTACGTACATCAGTAATTAGACATTGAGCATGTGGACGAAGGTGACTCCATGGGTATTTTCTTGAGCAAGATTAAAGATCTTAAGGAGGAGTTGATTGTTGCTATCTCAATGGTTTTCCTAATTTGTATCAGAGTTTTTTGCACCTACTCTTCCTTTGATGATGACAGGTGATCCAAATGCTTTGCCATTTAATGATTTTTTAAATTATAAGAATAACAATATAGAGAAATAGGTCTATCATGCATATTGCAAAATAAACTTTTGTGACTAGTTAGAAAGGTAAGGGAAAAGCTTCCTTTTCTACTAGTAAGTAGAGATTTGTAAATATTATTTAGACAAAGAAGGCTTAAAAGGATGAGAAGGGAAAAAATTCAAATATTTTGCTAGTGTTGGAAGGTAAAAGATCATGCCAATTAAGGACTATCTTAAATTAGGTGTGAATGAGACTAAGAAGAAAGAGGTTAGTATGGCTATTGCATAATAGAACATGCAAATATCATGTAGGATATAGAATGGCATTTAGGGCACAATGCAGCTATGAACCTTCTTTACATGATTCTTACATATCTATTGTGGATTCAAATGTATGGTACTTTGACAATGGTTCTATAAAGCATATTACTTATGTATGCAATCTATTCACTTCTCTTGAGCTTATTGTCCCTAAGGGTAGTAGTGCAACATGTGCTAATAACTCCTCTTATCCTATCAAAGGAGTTGGAAAATTTATGTTGACTATATTCATGATTTAAATTGTGGTTATATGATTATTGCATCTAATTCACTATGTTGTGGAAAATAGAGGCTAAATAACTATAAAAAATGTGTGGATGATAGGACATGTGTAGTTGTGAATTCGCATGTGGTTTTGCATATAAAACTTTTGCACGAATATTTTGGTCATCTAAATTTTGTTAGTTTTTTGCACCTATTGCTATAGAAAATTGATATGATGTCTTCATTATATCTACTCTTAAGGCACATAGAAACAACATCTATGAAGGCTACATATTGGGTAGAATGCAACATGCTTCATTTTCAAAAGATAGTTCGATGAGAGTTGTTTAAAAAATATAGCTTGTACACATTGATGTTTGTGGTCTCATGCAAACAACATCTTTAGGCAACTACTTATACTTTGTGACTTTCATGATGACTTCTCTAGGCATGCATTGATATCTATTCAAATCAAAGGAGGAGTATATGTCTAAGGAATTTAATGGATATCTGACTTAATGTATGATAAACTATAAATGTACAGTGTTGTATACACCATAACAAAATGGTATAGTTGATAGGAAAAGCAAATCACTCATGGAGATGGCATGATACATGATTAAGAGTCAAGCATTGCCACATAGTTTCTAGCTTAATGCTATTTTTGTGTAGCCTATGTACTTAATAAGCATCTCATTAAGACTTTGTAGTCTTTTATCACCTTGTATGAGGCTTGGCATAGTAAAAAGCCACGGTTACTTGTGTGTTTTTGGTTGCTTGTCTTATGCTTTGGTGCTAGTGTAACAATGCAAAAATTTAGATGATAAGGCTATAAAATGCATTTTTGTTAGATGGAATTATAAAAGCAATGGTTATAAGTTATACCATCCACAAAGTAAGTGTATCTTGGTTAGTTCTGATGTTGTCTTTGTGGAAGATGTTATTCAACCTTTACTTTCATATACAAAAGAGACAAATATACTTTCATAGGATATCTATAGTACTTTATTTTCTCCTTTCAATGGTGTGCAATCACGTGAGTATGAGGTAGTTTTTTAGCCTACATAGGTTTATCATGATAAGCAAATCAACTTATTCATGATGTAGATGTAAATGATGTACTTCTTGATGAGAGAGTAGAGATTGAGGGGGGATTTAAAAAAGCAAGCCCCCAATTTGAAGTTTTTTCACAAAATTTTCCAAAACTTGGAGTTTTTCAATGTATTTTCCAAAACTTGGAGTTTTTTCACAAAATTTGTAACTTTATGAGGGATAATCTTATTACCCATATTGAAAATTTGTATTAAACAAGCTGTTCAAGGGACCATTTTTTTCAAACTCTCAAAATATACCGAAGAGAGAAAAATGAACAAAATTGGGTTTCTACCACACATTTCAAAAAGTACCCTTATCAATCAGACTAATCTCTAAAATTATGAGTCAATCTAAACAAAACACAAAAAGAACTCAATATAGGAAAATATAACTATTTCTCTTGCAATTATTTAGGCAAATTATGAAAACCACTTATATATAACTATTATATAGTATCGATATGTGGACTTGATAGCAACAAATGTCAATATCTTCCTCATCTTTTTTACTAATCACTCCAAAGCTTCTCATATATGCAATGGTTGTAGGGAGCTTTAACTCTAACATATCTATAAGGGATATATCATTTTCATCCTCTTGTTGAAAAATTTGGCCAAGTATTTGTTCAACCTTTCCAATGGCAAAGGTTGCATCATTTATTGACCACTTCTTATCATAGTTTGTAGCTTTTGACAACGAATCTAGTTTACCATTTGCAGTTCTGAAGGTCTTTCTCATGTCTAGCTCCTCCTGTGTAGGTTTAGGCATGATTTGACTCATGTAGAATTTAAAGAAAACCTTGTGCTAAAAATAAAAATCAGTAGAATTGACTATGGAAAGTGGAAGGAAGAGCAATATGCAAAAGAGAAGCAAAGAGTAGAGTTGTTGCATAAGGACGGGAAGCAACCATGTCATGGTTTGGTTCAACATCAAACTTGGCCATGGTTTATATCAATAGCAGACTTGCCAATCAAAGGTTAGATGAAACATGGTTTAGATAAAAAATACCCAATTAACAAATGAAAATTAGAAATTAGAACATGGCTTAGATAAAAAACACCTTGATAACGTGATAAGGGGAAGCAAACAATTGAGAAGGTGTAACATGGGAAGGAGAAGCAACCATAATATATATTAGAAATGTGACTAGAGTAGATGATACATGATTAGATTCTATGTAACCATGCTTTCCATAATAGGAGTAAAGGACAAAGATCAAGATTACCTTAAGAAAAAAGTATCACAATCAACAAAAACGAACTTGGAACATCAATACCAGGAAAAATGAAAATGCTTTGCACACAAAACAAGAATGATTTATAAAGAGATATTTCACATATAAATAGACAATCCTTTGAGGGGAATTAAAACGAAGTGATCAACAAGCTTTATGAAATAAAATCGAGATTACCTTGAGAAAAAAATTGTCACAACTAGCAAAAATGAACTTGGAGCATTAAAATTAAGAAAAATGAGATTTCTTTGCACACAAAATAAGCATGATTTATAATGAGATCCATCACCTACAAATAGGTACCCCCCTCAGTGAATACCAAGCTTTATGGATGTATTCATCATAGCAAAAGGCAAACAATAAACTTGCATACTTTTCATAATAGGAGAAGAGGAGCAAGATCTAGATTACCTTGAAAAAAAATTGGCTCAACAAAAATGAAGTTGGATCATCAAATCAGGAAAAATGAAATTACTTTGCATACTAAATAAGCATAGTTTATAAAAAGATCCCTAACCTATAAATAGATGCCCCCCTCAATGAATAAAAAAAGCATGATCAATAATTCCACTTTTAGATCCTCGTCCAATCATGTCCACAAATGGATAACTGGTCCATGATTAATAATGTCTACTTTTACTAGAGTTTTCATTATGCTCAAAAAGAAAAATACCAAATATGTGGTCCCTTCACATCATGTATCCAAAATGAACGTTCACCTCCACTTCTTCATATGCCCTTTAAATCTTTCATTTAGTACTGCATGGTCCCCATCTCATTGAACAATAGCCAACATAAAACTCTCAAGTCTTTGATTTGCATTTTATGCGTCGTGGAAGGGCAAGCATAAAATTTAAATCAGTTTGCTTAAGGGAAGATTGATGCATCATCATATGTTGATTTTTGTCCATCCAAGCACACGAATGTAGACATAATACATGTGCTTGTAGGCTAGGCATTAGGGGAGTTTTGAGGTCTCGAAAATGCCTTTTAGGATGTGGAGAGAGAGTGCTCTAGACCAATAAGAGCAAAGTCTCCGTAACGGAACTTCTATTTTAAAAAAAAAATCATTTTATAAAAATATATAAATATAATAATATTACGAATTTATATTTTTATTATGTATTTTTAGTCTCTTATATTCGTGATTATGACATCTTTTGCATTAATGGCATAGAGTCTCAGCTACTTTTATTTAATGATGTTTCTAGATTAATGATAATGACTGATGTAATCGAAATTCAAATTGGTAAAAAGCATGGCGCTCAGTTTTTTCCCTCCTTTCTTTTATTCCTCTATTGTTTTTCCCTCCGTTATGGTAGCCTAGTCCTCTCTCTCTCTGTGCATGTCTCTCTCTCTTCTGCCATGGATACAGAAATTCAACCTTCAACAAGGTGTCCAAGCTCCCAAATCACATCCATATCAGTGTTTAACTCATTCCAAACTGATGGAAGATGGATTCCTACTATCATTAGCAAAGGTAGTTGGATCACCATGCAACAAGCAAAACGTGGAAAAAGGCAAAGACATGAGAGCTCATTTAACTCTGCTTGGAAGGGCAGAATCCGAGATTTTAAGCTTGGAGCAAATAAGAATAGCATCAAAGAGGTACTAGTGCAACATGTGTTCATGCATAGAGAGCTGTGTTTGAAACCTGGATCTTCAAAGCTTCCAATGCATAGACCAAATTGTAAGAATTTGATTCTTAAAGTTTTTCCTTTCTTAAACATGGTTTAGGTTTTTCCATTATAATATTTGTTTATCTTGTAGATGTCTATCCCTCTAATCTTGAGGAATGGCAACCATTGGAATCTATTATTGATGTTATACATGGTTCAATTGGAGAAGAAATGTATAGAGGCAGAAAGAAGACAGAGCATGCAGAGAATGGAATATTCTTTTATGACCATTCTTATGTTATTCCTATGCGGCGTTGCCAATGGGGATCAATAAAACTCCTTCCTTTGCCAGATTTTTCAAGCTTTGAGTGGCCTTTGCCAAGTCCAGCTACTAGTGAGGGCTATAAATGTAAGATATTTTCTGAGATCCAGAAAGCACTAAAATCTAATATCTCAAGTAGGCTAAGCAAAGTTACTTTATTTATGCCTATTAATATATTTATTGATTTCTTCTCTAATATGGAGATAAGAATAACAAAAACCATGCTTTCAGTGAAGAAACTAACATATGATCATATCATACAATTTGTTGATGAAGGATGGGATACAAGGATAGAAGGAAAAACTATATGTAAGATAGATCAAGACTCTATAGCTTGTAAATATATGATTGCTACTCAAAATTTTATCCTTAGCTTTTACTATAGTCGATGGCATTTTGTTGGTAGTAGTCTAGTTGCTTTAGACCAGAATCTTAATGATTTCAGCAAAGATCCTATAGTGGATCTTGATATTTGGTTCAACAAGGATATTATTGCAATCTTAAAGATAAAAAAATCATGTATGCTACATCAAGTGAGGATGGATTTACAAAATGAAGACATTGAACTACCATGCTCCTTTGTATTCCAACTTGACAAGAAACGAGTAAGTTTTCACATCATATTATATCTACGTAGATGTATATCAAGATCTCACTTTCTAACTAACAAACATTTGTAATTTATTTTTTGAAGATATCGAAAAGGAGAGAAAATAATATACACTGCAAGGACATTCAAGAAAAGATATCTTTACTATCAATATAAAATATATGTATAAATTTTGTAGCATTTGTCTATCCGCCATCTCTATGAGATATACAAGGGCTGAAGGGCAAATTTCTATATATGAAGGCTTACAAGGCGATATGGCAAAGCTATTTCTTTTTTGGAGAACTATCCTTACTAGGAGTCCTTTTGCCTTTCTTTGATGTCTTGGGTATAGAAGGTGTTGAAGCTGTGGCTTCGCCTTCCGTGGTTATAGGCACCACATCTCCTTCATGGTGCAAATCCCCACCAATCTGTGTTGTTGGATGTATACAATTGACCATTATATACTTCAAGAGCTTTGCTCTGATGTACCAAACATGCTCAGATGTATAGCAATCCTTCGAAAACTGTCACACATTTATAGAAAAAAGAGTTTTAGTTTATTATTATTCTTACAATAGACTATATTTTTATCATCAATGGACTATTTGCAATTAATATCTATCTTAAAGTTTAGCATCTTTCATATTACCTTTACATGTTTATCATCATTAAGATAAACAAAGTTAACCATTCTTCTAGCATTTGCAATCACCCTCTAGCCCACAAGAATGGCTATCATCCTGATGGGGACACTGCAACCACCAACACAAAGTAAAACTATAAAGAGGACGGATGGTAGTTCATAGAATAAACTCATGTTTCAATTATTTTAATGAATAACTTACCACAACTTGTCTATATTGCATTGCTGCAAGCAAATCAGACGGCATAGGGGGTCTTTTCTCTAGCTCTTCAATTAATCTTTTGGCACCTCTATATATAAAATATGTTGAAATTTAGAGTACTTACAAAAAAAAGAATTGAAATATCAAGGAGCCCTTGGATAATATAACTTACAATTTAGCATTTCCATGGCTTCCTTTCATAGAGTTGATTAAAAAACATTGCTTATCCATAAGGTCTATTGCAATCAAGCTCCAATGAGAACTAAAAGCAATCATATCTCAACAAATTAGTAGGATAAAATCTCAAAAACTCTAATAGAATATTGAATCACTTACTTTTCATTATATGGAATTATAAGGAGCTTCAAAGTATCGAAGTCAATCAGATTGAACCAGTGCTCAATAAAACTTATATCAAGCTCGTTTCTAATAAAGAATGAGATAGATGGATCAAGAACCTCAATTTTTTGTTGTATATCCAAAGGAAACTCATGCATTATACACCTAGAAAAGGCATAGAAATAGTGAGTATAAACAAGAAAAATCTTATTGTTAAAAAAATATCAAAAAGTATAAGTAATTATGGATGGATATGCCTTAGGCCAACAAGAATAATACTATCATTTACTTCTCTTCTTTTATCCTTAAGAATCTGAACACATACAACATCAAAGGAGATAACCTCAGTTCTTTTGCCTAAGTCATCAGGTAAGAAACAAAACACATTGAATCCTTTTGGATTAGCTGCTTCAAGAAGGGTGGCTAGCTCATTTTCAAAGGACTTTAGTTGCTCTGTTTCCCTTTCTTCAACCCTTTGCCTCCTATACTCTCTCCATTTATCTTCTTGTTCCTCTTTAGCTTTCTCCTCTTTTTCATGTTGCCTTGTATCCCTCTCATGGGTGACATCCTCAACCCTGAGACCAGAATCATCTTTCTTTCTTCTAGCTGGGGACACATTAAGGATATTAAATGTCTTCACATCAGTGAGTGGAATTGGCTCAAGGACCTTTGAAAATCTATATCTTAGCCTCCTAAGAATTACCATGTCCTTATCCATGAGTGTGAGCCTATGAGCATGAGCAGCACAAATATAGGCATCTTGAAAAAACTCAACTAAAAAATCCTCTGTGGCTTCTTGTATACAATTAAGAACTATTCTTGTCCATCTGAAACTATCCAAACTATATTTGTCACAAATTTCCCTGACAAGCCTCTGAAAAGACAACTTTGGAATTGCATTGTCAAGAGCCTTAAGGTGCCTCCTTGCAGCTGCTTCTTTTCGCGTTTCACCGGACTTGTTGTCCATTGTGTCCAGTAAAACGCGAGTTTAAGACAGGAGGCATCCTTGAAGCACGTTCTTTTCGCGTTTCACCGGACAACTCATGAATAGCAAAGAAATCGACAAAACCAAGAAAAAAGAGCTTTGATCTAAGGAAAGCTTTTAAAATTACATAAAATATCCACAGAATTAGGGAAAAAGTTTGAAGATTTCCTTAAATCTCCACAACATTAAGGAATGCTCCCACAGTGGAAAAAAAACTTTTGTAGTGCTGATAAGCTCATAATAGCATAAAGGATTAAGGAAAAGTATCAAAAGAATGCATTGAATGGAGCCTGTTATTGAAAAGCAAGATGCAGAAAACCATACCTTCTTTTTAGCTTATTCTTCACAATCTCAGCCTAATGACGAGAATATGCTCGAAGGTTTCCTTTGTTGGGGAAGCAGTGAAATGCTTGGAGATTGGAAGGAACACCAAAGGTAAAGGCAGAGTAGCAATGTTTTCTGCTTGCTAGAAATGCGGTGAAAGGTGAAGGCGGTGAATTTGCATGGACTCAAAGTTCTTGGCAAAGTGTTAAGTAACACACGTGTGACGTATTCTCGCTTACCGAAATTTTTTAATCTATGGTACAAGCATTACTTGGAAAAGTGTTATGTAACACACGTGTGACGTATTTTCGAAAAAAGGGAGTGCGCATGTCTTCTGAGGAGTTTGATACGGTGTGTTAAGTGAGACACGCGTGCACATATTCTGAGGCATTTCTACATGCAAAAATATTAGAAATTTCATCCAAATTTGCAGTCCCGTTTATTTTTCCATCATTACACGAACTTTTTCGTTGGAACTATCACCACATGCTTAACGGTCAATATAAAAGCATTTCGAAGCCATTTCTCCGACATTGTCTTCTTTTCTGCCGAAATTTCGTCTTGACTTCCCTTCAAGGTCCTTGCTTCCTGTGTGAAGAGCAGTTCAACAATCTTTGATAGGTAACAAATTTTTTTTATTACAAGTATTTTAACAAAATAAATTTGATTAATATAGAAAGAATTTTTAATAACACTTGAATAATTACAGATGTTATGTGCTTTGTATCTATTAAAAGCAGCATAGCTTTTCCAGAAAGGATTTTATCATAAATTTCTGTGTTTCCATAGAATTAATTTATAGTTAATGTTTCTCTTCTTGATTTGCATCTTTTGACCGGTGAAACGCAAAATAATGTCCCTGTTAGTGATATTTTGCTAAGTATCGCGTTTCACCGGTGAGATAGTGAAATAATTTTCGTCTTCAAGGTAGTGTCCGGTGAAACGCGATTTCTTCATAGGCATTTGCCTTGGACACTTTAATTTTCGCGTTTCATCGGTCAACTAAAAAATTTTCTCATTTTTTGATTTTTTAATCTTGAAAAATGCAATTTTGGGGCCTCTTTCTGTGGTTCCATCTTGTTTTATTGGATATTGTTGCTATTCTGCTTTGTTTTCAGGGATAAATCTTTTCCTGGTCAAGATGACAAAGAGGAAGCTATCTCTGGAAGGAATGGATGAGGAGGAGCTAATGGAGACATCTGATGATAGGCTCTTTGATTTCTTACACACCACTGGAAATTCTTCCAAGTTTGGCTATATCAAGGAAATTTTCAATGTTCCTTTTGATTTGAAGGAGTTATTGGAGGATCTTGAAGATAAACTTAAGGAGTACAGATGTTTTTATGATAGACATGTGCAAGGTTTGGAAGTCAATGGATTTGTTCATTATAGTGATGTCATGGGAGCCACCAGTACATCCAGGTCAACTTTGCTAGGCAGGTTCAACCTCATTGATGAGGAATTCAGAAAGAAAGAAACATGTTGCCCTTTCCACAGGTATCAACACCAATGCCTTCTGATCCACAAGGATGTTGGATTTATTGTGTATCTTCAGTACATGGAAAATTCTTCTCCAGATATAGACCAACAACAAAAGCTAGAGGATATTGCAAGTATGGATAAGGAGGTCGAAGAGAAGGAGGAGATGTTCCAAGAAGATGTTGAGAATCAACGTGTCCAAGGTTTTGATGTAGGTTTGTTCAAGAGTGACAATATCACAATGGTGGAAGAAAAGGAGATCGAGCCAAGTGCACAGGTTGATGAAGAAGGTCCTCTTGCATGTGTTCCAACATTTCCCACTTATCTTATCAACAAGAAGAGATATGTGTTGCTAAATGATATTCAATATCTTTTTGATCTTAGAGAAGATTATTGCTTAGCAATCCTTGCAGGTTGGGGAAAAAATGACATGAATTTTATAGGTTATGAACAAGAACCACTAGCAAGTCTTGATGTTGAGGGAGAGAATTTCCAAGATAGCTCTATAGCCTTACATACATGTATTAATTAGATCATAGAATACGAAAAGGGGGGGCTACCTATAGAAGAAGAGTTCTTGCAGGTCCAGAAGAAACTTCATATTGATGATGTAGGGTATGAAGAGAGATTGAAGTCTCCATCAGATGAGAAGCCCAAGAGTTCAATAAATCTTTATGATGATAGTCTTCTTGAAGAAGACGAACACTCTAAGGTATGAAATATAATTCGAAGTTACCTATTGAGTTTATGTTAGACTTTATTATGCATTATAGATAAATATCTTATATCTTGTACTATTGTGGTTTGTTCTGTAGATTGAGATTGAAGATCTGGACAACTTTCTTGGAAGGGCCAAGGGCTCTAGGCCAATGAAGCTTGGAAAAAATCAAAGCCTTGGCCATTATATTGGAAACTTAAACAATCAAACAATTGTAATATATCATAGTAGATTGTCAAGCTCTCCAAGTCTACCAATGATGGCTTTGAGAGCTATCTCAAAGGTAATTGGATCTCAAGTTTTCAGTAGAGGTTTGGACAAGATCATTTTAGTGGAGAAGGAAGAAGCCATAAGAGTTTTTGGCTTCATGCCTAGATACAGTGGATCTAGAGCTGGATATTTTGGAGTTCTTGGCTCCTATTTGCTCTCTTATGTAGGAGACAGTAAGAATTTGAAGCTTCTTCCAGGCTATCGAAAACAAGAGTTTTTGAAATACAGAGGTCTTATTGAGTGGGATGAAACAAAAGATTCCTCTAGAGGCCCTGTCGAGCTACCTGAAACCAAGGATTCCTCTGAAGGCCCTGTTGAGGTGCCTGAAACTAAGGACTCTTCTGCAACACAATTAGACTAGAAGATACCAAAGATTAAGGGTTTCTTGAAACCCATATTTTCCCAACTCTTTGTTTGGTTTGTAACCATTCTGTAAATCTTTGCTTTGCGCAAGAATTTAAATATCTATCTTTTCTTCTTTGGGTAACAATTTGTATAGTCCTTGCTAAAGATGATGTATTGCTTGATGTGGTTGTATCTTTAAGCTTGAATTTATGCCAAATTTTTCGATAGAACCATTGAAAGACCTCTAATAAACTGTTGACTTTGTGTCTTCCACCTCCATGTCTTGTGTGTCTGAAATATTTTGTTCTTACTTGATAATGTGATTTTTCCATACCTTGGGTTGACCAGATAGATAGAGATCCATATTGTTTAATAAAGTATGGAGCATGGTTGTATAGAATATGCTGCATAGTCAACAAATAAAGAAAGTTATTAAAAAACATTATATGAGTTCGACAATGAAGAAACAAACATATACAAACTTCTTACCATATAGTGAGTAAAGTGTTGATCACCCCAAGCTTCTGTCATCGCCTTTTTGAAAAGGTTCAATTGGTTTTTAAAGTCTTTGAAATCATCATCATTCCATTCAGTCTTATCACAATAAAAAAACACTTTGTCTAGTGTTTGCCAAACTTTAGCTTTTCTATTTCGAGCTTGTCCATTATCAGTGTGATCCTTAACTGCATTATGTAGGGATTTCCACTGATTAAATTTAATAGTTGAGCCACCATTTCTCGAGTTTATCTTGCCCTTGAAGCTAGCATTGATATGAAAAGGATCACCTAGAATCTCCATCACTTTGTTATTAACTCTCTGTTTGATAGCCCTAACCACAAATGGCTTCGGAAGTATGCAATTGTGTACCTGTCCTTGCTTCATATTTGATTGTAAAAGCTGGAAAAGTTACATATAAGCATCTTGACTGATACCAATACTATCCAGTGTCTTCTGTACTAACTCAGAATCCAAAGAATGATCCTTTACAAATGACTCCAAGCATTGTTTCTTTGCCTTTTTAAATTTCTTCTTCTCCAAAATATCCTTTGAAACTACTGAAGGAAGAAGATGATAATAAAACTGAGTTGCTTTTAAAGAATCTCTTTCACTTGCATTTGGTTGTAGAAGAGATCTAAGCAAAATTAACATCACAAATCAATGCAAGTAGTTTAAATAAAGCCATATTTAAGATTTTTCAAGTGAAAAAAAACATACCTTGTTGCTTGGATTCTTTTACCACAGCCTCCTCCTCCTTGTTTGAGATTCTCAATATTTTTAAGAGCTCTTTGTCAATTTCGAAGGCCTAATAAAGTTTGCTTTCATTGATAAGCTTTGATACGCTTTCCAATGAATGAATTTTTTGTTAATAATCCTCTAGCTTCTGCAATAACTCTATATTGTGTTTCATCAAAAGATGATTCTCTAGTCCAAGGATATCCTTTTCTGCAACAAGATTAAGTGTATAACCTAAAAATCCATTGTAGCCATCACCAATAAACCTCATTAATGATGAGCTATTATAGAAAGGAGGAGTGCTATTTCTGCTAGGATCTTTGGGATATAGCTTTCCATCTAACCAAAGATCAATATTCTTCTTTCCTTCAAACCTCAGTATATGTTTCATAGACTCTGTAACCGTGATAGATTTTGTTCTCTTTCTTATTGGTTCATACTCACTGTCCAACTCAATATGAAGATGATAGAGAGGTCTTTTATGAGAGCTACAGAGATCATTAGATGATTGATCCATAGCTGAGTTACAGAGATCATTGGGTGATTGATCCATAGATAAGGATATGATTAGAAGCAAGAACGAAAACAAAGAAGAGACTACTAAGGAGGAGAAAAAAAATGAGGAGAGGTAAGATCTTCATTATGACAACCTTGCCAACTTTATGGCGACCTAGATTTCTAGGTTTGATGTGACCACGAGAATATCACGACAATGACTTATTAACGAATTTTGATATTTTAACTTACCAAAATATAAACCTTTTAAAAATTCTAAAAAATTGATTTTATTTCTTAAATTATTTTCTCTCTCTAGGATCTCTTACAGGGCATTTTCGATACCTCAAAACTCCCCTAATGAAGGGTTTACTTTCCAACTCTCTCTTTTGAAAGTCAGGACACGTGCAGAAGGGCTCGGGATTGACATGCACCTCATACAAATGCTCTGACATAACATAAAATATGACTTTCTCATTTGCCATCACTACTTTCTCTGCCATGGAAACTACATCCAATGCCTCAGCCAATGCAATTTTTCTTTCTGCATCCTTAGAAATACCATGTCTCTATTTTTTTCTTCGCTTGCCACTTGAAGAGGTAAGTGATTCTATCCCATGGGTCGTAGTATTTTTGGGGGTAGGTGGAATGCCATCATGCTTGAATACAAAACCTCTTTTTATAAGAATTGAAATCTCCTCTGCAGAAGCATTGGTGCCCTTGTCAATAGACCAAATCCTTGGTCGCAAGGGCACATGCTTAACTTGTTTATCAACATCCCATGTATGCTCCACATCATGACTGCAAAACCAGAACCATTGTGCAATAGCCTTACCTTGAAATTCCCTCTCTGACCAAAATGAAGGGCATAGTAATCCAGGTGATCTACTGTCTATCACGTTGCAGAACTTCTTTCTATTTATAATACCAAAACATTTTCGTTTGCAATGAACATGCATTCTTCGGATGGCCCACAAACTTCTATGCATTTCCTCCTCTGAGACAATATTAGTTGGGAGATCCATTTCAATCGACACTGCATGCATCTCATGGTCCAAGCCCACTTCTGTAGGTTGGTCATTTCTATTTTGAAAATTTATCTTGTGTGGTTGTCCTTTTTGTTTTCTATCCCTTGACTCCATTACATAGCCAGGTTTATGAGAGCTACAACCATCTAGAGTTCTTCTTTTCCTTTGAACTGTTTCTTTGTTTCCAGAAATGAAAGGCTCTTCGTACATGGGGGTGCCAAGAACTGCTCCTTGAACTGTTCGAGCTCTGAATGCAGGTGAAGGGGTATTTCTTGCAACCACCCTATTAATAAGAGCATCCATGTCGGGACCACTTCCAGAGTATCTTCCATTTGTAAAGGCCAGTTGCCTTGAACATTGAATATATGAGTTGATCAAGTCAGTGACGCATGCATCATACAAACCAATTTTCTTCTTTCCATCCTCCCCTGCCAACCAACTTGCATGCATGCTCTCAGAAAGATTTGTGCTGGGAATACAAGCCCTCTCCCAAGGACTCAAGAAAGCCTGCAACCCAATAAAAAACTCAGCAATTCCTCTTACATGTCTATTTTGTTCTCATACTTGGGTATTCCCACCCTAATGATATTAGTACATGTGTATGTAACAAATAGAAATAAAAAAAAACATTTACATGTGTAATACTACCCCAATGGTCTATCCTATTCTCCCACCATTTGATCCATCTCTTCAATGGTACGGTACTATCTCGAGGTAGTCTTACTTGCTGCCACCAATTTTGTATAGCTGTGGCATTCCTCTTGCCCTCTTCAATGGATTTTGAAAGGTGCCACCTCTCACATAAATTCAAGTGATGCTTTCGAAGGTTTGAAGGCACGTATTTTGTTGTGTGCTTTTGTAAGCTTTGTTCCCAATGAAACAAACACAATCGCTCTCTTCCTTCCAAAACATTGTCAGGTCCTGCATTGAAAACAGTGCGGATCGCCATCCAATTTGCACCGGCTTCATCTGCCATAAAACCTGCAAAGTCTGCAGGAGGGTGTCCACACTCGAGCATCACATTATTAAGGCATCTCCAAAAAAGAATTTGTGTTTCTGTATCCTCTTCCTTTGTATCACAAATAGCAATTACCATGATCCCCTTCAAGCTGCAATAAGAAATACAGTGATTAGCAACTAGAATATGTCAACAAAAATTGATAACAAATAAGGTTTCCGAACAAACCATGGATCGTACATGAAACAAGACATTGTTGCCCAGTCATCTATTTTGTGTGTAAAGTCAAAGTGAACCCAAGACTTGCAAAGGTCTCCATTTCCTAAGCGTCGCATTTGATTAACCAATTCCACTCTAGAGCCGGGTCCTTTAGTAGACATCTTGAAAATGTAACTTTTTTCACCCACCCCTCCTTGCCCTGGAAATCTACTGCCATGAAAAAAAGGAAACATAAATCTTTTTTTCAACTCCAAAATGTTATCAAAGCCATCTCCAACAACACATGTTTCTTTTTTTTTCTGGCATGTCACGATACTATTGAACCTGCAACCTCAACAAACGAAAGTTTGTTAAACTAATAACAATGCTACAAACCATAGTTTACGGACTTGAATAATCGAAACTAGCCTCTGATTTTGAACCAATGGCATCAACTCCTCCAAAAAGTTTGTAAGCTCTTGTTCTCCCTCCACCATTGAACCATTAGTTGTCAAAGATTCAGTAATAATTTGTTTTGCTACAATCATTTGAATCTTCCTAGCACCACAGTGTCGATTCACTTGCAAAACTGAGTGAACTAGAGATCTAATTTTTTTAATTGCAGCCATTGAAGTCCCTGGTTGCACATTGTGTGTGTGAGTGCCTACATGAAGCATCAATCTCTCCATGCTTGTGTCCTTTGGCAAAATGTAATAAACTTTGCAATCACAAGTTGCATAACAAGTGACAACTTTACTACAATAGTGACACGTGATTGAATGTTTTTCTTCACTTGCAAGTAGCCCCTTGCTCACTGTGCTATTGAGATAACCATGAAAATACATTTTATTATGTTGATTATTGCTCTCATAGTAAGGACAATTGACTTGATGACATTGTAAGTCTCCAAGGCAATGGCTAATTCTCGAAGTAGCATTAGGGAAGATATTAGTTGGATAGGGTCTTGTCCAGACATGACCATCATATTGTTGCTACATCCCATCCATGTTTGAAGATGTGCCATATGTCGGCAGAAGAACGAAAGCAACAGAACCATTGTACTCTCTTGGAATCTCACTAATAAAAAAAGGGCCTTCACTCATATGCAAATAAAGCCTTCAACTTCTTTCCTCTGGGGCTATTAGCAATCCAATGTAAAATCTCTTTCTTTATTTGTGGAAATGAATGAGGACTATCAAGTCCATCATCTGACTCTAAGTCAATAGTCGTTGAGACGGGTGCACAAAAATCATTTGTTATAAGTGGTGAAGAAGTTTGAGATGATGTCTCTGCGAAGGAATCGGATGTAATGTCTACAACAGGTCCTGAAAGTGAATGAGCTTGTTTGCTATTTTCCACAGTGTGTAGTCCTTCATCTTGGTCCATGGTGAAAGTGGTATCACAATGTACTATTTTATACTGACATGAAAGAGAAGAATCGAGCAAAAATTGCTATGCACCATTGATATCCGGTTGGCCATGAATCGCGATCTCTTCATTGTAAGCATCAAGTTGGAAAATAGCATACAAACTTACCAGCTTCCGGTCAGGGGGTATTGAGTGTTGAAATGACTTGTTTTTTGGCTGATTTTTGTTGTTTTTGAGAGCTGAATGGTTGATTTTATGAGATGATTGATTGGTTTGGAAGTGGTCTGAGAGTGTTTTGGATGATATTGATTGTGTTTTGGAAGTTCATGATGTTTATTAATGGTTCTGTGATGTTCTGATAGGTTCTGATTGGTTCTGTATATCTTCTGTATAGCTTCTGTTTTGTTCTGATTGTCTTCTATAAGGAGGGATGGAGTATTGATTGATGAAGATTGAGATCTTGTGAAAGCTTATTGAATGGTTTGTGAGAGTTTGGAATGGTTTGAGTATGAGTTATGAGGTTTTGATGACCTTCTGTAACCTTCTGTAGGTCTTCTGTAGAGCTTCTGTCTCTGTTCTATTCTGTACTGTAGCTGTTCTGGTACTGTTCTATAACTGTTCTGTATGCTTCTGTATGTGTTCTGTTGGATGAGAGTGTAGCTTGGGAAAGTTTTCTAGCCTTGGAAAGAGGTGAATACAAGTACAAAAGAGCTGAAAGAAGTAGCTGCTGAAGACTCAAGTGAAGACTGGAGTGAAGTGACAGTAGTGAGCTATGAAAGGTCACTGTAGTGGCTCTGGTGACTCTTCATATCAAACATACCTCTTGGGAGGGGTATCCACGATCTAAGAAGGATTATTGAGAGTGATTATGAGAGATTGTAGTGAGGATATGATGTATTATTGATGGAGAGAGAGAGAGAGAGTCAGAGATAGCCAAATCTACTAAAACAGAGTGATTGTATGTGAGAGATTGAGAGAGAAAACTATGAAGATATTGAAGATGAATACTATGTGATGTATTTCCATTCAAAGATGGTGTATTCCTTTGATTTCTTTGTTATATTGATGGATTTTGTGAAGATATTGAAGAATATGGTTGATTTTATCAAATCCGTGGGAGATCTACATGATGCTGTATGAAGATTTGTTGTGCCTGGTGTTCTTTTCTTCATTGTGATCATATAAAACCTAATAAAAAAGCTTGTTGATGTTACAAGATAGATTTTCTTGCAAGATAATTCCCTTTTCCTTGGTGTTCCTCTTGGGGCTCCATGTTTTTGGTGCGCAACCGGGGAAGCTTGCCATCAACAAGCACCAGAAGAGGCTGAAAATGAAGGAAATGGCATTGCCAAGAAGAGAAGAATTCAATGGATGTTTGTAAAGTTCCTTCTTCCACTGAAGAGTTGGAGTTTCTCATAATCAAAGCCACTTTCCACAAGAAGTTCATCCCACAATGGCGGAAACACATCACCATCATGATGCATGCTCTATGTGGTGGATAGTTTCCTCTTCCTGTTGAAGCAGCAGAAACTTGCATCTTGGTGGCAAAGTGTTTGGGAACAAACTGAAGAGAAGAAACAGAGAGAATGACCATACATGGAAGATTTGGCATTCATTGAAAAGTTTCCAGACATCATCAAGTGAGAGATTGTGAAGAAGCTTCAGGAGTCTTGGTCTGTGGAGGTTCACAAAGACAAGAAGGAAAAGAGTTGGAATTTGTTCGTGGATGCTCAACAGCAAGATACGTGGGATGCTTGGTGCACTGATAATCTTCTGTTTGTTCAATTAGCAACCCACTGAAAGTTAATAGACAGAGTGTTCTTTACAACATACACTGTTGAAACCATCAGAAGTTGGCATTACTATGATGATGGCACCACCACAATGCTCAGACGTATGCATTTTGACACCTTCAGAACCGAATACCTTCCTCTATGCAGTGGCATGAAAGCAGAATTCAGAGACGTTGAAAAGGAAGAAGTAGAAGAAACGTTGGCAAGAGAGTCCTCCAGAGACTGAAGCCTTCTGTTAACCCTCTGTGGAGCACTAACAACATAGTGGAGCCAACCCCCTGATGAATGACGCAATAAAGAGGCAAGCGTTAGAACGAGTCCAGAGGTACGTGAGAAGAGAGAAAGCAAAAATCAGAGCCGAGAATGAGCTCGTAGCAGAAGCCGCCTTTGACACCCTTGCGAAACTCTTTACAGAAGTCCCAATGGCACATCAAGCCCTTCCTCCTCCTGCTGGAGGTCCACTACCAAGCCAAATCCGTCTTGGAAATATTGATGACAGGCCCAGCGAATGTAGTCCCATTGCCAATTTTTAAGGGAGAGTACAATGAAGACCCCGATCTTCATGTAGCAGAGTTTATGTAGCATGTGTGGCTAACAATACCAGAACCCTTGAGCATTGGTTAGCAATATTCCCCACCACTTTCAAGGGTGCGGCGTTTCAGTGGTATGAGAGACAAGCAGCAGGAACTTTTGGCACATGGGACGACCTGAAGTTGGCCTTCCTCACTAAATTCAGGCGTGAAGGTTTTGAAGAGCGGATGCGAGAGGAATTTATGAATTTAAGTCAGTCCTCTGGAGAAAGAGTAGAAGCTTATGTCTCACGAATGGAATCCATCCTGAAGAGATGGACTAACCATAATCTAGATGATGGCATTCAGAAGGGGGTGTTTCTTAGAGGATTACAACCAGAAGTCCGTAAGTTTGTGGAGCTGCAAAGACCAGCCACACTGCAAGCTGCAACAGAAGGTGCAAGACTATACGATGAAGTGGAAGCTAGATTGGCGATGAATCCAGGAAGAGGAGTCCTACCTCCTCTGATGCCAGGAATG
The DNA here is from genome assembly GCF_053477565.2 of Lygodium microphyllum. Taxonomy (NCBI): domain Eukaryota; kingdom Viridiplantae; phylum Streptophyta; class Polypodiopsida; order Schizaeales; family Lygodiaceae; genus Lygodium; species Lygodium microphyllum. The sequence goes on along the minus strand of NC_141154.1, from coordinate 82,772,942 downwards.
ATGTACCCACCAAATGCAGTCCCAGGGACAGTCCCCTACCCCTACCAACAAATGCCCCCAGTATCACAGTATAGTGCACCAAATCCACAGTGGCCACAATCCATGCCTCAAATGATGGTTCAACCACAACAACAATGGTCCCAACCAATTTCCTCAATGCCAAATCAGCAGCAACAGTGGAACCCTGCTAACTGGAGCCAACAGCCGATAGTTCAAACAGGAGCTCTGAATCAGAACCAGAACAGAGACCCCTCTGCACCAGCCCAACCTGTTTATGCAGTGATTACAGAGACTCCTCAAAACCCTACTGCCAGTACCTCAGGAGGAGAAAGCTTGAAGGATTACTTATCCAACTTAGTTGCAAATATTAAAAAGGAGTTGATGGATGTGATTATAGAACAGCTACAGACGCTGAAAGTGAATACTGCGAGTATATCCAATGTGGCAGGAGCAGGAAGAGATGTGATGCGGTCAAATACTTGGTGTGGTAAGTGTCATCAAGTAGGCCATTTAGCCACTGAATGTACCCGAAAACCAACCATCCCTGGAGCCTTCTGTTCCTACTATTTGCGGAAGAACCATACAGAGGACATTTGCTCTCTGAAGGAGATGCATGATAGGAGAAGGAAGGAAGAAGACGCAAGATTCAACTTTCTGGAATCCAAAATGACAACACAGGATATTGGACCCAAGCCTAGAGAGTTTGGTCCTAATTTCGGACCTAGAAGGTTTCCCTCTCAAAGTTACAGAGGAAGACAGTCTGGTGGTGGTCAGAGATCAGAAGTGGAGTGTTACAGATGCGGAGAAAAGGGACACATTTCACCAAATTGTCAAAATCCTAGAAGGTCAGTGGATTACAAGCCCTTATGCAGTCGATGCAAAGGAGAAGGCCACACTGCAAAAGAATGTCCAAGCCAAGCCCTAGTGAAAAACAGTGCTACTGATAATCCGGCCAAGGCCCAAGAGCCTACCTCCAATTTAGTAGAATTGGAAGTTGCTGCCATCACGCGTGCAAAGAAGAAGGAACCACCTATCTAGAAAGAAAACAATCCTCCTGCCAGAACAGTGAAGTTCAATCTTCCACCAAAAGAACAGAACAGAACAGAGCCTGACAGTGCCGTACAGAGCATTACAGTGCCACAGAGAGTTACAGAGACAGTTCCAAAGACAGGACCAGAGGTCTAGGAGATAGAAGAGAAGGAAGTGCCACAAGGGGCAGAAGAAGTTCCCATGATGCCTCTGTTGGAAGAAAGAGGGAAAATGAAAATGGATGTTGCCCCATTCCCTAACCGGTTAGAGAAGCCAGTGGATCCTATTCAGGAATACGATCTGGTCAGAGATCTAGATACCTTTAAACCAAACCTCACATTTCGATAATTATTGATGTTGTCTTCCAGTTGCCGAAAAAAGTTCAAAAGTATATTGACAAGAAGACGTGGATTAAGGATTGCTCCCTCAATAGCAACAAAGTCCAACAAAGCTCCAGAGCCTGTAAAAGAAGTGGACGTGGCTAACACCTTCCTAGATCCGGGTACCCCAGAGACTGGCGTGTGGATAGAAGGCTGCTTCATTGCAAATGCACTAATTGATGGTGGTTCATCAGTGAACATTATGACGGATGTGACAATGAAGGATCTAGGCCTGCAAGGTGTACAACCAACCCAGTGGCTCATCAGACTGGCGGATCAGAGCAGAATCAAGCCTTTGGGCATTCTCCCATATGTGAAGACTACAATAGCTGGAAAAGATTATTGGCTAACCTATCTGGTGGTGAAGCCAAACTCTTATGGTATATCCTACCCTCTGTTACTGGGCAGACCATGGATTTTTGAAGCCCGAGCAAGGACGTATTGGTTCAAAGGAAGCTTGACCTTGGGTAGAGGACCCAATAAAGTGGTGCTGAAGCTATATGGTTCTCAAAAAGGACATGGATCCACCTCCTTGGAATTATCTTCTGACTCGCCTAATGAGGCTACAGATGGAACATTAGTAGACGAAGATGTTGTCAAACAGATCCTTCCCAAGAAAACAATGGCACGTTCCTTAACAGTGGATACTGTAAGCTAACTCCCAAAAGATGCAAAGCCATTGTCAATGGGTGAATACTTCCTGCCCGAACCAGGAATGACTTCTGAAATCACTTCTGACAGTAAGATAGAAGCATGGATGTACTGCTCTCCCTGTTATATGGCCATAGCAGAACCAGAGACAGAGGCAAAAGAGGAAACAGAGAACTTGTTCTTCTCTTACAGAGCTCCTACAGAGACAGAAACAGAGACAGAGACAGAGACAGAGACAGAGACAGAAGCAGAGACAGAAGAGGATGGATATAATATGGACGAAGAAGGTTATGAAAGCGAGACGGAAGAGTCTATCCCACCTGAAGAGGTGATATATGAAGAAGAAGTTCCAGAAGCATCAGAAGCAGACGAGCTCATGCTATGGGACAGAATGGCGATGGTACCCTTTGGTCTGGTAAATGGATCTTCTCATATGCAAAATCTTTATAAGAAAGGGGTTAAGAAGAACAAGCCGTCTTTTAGCAGTGGCTCATGCCGTCCTAACCCATCCTTGCCAAAGAAAGATGATGATGATGCACCGTGCCAACAAGCACCAGTCCCACAAACCCAACAGGCATCAGAGGGTCCCTGTTATGTGACGTTCCTGGATGTGTCATCAGAAGATGAGTCTTCAAGCCAAGAGGTAATTAATCTTGAAACCAAACCCGAAACGGCTCTAATCCCATTTCAATATCTCAAGGAGCAACCTAAGCCTCCACCAAAAGAAGAAGTTGGTTCTAGTGGGACATCAGAAGAGGACATCACTCCCTTGAAGGAATCGGATCTGTTCCCAGAAGCAGTCCGCGGGACCTTCTTCCGTGAAGTAGAAGGTGAAAGGCAGTTAACTTTTGTGGATGCGGATGGCACTGAACGCCACTTGAAGGTGGGCAGCAGCCTCCCAGAAGAGGAGTTGTCAACTTTGTACAACTTGTTGAAAGAAAATTTGGACGTGTTTGCATGGTCCTACAAAGACCTAAAGGGGATTGATCCCACAATATGTCAGCATCATATTGACTTGGAGCCTGATGCCAAGCCAGTACGGCAACGACAGAGGCGAATGAACCCGAATTATTTCACATTGGTGAAAGCAGAGCTGTTGAAGCTTCTAGAAGCCGAGTTCATCTATCCAGTGGCAAATAGTGAATGGGTTTCATCGATCGTGGTTGTACCCAAGAAGAATGGCAAGCTTCATATATGTGTTGACTTTCGAAAGCTCAATTCCAAGACGAAGAAGGATCACTTTCCGATTCCTTTCACAGACAAACTGTTGGACACAGTGGCAGGACATGAGCTTTATTCCCTTCTGGATGGATTCGGCAGATACAACCAAGTACAGATCGCAGAAGAAGACCAGTCCAAAACAACCTTCACCACAGAATGGGGGACCTACGCTTACCGAGTGATGCCATTTGGGCTCTGCAATGCCCCTGCTACTTTCCAGCGAGTCATGATGGCCGCATTTCAAAATCATCTGCACGACTTTATTGAGGTATATTTGGTTGACTTCTGTGTCTATAGTTTGATCCGTGAACACTGGGGACATTTGGAACAATGCTTTGCGGGAGTATGGGATTTCCCTCAACCCCGACAAATGCATCTTTGGGGTCTCTTCTGGAGTTCTGTTGGGCCACATTGTCTCTGCACAAGGGATATCAACAGACCCTGCAAAGATCGAAAAGATCGCAACTCTGACAGCACCCACCAACCTCAAATAGTTGAGGGGATTCCTAGGCCATGTGGGTTACTACAGAAGGTTCATAGCTCTTTTTGCAACAAAGGCAACCTCCTTGCACAAGCTTTTGAGGAAAGATGCAGAGTTTACTTGGACGGAAGAATGTGACAAAGCCTTCAACACTCTGAAGCAGTGTCTGATTGAGGCACCCATTCTTCAACCTCCTGATTGGACGAAGGAGTTCCATGTACATACTGATGCATCAATTGAAGGCTTAGGCACAGTTCTCTGCCAAAAGGGCTCCTCGAAGCTGGATCAACCCATCTATTATGCAAGCCGAAAAGTCACTGATAGGGAACGGAACTATACAGTGACAGAGCTTGAGTGCTTGGCAATGGTGTTTGCCTTAGAAAAGTTCCGCCACTACCTCCTATCCACCCACTTTAAGTTTTATGTGGATCATGAGGCCCTGCCCTTCCTAATGAACAAAGCAGATGTGAAAGGATGAATGACGAGATGGCTCCTTCTATTCCAGGAGTTCGACTTTGAGGTGATTACTAAGCCTGGTCGTTCCCATGTTCTGGCTGATTATCTGTCGCGTATCCCACAAACTGCAGACGGGGAGTAGGATGATCCATACCTCCCTGATGCTTCCCTATTCCTGGTAGAAACTATAACTCCCTGGTATGCAGACATTGCCAATCTGCTGGCAACCCAACAATACCCTCATGGTATCTCTAGTCGGGAGAGGAAGAAGCTTATATTAGAATCAGCCCCCTACACCCTGCTAGGCGGCGCACTGTACAAGAAAGGCAAAGATGAAGTGCTCAGAAGATGTGTTGCAGGAGATGAGATTGGGATTGTTCTGAAGGCTTGCCATGATGAGCCGTGTGGAGGCCACTTTGCAGGAGAAGCCACAGCCAGGAAGGCTCTGCTAGCAGGATACTGGTGGCCTACCATTCATAAGAATGCCTATGATTACTGTAAAAGATGTGATGCTTGTCAGAGAATGGGGAAAACCACCAAGACAAGTGCCATGCCACTGCAGCCTATTCTTCCTTTGAAGCCATTTGAGAAGTGGGGTATTGACTTCATAGATCCAATCGATCCTCCTACCCGAAGGAAACAGAACCGATACATCCTCATATGTACGGATTATGTCACAAAGTGGTGTGAAGCTAAAGCCCTAAAGCGGGACGATGGTAACAGCGTGGCCCTGTTCATGTACGAGAATATCATCACTCGTTTTGGCAGTCCCTTAGAGCTGGTAAGTGATAGAGACACTCATTTCATTAATAAAGTCATGGAAGAGTTGACAGAGCTGTATAAGATTTGCCATTGCAAGTCCACTCCTTATTACCCTAGAGCCAATGGCCAAGTCGAAGTCACCAATTGCATCCTCTGCTCGATTCTGACAAGAACAATTGTCGCACATTGTCGTGATTGGGATGATCGACTTACAGAGGCCCTCTGGGCATACAGAACCTCCCATAAAGCAGCAACAGGACAGACACCCTTGTAGCTGGTGTATGGTACAGAAGCTATTTTCCCTGTTGAACTGGAATTACCCTCTTTGAGAGTGGCTATCAAAGAGCGTTTGGGGGACGATGATTCACTGCAACGCCATCTCCTGCACTTGGAATGTTTGGACAAAACTCGCAGGATGGCTCTATAGTGCATGGAAGCCACCCAAGCTCGACGCAAGGCTTACCATGACAGCTTCATCAAGCACAAGGAGTTCAAAGAAGGTGATTTGGTCCTAGTCTATGATTCATGATTTGGTAAATTTCCTGGCAAGCTCCAATAGCGGTGGATGGGCCCCTATAAGGTACTTGCCATCAACCCTAATGACTCTATCCAAGTGCAGACTGTTGATGACACGGATGATCCCTTCCTGATCAATGGATATCGCCTGAAGAAGTATTCCCTCCTTGGGGATCCTGACAATCATGGTCACCTGAATACTTCTTATGATGCTACTTCTGATAGCCTTTCTTCAGCCACTCTTGATGAGGTGGACACAACCCTCTGTCCCCTCCACCCTACCTTCCAGCCGTGATCTCTTATCCTCTATTTTTCACCAGCGACAGTGGCGAGGTGGATTTTGACAAGTGGTATTTCTACCATTCCCTTGCTTAATTCCAAGAGAGAGGAAAAAAAAAAACAAAACAAAAAGAAAAAAAAATACATATCGGTCATGGGAGAAAAGGACTTAGGTCCCTGTCATGCTGACCTATTCTTCGAGAAAAGGTGGAAACACCCTTGGGAATATTTTTAAAAAAAAAAAGAAAAAAAAAAAACAAGATAAGAAAAAAACAAATCTGTTATGGGAGAAAAGGAAGCAATTCCCTGTCATAGCAGGCCTCGTTCCAAGAAAAGGTGTTAAGCACCCTTGGGCGAGAAGCTGGCTGTGGAAAAGGTGGCAATACCCAGCAGTCCAGAAAGTGGATTCATCCATTGATATCTCCAGGATCCAATTCCGAAGCTGCCTCCCTTGGTACGCTGTGTCCTGGGTCTTTTTGCAGAGTGTCTAACTGACCTCTAGCAGACGACATGTCCTATTCAACACAACATTCGATTTGATGGCTACCTCCCTGGGTACGCCTCTTCAACAACTGACGACGCGATCTTCATCGACAAACAATCGAGTGATGTGAGCTTTCATCCTAACCGGATGGGGACGTGAGTATAGTTGCCCTCTGTAACTATCAACAACGAGTGAGACAGAGGGTGGGGTGAGTGACCAGTCTTTTCTCTTCAAGTCAAATGAGAGGTGAGTAGTGTGAATGAAGTGTTGCACGCACGGGATGGGCCTCTCAATGCACAAAGTACAATTTGTTTTTGTACACTGCACCATAAGGCTCCCTGGCCTTCCTTCTCACACCGTATGCCGACACAGGGCAGGATGCACAGTTGCACCATCAAATGCGCACAAGGCATACAACCTTTGCACAAGTGATAGTGAGGATTACATCAATGGGTTTTAGGACATGGTTGCCCTCCTGTGTCTATCAACAGAGTGTGAGACAGAGGGTGGGCTGAGTGTGACTGGAGTGTCTTCAATCAATTACCGAGAGGTGAGATTGAGGGACGTTACGACACTTGGAGTCAGGTATGTTCCCTATTTTCCTATGCACCCACGGGATGGGTCTTTGCCGTCATCATAAGACACATCACCCTGTTCTGTACACTGCACTGTAAGGCTCCCTTGCCTTCCTCCTTGCACTTATGCCAGACGGGTTGAACGCACTACTGCACCATCAACTGTGCACCCTGGTATACTCCTTCTACACCATTCCCCTGTTGATTTCTAAACCGGGTACAAGATATGGGTTTCAATCATTATTCCTCGAGTGATATTAGTCATGGGGTGAGTGACAGTTCTTTCATTCCATTTGAGTGACTGTGAGTTGAGTGCAATATTCCTTATCATCGACAAATTTCCTGCGATTCCTTCAACCAGCTACCTCCCTGGGTGCTGCCACATAGTCCCTGCCATGAAGGAGTGTGCCGAGAAGATGCCTTGGTACCTTCTGCAGCCGACAAAGACAGTGGAAGTGCCATCGACAATCAACCGTGATCCTCAATAAAATGGGCCAAGTTCTTCTAACCCTACAATTTCTGTTTCTCAGTGACGATCATGTCTTAAGTGTGGGGACATTAGTGGATAATTTGTGGCGTGGTTCTAGGTCCCTGTTGCTCGGTTAACCCTATCCATTAAGGTTTTCAGTGTGGGGACGCGTCCCTGTGCGTCTACATTGCATACCCCTCTGCATATGCCTCAATCTGCTAATGCCTCTATGCCATGCCTTGCTTTTACCCTAATGGGGTCCCTTCCCACCTACTCGTTCATTTTCCACCCACCCTTGGGGCTGTTCCCTTGCAATTTTCCTTCATTCCCTGCTTTTGCTGTCCTGCCATGTGAACGCACCCTACATTCACCGAAGTCCAAATCCAATCTTATAGCCCTGTTCCTCCCTCTGAATTGACCATTTTTCCTTTTTAGCTACCCCTGTTCCGGTGCATGGTTTTTGAGTTATTAATTTTTGCAGTATTTTGCATAAATTCGTCGGTTTTTCATGTGAACGCGCTTTGCTTGCTTCAGAACCATGATCTGACATCATAGCCCTGACAACCACTTTCTCCTTGACATTTTGCCCTTTTTTTTCCATGTCATTTTGATGCACGGTATGTCCCATATTAATTTTCCGGTTTTTTAAGACTTTTTCGTGCATCTTTTTGACATTTTTCCATGTGAACCTGCCCTGTTTACATCGGAATTCCAATTTGATATGACAACCGTGTCCCTCGTGCCTTCCCCTACCTTTTTCCTTTTTCCTCCACTCACTTTTTCCTTTTGGATTTATTATTATTAATTTTTAAATGTATTTTTGGGCATATTTTTGGTGTTTTTCGCATGTGAACCCCTCCTACTTCCGTCAGAATTGTGTTTTGCCATGACGACCCTGTACCCCCCCTTGCTGCGGACATTTTTCCTTTTTACTGCATGTCATTCCGGCAAACGGTTCGTCCAATATTAATTTCCGATCCTATTTTCGGGTCTGTTTTTTGGATTTTTCCCACGTGAACGCATCTTATCTTAGTCAGAACTATGTTTGGATGTGACAGGATTGTCGGGCACGTCTTTCTGCACATTTTCCCTTTTTCCTATACCTCGTTCCGATGCACGGATCTTTTGATATTAATTTTTAATTGCGTTTTTGGACCCGTTTTTTGCGTTTTTTGCATGTGACCGCCCTTTAACCCCCCCCGGAACCTCCGTTGCGTATTTTCACTGTCTTTCCCCTACCGTCCTGCCCACTTTTTGTTTTTATGCCATTTTGTTTTGACAATCGGATTGGGAGATATTAATTTTTCTTTATTTTTATGTGTTTTTGCGCGCCACATCCCGCGCGTGAATGCGCCCGTTTTCGATTTTACGTGTCTTAACGTGCCCCCGTCGCATCCGCGTGCCTCGTCCCAGCATCCGGGCGCCCTTTCAATCCCGTCACGGCAAATTTTTTTACCCCCGGGACGGGGGGTACGCCTCCTTTTTTGGCCCTCCGCCCACCCCTACTCTTTCCCCCCACCCCCAACCCCTACCCCACCCATAACCCCACCCTACCACTAACCCACCCCATGGGCACCCCTTTGGGACCCTCCCACCACCCATCCCCCGGGCACCCCCCATGGGCCCTGCCCCTTCCCCATACCCTTCCCTATGCCCCCCACCCTTCTCTCTCCCCGACCCCTCCCCACCCCAACTACCTCCCTTCTTCTCTCCCTCTCCCGCTCCTGCGTGTCCCCCCTCCCTCTCTCCATCTCCATCTCCTTGCTCCCTCTCCATCTCCTTCTCTCCCCTCCTCCTCCTCTATTCCATCCTCCTCCCCTTCTTCTTCTTCTCCCTCTCTTTCCCTTCTTCTCCTCCCTTTCCTCTCCTCCTCCCTTCTCTCCTCCCTCCTCCCCGTCATCCTCCTTCTCTGCTCCTCCCTTCTCTCTTCCCCTCCTCCCCTTCTGCTACTTTCTCCTCCCTCCCCTCCTTCTTCTCCCTCTTCCCCTCCCCGTCCTCTGCAGTCCAGTGCCCGCCCGGCGTCCTGCTCGCCGTCGCAGCGCCTCCTGACGTCGCCCCTACTCGCCCTCGCAATGCTCGTGCCCCGCCCCTACCCTCGCCATCGCAGCTCGCCGCCCGGCCTCGTGCTCCAGGCCGCTCGCCCTCGCTGACGTGCCGCCGTGCCTCCTGACGCCGTCCTCCCCGTCGTTGGCACCCGCTGCTCCTCGCCCTGCGCGCCAGTCGCCCGCTGCCATCCGTCCTGGGCCGCCCCCTGTCCGCCCTGCCACGTACCCCTTCCCCCACTTACCCCACCCACACAAACCCCCATTCCCCCCCAGCTAACACACCCTCCCCCCACCCCCAACCTAGCCCCCCATCACACACATAACCCACCACCCCCCCACTAATTCCCCTTCACACCCCATAATCACACACTCCCCACCCACCCCCAACCAGGCCCCCTTTCCCCCCCAGAACACACACTCTTCTCTTCACCCCCACCTAAACCCCTATTCCCCCAGCTAACACACTTCAACACCCACCCCCCATTTCCCTAACCTAATCCCCATTTCCCCAGCAACCACACCCACCCCCCTTTTCCCTACCTTAGCCCTCATTCCCCCCAGAACACACCCCCACCTCCCCCACTCCATACCCGCCCCTGTTCACACCCCCCACTAAGCACACACCTACCTCCACACAAGCCCCCTTTCCCCCCCAAGAAACCTGCTGAACCACAGAAACCTCCTCGTACGCCCCTTGTCACCCGCCGGCACCCCTCTTTACGCCCCCTTTCATCTGCCGACAACCAGCAGTCCCCCGCCGACCCCGCAGATACCATTCTCCACCCCTTGACACACGTGCGCATGGGAGCTTGAGGTTGATCGTGTGATTGATCGTGTGCGGGTGCGGGACTTTGATCGTCGGTTGCTGCCACGCAGCTTCTTTCTGGGTATTTTCCCAGATTTTTAATTCACACACCCGCAAACCCTTTTAAAATTAAAAAAAAACAAAAAAAAATTTGAAAAATACAAAAAAATCATTAAAAAACACTTAAAATTATGAAAAAATTCCAGAAAAATATAGACAAGGTGTCTACATGTTGCTGCTCTTCAGGCTGCAAGGAAGGAGGCAGTGGGACAAACTCTTCTTCGTGTGGTCAATTCCTTTTATTTCTGCAACCCATGCCCATATTTTTCTACATCTGTAAATTTCAGAAAAAACATTTTTGACCATTTTAAAATTCCCAAATCTTTTCAAAATACCCAAAAATATGAAAAAAATTCATTAAAAATGCTTAAAAACTTCCAAATTAATTTTTGAAAAATTCTTAACACTTCCATTAACATTTTTACTTCTTTTTGGCCTATTTTTCTAAGCTGTCACAATATTTCATTTCACACCTAAATTCCTTTAAAAAAAAAAACAAATCAATAAAATAACAAAAAATCTTTTTCATCCAACATGAACTAAAGATCTAGGAAAAAAATCCATATATTTTTGGATTGAGGAGAACGCATTTTTTACATTTCCATACACCCACTACCAGGTATTTTCCCTTTTATTTGTTGTTTTTTTCAGCTACCCCAAAACCCACGGTTAATATAACAGTAAAAAATAACCAAGAAAAAAAAACCAACAAACAAACAAACTAATAATTAAAATAAATGAAACCCTAAACACCACCATGGCACACGTATTCGCGCTAAACACACCATTTTTTAAATAATATTTTTAATTAAAATGAACCAGCCGTCACAAGAGCACGCACTGGCAAAAAAGCGCTCCACATCACCTTAATTTGTAATCAATGAACTTGCATTTAGAGACCCAGTCTGGGTATCGAAGTCCGGGATTCGAATTAAAGCATCGCTTTCACCTAATACTTGGTAATTAAATTTTTAAGAAGGAACCGCCATTTTCTTGCTAAGGTTTATCACTTAATAAAAATTCACCCATTTCTTAATAATTTATTAAAATGAACCTTTCATTAAATTGATTCCCCCTCACTGCACTTAATTCCTCTTTTTAATGAACCCGTTTCGTGGGATGGGTATGCGCAGTCTTTGGAGTTATTTCCATGGTCCAACACTGGTTTATCAACGATGTGGTCTTGATGTGTGTAGGTTGTGGTGATGTTTTGGTTCCGCTTCTTTGTTACGGTTAAGGGTACGGTGTGTAGTTTTTTCTTTATTGCCTGATACGGGGATTTGGGTGTTTGTATGATGCATAGCATGAAGCTTTCGGTCGCATATGTCTAGAGGTCATGTCGAATTTTTTCTAGGCTGTGGTTTGCTTGGGGTTAGTTGGTCGAGTCACGTTTTATTGTTTTGGTTGTTCTCTTATCCTTGGTTTTTGTCTGTTGCTTTGTAGGCATTCTCCTTGATTGTTTGTGTTTGTGGTGTGTGTGTAACCATCTGAATGGCGCCTTCTCACGTTCCTCCTCCTATCCAGTATGTCCCATTAGTCAGTAGGGATTACTCTTCCCTACTCACTTTTGAGCCTCTCACGAAGGCGGGACTCGTTGCTTTTGTGGCTGCCTCCTTTCCATTGCTTCCAGAGGATCCATCGTTGTGTGATGAGTTTTTGGCCTCCTACAGCAAGAAGTCGGGACTAGTCCAGGGTATTTCTATGACTTTGACACCTCGAGGTCTAGGGAAGGCTCTGTCTCTTCCCTCCAAAGGTGAACCTTTTGTTACCACTCGTCAGCTTTTCTCTAATGAAGAGATTCTGAAGCTGTTACAAAAACAGACAAGGGAAATGCTGGATGTTAAGAAGGTGATAAACTCTTCAGGAGTTTCCTTTTCCATGTTCACTAATCCCGTATGGAAGATGGTCTGTCAGTTTCTCCAGGACAGGTTTATGCCTGCCAAAACGCCATCCCAGTACTTGTCCAAAGAGCTTTTCACAGCTTCCAGGATGGTGTTGAAAGGAGTTGCTATTGATTGAAGCACTTACCTCCTCACTAAAATGGATCAACATTTCGTCAAAGTCACCAGGGGTAATGTTACCAATGTCACCTATGGATCATACTTGTCTGCCTTCTTGACCTATTTAGGTTTACAGAAGAGTGTGCCTCCACCTTCTCCATTAGATCTAGTACCTCCTCCTCCACCTTCAGATGAGTCAGACCCCATTGATATAGAGGATGATGATTCTCCACCTCCCCTGGTCATACAGCGCAAACGCTTGAAGCGGGTAGCGGATAAAGCTCCTTCGGTTCTTCCTTCAGTGCCCATTCCTGCTACCTCTGGTAGTGATCTCCCTGGGTATCTCACTTGTAATAACCTGTTCAAAGCACATCAAGAAGGTTCGTTGGATATATCAGTTCCCTCACTGAACAGTCTAGTCTCAGGAGATGCAATTCCTTTTCTCTGTAAAGATATTCAGAGTTCCATTGAATTGTCAGTGACAGCCTGTGTTCAACAGTTGTACGCTTCCTTTTATGAAGAGCTCATGCAGTCTAAGGACCAGTTGCATAAGGCAACATTCGAGTTAGCCTCTGCTAAGGATACCCTAGCAGATTTGTTTAAGCAGATGGAACAACAAACCAAACTGGTTGCCACCCAAAGAGATGAGATCTCTTCTTTGAAGATCCAGTTAATAGAGGCTCAATCAGAGATTACTAGCCTTTCAGAGGAGAAGGAGAGGATGTCCAGAGAAGAGCAGGAGTTCCAAACTCTTTTAGATGTCAAACTTTCAGTCTAACAGATTGCTAATGACACAGTGGAATCCCAAGCCTCCCAAATCAAGCAGTTGCAAGATCAACTGGCAAAGTCACGGTCTGTTACTCCAAGCCCTAATGTTCCCTTGATTCCTTCTCTTTCACAGCAGGACTTGGCTGCTCTTCAGAGATAGGCTACCTTGTGTCCTCTATTCCAAGATAAAGTGGAAAGATTGCAATCCCGAATGGATTTGTTATGGTCTACATTTGAGCAGTTTCAGGAATATGTTCCACCAGACCATTCTTTCTTTGTCCACTACCACTTACAGAAGTTGGTCTTCTACATGAAGCTTTCCACGATGGATTTTCTTCTTCCAGAGGATGGATGGAGTGGGGCTTGGTCTGCTGAGTTACTGATAGAGGTGGTCAGGATGGTGTTTGAAGATTCTGTCACGCCAGATACCATGTTGATGTCATACATGTATCTACGAGGAGACTTGTTGATTCCAGATGAGGTGGATATGGCATGGTATGTGGGAGACGTGGTTCTACAAGCTGTTTTGTATGTCAACCATTTGGAGTTGCACATAGTTGACATGTTCCAGAGTTACTTCTCCACAGTGGCTGATTGTCCTGATAATTCCTGGCATACCATGATTGATTCTGTGGTCCTGAATCAAAGACAGAACACAGCCCCTACCTATGCCCAGAGTACTAATCAACTGAGGGTGGATCTCTTAGCTTATCTTTCAAAACATAATCCGTTTGATTCTACATTTTTTTATGCCTATCATAGAAGATCTCTCTTAGGACCTTCTGTTCCTACCCTCTTGTATTACCAACAAATGGCTCACCGATATGATCTATATCTTTCCCTTTTTCAATCTAATTCCACAACTATTTTAACCCTTCTTTTCCAACCTTCCTCTTTTCCTCAAATTCCCATTTTTACATACTGTTCTTTTATTGAGGATAGAGTATTTTCCCCTTCTCCACCATGTCCTTCTCCATCCATTCATGTACCTTCCACATTTCCTATTTATCAGTTAACACCCTTCCTTAGTGATTCCCTACCAATTTCTGCCACTCCTTCTTTAAATCATTCTTCCTTTTATGATTTTGCCTATCCCTCACTTCATCCACTTTTCCTTATTCCACTTCCCTCTCCTAACACTTCTATATCTCAACCACCTCAGTTGGTTCGTGACTATGACGCGTTTGATAATCAGATTTCCAGAAGAAGGAGATGGAGCTCGAATGATTCCCTTACAGGACCTTAGATCAATTGGCCAGTAATTCCAGGAGAATGGACAGCTGCCAGTCAAGCTTATCAGAACTATATTCATTTTGCTCAGCAGTATTCACAGTTTGCAGATCCTTCCGTGAAATTAACTGCTCACTTTGCTTGGTATCTGGCGTATATGCATAGGCACTCTCATAATGATTCCAAGCCTATTCCAAAGTTGTGCATGAATGTCAATGTGAGCATTGATTCCCAACAGCAACTGGATATATTGTATTTTCATGCCCTTTGTTTGCCTAGCAGATACCTTGTCTTGTTGGAAAGGATGTGTTGTCTTCAGTTTTTTCAAAATCCTCCCAAAAAATTTGTAGATGAATCCTTGTCTATGGATCGTTTCCGAAATCATCAATCTTTCAAGAGGGATCATCTTCATTGATACCTTTCCAATGTATGGTGGATGCTTTTTAATGAAAATCTCTCTTTTTGGAGGAGTCATTCTGATGGTTGTGTTGTGTGTAATATTTGTGTTGTGAGTTACTTTATGTAAAAAGAACATATTGGATTGGATTTTGTGCGAGCTAAATTTTGGAGACTTGTGGTGAAGGGGTCGTGGTTGGAGAGTTGAAGATGCTGATAAAGAAGAAGAAGAAAACTCTTATATCCTTTACAAGTTTGTTGTGATTTTTAGTTTGATAAGAAGTGTTAATGTATAAAGGGTTTTCCTTTCGTTGTATTTTTATATCAGATACAGGTGATAAGTTGGGGTCGTGGTTGGATGGATTGTTTTTGAAGAGATATTGAAGATCAAAGTTGAGCTTATAAATGAACTTGTATTCCCTTTTTCATGGGTTGCGAGGATGCTTCCTTATTAAGTATGGGGATATGTTGAGTGTTGAAATGACTTGTTTTTTGGCTGATTCTTGTTGTTTTTGAGAGCTGAATGGTTGATTTTATGAGATGATTGATTGGTTTGGAAGTGGTTTGAAAGTGTTTTGGATGATATTGATTGTGTTTTGGAAGTTCATGATGTTTATTAATGATTCTGTGATATTTTGATAGGTTCTGATTGGTTCTGTATACCTTTTGTATAGCTTCTGTTTTGTTCTGATTGTCTTCTGTAAGGAGGGATGGAGTATTGATTGATGAAGATTGAGATCTTGTGAAAGCTTATTGAATGGTTTGTGAGAGTTTGGAATGGTTTGAGTATGAGTTATGAGGTTTTGATGACCTTCTGTAACCTTCTGTAGGTCTTCTATAGAGCTTCTGTCTCTGTTCTGTTCTGTACTATAGCTGTTCTGGTACTGTTCTGTGACTGTTCTGTATGCTTCTATATGTGTTCTGTTGGATGAGAGTGTAGCTTGGGAAAGTTTTCTAGCCTTGGAAAGAGGTGAATACAAGTGCAAAAGAGCTGAAAGAAGTGAAAGAAGTAGCTGTTGAAGACTCAAGTGAAGACTGGAGTGAAGTGACAGTAGTGAGCTATGAAAGGTCACTGTAGTAGCTCTGGTGACTCTTCATATCAAACATACCTCTTGGGAGGGGTATCCACGACCTACAAAGGATTATTGAGAGTGATTATGAGAGATTGTAGTGAGGATATGATGTATTATTGATGGAGAGAGAGAGAGAGAGAGTCAGAGATAGCCAAATCTACTAAAACAGAGTGATTGTATGTGAGAGATTGAGAGAGAAGACTATGAAGATATTGAAGATGAATACTATGTGATGTATTTCCATTCAAAGATGGTGTATTCCTTTGCTTTCTTTGTTATATTGATGGATTTTGTGAAGATATTGAAGAATATGGTTGATTCTATCAAATCAGTGGGAGATCTACATGATGCTGTATGAAGATTTGTTGTGCATGGTGTTCTTTTCTTCATTGTGATCATATAAAACCTAGTAAAAAGCTTGTTGATGTTACAAGATAGATTTTCTTGCAAGAGAATTCCCTTTTCCTTGGTGTTTCTCTTGGGGCTCCAGGGGGTAGAAGTGATTGAAGAAAATAAGAGCTCACAAGAATCTTTCCATCCCTCAAGGGCACAACACGTTCCAGTGATTCGGAGCCGATTGACCATTGAAGAGTAACTTCTGCCATCGTCTCTCACAAAAGCCAGTTTGAAACTCAGCAAAAAATGGAGCTATGAAGGCGAAATATTATATCTAATAGCGTGCCTATTGTTTATCAATTTCTTTGAACGTAGAAATAATAGTCCGTTACCCCCACCAAACATGGATTAAATGAGCTCTTACTCCATGGGCAAGTTCTTAGTGACGGTTGAAGTTGCGAATCAGTCCATTAATGAACCAAATCATTAAAATAAGTCTACATATTGAAAAATCACAAGATTTAGTTAAATAATTTTTTTAAAAAAACATGTCTTTTCGAAAATCATGTCGTGTTGTAGCACATATTTTTATAAGCATGTTTTATTTTGTCAGATGTCAAGCACCATCAGCATTTACATTTTTTAGTAAATAATTTTTTGGTGTTCGAGAGAAACATTCTCTCATGATGGATGTTCAATATGCACGTACCACTTGCCATTGGAAGTTGTGTGTAACGGTTTAAACATATCTTCTTATTTGTCCTTCTTCTTCTTCTTCTTCTTCTTCTTCTTCTTCTTCTTCCTTCTTCCTTTTCTCTTTTGTTTCCCTCTTCTTCTCTCCCATTGCAAGTTGGAAGGTATAAAGAAGAAGCAAGAAGGAGAGCAACCCTTGCAACAAGCTCAAACAAGATCAACATTCTCCATCAAACTCACCGGGTAAGCTCCACACTCCATCCTTATGGCTGAAAATCTATATTTCAAGTTTCATTTTTCCTCCATGGCTGAAAGAAATGGAAGAGCTGGTAGACAATGAGAGGACAACCATGGGAGGGGAGAGAAGGAAAGGGAAGGTAGAGAAGGAGACGGTAAACTAAAAAAATGGGAGAGGAGGAGACCTTTGGGACACCTGGGACTGTCTGCGTTAATGCAGACAACTCTCGGGGGTTGGGTCCAGCCCCCTTTGGAGGGAGGAGGAGGAGAGGGAGAAGGCGAGGAGGGGGAACCCTCAGTATCCGCTCGCTGTCTGCGTCAACGCAGACGACCTGGTGGGGGGCGGGGTACCTTATGAAATGGGGCGGGTAGTGCACAGCCGCCCCCCTCTCAGCCCCTCCTCCTTAAACCACTCCCCTCTTAGTCCCTGCTCCCTAAACCACTCCCCTCTCAGCCCCTCATCCTTAAACCACTGCTCCTCCCTAAACCGCCCCTTAAACCTCTTCCATAGACAAGTTACCTACAATTTTTGGCTTCGGGCGATAGTAGTAGGGGGGCTGATGCCCCCCCTACACCCACCCTCCATATAGAGTGGGTGTAAACCGCTCGAGACCAAGGCATGAAAAATTAAACCATTTTTAAATCGTACGCAAATCATCCTAAAGAAATAAGTGTGACATGATTTGATTTTTTTTAATTGGGAATTGTCAAACACTCAGCATTGTCTGCGTCAACACAGACAGGAACAAGGGGTTGGGAGTATCCCCCCTTTGGGGGTGCGGGGGTGAAAATGTGGTCAGGAGATTCAAATGATTAAGAAAATTTAATACATTTATTAAAACCAAATAACAAATGATATTAAAGTG
This sequence comes from Lygodium microphyllum, assembly GCF_053477565.2. Lineage (NCBI taxonomy): Eukaryota > Viridiplantae > Streptophyta > Polypodiopsida > Schizaeales > Lygodiaceae > Lygodium > Lygodium microphyllum. Next base: position 82,755,130 of record NC_141154.1, on the reverse strand, counting down.
TGTTGTCTGCGTCAAATGGTCATATTTTGGTGGAGATTAATTAAAAGAACATGTGATTTAGTTGAGTTGTCTTCATTTTTAAAATGATTTGTGGTTTGTTTTAGTGCTTCTGAGCATGGCTAGAGGTCGGCGCGGTGGTGGTAGGAGAGGTCAAAGCAAAAGGGGCCATCCAAGTAAGTCATTCAATCACTCTTTTAAATTTACATATTCTATTCTTAATGGTTAAGCAACTCTTTTAAAGTTCCATATAAATGTTATATTCTATTTTCAAATTATTTTTGTAGATACTCCAGTTACAAGGTTAAGATCCAGTCTATGCAATAGACTAGTAAGTATCGATCAAGAAGCATCCTCCTGTGCATTCTCTGAATCTCCAAATAACAAGGGCGGGAAACCAAGGAAAAAATGTCATTTCATTGATGATGAAGCGCTTGAGGATAGCATGGATGAAGCAAGCAATGACATTCATGCTAATCCTATGAGCACCCATACTACCACCACAGAGTGTGGTGAAACGACACAGGGGAGGTCTTTAGATTTGCAAACTGTACATGAGGAAAATGAAGAGGTGAATGAGGATGTTGCTAATGAAGAAAAGAAAGAGGTCAGTGAGCATGATAGACACATTGGAGAGAATGTCAAGTTTGGGCTTATGTCAGATGTGTTGGCCTCATTTTTTGTAACGAGGTCTACTTCTCCTCCTCCTATCCCTTTGTGTAGACTTGTGCCCTATGAGGCTATAAGGCTTGCATCTAGTTCTGCTACATGGTTGATTTCATCTTTCGATAATGCTTCGTATATGGAAACAATGGGAAAATTTTTGGTTTCTTTGAGAAGGCCCACTGGTGAGCTAATGGATGTATCTCCCCAAAATTTGGAAGAGTGGGGCCCTCTTTGGAGAGAAGTTAACCAAAGGTTTGAAGATGAATTGACTGATGAGTGGGCTGATTTAAGAGGGCGCAAGTTTTTGGTATGGAACGGTAATCATAGGTTGAAGACATGGATGAAGAGGATAAAGGAAGGTAACTATGCATTGTCTTGCTTTCTCTTGTTTATTGTGATGATACTTCCTTCTTTGACTAATTATTTATTTTATTATTTGATGTATGTAGTTTATAATGAAGATATTTTGCGACATGTTAGAGTTCTATGTCAATTCATTCAAGTGGAGAAGAAGAAAGAAGGAGAACTATTGTTAGCATTGGATACATCAAATGCGTAAGTATACTTAACACTATTAACTTTTTCAAATGGGTTAATAGATCATCAATTGTGTGTGAATATTGCCAATAGTTTTTATTTATGTGTGAATCTCAAAATATAAAGATAATTAATGTGTGAATGTCAATATATTTTATTTATATCAATAGGTTTCATTTACGTGTGAATGCCAATAGGTTTCATTTATTAGTTAAGTGAATGTGAATAGGTTTTACTTATGTATGAATCTTAAAATTTAAAGACAATTTTCAATGTTGTAGTGTAACAAGAGCACATGTCAAACCCAACCTAGGCCATGAAATTTTCATGTTCCAAAAGTTTGGCATCGTTGATAAACAAAGCACTTTGGAAAGGATGAGCCCTTCTCAAAGACGGTGGGCTGAAATAGAGTATGAAATTGAGGGAACAAGTAACCATGGCAATGATCCATGGTACAAGAACCCATGTTTGCTAGTATCGCTTATGGTGTGGAAGGTAAAAAGTTTGGTATAGTATTTTAGTTTACAGCATAACAAATTGTGGTATCTTGAATTTAACCATAACTAAGAATAGTGTATTGGTTTTTCTATTTAGGATGACTATAACTCTGCCATACTCAAAGAGGAGGCCCGCCTCAAGGAGCTTGCATTGCCAGAGGCAAATTATGAGGCAAAAAGAAAACAATTCATAAACAAAGAGCAAGATAAATTGAGGGACAAAGGATACAAGTACCTTGGAATAGCTAATCCTGCGCATGGAGAGGATTTCTTTTTTGTTTTTTTTTGCATTGAATTGGGATGAAAAGAACATGATGGCTATTACCAAGGAGAAATTGTATGCCATTTGTAGTGCTAATATTGCTGTGGAGAGGTATGTTTTCCTCATGGACTAATGTTCTCTTATTTTTTGGAATTGAACATAATTTGGTTCAACAATATTGAAGTTATGTTTTGTTCAATAACCAATATATTAGAAAAAGGGAGATTTTACTTCTCATGACTGTCACAAAGGCAAATGACTCCACTATGTCACACTTTGCGGATGTAAGGAGATTTCGTAGCTACATGAAGCAAGAGGTGTATTGGTTTCATATGATTGGAGAATGCTCCTTATTGATCAGGAGCTTACAAGTTGATGGCACTGAGATTCCAGGAGGCTTTGATGTTTTTTTAAAAGGCCAAAGACGTTTACATATTTTAAAGGCATTTGCAAATATTTTTGGTGAAATGAAGAATGTTGGAGACTCTGAGAAGGTTCCAGAGCTCATATAATCAAGCAAGAGGGTGGTATACAGGTATTTCTAGTATAAAGAAACCATATTATCTAAATACCATATGTACAAATGTATTCTAACTTAAGAGTGCTTTTGTTGTTTGTTCTTATGTTTTTGGAAAAGATGGTTGCGTAGTCTACAGGAAAGTGGAGTGCTAGAAAGCCTCCCTCCTCTAGTGGAGGAGTGGATGGACTTGGGATGTGAAAATTGTATGTTCTCAAAAGCGCTGCTTGAGAGGGGTTTGTCGGAATGGGAAATACGTATTTGTCCATGGTGGATAGACTATCCATTGGATGACATTCCACGGCAAGAGATTGAATTAAGAGAGAGTAAGTACTTTGAGAGCCAAACATAGTACATATGTGGTAACTCTTGCGCTTAGCTATTTGTTTTAGTAATACTTGCATTATATGCAGGATTTCTAGAACAAAATAGAGTAATTTCTATGCACAAAGAAGAGGATGAAGGAAATGGTACTTTCTAAAAATGTATTTGTTTAACATGAAACTTATCATAACTTTTTAGACTTTTGTGTTTTCTTAACTTTGTTGTTTTTGCAAATTAGAAATGTCCAATACAATAGACATGGTCCCTCATGTTGTGGGGATAAAGGCAACTTGTGGTGGTAGCATGGCAAAGGGTATATTGGATGGAATGCAAATTTTTAGTTTGATCCAAGTAGCATTGTTTCTAATTTGCATGAATATGATATTATATTGTGTTGACTTCACACTACTTAGGTGCCATTAGTGATGCAACTGTTGATACTACAATGAAGAAAAAGTCCATGGGAAAACGAAAGAATATCCCCACGATAGATGATGCGTTGAAGCATAGCAAGGGTAAGCCAATTTGCATGAATGATAGAGTTTAGGATTTTCATTTGACGAGTCAATTTATTAAAGTATTATTTTGTTAACTTTATATTGCGTAGGTAATATAAGTGAATCAAATGAGGTTGGTACAACAAAGCGAAGGTCTAAACACAAAGAGAAAGTTGTTTCATTGGATGAAGAATTAGAAGGTGAATCAAGTATCATTTTTTGGATTATTGGAGTCATGTTAAAAGTATATTTCTATATATTTTTTAAGATAATATAAAATCTAAACATTAAACACTAAATAATTTTCTTTCCTTCCTATTTTTCTTTACAACTTTAGGCAAAAAAGATGGTTTTGACATGCATAGAATTTGGAAAGAAAAGGAAAAAAGTAAGGGTCACTTTGAGGGATATTTGCAACATACTACACCTCGGGCTATGTCGTTCATGACTCATGACTCAGTCTATACAAGAGTCTTGTAGACGTCTCGCTATACGCAAGACAGGTATGTAGATTTCTAGCTTTACATTCTGAGTCTTAACATTTAGCCAACATCAACATTTGTAAGGAAACTTTATTTTGATGATAGGATTTCAATACCAAACTATCGTAGATCCTCTGTTGGTAGACGTGACATTGATCGACAATTTTGCATTGGATGGGTATATTTTATCACCATTCTCTATATACACATCTATTGTAATGGTTACTTATGCTTTGTTATTGTGTTTTCAATTTTAGCATTAAGCGCTTCATGGAGGGAAATACCATCAACTCTTACTAGTGTAATGGTGTCCCATCATATGAGGTTGCTAAGTTGTTGTTTGCAGATTTTCCTACATCTTTGCTTGTTGTTGGCCTTGAGGCAAAAGGTATATGTGCTTGCATTAGTTTAGTTTATAAACTCATATGATATTGCATGGTCTTATACATATTTACATTTGAAAGGGATTCCCAAAATGGAATACATTTTCTAGTGCACTTATCAAAGGTGTCATGGACCTAGCCCATAGATTCTTGGCAGATGAGGGGTTCTTGGTGACTTTGGGACTTGCACAACACTTTGGAAAAGTGCTTAGAGGAGCTCATGCCATTGGATTGAAGCTCCATCGCACATGGACTCTCGTGTGTGAGGGTGGATATAGACACCCTAATACTCGAGAGGAGGTAAGTGTGTTGAAGGCAAACTTGTAACTTTTTAAAATAAAAGTTTAAGTAGCTAACAAGATGATTCTGCATTGCTAGGTCATGGACCTTACTATTGGCTTGTTTTATCGAGGGATGCATGTCCCTTCATATGATAGAGAGGCTGGTGAGAGGGTTAGCCCATACAGGTTTCTTGCCTCTCGTAGCTTCCTCTTCGAGATAGACCTCCAGGGCACATCATTTGAGCACACTTATGTGGATGGTGTAGAGGTTCGAGGGGGTGCAGAAAGATCACTAGTTTTTTATAGGTGCGTTATACATTCTTAGACTGGTTTATACTTTGCATTGAGATATGTCATGCTTTTGTTATGGATGTTACTAAATGGTTTCTTTTGTAGGTGGCTCCTTGCTACATTCACAGAGGATCTCGACTATGTGCTGGATATTTTTTCAGGTTGTGGCGGCCTTGGTAGAGCATGCACAGAGATGCATCATTTTTGCATGTGCCTTGAGGGTGATTTTAGCCTCTACAACCAGTGCTTGGTTGATGTGGCATGTGGACTGCCATCTGTTCATCCTAGTGACGATGATGATTTCACATGATTTGTAGTTGCATTATTTTTAATATGATGCCTTGTATTGGTAGTGCATGCCATGGGGCTTGATGATGCTCGGGAATTATGTATGACTCTATGGATTTTGGATCTCACTTAAATTGGGATTACTTCATAAACTTATAAAATTATGCTAAAACTTCATGCTTTAGAAGTAGTTGCATACCTATTTTTTGTTAGAGATCAAAGCATTCAATAGTTTGCGATTAGTTTGCAATTCAACATCCTAATATAATTGATCTAATTAGTTTGCAATTGCAAAATAATTAAATTCAAAGCGATAACATAATCAAACAAAATGCTCCATAAAATAACCAAAAAAATCCAAGTGATGACCAAAAAGATTCAAGAAGCACTTAAAAAGCTCCAAATGAAGAGCTTGCTAAATAATAGCACTCGAGATTGAGAAGTCTAGAACTAAGGTGAAATGGCTAGTGCAAACATTGCATAATAGTAAGTTGGATAGTCATCTAGTTCAGGCTCTCATAGTGACTCTATATATAGGATTGTTATGCATTGACTATTTTTACTATGTGTTGAGATGCATATTGCTAGTTTTAAGGTTGAGTTGAGTTTAGCTTTTGACATGTTAGATTTGGACCTATTGCATCATTATTTGGGCATTTGTTATAAGCAATGTGATGGAGGTATTGCTCTGTGTCAAACAAAGTATGCTGAGATATTGTTGTAGAGATTTGGTCTTGAGGATTACAAGCCTATTGCCACTTCTATGGAGATAGATTTAAAGTTGAGCCTTCATGATATTGGATATTTCTTTGATGTCTCTCTCGATTAGTAGGCTTAGTTGGATACTTGATTTATGTATGAATTACATGGCTTGACATTCAATTTTTAGTCTCACAGATGAGGAAGTGTGTGCATAGCCAATACAGTAAGCATTCGCAAGTGGTGAAGTGGATCTTTTGCTACTTGAGTGGTATTCTTCTACCACTTTGGGTTGTTCCATCCCAAGGGAGGATGATTACCACAAGATTTACATGCTTTTTCACATTCTAACTAGGTTAATTGTTATAATACTCATGTGCCCACAAGTGTTCTTTGCTTTATGCTTGGTAGTCCATGCATATCATGGTGGATCAACAAGTATCCCACTATGGCCACTATGTGTCCACAAGTGGTCTTTGCTTTACACTCAGTAGCCCATGCATATCATGGTGGATCAATAAGCATATCACTATGGCCACTTCTATTTGTGAAGCTTAGGATACGTTAGCTTTCATAGCTATGATTGAGTGTGTTGGGGTAAGATGTCCCTTTACTGATTTGGGTGTTGGATGGTCATCCACCACCACCATCTTTACTGGTAGTTAGAGTGTACTAGTAATTGCATGGAATCCAATGCTCATATGCATGTATTAAGAACATTGAGATGTACTATCATTGTGTTAGAGAGAGACTCTCTGCAAGATAGATTATCTTGGCCTACATAGTGATGTGTGTATGAACACACTAGGATTTTCTAGACACTTTTTTCTCTCTTTATGAGGTCTTTTTTCCCTAGCTTTGCATATATGCCTATTTACTTAGTCTTGAAAATATTCTCTATTGATACCGCCCATTTCACTTTTGATTTGGGCTCAAGGTTATTCTCCAAGATGTGTACTTGTATTCTCCAACATGCTATATGGTGACCTTTGGCATCCACCAGGCATATAGTAATACACATATGGAAGAGATTGAGACACTTTAATATTTGGATTTCTTAATGAAATAAATAGAACATAAAAATAGTCTTGCATTAAGGGTATGCACAATTCAACAATACTTTTTTTGGAAAAAACCAAATTGATGTGTATAAACATTTCACCTTGGGAGGATGTATTAAGTGCATCAACATCTCCACATAGAGTTTGCATATTTTACAATGATAACTCTCCTAAGCTTCTTTTGATTGGTAGTTTGATCAATGATCCATAAGTTGAGAGGATACTGCCTCTTATGAAAGAGGAAGTATCTTCAAGCATCACCTTCTCATCAACATGTGGAGGGCAATGTTGGTGCCTTCAAATGTTCCTTTCTTTGCACTCTCTAGCCCCTCTAAGCTTTGTTATTTGCTTGTGTACGTGTATTGTGTATGGTCTTGGCCTTTAGTTCTTATGCTTAATTATCACATACACTCTTGGCCCTCAAAATTTATGGTTGAGCATAATTGATGCACCAAGTTCCATGTGAAGGTTGGCTACTTGAGAATCTTGATCAATGGATGCAAGTTTCCTCTTCTTCATTAGTTACCTAATGTCCTAAATAGCTATCATGAGGTTTTGCTAGTGTGGTCAAGTTGTAGTTGACTTTGAGGTGATGCAAATTGGAAGTTGCTTAGGGTAGGGTTTAGCTTCTCCTTTGGATTATATATTACTATGTCTACCTAGGACCTACATTAGATTATTCTGTCTACTATGACCTAGATTATAGCATTAACTCATTCAATCCAATCATGGCACTAGTGTACAAAAAAGAATTAAAATGTCAAGCTCCATGATAAGTGTGATACGATATGGAGAGTTAGATCTAGGTGGTCATTGTATTCCCATGCTCTTTCCTTATTTAGTAAGGGAAATATAAAGTGTTAACCTTTTTTGCAAAAGAGCTACAAAACTAGCAAAGTAGCAAGTGGCTTGAAGACACACTAATTGTGTCTAGCTAGCGTAATTCAATGCCTTGAGTAAAAAGTGCTTGTCAAGAGAGAAAAAAGACAAAAATAACATGAAGGCATCAGATGCTCCAAAAAAATTAGGAATTAAATTAATATCAAGGTTCAATTAAATTTTTGTAAATAACTCTTGAGTGTCGCGGTGACTCCCATGCAAATTGTAAATTAATGTGCACACGAGTGGAGTGAGTTAGGATGTCTAAACAAGTCACATGACTCTACAGGCAGGTATGAAGACACCACAGGTGGTGGGTACCCTCGAAACATAGACCAATCTAAATCTTAAATCAATGGTCACGTATATATGGTGAGAAAAACCTTATTGTAACTATTTCATCGACTAATGCAAAGCAAGGTTATCTCTTTTCTTCTTCACAGGCTCATTTTCTTCTCTATGTGGTCATCTCTTGCATGCAAGATCTTAGAGCAATAGGGAGAGTCTTGTGAGCTTACTCTTAGTTACTGTTGCAAAATTCCATTGCTTTCCCTCACCTTCTTGCGATCTTCCCAATTTGAGAAATGGAAGAGTAGAGACTTTGTTGCAGAGATAGAGAGCTAGAGGGGGACTTGGAAGAGAGAGTGAGGGAAAGAGAGAGAAGAGGAAAACTTGCATCATCTTGGAGAAACAAGCGATGGAGACTGACTTTTAACGTGCAAAGGACGATAGGGCGAGAACTGTGAATCTTGTGGTAACGTGCATCGGAAAAGCCATTAGAGCTTGGGAGCTCTCAAAGGGACATCTAGACTATACACAATGAGTTTCCCTGCATCGACTATTTTTTCTTTGGTTGTCAATGGGTTGTAGATTCTCATCTTTGATAAGTTGAGTGAGTGAGAAGAGATGGTAGGAAACCTCATGGGGTGAGAGATTGTGAGTAGACTTGGCTTGAGGGAGTACATGACTGATATACGTCCTTTCGTCTAGATCCAACACGTAGGTGAAGTGAGTCTACATTTTGGTTTAATTACTGAGACAGGACGAAATCTCTCTTAACGAATCTCCAACTAGAGATGGAAAGTGAAATATGCCAAATTCAAGCGAGATGGGCTTTCTCACCATGACGAGTTCGATGTGGAAACCTCGTGCATCATAGTTAGGATAGACAGATATTGGAAGGGAACAAATATGTGGAATATGCATGTGTTTTTGTTTTCATAGGATAGGCTTGGATTTATGAAAAAAATTTAGATCAGGAAAAAAACATTTTTGATTCAAGAAAATTTAGAAAAAACCAAAAACACAAACTACTCTCGTGCTTGCCTATAAATTGCCACATCATGCATTCTAGGCAACAACAAGTGATGTGCTTCATGGGCTGAAAAACCACAAAAATCACAAGTTTCCACTTTGATTTTTCTAATTTTCATCAATTTTTACCATGGGATGCATTGGCGTATTGTGGGTTAGGAGTTTGATAGCAACTAGCTAGTTGCGATCAACACACTCGACTACCCGTAAATACTCTTACTCATGCATATCAATGCTATTCATGATTGGGGCTAAAAGACATATACACAGGTTATGAAAACATGTGGGATTTGCTGTAGTAGCTAATTCCTATTTGCTGATTTTGGATCTTGACACAAGAACCACATGAAAGCGGTCACACATGTAACAAATAAGTGCATTACTTACGTGCAGTGATTTTCGAGCATAATTGGAAAAGGGTAAAGACCATGAGTATTGCTAGTATCTCATTGAGATTTTTTGATATTTCTTTGCTAAAAATACATGTGGTTTATGTTTTGGGAAAGAATTTAAGAAAGGGTAGCAAGAGGCCAACCACAAACAATCTAATCATAATCACTTTGAGTAGTCTGAGAAGACTAGAACATGCATGCCTGAAAAAATGAATAGGATTGATTTCTTACATTAGTAAATTCAGTAAAAAAAATTAGTCTTGAATGCCAAATCTTCATGAGAAATCAAGAGTCCATGTTGGTTATTTTGTTTCTCATTGGATGATTACAGTGAAGATAGTGTGCTTAACAAGGATGAAATTGAGATTATTTTTGCAAAGCAATCAAATGATTTTGTTTATTAATTTTTTATCAAAACTCTTGGAAAGTGCTAAAAGTTTTGAATTTTCATTGGTTAGAATAAAGTACTTGCACGGAAACTAGTCAAAGACCGACTAGATAGTCCATGGTGCTTGTGATTGAGTAGACTACCCTTGGATGTATTATCAATGGATAATAAAAAAGTGTGTTTTCTGTAATTCACTATGTATGATCAATAAAAGCTACTAAGTTTTGGTTGGGAATCAAATCATAGGTTGTAAAAGTCAATTGGAACAAACAAGTAGACAAACTAGCTGTAGTGGTGTTACCATTAGCTAGTCAGACTAGTGATAGTAGGTAAGACCAAACTGTGTGAGCTCCTAAAATTCTTGATGTACCCAACCAAAGTAGGCCCACAAACCTGAAAATTATTTGATATTTTTTTAGCATTAATCACAAGTGTTGCAAAATTTGCATACTACATTGAGATAGTGCCCCGCAATGTTGACTAGCTTCTTTCTATGGGGAATGAAGAGTGTATAGTCTGAAGTATGAGGTGACTTGATTCCCATGTTTATTTTAGAAAATTTAATGTTATTTATAGCATAGGGGATGCATTAGGTCAGTTAGAATGTAGGGTGACTGAAAAGCTAGTTCGAGGGCATTTAGGGGTCATATTTTTTATCTATTCATACTCCTTAGTCCTTGCACTACTAACCATTGTGGAATTGTAGATTTTCGGAGATGAATTGCAGGTTTTACACTTAGGGAAGTTACTATATGTATATCCTCTGCATCAAGTTGTCGCAACGCGTAGGATTGAAGGCCACCACATGGGTTTGGCAAGAGAAGAATGTATGGGGGTTCAAGAGCTTAGACTTTGGAGATGGTAGAGATAAGAGAATACATTCTTCCAACTGAACGAGAGATGCTACAGCTAGAAAGGTAATAAATTATGGATCTCTCATAAAACCAGTGATTTGAGGAGAGACCTTCCCAAAATACTTGGCCCATACGGATTGGCCATACAGATGCAGTGCCAAAACGGCAAGTTAAAGCAGCTCATAGTTCTGGCAGAGACTGCAAGGATCTGACTGTGGATGCAGGTTCAACCACAATTGCAATAGCACTGCAAAAGCAACCACAAGTTGAAGATTTCAAGCCAAGTTCTTGAAGATAAAAGACAGCAGGGTGAAGGTAGATTCAGGGAGAGGAGTAGATGGAAGAGAAAGGGTTCGAAGAAATTGAAGATGTAGAAGAATACTCCCAAAAAGAAATAGAAAATGAAGAAGAATACTAACAGAGATGAAGCATGTCAGTTTCTTTTAGCATTATGAGAAGATATAACTCTAATAGATAAAAATGTATATAAAATAATACCTTCCTCTGTGTTGCTTAGATTGCCAATCTGATGGTTCCATTAGCTTTGAAAGGGAGGTAAAATTCCATCACACCTGGTCAGAATTTTTGCCAGATCACTCCTTCTTCATCTCCCCCTTTGGAGCCCTGTTCATTGCCTGAAAACAGTGATCGCGCATCGCTCGATTTCGTGAATCTCTCTTTTTACATAAAATCCTCTCAAATTGGATGAAAGAAACATGCTTTATTTTACACGTCGTCCTAATCTAGAAGTTGTCTATAGTTTTATGGATGTTTACAAGAGATAATATCTAGAATATCAAAAATTGGCTAAAAATTTGTCCAAAAAAACTAATATTTTGAACCATGGACACTAATACTAATGCCTAAAGTGGCATTGGCTCTTTAAATCTAAAAGGAAGCCACACTCTAGATTTTTTTTACACGGTGTGCGCGTAGCGGCACGACATCCACCCCCTCCTAACCTGCACATCCTTAGGCATGTGCCAAAGTCTTACGGATTTGCAGTGTCAGAAGAAGTATCTTCTACCATGTCAATGTCTTTATCTTTTTCCTCTTCTTCTTCCTCTATGTCTTCATGCTCTTGAATTATACTCAAGTCTTCTAACTCATATGTTGAACTTTCTCTTCGTTTGAAGAGATCGATTCTTTTTTCAACTACGGGTATCTTTATGCTGGTTCCATCCAATTCAGCCAATGAATATGTGGCATTGTCATGAATGACCTTTACCACATACGAGCCAAACCAACACTTTACCATCTTCTTAGAAGCACTGTATTGATTGTCTAGGCTGCTGTCATAGACAAGCACCCAGTCATTTTCTTGAATTGCTCTTGGCCGAAGTCGACGTCACTTATCAAATCTTCTTTTGTTCTTTAGTCTTGCTGTCTTTAGCTTCTCAATAGCTGCTTGAACATCTTCAGGCTTTCTTTCTAGCTACCATATGTACAAAGTCAGCAACTCTTATCTACTAATGCCTTCCTCCCAAGGTAGAAGATTCCATGTGAGAATAGATTCTTCAATTGGCATAATTGGTTGTTGTCCATGCATAAGTTCAGCTAGCATATAGCTAGTCACTGAACTGTGAGTAGTCTAGTCATCCCATAATGCAAAAGGTAGCATTTTAGGCCATTCTTTGATATTTCCTCTACAAGACTTTGCTAGAGCTTTGAGAATAGGTTGATGACCTCTCTCACTCTTTCCACTTCCTTCAGGATTGTAGACTAATGTCAAAGCCAACTTGATACCCAATTGAGCAAAGAAGTTGCATGCCTCATCAGGATCCAATTCTCCTCTATTTGCAATTACTTTACCCACACAACCATATCTGCAAAACATATCTTCAAGCAAAAAATGACAAACAAATTCAGCGGTCTTGGTTGTTAAGGCTTTGCCTTCAACATGATTGGTTAGATCCTCTCTTGCAAGTACTAAGTACCGCATATTCCATATTCCTGTAGGCATAGTTACAAGATCAATAACCCATCTATAATGTATAGACAAGGGATAAGTCGGTTGTAACCCATCTCGATGCTTGACCATAGAATACATCTGACACACATAATAGGTTTCAAAAAAATGTGCTATGTCCCGATACATGTTTTGCCACCAATATTTTTCTTTGACTTTACTAAAGGTTCCCCATATGCCTCTATGGCCAGCCCATAAGCTTTCATGAAATTCCTTCATTACCTATTGTTGCAATCTTTTGTTACCTAAAACTCGGACAAGCACTCCTTTCTTCTTATTTGCATGCTTCCATACATGTCCTTCTTTAAGAAAAAAACCATAAGCTTTCCTCTTGATATGCTTGAACTCCTCATCAGTCCAAGTCTCCTTCTTCTTCATTGAGCTCAAATATTAGCCGTCTTCTTCAAGGAAATGAATTAGAACTTGAGCAATGCAATGAGCATGTTGGCTTTTAGTTGAGCACCCTATTGTTTTCAGCTTTGGACTATTATATGTAGTAATTGAAAATGTATTTTAAGCAGCCATGGAATGAAATTCAACAAGTATAGATTCTTCAACTTCATCTTCTTCCATCAACTCTTCTTCATTGTCATATCTTGCACATGATAGCATGTCAGCAACTGGATTCGCCTTTCTTGTGCAATATGCTTTAATTTGGGGTTGAGAGATTTAATATATGCAATCCATCTTAGCATGGCAATGTCAGGTGTAGAGCAGTTGGCAATCATGCCCAAGAGTGGAAGACAATTAGTTTCTACCACTACAGAAGCACCTATAAAGTATTCACAATCACACTTTAATGTTGTTACAACTCCCCACAATTCTCTTTTTACTTGTGCATACCTTCTTTGATGTTCATTGAGAACTTTTGCTCCAAAACAAATTGCATACCTGTTATCTTCAAGATCCTCTTGGCCAACAGCCCATCCTATCCCAATGGGACTTGTATCCACAATAAGGATGATGGGTTGACCATTTGAATAATTAGTCCTTTTGAGAGCGGGGACTGAAATTAATAGGTTCTTTAATTTACGCATAGTGAGAGTATGATCATTACCCCAAGAGAATCTTTGGCCTTTTCTTAATAATTGATAAAAATTTTCGGCTACATGAGCAAAATGTGGTATCCATATGAGATAGAATACTCATGCGCCAAGAAATCTTCTTACTTTTGAAACATTTGTGCATTTTTCTTTCATTCTGCTGATGGCATCTATCTTGATTGGCAAATGTTTGCGTCCATAGGGGGCCACATAGATGACCCAACCACTAGGACTTCTTCTACTCCAAAAATCGACTTAGCTCCAGAAAGGGTAAGATGTATCTCTTCTAGCCTTGTTAAAATCCTATCACAATCATGAATATAGTTAACTACAAATGTCCTGCAACCATCTTCGTCAAGCTCCTCATTCTTTTCATTGACTTCACATCCCTTGATAGGTACATCATCAAGAAATGGAAGAGTAAGTTGTCGAATAAATTCCCTTAAGACTTTGTGCATGGCATTCATCATATGGGCTACAGAGTTTGTTGCACCTTGTGGTAGAGTGCACATGTGGACTAATCCAAGAGGTGTCTTCATTGCGGTAATGTATTTGCTTTCTAATAAAGCTGAAATTGGTCATATCGTGAATATAGGCCGCCCATAGAATAAATTGCTCTACCTGCAAAAGCTTCAACAAATTCGTCAACAATTGGACCCAAACCAACATTTCGGATTGTGACACGATTAACATGTGATTAACAGGATGTAGATCTTGAATGAATCGTAAAGATCCATTTTTCTTGGGCACGGTAAACCATCGGCTTGAGTAAGGTGCTGAAGAAGGTTCTAAAATCTTCATTCTGATCTTCTCATTTAGAAGTTCCAATAATTTGGGCAAATGTGCCCTTGGAATAGGAATAGGCTTGAGGTTCCAATGCACATGTGGGACCGTAAAAATGACCATACGAGCCACAATATTTGGATCCACACAACTTATTTCACTTGGTTGAAATGCAAAATATTTTCCATGTTTCATTAGCATTTGCATAAAAGAGTGTTTTTCAACTAGCGAAAGGAAATAATTTTCACCTATGTGTCAGTAGTAATCAATCCCAGAAATATCTTCATTTTCAACCATCATGTCATAAGTTTTCAACTCCCTTTTTACATAACATAAGTATTTTCTTTTAGCTTTAGTCATGGCTGGAAGAGACTTATAACAATCCATACTATTGGCTGTACATACATATAAATTTGCTAGAGACATGTTTCTGTAGCATAAGGAGGTTCAATCTTTTTACATGACGCACTACCATAGCCTCCTTTTATAGCAGAGCAGCCCGAAAACCCTTGAATTCTCAAGCATTAGGAAGCACAAGATAATCACGCAGTTGATATCCGTTTTGATGATGGTTAACACACAGTAAGAAATTGGACAGCTTGTTCATTATCCTTGCTTTGGATTCGAGCATAGGAAGAACCATCATCAAGAGCTTTTGTTTCCAAGCGGGCTTCAGAAATGTAAGGTTGCCCAAGAATGACAGGGTAACTACAAGAGTCTTGAACAAAAAAGTGAAAATTGTCTTTTATGTCTCCAATAGATACATGCACATTAGGATATGCAACATATAACTCTCTAGAAGAGTTGTTTCCAGCTCTCATTCACCAACCTAGATCAACATCTATGGGCCATTCGCCACTTTCATAGAGACTCTTTGCCATGACGTTTATCTCCGAGCCATGGTCTAAGAGTGCAATACATGGTGTTTCTTTTTCTCCAATTTTGGCAACTATCTCCGTTGTTGCTCTTTCCCAATGCATATGGGAGTAGTGACTACTTGGAATGAACTGAGCCTCTTCCTCCTCATGCATGTGCTGTAGACGGCCTTCTTTTTGAGATGTGGGCTGCCCAACTGGTTGGGACCAGCCAACCATTACATTTTTAGCTTTATCTTCTTTAATTTTTGCATTCATGCTTTCTTTATCTTCAACTTCAATTACTGCAATTAATTCTTTAACTGATTCAAGATGAATCCTTGTGAAGTCAGCTTCTCTTCATCCTGCACAAAAACTCTAAGAGCTTGCAAAAAAGCATGCACTGTTTCTTCAACTTCATCACCAACATATTGTCTTTTCCTTTTGATTACATTAATAATTACATCATGGAATTCACGTTTGGAAATTCCAAGAATTTTGCCTAAGGTGAATTCAATTTTGCTTCCCAGAATTCGTTCTTCTAAGATTTGTTTGAGATCAATTGTAGATTCTATGTCAGATTGCAATTTGTAGCCCGACTGCTTGCCTTTCTTCTTTCCTTCGGTCTTCTTTGTTCGTAGCGCATCTTCCATCTCTAAATCTAGGGTTATATTTTCAGCAAGCTTTGGTTATTTAGGTGTTCTTCTAGCTACCCATTTTGGAGGGCTAGAAGAGGAAGGCCACGGTTCATCTTTTCTTCAATCAAGACTTCTTTATGATTGACGTCAGCCAAATGTGCAAAGGCTAAAAAAGAATCTACTAGTTCTTTCCAACTAGTTATTCCTCGAATGCATTGACTGGCGTTAGCCAAATCTTCTTTGGTTGCTTTACCATGTTCCATTTGATCTAGTGCCTGCATCCATACTTTACATTTCACATTAGCTTTACATGCTTTCAAACTTGATTTAATTGGCTCAATTTGTAGCCCATAGGTAGTTGTATCAATTGCTGCATAGACATTGTTTATAGCTAAATCTTCTAATCTTTTCTTCATTCCACCATTGCCAAAATTTGGCTCCAGTGGAAGACCAGTTTTAGCTGTATGAATTTTTTTGTCTTTCTAAAAGACAAGCTTCTGTGCTTCAGCCTCATGGAAGGCAGAACACTCCCTCTTGTCATGTTGTTGGCTGTCACACCAAATACAACTCCTCTTAAAGCCTTCTCTCATGGATCTTTGAGTTGATGAATGTCCTCATTCTTCAACTTTGACATCCAACACCTTGGAACTAATTTCTATAAGATTCAGATGAAGGCTACACATGCTTTTAATGATTTTATCCATGACATCATTTTTAGAAGGAACAGAAGAAGAAAGAGCTGGTTTATTAGTCAAAGGCATAGGGGATTTTGAAGGTGGAACAAGCTCTATCAATGGAGTTGTTGAAGTTGAAGTAGAGCCCAATATTTGTCTCATTCGCTCTCTTCGAGCAATCATGTTAACTGCATCAGTAACATCTGTCCATGCAGTCTTGACACCTGATTCAGAGGTAGCATCTTCTAGGCGATCAGCAAGCTTCTCTTGCAGAATGGGATCAGCAAGCTTCTCTTGTAGAATGGGATCTGTAACCTTAAGGAATAATTCAATCTTCTAACCTTCCATACTTTGTTGGTCTTTAGCATCAAGTTATCCAAATTTACTTTCAAATTCATGGTATAAAGCTGTTGCAGCTAAACCTTTGTTGGGTTTCTCAACCCAATCAGTGAAACTTTTCTTCGTCATTAGGCCAGAGTCTTCTAAGAAGAATTCTTTGCGTAGGGATTTTTTGAATGCAGCCCAATCTGCATCTTACTGAAAAAGACCATGGATTCTCTCTTGAAGACCATGCTTGGCTAGTCTGGAAAAATAACGATTCCATGCATGTTGTGGTACACCAAAGAAGAGAAATTTTTCAACATACAAGTGAATAAAAATAGAGACATTTTGAGCATTAAATTATTTTAATTCCCACCTAACTTTCTCTAGGTCCTTGATAGTTGTGGAATCAATCTTCTCTTCGTCTTTCCTTTGTTATTGTTGTTGTTGTAACATTTGGATTTGTTGTTGCTGAGTCTGCTGTAGTATGCGCACCAATTGTTGTAGAGTATCTCCTGAAAAATCCCCCATCTTGGAGTTCTCTTACACCAACCTTCACATCGGGTTCACCAATGTCGCAACGCATAGGGTTGAAGGTCACCATAGGGGTTTGGCAAGAGAAGAATGTATGGGGGTTCAAGAGCTTAGACTCCGGAGATGGTAGAGATAAGAGAAGGGTTGAAGGTTTCAAGCCAAGTCCTTGAAGATGAAAGACAGCAGGGTGAAGGTAGATTCAGGGAGAGGAGTAGATGGAAGAGAAGGGATTCGAAGAAATTGAAGACGTAGAAGAATACTCCCAAAAAGAAGGATGAAGGTAGATTCAGGGAGAAGGAGTAGACGAAAGTTCGAAGAAATTGAAGACGTAGAAGAATACTCCCAAAAAGAAATAGAAAATGAAGAAAAATACTAACAAAGATGAAGCCTCTTAGTTTCTTTCAGCATTATGAGAAGATATAACTCTAATAGAAAAAAACGTGTATAAAATAATACCTTCCTCTATGCTGCTCAGATTGCCAATTTGATGCTTCCATTGGCTCTAAAAGGGAGTAAAATACCAACACACCTGGCCAAAATTGTGCCAGATCACTCCTTCTTCATCTCCCCCTTTGGAGTGCTGTTCACTGCATAAAAACAACAATCGCGCATGTCGCACGATTTCGTCAATCTCTCTTTTTACATAAAATCCTCTCAAATTGGTTGAAAGCTACATGCTTTCTTTTACATGTCATCCTAATCTAGAAGTTGTCTATAGTTTTATGGATTTTTACAAGAGATAATATCTAGAATATAAAAAATTGGCTAAACACTTGTCCAAAAAAATCTAATATTTTGGACCATGGACACTAACACTAATGCCTAAAGTGGCATGGGCTCTCTAAAACTAAAAGGAAGCCACACTCTGGATTTTTTTACACAGTGTGTGCGTAGCGGCATGACAACATGCATTCAAGGCCTATCTATAAATATCATTATCTGTGAATTTTTCATGAATAAAATATAACCCTTTTCTATTCAATCTGTAAGTAATCCCTTTATATTACACCCTTCTGTATGTAAAACATATATAAAAATGGTATTTTAAAAATACCTTATTTTGAACCCACGTGATGCACACATATATTCATGAGTAACTTACCCGAGGTTTTACACTAGCAAGGAACCTTGCATGCTTAGTTTTACATTTGAAATTGACTGACATGTTGGAAGTAGTTAACTAGACACCATTTAGTGAAGAGCTTGCCTTTTTTTGGGTTTGAAGGGATGACTTACATATGGTTTGGTGGCCTACCTCCTTGTGTTGAATATCACCAAGTCATATATGAGGATTTTTCTCAAAAGTCAAAGGGGGTAGCTTATAACTTTGCAAAATCATAGGTGGGCCATGACTTCTAGTTGTACCACGCCACACACCACTGCTAGTGGTTGGAAAACCTTCATAAGGCCTGATCAAACTCATGTGATGGACTAAGTACCTCATGGGTAAGGGTTGAGTACTTATGGACTCTTGAGATGATAAAATCACCCTTATTACCTTGAACCCTAATGGATTCGCTTATTCCAACTGCTCGAGTCACACTTGGACCATGATTATTTAGGCAAGACGAAATCCCATAGAGGTCATCCACCACCGCATGATTCTCAACACCTCTAGACTTAGTTCTCGTTGTTTAAGTCATCCAAGTGACACTCTTTTGAAGTAATTTGGAAGCCTTGACTCACCTTTGAGTGCAATAGTTTCGAAAGAGAGAAGGTCATATCACAGATTTGAATGTTGACAAGTAGTACCATACACAAGGAGAACAAGAAGTGCCTATTTAGCCACTAAGGGCCACAAGGAAACTAAGGTTAAGTACATGTAAGTGCTAACATTATACCACATTGATTCAAGATAGAGAATATCTCAACCTTGCAAAAAATACACAATAGTTAGGAACACCTAGTACTTTGTCAAGGGGGCTCATTAGTCTCATTGAGATGATTATCACCCAAGAGTATCTAGAAAAGATGGTATGAACGACTTCAAATATTGAATCTCTAGAGTTTGATGCAATGGAATTTCCTAAGGATATCCAAAAGCTAATATCACTCTAGGACCAACACACACGAGTTGAACATAGAGAAAGAGATGTTGAAGAGATCATGGTGGATCTAGAAGCTAAGAGGAAGTTTGAAAGGGATATCATTAGGCAAGTTGCAAGGTTCACAAAAAATCAAAGGCTAGACAAGTGAAGAAAGGAGACAAAGTTAGGCCAAATACAAAGCACCTTATATCTAGCAAGAGGAACCACTCCAAGAGAGGAGATGGGTAAGATAGAAATACCTAATGCAAACCTTAGGCCATCTGATGAACTCCTACTCAAAAGACTACTAGACCGAACTTCAATAAAAAAGGGTAATACTACACTAGCTATGACACTTTTGACCAACTTGGGGGTGTGAAAATGCATGGATCTAGAGGATGGCTATGGCGAATGGAACACAAAGACAATGTTCATGATGACATAGATTAGATAGGCCAACTGTTACTCAAGTGAATTAGATTCCAAGATGAAATCTTGGGCTCATAAACACAATCTTGAGTATGACTGAAAGGACAAAGTATAGTTATATTCCATCATTGAATGATAAGAAGGTACATCACTTTATAGGCTCATGATGGTCCCCTTTTTCTCCACTATGCATATGGGATTCAGGACATCTCTTCCTAGAGCATACGTCAGTTGCCATTTCTCAACAACCCCCCTCAAATGATGAGTCTCTACCCTTGCTGGCTTTTGCTCCCCCTACATGGTGACATGGCTCGGGAGATTAGTTCTTTGGCAGCCTAGTCAAGTTAAGGCTTGAAAATTTACATCTTTGGTAAGGGTTTTATTTTATAAGGTAGATCCACTAAGAAAAAAAAAATCCACTATGGAAAATATAATTTCTTCAAAAAAATATGTTAGAGTTGTTGATGGTGGCGGAAGCATCTTCTTCTTCTTCTCTTTCATTCATGAACTGATTTTGGTGGTTACCATTCTGTACCTATTGTGCTATTTTATGGTGGAAACATTCACTAGCTATATGGCCAGTTTTACCACAATAATGACATGTCATCCGATCTTTGTTGTCGGAGTTGAATCCTCGACCTCTTCCTTTAGGTCCAGAAGCTCCTTTGGTGTATAAGAGATTTTCCCTAGATGATGGGACACCATCTTTTGCATTCTTGTTATTTTTTTAATTCTCTTTATCAAGAAGAGAGTGCTCAATATCTTTCTCTGACAAATTAGGTAAATTGTTGAGAGTAGAGATAAGATTTTCATGAGGATCTTGGTTTACACTAGCAAGGAGTACATCAATGGCTTCATCTTCATCTATTGTTTTCTTCAGAGTGGCAAGTCGAGTTTTTAGACTTTTGAATTTGTTAATATGCATAATCATTGAGGCGTTTTTTTAATGTCAAGCTTATAGAAATGCATTAACAACTTGACCTTAGAGTTTTTGGCTTGACTTCCAAAGATCTTGTCAAGCTCATCCCAAGTATTTTCAGTGTCTCTGATGCCAGAGATATGGTGCAATACATCATCAAATAGTCGCAAGGAAATGATGCCTAGAGCCTTGTTGTTCATCTTTTTCCACTCCTTTGTCTAAGCTGGTCTTCTTCAACCAGCCCGTCTTCTTCATCTTCCTCCTTGCTATTTGCATCATTCTCCAACAAGTCCCACAAGTCCTTTCGCATAAAGTGGTACATGGTCTTCTCCTTCTAGGCATGAAAGCCTTCTCCATTTAACTTGGCTATTTGCTCAAATTCTACCATGTTTGATTAGCTTCAAATAGCTAAGATAATACCAAAGAGTGAGTTGCCCAAGAACACAAGTAGATTAGTGCCAAATATCACTAGTTAAGTATCAATAAATACTATGCTTAAGGATTTGAGATCTTTATGTTGAGATTGATTTTGCTGGTGATTTCTCTCTTCTTTCTGATTTGATGGAGAGAAACCTTGCTAGAAACTGAGTGAATCACCAAATCAGAGTTGCAATAACTTCCTTGAGCTAAGAGAGGTGTGAAAATGAAGTGAAAAGAGACCTTGAGGTAAGATGGGTATGGAGTCTTAGTCTTCTCTTGAATCTTTGTGGATGACTTCTCAGCTTACTTGGGCACTTCCAGATTTTTAGCAAGCTCTAGAGAGTATAGCTCAGTGATTAAAAATCACTGTTGATGATAATAGTAAGAGAAAGTCAAGCTCTCAGTTTTTTGGCTATGGCTACCAATAGACAGACAACTAGTGTTTTGCTTTGTGTGTGAGTAGCAGAGGAAGAATTTTGGGGAACCCTCTTGGGTGAGGTTAGTCCACTTGGGAGGCTACCAAGGCCCTATGGTGGAAACAATGATTGCACCGTATATTGGTCGAGATGATGCATGAACTGCTACACAGCAAAAACTATGCAAGATCTGAAGAAAGCATCAATGCCAGCCATTGTTGTTAGTTATCTCAGGTTTTGAGGTGTTGAGAGGGTGTGCCTTGACATGCAAAAGAAGTCTCCAGAAGGATGTAAATCCTGAGATGACCTAGTTTGCTCACACTACCTCCTCCAAGGTCAATGGGTATGACAGTTTGTAGGCGCACATAGGGAAAGCAAGCAATAATTTGTGCAATATTGGGTAGCAAAGACCCCAATGTTCTACTGTTAAGTTACATAGAGATCCTTATTGAGTCATAAACACTTCTTCAGAAGGATGCTTGATGAGATTTGTCTTGTGGAGGAAGATCCAAGAGATCAAAGCAGGGTAGGTGTAGTCTAGCTATGGCAGACATGAAGGTCAAGATGAAGTGAAGTTGAAAATGGAGTCACGATCTGAATGTAAACTGAACAAAGATGACCAGAGGTGAAGAGAGACTAGGGAAGTAGTGTATGGAGCTATGCCATGCTCAGTTGGGCTCTGATACCATGTGAAAATGTATGGATCTAGAGCATGGCTATGGCGGATGGAACACAAAGACAATGTTCATGATGACATAGATTAGATAGACCAACTATTACTCAAGTGAATTAGGTCCAAGATGTAAGCTTGGACTCATAAACACAATCTTGAGTATCACACGGACTATGATTGAAAGGACAAAGTATAGTTGTATTCCATCATTGAATGATAAGGAGGTACATCACTTTATAGGCTCATGATGGTCCCCTTTTTCTCCACTATGCATATGGGATTCAAGACATCTCTTCCTAGAGCATATATCATTTGTAGTTTCTCAACAAGGGGCAGCACTTGGATAGAAGCCAAATGAAGATATTGATTGTCACAAAGCAAGTTGACAAGTATAGAGTAGGGGATGACCCTTATAGCTTTTTTGAATAGTTCAAATAAGCATTTGAGGCAAACAACATCATGGATATTGACAAGAGAGCGCAAGCTTGAGTTGTGTCTTGGGGACAATGGTTGGACCTGGTTCACAAGCCTAGATGACACAAAAAATAACAACTTCAATATTCTTAAGAATTTGTTCATCAAGCGCTTCTTGGAGGTTGGATACTTTGATAGCCTAATCGTCAAGCTCATGAATGTGAGCCAAAAAGACAAAGAGGAAATCCGAGATTATATCACTCATGTGAGAAGTCTCTATAAGAGGATCCTAGAACCTCAGAGACCCACAACTAGGGCTATGTCAATGGTACTCCAACAATGGGGTAAAAAATGAAGGAATGTATAAGGCTTTGGCTAGGACTCAAGTTTACAACGAGATGTTTTGGCTAATGAGTTGATGAAGCCATAAGGATGGATTATCTGTCGAAGGAAAGAAGCAGCAAACCTACATAATCGATATGAATTATCACTATCCATAGTGAAAGTTCCACCATTCCTAGCGAGCAAGCAACATCTAAAGCACAAGAAAAAGGAAAGAGTATGGATTTCTCTCAAGAGATGTCTAACCTCAAGCTAGAGATTATCAAGCTTCAAGCAAAGACCTACTAGGACAAACATTTATTGTGTGCATCGTAGTGGCAATCATTTTCCATTAGAGTTTCCTGAACCAAGTCTTAGGACTTGTGCTAATTGTGGCAAGTATGGGCATGAAGCTATCCATTGCAGGTTGCCTCGACACTTGCCATACTAGCAACCTTATTAGCCATAGTATTCGATGAATTGCCCATTCCAAATTTATCAATGAGATCCATTAGCTCTCACAGCACCCAATGAGCAGAGGCTAGATGCACCAAAGGCAGCATGCATTAGTCCAACTAGCATACCTAGACCCCTAGCACCAATCGTCACTTTTCCAGAGTGATGCTCCGGTGCATTATGTAGAAGAACCACTTGAGGAGGAGCCTTATGTGAACCCTTACATCTCATATGATGAAGAGGGAAACCCAGTCCTTATGGACTATAGGCCCATCCTAGTGATGACATTGGCTAGAGGAAGAGGACGAGGGTTTGGAGAAATGTAGTCACAAGAACCAGTGACATGTTGAAATTGCAGTCATCTTGGACATGTTTCCTCTCAATGCCTTGGGAAAGAACAAACTAACAAAGATAAAGCCGAGTTGCAATGCCCTAAGTGTGGCATAACACACTTGTATGAAAATTGTCGTAGAAGAAAAGCATCAACAAGTGGCTTGAACATGCCATCAATTCCCTTAGGACTGTTTTGAATAGAGACTCTTGATGATGCAACCCCCATACCACTTAATGTGATTTTTAGGGCGCACAAACCAAGCAAGCTAGAGTGTTAATGCATGGGCCTAGAAATATGGATTTTTTGTCTATTGGCCAAAAGAATAAAAAGAAAAAGAAGAAGAGAGTAGAAGGGAAGATTAATTTGAAGAGGGACAATGTTATAACATTGACCTCATGAAGGCAAGTACTTGATGCAGAACAACTAGAAACATTTGCACAAAAAATGGAAAAGAAGGGGAGTGCTAGGATAGTGGAGTATCTCGACCCAAGACATCAAATGGAGATCATGGAGAAGGTGAGGGGATGACTTGAAGAGGCTCAAGCACACATTGGACTCTTTTTCGGATCATGAAGACCATGAGATACCTAGTATAGAGCTACCCTCCTCACCAACCTACATACAACTAGTGAGACTAGCCAAGGGCAAGAACCTCATTTCTAGCTAGATGAAACCACCTTGCCGCATAACCTAGGGATGGAAAAATAACCACCCATACAATATGTGACCAACAAGGTTGATGAGGTAGAATTGGGGGTCGTGGAATCCTGTAAGGCATGGGTTGAGAGGAAAGAGAGAACTATGCCACCAAACAAAGTAGATAATGACACTCACATACCCAGTGTGATGCCATCTCCAATGATTGGGTCACTATAAATCAATGCTTTCTAGGAAGGGATCAAGATGCATGATGTCCTACTTGTGATAGTGTTGGGAGACACAACATGAAAGGGCATTGTAGAAATTGGGGCATGAGTGAGCGTTCTTAGCCATATAGTGCTACAAGCAGGGGGAAGTCCACCAATTGAAACTGCTAGATTCAATGTAACCTTAGCAAATGGTATGAAGTTTCACCCATTTGGAGTACTAAAGGATTGGCCAATCAAGATAGCCATAGTACAATTTTTAGTAAATTTCATTGTGATGATAGGAGTGGACTATGATATCTTATTAGGAAGACCATGGATGTGAAGTGCTTGTGTAATAGAGGATTGGGGTAATGGATTAACGTTCTTTGGAAATAGAAAGGAAGGAATTTGAATAGAGATGGACACTTGGATGATCTCACTAGTCAACCGAGATGCCATCTCACTCATGTTCAAGGAAGAATCATAGAGTAGCCCCAACTATTGTCCATTAACCAAATATATTCCTTGTTTGAAGGATGAGTGGGATTAGATGCATGTGCTTGCAACCATTAATTTTTTGTCCTCTAATAAGGAGGATGATTACAAGAGGGTTGTGGGAAAGGCAAGTACCTTCAATGAGGGGGCTAAAGTTCATGCACCAAGAGATGCCTTGCCTATAGTACCTCTGTGCATGATGGCACAAATCTCAAACACAAAACTGTTGCCTATGACCTATCATGTTCCAACAAACAAATTAGAGCTACATAGGGTTCTTGAGTATTTTATAAGAAAACTAGCATGCAATCTTGCAACCAATCTGAAACCTCTCATAGATCTCATGGAAGAGACAAGGTGGAAATGGAGTAGAGTGCATGATCTAAACCTAATATAGAATTGGGCTCTACTAAGGAACAATGGGAACTTGTAAGATGATGAATTGGTAGAAGATGAGTCTTGTAAATGAGAGGATTCTGATGAATACATGGATTGTGACTCTAGGAATGGGGATAGTGAGGAAGAAGTGGAAACCATAGACTATGATGCTAATGGTTAGACAATCGCGAAAATAATGATGGATTCTAAGCCCAAGGCACTAATGCTTTTAGAATAGAAAAGGGGATTATGAAAGTGGATTGTGACCAAACAAGTGAGCCCATCAAAGGGGTTGCCAATGTTAAGGAAGTCAACTTGGTTGGTAAAGGTGACTAACCTTGTTAGTCTCTTAAAAGAATTCTCTGATGTGTTTACATGGTCCATAGAGGAGCTAAAAGGCATTGATCCAAGCATAGTAACCCACAATATCCCTATGGCCCCTGATGTAACACCAATTAAACAAATACCTTATGCCATGAATCCAAAGCATGCTCATGCTGTGAAAGAAGAGATTGATAAACTTTTGGGTGCAAGATTCATTTATGAAATCAAACACATAGACTAGGTATCACCCATTATAATTGTGCCAAAAAAGAACTGTAAGATCAGAGTGTGTGTAAACTACAAAAAAGTCAACACAACTACTAAGAGAGACAACTATCCATTATCATACACCGAGCACATGCTTAAGAGAGTGGCTGGGAAGGAGGCATACAACTTCTTGGATGGGTTTTCAGGCTATAATCAAGTGCAAGTCCACTTGGATGACTACACAAAATAGCATTCTTTGCCATTGAATGGGGGGTGTTTGCTTATATAGTCATGCAATTTGGGCTTACCAATGCCCTTCCCACCTTCCAACATCTCATGTGTGTGTGATCTTCAAAGACATGCTCAGAAAATGGTTAGAAGTATTTGTTGATAACCTATGTGTTTATACCAATTGGGAGGAACACTTGAAGAAACTCCACATAGTCTTTGAATGGTGTACACAATTTGTCTCTTATTGAACCCCTTGAATTGCCCATTTTGGGTAAAGCTCAGTTATATCTTAGGGCATGTGGTGCCAAATTGGGATTGCTATGGATTCTCAAAAGTAAAGATGATTTTTGATCTTTCATGTCTAACAAACTACAAGGGAGTTCATTGCTTCCTAGGTCATACTAGATACTACAGGCAGTTTGTGTTGAACTATGCATTGATTGCTAGACCCCTATACAAGTTACTAATCGCATTTGAATGGACAAATAAATGCAACAAGTCTATGATTGGCTCAAAGAGGCTCTAACATTAGCTCATATGTTAAGAGCCCCAGATTGGTCCATCACTTTCCATGTGCACATTGATGCTTCAAAATTTGTTGTGGGGGCAATGTTGTGCCAATCTGATGACCATAACATGGATTTCCTAGTGAGCTTTGCTAGTAGGTAGCTCACTGATGTAGAGATGAACTACTCCACAATAGAGCAAGAAGGGTTGGCAATGGTCTTTGCAGTTAAAAATATTAGACATTATCTTTTGGATATAGCATTCACCTTCTTTGTTGATCATCAAACATTTCTTTATCTAGTTAACAAACCTTGCATGATAGGATGCATTGCCAGATGGTTGCTACTCTTGTTGGTATTTGATTTCTCAGTGGTGGTGCAAAAGAAAAAACAACATTATATGGCACATCACATGTCCCACATAACCACTGAAGAACCTGCTAGGAAAGGCATCATGGATGATTTACCTAATGCTCACCTTTTCAAGTTATCCAATGAAAGGGACTTTATAAAGCAAACCTTACCTTACTCGGTTGACGATATAGTGTAGATTCTAGAAAATGGGATCCTTGATTGCCCAATCAAAAAACCTAGACTAAGGCGTCTCATTTTGAAGGTTCAACCTTATTAGATCATCGTAGGACAACTTTATTGGTTAGGGCAAGATGGTCTATTAAGATGGTATGCTTGTGAAAATGAGATGCATGATGCGCTCACTGAAGTGCATGGTGGACCTCTGAGAGGTCATTTCAATAAAGACACCATTGCACAAAAGGTATTGTGGTCTCAATAGTGGTGGCCTACATTGTTCCATGATGTTGCTAAGTTTGTTAAGCACTGCGATGAGTGCCAATGCACAAAAATTCTCATACGAAAGGACAAAATGGAGTTGACGCTAAAGTGATAGTATGCCAACCATTTGGAAAATGGGACATTGACTTCATTGGACCCATTAGTCCTATTGCTCTCAATACTCCCAAGAGAAATACATCATAGTAGCCACCGATTACCTTACAAAGTGGGCTGAAGTAAGGGAAATAAGAAGAAATGATGCAAGAACCACACATAAGTTCCTTTGAGAGCAAGTCATCTCCAAGTTTGGCTACCCCATTGAACTAGTTAGCGATCATGGCACACATTTTATTAATGAGGTCATTAATAAGCGTCTATTGTCCACTTTTTGGTTATCCATCAAAAGTCATCACCATATCATCACAACAAACAAAATCTTAGTCAATGTACCAACAAAAGTTTGACAAGCATGTCAAACTTTGAAAAAGGTGACCTAGTGTTACTCTATTTGATCAAGGGCCATAAGCAAAAAATAAAGTTCCACAAATTAGGACCATTCAAGTCCATTATATTAGTAGAATTGGCCATATGGAGCTCGAAACCCTAGATGGAGAGGGAATAGGCTTCTTCAATGGAAGTAGCATTAAGAAATACTATCCACTTGCACACCCACTACACGAGCCCCCTATGCAATGCCACCCATAAACATACTAGCACTAACTACTGAAGTCGACCCTAAAAATGAGGAAACCATTGTATCAGCTATGTGGTAATACCCAAAAATACCATGTTCTTGATGCATTAATCAATGAAGGTGCTGATAATAACATACTCGTGTATGACGTTTGGGGGAAACCCTAGTTGATCCCGAGCTCAACCAAAATTAACATGTATGGGAAAAAACCATACTCTTTACTAGAAAAGTGCAGAGTCATGATCATCATTGAGAATGAATGTGCTTCCGAACACTAAGGGAGTGGGACATGAAATTGGCCAACAACCACATGTAAAGACGTGATGGGTCCCCAAGGCCTCCACAAAGAGCTCCACTTCTCACCCACAAGCCCTCTTCTCTAATCCACTATAAATATGAGGCATGGGGGAGGCACAAGAAGCATAAGCAGACCCCGAGAGGCTGTGAGACAGAGGTAGAAAGAAGGATACCCCTCCAGGATATTGTGAGAGAGAGCTTGAGAGAGAGAGAGAGAGAGAGAGAGAGAGAGAGAGAGAGAGAGAGAGAGAGAGAGAGAGAGAGAGAGAGAGAGAGAGAGAGAGAGAGAGAGAGAGAGAGAGAGAGAGGAGGGAGAGAGAGAGAGAGGGAGGGAGGGAGGGAGGAGTTACCCTGAGAGGTTGCAAGGAAGAGAGTTAGCTCAATTCTCTCTATCTCGATCCTTGACTTAATCATCTTCTCCCACACTCTCCCATCTCGAATCTATTCTGCCTTCTTAATCTGTTGAGTCTACTTGCGGACGATGGCCCCCAAGTGAAGAATGTCATGTACGGTTGGCAATTCCACAACCAGAAATGAAGCTTCAGGCAAAGATATCATTGTCAATCCAATTGTGGTTCCGGTCGTAAGTAATGTATTTCCAAATTGATATATGCTTGTTTTGATTCTCGTATGAGATACGTTAGGCCCCATACTATGATGCACGAGTATAGGTCATCAGAAGGGATAAATTTTATCTCACATATTCAAAAGATCGAGCTTGCAAAGTGCATGTATTAAGGAAAGTTAATTGCACCTAGTTGCATATGGCTTGTTCTTTGATAGAGCAATTACAAGGAGGAATCGGTCAAGGGTTATGAATGGCATAATCATGACACTAAAAATTATGCATACAAGTGTTAAGTAAATTTTACATAGAATCACTCTTTGATCCCAAGGGGAAGAGCAGATATGCAATGAAAATATTATCGCAACTATTCTTGCATTGTTTGGCAAGAATACAATTGGTTTTTGTTGGTTGATCTAACAACATCCTAAATGCTTTTACATTCAACTAGTTGTTAGTTGTTGTTTGGATGATTGTTTCAAGTGCTTGTGACTTATGCTAAATACATGGCAAGGGTCTGTGATGACTAGTTGCCATGGGAATAAATGATTTTTTTTCTAGAAAATGATATTAGGGTTGAATGCCTTGTTTGTGCTTAATTCTTAAAGGATTTAATTAATGAAGGATATTTTGCACAGGTGGATCACCTCCATGACTGCACTGTGGATTAGCCCAAAGAGGGCACTACTCGATTCATGGGCCGAAGGTTGAGCAGTGAAAAGGCCAACCATGGGAATGATGTTTCACTCCTAGACAGCTTGCGCATCAGGTGGAGCTCTGGACATCCCTTGCTAGGTCTAGAATGGAGCTGAAAACCTCTGTGGCCCCCAACGTCTGGGCATGTTGGGAGATCCTATTCTAGATAAAGGATTGAAATTGTGGTGCCATGTGATTTGGACCAATTACTTCTGCAGGGCAAAAGGGATACTTCTATTGGACAGAAGGGATACATAATTTCTCCCGTATGGGTGGGAGACAAAGATTAACTTGAAGATAAGTTAAGGAACTTGTTTGTCAATAGATTGCTTTGCTCTGATTTTGTGTATGTGTAGTGCTGTAAGTTATGCGAACAAACCATGTTTCCTAAAAGGCTTAATTAATGAAGCTGACTTTAAGTGTCACACATAAATGTGGTAGGACCTAATTAGAAAACTAAAGCTATTAATGGAAACGGGTGGGCGGAACCCCCGACAGGTCCGTCCTACAGCAGGGTGGTCCCAGAGAACTAGGAGGCTTCTCACAAGATTTTACTGTCATTCAACCTTTAAGTATTGTTAGGTTAGAACCCGATTCATGTCGTTTTAGGGGATCGAAATGGGACTATGCCCTACGGACAAAGAGGTTGAGCAGGGCA
This sequence comes from Lygodium microphyllum, assembly GCF_053477565.2. Classification (NCBI taxonomy): domain Eukaryota; kingdom Viridiplantae; phylum Streptophyta; class Polypodiopsida; order Schizaeales; family Lygodiaceae; genus Lygodium; species Lygodium microphyllum. The sequence continues at coordinate 82,724,605 of NC_141154.1, read as the reverse complement.
TCCCTCTCATTTCCCATTCTCTTTGAACCAATGCGGCATGGGTCTACTTTGGCTTGGGTATCTCTGCGTAAAGTAGGATGTCCAGGATTCGACGCTAGAATCTTGTTAGGAGACCTTGGCCACTAGGAGCCCAAATTTTAGGTCAATCCTAGTGGGTTCAGCCGTGAACATTCCATTGCGAGGCGGATTTGGGGAACCCTATGCAACAAAACTCGAAACATTCCATGGGAGTGCCGACAACAATGCTTAGATTTGTTTCTCGATAGACTGCTAAAAGCGTGCTTGTATAGCCAATGGGCGGGCACCTTGCAGAAGACTACTGAGTATGACACCACTTACACTGCCCTCACTTCCTTTCGAGTGCTAGCCATCACATGAAAGATCCCTCTGGAAGATCATGTGCTACTACATCCATATTTGGATAGAGTACTATGTGAGGAGGAGATACATATTGCTAGCCCCCTAAACATGGGAGTTTTCCTCACAAATGTTCTCACTTATATAACATGTGTGGGCATTAGATCAACTAGCATGGACCATTATTCTACCATAAAATACAATCCTGATTTTTGTGATTGGGTTCTATAGAAAGGTCCGGCACCATCTCCTTAAACTCCATTCTCGTGTACACCTCTATTAGTCACCATATACATATTCCATTCTTTTACTTTTCTCTTTATTTTTATCTCTTCTATCATTCTATGAGTATCAAAGTTTTAGAGGAGAGAGAAAGACACAAACATTGAGAGAAACCGGCACATAGAGAGTAGAGTACTCTCATGTTCTTCACCTTCATTATCAATAACCCACTAGACTAAAGTCTAGTCACATACTACATAACAGTTTAGGTCACTAACTCACTTTGTCACTAATTACGGTTGAGTCTTCGGCTCATTTATTACAACACACATGGCAGATGATGACAGCTAAGTCTACAATTGTCAAGATAGAGTTGGTGATGATGATCATGAGCTTGAATCTCAACACTCCCCCTCAAGCTCAAACTACTTGATGTACTCGAAGTAGCTCCTTGAAATGCACAAACTTCTTTTTACCAAGTGATTTGGTAAAGATATCTGCTAACCTAGCCTTCTGTCTTCAAATGGAGTAGATTAATTTATCTAGCAAGTACCATCTCCCTGGTGAAGTGGTAATGAATCTCTATGTGTTTAGATCTAGCATTATAAATAGGATTGCTAGGCAACATCACACTATTGAGATTGTCACAATGCAATATGACCTGCCTCTCTAACTGTATACCCAAGTCGTGTAGTAATTTCACAAGCCAAAATACTTTGCATGCTGCTAAGGTTGCACCCATGTATTCTACCTATGTACTAGATAAAGCAATAGTTGGTTTCTTCTTACTACTCCAGCTAATCATACTGCTACCCAGGCTGAAACTATAACCACTGGTTGACCTTGTGTCATTGGCACAACTAGCCCAATCTACATCTATGTAACGTGTTAAGTCAAGTGACTTTCCATGCTAATAAAACATCCCCTAATCAGTAGTACCCTTCACATATGTTATAATCCTCTTGTTTGCATCTAGATGTGCCTTACGAGGTTTTTGCATAAACTAGCTAATTGGCCCCATTGCATAACTGAGATCAAGACAGTTGATAGTGAGATAAATTAGGTTTCCCACCATCTGTCTATACATAGTGACATTCTCTATTTCATTCCCAACATCAAGTGTAAGTTTGACATTCTGATCCAATGGTGTTTCCATGGCTTTACACTCCATCATGCCATATTTCAACAACATATCATGAGCATACTATTTTTGCAAGAGCCATATACCTTGAGGTGTAGTCACAACCTCATTCCCAAGGAACTATTTCAGCTCTCCAAGTTCCTTCACCTTGAATTCAACATGTATCCATGACTTAATTTCAACAATGCCATGATTGTCATCTCCAATGATGATCAAATCATCCACATAAATCACCAAGAAAACATAACCATACTTTATCTTCTTTGTAAACAAGTTATGGTCTGCATGACCCATCTAAAAACAAATCTCTTGTAATACATAAGTACTGATACAAGCATTTCATTCTCCTCAGTGCTTGTTTAAGCCCAAACAAGGCCTTTTCAGCCTACATATATTTGTCGGATAGTGAGGGTATACATAGCCCCATGCTATTCCATATACACCTCCTCAAGCAAGTCACCCCTCAATAATGCATTTTTGACATCCATCTGCCATAACTTCCATCCCTTAGAAGCTGCTAATACAATGACTATTCTTACGGTTGCCATCTTTGCAACCAGGCGACTGAAAATCTCCTCATAATCTAAGTCATACTACTATGCATATCCCTTTGCAACTAGCCGGGCTTTATACATTTCCAATGAAGCATCTAACTTTCATTTCACTTTTTAAACCCCTTCACAGCCAATGGGTGTTTTTCCTTCAGGAAAACTAACCAAATCCTATGTTTCATTTTTAGCTAGTGCTGCATATTCTTCATCCATGGGAGCACACCAATTTTCATCTGCAACAACTGCCTCACTGAACTTCATAGGCTCTTTGTAACATGACATTTTAGTCATATATGCATAATCCTTGGCTTAATACCCACAGTATGTTAGCCTATCAATTGGTTTCCTGACCCTTTCAAACCTTCTTAGCTGCGGTTCACTCTTTGCGCTTGCCTCTCATGAGGTGGCACATACTTGCTTTGTCTTACACCATGCGTCATAAATAACTGATGGTATGCCCAATTCACTATCAAGACTATCACTTCTTGTTGAGATATCAAGCTCCACTCGTGATATGCCAGGGTGACCGTTGTGTATTTATGTCACCGACTTGTCAGTTGTTGCAGATGCGGTTGGTACACCGCTCATGAATAATAGCTAGATGACAGCTATCCTTATCTACTCTAGTTCGTGGCTCAGCTAGTATGCCACCTTAGTTAGTTGAGTTTGGTTTGAGACCCATATATAGGGTTCTTCTATTTCTATGTACTAGAGTTCTTTTGGCTTACACAACTAAGAAGAGGAAAAACTGTTTTCAGCCTCCACCCTTGTGTGTATTCCCCCATTGTGCAAGCAAGAAAGCTACAAGTGAGACTCCTTCCTTCTCTCCCACAATCTTGACATGGTATCAGAGCCTTGTTCGTAGTAAGGAGCTCAAGAAAGCAAGCCAAGCTTGCGGTGTTCTGGTAAGAGGAGCAGTGTTGCTTTCATTTTCTGTTTTGGGAGTAGATCTCTGCAGGTAGCACAGCCAGAAATTGCAAGAGTGCATTGTCTTAGGTTGAGACGCCCTTCGCGGTGAAGCAAGGGGGAAGTATATGATGTGGGAGAGGGCTTTGGCCCTTGGCGACCTTTTTTTTTAAATTTGAGGCCATTTCAGAGCCTGTTTTGGAGGCGGAAGTTTTCTGTACGCACTCAGGAAAAGGCCCAGTTTTATGCTATGCAGCCACTGTTCTACAGGTCGGTGAAAAGTTACTGTAGAAATTGCATCGTATGCCTGTGCGAAGAGACATTGGGAGTTACAGATTCATCCTTGTTGCCTGTTGATGCAAAATCGTCACTAGGAAGTGACTGTGTGCTCAAATACCACTTTCGTCAGTTTTGCAGATTAGCCCTTGTGAGGCTGAAGCTGTGTTCTTTGCAGTGATAGAACTTTTTGCAGTGTTCTGTAATGGCGTCTGATTCTCTCTCACAGATTGTCACTGAAAAGCTTGACAAAAACAACTTCCAAGCATGGAAGTTTAGAATGACGAATTTCCTTATGGGAAAAGGATATTGGGAATTTGTTGCAGGAAATGAAGAAGAACCAGTTCTTCCTGATGTTCCCAATCAACAGCAAATGCAGGCATTTAAAGCATGGCATGAGAGAGCCAGGAAAGTTATGTACAGGCTGTCTATCAGCATTTCAGACTCTATGATTGTGCATATTCAAGATGCAAGTACGCCAAAGGAAGCATGGGATACTTTGTCAAAAATATATAGCACAAATACGCAAGCCAGGAAAATGCAGCTCAAGCAAGAGTTGCATAATGTGCAAAGAGAAAGTATGAGCATCAATGACTACCACATGAAGGTGAAGAAAATTGCAGATGCACTTGCTTCCATTGGGTCGCCAGTGGAAGATGATGATTTAGTTTCTGTGACCTTGAATGGTCTAGGAAAGGATTATGCACAGTTTCGGACATCCATTTCAGTTCGTGAAAGATTTCCTGATTTTGAGGAGTTGATTGCTCTTCTAATTTCTGAGGAGCAAAGAAATGGTGGTGCATCTTCTTCAGGAGGAACTTCAAAAGAAACTGTCTTCTACTCAAATGCTGGAAGAGGTAGAGGCAGAGGTAGAGGAGGCCGATTTGGAGGCCGTGGTAGAAATCAGAATATGCAGCAAACTCAAGAAAACCAGTCCTATGGAGGAGGACGTGGTAACTCTAGAGGCAAGGGGAGCCAAAGAGGTCGTGGTGGATGGCAAAGAGGCCAAAATGCAAACAGTAATGTTGAATGCTACTACTGTGGTAAAATGGGTCATATGGCTAAAGACTACTATAAAAAGCAGAATGACATCATGAATGAAAAATTGCAACAAGGGAATTATGCATCTTCTAGTAGACAGGGTGATGACAGAAATGAGCATTTGTTTATGGTGTAGCACATGAACAATTCTGTGACAAGTGCAGAAGAAAGCAATGATGTATGGTATGTTGACTCAGGTGCATCAAACCACATGACAGGTCATGCAGAATGGATGGAGGATGCAAGGAAAATGGAAAAACCAGGATTTGTGGAGACTGGTGATGATAGTGCACATCCTATTGTGCAGATTGGAAAAATTCCTTTGTCTATGCAGGATGGGAAAAAGAAATACCTGTCCGATGTATTTCATGTCCCGAATATCACCAAGAATCTGGTTTCTATTGGTCAAATGGTTGAGCAGGGCTTGCAGGTCAGATTTAATCCTCATGGATACTTTGTTGAGGATATGAAAAATAAAGGTCGCTTGATAGCAAAAGGAAAGAAGAAGGGCAGAATGTTTACGTTGGATGCAGACATGTTTGAATTGAGTGCAGCAATGTTTGCACATAGGACCGGTGTAGTTGCAGATATTGATATCTGGCATAAACGCATTAGTCATGTTTTCAAAGCAATGCAGATAGTGGTATGCAGGTATCACGAAAAGGAAAAGAGAAGGTTGATCAGCCCATGTTTGATGTGAATGCAGGTCACTCTTATGTGGATGGTGAATCCAGTGGCTCAGAACAGAGCATTGATGATGAGTTGGGTATCCCCTCTATTGTTACACCTGGAGTAAGGAAGACCAGGGATGTTTTGAGAGCACCTGGAAGTGAGCCTACTTTGCGTAGGTCTACCAGAGCTAGGTATCCTGTGGATAGGCTGAAATATGATGGATTTACAGCCATTCACTATGCATATATGGTCAAAGTGATACAGGAACCAGAACCCACTTCTTTTGAGCAAGCCATAGGAAAAGAAAAATGGGAGAAAGCCATGGATGAAGAAATGGATGCCTTGGAAGCAAATGCTACATATGAGTTGGTACCTTTGCCTAAAGGTAAGAATGCAATTGGCTGTAAGTGGGTTTATAAGGTGAAGCACAATGCAAATGGTTCTGTGAACAGATACAAGGCAAGATTAGTAGTCAAGGGGTATGCACAAACATATGGCATTGATTATGAAGAAACATTCAGTCCGGTTGCAAGGATGGCAACCATAAGAGCAGTCATTGCTATGGCTACATCAAAGGGATGGTCTTTACATCAGATGGATGTAAAGAATGCATTCTTGCATGGTGATTTGCAAGAAGAGGTCTATATGGAGCAGCCACCAGGTTATGTGCATGTTGTTCATCCTGAGTTTGTTTGCAGGTTGAAGAAAGCCTTGTATGGCTTGAAGCAAGCACCTAGAGCATGGTCTGAAAAGATAGGACAGTATCTTGTCACTATTGGCTTTCAGATTTCCAAGGCAGATTTCTCACTTTATGTGAGAAAAACAGAGAAAGGTATTATGCTGCTTGTCATTTATGTTGATGATTTGATTATGACAGGTGACAGTGATGAAGATATCCTTCATGTGAAAATGCTATTGAAGCAAAAGTTTGAGATGAAGGATTTGGGAGAGTTGCATTATTTCTTGGGCATTGAGGTGATTAGATCACCAAGTGGGATACAGCTCTTGCAGAGGCAGTATGGATTGGACATGCTGTCCAAATATGGGATGACAGGCTGTAAGCCTATTTCAGTTCCTTTGGAGCAGAATGTGAAGCTGAGCACAAATGCAGGTGAGCTTCTGGAAGACCCTACTATGTACAGACGCATAGTAGGAAGCTTGATTTATATGACTATTACCAGGCCAGATTTGACCTATGCTGTTGGATAGGTAAGTCAGTTTATGCAGGCTCCAAGGAAACCGCATTTGGATGCAGCTATATGCATACTCAGGTATGTGAAGTCCACATTGCAGTATGGACTATTTTATGAGACTGGGGTTCAGATACAATTGCATGGATACATTGATGTTGATTGGGCTAGTAGCATTTCTGATAGACGATCTACCAATGGATATGTGTTCTCTTTTGGGAGTGCTGCAGTCACTTGGAGTAGCAAGAAACAGCCTACAGTTGCCTTGTCCAGCATAGAGGCTGAGTACAGGGGTGCAGCAATGGCTGCATGTGAGGTAGCTCGGTTGCATAAGCTACTTTATTGGAGCCCCAAGAGGAACACCAAGGAAAAGGGAATTCTCTTGCAAGAAAATCTATCTTGTAACATCAACAAGCTTGTTTATCATATTTCATATGATCACAATGAAGAAAAGAACACCAGGCACAACAAATCTTCATGCAGCATCATGTAGATCTCCCACGGATTTTAATAGAATCAACCATATTCTTCAATATCTTCACAAAATCCATCAATAGAACAAAGAAAGCAAAGAAGTACACCATCTTTGAATGGAAATACATCACATATTATTCATCTTCAATATCTTCATAGTCTTCTCTCTCAATCTCTCATATACAATCACTCTGTTTGAGTAGAATTGGCTATCTCTGACTCTCTCTCTCTCTCTATCAATAATACATCATATCCTCACTACAATCTCTCAAAATCACACTCAATAATCACTCTTAGGTCGTGGATACCCCTCCCAAGAGGTGTATCTGATATGAAAAGTCACCAGAGCCACTACAGTGTCTCTTCACAGCTCACTACTGTCGCTTCACTCTAGTCTTCTCTTGAGTCTTCAGCAGCTACTTCTTCCACTTCCTCCAGCTCTTTTGCACTTGTATTCACCTCTTTCCAAGGCTAGAAAACTTTCCCCAAAGTCACACATACATTCCACAGAACACTTAGAGAAGCATACAGAACAGTCTACAGAACAGTACCAGAACAGCTACAGTACAGAACAGAACAGAGACAGAACAGAAGCAGAAGCTGTACAGAAGACCTACAGAAGGTTACGGAAGGTTATCAAAACCTCATAACTCACTCTCAAATCATTCCAAACTCTCACAAAACATTCAATAAGCTTTCACAATATCTCATTCTTCATCAATCAATACTCCTTCCCTCCTTACAGAAGACAATCAGAACAAAACAGACCAAAACAGAACAAAACAGAAGGTATACAGAACCATTCAGAACCTATCAGAACATCACAGAACCATCAACAAACATCATGAACTTCCAAAACACAATCAATATCATCTAAAACACTCTCAAACCACTTCCAAATCAACCAATCATCCCATAAAATCAACCATTCAGCTCTCAAAAACAACAAAAATCATCCAAAAAACAAGTCATTTCAACACTCAACATATCCCCACACTTAATAAGGAAGCGTCCTCGCGACCCAGGAAAAAGGGAATACAAGTTCAAGGAAAAGCTCAACTTTGATCTTCAATATCTTTTCAAAAAGAATCCATCCACCACGACCCCAACTTATAACCTGTTTCTGATATAAAAATACAAAGAAAGGAAAACTCTTTATACATTAACACCTCTTATCAAACTAAAAATCACCACAAATTTGTAAAGGATATAAGAGTTTGCTTCTTCTTCTTCATCAGCATCAGCTTCAACTCTCCAACCACGACCCCATCTCTACAAATCTCCAAAACATAGCTCGTACACGAAATCCAATAGGAAACTACCACGTTCGTTTGACATAAATGAACTCACAACACAAACACTAATACACAACACAACCATCTGAATGACTCCTTCAAAAAGAGAGTTTTTCATTAAAAAGCTTCCACGATACATTGGAAAGGTATCAATGAAGATGATCCCTCTTAAAAGATTGATGTTGTCGAAATCGATCCATAGATAAGGATTCATCTACAAAGTTTTTAGGAGGATTTTGAAAAAATTGGAGACAGCACATCCTTTCCAACAGGACCAGGTATCTGCTAGGCAAACACAGGGCATGAAAATACAGTATCTCCAGCTGTTGGGAATCAATGCTAACATTGACATTCATGCACAACTTTGGAATAGGCTTTGAATCAGTATGAGAGTGCCTATGCATATACGCCAGGTACCAAGCAAAGTGAGCAGTTAATCTCACTGAGGGATCTGCAGACTGTGAATATTGTTGGGCAAAATGAACATAGTTTTGATAAGCTTGACTGGAAGCTGTCCATTCTCCTGGAATTACTGGCCAATTAATCTGCGGTCCTGTAAGGCAATCATCCGAACTCCATCCCCTTCTTCTGGAAATCTGATTATCAAACCCGTCACAGTCACTAACCAACTGAGGTGGTTGAGATATGGAAGTGTGAGGAGAGGGTAGTGGAATAAGGGAAAGTGGATGAAGGGAAGGATAGGAAAAATCATAAAAGGAAGAAAATGTTAAAGAAGGAGTGGCAGAAATTTGTAAGGAATCACTAAGGAACGATGTTAACTGATAAATAGGAAATGTGGAGGGTACATTAATGAGGGGTGAAGAACAGGGTGGAGAAGGGGAAAATACCCTATCCTCAATAAAGGAACAGTAAGTGAAAATAGGAATTTGAGGGAAATTTGAAGGTTGGAAAAGAAGTGGTAAAATAATTGTGGAATTAGATTGACAAAGGGAAAAATATATAGCATAGCGGTGAGCCAATTGTTGGTAATAGAGGAGGGTAGGAACAGAAGGTCCTAAGAGAGATCGTCTATGATAGGCATCAAAGAAGGGAGCATCAAATGGATTATGTTTGGAAAGATAGGTTAAGAGATCCATCCTCAGTTGGTTAGTACTCTGGGCAAAGGTAGGAGCTATGTTTTGTCTTTGATTTAGGACCACCGAATCAATCATGGGATGCCACGAATTATCCTGACAATCAGCTACTTTGGAGGAATAACTCTGGAACATATCAGCTATGCGCAACTCCAAATGATTGACATATAAAACAGCCTGTAAGACCACATCCCCCACATACCATGCCATATCTACCTCATCTGGAATTAACAAGTCTCCTCGTAGATACATGTATGACATCAACATGGTGTCTGGCGTGACAGAATCTTCAAAGACCATTCTGACTACCTCTGTCAACAACTCAGCAGACCAAGCCCCACTCCAGCCATCCTCTGGAAAAGGTAAATCCATCGTGGAAAGCTTCATATAGAAGACCAACTTCTGTAAGTGGTAGTGGACAAAGAAGGAATGGTCTGGTAAGACATATTCCTGAAACTGCTCAAAGGTAGACCATAACAAGTCCATTCTGGACTGCAATCTTTCCACTTTGTCTTGGAATAGAGGGCACAAAGTAGCCTGTCTCTGTAGGGCAGCCAAGTCCTGCTGTGAAAGAGAAGAAATTAATGGTTGTATTCCTACAGAGGTTGCCTTATGCAACTGGTCTTTGGACTGCATGAGCTCCTCATAGAAAGATGCGTACAGCTGTTGAACACAGTCCCGCTCCCTCTCCTGTGCCTCCACCTCCTCCATCAGATCCAGTACCTCCTCACACTTCCATATCTCAACCACCTCAGTTGGTTAGTGACTGTGACGGGTTTGATAATCAGATTTCCAGAAGAAGGGGATGGAGTTCGGATGATTGCCTTACAGGACCGCAGATTAATTGGCCAGTAATTCCAGGAGAATGGACAGCTTCCAGTCAAGCTTATCAAAACTATGTTCATTTTGCCCAACAATATTCACAGTCTGCAGATCCCTCAGTGAGATTAACTGCTCACTTTGCTTGGTACCTGGCATATATGCATAGGCACTCTCATACTGATTCAAAGCCTATTCCAAAGTTGTGCATGAATGTCAATGTTAGCATTGATTCCCAACAGCTGGAGATACTGTATTTTCATGCCCTCTGTTTGCCTAGCAGATACCTGGTCCTGTTGGAAAGGATGTGCTGTCTCCAATTTTTTCAAAATCCTCCTAAAAACTTTGTAGATGAATCCTTATCTATGGATCGATTTCGACAACATCAATCTTTTAAGAGGGATCATCTTCATTGATACCTTTCCAATGTATCGTGGAAGATTTTTAATGAAAAACTCTCTTTTTGAAGGAGTCATTCAGATGGTTGTGTTGTGTATTAGTGTTTGTGTTGTGAGTTCATTTATGTCAAACGAACGTGGTAGTTTCCTATTGGATTTCGTGTACGAGCTATGTTTTGGAGATTTGTAGAGATGGGGTCGTGGTTGGAGAGTTGAAGCTGATGCTGATGAAGAAGAAGAAGCAAACTCTTATATCCTTTACAAATTTGTGGTGATTTTTAGTTTGATAAGAGGTGTTAATGTATAAAGAGTTTTCCTTTCTTTGTATTTTTATATCAGAAACAGGTTATAAGTTGGGGTCGTGGTGGATGGATTCTTTTTGAAAAGATATTGAAGATCAAAGTTGAGCTTTTCCTTGAACTTGTATTCCCTTTTTCCTGGGTCGCGAGGACGCTTCCTTATTAAGTGTGGGGATATGTTGAGTGTTGAAATGACTTGTTTTTTGGATGATTTTTGTTGTTTTTGAGAGCTGAATGGTTGATTTTATGGGATGATTGGTTGATTTGGAAGTGGTTTGAGAGTGTTTTAGATGATATTGATTGTGTTTTGGAAGTTCATGATGTTTGTTGATGGTTCTATGATGTTCTGATAGGTTCTGAATGGTTCTGTATACCTTCTGTTTTGTTCTGTTTTGGTCTGTTTTGTTCTGATTGTCTTCTGAAAGGAGGGAAGGAGTATTGATTGATGAAGAATGAGATATTATGAAAGCTTATTGAATGTTTTGTGAGAGTTTGGAATGATTTGAGAATGAGTTATGAGGTTTTGATGACCTTTTGTAACCTTTTGTAGGTCTTCTGTAGAGCTTCTGTAGACTGTTCTGTCTCTGTTTCTGTTCTGTACTGTAGCTGTTCTGGTACTGTTCTGTAGACTGTTCTGTATGCTTCTGTAAGTGTTCTGTGGAATGTATGTGTGACTTTGGGGAAAGTTTTCTAGCCTTGGAAAGAGGTGAATACAAGTGCAAAAGAGCTGGAGGAAGTGGAAGAAGTAGCTGCTGAAGACTCAAGAGAAGACTAGAGTGAAGTGACAGTAGTGAGCTGTGAAGAGACACTGTAGTGGCTCTGGTGACTTTTCATATCAGATACACCTCTCACCATCCTGGAGGCTGTGAAAAGCTCTTTGGACAAATAGTGGGATGGCGTTTTGGCAGGCATAAACCTGTCCTGAAGGAACTGACACATCGTCTTCCATACGGGATCAGTAATCATAGAAAACGAAACTCCTGAAGAGTTTATCACTTTCTTAACATCAAGGACTTCCCTTGTCTGCTTCTGCAACAGCTTGAGAATCTCTTCATTAGAGAAGAGCTGACGAGTGGTCACAAAAGGTTCTCCTTTGAAGGGAAGAGACAGAGCCTTCCCTAAGCCTCGAGATGTCAAAGTCATAGACATGCCTTGGACTACTCCTGTCTTCTTGCTGTAAGAGGCTAGGAACTCATCACATAAGGACGGATCCTCTGGAAGCAATTGAAAAGGAGTGGCCACGAAAGCAGCAAGTCCCGCCTTCGTGAGGGGCTCAAAAGTAAGTAGGGAAGAGTAATCCCTACTAACTAATGGGACGTACTGGATAGGGGGAGGAGCATGAGAATGCGCCATTCAAATGGTTACACACACACCACAAACACAGATAATCAAGGAGAATGCCTGCAAAGCAACAGACCAAAAAAAAAAAAAAACAAGGATAAGAGAATTACCAATAAAACGTGACTCGACCTACTAACCCCAAGCAAACCACATCCTAGAAAAAATTTGACATGACCTTGAGACAAATGCGACCGAAAGCTTCATCCGATGCATCAGACAAACACCTTGAACCCCGTATCAGGCAATAAAAGAAAAAACTGCATACCGTACCGTAACGAAGACAGTAAACCAAAATCATACCATATCCGACACATATCAATACGACATCTGTGATAAACCAAGACTGGACCATGAAAATAACTCTAATGACGGCGCATACCCATCCCACGAAACGGTTCATTAAAAAGGGGAATTAAGTGCAGTCAGGGGGGAATTAATTTAATGAAGGGTTGATTTTAATCAATTATTAAAAATGGGTGAATTTTTATTAGGTGATAAACCTTAGCAAGAAAACGGCGGTTCCTTATTATAAATTTATTTACCAATTATTACGTTAAAACGGTGCAGTTATTCGATTCCCGGACTTCGATTCCCGACTGGGTCTCTAAATGCAATTCATTAATTACAATTTAAGGTGATGTGGAGCGCTTTTTTGCCAGCGCGTGCTCAAGTGACGGCTGGTTTATTTTAATTAAAAAGTATGTGTGTTTAGCGCGAATGCGCGTGGAAACTGTGGGTGAATTAAAGGGTTCATTTTAACAATTAATTTGTGATTAAGGGGGAAATGAAAATAAATAAAGCACATAAAATAAATACCTGGAAGGGGTGTGTATGTAATGCAGAAATGCGCACGGAAGAGTCCACCAAAAGAAGGGAATCTAGTAAAGGAAAAGTAAAGATCACTGATGAAACAACAATGTCAACACCTTAGCAGATGTGTTAATTTGGTTTGTTTTCTTTTTTGTGGGTTTTTTATTTTTATTTTTATTTTTATTTTTATTTTTTATTTTTTTTTAAATTTTTTATTGTGGTAAGTTGGGATTATTTAGGGTTGAATAAATGGAAAATGAGCAAGGGAGGTGAGGGGAATTTTTTAGAATTTTGTAGAATTTTTTTAAAAGATTTTTTTACTATTTTTAAATGAATTTCTACATGTATTGGCAATTTGGGGGTGAAATGAGGAAATATTTAATTTTCAGAAATTTTAGGATAGGCAATTGCTAGCAGAAAAATTCCCAAAAATTGACAAAAGGCAAAAGGAATTTTTTTAAAAAAATTTGAAATTTTTTTAATGGAAAAATTAATGTAGTGATTAATTAAGTCACCTAAAGCACATTAATCAAATAAGTCAGTTAAGCATAAGTCAATTAAGTCTGGTTAGTGGGGTAAGTCATGTTAGTCTACCTAAGTCAAGTCAGGTTAGTCTAGGTTGCTTAGGTTAGTCAACTAGGCTAGGTTAGCTAACTAAGTTAGGTTAGTCAACTAAGGTAAGTTAACTAGGTTGGGGTTAGTCAACTAAATTAGGTTAGGTTAGTTAGGTTAAAACTAAGGTTAGTGTTCTTAGGTAGGTTAGTTAGGTTAAAACTAACTCAGGTTAGGGTACTAACCAGAATAGGGTTAGTTGAGGCAGTTAAGGGTAGTGGTGGTGGTGGGGAGAGGAGGTGGTGGTGGTGGCAGATGCGGCGGCGGCGGCGACTCCTGGCGGCAGCGTGGCGATGTCCGATGGCGGCAGCGGCTACGAGGAGGAGGGGAAAAGAAAGGAAGGAGGAGGAGGAGGAGGGAGGGGGGAGGGCGAAGATGGCGAAGGCTGCGGGGGGCCGAGGGGAGGGAGCAGCGAAGTCGGGGGGGGAAGAACACGCCGCCGGGGGGGCAGAAGGGCGGGAGGGGAAGGAGGGAGGTGGAGACGGGCTGGGGGGAGGCGAAGAGGAGGAAGGTGGGGGGGAACGAGGAAGGAGGGGAGGCGAAGAGGAGGGGGGGAAGGAAGAAGGAGAGGGAGAAGAAGGGCTGCGGGGGAGGAGGAGAGGGAGAAGGAGGGGGCAAAAATGGCGAAGAGGAGGAGGGGAGAAGGAGAGGGCAGGGCACGCAGGAGGAGAGAGAGAAAGAAAGGGAGAGAGAAAGAGAGAGAGAAAGATGGTTGGGGGGAAGGGGTGGGCAGTTGGGGGGAAGGGGTGGGGGGCCCATGGGGGGGGCCATGGGGGGGGCCATGGGGTGGGCAGGTGGGGGGAAGGGGTAGGGGGCAAGGGCGCGTACCCCCGTCCCGGGCACGTGCGCGGGGCGGGGTAAAAAAAATTTACCGTGACGGGATTGAAATGACGCGGGGAAGACGGTACGGGTTACGCGGACATGACCGGGGCGCGTGGAGACTCGTAAAATCAAAAACGGGCGCGTTCACGCGCAAAATGGGCGCGAGAAAAAACGTAAAAAAAAAGAAAAATTAATAACTCCCAAGCCGGACGTCAAAACGAAATAGCGTAAAAACAAAAAGTGGGCAGGACGACAGAGGGAAAACAAGAAAAATATATGAAGGAGGTTCCGGGAGGGGTAAAGGCGGTCACGTGCAAAAAACACAAAAAACGAACCAAAAATCCGAATTAAAAATTAATATCAAAAGATCCGTGCATCGGAATGAGGTGCAAAAAAAAGAAAAACCATGCAGAAAGATGTGCCCGACAATTCTATCACATCAAAACATAATTCCGACTGAGATAAGATGCGTTCACATGGGAAAAACCCAAAAAACAAACCCGAAAATGAAATCGGAAATTAATATCGGACGAACCGTTCACCGGAAAGACATGCAGTAAGAAGGAAAAATGTCCGCAGGAAGGGGTGGCACAGGGTTATCATGTTAAACCGCAAATCCGGTGGAAGTAGGAGGGGTTCGCATGTGAAAAATACCAAAAATACTCCCGTAAACACATGTAAAAATGAATAATAAAAAATCCAGAAGTCGAAAGAGGGTGGAGGAAAAAGGAAAAAGGTAGGGGAAGGCACAGGGGACACGGCTGTCAAACCAAATTGGAATTCCGATGCAAACAGGGCAGGTTCACATGGAAAAATGTCAAAAATACACACGAAAAAGTCGTGAAAACCCGGAAAATTAATAACGGACAAACCGTGTATCGGAATGATACGGCGTAAAAAGGAAAAATGTCAGGGGAAAAGTGGTTGGCCGTTCTATGACATCAGATCATGGTTTCGAAGCAAGAAAAGCGCATTCACATGGAAAACCGACTAAATTACGCAAAATGCTTCAAAAATTAATAACTCAAAAACCGTGCACCAGAACAGGGGTAGGTAAAAAGGAAAAATGATCAGTTCAATGGGAGAAACAGGGCTATGAGGTTGGATTTGGACTTCAGTGAACGTAGGGTACATTCACATGAAAAAACCTCAAAATCAGGGAATGAAGGAAAACTGCAAGGGAACAGCCCCAAGGGTGGGTGGAAAATGAATGGGTGGTTGGGAAGGGACCCCATCAAGGTAAAAGTAAGGCATGGCAAACATGCATGAGCAGGGTAAGGCATATGCAGAGGATATGCAATATAGACGCGCAGGGACGCGTCCCCACACTTAAGACCTTAACGGATAGGGTTAACCGAACAACAGGGACCTAAGACCACGCCACAGACCATCCACTAACTTCCCCACACTTAAAACATGACCAGCACTAAGAAACCAAAGTGTAGGGTTAGAAAAACTTGGCCCGTTTCGTCAAGAATCAAGGTTGAGTATCAATGGCACGTCCAGTGTGGTTGTCGGCGCTGGAGGGACCAAGGCCTCTTCTCGGCACACGTTCGTCATGGCAGGGACCACGCCACAGCACCCAGGGAGGTAGCTGATGGAAGGAATCACAAGAAATTCGTCGATGATGAGGGATACTACACTCAACTCACAGTCACTCAAATGAAATGAAAGAACAGTCACTCGCCCCATGACTAATATCACTCGCGGAAGAATGATTAAAACCCATATCTCATACCCGGTTGAGGAATCAACAAGGGGGAAATGGTGCAAAAGGAGTATGCCAGGGTGCACAGTTGATGGTGCATTAGTGCGTCCAACCCGTCTGGCATAAGTGCAAGGAGGAAGGCAAGGGAGCCTTACAGTGCAGTGTACAGAACATGGTGATGTGTCTTGTGATGATGATAAAGACCCATCCCGTGGGTGCACAGGGAAACGGGAACATACCTGACTCCAAGTGTCGTAACGTCCCTCAATCGCACCTCTCGGTAATTGATTGAAGAAACTCCAGTCACACTCATCCCACCCTCTGTCTCACACTCTGTGGATAGATACAGGAGGGCAGCCTTTTCCTAAAACCCA
Source organism: Lygodium microphyllum (assembly GCF_053477565.2). Taxonomy (NCBI): domain Eukaryota; kingdom Viridiplantae; phylum Streptophyta; class Polypodiopsida; order Schizaeales; family Lygodiaceae; genus Lygodium; species Lygodium microphyllum. The sequence goes on along the minus strand of NC_141154.1, from coordinate 82,708,203 downwards.
TTGATGTAATCCTCACAGGCACTTGTGCAAAGATTGTATGCCCTGTGCACATTTGATGGTGCAACTGTGCATCCCGCCCTGTGCCGGCATACGGTGCAAGAAGGAAGGCCAGGGAGCCTTATGGTGCAGTGCACAGAAACAAATTGTGCTTTGGGCATTGAGAGGCCCATCCCGTGCGTGCAACACTTCATTCACACTTCTCACCTCTCATTTGATTTGAAGGGAAAAGACTGGTCTCTCGCCCCACCCTCTGTCTCACTCGTTGTTGATAGATACAGAGGGCAACCATACTCACTTCCCCATCCGGTGAGGATGAAAGCTCACATCACTCGATCGTTTGTCGATGAAGATCGCGTCATCAGTTGTTAAAGAGGTGTACCTAGGGAGGTAGCCATCAAATCGATTATTGTATTGGATAGGAACATGTTGTCTGCTAGAGGACAGTTAGACGCTTTGCAGAGAGACCCATGACACAGCGTACCAAGGGAGGTAGCCTCGGAATTGAATCCTAGGAATATCAATTAATGAATCCACTTTCTGGACTGCTGGGTGTTACCACCTTTTCCACAGCCAGCTTCCCGCCCAAGGGTGTTTACCACCTTTTCTTGGAACGAGGCCTGCTATGACAGGGAATTGCTTCCTTTTCTCTCATAACAGATTTGTTTGTTTGTTATTGTTTTTTTTTTCTCTCTCTTTTCTTTTTTCCCTATTCCCGAGGGTGTTTCCACCTTTTCTCGAAGAATAGGTCGGCATGACAGGGACCTTAGTCCTTTTCTCCCATGACCGATATGTTTTGTTTTTTTTTTTCTTTTTTTTTTCTCTGCAAATTGAGCAAGGGAATGGTAGAAAGACCATGTGTCAGAACCCACCTCGCCACTGTCGCTGGTGGAAAATAGAGGATAAGAGATCAAGGCTAGAAGGGGGGTTTGAGGAGATAGAGGGTTGCGTCCACTTCATCAGGAGTGATTGAAGAACGGCTATTAGAAGTAGCATCATAAGAAGTACAATGCGGTGCCAACGAGGGAACGGATCAAGTGTCCGTAATTGTCAAGATCCCCAAGGAGGGAAGTACTCCTTCAGGTGATATCCATTGATCAGAAAGGGATCATCAGAGGCATCAACGATCTGCACTTGGACAGAGCCATTAGGGTTGACGGCAAGTACCTTATAGGGGCCCATCCACCGCTGTTGAAGCTTGCCAGGAAACTTGCCAAAGCGTGAATCATAGGCTAGGACCAAATCACCTTCTTTGAACTCCTTGTGCTTGATGAAGCTGTCATGGTAAGCCTTACGTCGAGCTTGCGTGGCTTCCATGCACTGTAGAGCCATCCGACGAATTTCGTCCAAACATTCCAAGTGCAGGAGACGGCGTTGCAGTGAATCATCATCCCCCAAACGCTCTTTGATAGCCACTCTCAAAGAGGGAAATTCCAGTTCAACAGGAAAAACAGCTTCTGTACCATACACCAGCTGGAAGGGTGTTTGTCCTGTTGCTGCTTTATGGGAGGTTCTATATGCCCAGAGGGCCTCTGTAAGTCGATCATCCCAATCACGACGATGTGCGGCGATTGTTCTTGTTAGGATCGAGCAGAGGATGCGATTGGTGACTTCGACTTGGCCGTTGGCTCTGGGGTAATAGGGAGTGGACTTGCGATGGCGGATCTTATACAACTCTGTCAACTCTTCCATGACTTTGTTGAGAAAATGAGTGCCTCTGTCACTTACCAGCTCTAAGGGACTGCCAAAACGGGTGATGATATTCTCGTACATGAACAGGGTCACGCTGTTACCATCGTCCCGCTTTAGGGCTTTAGCTTCACACCACTTTGTGACATAATCCGTACATACGAGGATGTATCTGTTATGTTTCCTTCTGGTGGGAGGGTCGATCGGACCTACGAAGTCAATGCCCCACTTCTCAAACGGCTTCAACGGAAGGATAGGTTGCAATGGCATGGCACTTGTCTTGGTGGGTTTCCCCATTCTTTGACAAGCATCACATCTTTTACAGTAATCATAGGAATCTTTGTGGATGGTAGGCCACCAATAACCTGCTAGCAGAGCCTTCCTGGCTGTAGCTTCTCCTGCAAAGTGACCTCCACATGGCTCGTCATGGCAAGCCTTCAGAACAATTCCAATCTCATCTCCTGCAACACATCTTCTGAGCACTTCATCTTTGCCTTTCCTGTACAGTGCACCGCCGAGCAGGGTGTAGGGGGCTGATTCTAGCATGAGCTTCTTCCTGTCCTGACTAGAAATACCAGGAGGGTACTGTTGGGTTGCCAGCAGATTGGCAATGTCTGCATACCAGGGAGTTACAGTCTCTACCAAGAATAGGGAAGCATCAGGGAGGTCTGGATCATCCTGCTCCTCGTCTGCAGTTTGTGGGATACGCGACAGATGATCAGACAGAACATGGGAATGACCGGGCTTAGTAATCACCTCAAAGTCGAACTCCTGGAATAGAAGGAGCCATCTCATCATTCGTCCTTTCACATCTGCTTGTTCATCAAGAAGGACAGGGCCTCATGATCCACATAAAATTTAAAGTGGGTGGATAGGAGGTAATGGCGAAACTTTTCCAAGGCAAACACCATTGCCAAGCACTCCAGCTCTGTCACTGTATAGTTCCGTTCCCTATCAGTGACTTTCCGGCTTGCGTAATAGATCGGTTGATCCAGCTTCGAGGAGCCCTTTTGGCAGAGGACTACGCCTAAGCCTTCAATTGATGCATCAGTGTGTACGTGGAACTCTTTCGTCCAATCAGGAGGTTGCAGAATGGGTGCCTCTATCAGACACTGCTTCAGAGTGTGGAAGGCTTTGTCACATTCTTCTGTCCAAGTAAACTCTGCATCTTTCCTCAGAAGCTTGTGCAACGAAGTTGCCTTTGTCGCAAAATGGGCTATGAACCTTCTGTAGTAACCCACATGGCCTAGGAATCCCCTCAACTGTTTGAGGTTGGTGGGTGCTGTCAGAGCTGCGAACTTTTCAATCTTTGCAGGGTCTGTTGATATCCCTTGTGCAGAGACAATGTGGCCCAACAGAACTCCAGAAGAGACCCCAAAGATGCACTTGTCAGGGTTGAGGGAAATCCCATACTCCCGGCATCGGTCAAAGCATTGCTCCAAATGTCCCCAGTGTTCACTGATCAAACTATAGACACAAAAGTCATCCAAATATACCTCGATAAAGTCATGCAGATGATTCTGAAATGCGGCCATCATGACTCGTTGGAAAGTAGCAGGGGCATTGCAGAGCCCAAATGGCATCACTCGGTAAGCGTAGGTCCCCCATTCTGTGGTGAAGGTTGTTTTGGACTGGCCTTCTTCTGTGGTCTGCACTTGGTTGTATCCGCTGAATCCATCCAGAAGAGAATAAAGCTCATGTCCTGCCACTGTGTCCAACAGTTGGTCTGTGAAAGGGATTGGAAAGTGATCCTTCTTTGTCTTGGAATTAAGCTTTCGAAAATCCACACATATGCGCAATTTGCCATTCTTCTTGGGTACAACCACGATGGGTGAAACCCATTCACTATTTGCCACTGGATAGATGAACTCGGCTTCTAGAAGCTTGAGCAGCTCCGCTTTCACCAATGTGGAATAATTCGGGTTCATTCGCCTCTGTCGTTGCCGTACTGGCTTGGCATCAGGCTCCAAGTCAATATGATGTTGACATATTGTGGGATCAATCCCCTTTAGGTCTTTGTAGGACCACGCAAACACGTCCAAATTTTCTTTCAACAAGTTGTACAAGGTTGACAACTCCTCTTCTGGGAGACTGCTACCCACCTTCAAGTGGCGTTCAGTGCCTTCTGAATCCACAAAGGTTAACTGCCTTTCAACTTCTACTTCATGAATGAAGGTCCCACGGACTGCTTCTGGGTACAGATCCGACTCCTTCAAGGGAGTGGTGTCCTCTTCTGATATCCCACTAGAACCAACTTCTTCTTTTGGTGGAGACTTAGGTTGCTCATTAAGATGTTGGAATGGGATTAAAGCCGTTCCGGGTTTGGTTTCAAAAGTAATTACCTCTTGGCTTGAGGACTCATCTTCTGAAGACACATCCAGGAACGTCACATAATAGGGACCCTCTGATGCCTGTTGGGTTTGTGGGACTGGTGCTGGTTGGCACGGTGCATCATCATCATCTTTCTTTGGCAAGGATGGGTTAGGACGGCAGGAGCCACACTTAAAAGACGACTTGCTCTTCTTAATCCATTTCTTATAAAGGTTTTGCATATGAGAAGATCCATTTACCAAACCAAATGGTATCATCACCATTCTGTCCCATAGCATGAGCTCATCGGTTTCTGATGCTTCTGGAACTTCTTCTTCAAATGTATCCTCTTCTTCTGGTGGGATAGATTCTTCTGGCTCACTTGCATCACCTTCTTTGTCCATATCATATCCATCCTCTTCTGTCTCTGTTTCTGTTTCTGCTTCTGTTTCTGTCTCTGTTTCTGCTTCTGTTTCTGTAGGAGCTCTGTAACAAAAGAATAGATTCTCTGGTTCCTCTCCTGTCTCTGTCTCTGTTTCCGCTATGGCCATGTAACAGGGAGAGCAGTACATCCATGCTTCTATCTCACTGTTAGAAGTGATTTCAGAAGTCATGCCTGATTCAGGCAGGAAGTATTCACCCATTGATAATGGCTTTGCATCTTTTGGAAGTCGGCTTACAGTTTCCACTGTTAAGGAATGTGCCACTGTTTTCTTAGGAAGGATCTGTTTGACAGCATCTTCGTCTGCTGATGTTCCATCTGTAGCCTCATTAGGGGAGTCAGAAGATAATTCCAAGGAAGTGGATCCATGTCCTTTTTGAGAACCATACAGTTTCAGCACCACTTTGTTGGGTCCTCTACCCAAGGTCAAGGTTCCTTTGAACCAATCCGTCCTTGCTCGGGCTTCAAAAAGCCATGGTTTGCCCAGTAACAGGGGATAGGATGTAACATAAGAGTTTGGCTTCACCACCAGATAGGTTAGCCAATAATCTTTTCCAGCCACTGTAGTCTTCACATATGGGAGAATGCCCAAAGGCTTGATTCTACTCTGATCCGCCAGTCTGATGAGCCATTGGGTGGGTTGCACACCTTGTAGGCCTAGATCCTTCATTGTCACATCCGTCATAATGTTCACTGATGAGCCTCCATCAATCAGTGCATTTGCAATGAAGCAGCCTTCTATCCACACACCAGTCTCTGGAGTACCCGGATCTAGAAAAGCATTAGCCACATCCACTTCTTTTACAGGCTCTGGAGCCTTGTTGGACTTTGTTGCTATTGAGGGAGCAATCCTTAAACCACGTCTTTTTGTCAGTATACTTTTGAATCTTTTCCGGCAACTGGGAGACAACATCAATAATTGTCGGAATGTGAGGTTTGGTCTAAAGGTATCGAGATCTCTAACCAGATCGTATTCCTTAATAGGATCCACTGGCTTCTCTAACCGATTAGGGAATGGGGCAACACCCATTTTCATTTTCCCTCTTTCTTCCATCAGAGGAATTATAGGAGCTTCTTCTGCCAATTGTGGCACTTCCTCCTCTTCTGTCTCCTGGACCTCTGGTCCTGCCTCTGTAACTGTCTCTGTAACTCTCTGTGGCACTGTAGGGATCTGTACGGCACTGTTAGGCTCTGTTCTATTCTGTTCTTCTGGTGGAAGATTGAACTTCACTGTTCTGGCAGGAGGGTTATTTTCTTTCTAGATAGGTGGTTCCTTCTGCTTTGCACGCGTGATGGCAGCAACTTCCAATTCCACCAAATTGGAGGTAGGCTCTTGGGCCTTGGCTGGACTATCAGTAGCACTGTTTTTCACTGGGGCTGGGCTTGGATAGTCTTTTGCAGTGTGGCCTTCTCCTTTGCATCGACTGCATAAGGGCTTGTAATCCACTGACCTTCGAGGATTTGGACAATTTGGTGAAATGTGTCCCTTTTCTCCGCATCTGTAACACTCCACTTCTGATCTCTGACCACCGCCAGAATGTCTTCCTCTGTAACTTTGAGAGGGAAATCTTCTGGGTCCGAAATTAGGACCAAACTCTCTAGGCTTGGGTCCAATATCTTGTGTTGTCATTTTGGATTCCAGCAAGTTGAATCTTGCGTCTTCTTCCTTCCTTCTCCTATCATGCATCTCCTTCAGAGAGCAAATGTCCTCTATATGATTCTTCCGCAAACAGTAGGAACAGAAGGCTCCAGGGATGGTTGGTTTCCGTGTACATTCAGTGGCTAAATGGCCTGCTTGATGACACTTACCACACCAAGTATTTGACCGCATCACATCTCTTCCCGCTCCCGCAACATTGGATATGCTCGTTGTGTTCACTTTCAGCGTCTGTAGTTGTTCTGTAATCACATCCATCAACTCCTTTTTGATATTTGCAACTGAGTTAGATAAATAGTCCTTCAAGCTTTCACCTCCTGAGACACTGGCAGGAGGGTTTTGAGGAGTTTCTGTAATCACTGCATAAACGGGTTGGGCTGGTACAGAGGGGTCTCTGTTCTGGTTCTGATTCAGAGCTCCTGTTTGAACTGTTGGCTGTTGGCTCCAGTTGGTAGGATTCCACTGTTGCTGCTGATTTGGCATTGAGGAAATTGGTTGGGACCATTGTTGTTGTGGTTGAACCATCATTTGAGGCAGGGATTGTGGCCACTGTGGATTTGGTGCACTGTACTGTGATACTGGGGGCATCTGTTGGTAAGGGTAGGGAACAGTCCCTGGAACTGCATTTGGTGGGTACATCATTCTTGGCATCAGAGGAGGTAGGACTCCTCTTCCTGTATTCATCGCTAATCGAGCTTCCACTTCATCATACAGTCTTGCACCTTCTGTTGCAGCTTGTAGTGTGGCTGGTCTTTGCAGCTCCACAAACTTACGGACTTCTGGTTGTAATCCTCTGAGAAACACTCCCTTCTGAATGCCATCATCTAGATTATGGTTAGTCCATCTCTTCAGGATGGATTCCATTCGTGAGACATAGGCTTCCACTCTTTCTCCAGAGGACTGACTTAGGTTCATAAATTCCTCTCTCATCCGCTCTTCAAAACCTTCACGCCTGAATTTAGTGAGGAAGGCCAACTTCAGGTCGTCCCATGTGCCAAAAGTTCCTGCTGCTTGTCTCTCATACCACTGAAACGCCGCGCCCTTGAAAGTGGCGGGGAATATTGCTAACCAATGCTCAGGGGTTCTGGCATTGTTAGCCACACACGCTACCATAAACTCTGCTACATGAAGATTGGGGTCTTCATTGTACTCTCCCTTAAAAACTGGCAATGGGACTACATTCGCTGGTCTGTCATCAATATTTCCAGGACGGATCTGGCTTGGAAGTGGACCTCCAGCAGGAGGAGGAAGGGCTTGATGTGCCATTGGGACTTCTATAAAGAGTTCCGCAAGGGCGTCAAAGGCGGCTTCTGCTGCTAGCTCGTTCTCAGCCTTGATTTTTGCTTTCTCTCTTCTCGCGTACCTCTGGACTCGTTCTAACGCTTGCCTCTTTATTGCGTCATTCATCAGGGGGTTGGCTCCACTTATGTTGTTAGTGCTCCACAGAGGGTTAACAGAAGGCTTCAGTCTCTGGAGGACTCTTGCGCCAACATTTCTTCTACTTCTTTCTTTTCAACGTCCATGACTTCTGCTTTCATGCCACTGCACAGAGAAAGGTATTCGGTTCTGAAGGTGTCAAAATGCATACGTCTGAGCATTGTGGTGGTGCCATCATCATAGTAATGCCAACTTCTGATGGTTTCAACAATGTATGTTGTGAAAAACACTCTGTCTACCAACTTCCAGTGGGTTGCTAATTGAACAAACAAAAGATTATCAGTACACCAAGCATCCCATGTATCTTGCTATTGAGCGTCCACGAACAAATTCCAACTCTTTTCCTTCTTGTCTTTGTGAACCTCTACAGACCAAGACTCCTGAAGCTTCTTCACAATCTCCCACTTGATGTTGTCTGGAAACTTCTCAATGAATACCAAATCTTCCATGGATGGTCATTCTCCCTGTTTCTGCTCTTCAGTTTGTTCCCAAACAGTTTGCCACCAAGATGCAAGTTTCTGCTACTTCAATAGGAAGAGGAAACTGTCCACCACATAGAGCATGCATCATGATGGTGATGTGTTTCCGCCATTGTGGGATGAACTTCTTGTGGAAAGTGGCTTTGATTATGAGAAATTCCAACTCTTCAGTGGAAGAAGGAAATTTACAAACATCCATTGAATTCTTCTCTTCTTGGCAATGCCATTTCCTTCATTTTCAGCCTCTTCTGGTGCTTGTTGATGGCAAGTTTCCCCGGCTGCGCACCAAAAACATGGAGCCCCGAGAGGAACACCAAGGAAAAGGGAATTCTCTTGCAAGAAAATCTATCTTGTAACATCAATAAGCTCGTTTATCATATTTCATATGATCACAATGAAGAAAAGAACACCATGCACAACAAATCTTCATGCAGCATCATGTAGATCTCCCACGGATTTTAATAGAATCAACCATATTCTTCAATATCTTCACAAAATCCATCAATAGAACAAAGAAAGCAAAGAAGTACACCATCTTTGAATGGAAATACATCACATAGTATTCATCTTCAATATCTTCATAGTCTTCTCTCTCAATCTCTCATATACAATCACTCTGTTTGAGTAGAATTGGCTATCTCTAACTCTCTCTCTCTCTCTATCAATAATACATCATATCCTCACTACAATCTCTCAAAATCACACTCAATAATCACTCTTAGGTCGTGGATACCCCTCCCAAGAGGTGTATCTGATATGAAAAGTCACCAGAGCCACTACAGTGTCTCTTCACAGCTCACTACTGTCACTTCACTCTAGTCTTCTCTTGAGTCTTCAGCAGCTACTTCTTCCACTTCCTCCAGATCTTTTGCACTTGTATTCACCTCTTTTCAAGGCTAGAAAACTTTCCCCAAAGTCACACATACATTCCACAGAACACTTACAGAAGCATACAGAACAGTCTACAGAACAGTACCAGAACAGCTACAGTACAGAACAGAACAGAGACAGAACAGAAGCAGAAGCTCTACAGAAGACCTACAGAAGGTTACGGAAGGTTATCAAAACCTCATAACTCACTCTCAAATCATTCCAAACTCTCACAAAACATTCAATAAGCTTTCACAATATCTCATTCTTCATCAATCAATACTCCTTCCCTCCTTACAGAAGACAATCAGAACAAAACAGACCAAAACAGAACAAAACAGAAGGTATACAGAACCATTCAGAACCTATCAGAACATCACAGAACCATCAACAAACATCATGAACTTCCAAAACACAATCAATATCATCTAAAACACTCTCAAACCACTTCCAAATCAACCAATCATCCCATAAAATCAACCATTCAGCTCTCAAAAACAACAAAAATCATCCAAAAAACAAGTCATTTCAACACTCAACATTTATGATATGCATCAGCCTACAGATGGGTCAGTTGTCATTTATTGTGGCAACATGAGTAGTATACACTTGGAAAATAACCCAGTCTATCATGCTAGAACAAAGCACATTGAGGTGCATTATCACTATGTGCGGGAGAGGGTTTTACTAGGTCTTATTAATCTAGTTTATGTCAGCACAGAGGATCAGGTAGCTGACATATTCACGAAGGCATTGGGCACAGAGAAGTTGCGCAAGTTCAGAGACCTGCTTGGTGTGCAGGAATTGGGATTGAGCTCGAGGGGGAGTGTTGAGATATCGAGCTCCACTCGTGATATGCCAGGGTGACCGTTGTGTATTTATGTCACCGACTTGTCAGTTGTTGCAGATGCGGTTGGTTTGAGACCCATATATAGGGTTCTTCTATTTCTATGTACTAGAGTTCTTTTGGCTTACACAACTAAGAAGAGGAAAAACTGTTAGTATGCCACCTTAGTTAGTTGAGTTTGGTTTGAGACCCATATATAGGGTTCTTCTATTTCTATGTACTAGAGTTCTTTTGGCTTACACAACTAAGAAGAGGAAAAACTGTTTTCAGCCTCCACCCTTGTGTGTATTCCCCCATTGTGCAAGCAAGAAAGCTACAAGTGAGACTCCTTCCTTCTCTCCCACAATCTTGACACTTCTAGGTGACTCATATCTAGCTGCTAGTGGGCCAATTACATCATCAAACATCTTCTCTTTGCCTTTATCTAATCTCCCCCTCATTGACATATTTGTGTCAGCAGATGCAAAAACATGACTGCATAGTTGTCCTATCCAAGGACTAACATTAGAAGAACCATTACCTGTAGGTCTACTCATTGTAGTACTAGCTAAAGGATAATTTTTAGCATGAGTAGGGCTAGTTGGCCCATAAAAAACCAACGCATTCAAACACCGTACCATGATGTTAGCTCATCAAACACTACATCCCTAGTGATCAAGGTCTCCCAAGTGGACGGATTATAACACTTGTAGGCCTTTCTATCTCGTGAATAGCCAAGAGAGACACTCTTTATAGCTTTCAAATCTAACTTCTTTCTCTTTTCACTAAGTATATGTATGTAAGTAATGCAACCAAACACTTTAAGGTGACTGATATCCGGCTTGTGCACATACAATTTCTCATATGGAGTCAAGTCATTAATTCCAACTATAGGTGTTATGTTCAGTACATAAACAACAATGACAACTATTGGCAAGTTCGTTTCATTTAGCATTGCCCTAGTAGATTCCATAAGTACACGATTCTTTCTCTCTATTGCCACACCATTTTGCTACTGTGTACAAGTGCATGTGAGTTACCTTTTTATGCCACATTTTTCCAAGTACCTAACAAACTCTCTAGAGACATATTCTCCACCTCCATCAGATCTCAATCATGAGATATAACATCCAAACTCATTTTTAGCATGTGTCTTAAAATCCTTGAATATGTCAAGGACCTCATCCTTGTGCTTTAGGATATCCAGTCAAGTATATCTGTTGAAATCATTAATAAATGACACATAATACCTAGCACCACCAAAAGATGCAGTATGGGTAGGACCCCATACATCTGAATGTATCAAATACAAAGGTCGAGCACTGTTTCTAACATGCTGCATAAACAGAAACCTTGTTTTCCAAATTAGGCAGAATAGATATTTCCTAGATCACTATACTTAAACTTTAACAAACCAAGTACAACCTGCTTTTGCTACATATTTTTCAGCCTTTGAACATTCACATGACCAATGCGTTTGTGCCAAATTTCTACATCCCAAATTGCTCAATTATCATGGGCAAACATGGTTACTTTCAATTCAAGGATACATGCATCCAAAGTGAACATTCTGCCATCTCTCTTGCCTTTAGCAATCAATTTGCAACCATTTCCATATTCCTTAGTAAAGCAACCATCTCTTTGAATCTAATTTGCAGATTCTATTCTACCATCTATCCCCTCGACAATAAATTTTTAGTAATAGAAGACACATGTAGTACATCATATAGATCTTCTTTCTACCATAAGTCATGATTAGTAGAACCACACCTGTATGCTTAATATCATGTTTTGTGTCATCACCAATGCATACATGTCCATGAGAACCTACTGTGAACTCATCAAACCACTTGTCATGCCTGCCTTGCTTAGATGTATTCTTAGAAACATGCTGCATAGCAAACAGCTTATCTCCATGATCATCATGTGTACCACTGGACGTTGCATAATTTCCATGTTGTTTGCCTTTTGCCTTCATATCTGCTTCCTTTTTATGAAATTCCTTTGCTATGTGTCCATATCTTTTACAATAATGATAGTCTTTATCCTTGTTAGATTGCTCATGTGACTGTCAAGAGCCACCTCTACATCTAGGTGATCTCCCCTTACCTCTAAAGGCTCTGGATCCTCACTGTCCTTGTGCATTCGAGCTTTGCCATGCATTCTGTTGCTGCTATCCATATGTATTCCGAGTGTCCCCACAACCTCAAAAAGATCCACGAGCTCTACCATCTCTAGCTTGCTGACTAGAGTAAAAGACTATACTCGAACCTGTATTCAAGCCAAGCTTGACTTCCTCATGTAGTAGCAATGTAAGTAACTCATCCCAATCAAGGGGATCTGCTCTCACAGAAATCAAAGTATCAAATGATTTGTACTCCTTGCCTAGTCTATTCAATGTAACTGCAATCATGTCATCCTCTAAGACTTTGGAACCAATAGTAGCAAGCTAATCTACTATGGTTTTTATATTTGCCGTATAAGCTTGAATGCTCCTACCATCTCTAGACATATTATTAAACTGTTGCTTCAACTGTATCTTCCTTGCATGAGTAACATTGCCATAATTCTTCATGAGAATATCCCAAGCATCTTTTGGGGGACTAATAGCTTGTAATTTGCATAGCCATCACATTAGAAATGCATAAAGAGAACCAGTGTAACACTTTGCTTTCTCTTTCCAACCACTGCAAATGAGCTCTCCCTTGATCATGATTCGGATTCCATTCAAGCATTTCAGGTTCTACTTCAGCCCCCGTACACAAATCCCAATAACCTCTACCAATCAAGAAATTTTGCATTTTGAACTTCCACAAAGTAAAGTTTTTATTGTCAAGCTTCTCTCCCACATTGAGTGATATTGACAGTGCCTTGAGCATTTGCCATATATGCAACTCTATGCATTCAATGTAGTCTAAGTTAGATGGTGTTTGACTTCCTGTAAACCAACTAAATCTTTCACTGACCAAGATAGTTGTATAGCATCCAATCAATACAAGTACATCAATTTGTACCCTTCAATTAGTTCAGCTTAGCTCAATTCACCTCATCTAAGAATATTGTAGTCATGAAGATTCCAACCCTTCCATTCTAGATGCACTGGAAGTTCACCATTAAGGTAGGACAATTTTAGTCCACCAACTTTATGACAATAAAATTTTGCAAAAGCTAGTAAATTTCAGCTTATAGACATGTCCAAAAACTCTCCAAGTATGTGGCAAAGTATCTAAACATGTTAGCCTATTCATGTGGACTGCAACTCTTGCATACCCTTTATGCAACCTAGTTGTCTACCAATGGACAAATAAGCATTCTATAGCCAGAAACCTGTGAATAACCAGCACCATATTCTCTACTAAGATATGAGAATGTCCTGCTCAAAATAGCCTCAAATCATAGTAGATATGTGACTTGACTTCTGAAACCAATACATAGTCATATTGGCATTAATGCTTGATTATACAGTTAGTAGTAGTGGCAAAGAGAAACCTTTCTCTTAGGTTATGGACAACCAATAAACTGTTTATCCAGTAATACATTAGTTTTGTATTGAGCATTCATGCTCATTGCATTTAAAAAAACATTCTCTAATCATGGAACAGTGCCCAAGCATCTACATATACCGAAATTCCTTCACAAAGCTCAAGAGATTCAATAATTGTCATTCATTCCATAACAGTTTTCAGCCTATGAATGCGCTTCCAGATATGAACTTTAACTCTGCCTAATCACGTCCAAATGCATGATACCGATACTATGTTCACTATCAAGCATTGTAAAACATATCATGAAGTTTGAGTGTACCCCATCAAGCACTCAATGACTGAAGTACATCTGACATTCCATCCAAATAGTAGGTGCAATTTCCACAGCTCACACTAATTCTTGCTATTATTCAAGAGCTCATTACTAAGCATTTATGAATGACATATAGGCTGAATAATAGGGTTCACATGATGCTCCATAATGCCAAGCATCATTCCAACTGCTATAGCCACACTTCAAGCTTCATCAGCATGAAAACACTTGTGTTGTCCACACAGTGAATCAACATGTGCGATTCTATAACAATCATGTTGAATGGATGCTAACCATGCTAGCCACTAAGACATGCTCCTAAGCTTCGGTAGATGTCACTGATCCTTTCTATCAAGCCTCAATAGGCTTAAGAAAATATGGGCTTTACAAAAGACTGATACATACCCTTTAAATATATATTATGACTGCCAATGTCTTCTTGCAAAGATTCACACTCCTAGTCCTACAATAATCTCAACTCACAGGCTCACTAGGTTTCATGCTTCATGGCTTTGATACCATGTCAAAGTTTTAGAGGGAGAGAGAAAGACACAGACATTGAGAGAAAACCACACATATAGATTAGAGTACTCTCATGTTCTTCACTTCATTATCTAGAACCCACTAGACTAAAGTCTAGTCACACATTACATGACAATCTAGGTCACTAATTGACTCCATCACTAAGTATGGTTGAGTCTTTGACTCATTTATTACAACACACATGGTAGATGATGACAACTAAGACTACAATTTTCAAGATAGAGTCGGTGACAATGATCATGAGCTTGAATCTCAATAGTAATAACATGTGTTGAGCCTTGTGCCACCCCAATTCTTCCCCCATTCACCCCCTTGCAAGCTAGGAAGAATTGCTAACTATAAGAAATTTTTATAATAAGGGAATTAGCACTTGATTTTTGACCAAGCGAAGGGTGTCGATGAGAAGGTTTTCTATAAGAGACATGGAGAAAGCCATATATCCCCTTTATAGATGTAGAGCAAGTGAAATACAACATGAATCTTGACATCCTAAGAAATGGATATTTGGAGGTGTAGATAGATATAGAACCTTAGACAAGTGGTAGACGTCAAACATAAAGCCAAAGAGCTAGCAGAACTATGTTCCTTGGATAAGTATGTGGAGAAATTTGGGAGCAAATTTAACCACCCAAAATACACTAAATCCTAAAAATTATGATGGAAGTAAAAGAACATGGGCCATCATGATGAAGATGCCTAAATGACTAAAAGGTAAAGATTCCACTTTCAGTGTAGGATTGGTGCATCGAACCCTACGTCTACCGCAACATCCCTATAAACCAAAGGCAAAGATAGATATTGTGGCCCAGTTTAATTTTGCAAAGTGACAAATGGGCAATAATGGCATCAAGTTTGAGGAAATCCCCAACCCTAATTTATAGCTATAGGCCAAGCTCATCCACACATTGTTCCCAAGGGCTTGCCACAATGCCATGACGAATATGATCCACCTTAACATGTTTGAAGTTTTGATTACAGGAGATTTTGAAAGATGTGGACCTGAACACACACACAAGGAGCACCACTCATGCAACAACCATGCTACTTAGTGAGCCCACAAGGTCTGAAGAGGTCATAGTGGGAAGTCGGAAGCTTGTCAAGGGAAAGCCACTGGGAGAGCAACCATGGTTGCATTGGAGGGGTAAAAATGGCCATCATTGAAGAAGCATTGAATGATCCCAACATGCTAAGAGAGGTGATAAGGTGCCCAAGAGGACATAGCCATGTCCTTGGCACAAGACATGATAAGCAAGACGGGATCCAATGATCAAGGATGGCGCAAGAAAATGCAAGAAGAAAATGGATCCTAAACCATACTCATAAAAAAGAAACAATGGATATAGACATGGAGGGAAATGAAGACTGAAGAAGAGAGTAGAAAAAGAGCAAAAGATGCACAACAAGTAGAGCTAGAAGCCCTTAAAAATTAGAAGGAAGAGAAGGCCAGGAACAAAGAAGAGCCACAAAAAATGACCAGGAGAAGAACAAGGAGAAAATATCTGCAAAAGGGGAAAGAAGAAGGCCACCACCAAGAAATAGGGTGAAGAAGAAAAGACTCCATCAGAGAAGGCCATGGAGGAGTCCAAAAAAGTTGATTTGAAAAGACAAGCCAAGGAAAAGAGAGCAGAGGAGGAATATCACCTAGCTATGTGAATCTTACTAGAGGAAATGTATAAAAGAGATGCATCAACACTCAAGTGGGGCAGGAAGCATAACTAGTGGAGAAGGGTGCAAGTTGATCGAGGGTAAGGGGAAAGAGCTACTCCATCCCTTATCACCACCATCACACTCTACCCAACCACTTGAAAGAACCACACTACCTATTGCCCCACTACTATTGCCACTGCTTCCTAGGTCAGAAGGAGGTAATCAAATCTCAACTGAAGGCCACCAATGGGTGGAAGCATTGTACTCATTTTCATCAGTATGTCCATCATTGGGATTTTCCCTTACATGGTCAAAGAGGCTTGCAGCATAAGAAGTTGAACCATAAAGGAGAATGGAGACGGTGCCACGGCTAGAGAATACCTCATCTCAAGCTCCTCATATCACTCAAGAACCTAGACAGGACTTTGATGACCTTGTCAAGTCCTTGGAAGAGCAAAGGGACCATAAGGAAGAAGATAGGAATCAAGGAGAGTTAGCCCTAGAAAGGGAAAAGGAAGATTATGTAATGCTCTAGTGTTTTTAGTACACTAGGGAGGCTTACACTCTCAGAATAGAGCTAGCCACCTTGGATAGAAAAACAATGGATAATGATAGGTATGAGAAGTTATTGGCAAAGTATATGTAGGAGAAAGAGAATAGGGAAAAGGTGAAAGCCCTCCATGAGGACACCTAAAAAATTATGGCAAAATTGGAAGAGAGGCTAAAGAAGCAAGACCAAAAAATTGTGAAATTATGGTTAGATGATGAAGAAGTGAAGCATATGAAGGAAAGAACCCTCAAATTGGTAGAGCAATGGGAGAAAGCCACCAAAGGACAGGAAGATCTTGAGAGGACTCCATCCAATGGGGCAAGGAAGAACACATCAGTATTTTAGAATCCCTAAAAAAGTGGCAAGAGTGAGGGTTGGCTCAAGCAAGGAGAAAGATTGACCAATGGGAGGAAGGAAGCTCAAGGCCTATATAGGACCTTGCTTGCAAACTTTCAAAGGCTAAGCATGACAAAGGTGTTGTAGAAGATAGAGCCTAGCTGGAAAATAAGATAATGAGAATCTAACATAAGAGTTTTGTAAAGACTCTCACAGAAGTCACCAACCCATAAGAAGAGGACACAATTGAACTTGAAGTGGCAAGGGAAGCCCTCCAGAACACCTCAGAACCAGTACCACAACTACCAAAGTACGAGCCCACTCAAGATGAAGTGGCCCAGCTTGAATAAGAAGGCCTTGCAAGGGAACAACTAGTAAGATTGGGATTTGTGATTCACGAGGAGCATGACCCTTCATTACCACCAATTGATTGGGACGTGGAAGATGCTCTTGAACTATCCCACATACAACAATACCCAATGCACTCACTAAAGATCCATTCTCTTCATGTGCAAATAGAGACCCAAAATAGCAAATGAAAAAATAGCTAGGTGAAGTGTAACTAAAGCTTAGGATGGATCCACAATAGGTTCCAGAGGTGTCCTTCTTGAGAGAACCATAAAAAGTTAGCATACACTAGGAAGAAGAGCTCTCATCCCTAGAAAGAATGGAGTCATGGGATGCATCGATGATCTTTGTTTTCAACAGAATGGAAAATCTCAAGAAAATACTACTAGTGAACATCATGAAGCAAGTGATTGATATTGGGGAAATGTTAGGCAAGAGATGGCTCGATCAAAAGTTGCAAGATCTTGACTCATGCCGAGGAGAAGAAGCAAGGTACTAGTAGCAGAATAAGGTGTTTAAAAAGCCTAGATTGGTGTTTGGCTTTGAATCATAACCAACGACTATCTTGGAGGAGAGCAATGAGGCATGGATGGCCTTCGGTGGAGCATTGCTTTAGGAAGGAGGAGATCTCATGCATTTGCCCACCTACAAAGGTATGGTGTTCACTACAACCTCAACACACATGAAAGGTACCATTTTCCCCTAATATTCAATGCGAAAGACAATCGACCTGAGGACTGCCTCATGTTTCAAGAGTGGACCTAGCACCTTCATTTAAGAATTTTATAGACACATTTCTGAATTGTCCAAATCCAACCTTTGTGGGACAACCTATAACTATCTGAAGCTCTTGATGATGTTGCTAAGTCAAAAGAAATCAACTAAGGAAGGGGGACTCCACCCCTTATTTTTTTCTATAAATGCAGGAATAGACAAGTATGCCATGGCTAGACTCGTAGACTGAGCTACCATGCTACCTGCCTTCTACCACTTGAACCTTTTGGAAGACATGAACAAAAGCCAGTTCACCAACTGTAATCATCCCTTCTTGCCCTCAACAATAGTAAATACCCACTTATCGATTAAGATATACATGATGAGCAAGGTATTCCTTAAGAAATCCATGAGGCCCCTACTTCCATTAGCCCAACATCAAAGGAGAGGTAGGGAATAGTTGCCAAAAAAAACACTCTTAGAGATTTTCACATGGAAAATGGCACATGGTAGTGATCAACTCACCTGTTTTCAACCTTCAAAACCCCTTTCCCTCTTATTTCAACCCCCACTTCCCTCACAATTGTTCAAGGTCCACAAGGGTAGGACATCCCAAGAAATTGGTAGACCTATCACCCTAAACAGCACCTCATTGCACCCAAACCTCTCACCGATTGGGTCCTCAAGTGTGGGACACACCTAGGGAATCTTGGTTCACCTAGTGTAGACCCATCTCCCAGTCACACATCCACCCACTTACACCTCTCTCATTGGACACAAATTTTCCCTATAGGTATTTTGAAGAGTGAGAGCAACCACCAACCACACCCCTACCTTCATCAATGTGTGACCTCTTACCTTCTCTATGACCATTCCATGCAAGTCCCAAAGCACCTTTACCAATGCCAATGGACTAGCACTTATCTAGGATGTTGAGATATCGAGCTCCACTCGTGATATGCCAGGGTGACCGTTGTGCATTTATGTCACCGACTTGTCAGTTGCAGATGCAGTTGGTACACCGCCCATGAATAATAGCTAGATGACAGCTATCCTTATCTACTCTAATTCATGGCTCAGTTAGTATGCCACCTTAGTTAGTTGAGTTTGGTTTGAGACCCATATATAGGGTTCTTCTATTTCTATGTACTAGAGTTCTTTTTGGCTTACACAACTAAGAAGAGGAAAACTGTTTTCAGTCTCCACCCTTGTGTGTATTCCCCCATTGTGCAAGCAAGAAAGCTACAAGTGAGACTCCTTCCTTCTCTCCCACAATCTTGACATGGTATTAGAGCCTTGTTCGTGGTAAGGAGCTCAAGAACGCAAGCCAAGATCGCGGTGTTCTAGTAAGAGGAGCAGTGTTGCTTTCATTTTCTGTTTTGGGAGCAGATCTCTGCAGGTAGCACAGCCGGAAATTACAAGAATGCATTGTCTCAGGTTGAGACGCCCTTCGCGGTGAAGCAAGATGGCAGTATATGCTGCGGGCAAGGGCTTTAGCCCTCGGCGACCCTGTTTTTTTTATTTGAGGCCATTCCGGGGCCTGTTTTGAAGGCGGAAGTTTTCTGCACGCACTCAAGAAAAGGCCCTATTTTATGCTGCGCGACCACTATTCTACAGGTTGGTGAAAAGTTACCACAACAATTGCATCGTATGCTTGTGTGCAAAGACATTGGGAGTTAAAAATCATCCTTGGTTCCTGTTTATGCAAAATCGTCACTAGGAAGTGACTGTGTGGTCAAATACCACTTTCGCCAGTTTTGCAGATTTGCCCTTGTGAGGGTGAAGCTGTGTTCTTTGCAGTGACAGAATTTTTTGCAGTGTTCTGTAATGGCGTCTAATTCTCTTTCACAGATTGTCACTGAAAAGCTTGACAAGAACAACTTCCAAGCATGGAAGTTTAGAATGACGAATTTCCTTATGGGAAAAGGATATTATTTGTTGCAGGAAATGAAGAAGAACCAGTTCTTCCTGATGTTCCCAATCAACAGCAAATGCAGGCATTTAAAGCATGGCATGAGAGAGCCAGGAAAGTTATGTATTGGCTGTCTATCAGCATTTCAGACTCTATGATTGTGCATATTCAGGATGCAAGTACGCCAAAGGAGACATGGGATACTTTGTCAAAAATGTATAGCACAAATACGCAAGCCAGGAAAATGCAGCTCAAGCAAGAGTTGCATAATGTGCAAAGAGAAAGTATGAGCATCAATGACTACCACATGAAGGTGAAGAAGATTGCAGATGCACTTGCTTCCATTGGGTCGCCAGTGGAAGATGATGATTTAGTTTCTGTGACCTTGAATGGTCTAGGAAAGGATTATGCACAATTTCGGACATCCATTTCAATTCGTGAAAGATTTCCTGATTTTGAGGAGTTGATTGCTCTTCTAATTTCTGAGGAGCAAAGAAATGGTGGTGCATCTTCTTCAGGAGGAACTTCAAAAGAAACTATCTTCTACTCAAATGCTGGAAGAGGTAAAGGCAGAGGTAGAGGAGGCCGATTTGGAGGCCGTGGTAGAAATCAGAACATGCAGCAGACTCAAGAAAACCAGTCCTATGGAGGAGGACGTGGTAACTCTAGAGGCAGGGGGAGCCAAAGAGGTCGTGGTGGATGGCAAAGAGGCCAAAATGCAAACAGTAATGTTGAATGCTACTACTGTGGTAAAATGGGTCATATGGCTAAAGACTACTATAAAAAGCAGAATGACATCATGAATGGAAAACTGCAACAAGGGAATTATGCATCTTCTAGTAGACAGGGTGATGACAGAAATGAGCATTTGTTTATGGTGCAGCACATGAACAATTTTGTGACAAGTGCAGAAGAAAGCAACGATGTGTGGTATGTTGACTCAGGTGCATCAAACGACATGACAGGTCATGCAGAATGGATGGAGAATGCAAGGAAAATAAAAAAACCAGGATTTATGAAGACTGGTGATGATACTGCACATCCTATTGTGCAGATTGGAAAAATTCCTTTGTCTTATCACCAAGAATCTGGTTTCTGTTGGTCAAATGGTTGAGCAGGGCTTGAAGGTCAGATTTAATCCTCATGGATGCTTTGTTGAGGATATGAAAAATAAAGGTCGCTTGATAGCAAAAGGAAAGAAGAAGGGCAGAATGTTTACGTTGGATGCAGACATGCCTGAATTGAGTGCAGCAATGTTTGCACATGGGACCGGTGTAGTTGCAGATATTGATATCTGGCGTAAACGCATTGGTCATGTTAATGTACAGTGACTTAAATCAATGCAGGCCCAAAATATTGTTGCAGGATTGCCTAAATTCAAGGTTGCAGAAATGCATAAGGTATGTGAAGCCTGTCAATTTGGAAAACAGGCAAGGAAACCATTTCCTAGACATGTTCAAGAGAGTGAGAAGCCATTGGAATTAATCCACTCTGATGTGTGGACTACTAAAGCTGCATCTCTTGGAGGCTATCATTATTTTGTCACTTTTATTGATGACTATAGCAGAAAAGTTTGGGTGTATTTTATGAAAAAGAAAAGTGAAGTTTTTGGGCATTTCAAAACTCTTAAAGCTATGGCTGAAAAAGAAACAGACCTGCAAATAAAATGCCTAAGGTCAGATGGAGGGGGAGAGTACCTCTCAAATGAGTTTGCAAGGTTCTTGTAGGAGCATGGCATAAAGCAGCAATATTCATGCAGTCATACCCCACAACAAAATGGAATTGCAGAAAGGAAAAACAGGCATATTGGAGAGGTATCTCGTGCCATGCTCAACGAAAAAGACTTGCCAGATTTTTACTGGGCTGAAGCAGTTGCTACAGCAGTCTATATAATGAACAGGACTCCCACTGCAGCAATACATGGGATGACTCCAGAGGAGAGGTATACTGGTAGGAAACCAGATATTTCTCATTTGAAAATTTTTTGTTACATTGCCTATGTACATGTGCCATATGAGTTGAGATCCAAGTTGGATCCAAAAGCTGAGAAGTGCATCTTTATTGGTTACTCTCTGCACAACAAAAAGGATATAGATGCTATAACCCTTCTACTCGTAAGTCTACAGTGAGCAGAGATGTTGTTTTTGATGAGATGAGTAGCTGGTATAAACCAGTAAATGTGATTGATGATGTAGATACACAAAATGGTAATGCTGCACAGAATTCACAGCAGCAGTCACAAAATATTAGTGGACCTGGAGCGTCCTCTAGCAGTGGTTCACATTCTTTGCCATGGACAGGCAGATTGAGATCAGGAGAATCTTCTCAAAGCAATGCAGATAGTGGTATGCAGGTATCACGAAAATGAAAAGAGAAGGTTGATCAGCCCATGTTTGATGTGAATGCAGGTCACTCTTATGTGGATGGTGAATCCAGTGGCTCAGAACAGAGCATTGATGATGAGTTGGGTATTCCTTCTATTGTTACACGTGGAGTAAAGAAGACCAGGGATGTTTTGAGAGCACCTGGGAGTGAACCTGTTTTGCGCAGGTCTACGAGAGCTAGGTATCCTGTGGATAGGCTGAAATATGATGGATTTACAGCCATTCACTATGCATATATGGTCAAAGTGATACAGGAACCAGAACCCACTTCTTTTGAGCAAGCCATAGGAAAAGAAAAATGGGAGAAAGCCATGGATGAAGAAATGGATGCCTTGGAAGCAAATGCTACATGGGAATTGGTACCTTTGCCTAAAGGTAAGAATGCAATTGACTGTAAGTGGGTTTATAAGGTGAAGCACAATGCAGATGGTTCTGTGAACAGATACAAGGCAAGATTAGTAGTCCAGGGGTATGCACAAACATATGGCATTGACTATGAAGAAACATTCAGTCCGGTTGCAAGGATGGCAACCGTAAGAGCAGTCATTGCTATGGTTGCATCAAAGGGATGGTCTTTACATCAGATGGATGTAAAGAATGCCTTCTTGCATGGTGATTTGCAAGAAGAGGTCTATATGGAGCAGCCACCAGGTTATGTGCATGTTGTTCATCCTGAGTTTGTTTGCAAGTTGAAGAAAGCCTTGTATGGCTTGAAGCAAGCACCTAGAGCATGGTCTGACAAGATAGGACAGTATCATGTCACTATTGGCTTTCAGATTTCCAAGGCAGATTTCTCACTTTATGTGAGAAAAACAGAGAAAGGTATTATGCTACTTGTCATTTATGTTGATGATTCGATTATGACAGGTGACAGTGATGAAGATATCCTTCATGTGAAAATGCTATTGAAGCAGAAGTTTGAGATGAAGGATTTGGGAGAGTTGCGTTATTTCTTGGGCATTGAGGTGATTAGATCACCAAGTGGGATACAGCTCTTGCAGAGGCAGTATGGATTGGACATGCTGTCCAAATATGGGATGACAGGTTGTAAGCCTATTTCAGTTCCTTTGGAGCAGAATGTGAAGCTGAGTGCAGATGCAGGTGAGCTTTTGGAAGACCCTACTATGTATAGACGCATAGTAGGAAGTTTGATTTATATGACTATTATCAGGCCAGATTTGAGCTATGTTGTTGGATTGGTAAGTCAGTTTATGCAGGCTCCTAGGAAACCACATTTGGATGCGGCTAGACTTATACTCAGATATGTGAAGTCCACATTGCAGTATGGACTATTTTATGAGACTGTGGTTCAGATACAGTTGCATGGATACACTGATGCTGATTGGGCTGGTAGTATTTCTGATAGACGATCTACCAGTGGATATGTGTTCTCTTTTGGGAGTGCTGCAGTCACTTGGAGCAGCAAGAAACAGCCTATAGTTGCCTTGTCGAGCACAGAGGCTAAGTACAGGGGTGCAGCAATGGCTGCATGTGAAGTAGCTTGGCTGCATAAGCTACTTTATGATATGCATCAGCCTACAGATGGGCCAGTTGTCATTTATTGTGACAACATGAGTAGTATACACTTGGCAAATAACCCAGTCTATCATGCTAGAACAAAGCACATTGAGGTGCATTATCACTATGTGCGGGAGAGGGTTTTACTAGGTCTTATTGATCTAGTTTATGTCAGCACAGAGGATCAGGTAGCTGACATATTCATGAAGGCATTGGGCGCAGAGAAGCTGCGCAAGTTCAGAGACCTGCTTGGTGTGCAGGAATTGGGATTGAGCTCGAGGGGGAGTGTTGAGATATCGAGCTCCACTCGTGATATGCCAGGGTGACCGTTGTGCATTTATGTCACCGACTTGTCAGTTGCAGGTGCGGTTGGTACACCGCCCATGAATAATAGCTAGATGACAGCTATCCTTATCTACTCTAGTTCGTGGCTCAGTTAGTATGCCACCTTAGTTAGTTGAGTTTGGTTTGAGACCCATATATAGGGTTTTTCTATTTCTATGTACTAGAGTTCTTTTTGGCTTACACAACTAAGAAGAGGAAAATTGTTTTCAGCCTCCACCCTTGTGTGTATTCCCCCATTGTGCAAGCAAGAAAGCTACAAGTGATACTCCTTCCTTCTCTCCCACAATCTTGACATAGGAGGGGGGTAACGTGAACCTTTTTTGCAAAAGAGCTACAAAAGAAGAAAGCACAAAGCAACAAGTGTATACAAAAAGAAGCAACATGTGTCAAAGGAAGTGAAAAGTGGGATACATGCAAGGATCAAGGAAAAACCAAAAGTGATGGCCTCAAGACACATTGACCACATCTAATTGGAAAAATTCAAAGCTTGGAGTAAAATGCGCTTGTCAAGAGAGAAAAAATAAAAAATAACATGAAGGTGTCAGGTACTCTAGAAAAATCAAGAATTAAAATCAATATCGAGAAGGTTCAAATAATGTTTTGTAAAATCATTCTCGAGTGTTGGATTGATTCCAGTCAAATTGTCATTTAAGGACGTGTGAGTGGAGTGCATTAGGATATCTAGACATGTCACAGGACTCTATAGGCATGTATCAAGAGACCACAGTGGTGGGCACCCTTGAAACATAGGCCTAGCCCAAATCTTAAATCAAAGCTTCCATATATATGGTGAGATAAACCTTGTCGTAACTATTCCATCAACTAATGTAAAGTAGGATTATTTCTTTTCTTCTTCACACTCTCAGTTTCCTTTTTGTGTGGCCATCGCTTGCATGCAAGATCTCAGAGAGACAAGAGAGTCTTGTGAGAGCTTGTGATCTTGCTCTTGGTTATTGTAGCAAAACTCCATTGCTTCCTCGCACCTTCTTGGGATCTTCCTAGTTTGAGAGGTAAAAGAGTAGAGACTTTATTACAGAGATAAAGAGCTAGAGGGGGCTTGGGAGAGAGAGTGAGAGAGAGAGAGAAGAGGTGGACTTGCATCGGCTTGGAGGAACAAGAGACAGAGACTGACTCTTTGCATGCAAAGGACGATGGAGAGAAGAAGTGATGAGCTTGTGGTAATGTGTATCAATAGAGTCATTGAAGCTTGGGAGCTCTCAACAACAGACATCTAGACTACACACAGTAAGTTTCCTTGAATTGACTATTTTTCTTTGGTTTTCTTGCTTGATGGGTTGTAGTATCTCATCCGTGACAAGTTGAGTGAGTGAGACAAGATAGTAGAAACCTCACGGGGCGAGAGACCATGATTAGACTTGGCTTGAGGGAGCGCATGACTGATATGTGTCTTTCCATCTAAATTTTGCATATGTGCAAAGTGACCCTACATAACGTTTCAAGGACTTGCATCAACTGGCCATCTTCTTTTATAGTGGGAAAGTAGCATAGAGGAATGCTCAAGTGAGCATTTTAGAATTCCACATCAATGTCAATAGACGTGTGGTTTCTAGTATTATATTTTTTGTGGGTCCATTCCTAAGGACTTGTGAACTCCCAATTTTGCAAATGATAGGGTTTATCATATATCTTCATGCTACAATTGCATCATAGTTTTCTAGGAAAAAGCATGCTTTCTCTAAAGGTGGGTTCCCCACATCTTCAAGATCATAGTGCTATAAATATTTGTAATTCCTTGGGTCTCTATGATATTTGAAAATGGTTTCTTCATTGTATTATAAGATAATTATATGTAGTCTCCTTAATCTCTCAACATGTGACCCATCATGTTCTCAAGGTGTTACTCCTTATAGGTGAAGTCTCACTAGTAAGTTAGTTAAGGTTCAAGCAACTACTTCACCCATCTTATGTCATGGCACATGTGGTGCATGACTCACTAGTGTTCTAATTTAGTCCTTGATTCCACTATAAAATTCTTGAGGTAACTTCAATGTTCACTATATGTGATAACCTTGCAAGGTACTTTGATTCATATGTCAAGTAAAGAACACCAAATTAGATGCTTGAGTGCATCATACAAGTATGAGTTCAGTTGGTCTCCATGTGTCCCTTGCCTACCCTAGTGCCTTTTATAAGTCCATTAGCCATGCCTAGTTTTGAGACTTGCTTGGTGTGGCAATTTATCCTCTCTATATTCCATTGATGTAGACTCCTAGGCATGTTGCATTTTAACAATAGCTTTAGATATAGCTAGGGTTTTGCACAAGTAGGACTCTTATAACTACAAAAGACAAGAACAAGATTTTAGTTGGGGGGTTCCCTTATGTCAACAATCTATACTCTTACTTGATGAAGGATCTAAATCAATCAGGCCAACATTGCGCATTGTGGAATGAGTGGTTTGGCTCAAAAGGTAGAGTGATTGACCATAACTTGCATGAGTGTCAAGTCATGTCACATGGCAGCTCTAACCTATGGTTATGTCCTAGCTCTAATGGGAGCATTGGCCTAACTTTTTTTTCTTTTGTCCTCCACTGATGTTTTCAAAAACTCCTAAGGATATCCTTGTTGCAAAGGAACCAAGTGCAATTTATGGTTTGAGAACACTTGCTATTGTATCTCAACTGCAATGGATTGTGCATGAGAGGTATGGTGTTTAGAAGCAAGTTCAATGCACCTAAGTGAATGAGTTTGTGATGTCCTTTCCTAACCCTAGGGCTTGCCTCTAAGGGGGTGTGCATTGAAACTTAGGTAGGAAGGGATTTGTTCATGGGTCATACTTACATGCTTATGAATAGATAAGCTTCTTTTTATGCTTGTAGAGCCCCAAGATCCTACATGTGTGTTAGTCCCATGTGATCCAAGAGAGGTACCTATGCATGTGCGCCTACCTATCCTTCAAAACTAATCATGACTTTCCGCACTATCAATGCATGGGGTTGTGTCTATGTTACAAGTGTGGTGCTTCTAGTACATTTGGGCCAAATGGAACATGTGTGAAGTAACCGATTGCATGCAGTGCACCTCATTAGTTGTGTGTGAATGAATTTATTAACGTACATGGCTCCATTTGATGATATTTTGATTGCCTCTCCTATGAGTCCTTCTTGACAGTGATTCAAACCTTGTCCCAAAGGCTTACAATATTAGCACATTGTGTGGGAGCGACATGAACTCAAAAAGAAAGTTTTGGCTCTAGGGAAACAATAGCATGCCAAATAACACTTATACAAGGGTAGTGTATCAAGCACATGATCATTGATGTATGAATTGACTACGAGCTTGAGAACTCAAGATGGCCTTGAGAATGTGGTGGGAAGGGGATCTCCTTGCACTCTTGACACTAAGTGGATAGTTTTTTCTAGGTTTGTGATGAGGAAGTGAAGTACAAGATGTGGTTAGATCCAAACAAGTCGCATTGTAACAAGTTGAGGTAACCCCAAGCCAAATGTGCATCCTTTAGTCAAGATTATGTGCAAGCCCAATTCTACATCTCAAGGCTAGTGCATTTAAGTGTATAATTAGTGTAGCATTCCAGTATGAGAACCTAGATTTGAGATATTATACTCCAAGCTCATCATATCAATCAAGGTGATGCACTTCATGGAGATGAAGGACTATGGTCTACACTAAATTTTCTCAATGAATCTCAAGCACTTCAATTCGTTGAGATGGAAATTTTTAAGTATGTATATTGCATCAAGCCAGTGGTGGCCATAGTCAAGTTGACTTCCACCCAATGGTCTCCATTCTTTTCCGTTGTGTGACTAAGAGATAATCATTCAAACATACTTTCAAAAGCATGATCTCATGCAAGATTACTCATGGCCTAGTTTATTTGTTGTTTGCTTGCCTTAGAGTTTATGTGTATCCAAGTACATATGAGTTTGGTCTATGTCTATGAGCCACCATAGCTGCCATGCTCTAGATTCCATGTTTTTCACATGATATCAGAGCATAGTTGAGCATGGCTTAGCATTTTTTAGCTCACCTCTCTGCTTCTACAGGTCTCCTCTCACTTCTCTCAACTTAGGTCCAACTTTCTTGAGTGCATGAACTCATTTTACACCTCCATCTTCACTTTTCCCTCTTGTCTGCCCCATAGCCAAACAGTACCCAACTCACTTGGAGCTTCTTGATCTACTCCTACAGCCCATAACTCTTCACGTTTCCTTCTAGGGAAACGTTTTTGAAGCAGCTTTCCATCATGAGAATGCCTGACATTGATCACTCTATAGGCTGGCATTGTGGGATTGCGTGGTCGCAGTCCTTGAACAAGCACAATCTGATCCATATATTGGCGTGCTCCCTGCACTGCGCGTAATTCAACATGCCACCATGGTGCTTTGGTAGCCTATCTACCAAGCTTCATTTCCATAAAAAAATCTTGGGAAATGATCAAGTCTACATCCCACATAGAGTAAAAAACTAGGCTGCTCTCAGAAACCCTAATCCTTCCTCCATATCCAAATATTCTTCAAGCTCAAAACCACCTCATTTTCTCTCTCCTACCACTCAAGCCAAGGCATTATCATTTAAATCCAATTACTCTCTAAATATTCAAGAAAAGTTCACACATCAAATCATTGAGGAGGGGAGATCATGGTGACTTCTTGCAAGATTGAAGCATAGTATCATAGTGTCTCTTGACACTTATTCAGTGACTCTTGTCACTTGCATCAGCTTTGCCTCACATCAAGTCTGAGATTTTTTGGGCTATTCCAATATCAAATCAAGGAGGGGAATACAACATTGAAGATCCTAGATAATCCCTTGAAGACTTATTCAAGATTTTTCAAGCATCTTGCTCCACAAGTATCTCTTGATACTAGTCACTTGGTGTTTTTTGGCACTTGTGCTTGTTAGCACACTCAATATCATTTCTTCTGTTGCTAAAATCTGAGAATTTTGGAGCTGATTTTCTACTATTCTTGCAACTCCAACATGGGCAAGGACTCTCTGATAGTTCGCTTTAAGGGGGTCAAGTTTCACACCTGGCAAAACCTACATCAAGCTTATCCTAATGAAGAAGGGTCTTTGGGCCATCACAAGTGGAAAATAAAAGAAGCCTCGTGATGTGGACCTAGCAGTCACCTAGCTAGACAACAGCTATATCCACCATGTGGATAACTGTGATACTTCACATGATATATGGAAGAGACTAGTGCACAGTCTAAGTCATCAAAGTATGGCCTCTTGATTGAATTTTTCAAGCTTGACATGAAGTCTAGCACATCACTTGCCACACATCTAAACTACATGGAAGGACTTCTAACCTAGCTTATAGGAATCAACATTAAAATGGAAGATTATGTTTGCCTTGGTGTTCTGCTTAAAAGTTGGCCTCATGAATATAATTGTGTATCAACAACCTTAATCAATATGCCAAACCCTAAGCTTGTTGATATCCGAGCATCATTGTTAGAGGAAGAAAAGAAGCTAACAACTAAGGAAGAACCAAGCACCTCTAGAGATGAACAAGCATTATATGTTGGCAGCATGTACAAAGGCAAGAAGGACCAGCCTTTCTGTTATTTTTGCAAAAGGACCGGACACACCGAGAAGTTCTTCCACTCCAGAAAGAAGTCCAAGAAGGCCTATCTCACTGTAGTGAAAGAAGAAGAAGACCATGGAGCAGAGAAAGAAGAAGACGAAGAAGAAGAAGACCACAAGGAGAAGGAGAAGTCTCATCAATCCCTATACACCTACTCTGATAGATTATTTTATTACCAAAACATATATCTTATAACTAAGTAACACCTAAGTATTCACATGCACTCAAGTAATATTTACACCAAAGCTCTGGTCCTCAAGTGTGGGACAACACTGTAGGTTTTCTTGGAGTACCACCTACCTCCCAAACCAACAAAATATGTTCATGTGCTATGAAAACTAGCACTACCCCTTAGGGAGAGACTACACGAAAGGCTTTTCAATTGCATATATTAAAGACTCCAAGGATTAAAGCATCATCAATCTCTCTTTAATTTTTTCTATTCTTCTATCTTGTGACTCACCACGAACATCCAAAATAATCCCACTAACTTGAGCAATTAGGAAACCTACCACCACTCCAAAAACTACCATCTACAATGTAGCCTTGTACTATAGCCTCTGTACACTTTGTGAGGCCCATGTTACAACCTTTGGATGTCCACCATGTTTGTGGTACCCAGACTTAGCCTTTTCTATGATAGCATCTAGTGTTTTACCATATTTATGGTGTGCCCACACTTTGCATGTGTTACTTTCACTAAAGCCTCTATACACTTGTACTTCTGGTTGTGATTGAGGAGGGATGTTGAGATTTTCAATGACTTCCATGCTACCTCTTTGTAAGAGCAGATGGGCTAAGGACATGCAGGCTGCAGGAATCCCATAGGCATAGAGAGAAAGACTGTCATCTACCCATCTCTATATAACATTGTACTTGGATGTCAATTTCATATGAGATGAATGCAATATCACTGTCATTCTGATTTTTAGTTTAGTGTACCTGCTGTTTGGTTTGTGTCCTTCAGTCAAGTCACCTTGTCTCTGTCATGTCCAAGTACATATGAGTTTGGTCTATGTCTATGAGCCACCATAGCTGCCATGCTCTAGATCCCGTGTTTTTCACATCAAGCAAGCTCCATCTCCAAGCTCCAAGCTCCAACCTCCATAGCCGTGTGTGCGAGAAAAGGGAAGAGAAGAATGAGGAGGAGAAGAGAGAACAAGAAGAGCTTCTCCTCCTCAATCTCTCATTCTCACACATTCACACTCTCCCTCTCTCACACTCCCTCTTTCCTTCTCTCATGCATAAGAAGAAAGCAAGAACAAGAACAAGAAGAGAGCATGTTTGTACAAACACCAAGAATGAGCTTATCCATTCGCTTTTTAACTTTTATACATGACCTTCTCCCCTTGGGCACCCAACCCTTTTCCATGACCAATCATCTAGCCTTGGTCCTCTTTTCCACTTTCTTTCCTACTCTTTTCCTATTCTCATGGCTCTTTTACATGTGTCTTCTCATTTACAACTTTGCATAAGAGAGATCCCAGTGCTCTTTTACAAAGGGCAAAAATGTGTTTTATTTTTTGTGTATCTTGTTCTTGATTTTTAACATTTTTCCCATGCTTCTTGGTCTTTTTTTTCCAACAAGCTATCTTTTCATGCTCCTTCATAAGTCTCTTTGCATCTTTTATTGTTTTGCACCTTTGCTCCTTGTGTCATTCCAAGGGTTAACATTATCCCCCTCCTAGCTTAGTTGCCAATCCCATGGCATTGGATGGTATGGGTAGAGAGTTGAGGGTAGTCTGAGAAATGGTACTTAGGGATTTTGGGGAATTGGTCATGTAGGATAAGCTTACAATATGTGCTTAGAGATTGATGGTGCTAACTGAGGACATGTTGACTAATCAAAAAGCTCTTGCCTAGAAAACCCTACCATCACCAAAAGTTCCCTTTGCTCTTTTATGCTTAGGTTGGTGTTGGCTTTGGGTGTCTTTTCATGGAGGCCAAATCTCAAAACTCTCCTTGCAAGTCCTAATTTTCCTTTAAGCCCTTTAATTGTTTCTTTTCCTTCATCCTGTGTGACATGTAGCACTATGTTCAAGAAGACCTCTTATTGTGCCAGCATCCCTGTCTCTAGCGCCTCCGCTTTTTCTTCGACGATTATGTGCTGAATTTTTAATAGTGCTAGGCTTTCTTTGATCTAAGCCTCATTCCTTTCTGCCCATCCATCTACTCTCTCTTTGATCTATTTAAGGCTTTGGTTCTGTTCTCATGATAGGGTCCTTAGCCATTTGCTCTTGCTCCTTCCATATGGCAATCATCCTTCCTTGTCTTGGCCCTAGCATTCCACTTGCTCCCATAGGATGGCTTACTCATGGAGTGTTGCATGGAGTTGATTATGCAGCTCCACCATCTTCTTTATGGCCTCTTCATTTTTTTGCATCTTTGTAGCATGCAGCTCTTGTTTCAACTCCTCTCTCTACCTCTTCAACTCCTTGTTTTCTAACTCTAGATGTTTATTTTCCTTGGAGTTTAAGGCACATAGTTGCTCTAAATCCATGCGGCTTATCCTTTCTTCTTCATACAAGTCCTTTAGATTTTCATTAACCAATCTTGCCTTCAAGGCCTCTTTCAAAGTTGTCATCTCCCTAGTATATATCATCATTTGCCTCAATTTTTTCAATCAAAAGGCTACAAAAATCTCCTTTTCGATTTGCAGCTCAGAGAGCATAACTTTTCTTTCCTCGTTCATCCTCTCACACTGGCTCTAGAGCTCTTTTACTATCTCATCATGTTCTTCTATTACCGAAGTGGTGGATATCTCATGTCTTGGCACCTTCATGCCTTAGCAAGATTCTACACCTATTTCCAGGGTCTCTTGGGTTCTACCATTGGGGCCTCTTCTGATAATGTTGGTGCCAATTCATTTACTTTTCCAAGTAGTTATCGCACCCATGCCATCATGTTACTTTCATTGACCACCACTTCTCTGGCCCCTTGTGCTGGGGTGGTTGTGGTAGCTATGACTAGTGGTATTGCATGCATGGGGGCCTTTTCCTCCCCTTCTACCCCATTGGTCTTTTCACAACCTCCTGTGCAACAGCACTCATGCTAGACGCATCTTGATGTGTTGAGCTCATCATGGCTAACTCTTAAGATCGAGAGGGTTGTTTCACTAACCTTCTGATAGCAATGGCTAGCTTCTCCTCCTCCTCTCATATTAATCTTTCTTCCTCGTCTTCTAACCTCTTTTATGTTTCTCTTTGAGCTTCCTTGACTCTTCTTCAACCCTCTACAATTCTCTTCTTTCTTTAGTGGTGAATCTGGTTCTCCTGATGGGAATCTTTAGCATGATTCTTTGCCTATCCCCCTAGCTAGATAGTGATGAGCCTTGCTACCCCTCCTCACTCACTATTCTCTTGCTTGAGGTTCCTAAATGTTGAGGTTGATAGTTAGCTTCCTTTTCTTAGCCCCTTGCTTTACTTTTTCTTGTCAAACCCTATTAGCTTCTTTTTCTCCAAGGTTCCCTGTAGATTACGAGATGGGAGGGCTCACTGGAATGGATGAGTGGAGCTCATGGATCAACGACGATTGTTCTTGCATTTCCTCCCCTTCCTCTCTCTATCCATTTTTCCCATAGCCTCTTGGATTAGTGCTATTACCACTCCTTCAAAACCCATGTTTGACACTTGGATGTGGTTTTTTTCCTTTTTGACTCGACACTCATCACTGGGGATTCTCCACCTGTAACTCTTAGGACTGATGCCAATACCTTAGCTGACACGTGGGTTTGAGTTCAGGCTCACTTCATCCAATGCCTTAGCTGATAGGCTCTTGAGCAATAGTACCACTATTTTGTTCATGAGTGCATTATACATTTGGCTCAAAAAGAGAGCATGCACCATCTTGCCTTGCAACCTGATAGTAGTGGCATCGAAGGATCTCAAGAACTCTATGCACCTATTGTGATCTATTTTCCTAGCCACATCCTCAATCGCCACAAGCTCTTCCAGGTTTTGTATGCTTTAGTATCATAACTAGTTGAACACGTGCATTTTTGTGGTTAGGTGATATTTGTTTCGTTCTTCTCTTCGAAAAATGGTAGGCCTACCATTTGGCTCCCTAACATAGCACAATAGACCACAATGACTTCTCTTTGAAGGACAATTTGTACTTAAAAGTGAAGTAGTTAAAAGGAAACATTATTAAATAGTGAAATGTATAAGCCAATGAATGAAAAAAAAAATCATATCAACAATGTACACATTTCACCCAAGAACTTCGTGAAGAAATTTTCACTAAATGAACATTTTTCTTAAATCGAAATTCACCTTTCACCTTCCCTCCCCTCTTCAAACGATGAGAATCCTTCCTAGGATTGGAGAATGAAGGTCGTTTGGGATGCTCTTGATGGGCTCTAGTATTGCAATACCAAATCATAGAAAATTAGGTTATACTCCAATGTAGCCTGGAAATCCATGTCTTGTGGTCGAATGCCCAGATGTGTGATATAGGTCAAGATATTGGTCAGAGATCATCTGAATTCATTTTGCTAGCAACATGAAGTTCTTCCTCTATCAAGATCCTATCTAAGTATGGATTCAACGTAACATTTTCCTCTAACAGTCTGTTTTGCATCAAGGCCAGGACTCAAAACAAAGTTAGGGCCACGTAGGTGGAGTCATATCTAGAAGTCTTGATGGCATGTCTTTGCTTTGCATTGGTAATAATTTGACAATCCACGCATTCCCATTGGATGCAAAGAGAGTACCATTTTCATAAGAAATTGGACTCAAATTCAATGAGCTTTTTCAACTCATCCAAATCATCAACCAACATTGGAACTTTGCTTTTCTTGAAGGATGTGATTAGTCGTTGGTTTAAGGCTTTTTCTTTGGAGGTTTTAGTAGCAATCAATACTTGTGCAATCGTGGAGTTTCTGTGAATATGAATTTGAATTATTTCCAAGAACAAGGCAAAAGAGTGTACATCATTTGCTATGTCTTCTTCAAGCAAGCCGAGGTCCAAGTGTTCATAGCTTCTAGCAAATAGTGTAAATATTGAGTCCAATCATCTAATACAAGTCACTAATTCATCTCCCATATTCATGGTCATATCAGATGCCAATTCGAGAATTCATCGACGTTGATAAGATGGTTTAAGACCTATGGGTGGTTGGGGTTTGACTGGACCCGACTGCTAAGCTATGGTGGCCTTTGCTCTGAGTTGGACATTGGAGCATTTGTTATTTTTTGCTTGTAATGGAGCTTGCATAGTGGATAGTGCATTGGAGGTATTAGGGCAAAGCCTATTGGTAGTGGGTTTGACTTTTGGGAAATAGACCCATTGAGTGTTATGGGTTGAGCATCTTCTTACTCACTCTGGTTTTTATCTCCCGTTGGCTCACGAGTACATGAACGTTGGTTGGAAGGTTGTGGTGGAAGGGCAAGAGTGTTGTTCATAGATTTAGGTAGCCATACCAAGGTGTTGCCATCATAGAAGCCTTGGGCATGCACTAGGGCTTTTGGCACCCACATCACGATTTGGTCCTTTGCCTATTCATGTAATGCCAACTTTTTCACTTAGGTCTAGTGTATGGGACACAAGAGCCATGAAATCTTGCGAATGTACCCTTGGTAGGCTGTGACTTTTGTTTGGGAACCCACTTGGTTATCTAAATTACAGCTTTGGTCAGGTCTTCCAAGCGTTGCAAGTATTTCCCACTGAATGTCTATCCGAGTTCACTATCCCCTTCCTTATGGATGACACTGGGTTTAACTACGAGCAGCACTACGGGCTTTGGTGAAGCCATGATGTACTTGATAAAAGTTGTGACTATCCTAACATTGCCTATGGCAAGGTGGATGCGTTGAGAGTCGTAATCCACATTGCATTGAGTCTATTTCTTGAAAGTGCTACCCAAAAGTGATTCCTTGCCAGCACCTTTTTTGTTAGAAAGTATGTAAAAGATGATTGGAAGGCTTTTAGTCTCAATAGAAACCATTACTTTGCACTTTCCTAATAGTGGATAGGGTTGCCCCCCAAATGGGCTAATTTTGGCATTAGTCAGTTGCATTTGACTAATGAGGGTCCAATGATCATATGTGAGGATGTTGTTGTCAGCTCCCTCATCGATTAATACATCAAAGATATGTACCTTTTGGGCATTTATTGTTATGCCCAAGTAGCCCGGTGCTACTATTTCTTCATCCTCATCCTCCATGCTTGTGATTGTTGCCACTCTAATGTTCATGGGTGGTGGTATCATTAGAGGCTCATGTAATGGGTATGATGGAGGGTAGTACTTCTTGATGTGACTACTGTTGAAAAAGCCTACACCCTCTCTTTCTAGGGTTTCAAGCTCCACGTTGCCTATTCTACAATGTTGTAGATTTTGAAAGGTCCCAACCCCCTGAACTTCATCTTTTTTTTATGACCCTTTATAGAGTACAACAACACTAAGTCACCTTGTTCAAAGTCGTGTTGTTTGACATGCTTGTTAAACCAACTCTTGCATTGTGCGTTTTCATAGATTAGGGCATGGGTTGCAATGAGCCAAATTTTAGATAGGTGTTCTAGTTTGACTAAGTGATTTGTCCATGCTTTCTTGCCATCTCGTCTCTCTTGGATTGCTATCCTCAAGCTTGGAATGAAGAACTCTACTGGTAAGATTGCTTCAATTCCATAGGTTAGCTTGAATGGTGTTTGTCTTATGGTTGTTTTATAGGTTGTCCTGTAAGCCCATAATATTATCATTAGCTTATTGTCCTAGTCACTATGTGAGGCAGAGACCACCTTGGTTAGGACAACCACTAGGATTTTGTTTATTGTTGGCTTGAGGGTAATATGGTGAGGATTTTTAATGGATTATCAAGAGAGTGGATAAAAAGTGAGCAATCACTTCATTGATGAAGTGTGTGCCTTGATCACTGACTAATTTTATGGAACATCCAAACCATGAAATCACTTGCTCCCAAAGAAATTTGGTAGTCATCCTAGCGTCATTTTTTCAAGTTGCTTGAGGTTCAGCCCACTTGGCAAGATAGTTTGGGGTACTATGATTATGTACCTCGCTTGTTCGTATTATGCTATAGGGTTGATTGGATAGATGAAATCAATCCCCCATTTTTCAAATGGTTGGTGTGCTACTACCAAGGTCAACTCCATCTTATCCTTACGAATAGGAACCTTGGTTTGTTGGCACTCTTCACATTGCTTCACAAACTTAGCTTCATCTCAAAATAGTGTAGGCCACCACAATTGGGATTGGGCACCTTATGTGCTTTAGTGTCCCCATTGTAATGTCCTCTAGCAATTCAGCCATGAGCTTCTACAAGAACATCATGCATCTTATGCTCACAGACACATCTTCTCAACAGTCCATCCTATCCTAATCGATAGAGTTGGACACCAATCAATTGATAGCGTTGAATCCTTAGAATCAGACATTTTAGCCAAGCCTTCTCAATTAGACATTCAAGCAATCCATATTCAAGGATGTGGACTATGTCATTTTCCCAATAAGGTGTAAGATTTCCTCTAAATAAATCTCTTTTGTTGGACATTCTAAATAGTCTGATAGGTCATCTACAATGCCTTGTCTAGCTGCTTTTCATGTGGTTATGTGAGACATATGGTCAGCCATGTAATGTTGTTTTCCCTTGCACACTACCACAAATAAGTCAAATTCTAATAGCACAAGTAACCATCAAGCAATGCATCCCATTGCATAGGGTTTGTTCACAAGATAAAGAGATGCTTGATGTGATCAACAAAGAAGGTAAAGGGTGTAGCTAGAAGATAATGCAGAAATTTCTTGATAGCAAGTACCATAGCTAGCCCTTCCCTTTCTATTGTGGAGTGGTTCATTTCTGTGTTGATGAGTTTTTGCTTACAAAGCTCACTAAGTAATCCAAGTTATGCTCTCTAGGTTGGCACAAAACTGCTCCCATGGTGAACTTCAATGCATCAATGTGCACATGGAAGGTAATGGACCAATCTGGGGCTCATAGAATAGGTGCAGTTTTCAGAGCCTTTTTCAATTCCTTGTAAGCATGTTGGTACTCCTTAGTCCACTCAAATACAATCAACAGTTTGTAAAGTGGTTGTACAATGAGTGCATATTTCAACACAAATCACTGATAGTATCCTATGTGGTGGCCGAGGAAGCAGTGAACTCCCTTGTAGTTGGTTGGTGTCCTTGAAAATAGCACAGATAAGATTCAAAAGGTAGGATGTGCATTAGTTGTCCAAATGGCATGAGTATGTAGGCAAAGACACACCATTCTATTACAAATGCCATTTTTTGCATGTCATTTGGGTGAACTCGCACTTGGTTATACACAGAAAAGCCATCCAAGAAACTATAGGCTTCCTTCCCTACCACTCTCTCAAGCATATGTTCAATGTACAATAATGGATAATTGTCTCTCTTTGTCACTGCATTGATCTTTTTGTAATTCGCACACACTCAAATCTTTCCATTCTTCTACACAACAATTACTGTGGGTGACACCCAATCCATATGCTCAATCTCGTAAATGAATTTAGTATTTAACCACTTGTCTATTTCCTGCTTCACAGCATGAGCATGATTTGAATTCATTGCATGCAGTCTTTTTTTGATTGGTGTTGCATTGGGGATCATAGGAATAATACTCGGGTTGATTCCTTTCAGCTTCTCTAAGGACCAAGTGAATACATCTGCATGCTCTCGTAAGAGATTAATGAGATCATGCTCCTCTCGCTCAATTAAGTCATCAACTATTTACATGAGTCGAGACTTTCCTCCTTCCCTTTCCATGTTGACTTATTTAACTCTAGTGGGTCCTTCGATGGGTTCACTAACCTATCATGCTTGTTTGGCACTTACCAACATCACTATGTGGTCACCCTTCTCAAACTTAGTGAAGTGTTTGGGTAGGTCATGTGGTTTCTTTTGTTGTTCAATTTTAGAGGACTTGGACTATTTTCTTCTTTCTTCTTTGAGCCTCTTTTGCCTCCTCAAATGGACCACGAGGTCACCTTGGGTGCATCTAGTCTTGGGTGGTCATGGGATTTTTGGATCACTTTTGGAGTTGACTTCTAACTCAAAAGTTAAATTCACAGCCTTTACTGGAAGATGGAGTTTCCCTTGGTGGCTGTAGCTCTGAGACGGATTCCATTTTAAGTAGTGGTGTAGCACTTGATTGCATTATTCTAGCCCACTCACATGGTCCACTACGCCCAAGTGCTCTAACCACATATGATCACAATTCACCTTGAAGACTCCTCTTTCCATTCTAAAGGTGCTAGCCTCTCTAGGTTTAGAGTCCGCTGGTATCTAATCAATCACTCATCCCTCTGTGTCATATTCTATGATTTTTGGGCTTCTTCCTC
Organism: Lygodium microphyllum; assembly: GCF_053477565.2. Lineage (NCBI taxonomy): Eukaryota > Viridiplantae > Streptophyta > Polypodiopsida > Schizaeales > Lygodiaceae > Lygodium > Lygodium microphyllum. Next base: position 82,669,511 of record NC_141154.1, on the reverse strand, counting down.
GCTTTCACCACTAGGGCCACAATCTTCAAACTCATCACCCAAATCCTCATACTCAAGCTGTTCATCATTCCATGGCTCCCATTCATAGGATGTTTCTCCATGCTTAGTCCATTTCCACTCTGGATTCTCCATGAGATTCTTAAGAGATTCAAAGTTTGCAACTGGTTTATCAGCTAGCTCTCTCATCAAGTACTCAAGAATTCCATGGAATTCTAGGTTATTAGTTATAGCATAGGGTTTTTCCTAAGCAATTCTCCTAATGTCAAGGTTACAGGAGTTGATATCAGTGTTGTGAAAAAATTGGCAACCTTTTCATTTTTCCCTATTTCAAGGCCTTTCTGCTAAGGCTCTTGGGTGGTTCATCTATCTATAGTATATGGGTTCTTCTTGCGTGGTGCTACATGGGGTATTGATGTGCCTCTTTATCTTAAGTGTGTAGGGGAGACTAATGGATTCACGCTAGAAAGCTCTCGTTAAAATCTCATCCTCTACGATAGGCTATACATCCTGTAGGTGCGCTTGAGTTTCTCTCACCTACTCTTTGACTTGGTCTACAACTTCTAATTGGTGTTTTGGGTTAGGATATTCTCCAACCTTGGCACTTTCCTTTACCATTGTTTTAGGAGCGAAAGTTTTTGCCTCTATGTCTGTAACTAGTTTCCCTTGGGTCATTGTGGTGGCACTATCAGATTTGAGTGTTGTCTTGGTATCTGCCCTTTTCCTTCTCCTTCTCTAGCTCCTTTTTCCCTTAGATGTTGCATCTGTGGTTGTTAGGTCCAGATAATGAGATACCAACTTGCTTTGTTTGGGCTCGGGTCATGACATTGAGTGGGATTGGTGTGGCTTCATCATCACGTGTTTTGATGCTAAAGAGTCTAAGAGGTACTGATGGCACAATTGTTGTACTAGTGGAGGGTTTCTATCTAGGGCAATCAGCATACAAATGTGTAACTCCACACTATGGACATCTCAAGTCAGCAACCTAATCCCTATTTGCTTGCTCCTTTTCAAGGAAATTAGATAAAATGTGCCTAAGATGTCCACAAGTCCAACATGCTAATGGTTCTTGGTTTGGGTCCCCTCCTATACCTCTACCTCTTCTTCCCCTGCCCAAAGCCACAACATTAGAACTGGTCGAAATCCATCAGCATACCCTCCTTGTCATAGAAGACATAAGGATTCACATACGTTTCATCCTCTAGTGGCTCCTCTACAAAGTGTATCGGAGCATTGCTCTCAGTGGATGGGTCACTATGGGTCCAAGTGGCCTTGGGATTCCTGTGGGGTTGTCCATCCTAGGGGAAACTAATTTCATTCATTGGGTGGAGCTAGTAGAGCTCATGGAGCTTCCTTTTTTCAAAGTTGGGCTGCCTATTCCTTGGATACTAGGGCTGAGTATAGGGTTATGGGTATGGAAGCCTTCTTGGCAACCAGTAATGTAGTGCATCATGTTCAAACCTACCATAGTTAGCACAAGTCTGTGATCTTGGGTCGGGACATTCAGCTGGAAGATGATTCCCACCACAATACACACACTGCATGTGGGATTGTCCTGGCCTTCTTAGCATCTCTTATAGCTTGGCCAACTCCAATTTCAAGTCAGCCCTTTCTTGGTTTTAATCGATGTTTTTCCCCTTATCCTGTGTGCCATGGTTTGACCGATCACTAGGGATTGTGGTTCTCTCAATATTCCTAGAGGTGTTGTTCTCTTACGGTGTGACTCTTGAGCTTCTCTCTCTCAACAAGTCATCCACATGTATTGCATCTTCAAAGACCCTGTCTAACACATCTCTTTGCAATTTTGAGTTACTAGCTAAGGCCTTACAGAGCTCTTCATTTTGGATTCCATTGATAAACACAGTGGAGACTACTCTCTCATTGGGTCACTCCATTGTTGGAATCCTCTTGTAGAGACTTCTCATGTGAGTGACATAGTCTTGGATCTCCTCCTTGTCTTTTTTGTCGACATTCATCAGCCTGACAATGAGGTTGTCTGAGTATCTAGTCTTGGAAAATCTTTTGATGAAAGAACCCTTTACGTTATTGAAGTTGTTGTGCTCAACATTGTCTAGGCTAGTAAGCCAAGTTTGTCCCCCCTCGTCTCCTAGGCAAAGTCCAAAAGCTTGAGCACACTGAGTAGGGTCCATGAGGCTATTTTCCTTGCACACTTGCTCAAATTTCTCAATGAAGCTATAAGGATCGTTACTTATCTGATACTTCTCAAGTTGCTTTGTAACTATAGGTATCTTGGTTTGGCTTCTAGCATTTGGGGCGATTCCCAGTCTAGCTAGCAACGAAGTTGCTAGCACTGCTCCTCTTTGCTCTATGGCAATGTTATCTAATAGCCGCTTTGTATGAAACTCATTCAATGTAAGATTGGCCTCTAACGCTCTCTTCCTATCAGCATTTTCTCTAGCTTTGTTTTTGCCTACGATGGCCAGAACTTATTAGACCTCATTGAGCTCTATCTCCTGGCGTAACTTCCAAGTATGTTGCTCTTGGTTGTAGCTAGCTAAGTGTTGTAGGGAAACTCTTCCTAGCCTCCTCTCTGCTCCTCAATATTAATTATGCTTTCATCTGTGGATCTCCCATGGTTTGCTATTTTCGTTTCATGGCCGTATCGTGATATGAGTTGTTATATGTCAACTAGAAAATCGTCTTAGTCAAGGTCTTGGTTACCTGTGTTCGTGCTAGCACATGCCATGTTAGCAATCTTTGGAACCATTAAGGTGTGAATGAGGGTGATTACATCAGCTAAGAACACGTCTCTAATTGTAGTTTGTTTCTTTCTTCACTTAGTTCTTAGGTGGTTTGAGGCTATTCGCTTCTCGATGATGGGTTTCTTGGTTTGTTTTCGTGGTCCTAGGGGTATTGCAAGTCCTATTGGTGGGTTCATTTCTCAACTTAATTTTCCTTTAGGGTGCTCCTTGTTAATGAGATTACTTCGCCAGTTTACACTTACTCACACACTTGAATGGTGCAATGCAGGGTGAGCTATGCACAATCAAGCTTTCCACTTTTCTCATGCACCTAAGTGCCTACCATTATGCAACCTTCAATGAAATCATTCACACACCCATCAAGCAATCAAACAGTGTCTCTACTAGGTAGCAAGTTGTCAATGATCAACTAATTTGGTCAATTCTTGAGCCTATCAAGGCAAATTCTGATGTTGGTCAACTCTATGGTCACACTTGCAGGTCTGAGATCCAACAGCTAGGGTCACTCAATATTTAGCTCATAGCCTTTGATATGTTTGGGGGCTCTGGATAGTCCCTGAGAAAATGTTCTGGGTTAGACACAACTTGGATGTCTAAGTTGCAGGTTTTTGAGCGTTTGAGTCCTAGATTCAATCGTCGAAGTGGTGAGTTTAGACTGTCCAAATGGTTAGGTTTGAAAGGGAGCGACAGATCAAAGGTTAGACTCGAGAGCTATGGCGAGAGAGCAAGAGCAAGAAAAAGGGAGAGACTAGAAATGGGAACTCCAATAGTCACAATGTGTGACCGGGCCTTCCTTTATTCAAACAGTCACTAAAAGAATAAAGAATAAAGTGTCGGTGATGGGCGCCCGCTACCTGCAGTGTGCAGTGGCGATGACTGTAAGTGTAGTAATACACATGCGGCTAGGCAGAGGTGCCTTTACCCCCAACAACCTCCCACTTAAAGGCAAATCTGCCCCACTGAGGAGTGAAAAGAAAAAGAAAAAAGACAGTACAACATGTACACATGTACAATAGGATGAGGAAAGACGTCATCTCATCCCACACCCATCAACCTCCTGAGGAAGGCAAAGAGCTCTGTAGAGAGGCTTTTCGTGAGCAGATCTATAGGATTCTGGTCAGTCGAGATCTTGACAAGATCAATAGACTTGTCCTCAATGACCCCACGTATGAAGTGATATACCTCACCTTAATGTGTTTCATCTTCGCATGGAAGACCGGATTCTTGGCTAGCTGAATAGCACTCATAGAATCCGAATGCAGTGTAGGGATAGCATCAATACCAAGGTCATCAACTAAACGACCCAACCAAATGGCCTCCTTGCAAGCCTCAGTGGGCTGCAACATACTCGGCCTCTGTAGTAGAAAGGGCCATGCATTTCTGTACCCTGGACATCCAAGAAACAGCACCTCCAACATAGGTGAATACATAGCCAGAAGTGGACTTCCTACTGTCTGCATGTCCTACATAATCAGAGTCAGTGTACCCCACGACTCCTGTATTCTGGCTGCCATAGCATATGCACAAATCTGCAGTGCCCTTCAGGTACCTTATGATACCCTTCATGGCACCCCAATGCTTCTTGCCAGGTGTAGCCATATAGTGCGCCACAACACCAACTGCAAAGGCAATATCTGGACTAGTGGCTATCATGGCATACATAAGACTGCCCACTGTGGATGCATAGGGAATCTTGGCTATCTCGGTCCTCTGCTCATCTATCTGTGGACAATCAGCCTGTGATACCTTCACATAAGAAGGCAATGGACAGCCAATAGGCTTTACGTCCTGCATACGGAAGCGCTCAAGGACTTTATGGATGTACTCCCTCTATGACAAGTAGAGGAGTTCCTGATGCATGTCACGTCTAATGTGCATACCAAGTATGTGAGCAGCCTGTCCCAGATCTTTCATCTCAAAGCTCTTCTTGAGCTGAGCCTTAAGAGCATCTAGCTCATTATGAGCTTTCCCTGCTATCAGCATATCATCCACATAGAGTACCAAAATCAATAAAGAACCATCACGGGCTTTCTTCGTGTAAAGACACGGATCCATAGCACTCCGACTATAGCCCTGTGATTGCATAAAGGCATCAAACTTATGATACCACTCCCTAGGTGCATGTTTCAAGCCATAAAGACTTTTCTTCAATTTGCACACTAGGTGCTGCCTGCCAGGTTCTGCAAAGCCCTTAGGCTGCTCCATATAAATCTCATCATGCAAGTCCCCATGTAAGAAAGCCGTCTTGACATCCATCTCGTATAAATCCAAGTCAAGCTAAGCAACCAAAGCCAAGACTAAGCACAAGGTTGTCATCTTAACCACAGGAGAAAAGTCCTCATCAAAATCCACACCCTGCTCCTACTTAAAACCCTTTGCTACCAATCTAGCCTTGTATGCCGGCTTGGGGTGTCCAAGGGTACTTTTTAGCTTGTACACCCACTTGCATGGCAAAGCCTTCTTGCCCGTAGGCAAGGAAACCAAATCCCAAGTGTCATTCTTATATAGGGAGTCTATCTTAGATTGCATAGCCCTCTCCCAGGAGTGACTGTCACCCCTGCGCATAGCCTCATCATAGGTGAAAGGCTCTCTTGCATCTGTAACCAAGACATAATGCATCAAGGGCTGAAATCTATCAGGTGAATGTCTATTTCTAGTAGACCGTCTCACGGCAGGCTCTGCTGCCTGCCCAGCTGCCTATCCAATACCCTAACCATGAGCATCTACTGCAGCCGTAGGCTGTCCAACTGGTTGTGCGGGAGCTCTCGGCTCCTCTTGAAATATGATCCTGCGAATCTCAACAACTCTCTCAGGCTGCCTATGCATTTTGTCTTCATGGAAGACTACATCATGACTGCGGATGACTTTCCGCGCATGCGGATCCCAGAGACGGTAACCCATCTCGCCTGCATCCCCATAACCAAGGAAAATGCAATTGACTCTCTTGGGATCCAGCTTACTTCTGTTGTCCCTGGGCACATGGCAAAATGCCTCACATCTAAAGACACGGAGATGCGCATAAGAGGGAGGTTTTCCAGTCCATACCTCCTCTGCAACTTGGAAATCCAAACCACTAGAGGGTGATTTGTTTATGACATGCACAACTGTACTAACTTCCTCAGCCCAAAAGCTCTGTGGTAGGCCTGTATGGCTAAGCATACTGCGTACACGCTCCTAGATGGTTCTATTCATCTGCCCAGCCAAACCATTCTGGGGGGTGTAGGGGGCAGTCAACTGACGCTTAATACCCCTCTCATCACATAACTGCTCAAAAGCACGTGAGACATACTCACCCCCATTATCTGTCCTTAGGCATTTTAGCCTATACCCAAACTGGGTCTCAACCAATGCAAGCCATCTCTGAAACACAGCCAAGACATCGGATTTCAACTTAATGGGATAAGCCCAAACTTTTCGTGAAAAATCATCTATGAACGTAACAAAATACTTTGCACCACCCATAGACTGACAAGGCATGGGCCCATAGACATCCGAATGTACTAATGCCAAGGGCTCACTCATGCGTGGCCTACCAGACTTCTTATGCATAGACCTAGTCTGTCTACCATAAAGACAATGCTCACATGAATCAAAACATGCATAATCAAGGGGCGGTAAGTACTGCAAACCAGAAAGCATTTTCATTCCCTTCAAAGGCATATGGCCCAAACGAGCATGCCAAAGAGATACATGTGGGATAGAACCCACAAAAAAAACATGATCAAGGGAAGAAGCTGATACAATCAAGGGGTAGAGACTGCCAGCCTTGGCACCTCTCGCAATCACAAGTCTGCCACAAGTGATCTTCCATGCAGAGTCTCCAAAACATACATGATATCCTACGTCATCAAGCTGTCCAGCTGACATGAGACTACGTGTCAAAGCACGTACATGACGTACATCCTGCATAACAAAATTGTGCCAGAAGGAAACTGCAGCCTAACATCACCAATGCCCATAATATCAAGAGAGCTGTCATTACCCAAGCGCACAGAACCCGAAACAGTACGATATGAATGAAACCACTCTCGGTAAGGTGTCACATGAAAGGACGCACCTGAGTCCGAGAGCCAACACTGTGCACACATAGAGTGTATCTCTGTCATCTGCAAAGCACTAGAAGAAGCTGCTAGGATATAATCATCATCATCAACATTCTCAGGCTGCATAACATTGATCTCTTCAATTTTAACACTGGACTTTGCAGGTACTATGCTGCGATCAGAAGACTTATCCTACACTTTGTCTTTCCCCTTATCTTTGTGCCTTTCATTGCGCAATTCATGGCATTGTGGCCTAATATGGCCCTTTTTCCTACAATGGTGACAAGTAACATCTGCATTCCTGCCACGAGATTTGCTACGTGACTTCCCACGAGACTTGGACCAAGATTTCTGAGAATCCCATCCACGGCCACTACCACTACCATGCTTTCCATATCCATCATTCCTGCCTCTAACTGTCATAGCATGAGACACACGAGAGGCATCCAAATTCTTACGGTTAACCTCTTCCTGCAGAAGAGCACTCTCAACATCAAATAATTTCAAGGTAGTAGTAGAGGCACATAATGCAGTGCGGAATACATCCCATGACTCATTAAGAGTACCAAGCAAGAAAAGAGGAGTGACATCCTTTGCAAAAGTGATGTCCTGCAAAGTCAAGTTCTTGAGTATAGCATGGAACTGACTCAAGTGAGCATACATAATCACATTCTCCTTCATGTGCAGATCCATAAGCTGCTTCAGCCAATACATCTGACTCGCTGGACTTTTCTTGTCATAGAGATTTTTTATCTTTTACCACAACTGCCATGCACTCTATTCTTCCTCAAAGACATTATAGTGAACCTGTTCTGTAAGAGACAATACAATAGTGGACTTGCATAACTCATCAAGCTCAAGCCATTCCTCAGCTGGCATAGTTGCAGGCGGATGCCCACTTAACTTCAAAGGTTTGATCTGCGATTTCTGCACCAACACCTGCCACATCTGGCTCTTCCAATAAGAGTAATTTGTACCATCAAGCTTAGTGATGTTGAAAATAGAATGATCAATGGACAAACTCGCCATAATGCAGGTTAGAAGAGTGTAGACAGTTCAAAACTACTTGCTGTTTACTGCAGAAAATGACCAAAAAATCACCAAAATCGAGGAAAAATGGCGAAGAAATGGAACCAAAGCTACTGCCCCCCAAGTACTAGTGAAAGTACATCATTTCAGAGTGTTTCAACATGAAAAATCCATGTCAATCCATACATATATGCTTGCTGTAATAAATTTCAGATTTCAATAAAAGAGAGCTAACAGTGCCAAAATTGGATCCCAAGGCAATCAGATACTGCCAAGACCAAAGCCGGCATCATGCAGGCATAGCATAAGCATATGACGGTCGATAAGCATGAATCCAACACCCAAGTATGTCATACAAACATCTGCCAGTGTGAATAGGCACACCCCCCACGCAATGGGGCAAAGTGTTCCTGCCACTACCAAAACTTGACACAAGTAGGTGTCAGTTCACAAAGATACGGATCCAAAACTGAAACTTAGCTCATAAGCATACACTGAACCAAGACATATGATGTATGATCCCAAAAGGTAAGAAGTCCCAAAGTCTCAAGTGTCTGTAAACTGCTCAATACCATGTAACGGCTCAATGCATAAAAGTACCACCTGCTCAATGTCTAATAAGCATTCAAGAATGCTTCCATTGGCACAAAATCCATATGTACAAGCTCAAGAGCTCAAGCCAAGGCAAGACATAGTGCCAATGACATAAGTCCAAGACAATACATCAATAGTACATCCCGAACATGTAGGCGGTAGAGCATCCGTATGTAGCATCCATAAGCATGTAAGACATCAAGTACATCCCAAGATACAACTCTGGCAAGCCAATAAATAGCTCAAGTAAGCTCCGAGAATCCAAGGTCAAGCCAATACCGAGCTCCAGTAGCAATAGGCTCCAAACAATGTAACTAGCATGTAGTGATGGCATAGGCTAAGCATGTCAAGACCGGTCAGACATAAGCAACATACATGCCATAAGTACATCCAAGACGGAGCATCCAAATGCTTTGCAAAGTGAACTCAAGCTCAACCAACGATCCCGAATTAAAACCAAGCTCTATGTCGAGCCCCAAGTGTCAATACATCACCATATATGTCCGAAACATAGCCCGAAAAGCATAGGCATAAGTATACATGAGTAAAATGACTGCAGCCCAACTGTGTACAACATTGATTTACTGTTCAAAACTGAGAATTTCAGCAATAAAATCAGCTCCAAATGGTTGCCAAACAATAGGCATACATTCCCCTAACATCCGGGCATCAAACGGGACCAAATGGGCATCAAATGACAATGCCAAGGAAGGCCTCAAACAAGCTCCAGCAAGTCTTGTTCAAAGGCAAGTGAGATATGAAGCAAGGGAGCTTCAATGGTGGCTGCCCCAATCTTGTTTTCAGCCTATGAAACCTGAGAACTGAAGTAAACTCTAGAGAAAATGATCAAATACCTCTGATGTGATGCCCTGAAGGTGCCCAACAATGTCACGAAGGTGCTCGGGAAGTCGGGGAGTGACGGGAGCTCGAAGGAGTCGGATATGGCTACCGGGAAGGAGACCCAATGCAAGTAGGGAGTCGATGGGATACTGAGAATGCCACGAACCAAGCTCAAGAGTCGGAAAGCAAAGCTCTGATACCAATTGAAAGGGAGCGACGGATCGAAGGTTAGACTCAAGAGCTATGGCGGGAGAGCAAGAGCAAGAAAAAGGGAGAGACTAGAAATGGGAACTCCAACAGTCACAATGTGTGACCGGGCCTTCCTTTATTCAAACTGTCACTAAAAGAATAAAGAATAAAGTGACGGTAACGGGTGCCCGCCACCTGCAGTATGAAGTGGTGGTGACTATCAGTGTATTAATGCACGGGCGGCTAGGCATAGGAACCTTTACCCCCAACAAGGTTCCACTCAAACAGGGGTGCCCATCCAAGTCCAAAAAAATATGTTCCAATGGACAATTTGGTCGTTCAAGGCCATTCAGGTTGCCTGAGTGGACTTTTGCTATCCGAATGGACTGATTCAGTCGTCCAACAAGTAAGTGTGTCCGAGTGGATTTAAGTGGCTTGGCCATCCGTGTCCGAGTGGGGGATGTCTATGGGTTGACTTAAGTGGCTCGGTGTCAAAGTGCGAATAGCCTTCTAAGAATTAGGGGACACCGTCCAAGTGGCTAAAAAAACACACCGAATGACACAAAATTGATGGCAATGATTCACCTAATCGCACACATGCCTAACTATGATCCTACCCCTCATTCATGAGGTAAGCAAGGAGGGTTTGAGCATACTTGGAACCACTGAGGGCGAGGACACATGGATTTTTGCTGCTCCTTTAGCCTATTGCTCTCCCTTGGCCTACTACTCTCTCTGTCAATCTCTCACAAGTCAAAATGAGCCCTCCCCCCCTTTTTCTCTCCTTTTAATGCTCTCTCTCTCTTTCTTCCCTTACTCTCTATTTTCCTTCCAAGATATTCAAAATCTTTCTCCTTTCTTTCTATGTTCCCTTGTTTGTTGGTTGTTACATAAACTTACCTTTTCTTTCTTTTTTCCTATTTCCCAAGCCTTAATGCATCCTACTAGTGAAAAACTTCCTACCACTGATCTAACTAATGTTCCCAAATCTTCCAATGCCTAAACAGTCCAGCAAAGGAGATCAAACACCCTCCAACTCCCTCACTTCCTACCTATATCAAGCACCATTTCAAAGACAAACTCCTACTTCATGTTGCTCAATTTGGAGCATGCAAGCACTCAAGCTTAAATCTATTGGTCCTGGCAATAGAACCAAAATGTCGTTGCTATCACTAGCAATCGTCAAGACCCTATGAACCACATCAAGTCAAGTGTTTCAAGCGAGTGGCAATGGCTACCTCTCACATAGCCATGAAAGCTCTCACACACGGATGTAGTGAGCTTACCATTGAATCCAATCATTGAAGTCCTCTTCCTCAAATTCTAAATGGCTCCATAATTCAAGGTGCAAGCAAGCTCTATCTCCAAGTTCCAAGATCGAACCTCCATAGCTACGCACGCAAGAAAAGGGAAGAGAAGAAGGAGGAGAAGAAGAGCTTCTCATTGGTCCCTCACTCTCACACACACACACTCTCCCTCTCTCATGCACAAGAAGAAAGCAAGAGCAAGAACAAGAAGAGAGCTAGTCTGCACAAGCACTAAGAATAAGCTTATCCATTCACTTTTTGGCTTTTATACATATCCTTCTCCCCTTGGGCACCCAATCCTTTTCTATGACTAGCCATCCGGCCTTGGTCCTCTTTTCCACTTTCTTTCCTATTGTTTTCCTATTTGCATGGCTCTTTCACATGCGTCTTTTCATTTACAACTTTGCACCATAGGGAGCCTAGAGCTCTTTTACAAAGGGCAAAAATGTGTTTTATTTCTTGCGTGTCTTGTTCTTGATTTTTAACATTTTTCCCAGGCTTCTTGGTCTTCTTTTTCCAACAAGCTATCTTTTCATGCTCCTTCATAACTCTCTTTGCACCTTGTGTTGTTTTGCACCTTTGTACCTTGTGTCGTTCGGAGGGTTAACATTCATGATGGAGATCCTCCACATAAATAGCCTCATCTTGAACATTATTGATATTGGAGCAATCAAGTTTAGAGTACCCAACCAAGTTTTCATAGATCCTTTAATTGTGAATGCCCTTGATGAAGGCTTTTGTGATTGCATTGGTAGTGAACTTTAAAAATAAATAAATTCTAATGTGTAACGAAAGGGAGACGACATAAAATATGGAGGCTCAATCCATCTTCTTCTTCATTCTTCTCTTTCTTTCATTCTCTCATGCACACTCATTGAGTATCTTCGAAAGTGGATAGATACTTTTACTTTTAGGTCACTTTACACATAGCCTCCCTTTATTTCATACAAGCATAGGATGTAGTCTTAGCTTATGACGTATCTTTCAACACTCCCCCTCAAGCTAAGAATGAACTTGCAAATATAATACCCCGAGTGCACTTCTAAATTACTTGAACTTATCTTTACCTAATGCTTTGGTAAAGATGTCCATGACTTGGTCATTGGTTTTGGCATGTACCAAGTCTCTGTCTCCATCCATAACTTTCTTTCTAATATAATCATAGTGCACTTCAATAATGCATAATAACTCTGCCATCTATCTCAATCCCCATGTCACATAGAAGTAATCTCTACTCACAAGGTGCCAATGCTATTCCTCTATACTTTGCTTCAGTGCTATAAAGCTACTGTACATTGTTCCTTTTTTATGATCCAATTTACCATGACCGAACCAAATGAAAATACATATCAACTCATAGATCTCCTATCCATTATACTTCCTTTCTAGTCTACATCTATGTATCCAAACAAGGTAGCCTTGATTCATTTCTCGTAGAATAAACTATAACTAACTATCTTCTTCACATATCTCAACACTGAGTCACACTACACCCAAGTGTGATTTGCATGGTTTTTACATGAATTTTATAATCACTCCAACTACATAGCTCAAGTACGGTCTTGTTATTGCCAAGTAGATCGTCACCAACCATCTTTCTAAACATGGTAATATCCTCAACATATTGTCTATCATCAACCATCTTCCTATTTTGGTCCAATGGCGTATTGATCGGCTTACACGTAGTCATCCCATATTTCTCTAGAATCTCTAATGAGTATTTCCTTTACATCAACCAAATCACATCTGGTGTGTCAATTACTTCAATGTTGAGAAAATAACTCAAAAATACAAGATCTTTGATATCAAACTCCTTGTGCAAACCATGCTTCACTTCTATAATCTCTTTCTCAAGTGTCTGTGTTATGATGAGATCATCAACATAAATAAAAATAACCACCATTCCATCCTCTATGTGTCTAATATAAAGTGAGTAGTCAATCATGCTTTGCTAAAATCCCATGCTACATAGAAAACCTAGCTGAACCTTTCACACCAAGTTCTAGGTGCCTACTTTAACCTATACAGTACCTTCCTTAGCTTGTATACATAATGCAAATACTTAGGGTGCACATACCCTTCTAGTTATTCCATATATACTTCCTCTTCCAAGGTTCCATTTGAGAAAGCATTCTTTACATCCATTTGATACATATGCATGAATGGGAGATTAAGAACTTGCTCAACATGTTGGTGCAAGAAGTGAGATTTCTCAAACTTGGAAATTCCCCTTGTTACATTGTAGACATCAAGTAGACCAACTTGTGTTTAATATAGGTATTAAAAGGTTGATGCATGTGCTTAAATTTACCAAGATAGAGATCAAGGTACAAGGCATAACTTCAGAGGTCGCCTTGTGTCATGAATGACTAAAAGGTAAGGTTGCTAACTTCTTGGGGGGAAGGTTTTTGACTTGGATGAAGCTCATATTGTTATACATGTATTCAAGGTCTATATCCTTTGCTTGGACATGTTATTTACATAGGCCATGTAGACCTTGCCCTTGAATAGTTCGTGTACTTGCATTTCTCCCTGTCTAGGTTTGGGTTCATATGGTCCCAACGGGCTAAGGTAGTGTCATAGCCTAAAAGTGGGAAACAAAAGGTGATTCTCAAAGTAATGTTTCTTTTTTGAAATGCATGGAACTGTAGATGTTAGTTGTGAGATATAGCCATTAATTTTCATTTGAGAATATAGGCATATACTCTAATTTCAAGTCTATTATTATCTTATAAAAATCCAAACACGTGCACATGTGAATACACATATACAGATGCATGGTGTTAGTTAAGAGAAATTTGCAGGCACAAATACCTATATAGATCATGGATTCAAAACTCACATGAATGAGAATGCCAATGCACAGAGAATAGGTCGATGTGCATAGAGAATAGAAATGTTCATGTAAAATGCACACACAATGTTTGTAGTCATATGTTATATGAGGGTGCAAAATTTTCGCATGGCACTAATCAACCCATCATCATGTGATGTAGGTAGGTGTTGGTACATATCATGAGTGTGGTTTTGCAACATTAATGTTTGCACTATCCTACAATAACAATCAAATGCATTAAGACTTTTTGCTCAAAATTTGGGCTTTTGAAGCGGATGTGATAACACATATTCACCTCCTTGACCCACTTCTCCTTACTATCATGACTACCCATTATGGCATTATTACAATGATGGTGGCTATTTGAACAAAAGTAAACAAGAGGCCTAGGGGGTGTAATCTTGTAAAATGAGGAGATGTTCATGTTGACTATGCCCTCATACTAATGTAAAAGTAAACAAAAGACCAAGGGTGACTAACCTTGTAAAAAGAGTGGATGTTAATGTTGACAATGCCCTCATACTAATGTTTCTCTCATCAAAATTGATTACAAAAATGGCTACAAAATGTGCTTTTACTTTCAAACTATTTATCTCACTATGTATGTGTGGTGAAATGTGGGAAATATAATTTTACATCACTTTTATATTAGGCATGGTCAAGCATGGTTTCACACCAAACTTGATTGTGCCAATTTTTTTCTAATCTAGTGCCATGTGCTAGCTTGTTTTGCAACTACAAACCTTATTTCTCAAGATGGTGCAAATGCAAGTTCCCAACGTTGTAAATATGAGTTTTGCTAGTCATTAGTAATTGGAAACACAAACTCTAACGTGTAAATTCCTAAATAGATCCCAGACTTAACACATGTTAATCAATGCTTTACTAATTCTTAGGTTGTTGGGCTATGGCCCTAGCAATAAGCTTGAGGTTATTGGCCTAGGACCCTAGTAGTAAAGTCTAATTTGCATATAGGTTGTGAAGGTTAGAGTTTTCAAATTTTGGGTCTCTTTGACCACGTGTTAACAAGTTGAGGCCCTTCCTTCTCTAGTTATCTAAGTGTGGTTATGAGATAAGAATTTAAGGTAGCCTTAAGTCAACTATGTCTCTACTTAAGTACATGCACATTGTGACGGGTCTTTGATCTAAATAGATTTGGAAATTACTAATAATGTCTTCTACCTTAACCTCGATCATTGGCAAAGCTTTTAGAGAACTTTACAATATCAATTTTGATGGGTCACAATCCCATAAGATGCCCATAAGAGTCCATGTGCTACTCTTTTTAAAAAAAGCAAGGTAAGGGTGGACTTCTTAGAGTTTCAAGGCGATATCACTAGCACATCAGAGCCACCCCTTGACTCTAAAAGTTGCATGGATGTTTACTATTAAAATCTTGTAAAATCATTGCATGGGTTTTCTTTTTCTCCCACCATGTTGTGCAAATTAGGGCCATTGTTCTCTGAGATGGATCACTTCCTTGTAAGATTTCAGAAAAAGGGACATATGTTGTAGGTTTTGGTCCTCAAATGCTATCTGAAACATTCAATTTAAAACAACATATTAACCATCATTGGGATGATGGTAGAAGCTACAACAAAAAATCAACAATGGACAATGTGATTTATGAGTGCATTTGAAAGTATCCTTCATATATTCATCATTTGATTGGTGGATATACAATGTACTCTAGCTTCATTTTGCAATGTAGCACAAATCAAAGATTCAAATTGCATTAAAGTGTGAGAACCTCTTTCCAATTGGTATTCAAGCTGAGGCTAGCTAGGAGGCGCAAGACAATCTCATCCATTATGAACCCAAGCAATGAATAAGAATTATTTGATGTATTCTTTAAGGACAAGAATATTGAAGGTAATCAATTAACATTGGGGAAGCTATAGTCACTATCTTACTCATGACATGAGTAAATTTCCCTACCTAATTATTTCTAGGGAAACTATGACCAACACCATCTAGTAATGCAAAAGAAATACTAGGTGTCCAAGGTTGAAAACAATTATATTCTTGGCCACCATTGAGACTGACTTCACTCTAGAAAGGGAATATTGTAATGCTCATAATTTTGAGTGGATAAGTTATCAACCATTTTAGTGGCTCTAAATATCATCATTTATTGTAATTTGATCAATTCTCATATAGATTAGAGGGTAGGATCAATATTGATATCCAGCATATGCACAAGTTGAGTTTGGATGTATTCAAATGGATTTTAAGCCACATTCATAGTGTAGGATCATTTTCATGGCTAGTTACAAGACTAGTATTAACTCAAGCATTAAGATTGTATATTCTTATATAAGCAGCATGCATCTAGATATGGCACCTTTGGGCATAATCTACCACCTAGATTTTGCAAATATACTCAAAACCACAAAGCCAAACAGAAGCTCATAAGATACGAAAGTTAAGTTGATTTATGCCAAATTAAAAGTGTGTGAAAGTCAAATGGGATATTGATTTAGAGAAACATCAAAAAGATATTAGTACTAAATCTCATCCATTTTAACAAATGTATTCTCTTGTTTCTCCATCATGAAGGATTACCTTTTTTCCCTTTAGCCTATTTACTCCTTTGACTAGATTCTTCATTTTTTACATGGCACATTTGTGCTAAGTGTAGAAGTTTAAATCCAACTAATGGTTGAATGGCTCCAACTTGACCAAATATTGAAACAAAGAAGTTGTGTGGTGTTGATCATGTCCTTTAGATATTGTAGATATAAGATTATTTTCCTTGGAACATTGTTTCATGAGATCAAGCAATGTGATATACAACTTGAATGTTGTATTGTGTCATGGTTACAACCCACTTTCTACTCATTCTTTAATTTCCTAAAAAATGCATTATACCACATCATTTGACTTGTAAAAGTAGTTTCCTTGATTAAGCCTATTGCAAAGGATTCTTTTGCACATTCTTGAGTCATTGAATACAAAAACAAGTCAAACAGTCATTGAAAGCTAAATTTTATTAAAATAGCATTTTCGCGCATTACTCTATCTGGAGCATGTATCCCTTGAACATGACAATTGGTCCCACACTAATCTTATACGCTATGTCTATAATTTAGGTGTCAAGCTCATGAAGGATTCGACTCCATTATTGTAGAAGAATGATATCACACTTCTAATTTGAAGAAACATTACTTCTTAACATATTATATGAATTCAAGGTGGTCAAATGAGTAGTTGTGTATACTAACTTTTTGCTAAATATTCACCTAGTCAAATATTAATGGAATATCACATAGAATCCCATGCACATCAACATGTGTGTGCGTGCATACACATACGCTTGCATGTATACGTGCGTGAAAACGTTTGTGACGTGTACACACGCACACACAAAATTATGTGTGGATCATGTTATTCTATTGTAAATTTAGGGTAATATGTCACTCACATGGTAATTGTTCATTGGTTTCTCATGAATCTCCTTTAAGCAACATATGTTAGATTATAATATGCATTATAAATTCAAACCTTCATTGGTCAGACTACATTTATCTCATAATGTTAACATAAGGACAACCAAATGTTGAAATACTAAGAAGAAAACTATGCCATTTTGCTTTAAACCTTTGTTCCACAAGTAGAAGAAAGTATAAAGTGTTGAGCTTTTAATAATCATTCTTTCACATCTCAAGTGTGTAAAGTATCCATCGATCGTTTTTGAGAGAACTGCCAACATTGTTTTAGCTTTTCTTGTCATCGGACTTCATTTTAAGCCTATAGCATCTGTAAGCTTATACATCAAGTATAAGATACCCAATACCATTTTGATGGGCTTTCACCAATGGTTTTAGATGATAGAATCAAAGGTTGGAATATGTTCAAGTAAAAATGCATTACTAAAAATATTGAACTTTCAAAACTATGTGAAAATCAAAGACATCAACACTCAACAATGTTGATAATTTTCATCAAATCCCAATTGTAATAATGGGAATATATTGTGTACATATCAAATTTCATAAAATTTCTAGATAGATTATTTTTTACATGGTTTGATTTGAAGCACAAAAGCTTTTCTACTTTTCGTTAAAGGGTCTTAAAGTGAGCCACAAGAATACACACTTCATAGCTTATTTTGAACCCCTTGTATGTTTTTCAACTATTGTCTCTATCTCATTTTGTTGAAACCATCTCTTCTTAATCTTTACCATTGCAAAAAAATGAAGTTTTTATAATGCCAAAATTATAACAATATTAGCTTTTCTCCTACAAGACTAGTGTTAAAGTTTAAATTGACTAACAATGGCCACTCTTTAACTCCAACATTGCATTTGGATAGGCCCTTGTAATAATGTCACTAATTTCAAAAGATTTACTTTCTAAAGGTTTTGTATCATTATATGACTATTAGGTAGGATTGCTTGCCTCCTTAGTATAGTATATGTGCAAATTTAGATTTCTTAGTGATCCATATGTAGTTGATTTTTAATATTATGAAAGTTAATTCTTATAGTTGTGATTGTTGATGTATACTAAAATTTTATCTTTTTATATATTGACTCTCTTTTATATACTTTTCATTCTAAATCTAGTTATATGAACTAATCATTGTAATTTTTCATTTGTGTTCGCATATGTACATGCATGCATATGTATGCACAAGTGCATCCATCCCATCCAAGTGACATCCATTTACCAAACTCCCTTCTAGCAACATGTGCTCTTTTTCTTTTTCTTAGAAAGAATTCTTAAGGAAAAAACCCTCTAAAGTAATATTAAGAATAATAAAACCTTTCAATTACTAGTGTATTTTTGTAATGCATTTTTTAAAAAACCAAGGTTTAAAATTTATCACATACAAGTACATTTTAACTCATGCTATTACTTGAATGTGGATTTAGGCATACATTGAATGATACCAAACAAGATTCAATTCATACTAACTTTGAATTACATGTCGAATGTGTTTATATGTAAAAGCAACGCATCGAGGAGCCAATCCCCAAGATGTAAGAGAGTAACAATGGGGTCGCAGCAATCAGTGACAATCTGTGAAAGAGAATCAGACGCCATTACAAAACACTGCAAAAAATTCTGTCACTGCAAAGAACACAGCTTCAACCTCACAGGGAGCAAATCTGCAAAACTAACGAAAGTGGTATTTGACTACACAGTCACTTCCTAGTGGCGATTTTGCATCAACAAGCAACAAGGATGATTCTGTAACTCCCAATGTCTCTGCGCTGCAAGCATATTTACATGGTACTATACACAAAACAACTCAACTCAAGCTTAGATATAGTCCACTAACCACCATCTTTTAAAGCCCTTCTAATGAAAACTTGCTTTTTGAAATAGTGCAACCCTTCGAACTTTCATCAATTTGTATCTAGCTCTCTTTAGCCACCTATTATGTTTCGCATTATTTTCAATTGATAGCCTTTTTATACAGACCATAGTATCCAACTATTACAAGCTCATGTAAGTGTTGTTTCTTCTTGAACATGATTCCTATATTGCCTTATGTAGTGGTTAGTAGTCACAAAAGACACGCATGCAAGAAACAAAGTTACACCACTCAAAATCCACATAATCAATTATCTAGAACCAAGAACGATAATCACATATGTTGAAAATTTTGATGCAAAATAAATCATTGTTTGATAGCAAAGGCCTTTTTGTAAGATATAGAATAATCCATAATGTTCATTCAAAACAAAGGACCCTGTGAAGATGTGAATCAAAAAGATAGTATTATAGTCTATAAAAGCTTGAACCAAAAAGTATAATGTAGAGTTGCATTTAGTAAATACAACTGACACAAGTACATGTTTTTGCCTTTCAAGAGCCAATACGAGTGAACAAAAGAGTTATCAAGTCATGAGGAATTGTGACAAACAAAGGAATTTTGAGTCAACAATAACCAACCATTGTCCTTTGTGACAAGTGTTGAAATGCATACACAACAATGGATTTGCATGTATCATATAACATATGACTGGTAAAATAGCCTTATTGACACCCAAATTTCCAATTATGTTAAATTGGGTGGTCTATTGGTACTGATACAATCCCAAACCACAACTCTCGAACAAGTAGAAATGCCCAAATAGAAAATATCATAACCATCAAGTATTGGCACCAAAATTTTGATTTTGTTCCTACTAATAAACCATTGACAACTATCAATCCCCTTTTCCCGAATTACACAGGGCTGTAATATAATATGTTATGCATAAAACAGTCACATTTGTGAATATGTGTTCAAGCTTCATGCACAGATTTACATCCACCTTCAGGACCATTTTCACCACCCACCCCAAAAAAAAAAATTTAAAAAAACTCTTAGCAGTCCTAATCAAAACCATCCCACAATTTTTCCATCAAGTTCACACTCTCATGAAGACTACTTCCATATGTACTCCACACCTCGATTACGATTGCTGTAAATTAAATCAGAACTGTCAGACTTTTTCATTAGCTCCAAATAGTATGGTTTAAAGTTGTTTTGAACCCTTTTTCCTGCACTCTTATAAATCAGATTCTTGTAGATAGTGAATTTCAACTTGAAGCATGTTCCAAACCTTTGATTCTGCAATCTAACAACATTGAAATTAACTCCCAATCAAATTATAACATCATAGACACACATTTCTTTGCATGCAATCAAATGAGGCCTCAGTCATTTACAAGACTAATGTTGAAGGATTGAGGACCAAAAACGTCTTTCCAAAGACAAGCTAGGTGTGAAAAAATCATTTTAACATCTAGTAAAGGCCAAAATGACCTACAAAACCAAAATGGTGATCCATGGTATCTCATGGTTATAATAAACCAGTAACAAGAATGTAGATGCATATATGTGTAGAATAGCCCCTGGCTCTATTATTATTTAAAGATCTGCCAAAAGATTACTATGAAGGGATCTCAGTACATCTATGCTTTATGTATACAATAGCTCCTGGCTCTAATATTATCCAAAATATCTAACAAAGGATTACTGTGAAGGTATCTCAGTACATCCAACATCCATGATGGCACAAACAGAGACACACTGTAGTGTTAAAACTTTCTCTAGCATGGTCTTTTTAAATAAAATTAGGAAAGGAGGTTTGGATTCATGCAGAGTTTAAAACCACATGGGGCTCAATGAAGAAAGGACACATCAGAAGCATACAAAAATGTACACACACCTAATGCACTTCGCACTTGGTGACAATACCTATATACATTGCAAAATTAAATCTACTAAGCCTACAAGTGAATAAAAGCATACAATGCACAATGAAGTACTAAAATGGGAGACATGAATACATAATCACCCTTCTATACACAAAATTAACATTTAGAGCTAAGGCAACCTGATGATCTGTCACTGCAGGAAGAAACACTAAAGTTCAAAAATTTGGCACATTTTGTGTGGCAAAAAACTCTCTAACAGTTTAGGAACAAAGTCAAACTCAGAACCTGAAACACCCACTTTTTGAATTTGTGTCAGGTGTTCTGTTTTCAAAAAACAGAGCATACCCTGATGCATGGTAAATAAAGTCATAGTATACTGAGTACGCATTTCAATTTCAATAGTGTCCATCAGATCTTACACCAATTCTGAATGTTTCTCAGACCATGACTGCACACAAGGCTCTGTTGTACATTTCGTACAAAGTAACACTTTGAGCTCTATCATCAGAATCAAATTGACAAATATTCATCTGATTCGATCTTGGAGATCAGCAATGAGGCTTGTTGCCATAGATGTTAGCTTCTTTCCAGTTTGACCAGCTAAGGTCTTCAGGGAAGACATATCCTGGGATGCCTGAACACAGTAGATATAAAAATTACTTCACTTAAAAACTGTCCCAGTACTAATTAGTGAGATCTGATGAAATAAGCAAGCTATGTACTTGAAAGCTAAGCCTTGTAATCAGTTCACTGGCTGTTAAATCTGCTGGGTTATTGGATGGCCCCTCATTACGCTCAAAAAAGTCTGCACTTGAAATAGAGCTTGAATTCTGCCATCGAAAATCCCACCCCCAACACCCCAAAACAACCAAAAACAACAAGACACAAACACACTTTTCTGTAAGCTCCAAAGGAATTCATGCAGCTCATAGCCTCACGCTTAGGCATATGTTCATCTGGCAATTCTTTAACAGTTTTCACCAGCAACTCACCGCAAACTTCTGAAGACGTACTTGACTATCCGCATCAACAACTTTCTTATCCTCCCCAAAAAATTGTGCAGATGATATGGATTTAGCATTTGCAAATTTCTTTTGTGCTTCATCACTCTCCTCAATCTGCCAACATCAATGAGAATAATGTGTTACATACACAACATGCAGACTTCTCTCTCCCCCCCATTCCCACTCTCTTAATCTCCATCACCCTCCACCAAACCCTCTCTATCCCTCAATCTCAAGCTTACACAGAGGAAGCACAGAAACAGACCTGACAGCTAGAATCTTTAACAGATGCAACCAACAATTGCAGGAGAAGTTCCACAGATTGCAGGAAAAGCACAAAGAACAGAAGCTTGCTGGAAGGAACAATGCAACAATAAATTCAAGAATGTAACAAGAAATTTGACGAGTATGCATACCATGTAAATAAACTATTTGCCAAACCTCTCATATTATAGCAGCTGCAATACTCCACTTGCAAACAGGAGCTTCTTGCAGTGGTCATGCCTCGCACAACTGGAGACATTATTTGATTGCACAAGACCAAGCTCAGGATAAATCATCAAGTATTGAGTCTTCTCCCTAAGTCACAAAAAGTATCATGTCTCTTCGCATTCAGTTGAAGTTTATGAGAGCCACTTTCAGAGGACCCTTTACTACTTCGTCAGATATATTAGAGAGGACCTTTTTCTTCAGACATACTAGAAGACATACAGTTCTTATGGGGGAGCATGACTCCCCCATCAGATGAGCCTAGATGCTTCATCTTCTGCACACAAAAATCGTGGCAGAATTAACCAAGCAGCAGTGAGTGCAGCTGCTGCTGGAATACCCAGGAAAACACTTCAGCGAGCAAATCAGTGGTGGCACAACATTGGAGACATCTGGCCAGGACTGCATTTAGTCACTCTTCATCTTCACCAAATTCTTTCCCTCTCCACTTTTGTAGCAAAAAAGATGTCGCTAATCATATTACTCAAAAGAAAATCACAATGAAGTACGAGTGCTCAACAATCTAGCTGGAGCTGTCTGTAGATCAGAAACCACTCGTATTTACAAGCCTCTCAAGGGGTCCTATGGAGGATGGAGGATAGAAGCCATGGAGGCTTGGAATGGCCATAAGCCAATGGTGTCACGCATATGTATTTGGACGTTTGGCCTATGCTTAGTTCAGTCACCATGTTAACACAAGCTTCAAGACAAAGCTGTCTAGTGTATATTTATTGGATACAGTGCTGAAAGTAAAGGGTACCACTAGTACCAGCCTTCCATGAAAAAGGTTATTGTGACTCGTGAGTCACAATGTGGTATTTGCTGAACATGCAGATCAGCCCTTTATGGAGTGCAAACTTGTGGGTCCACTTGACATGTTTAACACTTTATTGCCTTTGTTCCAAAGTGGTGCACTGGATTTCGGTCATATTCGACAGCCTATTGAGGTGTTCACTGTTACAATGGCATAATAAGCAGCTTCACAAGCTGATCACAAGCCTGATTTGCGACCCATTGATCAAGCAGCTAAATGGGATGTAGTGGCCAATGAGAGGGTTGCTATTCAAAAAGCCAAAACAGACCCCAAATGGTTGCTGGATGCATTGTGGGACAGCAAACAGCCCACTCCTCTTCCTGGTAGTACTAGAGCACTGAAAAGTAGCTATGCAATCTAAGTTAGACTCAATGATACAAATGGCACTTGGCACTTACGTTGCATGCGAAATGCCTCCATGCAAGCATGCCATAGGCACAAAGTGGATTTACAAGGTCAAACACAATTTTTTTGGCAGCACAATTCGCTGCAAGGCAAGGCTTGTCACCGACGGGTATGCCCAACAGCATGGGATTGACTATATGAGACATTTTCCCCCACTTCATGTATAACTACCATTCCCAATGTTATTGCTTTAGCTCCACATTTTGGATGCCATGTGTATCAATTGGATGTAAAGACTACCTTTCTAAATGGCAATTTACAAAAGGATGTTTATGTCATACAAATTGTCACGGGGACAAGTATTTCTTAATGCTTACCTTTGGCATTATTAAGTCATGCACATGTGAAGTGCAAATCAATTAAGTCAACATCGACAACCTAAATACCCCAAGTGATTAGTAAGTGACATTGGCAAAAGTTGTATAAAGTTATGCTCAACAGGTACTTGAGGGTGCTTGGTGTCAATTTGGGTAAAGAGCATTAATTGGGCCATTAAATGTCCAATGGTGACATTAGGGGCCTAGGCATTAATGAATAAATTATTGATAGCCTAAGACCAATTAATGTTGGGGCGATCAAATGTCCCATGGGAGTGAGCACACTCATTGTTTGGCTTAGTATTTGATTAAAAGATAATCAAATGTGCAAATATGACTTGCACATGCACGTTAATTATTTTATAATGTGGGACCCAAGACCCCAAAATATCAATTGCTACAAAGGCAAAAGTTGTAATAAGTTATGTGTAACAGGTATTGGGTATCATGAGGACGTGAAATTTTATTGCTTTACTTAGAGTTTGATTAAAAGTTAATCAAACGTGCTAATGTGACTTGCACATATGAGATACAAGTAAATTATTTCACAAAGTGAGACCTAGGATCCCAAGATATCAGTTGGTGTCAAAGGCAAAAGTTGCAATAAGTTATGCTTAACAAGTACTAGATGGTACCTAATGTCAGATTTAAACCTAACCAATTTATTGGCTACTAATGTTAATCATAACATTAGAGACTAGGCATTAATTAATTAATACTAGTCTAAAGGTCAATAACTACTCCAGGATACTTGAAAAACAAATTGGCCTGGAGAATTTAATTATTGGCTCATGAGATTAATTGTTTGAGCACTAGAATAATTATTAAATTAATATTCAAAATTATTATTCTGAAAATTAATTTAACAAGATGGATAATACTGAAGAATGGGATTAAACAGCTGCCACTTGGCAAAAATTTCCCATGCAAGTGGGAAAATGTTTTTAGGGACTGGTGAAAGTCTATTCCAACCATTGTGAGAGAGAAGGCTGTTAGAGAGAAAGACGATACTGTTGATGTGATTTGCGACCACCATGGACTAGTCCTACAACGATGACAACAATTTGGAGCACTTCAAGAGCAAGTGATATCAGCCCAAGGTCCTTCTGGTGCAGACATACAAGAGGGCGATGATGGGGCAGTCATGATACTTTGGTGGTGGCACTAGTTTCCATGCTATGGTGGGTCAAGAACCGCATATGGAGATATATGACACAACTCCTTATCGTATGCAGCAACCAATGCATGGTGTGCAAGGCCCAATGTATTCGAGTATGGCTGGTAATATACATAACCCCATGTAGAGCAATGTTAGCATGATACTAGTGTACAAAGTGACAAGTTTGACAATGTATATATGCATTCACTGTGATTGGGACTCATGCTATTAATGTGGTCATGCAAATGCTCCATATAGTGTTGGTCATGAGGAAAAATGTCGCTAGTAATGCATGCAATGTATGGAAAAATGTATCTTGGTATGGCTAGTATGCAAATTTCCATGCACAATTACATTGCAATGGTTCAAACTATGCAAACAAGAATGTTTCCTAATGTATCTAGTGCTCCTAGCATGTCAAGTATACATGAGGGGCTAGTCAACTAGATGCAATGTTGTATATCCATTAAGTTGAAATTGTAGCAGTGTGAAAGTATCAAGCATCGCAATGCTTAGGGGAAAGAAAGGCCTACAACCTAATTGAGGTTTCGAGGTAAGTAAAGTTTAGAGAAAAAGTTTCCATATGCTTCTTAGTGAAGCTTCAGCATTGTTTCACCAAATAGATACAAAGTGGATGGAAGAGGATGACTTGGCAAACCATCCTCAGTTGTCGCAACTTTACCTAGATGCCTTTCAATTACAGCCGACTTCAATTTGCTTGTAGTCAGGTTCAGCAAAGTAGAGGTTTCAAGTATTGCCTAATGCTCGAGGGGGGGGTAGCACTTCCACTCCGCTAGTTGAGGATAGCTCTCGTATGTAGTGGATCACGGATGTATTCAGTATGCACCTAATGTACTGTGCTAGCAGTATGTCTGCCATGAGGTCACTACTCGGTGTACTAGTCACTATGAGATGTATGCAAATGAGTTTGAGTTTCACCGAGGCACTGAAACTACACTTTGCATCAGTTTATGATCAATTTGACATGAGTTTCTGTCTTAGTTTTGAGACAAAATTCTGATTAGTTCAATTTCTTATCAATTTGAGTACTATTCACGGTCACTTTTGGGATCTCTTCTACATCAATTTTTGCATAAGTTACTAACCACTTTGTGATTAGTTTGGGATCACATTTACAGCAGTTTATGATCAGTTCTCAAATCAGCAAGTGATCAATTTATGCCAAGTTTTCAATGGTTTACAGCCAGTACCATGGATAGCGGCATGTTAGTACATGCCACATGGTTTATGCTGAGAATATGCTTTACTATGGTTCAGAAGTCAGAATAGTTGAGAAACATGAATTATGGATGTATCCAATACGTTTCCAGCAACAATTCTAGGCTAATTCTTAGTATTATTTGATGTTTATGTTAGCTGGAAATTTTCAACATGTTTGCAGGATATGGCATGGTTGGACAACAATGGCCAATGTTGTGACTATAATGCCTTATGAAAACTCCAACGTAGTGTGCTTTTGCTTTGGCACTATGTAGTGCAATCGAGGACGATTGCAAGGATTTCAAGGAGTGGGTCTATCATGAGGACGTGAAATTTTATTGCTTTGCTTGGCATTTGATTAGAAGTTAATCATATGTGCTAAACGTGACTTGCACATGTTAGGTGCAAGTGAATTATTTCACTGTGTCAAACCTAGAACCCTGAGATATCAGTTGTTAGTGCTAAAGGCAAAAGTTATAATAAGTTATGCTTGATAGGTACGAGGTGGTACCCAATGTCAAATTTGGACCTCACCAATTTATTGACGACTAATGTCAGTGGTGGGGACATTAGAGACTAGGCATTAATTAATTAATTAATTAATGCTAGTCCAAGAATCAATAACTACTCAAGGATACTTGAAAGACAAATTGGCCTAGCTTCTTTAATTATTGCCTTGTGAAATTAATTTTGTAAGCACTAGAATAATTAAATTAATTTTTAAAATTATTACTCTAAAAATTAATTTAATAAGTTAGATAATGCCAGAAAATGAGATTAAAAGGCTGTCAGTTGGCAAAACTTGCCCATGCAAGTGGAAAAAATGCTTTTAGATACTGGTGGAAGTCTATTCCAGCCATTGTGAGAAAGCAAGACAGTAATAATTTTTCAGCATTTCTCATAATGAAACTCTAAAATTTCTCTCTCTATAGCATTCTCTCTGATCCCCTAGACATCTCTCAAGTTATCTCAGCATTTTCCACTAGTTTGGGCCATCAAAGAAAGAGATTTCAATCAATCTCTGCTGTAAATCCTAATTTACAATAGAAACTAGAGTTTTCATAGCTGCCGAAGGATGCATACTCAGAATTGAGGGCCTAGAACTTGAATTCTAGCAACTCGAATTTTAGGGAGATTCAAAAGACCAGCCAACTAATATCAAGTTTGGGGCCGAATTTGTATTTTAAGGAGCAAGGTGAAGGTCAAACCAAGGGGTAAATTGGTTTGAAGGCTTGTTGGTCAGTTTCGACAGCAAGGGGCACTTGGATTAGCAGAGGAGATTAGAGGATCTCTTTTGTATTTCTCCCATTTGCAATATAAGATAAAGAAATAACGCAAGGGGCACCATTTTTTAGGCCAACATGATGTCCAATGTCCATGATTAAAGTGATAAAGTGTTTATTTTCAATTTATATGAATTTAATTATTTCTCAAGTTATCTCAACAAAATCCAATCATTTGAGTCATCACATGTGGAGATATTGAAAAATCTATGTTGTAAACTCTAATTTATAACAGAAAGTAGGGTTTGACTACCACCTTGGGATACCTACTCAAAATTGAGGGCTTAAGACTTAAATTCCAAGGGCTGAAATTAAAGAATTTCAAGGAGATTCAAGAGGCAAGCCAACCCATATTAGATTCGGGGCTTAATTTGTCTTTCACGAAGCAGTGTGAAAGCCAATCCCCAATGAAACCAGGTAGCAATTTGTAGCTTAATTTGTCTTTCAAGGAGCAAGTTGAAAGCCAATCCCCAAGAAAACTAAGGGGCAATTTGGTTTCAAGGCTTGTTGGTTAGTTTTGCAAGAAGAGGCATACGGATTAGCGGAGAAGATCAAAGATTCTCCATTGTACTCAATCCATTTGCAATAAAAACTGTCACCAGGTGATGATACTTTTTACAGTTGATTTTCTTATTTACTTATATAAATATTTTATTTTTCTTTTCTTTTGTTGCTCTTGCTTTTTACCCCCAAAGTCCTCTTGGAATAAGCGGAATCTTTGCATGGCCAGAAGAGGTAGCCATTGAGACAAATTGAACTAATGGTTTGTCTGAGCCTTAGGACCAATTCTATATTGAATGGACACTGAAGAATAGAATGCCAGTGGTTTGGGACTGTGTGCTTAGCCACTGGAGATGGTGCAAGACAATGAGCCTAGCCAAGATAGAAGAAGCACACGTGAGAATGCTCACGGAATAAAAGTCACTGTAACTTAGCCATATTACACTTTTGATATGGTTGCAATGATAAAAGTTGCACAGAACAACTTGAAGAATGCAAGGGTCACCATCCCTAAAATTTAGGGAGTTCCTATTTTTAGACCCCGGAATCTGTTCACGTCATTGTCTTCGTTTTTACACGAGGATTGATTCTCTTGTTTGTGCCGAGGTCAAATTTTGCACCGTTCATGGAGAATTTTAGACCGGAAGGTTTAAACGGGAAAATTGTTACATGTATGCCATGTGGCACAAATTCCCAAAAGAGAGAGAGAGAGAGAGAGAGAGCATTAAAAAAAAAAACGTAATAGGCCCAAGGGGCAGATGGGAGAATGAAGTTTGGAGGAGCTGAGGAAATATTGCTGCAAGAAAACTAGCCATGGAGCGTACTTCTACGTCTCTGACTCAAGCACGGAGGTAGAGCTTGCTCCCTCTGATCACCTCTCTCTCTATTCTTAGAAGAAATGCTTTGCATGATGGATTGATTCCATCGAAGGTACAATTATGTGTTTTCTCTGCTCATACTGAATAAGAACAGTGAACTCTACACATGCTGAATAAGAACAGTGAACTCTATTCATGCTGAATAAGAACAATGAACTCTGCACATGCTGAATCGTAAGAACAATGAACTCTGCTCATGCTGAATAAGAACAGTGAACTCTGCACCTGCTGAATAAGAACAGTGAACTCTACACATGCTGAATCAAAAGAACAGTGAACTTTTTTGATATGGGGGTCTAGCCTCTACCATACACGGCAAACCACACAAGATCAGTCATTGCCTAAAGGGGAGGAGAGATATGAAGGATGGGAGCAGATGGATTGCCACCTGGTAATGATGATCTCCCAGCTGATCAGGAGTAAACCATCAGTACCACACAAGATCATGAGGGCAAAATTGGGAGCACCACCTATAGTGGCAGAGGCCCTATCCCAGACGGTGGCTTTCCTGCACAGGCTTTGGAGCCTACTGCGACACAAATACTGCTACCTCGCACTAGAATAATCCAAACAACTCGCATCGCAAGGGGACACTGAATGCTGGTATGCCCGTACTCAGGCCTAGCACTACCTCTCGCCCCTACAATATAGCCTGAACAGCCCCCACCTGAAGATTCGCCGAGAGGAGCTGAACCGCGTCATCAGGGTGAATATTATTCAACTACACACAACCAGGACATGGGTGTTACCAGCCGAGGATCTGGGAAAGAAGATGGCCTTCTACCAAGAGCACTTCCTACGCCTCACACCTGACGGCTTCATTATACGCTCGAGATACATGGATGTATACCTATCCCATGGGGTCCCAAGTGCCATTGGGCAACTCCGTACGTCATCACACCAGCTATGGATCGAGATAGGGACATAGGGAGCAAACTCTCTTCCCCTAGAGGACACGATCTGCCAACTCTATCAACTGGAGCTAGAGATAGAAGAACATTACATATGTAGATGCCCAGTGTACTACAAGATCAAAGGCCGCTTCCACTGTCTCTTCAAGGAGGGATTCAGGCCACTCTCCCAAATACTAGACTTCCCCGACCAGAAATGCCTCAGGCTTTTCCTCCTGGACCTATGCCAACATAGAGACCACCTTCTACAAGTCCAGGACCAAACAGCCGGGAACACACAGCAACGCACCCTCCAAGAGTTCTACAAACCCTCGACCACCCCCTCTACAGCGAGGACTGCAGCCAACTAACCAATGGCCCCACCCCGAGGAGTCACCTTGGATAGAGCTACAAAGAGAGGCAGAGCTCGCCCCCCACACCCAACAAGCCCACGCCCCCAGAGACATCACCTACAAATACAGCGGATACTACAGCGCCATCGAGGAGCCATACCCCGCCGCTTCAGCCTCTCCAAATAGACAGGGCCATGCAGGACATCTTAGGATGACCACGCTCCATGATTAGTTCCACACTGCACTTGAAGCGCATCTAGATTGTATGGAGTCTGTATACCATTTTGTATCTACTCACCTAGTTTACCATAACACTAGATAGTAGCTTTACTGGGACTTGGAAAACTTCCCAGACATTTGTATGTAACCTTTTGATCTCATAGGCCAACTTGGCCTTTTGTAGACGTTAATATAACTTTCTACTTTCTACTTTCTTTCTCTCACTCTCTCTCTTTATGAAGTTCCATCCGCCATAGCCTACTGGCCCATCTTCATGAGCTCCATACCCAACAGTGGTATCAAAGCAGCCTCAAATGCTGCCAGCTGTCACATTTGTGCTGCCTTAATAACTCAGCCCTATGTCTTCATGAGCTGCTGCCCAAGACCCAACCTACTGCAAAGCATGTCAAGGACTCCATGCTAGAAGAAGAAGAGGAGGAGGAAGAGGAGGAGGAGGAGAAGGAAGCGAACAGTTCAAGTCCCTACATGCCAGTCTGCCCCGACCTTCATGTCTGCCTACGTGCCTTGTGCTCTAATCCCCACATTGACCTGGATCATCGCTCATGCCCACCTGTCAACGCTAAATTGCCTACATCACCTCTCTCATTTGCTGCGACACTTCGACTACCTCAAGATTCTTCACGCTCATCTTGTTGTTGTGACGCTTCACTCCACCTTGATGCCACATCAACATTAACCTACACCATTCGCCACACCACATGCTCCAGTTGGTCTAGTGGACAACCATACACTTGGAATAAGCCACATTTTTTTTTCGTTTTTGCTCGATCATAAAGGTTTAATTATTTCTTAAATGAGGCAGTTCACATGAATTTGGGGATTTTCAATATTCTTCAAAATTTCTCCGAATTTCATGATCGAATTTGGGGCTTTTCGTGTTGGAGCCCTTTGACATCCAATTGGGGTCTCGGACAATACGTTGAAGACCGCCCGAGTGCTCGCACCTTTAACATTAGGCGAAAAAAGACCGACCAAGCATCCAATACTTGGCAACAACGTCGCAAGCGATCAAAAACACTAATCATAATGTCCTCGACATCGATATTGAGAAGGGGGTTTATCGTGACACAAAATTTTAAAGGTTTTTTTAAATTTTAATTATTTTTTAAAATATTAAAAATGTGGTTGAAATTAGACATTCGCCATGCTCACGCATGTGCTAAGACCTTTTCATCCCTTATTAAATAATTGTGTAGGGTTCTCTAACCGGATTTTGATCCAAAACGAGCTGTTATTTTTTCTATTTACAAAGGAGTTATGTTTCAAGGGGAATCTTAACCATCTTGCACATGACCTCTGAGTTGATCCCAAAAGCTATACCCATGTATTTGGCCTCTAGTCATGAGCCCAGTGCCTCTAAGCCACACTGGCTTTTGATCAGTCTCTGAGTCATGCACACGCACCCCTAAACCATATCTTACATCAGTCCCTGAGCTTGTCGATAGACCATGTCATGACCTTCCTTGGGTTATATCTCTCTCGCTTATGTATCTTCTTTTTCAAAATCATTGTACAAGATTAGACACTAACTTTTCGAGGTAAGCCCTTTCCTTTTTTCCCTTTTCTGTATGCTTCATGTCACGGGTTCAAACACCCATGATCCAAAGGTGGGTTTTTTAGATTTATTTATCCCTGTTTGTGAGCACACATTATTATGCGTAAAACCGGTATTCCTCCTCAACTAGGATGGCAAATAATCTAATTAAGTACTAATTACAGCAAGCATAAAATTCACGTAAACTAAAGATGTACACTTTACCACTTTAATCTTGGACATTGGACACCCTATTGGCACCCCTTGTGGTATTTCTTTATCTTATATTGCAAATGGAAGGAGTACCAACTAAGATCCTCTGATCTCCTCCGCTATTCCAAGTACCTCTTACTTGCCAAACTGACCAACAAGCCTCCAAACCAATTTGCCCCTTAGTTTGCTTGGGAATCGACCTTCACCCTACTCCTTGAAAGACAAATTCAACCCCAAATCTAATATTGGCTAGCTGGTCTCTTGAATCTTCTTGAAATTCCTTAATCTCAGCTACTGGGATTCAAGTCCTAGGCCCTCAATTTGAAGCATGCATCTCGAGGTAACTGTCAAACCCTAATTTCTACTATAAATTAGGGTTTATTGTAGAGATTAATTGAAATCTCTTCCTCTGATGGCTCAAACTGCTCGAAAATGCTAAGATAACTTAAGAAATGGCTAATGGATAAAAGAGAATGTTATAGAGAGAGATATTTTAGAGTTTCATCGCGAGAAACACTGAAAAACTATTGTTGCCCTACTCAAACAACCATAGAAGCTGTCACCTACAGCTTAAGACCACCTGACAAACTGTTGCCCCATCCTATATACTATCATCTTTGCACTAGAAGAACCT
This sequence comes from Lygodium microphyllum, assembly GCF_053477565.2. Lineage (NCBI taxonomy): Eukaryota > Viridiplantae > Streptophyta > Polypodiopsida > Schizaeales > Lygodiaceae > Lygodium > Lygodium microphyllum. Next base: position 82,636,860 of record NC_141154.1, on the reverse strand, counting down.
TGGGCTGCTGTCACCTACTCCTCGGGGGATCCAAACTGCTATTACATGCTATAAGACTAATGCTTAGTGGCTACAAATCACATAATGAGTATCTCCTTGATCTTTAACAACCTCCTCCTCTCTCACAATGGCTAAAATAGACTTCCATCGGCCCCTAAAAACGTTTTTTCCACTTGCATGGACAAGTTATACCAAGTAGCAGCCTTCTAATCCCATTTTCCAACATTTTCAGCTTATTATATTAATTTTTAAAATTAATTTAATAATTCCTCTCGTGTACAAAAAATTAAATCCAAGTATCCCTGAGTGGTTATTAGCCCTTAGACCAACATTAATTAATTAATTAATGCCTAGTCTCTAATGTCACCACTAACATTAGTAGCCAAGAAATTGATCTAGTCCAAAATCCGGCATCAGGTACCACCTAGTATATCACCACGTGGTGATACTTTTTGCAGTTGCTTTCCTTATTTACTTATATAAATATTTTATTTTTCTTTTCCTTAGTTACTATTGCTTTTTACCCCTAGAGTTCTCTTGGATTAAGCCGAGATCTTTGCATGACCAGAAGAGATAGCCATTGGGACAAATTGGACTAATGGTTTGTCTGAGCCTTGGATCGGTTCCATATTCAATGGGCACTGAGAAATAGAATGCCAATGGTTTGAGACTGTGTGCTTAGCCACTGGAGATGGTGCACGACAATGAGCATGGCCAAGACACAAGATGCATATGTGAGAATGCTCACGGAATAAAAGTCACCGTAACTGAGCCACATTACACTTTTTGATGTGGTTGCAATGATATAAGTTGCTCAGAACAACTTAAGAAATGCAGGGATCACTATCCCTAAAATTTAGGGAGTTACTATTTTTGGACCCCAGAATCTATTCGCGTCATTATCTTCATTTTTGCACGAAGATTAATTCTCTTGTGTGCCGAGGTCAAATTTTGCACCGATCATGGAGAATTTTAGACCAGAAGATTTAAACGGGAAAATTGTTACATGCATGCCATGTGTCACAATTTGGGCACAAATTCCCGAGAGAGAGAGAGAGAGAGAGAGAGAGAGAGAGAGAGAGAGAGAGAGCATTTTTGTAAAAAAAAAAACGTAATAGGCAGGAGAGGCAAATCTGAGAGTGAAGTTTTCAGGGGCTGAGGGCAAATTGCTACAAGTACATCAACTATGGAGAGTACTTCGTCTCTGACTCATATACGCACGTAGAGCTTGCTTGCTCTAGTCAACTCTCTCTCTCTATTCTCAGAGGTCTGCATGATGGGTTGATTCCATTGAATGTACAATTCAGTGTTTTCTTTGCACTTCTGCTAAGGCAAGAGCCTCACTGTCCAGGTTCAAGAGCACCTGATTGCTTCTCCATTGCAAGAACTAAAGAAAGTGATGGCCATGCCACATGGGAACAGGGTTTTCAGCTCTGATTTAGTGCTATTTGTGGGACTGTTTTACTGCTGGAATGATGCCAGGGTCAAAAGGTTTGCAATTCAACTGGTATGAAATAGATCTGGAATGTAATAAGGCTGAGGACAGGTCAAGAAACAAGTGAAAAACAGTAAATACAGAGCTCTGCAGATTGTAATTCTACACTTGAATTATTGAGTTATGGTCACAAAAAGTGTTTTCCTACTTGGGATATTGTTTTGGATATGTTATACTATCCTTATGCAGCTGAAATTTACTCAAAAAGGGATGTTGTTCTGGATATGTTGTATTGTCCTTATGCAGCTGAAATTTACTCAGAAAAGATGAAAGCCAACTGTTCACAGGTTTTGTACTTTTTAATATTTCTTTTTTTTGGTAACCTTCCATCTTTTAATTGATAAAGAAATACCGAAACGGGTGCCAGTCTTCAGGGCCAATCTGGTGTTGAGCGAGGGAGTGAGGTCTCTGTTTGTGTGTGTATATGAAAAGACCAGGTATTAATTGAAGGGACTACCGCTTTATGTGAGTCATAGACCGGTTTCATGGTTCCATCCCCGAGATTTGAATTCCTTTCTATAAGAATTTAAGCTCAAACAGTTTTGGGTGAAAAGACCATACACAAGTTTTACAGAGATTACAAGCGAGAAAGACTACAAGATTTTTCTTGGATACAGTATTTGCTGGATATAAGACTAGAAGATGGCAGACATGGAGGAAAACTCCCTCATGAAGAAGAGAGTTCTTCTTCTACTCATAGGCACCGAAGAGAGAGTATTGGTGCACATGTGCCAGCACCTTCTAGAACCAAGATTGAGCCACAGGATGAGGAGCAAGAACAGGAGGACTTGTTTATGGCACAACTCCTCATTATGGTTGGCTCTTTCGAACAACTTGTAAAGAATCCTCAAATGCAAAAAATTTTGAAGTCACATAATGAGGATTATTAGGCTGAGTCATCACATTATACCATGGAGCGCTCAAAAAGACAAACCTCTAATGTGAGTGAGTATGTGGAAAAGACACCAAACATGGAGACAGGTCTAGTACAACAAGAAGCACAGGCACAGGACCAAGGAGTGAATGGTCAAGGCATATTGCACAAGTGGCATAGCAGACTATTCCTCCTTAGTTTGCTCCCTATCCTAGTTACTTTGGTGGTGGGTCAGTTTTTCAAGCGATGGCTGGATTACCCACTGGTTATTAGGGATACTTCCCTAGAGGGCCACTAGGAATGATGCCTATTGAGGCGGTGAACCCACTTTATGCTAATATTGGTCTACAGCCCGGTTATCAAACTTTGCAGAGTCCTTATTTGATGCCTGGAGTACAAAATGCAGTGGCTGGTTTTTTTCATCCTAGTGGGCATATGGCAGCTAAGACATGTGAAATCAATGTTGATAATGCACCTAAGGGACTTCCTTTTTTACAGCCACTTGTCTATGACAACCTAACACCAAAAAGTGCAAAGCCTAAAGACTATAAAGAGGGTGGTCAAGCATTAAAGTTTGAAACCTTCAATGGTATGCAAGATGAGCTGAAAGCTTTGACATTTATACAACAATTTGATGTAGCTTACACTAGAGGGAATTTTACTAAAACTTCTAAGGTGCGGAAGGCTGCAACTTTTTTGAAAGGTAATGCTTTGCAGTGGTGGAAGATATTGTTGATGCAAGGATATGCACCTGCCACTTGGGTCCATTTTAAATAGTTGTTTACAACTTCATGGTTAACTGGTATGTTTGAAGTAGATATCGTGATTGCATGGCATAAATTGGACACGGCAAATTGTGCGGATTTAGACGAGTACAATAAGAAATTTTGGGAAGCACTTTTGCCCGTGAGTTCTTACAAGACAGTGCCCCTATCAAAAAATTTTGAAAAGTACTGTTGCGGTTCGCCCGAAGCCATCAGGGATTATTGTACCAAGACCAGGGTTTACAAATATGGTACAGTTAATTGAAAATGCTAGTGTGGCAAATGCATTGTTGAAAGGAAAACCTGACTGCTTTAAAGGCACTGAAAAGAAGGATTCTCAATTTAAGTAGGATCCTAGCAAGAAGAAGAAGCAATTTCCAGAAAAGACCAGCTTTACAAAGAAGTCTTTTGGAAGAAAAGTTTTCAGCAGCAGCCTCAGACTTCTTTTAAATGAGGCAAAGGATAGAAGATGCCACTTTTTGGCAAATCATTTGAAGAAAGAAAGGCTTTAAAGATGACTGGGAAATGCATTATATGTGAACAAAAAGGCCATATTCCTTCTAAGTAGCCACAGCAATCTTCTAAAGATGTGGAGGATAAAGATGCACCAAGTAAAAAGAAGCCCAACATTGGCTTAGTGCTTGATATGGTGGGAGATCAATCAGCTGATGATGCCAAAAAATTGTGCAGAGCTTGGGAAAAGATCAAAGATTCCATAGTGCTTATTTTCTTTGATCTTGGAGCTCGTGCAAACTTTATATCACTGGCATTGGTAGCTAAGCTGGGTATACATCCCGAGGAAATGGGACCAATTGGACAAGCTGATTTGGCATGCCCAAGACATACTGAACCTGTCACCCCCATTCTTGGCAAACTTCATATGCACATTCACAGCTATGTGGACACAGATGAGTTCCAGACTCACCACCAAGCATATCAGTGAAGCAGCTAGAGACCGCATCATAGTTGAGATCATGTGCAGATCTTGAGATCAGCTACAACCCATAGTCTCCACCACACTTTTGTACATGGTTCTATCAGATCTGGTTCTCCTTTCCTTTCCTTTTCTTTTCTATGGATGGAACAACACTACACATGGTTCAACCCTAGTATAGTCCCATTGTATAGTTATTCTCAGTATTGTTTCATAGGCCACCCACTTATTTGTAATGTTATCTTTGCCTTACTGATGAGATGACATTAGACATGGATGTACTCTGAATTTTGTCTCATCGGCCACATTGGCCTTATGTAGATGTTAATATATCTTTCTTTCTTCTCTATGGAGTTCCATCCGCCATAGCATGCATAGCCTATTGGTCCATCTTCACAAGCTCCATACCCAACACATGAAGCTTTATCCCTGACCTTTCTTTTCTTATGTGCCAAAATCTACTCGGGTATTAATATCTCATACAACTTCTCAACCTCAAGCTGAATTTCAATAGATACATCCTCTAGCATATCCCCATGAAAAGACCTCAATAAACTGTTATGAAAGGCATTGTGTATCCGCCAATGTGGAGGTAATTTCAGCACATATGCAACATCGCTAATCCTCTCCAACACTTGGAAGGGCCCATAGTATCTCATACTTAACTTTGAATACAATCTCTCTCTACCTTTTATCTTTTTCAACCATCCCTTTTCAAAACACAGTGATACATAATCACCCTCCACAAGCTACAAAGCACATCTAGAGTGATCAATTGTCTTCTTTTACTTTTCCTAAGATCTCTGAAGTATATACTTTATCTTTGCATAGGCTACATTCAAGCTTTTCACATAGTGATCAACCTCAAAGATCTTGTAATATTTCCAAGCAATTAAAAATTAGTTGATTAATTCGAAAGTTAGGTAGTTAATTAATAAGTTAGTAAGATTACTAACTAAAGACTAACTAAGGTAAAAAACTAACATTAATAACTAGTAATTTTTATTTAATTAAAAATAAAAAATTAACCGAGAGTCGTAATCCAACATTTTTCTTGGATTGACAAGAACCGTAGCCACCCTTCACGGAAGTTATAACATGAACGAGAGTTATGAGCCATATTAATCACTAGTATTAATGTATATAGTACGGATGGTCTAAAAATATTAGATTTTTGGATAAAATCTAGCATATTTTAGATATTACTATTGTAAATATCCTAAAAAGATATGAAAATTTCTAGAATTGGATATCATGTAAAAAAAAAAACAAGTGATTTTTTAGCTAGTTTTGAAAATTTAATACAAAAAAAAGAGAGATTGGCAAAATCATACGCGCCCCGATCGTAGTTTATAGATAATAAACAGCACTTTGAACAAGGAGAAGAAAAAAGAGTGATCTGGAAGATTTCTAATCAAGTGTCTTGGAGTTTTACCTCCCTTTCGAAGCCAATGGAACCATCAAATTTATGATCTCAGCATCAGATCATCGATTTTTCCAATATCCCCTCCACAAAGAGCTCTTCTTCTTAGTCACAACCCTTCTTCTCTTGTTTAACTATAAATATGAGACATGGGGAGCAGTTAGGGGACCACAAGGAGACCCCGAGAGGCTGCGAGAGAGAGGTAGAAGAATACCCCTCCAAGAGATTGCAAGGAGCTTGAGAGAGAGAGAGAGAGAGGAGTTACCCCAAGAGACTGCAAGGGAGAGAGTTAGCTCAATTTCCCCTATCTCGATTTTTCACTAAGCCATCTTTTCTTACGCTCTCCCATCTCAAATTCATTCCTCCTTTATCCCTCGAATTTACTTGCGGACGATGGCCCCCAAGCAAAAAATGTCGCGTACGGATGTTAATCCCACAACCAGCAATGAAGCTTCGGGCGAGGGTATCATTGTCAATACAACTACGGTACCGGATATAAGTAATACATTTCCAAATTATTAGATGCTTGCTTTGATTTCCGCATGAGATACATTAGGTCCCGTATTATGTCGCATGAGAATAGGTTATTGAAAGGGATAAATTCCATCTTTATAATTATAGGATGCATAATCAAGTGCAAGAGTTGAAACTATGAAAAAGAAAATTGCATTCATCCAAGTATAACGCATCTACACCTAAGTGGCACATGAAAATGTTATCGCGTCTATTCTTGCATTGTTTGGAAAAATACAATTGGTTTTGTTGGTTGTTCAAACATGCTTTTACATTCAGCTTATTGTTGAATTGTCATTTTGATGATTATTCCAAATGCTTGTGATTTATGGTAAATGCATGACAAGGGTCTGTGATAACAAGTTGCCATGGGAATAAAGGAATGTTTTCTTGGAAAATGATATTAGGGTTGAATGTCTTGTTTGTACTTGATTCTTAAAGGATTTAATTAAGGAAATGATATTTTACATGGGTGGATCATCTCCAAGATCGCACCGCGGTTTAACCCGAGAAGGGCACTGCTCGATTCACGGACAGAAGGTCGAGTGGTGAAAATGCCAACCACGGGAATGGTGTTTCACTCCTAGGCAGCTTGCGGGTCTGGTGGAGCTCTAGCCACCCCTTGCTAAGTCCAGAACGGAGTTGAAGACTACCGTGGCCCCAACGTCTATGGCGTTGGAAGATTCTATTCTAGATACAGGATGAAAATTGTAGTGCTATGTGATTTGGACCAACTACTTCTGCAGGGCAGAAGGGACATATAATTTCTCTTATATAGACAGGAGACAAAGATTAATCGGAAGATAAGTTAAGAAACTTGTCAAAAAGAATTGCTTGCTCTGTATTCGTGTCTGTGCCATAAATTATGCGAACGAACCTTGTTTCCTAAAAGGCTTAATTAAGGAAGTTGATTTTAAATGCCATACATAAATGTGGTAGGACCTAATTAAATAACTAAATAACGCCTATTGAGGGAAGCGAGTGGACGGAACCCCGACGAGTTTGTCCTATGGCAGGGTGGTCCCAGAGAACTGAGAGGCTTCTCACAAGGTTTTACCAACCCTTAGAAATTGTTAAGTTAGAACCCCGATTCATACTGTTTAAGGGGACCAGAATGGGACTATGCCCTATGGGTAGAGAGGTCAAGCGACGCATTTCTCTCATTTCCCATTCTCTTTGAACCAAGTGAGGCATGGATCTGCTTCGGCTTGGGTATCTCTATGTAAAGTAGGATGTCCAAGATCCAACGCTAGAATGCTGTCAGGAGACCTTGACCACTAGGGACCCAAGTTTCAGGTCGATCCTAGTGGGTTTGGCCACAAACGTTCCGTTGCGAGGCAAACTCGAGAAACCCTAGGCGACAAACCCCATAACATTCCATGGAAGTGCCGAGCGGTGTCGCTTAGATTCGTCTCTCGATGGACCGCTAAAAACGTGTCTAGATAATCAATAGGCGGGCACGTTACAAATCTTATCCTTAGTGTGCAAGATACGTGTTACTTTCTTACCACCCTCAACAACCTCAAATGGAGCTTTGCTAGTGAAACTATACACCATATTGTTGTATGCAAACTCAACAAATGGCAAGTAGTGCTTTCACTATGTCTTATGGTCTGATATATAGCACCTCAAAATATCCAACACAATGGAATTTCCCTCTTCAGATTGCCCGCCTGTCTACACATGGAAGAATGATGAGAATTTCAACATGGTACCCATATTCTCAAACAAGCCCTTCCAAAATAAACTGGACATCCAAGGATCTCAATCACTGACGATCACCTCTAGCATACCATGGTACTTAAAGATATGCTACAAAAATTAACATGCCATATGATCAGCCTTTATCTTCTTTCTCACTTGAATAAAATGGGCTTGTTTACTGAATATGCAAATGATAGTCCATATCCTATTATTCCCTATAGGCATCCTAGAAAGCTCAAAAATGGAATAGCAATGCTCTGCCAAGGCTTGTTTGCAATAGGCAAGGGCTACAACAAACCCGACATCTTTTGCTTATCATGCTTCACTTTCTCACATATGATGCATGTCCTGACAAATTGTTCTATATCCTGCCTCAAAGCTAACCAATAAAATAAATGTTTCATTGCTTTGACTGTGGCATCAATCCCTCTATGCCTTGCATAAGAAGCATGACTCTTAATGATCACTCTAAGTCTCAACTACTTTGTGATACACAGTCATCCATGCATCAACAAAAACCCATCTCTTGGCACAAAGTACTCATGCTTCTGGCCATTGCAAAGCTAATTATACACATTAGAAAAATCCGAATCAGTAGCTTACTAATCCTTCATGGCATCCAACTCAGTGTCATAAACCATACTAACAGCAAAATCTGAGGCTCACATAATAGTGCATTAGCCACAACATTCTTTTTACCATCAATGTGTACAATCTGAAAGGGAAACATAGAGAGGAAGTTTGCCCGTCTCATATGTTTCTCTAACAACTTTGTCTGCATAAGAAAGTACCTCAATGTCTAATGATCTGTCTACATTGTGAAATCAGCCCCTAACAAATAATGTTTCCATGTAGACAGTACATAACTAAACCACAAATGACTTGCTTAGATCAAATACGATCACAGGATCTGAAGTCATCTTTTCCTTTAACTTGTTAAATGCTCAAATTTTCACTATCGTCCATCTAAATGGCATATTCTTATTCTGCAAAGCATGCAATGAAAACCCAACAACCTCATATGATGAAGCATAGAAGCCTTGGGCAAAGGCTTCATGAAGAGATGCACAAAGCACACCGGTACTACGTTCAAGAGCAGATCGTGGATTCTCGATTAGTAGTGGCCTACTGTCCCATGAAGGATTGTGCAATAGATCTCTTCATGAAGCCTTTGCCAAGCTTCCATGCTTCATCATATGAGGTTGTTGGGCCTTCGGACTCCCCCAGGATCTGAGAGGGTGTGTTAGCTTGCCACATTTTGTAAGTCTGTGCCATCTCCTGGTTGAAAGCATCTCTTGTTCCTGTCAACATATGTCAGCCTGTGTAGCCCTGTCGCACTGCAACAGCCCTGATTAGTGCCATGTCAGCATTGCGATGCCACATCAGCATCAAGTCAGCCAGCATCAATCAGCTAGATTTGGCCATTTTCTGCTATCTATAGTAGATTGGCTGGCCAGGCAGATCATCTTTTTCTGCCTTCTACAGGTACTCTCACTAATTGCAGCATTCTTCTCCATCTTGTGTAAGGACTATTGGCTGCACGCTCCATCTCCGTCACTGTCACTATCAATGTCACCATCTCCAGTGCTGTCATCATTTTCCAGCCTGATCCGGTGCCCCTCACTGATGCTTTGGGCTGTGTGCAGGGACTGATCAGTCCATCATTGTATTCAGCATTCTTTCCAGATTCAATGCACATCTCTCTCTCTCTCTCTCTCTCTCTCTCTCTCTGTGTCTTTTCTCCTCTCCTTTTCTCTCCATATTCATGTTCCTCTTCCATTGCACACACTCACAAATTTTACATGGTACCTTTTTCCTTTTTCCTTTTTCCGTAAGCCTGTACCACACTACATGCTTGGTGGCAAATCCTTCACTAACTGTGGAATGGCCACTATACCAAGAGCTAGAGGTACCAAAATTACATTCATGTTAATTAAAAACCTTAGGTGAAGTCTTTATGAAATCATTAAGTCCATTTCTCATTCTTGTGACACCCACAAACTGGGGAAACATGAAGAAAGGACAAAAGAGGATGAATCATGTAAAGGGGTAGGGAACTCTTGTTCACCATGACATGGTCCTCCATGCATATTAGGAGGGGGAAAGCTCTTGTGCTAGGGGCAACCTATCATCAGGCTAGGGCACAAGGCACTGGAGGCTTCATCTAGCTAAGTCTGGAACCACCAAGTGCACAAGGTGATCCAACCATCACTCCATACATCTCTCCAAAACTGGCAGGCTGTCAATCGTGAAGAATCCATATAGCTTTGACCCGCGATGCCCACCAGCTGAGGAGCAGTAGAAATGTATACGAGGCTTGAAAGGCTGCCAATTGCCAATCCACGCTGCATTCCAGTCAATATGCAATCCTGCATGCTCCCATCCTCCAAATCCTCGAACCAAACATGCTGCCCTATCCAGGATGAATCCATGATCAGACACCAGTGGCACAACCAACCATGCACAGCTTGATCAGCACATGCTCTCCTGCTTGCACTTACTAATCCACCTGCATGGCACCCATCTCCACACTCTTGTTGATGATCAGATTGATGATGATAAGTCATGATGTTGACCACGATCACAAGAAGATGACAATGAACATCAACTGGAGACCACAATCCACGACGCCGAAAACTGTAAAGTGGTCTGCCTTAAATAGGCCATATGCTGGTGCCTGTCCACCAGCACCATGTCAGCAATCCTACTGACATGTTATCTGAATACCTGCCACATCAGCACTGTGCCAACCAGTAGGCCACATCATCAAGTGTACTAAAAACATGGCAAAGAGCTTGTAGGCAATTCAACAAATTTTTAGTATAGATAAGCCATCTCATGTTTTGTTGGAGAATCTTTTCTAAAAATGTTGCCTGCAAATTTTTAGTATTGTTAAGCCACTTTGTGCTAAGTTGGAGAATCTTTTAAAAAATGTTGTCTGCATCTTTTTACTTGTCTGCCTCTTTTTCCCTTTCCTCCACTAGTCTTCTTCTTCTTCTTCTTCTTGGGAGCCGAGGTCCCAGAGGGTGATAGGGGATAGGAGGTGAAGAGATCATGGGGAGGGTGAAAATGCTAAACCAAGTATCTTAAAGATCATCTGATTTGGGGGAATCCCAAATATGTGAGAACTTGAAGATATCGACAAACTTAAGGGTTTGTGCTTTTCCCCATAACTATAAAAGCTTTGCAAGCAGCTCTGCCCCCGACAATTTCAGGCTTGTGTTTAAAGATGCGAATATTTTCACAAGAACATGACCAAAAAACAAACAAAGGAAGTGTCAAAAGAGATATGCAGATAGCTCTCATGATAATTCAGAATAGAACTGAGAATATTACCTGTATCTTAGGTCGACTCAAACTTGCAGTTTTGCGAGTACCTGCAGTCCCAAAGTCTGTAAAAAAATCTCCTGCTGTAGGTGGAGCCAATACATGTCCAGAAGACCCTGAAAGATCAGTCCCGCTTGTGTCTTTATCTTCCAGATATGTAAACCTAGATGTTCTAGCAGCTGCTTGTGAAACTGAAGAGGATGGAGGGGCAGGTTCAGGAGGAAGCTCTGCAGGCTTCTGATCATAAATGTTTTCCATGGTCTGTCATTGTTCAGCAGACCAACCGCATGTACCTTGAGTCAAAACCCTGGATCATATTTTACTTAAAAGTATTTAATAAACAAAGAGATATCAACATACTTTTGTTGTCAGCTTTTTTACACCCAGGCCACCACCTGCTTTAGCACCAACTATCTTCTTGGCACCAATTGCAGTTGGCTTTCTAGTAACTGTGGACGAATACTGAGGAGTGGATACAGAGGAAACTTTTGGTTGCTCAACCATAAAATAATCAGTATCAGCTATCTCACTATCTGCAGATTTCCCACTTGGAATCTCTTTGAAAGAAAAAGCAGACTGTGTAGTTGGAGAATCAGGGGCATATGTAGATGAAGAAGTAACAGTGGATGAAAGTTTAGCCACTTCCTTGGCAAGCAACTGTCTGTAGAGATCTGCTGCCCTTGAAGTATACTTGGATTCAATTTTGCCACCTTCAGTCCATCCATGCTGTTTAAAAAAAGCCAATGCTCGGCCATTCCCACCAGCAGCCATCAGCTTCAATTGTTCTTGGGTCCATGAATCAAGATTTGTTGACCTGAGGAATTGCAACAAATTATATTAACAGCTTAACTTGGGTCAACAAAAGACAGCCATTGCCACAGCAAAAAATAAATGTCTCACACCTTACAAAGGTGATGTGAACACCAAGACTCCGATGGAGAGCTGAGCAATCCAAGCAGATGAAAACACCATAGGTAATAGAAGCCCAGGTAGGGTTTTTAGCATTGCAATCAAAGCAAACCTGAAACAAGATCATTAATTATGAATTTCTTTCACAGTTTCAGGAGCATATAAATATAAGAGTTTTGTTTGAAGAGGCTACACAGTCGGATAAAGGTGTTATGTTGCCATATATAGCTACTTTCCACAAACACACGATCATTAGAAACAATGGGTAGACAGTACATATTACACAGCCATCTGTCAATCAAAAGAATACGCACCACAAATTTTTCTATTCTTTCTTTTTTTTTAATGGGTTTTGGGGGGGGAGGGGGGGCAGAGGATTTTGTTGGCATGAGGGGTGTGTGAAGAACTGTAAGCTTGGATGCTAAATATAGATTCTGGCAAAGTTTCAAAAATGTGGTCTTTGCATTAGCAAATGTGCTAAATCGCCAATGTTAAGCTGCATGTATCATTGGCCATTTTAGCAAATGTGCTAAAATGGCCAATGTTAAGCTACATGTATCATCTCAAGAAGAAAAATGTGAATACAACCAAGGTGCAGCTTACCTCAAAATAACAAGTCAAATAATTGCACTTTAGGGACATAAATTTGTTAGAGAACTTAAATCATCCAAATATCAGAGTGCACCAATTACACTACAGTGGCAACATGACAAATGTAATATGGGAAAACTGTTAGCAAACATTTGTGCCTTGTAAAGCCATCTCCTTAGACGAAGACATTAGGAGCTATAATATAGTCATTGTCCATCATTTTATGTGTTTTGGGCACATTAAATGGAGGGTGCATCAGTGCATTTCGTTTTTGGCACTGTAGGCTGTCCTGGGCACTCACATTTTGGGCCTGGCCACTTGATTACCAATTGTGGCCCCCATTTGCCTATGTATAGGTGCCCTACCTCATCTCTTCCATCCCCCTGCTACTGTCTAGCGCCCACACTTTGACGCTCAGTGCTACACGTTGGGACTGACCATTGCAACCTTGTATCTTTCAGCCATTGCAGTCAGTTTGTGCCTTCTCTCCTGTGTTCATTCAGTCTCCTCCCCATGTTCACTTTCCTTTCTGCTGCACGCTCTCACATTGTGTCATTTGCCAAGTTGGGAGCCAGAGTCTTCAAAGAGGAGCGATCTATCTACTTACTCCCAGCTGGGTGCCACCCTTGAGGTGTAACAAACCTTGCAGTTGCTGTCAACCACCAGTGCAGGGAGGCTTGATTTCAAACTCTGCAGGCTGCCTTTGATCCAGAGGTACCAATGCCAGGCGGCCTTAAGCATGCCCAGCATTTGTGCAGGCCTGCTTCCCCCTGCCTACATTTTGGGCATGGGAACTACCCTTTAGGCAATTCCTGGTTCAGCTGGGCGGCTGCAGACAGGACATCTATTATGCTGTGTCTAATCCTGGGCAGCTGCTGTAGCAGCAGGTGACCTCCTTTATTGCTGGGCAGCAGATTTCGGTGCTGACATCATCATTTGCAGAGCTGTATGACCTGCATTTTCTACTCAGTCTCACTGCCCGACATCAAATTGCCTCTCCTGACTCAGATACTCCCGGTCTATACTGCTGCACCTCAGTCTTTTGGCTGGCCAGCACATTGATGGACCCCAAGCAGACGGAGCATACCCAGCGCAGCCTCTTTTCTTGTGTTTTGTTTTCTTGCAAGTATTTTTGAAGGACATCTATGGCCAACGAGTATGATGAGTGGGATCATGTGGATCAGGACTGAGAGGACTATCATAGCTACAACCAAGACCATAAAGACCACCAATCACAGAGCCGTGATCATGAGGATCATTGGACAGTTAGTGAACAACCACCATCTTATCATTCTATCCCTCTAGGGCTACAAATCCCCAATTGGGACTATTGGCACCCCCCATGCATGTGCCTATCCTACCCTCTCTACCTACATCTAAGAAGTTGGATGGGACGAACTACCCTCTATGGTCATGCAAAGTCAAGTGCATCCTCCACACTTTTGACCTTTGGGATTTTGTTGCAGCCCCTATATCCTGACCTACCATGGATCCCCATGTTGGAGCGACCTTGGACTCTGCAGTTTTATGGGATTGGCTCTATGCCAAAGCCCATTGTCACAAGGGCGTGAAATTTTATTGCTTTGCTTAGCATTTAATTAAAAATTAATCAAATGTGCTAATGTGACTTACACGTGAGGTGCAAGTTAATTATTTCACAACGTGGGACCCAAAACCTCAAGATGTCAATTGGTGCCAAAGGCAAAAGCTATAATAAGTTACGACAACTGATAGGTACTAGGTGGTACCCAGTGTCAAATTGTTAGCCTAGACCAATTTATTGGCCACTAATATCAATAGTGACATTAGAAACTGGCCATTAATTAATTAATTAATACCGATTTAAGGGATAATAATAACTCAAGGATACTTGGAAGACAAATTGATCTAACCAATTCAATTATCGGTTAGTGGAGTTATTTTTCTAGGCACTAAAATAATTCTTAAATTAATACTCTGAAAACTAATATAATAAGTTAGATAATGCCAAAAAATGGGATTCTGGTGCAGGTGATAGCATACAAGAGCAAGAAGCAACCTTTTTGGCAGTCCTAAGCTGTAAGTGACAACTTCCATGGTTGTTTGAGCAAAGGCAACAGCAATTTTTCAGCCTTTCTCACGATGAAACTCTAAAATTTCTCTATCTATAGAATTCTCTCTAATCTTCCAATCATCTCTCAATTTATCTCAGCAAAATCCAACCATTTGAGTCCTCAGAGGTGGAAATATTGGAAAATCTCTACTGTAAACTCTAATTTACAGAGCAAAAATTAGGACTTGACAACCACCTCGGGATGCATGCTCAAAATTAAAGGCCTAGGACTTGAATTTCCAACGACTAAAATTAAAGAATTTCAAGGAGATTCAAGAGGCCAACCAACCCATATCAAATTTGGAGCTTAATTTGTGTTTCAAGGAGCAAGTTGAAGGCCACCCCCAAGCAAACCAAGGGCCAATTTGGTTTGAAGCTTGCTGGTCAGTTTTGATAGCAAGAGGCACTTGGATTAGCAAAGGAGATGAAAGAATCTCAATTATTCTCCATCCATTTGCAATAAAATTTAAAGAAATACTACAAGGGGCACCAAATTTGAGGCTAACCTAGCGTCCAATCTCCAAAATTAGGTGGTAACATTAGCATTTTCAGTTTATGTGAATCTTATACTTGCTATAATTAGTGTTGAATCAAGTTATTTACCACCCTCTCCGAGGAAGAAGGTTGGTTTCACCTGCTCTTCTCTCTTTTCTTAGTTGTGCAAATTCTATGCCCGTGCATGTAAGATGCATCTGCACTACCACAAAGATTTGGAAGAGATTGGCATCTCTCTACCAGATCCAAACATTTGAGCATTGCCACTCTCGAGTTGAAGCTGCAACTCCTCTCTATAGCAAATTCCCCTATAATGAGGCATCGCATCAACCAAATGGAGGATGAGCTTGTATCCCTTGGTAAGGCCATTCCTTTGAAGGACCTAGCTGTGACACTTCTTTCACATCTTCCATAACCAACATATGATGTGCTCTACACCAATCTTCTGACCTCTTGTACACAGGACACTATCACTTGAGAGAAGCTAGTCCCATTGGTATAAGCAAGATGTGTGTCACAAGGTATCACGAGGATATGTATGTTTACTTGCTTTGGCGTTGTTAAGCTGCGTAGATGTGAGGTACATATGAAGCGAAAATCAATTAAGTTGATGGTCTAAGTACCCCAAGATAGTGATGGATGATATTGGCAAAAGTTGTGTAAAATTATATTGGACACGTATATTTGTCAGTGGCTAGTGTCAATTTGGGTCTAGGCCATTAATTGGGCCATTAAAATGCCCAATGGTGATATTGAGGGACTAGAAATTAGGGTTTTCATAGCCACCTTAGGATCCATGCCCAATTACTAAAGACTTGACTACTCGATGTAGCAGCAAGTCATTAATTTGCAGCTGAACCAAAGGGGTAACTTGTGCCCAAGAACTGCTGGTTATTTATGACAACCATTGAATTGAAGATTGAAGGAAATCGGCCCGTATCTCAGTGTACTTCAACCTTATAGCAATAGAAGATAAAGACATACCACAAGGGGTGCTAGTTGTTGGGACCAATCAAGCGTCAATTGTCCAAGATTAATTAGTTAAGTGTGCATTTCCACACGTGTGTATTTAATGCTTGCTGTAATTTGAGTTAAAACAAGTTATTGCAACCTTTGGCAAGAAGAAAGGCTGGTTGCACTTGCTATAGGTACATTTTCATGAAGTCTTGGTAGGACAACTGGCTCAAAAAGTTCTATAAAAGGGCCCAAGGGCATGGCCATTTGTTATCCCAAAACTCTATCACTTTCATCATTGCCAAGCATCCATCAACATCATCACTCTCCCTCCTTGCCATCAGCCTTCACTGCCATCCTAGCCTACCATGGCCATCACCACAAATAGGCATTGCTATAACTACCCTGGGAAGCATTGTGCTACAATTTGTTGCTTCTATCCAATGTTAATTATTTCTCACTTGTGTGTAAATACACATTATTGTGTACTCTATGTGTGTGTGTGTGTGTGCGTGCGTGTGTGTGTGTGTGTTGTTGAGCTAAAATATGCATTACTTGCTTATTAGCCTCTTAAACAGCCCCAAAACACATTAAAAAATGCTCTTTTAGAGTAAAAAACATAAAACGAGGAGCGGTTCGAGAGTTCCATGGAACCCTAAAATAGGGAGCGGTTCAAGAGAGTTCAGTGGAAACCCTAATTTTTGGGGCACCCTTCCACATTTATAAATAGACAAGCTGCCCCCATTCAGCCTCATTCCGTCTGTGCAGGTTTCTCACTCCATGTGCAGATTTCAGCCATCAGCCTCCTCCCACATGGCTGTCCATCCCTCAAGACTACTACCACTCCATCCGTGTTTGCTCCTGCTGCTGGTGCCTTCATCCATATTGACGTCAGCTGCTGGCAACATCATCATCTGCTGCAATCTTATCATCCAGTCATCGCCAACCACATCAGACACTATTTCAGCTTGCTGTTTACAGCAGATTGTGCGCAGTTTCTAACCTCCGATCGCCAGTACATTGCTGCGTTTACCAGTTTCCAGCCTCCAGACTGTTGCGTTTTGGTAACCAGCTTGTTGCGGCCTGCCATTCACTATTCAGGACTCCGACTGGTGGTCGCAGACTTGGGATCCGTCTCCAGTGGATGTCACACTCCGACATTGCTCTACCCTTGAGCACACTGTACACTCTTACATTCATTTACAGCATTCATTCACTTCAAAGTTGTGTTCTCTATGTCCCTTCTTCTGTTTGTGTTTGAGTTTTGAGTTTTGCGTTTAGGGTTTGAGTTTTGCCCTCTATGTTTGTGTCTGTCTCTTTGTGTTTCTGTTGTGGTCGTACACTCTCTGTGTCCTCATTGCAAACCCTAGGAGTTTTCTTCACATGGTATCAAAGCCGATGCTCTTGTAAAGAGTATCCTACGGATATTGTAGAGAGCTAATCTTTGTGCGAGGCACACAATACGACTCGTAACCGAATCACAATGTCCCAAACACCTTCTTCTCCAGTTCCTATGATGTCTTATCAGGCTTCTCCATCATTGGAGGCCCTGAGACGACATTATGGACTCAGTGAGGAGGACAACACTCCACGTTCACCAGATTTCACTAACATGACAAAGGACTTTGAGGAGTACTATCACAACAAGTACGGTGATGTTTACACCCCTCCTACCAATTTTGCTACCACATTCGGACCGGTTGGTAAGGCTTGCCACCTCTCCGATCATGGAGGACATACGGCATTCAGAATGTCTAGCGATCCATCTTCATCATCTCAACTAGGTCCAATGTCAAGTTTGTACAATTCTTTTGTGTTGTATGAATCAAAACCCTTGCATGTTTCTTCTTTTGAGGTACAGGATCCAGATGGCTTTGCATATGTAAACTTCAATAAAGGGGGCTCACGAAGCAGATGAAATTCACGTACATCTATAGCTTCTGTTTCATTTGAGCATGTCACACACACTTCTCACTTTCCTCCCATCCCACCCTCTTCTATATCACACCTTGATCACCTCTCATCATCTTTCCAAAACCTTGGATTACACTCCACATTTGCATCACACACCCTAGGGGTTGGATCTTCCATCCCCCCTCCTAGCACCTTTTCCTTCTCCACCCCATTCTCTACCTCTTTGCACCATGGTGCTTCGTTAGGGGAAATGTTGTCAGAGTGCAACGATGCAGAAGCGTAGGACAAAGATTGAGAGAGTGAACACAGAGAGAAGAGAGAGAGAGAGAGAGAGAGAGAGGAGACAGTGTAAACGTAGAAAATCTACAGTGCAGTATGTTGTATAAGAGTGAAGAAATATACAAGGGGACAAAGGAAATATCTGTGTATGTCTCCGACTTGATGACCTCAATCTCCGTCAGCCCGACAACAAATCTCAAGATCAGAATCTGAAAATAAATGACTGCTAGAGTGTGCCACAAACTTGCTATAAATAGCCAAAAAATAGGAAATAATTGCACCAGCTCGACTGCATCTGCAGTAAACTGGCTAACTGTGCAGTAAAACTGTCCAACTGCAGGCTGCCACATGGCACCTGCGCAGTCTGCTGACATGGCACTGCCGTACTCTGCTGTCCACCAACTGTCCAAGAAATGACTGTCTTAACACCCCCTCTCAGATCCTGGATGGGTCAAAAGACTAAGGGATCTGGAATGCTGCCGAAGAAGAGCCTGGGGAAGCGCCTTCGTAAACAAATCTGCAAGATTATCCTCCGTCTTGCAATACTCCACATCAATGGTCCCATCCAGAAGCTTCTCCCGAATGAAGTGATATTGGATCTCAATGTGCTTTGTCCGGGCATGGAATACAGGATTCCATACCAAGGCAATGCAACTCTCATTGTCGCAGCGCAGAAGTGTAGGAGGAGTCAACAGCCAAGCTCCTCCAACAATCTCCGAAGCCACACAATCTCACAAGTGGTGGAAGACGCAGCCCGATACTGCGCCTCAGTAGAAGAAAGGGCTACCATGGGCTACTTCTTGCTACTCCAAGAGATAACACCTGTACCCAAGGTAAAACAATGGCTTGTAGTAGGCCATCGGTGGTCCACATCACCAGCCCAATCCGAGTCACTTCAACTTGCAAGAACCAAATCTGAAGCATCTGAACCTGCGAGATAATAAATCTGTAAGTCAGAGGTCCCCTTCAAATACCGAAGAATCCTCAAGGGAGCCTGCCAATGCACCTGTTTGGGTTCAGTCATGAAGCCTGCCAAAAGACCCACAACAAAACAAAGATAAACACGAGTGTTGAGAAGCCAAATCAAGAATCCAATCAACTGACGGTAGCATGAAGCATCCATCACGGGAGAATCTGAGTGTGAAGTGGCCTTCCAATTTGGATCCATAGTAGTAGTAATGGGCCAATAAGTCTCCATCTCAAAAGTCACCAAGAGCTCCTAAATGTACCTCTGCTGAGAGATGAAAATCCCCCTTTGAGACTGATAAATCTCATGACCCAAAAAGAAATGAAGAAGCCCCAAATCCATCATCTTAAATGCCTGATGTAAAGTTGTCTTGGTCTCTCCGATCTTCTATGCATGATCCCCTGTCAGAATCAAATCATCAACATACAACACAAACAACACACGACCAACCTCGGAAGTGTGCACATAAAGCTGTGGATTGGCCTTAGAGCACCGATATCCCAACTTCGACTGAAGAAACGAGTCAATCTTCTCATTCCATGCACGTGGAGCCTGCTTGAGACCAACCGCCATACAAGGCCTTCTTCAACCTATAAACTTTCCCATCCGAGGATCCAAAGCTAGGAGGCTACTCAACATAGATCTCCTCCTGCAAGTCACCATTCAAAAAGGCCGACTTCACATCCAACTGATAGATAGGCCATCTCCTATGGCCAGCCAAGGCAAGAACAGCTTGAATAGTCACCATACGAGCAGTGGAGGCAAAAGTATCATGGAAATCAATGCTTGGGCGTTGAGTAAAACCTTTAGCAACAAGGCAAGCCTTGTGCTTGTCCAAAGAACCATCGTTAAGGTACTTGGTCTTGAAGACCCACTTGACACCAATCACCTTCTTGGGAGAGAAACGAGGCACAAGAGACCAAGTGCCATTCCTGTCAATAGCCTCCAACTCGACTTCTATGGCCTTCCGCCAATGATCAAACTGCAAAGCCGCCTTCACTGAAGTGGGCTCTCGATCCTGCATAACACGGGTCAACAAACAATAGTTGAAGCAAACAAGCTCCGAAGAATGTGTTTGGTTCCTCCCTGACCTCTGCGGTCCATCCTACGGTTCCCACTCCTCAGGGACCCCCTCGATCCCTGAATCTCGGAGTGTGTCATGGGCCCAACGAGGAGGTCGAACCTCTCCCCGTCGCTCTCCATCTGTTGAAGACTCAGGAACATCCACCGGCGAAAGCTCCTCGAGGGTGGCGGTGGAAGAGAAGACTCTGAATAAAAAGAAGAATCTCCGTCAAGAGGCTCTGGCTCCAAAGGAACTGTCTCGAGAGCCCAACTCCCCCCAGGATCTCCAAGGCAGGGTGCTCCTCACCCCCCTCTGTGGCCGAAACTTCCACGAACCGCACATCTCAGCTCGTGTAGACATCCCGCTTGACGGGATCAAACAAACAATAACCTTGGGACTGGAAGCTATAGTCAACAAAAACCTGTCATCGAGAAGCCGCCTTGAACTTATCACGCTGCGTCTTTGAAATGTGCACATAAGCGTCACACCCAAAGATCCTGAAATAAGAAACATCAAGCTTAGTCCCGAAGTAAGCCTCAAAAGGTGTCATCCTGTCAATGGCAGAAGTGGAAGATCGATTGAGGATGTGAACTGCGGTAGCCACTGCCTCGGCCCACAGAAACTGAGGTGTCTGTCGGTGCTCCATTATGGTGCACGCCATCTCGATCACACTCCAGTTTTTCCACTCCAAAATGCCATTCTCTTGGCGAGTGTTGGTATTAGCAAACTCCTGGTGAATGCCCCTATCTACACAAAAACGAGCAAACTCATTAGACATAAATTCACCTACCTTGTCTGAACGCAAGGTCTTCAATCGCCGGCCAGAACGGTTCTCCTCAAAGAGAAGCCAATCCTTGAAGTGAGAGAAAACCTCCGACTTCAAAGTCAAGAAATAGTTCCAAGACATCTTAATGTAGTCATCTACAATCAACATGAAGTACAAGCTCCCCTTCAGGGACTCGGTCCTCATCGGGCCACAAGATCCATAGATACAAGCTCCATGGGTGAAGTAGACCGCCTAGAAGCTTTGTTGGGAATCGCATCCCGATGCAATTTCCCACGAATGCAAGAGACACATGGCTGATGGCTCACCACTATGTCCGGCAATCCTCGGACAAACGACCCTCGTGACGCCTTCTGAAGGTACTCGTAGTTCAGGTGGCCAAACCGAGCATGCCATAGCTCGAACTGTGTCTGAGAAGTAAGAAGAAGAGAAGTAAGAGCTGAAAAAGACTTCAATTTGTAGACGCCATTCTCCTCATACCCTGCAGAGAGAACCTTCCTTGATTCATGATCAAGGACTCGAATAGTATCACTATCAAACTCCACCAAGAGGCCAAGAGCACAAATCTTATGGACCGAAAGTAAATGATACCTCAAACCTAGCACATGCAACACCTCAGAAGTGTGGGTATCACCACATCCATCTGGAATAAGCTGCATCTCACCCCGCACAGCAATAGACACAGAAGAGCTGTCTCCAATGAGAATCTGCCCACGTGAAGGTCGCAAATGGGCAACACCAACGGGAGAAGGAGTCATGTGCCAGGAGACACCACTATCCACGATCCACTCACGAGCCTGGGGAGCCGTCATCGCAACATCAGAAGTCTTCGGTGTAGAGTCCTCAATGACTGCTAAGTGTAGAAAAGCAGCTGATGAGGGTGCAGCCACCGCTCCAGAATCCTTCGTGTCCTTCTTCTTGGTGTCCTTCTTGTCTTTGTCAGGGCAATCCTTCTTCCAATGACCGGTCTTTCCACAAATATAGCAAGTCGGTTCCTTCTGCTTGTCCTTCTTGGATTTGTTGTCCTCCTTCTTCTTCTTTTGGTCCTTCCCCTTCTTCTGAGAAGCTTGACCAACCAAAGCCTCCAATTTGGAAGATCGCCATGTCTTCGGAGGAAATAGGCTTCCCTGCATTTTGAACCTGCATCTAAAGCTGCTGAAGCTTGTTGATGTGTTCCCGAAGCGAAGAAGACTTATTCACGGACAAGGTCCGCATCTATACCTCCAAAGAAACCCTCTTCATCAGGGTCATCCGGTTGTACATTTGATCGAGCTCCAACCATATCTCTCGAGCCACCGTCAAGTACTCGATGTGAGCTATCACGGCTGTAATGCAATACAGAAACAGAAAAGATAGAATCCTCGCATTCAGTTTGTCCCAATGAGACTGGGCCTTGGTCAACTCCGCGCAAGCATTGAAAGAGAGTTTGGACTCATCCCTCACCAAGGGCCTATTAATCTCCTCCATCACCAGTTCCGCCAAATCATAAGACTCCAAAATGGCCAACATCATCACCCGCCAAATGCGGTAATTGTCACCATCAAGCTTTTGATCCGATGGAAGAGCTGGTAGGACAGGCACCTTCTTGTCCATTATCGCCTGGAACTCCAAATCAGTCTCTGTAGACATGTTAACCTGCAATACTTGCACAAACGCAAAATCAACCCCCTCTGATTGTGTAAACACAGCCTTCTAGGGCTGGTTCCTTCACTGCCAAAACCTTCTTCACCCGCCGGAGGCGATGAAAAAGTAAAATCTACAATGGAAAGCCTCAAACACAGCCTTCCACCCCTTCCAACAGCAATAACCTGCAGCAAATTCACCGATTAGACTCCTTTCCCGCACGGCCACACTCGCTTCAGCCCTGATCCAATGCGCAGCCCATAGAAACATGAAACGGAAAACGGGAAACGGGAACGGGAACGGGGACGGAGACGGGAACGCCAAACCTAGGGAACGGGGACGTGGGAACGGGAACGGCATTTAAAAAATCAAAATTCATGAAAAAAAATTAATATTTCACTGATAATCCATGTGGACTCTGGGAGTCTGGAGTGTTAAAACTTAAAACCAAGGTATATAATCCACAAGGACAAATCATTTTAAGTTTTAAGTTTTAACTTTAAGATATCATGCATTATTCTAAAACTACTCATTAGAAATTGAATTGCAACTTACAAGGCTCAAGAGGTAAGCTATTCAATTATAAATAATAAAATCCATAATACATATGCCAAAAATCATAAATGATAAAACAATGAACAATGAACTAAACTTAAAAGTCTAAGCTAAAAGAACATGCCTATGGTACCATTGCCAAAAAACTTAAAAGATTACAAATATGAAATTGAAGTCTAATCTTTGAAAGAACATGCTCATTGCCCCAAAAAAGACTGCAAATATAAAGTCTAATCTCTAGACTAAAGCAAAATGCGGCATGCCGCATGCCAAAATAGCCCAAAGGGCAACTGCAAGACTGCAAGACTGCAAGACTCAAGTACAAGTATAATATCGACATGGCACAACTGTCAACAACCCAAGTGTCACAGTGTCATCAATGATCATAATATCATATATAATGTAAATGTGTCATGTATCATGAGACTCGTGATAAGTAAGCTAAATCAAAGATCATGATGGGGCTCTGAGGCTGCTCTAGCCACTCCTGAAGTGCCAGCCTCATCATCATGTGTACCATGAATTGCTGCATCTCCCTCAACATCAGCATGTGTCTCCTCTTCTTGCTGCATCTCCCACTCTGTGAATGGATCAGGCTTTGTTGTCATACTGTTACATAACATCCTCAAATTAGCACTAACGAATACTAAATCGTTTGCCCTCTCCACACCAAGACGGTTCCTCTTCTTTGAAGCAATGTGAGCGTAGGTACTCCACAATTGCTCCAAACAAGAGGAGCTAACTGACTGACTCAAAATACGGATGGCTAGTTGCTGCAACTCAGGACCATCCGAACCATAGTCCTCCCACCACAAAGCTGCCCCAATCTTACAGCGATCCTCCTGTGCATCCCCACAACCAAAAGAACCCCGAAAGGTCCTATAACATGAAAGCTGATCTCTGATCTTTCGTCTAGTGCCATGATCAGGCACTAGACGAGACAATATAAGTCTCCATGCATCCATAACCTCACTGTCATTCTCTTGACCCTTGCCCTGGAACTCAGGATCCACAACAAATGCAGCTCCATGCATGGGTGAGCTATAGGAGTTCCACCTCGTCACAACTAAATGGTGTATTTCCTCATACGCCTCATCATTTGGTGCCAACTCCTGCAACTTTTCATTCAACCTGTCCATAGCCTCATATACCTTGCCAATGCAAGGTTGCATAGCATCCATAACCCTCAATAAATGTACAATGGGTGATACCATAGCATCTATCAGCTTTACATCATTCCAAAAAGTGGAGTTATTTGCTTTCTCCAAGCATAAGATACCTGTAGGAGTATCTGCCAATGTTGATGAGGTAAACTCATCACTAAGAAATAACTGCCTCAAGGCACCACTGCATTCTCTTAACCTGCCTAGCATCAAGAAGTTAAAGGCAAATCTGGTATCAGAGTATTTTAAAAGTGTCTTCTTCGACCGCAAAGAAAAGTGATGGCGAAGAAATTGGTGGTTCAAAACAAAGCTAACCATTTGAGCTCCTTGCTCTATGACAGGTGCAATCCATGACAGGTTACCAATATCCTTTAGTAGGTTGTTCAAGCAATGAGCCATACAATATGAAACTGTGATATGTGGATAATATCCCTGAATAATAGCACCTGCTGCCCTATTTGCAGGTTCTCCATCTGCAACAAATCCCACAACATGCTCTGGGCCAATAAGCTCAACACCTGTAACCCACTCTGCTGCAAGTACATCTGCTGACTTTCCTGTCCCCGATGCATCATGTGAAGATATAAAATACATTTCCCCACGAGAATAAGCAACCATACCATGAATGGATCGCTTGCGTATATCACTCCAACCATCAGCAATCAAGGAAACTCCATTTTTAGCCCACATGCTCTTTCTAGTCACTGCTGCTTGCTCAACAAGGCGCTTTTCCTTGTCGAGCAAAGTGGTGCGTAAGGTCTCTGATGATGGAGGTACATACGAAGGGCCATACTCACCAATCTTCTTGCACATCAATTTAAAATACTCTGACCTGGCTGCACGAAACTGAATGTGGTCATGATAAAAAAAGCGTGCCACTGATGTATCCACCTCTTCCTTCTTCTTGGGATCCCAACTAGCATCAAGTGTGCTTTGTCTACGTGCAACATGTGGCGTTGTTGATGCCATGGCCGATGCAATGCCTGTAGTAGGTGTGGAGGTAGCACTTCCTGATACTGACCCTGCTCTAGATGCATCTGATGGGGATGGTGTCACAAAAGTTGCAGGGTCAACTGCAACACGTTGTGGTCTAGATGCAAGATAAGCTTATTGACCTGCTACACGGTCACGAAGCTCCCTTTGCTTCTCCAAGGTCACATTTGGACAAAACTGCACCTCTGAATTTGGCTCATGTAGGAGATGAGCTCGGACCTGATTATGCATAAATATTAAAATTTAAAATGGAACAAGTGGCAATTGGTAGTCCATATTCTAATATTTAAGTAACTTTGAAAAATTAAAATCAATAAAAATTTGAAATACAAATGCTCGACTCAATGGATTACCTTGTTTGCTCCACTAGTTCGCTTGTATGGGCAAAGCTTGCAAGTCCATGGTCGAGATCCTCCACCACTCAAAGGGCGGTCAGCATTTACTTCTTCCCACCATGACCAATCATCAGACCTTCTTCCTCGACCACCAACCCGACGAGCGGGGCGGGAAGATGAAGCCATTTATGATTTCAGGCTGAAAATTGAAGGCCTTAGGTTAAAGAGTCGAGAGAAGGAAAATTTGAAGGCTGAAAATTGATTATTGAAGGCTCGAGAGAAGGGAGAAGGCTCAAGAGTCAAGACTCACTCAAGAGTCGAGAGAGAAGGGAAAGGGAGAGAAGGGAGAAGAAGAAGAAGGTTCATGGAAGAAGGAAGAAGAGAAGGGAGAAGTGAAGAGAAGTTAGAAGGAAGAAGAGAAGGTAGAAGGAAGAAGAGAAGGAAGAGAAGAAAGAATAAGAAGAGAAAGAAAAAGAAGGAAGAGAAGGAAGAGGTTGGAGGTGGGAGGAGAAAGAAGAGAAAGAAGAAGAAGGAAGAGAGGGAAGAGAAGGAAGAAGGTGGCTGGGCCTAGGGCAAGAGAACTGGGCTAGGCTGAGGCGGGAGCAGGCTGCAGGAGAAATGGGCCAGGCGGGAGCAGGCGGGACGCAGGCGGGAGCAGACGGAATGCAGGCGGGAGCAGACGGAACAGCGCGAAGAATAATACAGGGCGCGGGCGAAAACTAGGCGCAGGCACTTGCCACGTGGCGTTCCCTGTCACGTTTCAGACAGGGAACGCAGCAGGGAACGTTCCCTGCCTGAAACGTGACAGGGAACGTTCCGTTTTTGGGAAACGCGGTCCGAGCCGGAAACATGCCGGGGACGGCGATTCTGCGTGCCGGGGGGCCGTTCCGGCCGTTTCCTGTCACTATGGCGCAGCCCTCCTGCTCGCCCTTGAATCCTGGAAACACAGCCTTGTGTCGTGCTGAAATCTCCTCTTCAGATAGGTTCAGCCCTCAATCAGCCCATCTTCACCGCTCTAATACCATGTCAAAGTGCAACGATGCGGAAGTGTAGGACAAAGACTAAGAGAGAGTGAGCACAGAGAGAAGAGAGAGAGAGAAAAGGAGAGTGTAAACGCAGAAAATCTGCAATGTAGTATGCTGTATACGAGTGCAGAAATATACAAGGGGACAGAGGAAATATCTGCGTATGTCTCCGTCGTCCGACTTGATGACCTTGATCTCCGTCAGCCCGAGCACAATCTGTCTCAGCCAACAGATCTCAAGATCAGAATCTGAAAATGAATGACTGCTAGAGGGTGCCACAAACTGGCTATAAATAGCCAAAAAAATAGGAAATAACTGCACCAGGTTGGTGCAGCCAACTGAAGTAAACTGGCCGACTGTGCAGTAAAACTGTCCGACTGCAGGCTGCCACGTGGTACCTATGCAGTCTGCTGGCGTGGCTGCTGATGTGGCACTGCGTACTCCGTTGTCCACCAACTATCTAAGAAATGACTGTCTAGCAAATGCCACCCTTAACACAATGCCTCTCACATTTCAGCAAATGAGCACACCCATAACTCCTAGGTCGACTGTGATGGGCATCCCCATCACTATCCCCAGCTTCACATCTCCTATGACCACTCATACGCATGGGTTTCCATCCTCAGCTTATGGTGCGTCTTCACGCTCTCCTTGGGTTACACCTACGCAGGGATTCCCATCTTCTGCTTCCGGTGTTCCCTTTCCACCTCCTTAGGTTCTTCATGTGGCTACCATGCCCATGCCTAGTCAGCCCATCCCTATCTATGGATCCACCTTGCACACTACCCGCATGCTTGGTGGGCACTCTGGGACCCATTCCCAAGTGTACTCCACTTCCCCATCCTACCCACACTAGACTTTTTCACACTATCCATCTCCGAGTACTACTACTCCTGTTGCAACGGCCAAGAATGCCTTCACGGATAAGACACGTTTTAACAAGTCAGATTTCACCACTTGGTCTAATTTCATGCAACAAGTGCTTGAGTCTCAGGGTCTTTGGGATCTCGTCATTGGTCTAGAGCCTATGCCAGACCCTCGACCTAACTCACCTTGATTTACATCTATCAATGGAGAGCCCGCAATGCCATAGCCAATGTTGAGCTGATGCAGGGATTGCTTCCTGAGTTTCACTCTCCGTTGCAGCACTTCCCACTTGCATCAGAGCGTTGAAGTCACCTTCACGACCGGTATGCGGCTCGTGATCGTACTTGGCGAATCAATCTCGACTTTGAGCTTCAAGAGTTCTCTATTAAGGAAGGGGATGATCTAAAAGTCAAGCTGGCTGAATATAGGCAGTTACTTGCTGAGTTCGCCACTATTGGCTCTCCAAAGTCAGATGACGATCAGGTTATATTCTTCTTGAATAAGTTGCCCGAAAAGTACTTCAATTTCATTCAACACATCATCTCCCAACCTCGATTGCCAACCTTCTACGAGTTTGAGTGCCAATTCTTGCGTTACGCGAGGCTGCATGATCAAGTCTACAAGAAATCCTCATCACTGTCTTATTCAGAGTAGAGGGGGTCGGTTGCCTCTTCTTCAGGAGGGAAAACCACCAGAGGCAAGAACTCGCAAGATGCGAAGGCAAGCCAATCAAAGGGTGACTCCTCTTCCTCAAAGGAACAAAAGAATCTAGACCTATCTGACAGCAAGTCCCTAAGCAAAACCGGTTTTGCACACACTGCCAGAGAGCAAGCCATGTGGACGAGGAGTGTCGCTCCAAGGCCCAAGGTCTTCCACCTAAAAAGCCTCTGCACACCGTTGCGATTGCATAGTCCAATGGGGCTACGCCTTCCGCTCTTGCTTTATCTGCTCCTTTAGCACCCGCTGTTACTACTAGACACGTGGCTCGAGTACAACCTCAACAACCCATCTCTTTCACTACCCCTGAGGGACTGGCTGATTGGTCTGCAAGTTCCGATCCCGTTGCACTTCATGCATCTATCTCACCTTCCTCCCCACCTCGTCAAGCGTTCCCTTGGCAGAGCCTTGCTACTAGACGTACACAATGGTGGCCACCTTCTTAGACTAGCATGTCTCTAGGTCCTTTCGAATATCCTAGGTCAGTCTAGCATTCATTCTTTGCACTCTTAGAGTCGGGCCCATAGGATTCATTGTCCTTAGCTTTTCCATTCTTTTGACTTCCGCTGCATTTACTCACACACATACACATTCATTGCATTTATTTTGGGTTGGATTTTCTTTATGTTATGTTTTTCTTTGGAGCATCTCACCACTAACCTCCGTGCTTGCAAATTCTCATCTCTTTTGCAGGGTTTTGTCTTTTAGAGTAGGGCTAACTTGCAGATTGCTTTGGTCCTACCTGGGCTAGAGACATGGGGATGCACACTGTTCCTTTCATGGTTTCATCATCCTAGGAGTGCTTGCTCTTCTTCCATCATGGCAGTTTTCCCTCTCGAGGCAGATCGTGCAACATCTCTCTCGATGCTATCATGGCGGTGACTTCTACCTTGCTCTTTTAGCGAGGTGCTTCATTCACTTCATTTTCTTTCATTCCTTATGGTTCTCGGCACCACACAAAGATCGACATCAGGCTCCTCTTCCTTCGGCATCTACATCCAGGTTGAGAGGGGGTTTCTACCCTTCTTGGTATTCTACAGGCTTCAGCACTTTGTCTTCGATATCGACTTTTTCTCCCGGTTGTACCTTACCCTTTGCATTGCATGATTTCATCATCTTTATACTAGAGCACTTGGGCAAGTGAACAATTTTCCCACAAGGGACACTGTCCAAGTGGCACCTGCTGCATGAGCATTCTTCAACATATAGCATACTTTGCATCTCTTTGTGCAGAGCACCACTTGAGCGGATCCTAAGTTGTTTCCACCGGCGACTGTTGTTACCCCACCACCATCCTCCTCCATCCCATAGATACCTCATCACCTATTTTTCCTCATCATCGATACCCTGAGTGGATGGGTTAGCTTGTACTGTTTTGTGATATATTGGGTGTACCCTCCCTACTCCCGTCTTCTGGGTCACTATTACTCAATCGACTGCATCCCATAAAATCTATCTCACTTATTCCAAAAAAAAAAAAGTTTCCATGTAGTTCCATCCGCCTTTGTAGGGCTTAGTAGGCCACTGGGCAGCCAACGTGCACACTTTCTCCGGTGCCTTGTCCTCTCTGGGGTGACTACTTGGATTCCCTTGGTAAGATAACCATCGTCTCTATAGTCTTGGTAGGCCATTGGGCAGCCGACGTGCACCCTTTGTCCAATGCCCTAGTTGCTATGGGGTGGGACGCCTTGGGGTAAATAAACATCATAGCGATTGGCCTAACCTTTTGGCTCAGTTTTGGGCCTGAGAGAGGATGTTGAGCTAAAATATACATTACTTGCTGATTAGCCTCTTAAACAGTCCCAAAACACACTAAAAAATGCTCTTTTAGAGTAAAAACCCTAAAACAGGGAGCGGTTCGAGAGAGTTTAGTGGAAACCCTAATTTTTGGGGCACCCTTCCACATCTATAAATAGACAGGCTGCCCCCATTCAGCCTCATTCCGTCTCTGCAGGTTTCTCACTCCACGTGCAGATTTCAACCATCAACCTCCTCCCACATGGTTGTCCAACCCTCCAGACTGCTGCCACTCTATTCGTGTTTGCTCCTGCTGCTGTCGCCTTCATCCATATTGACGTCAGCTGCTGGCGACACCATCATCTGCTGCGATCTGATCATCCAGTCATCGCCAGCCACATCAGACATTGTTTCAGCTTGTTGTTTACAACAGACTGTGCGCAGCCTCCAGGCTCCTACGTTTTGGTGACCAGCCTGCTGCCATTCACTATTCAACACTCCTACACTCCGACTAGTGGTCACAGACTTGGGATCCGTCTCCGGTGGACATCACACTCCGACATTGCTCTACCCTTGAGCACATTGTACACTCTTACATTCATTT
The DNA here is from genome assembly GCF_053477565.2 of Lygodium microphyllum. NCBI lineage: Eukaryota > Viridiplantae > Streptophyta > Polypodiopsida > Schizaeales > Lygodiaceae > Lygodium > Lygodium microphyllum. Next base: position 82,606,159 of record NC_141154.1, on the reverse strand, counting down.
ACAGCGTTCATTCACTTCAGAGTTGTGCTCTCTCTCCCCCTTCTTTTGTTTGTGTTTGAGTTTCTGTGTTTGAGTTTTGAGTTTTGTGTTTAGGGTTTGAGTTTTGCCCTTTATGTCTGTGTTTCTGTCGTGGTCGTACACTCTGTGTGTCCTCAGTGCAAACCCTATCAGTTTTCTTCACACGTGTGTGTTTAGGGGTTTTGGGGTGGGCGGGGGCGGGGGCGGGGGCGGGGGGTGTGGCGACGGCAGTGGAAGTGGAGGTGGAGGTGGAGGTGGAGGTGGAGGTGGAGGTGGAGGTGGAGGTGGAGGTGGAGGTGGAGGTGGAGGTGGAGGAATGCCTTATACACGACCCAACCATTCAATAAGGATCAAAGGTTCGAATATGTACCTATCACAAAAGTGTGGAGCAATGAAAGAAAGAGACACTACTAAAAGAAATTGCAATAAACACAGAGAACCAAAAAGAATACAAGAACTCAAAGAGAATAGACTCAGGAAATGGAATCCGTATACCTAGACTCAAGAGCAATACAATGGCACAGGCTGAGTGAGCAGCTAGCAGAGTCCAATAGACTCCCTATCTCTCCACCAAGAAGCAGGCATGCTCTAAGGTTCTCATGACTGACTAATAGTAGAGGAGGAGGAGCCTATAAATAGGCTAAAATAATACATTATAAATGACTAGCCGACTAGCAACAATAGGCACCATAAATGTTATTGGCCAACCTAAAATGATCAATCATGAAAATGAAATGTACACTAATTGTAGGTCCTAGCATCCACAATATACAGTGTACACTTTAGCAACCAAGATATGCACATTGCTAACAGCACCATGGCCTATATATTGAGGCCCTAGCTTTGTACTTTCCAATCACTGCATCATATCATATCGCGTACTTGAAAAAGTATTCTCGTTTTTTGGTTTTTGTGATGGGTAATTGTATTGATTTCAACAAATAGACAAGAGTCACATGACTACACGGTATCACACTGACTGAAGTGATGGCAGCAACCCAAGGAGCTAGATCATCCCTAATAAGAAGACCCACATACTCTATGGTGCTCAACTGCAATTGAAGAAAACCTCACTAGCAACCGATATGGTTGACCATTGTGCACATTGTTACACTTATCACGTTCCCTTGTTGTTTTGGTGTGAACACTCCCTTATCCACATGAACTTTTTTCCTTCTAGCTGGAGAAGGGTTTTTTTGTTGTGAAGGGTTTTTTCCCTATGTGAACACTTGCCTTGGGTGTGGTATTGTAGTACCTTAGAGATTGTACCTTCATTTTATCATTCTCACATAGTGGATGTGACATTCCAACACTCTTCTTGTACTGCACTGTGAGTGCGTGTGTGCACACAGCTAAACATTGACCTAATAGTGGTGTAACAACTGCCTTCTTCACTACCACTCCCCAAAGGAGCCACTGCCACAGCCACCATCGAGTCTGAACTACTACTCCAAGTTCATCAAGCTACGCATCTGTTGAACAGGTCACTAGTTCTACCCTTCTATCTACATAGCACCTTCAACCCTCCTTGCCTGCACATGTTTCGGCCCTACCTACATGTGTCAACTACCTCCTCACAACCACATCACCCGCCCTGCACTTGCCTACCTATTGCATTACTTTCCTACTCACATGTTGCAACTTGCGGCACCACCTATTTGTCACTACCTACATTATCACTTGCCTCTCACAAGTCATTCATGCATTGTCACAGACCTCCAACCCATTTGACGCCACTTGGAACACATTTGCAGCCGTCAAAAAGTTTTTTGTGATGAGTCAGCGTCACAAGTAGTTGTTCATGTGTAGCCTCTTCACAAGCACAAATTTTGGGATTTTTCAAAGCAAATATCAATTTTATCTAAATTTCTTCTAGAAAATTGGGGCTTTTTATTGGAATCTCTAAATTTCACCCAAAAATTTTGGGGTTTTTCACTTTACACCATAGAAATTTGGACCTTTTACTTTAAAGTCTCAATTTTACCAAATTCACCACTAAGATTTCAGTTTTTTGTGAACTTCACCCAAATTCATCAGCATTGAGGCCAAATTCATCATCTTACGCAAGCTTCGAGAACATTAAAACTAATTTTGCTTTAATTTTCAACATCTTCAACATTCAGCACTCTCATCAACATTCGATCCATAAATTGTGCATGTTTGAGTTCCTCCTTACTTTCTTTTGTGTTGCATCTCCATCTGTACTTTGGACAACAACTCGTCAAAAGTACCAACAACAAGCAATGGCCACTCAGAATGACTTGCTGAAAATGTTTGACCATGACGACAAGTTGGATGAAAACAACTATCCATGTGGGTGTACATCGTGAGGCATGTCTTGGTTGCAAAACAGCTTTGGGGTTATATATTTGGTATAAAGAAAAGGCATATAGGCCCTATTGTGCAAAACAATGCAAGTTTCTCTAGCTCGTCTTCAATGACTAGTGGATGATAGAACCGGTTCCTCCTCCTCCTCCTCCTCCTACACCTCATCAATTGAGATGGGATGGGTGATATGTCCAAGCACATGCATTGATTAACATCCTTGGACATCTTGATGGGCACTACTAGCATTGGTCACAATTGTCATGAATTGATTTAGTGCAAATATGGTAAGAGCACTTTAGGGTTAGGGCAATCGAGTCCTACTTACAAGATTCACGGCCCTATTGTGCACATCATTGTGTGATCACCACTCTTGCACTCTTGGCTGCATGTAAGAGTGGACCTCTACAAAAGGAGACTCATTGGGAGTCATCTCATAGATGTGGACCAAGTTCTCATCCTGGTGTGTCTTCGAGAAGGCGAGATCAACTTGTGGACCAAAGTCCATTGTTGATAAGTCTAACAAAGCAATCTACCATTCCCTTCGATGTCATGAAGGGCATAGACTATGGTGGCTCTCCAATGGTTGCATGATCCTCGGGCCTCCATGGGCCTTGCCACCCATCCAAATGGGAATGATCCTTGAGCTTAAAGTTTAATAGATATTCTTTCAAGGAGCAATTTCAAACTCCTCAACTTGATCCAAGTATTGAAATTTAAAAAAAGATCACAAAGAATGCTATTGTGTCCATTGTAAATTAAGACTAGAAAATCCTCTTTTGCCATTATCACATCCCAATGTCCTCCATGACAAAGACATCATTAGGCAAGAAAAAAATCCCCTATATTCAAAAGTATTGAATGGTAGTATGTTCTTGTGTATCAATTACTGTGTCATACAAAAGGTTCGAGTAGATTTGTTCAATTCGACTTATTGTCATCAAGTACTGTCAGCCATTGGTAGCAAGTTGAGCTGCGTACTGCAAAGAGCCCTCCCAATGACTGCCAAAAGTTAAGCGTCCTAAATTCAAACTCATCACACGCAAGTCAATACATGTTGATGTATGCAGGTCAAGATCATGCATTCGGGCATCTGAATTTCCATGCACAGCCAATCAGAGACATCTTCTCATGAATCCAGTCAAATTTAGTACTGGCAGGCTGTATGAACAAGAAACAGATTGGCAATTTCATCGAACAGCATAAACGCCAGGACAGCTTGAGGTTTATTTCCTTAAGGCGTCGTGCCATGGCCTCAGGGACCAGAAACTTCATGGCTAAGCCAGTCCTTTGAGCCTTAAAATGGCCAGGGTCTGGTCGATCTTGACTCTTACAGACGCAGATAGAAAAACATAGAATCGTTTGCAGGAACCCTTTCAAGCAATTTTCTTTTCCAGCATAGGAAAATGAAAAGAAAGAATGGCTTGATGTGCGGCGCGGTACCTTGTTTTCAGGTTTGGCCTTGAGCTTCCGAAAGAGTGTGTCGCGATCAAGGGCATCCTCAGAAGCCATGGCCGGAGACCTGCGAGCGGGGCAACGAGAGATGGCGATGAAGGTGGTGATGACGGTTTGATGGTTAATGCCTGCGATTGCGATTACTGCTGATGACGGGAGTAGACGATGCTGGCGAGCAAACGCGTAGGATTATTGTTGCCAAATGAACGACGAAAATCAGAAAACAAGAATAAGCAAAATATTAAGCGTAATTAAGGATCAGAAACAAGAATAATTAATAATCAATAATAATACTGATTGTTCCAAAGTCTAGGGTACCCACACCAATCTTATGAGGGGGTTATTCTTTATGCAAAGTTTCTCTCTCCAATGCAATCAACTAATTATAAAATGCTTCAACATATGTACAACATCCACCCCACGGTGGAGAGACAAGTCACCTCAAGTACCCTCAACGCATTTGTATGCAAAAGTTTACCAACGAAGAATGATAATACCATACTAAAATCGAGCTGTCAAAGAAGTTTACGCCAAATGATGTTTGCAATGTAACTCCATACCAAAAGTGTCTTGAACAAACTTGGTTTCTGACAAAAAGATGTCCCAAAGTTGATGGCCTGGCGATAACAGTTGGGCTCACAATCATGAGATTGTGGGTTCAAGTCTTTGTTGTGTGCATCGCTTATCGACTTAGATAGCCTAATTTTCTCCATCACAAGTACCAATATCAACACATAATCAAACATACTTGTCTCGATATTGTGGAGGAGATAAGTATTTGTTCTCTTATTCTAAGAGATGCTCCACTCCATATTTTGCAACACATTATACCAAGTATTAACAATTCCCTATGCAACCTTAGATTGAGAGATTTAGATTCTCATTTGCCCATTTTTTGTTATATCTTCCCATTGCACTTGAGGTTAAACCCCTCCTTTGACAAGTGCCTAGAAGATCCTAGACTTGATTTTTTTTGTCCAAGGTTGGACCTGGTGGATCCTTTTGAAGAGACAAAAGCATAACAAAGTCCCTTTCTCATTTAGCTTTTTGTATCTCACATAGAAAGATATTTTATACATCAAAGTTCCACCAATAACAAACAAAATACAATGTGCCAATAATCCTCCATTCCTTTTTGTCCTTGTTATAACATCTCAACATATGGCATGCCAAGCCAAACCATCCTTGTGGCCCCATAGAAAGGACCTAAAGGCTTTGTCAAATTTAGCCTAAGTTGTGGTGTTGAAGATGAGTAGGGAACCAACAAAGGTGGTTTACTAATGTGAGCATCTTCTTGAGAACATTAACTTTTCCTACAAAGGAAAGAGGGACTTACCTCCACTTGTCAGCATTAGATATAATCCCATCCTTAGGCCAATTGAACCATTGCTTGAGTGCGATCTCAACACCCATAGGGAAACCTAAATACAAATGATTTGTCCAAGTCTCACTACCTTGAACTTGTACTTCAAGATCAAAACCTATGGTTCTTCCCAACTTAGTAGTACCACCTTTGTTTCAGCTTAGGCAATAACAATGCGGCTGATGCCCTTACAAAATCTCAGTAGACCTTGAAAAGGGCTTCTATATTTCTATCCTCAACTACAACCACACTTGAATTATCATATGTACAAACAAAGCCACAAAAGGTGTTGTTACCTTGTCACTCTTTTCTAAACCTTTTAGTTGAGTTATTCCTATACCGGATCGCTTTATAACAACAACGAGGAGGGGAAATATGGGACACTCTTGCCTTACTGATACCCTTAATGGAAAGGTAGTAGACACCAATCCAAACATGGATACAGATATTTCTAATGTTTGATGGTATCATCTTCAAGAATACTAGTCCAAAACCAAATGCTCTCAGGGTTGACATAATGAAGGTTACCCTACCATAGGATTTCTTGAAACCCATATTTATTACTATAAAGTCATAGTTCTAGCACAATGTAAGGTGCATGAAGAGTATAAGATTCATGATTGCATCCTAGATGCTTTGGCCTTAAACAACTCCATATTGACATAGATGGACAATTTCGAATAAGAGGAACTTAATTCACAGAGCTAGCACCTTTGCCAATGATTTTATACATAAAATTAAGCACTAAAAGATGTAGCCAGTGCGAATGCTTCTTCCAATCAAGAGCTTTGGGGACCATCTTGTCAAGGGTACAATTGAATTCTTCCAATATATCCCTGGAGCACCCCAAAGTTATTGAGCGATTTCACCAAGTCACTAAAGCATACGCACCAAATCTTTTTAAAAAACTTCCATCAAGATACCATCAAGCCTATGCAATTACCCATCTTTCATTTTTTCAATTGCAAATTTGACCTCCTTTGGAGTGAAAGGCCTCTCCAAGTCAAGTGCCATGTCAACTAGAATTAGTGTGACAGCATCCCCAACAAAGCATTGTGTGTTCATGTTGTAATCCACCACCTTAGAGATCTTACAATAGTTTATGTGTCCAATAATTCTTACTTCGCATCAACTAAAGGTTTGGTTGAAATACATTAGCATTTTAGGATTTTCTTTTCTTTTCTATTTTTTGTATCTATCTCTCTTTGTTTGTGGTGCTTCCAAACACCTCAATTGAAAACCAACCAAAAGAAAAAGAATTGCAAATAAACAATGCTCACACATCCACATGTTGACTTATTCCATTTGACTCGAAATGTCAAGTTTTGAAAAGCACTAGTCTTGTATGGTTAGCATCTGGAGTAGGGTTATTAAAAATAAATAGTCAATGCTATTAAGAGGAATGGAAAGGTTGCAATCACTAAGTGACCATGAATTGATGACACTTGTGATGCATATGGTTCTCGTCGATGCTATTACATGTGGCATTGGTTCAAACAAAACAACATGAACAAATCATTTTTCCAAATCAATTGAACAAAATAATAACTTTGTCTAAATGTGTAACACATATAGCTACATAACTACCATACTATATAAATGCTGAAGAGCTAGCACAGTTCTCTTTAAATTTGATAAAGACTAGGGTGATGCCTCCCTTGTACACTGAAGTACATATGCTTATACTATATATGCTTCAAGTGGAAGTACATAAAGACTACATTGATCCTCTCCCTTGTACACTAAAGTACATATGCTTTTACTATATATGCTTCAAGTGTAAGTACTAGTTAATGAACTTGGTATTTGTCTTGATACTTGTTTATCCACAATCACTTCCAATGTCTTCCTCCTCTCAATTGGATAGGTACAACTTGGCATATGTGATAGGGAGTGCATTGAAAACTACATTTCTTATCATCTTTTTTCCTTGATCCAAGCTTGTTCTCTCAATCGTTTAAAACAAAATATCTATTGAATACATGTATATTATGTTTATTATTATTAGATCTATTTTGAAGTTCTCATCTAATAATGACTGTATGGCCATTTGACTCCTCTCGATTCTCTTCTCCAAAACAGCCAAAGAATCTTTGCAAGCCATAGCAAAGTTGCAATCATCTATCTTTCGAGCCATGAATCCATCTAATTGGTACAAGAAGACAATCTAGTAAATATATTGCTATGTCCAGCTGTTGTGGCCAACTGTATGGCTAAGTAGAAGCAGAATAGGAGAAGCTTAGTGGGAAATAGGTGGGGCAACGCAAATATCAATCTCTCAAGATCACAAACTACCCTCACATTGGTGCAAAGCAATAGTGCTCATGGCACTTTGTCTAACTCACTAGTTGCATTGGTAGTGTGAACATTTATTCATATAGCAAATAAATCCCAACAACTTGATTATATTGGAGCATCCTCAAATTTGTGTGGAGCATAAGGTTGGGTTTTGTGTGCGTGTTGTGTGCAAGCATGCACATTACATGTTATAATGTCGGAAGGTGAATTGCCAAAAAGTGGTCATAATTTTATTTGCAAGCACAAAGATGCCACAAAATGGCCTACCATTCATTGTTTGGTGTAAGCATGACTAGTTATCATTAATTGATCTCACAATGCTATAGAAAATAAAGATCTATTAACAAGCAACCACGAAGTTCATGTATCTTAGTGGCTTACACTAGGGAGAGGACTATATCTATGTGATATAGTTCAACTCATGACATGTATAAGATGGCAAAATCTAGTATAGTAGAAGTATAGCAGTCACAACAAGATACGTGTGTATCAAAACAAATCTATGTTTGCATATGTTATTGGAGTTTTAAATGGGAACCAAAGAAATAAATATGAGACTAAAAAAGCATTTTTCCATGCCCCTATCAATGAAAATTACCAAGTTTAATTGTTAAATTTAAATTGATTTGTCTAGATGATCTAGCATGGATATTAACACTATACATGGCTATATGTTCAATTAATGGAATGTAAAACCCTTAATAGCCAAGTACTTTGATAACAAGTCTTTGCTCGCATAAAATAGAACTCTTCACTTTACCCTAAAATTAAACATGTCTATGAGCTTTGTGGCCATACTAGCATTCATGTCTTTAATCATAGTTAAAGATTCATCAAGCTAGACTCTTGCAATGCTATAAGCCTACAAAATGACCAAAATACTTTGAAAAGATTCATGGCCCAAACTTACATACAAAGTACAAACTAAGAAAAATTAAGCTTTCTCAATATGCCATCCCATTGGGAGAGTTGCCAATCCATTAACATAGTATATTATAGCATAGATGATTTGCTTTACTTTTTGGAGTGTCCACTTGGGATTGGAGCTTGCCAAACAATTTCCTTGGGGATTGATGTTCGAGTTCACATTAGTCTTTCGGTTAGTTGCACATTTTCAAAATGATGACTTCTTTTTGCATATCAATTCAACCAGGAGTCTACTTTGAACCTTTTGATCCTATGGCCAAGAGATGTACTTGACATGTGCCCATTATGTTTAGTGAAAGAGGTAGCATTGTAGATGTGTTGAATGGTATGTGTACATTGGAAAATTTAAAACAAAAGAGTGATCACAATAATCAGGTAGGCTTCCCTTCAAAGCAACAATAATAATGATTTGTAGGTGGTAATGTTTTGAGATGTTTTTAAAGCTTTTCCACAAGAGAACTTCAAGTGAAATTTAGGCTATTAATGAAAGTGATTTTACTTAGTATACATGAGGGTAGCAATGAATGTTTTCTAGCTAGTTTGTTTTGACATGACCATGTTTTATTTTATTAGGCTCTGGTACCTTTCAATGTTAGGTGCATTGAGACACTCTACACTATTTTAGATGCATTGAGGCTTAAAGAAAGTAATAAAAAATTAAACATCATGCCATTATTTTTAAAGCTACTTTACCAAACAAATTTTCTATTTTGCTTGATTAGATTATATATTTGATTTAAAGCCATCAATAACTTGTTATGATTCGGGAAAGCTATTGATATTTTAAAATAGTACTAGCTCTATCCAAGTTTAGATTTTGTTTAATAGAAAAGGTTCCATAGAAATATAAGATAGTAAATATAAGTAGTGGCATCATTGTCTTGTTGTGATAACAAAAGACCCTCTATGTGGGTAATAGGTAAGTTAAAGGGGTGCCCTCCCTATGGAGGCATAACATCCTTGAATTTTATGCTTGGCTTGGCTAGCTTTGTTCATGATAACATCCTAGGCAAGACATTTGCTAACATATCGCATTCTTCTTAGTTTTAGGCTTAGAGAAGGCTCCCGTATGTTTGACATATGTGTGCCTCCAATATTGACTTACGTGGATTTTACTTTTTCCCACAAAAATGCAAAATCTCTCAAAGTAAATGGATTTTGGCTCCATCTAAAACATCAAGCCACTTGATTTTTACAAAGATAAATGAGCTCTTGATGAACAAAGGCAAAGAAGGGAAAAAATAATAGCCTTTTGCACACTTCACCTATTGAATATTATACTATATTCATTCAAGAAAAATAGTACCAATGAATTTTGAAGTATAGAAAAATTTTGAGATAACATTGTGTTCTTGGTAGAGTGTGATATCAAGAGTACTCTATCATTGCTCTACATGTAAGGAATTTTCTATGCTAGTTCTATTGAACTCATAATTGCATTAAATGTGCTTCAAAATGATTTCTTTGATTGTGTCACTGACCTTGAAAGTCAAGATCAAGGAGTATTAGGAATCTATACTACATTATTATTTGAGCTATAGGCTCAGGAGGTGTCAAAGCACCAAGGAGCTCCCTAGCCTAGCCCTCAAACCAAACCACTCACATGATTGGATTAATTGCTCACATGATTGGGGGTAGAGAGAGGTTAATCACTCACATGATTGGATTAATCACTCCCACGATTGGGGGCAGAAAGAGATATCTTTTCACCACCTCCTCCTCTCACTCTCACTTTGGGCATCAGGCTGCAGTCACCACCTCCTCCTCTCACTCTCACTTCGGGCATCAAGCAGTAGTCACGAGAGCAAAGCGGACAGCAGGAGAGCAGAGCAGGTTAGTCATCTCTCTCTCTCTCTCTCTCTCTCTCTCTCTCTCTCTCTCTCTCTCTCTCTCTCTCTCTCTCTCTCTCTCTCTCTCTCTCTCTCTCTCTCTCGGGTGCTGGCACTTTAGTCCATGGCAAGGAATGATGTGGCATAGTCCGAGGAAGGTGCCACGTAGTGCGGTGAGGGGACAGGGGACAGGCGATCAGTCAATGGGTCAGTGGTCAGGGGATAGGGCACGGCGCCCAGGTAGCACAGTCAACAGGCCAGCAGTCAGGGGACAGGGCACGGCACCTAGGCAACACGGCGGCAGCATAGTGCAGCGTGCCTGTCCACTGGAGAGAGAGTGTGTGTGTCTGTGTGTGTCCCTGTTTCTGCAGGGAGAGAGAGAGTATGTGTGTGTATGTCCGTGTTCCCGTGGAGAGAGAGAGAGAGAGAGAGAGAGAGAGAGTGTGTGTGTGTGTGTGTGTGTGTGTGCGTGCGTGCGTGTGTGTGTGTGTGTGCGTGTGTGTTAGGTTAGGTTAGTTTAGTTTAGTTAGTTGTAAGTGGCGAGAGATAGAGAGAGAGAGAGAGAGAGAGAGAGAGAGAGAGAGAGAGAGAGAGAGAGAGAGAGAGAGAGAGAGAGAGAGAGAGTAGGCTAGTTTAATTAGTTTTTTTTAATTGTTAGTTGATTGTTTAATTTTTAATTGTTTATTTAGTTAATTGTTAGTAGCTTAGTAAATTAGGTAGGTTAGGTTAGTTGTAAGGGGAGAGAGAGAGAGAGAGAGAGAGAGAGAGAGAGAGAGAGTAGGTTAGTTTAATTTTTAATTGATTGTTGGTTAGTTAATCGTTTAATTAGTTCTTCTTGTTTGTCTTTTTCTTCTTCATTCCCCTATTCTCTCTCAATGTCTCTTTTTCTTAGTTGGTTAGTTAGTTGGTAGGTTACTTTAGTTTAGGGTTGGTTGGTTAGGTGTAGAGAGAGGGAGAGGGAGAAGCAAAGAGAGAGGGTTAGTTAATTGTTTAATTAGTTAGTTGCCATGTTAGTTTATCTGTTGTTTTTATTGGTGCGGTGTATGGGCTGGTTGGTTAGTTCGTTGTTAGTTTATCTGTTGTTTAATTTTTAATTGTTTTATTAGTTAGTTGTTAGTAGCTTAGTGGTTATGTAGGTTAGGTTAGTTTAGTTAGCTTGGTTAGTTAGTGGTTAGGTAGATTAGGTTAGTGGTTAGGTTAGGTTAGTTTAGTTAGTTGTAAGTGGTTAGAGAGAGAGAGAGAGAGAGAGAGAGAGTAGGTTATTTTAAATTTTAATTGATTGTTGGTTAGTTAATTGTTTAATTAGTTCTTATTATTTGTCTTTTTCTTCTTCATCCCCCTATTCTCTCTTAATGTCTCTTTTTCTTATTTGGTTAGTTAGTTGGTAGGTTACTTTAGTTTAGGGCTGGTTGGTTAGGTGTAGAGAGAGGGAGAGGGAGAAGCAGAGAGAGAGGGTTAGTTGAACTTTGGCGGTATTAGATATGGGAGTTTTCACTGTTTTTAAATTTTAAGAATATTTTATATATCCCTCAAGGTTAACGCATGCTTTTTGCCCAGTATGGCAGCTTCTGCAGCAACCAAGGATATGTCTGTAGAAGATACTATACAGTGCACTCCTAATGTGCAAATGTGTATGCAAAATAAAGGAGGTCACAAGGAAGAAGGCAATTTGTCGTGCGCTTAAGCATGTTGGAGGGCATGATAGTTCCATTGGTTCCTTGAGGTTTATTCATTGCTTGGATGGGATTGAAAAGCAAGTGAAGACACTGTTTCAGCATCAAAAAGCTTCTATTTCTATTTGTGATAACGTTAGTGACCATCTACAAAGGATTGAGAGAATGTTGGAAGAGAAATATGAAGGGCACCTTGTTGATGGAGTAACAATACAGGGTGAGTTAGAAGAGATCAAGGGTTATATAGGTGACATTTATGAACATATCCAGAAAAATTGGTGGCTGCATGCTAGATCTTCAGACGATCAAGAAGAGAAGTCAAAATATCTTCTTAATAGTGCAGGTCGTATAGAGGATGGAGTATGTGAGTTGATTGCTCACAAGAATGAGAGCTTGGTTGCACCGAAGAACATTGCTCTTGATGTGCAACTTACTTCTTTGAAAGTTTATCTTAATAGATTTTCAGCAATGTTAACGCAGATGAATCGCCGTGCAGGCTCATCTTTTGGCACTGGAGAACATTATCCTTGATATGAACTAGAGAACATTGCTTCTTTGAAGAGTGGTTCACAATAGGTTTTTGACAATGTTAACCAATGCTTCTTTGCCGTGGTTTGCTTGGTATATGTAATCCCTACAAGACTTCTTAAATGAATTGTTTAATGAAAATGTCCATTTTGAAACACATTGTCTATATCTTGCAAATTATAAAACTACTTTTAAACCATTTAAATAGTTCCTCTTTCTCTTTTTTTCTCTCTCGATTACTATACAATTTTGCTAATGTGCTTTTGTAACTTAGATTGGACTAGATACATAGAATGATTGAAGCTTTCATATGTTTGGTACACATGCCTCTCTCTCTCTCTCTCTCTCTCTCTCTCTCTCTCTCTCTCTCATATTTAGGTGGCTTATGTGTGGCTCCCTCACTGTTTCTTGCTCTCTCTCTCATTCTTCTCTCACACATATACAGATACACTCTCTCCTCTCATTCTTCTTCCTGTTTTTCTTCCTCCTCTTCTTTGTCAAGTTGGGATACTTTGTATAGTTTGGTTTCAACAATCAGGGTACATATGCCTCTCTCTCTTAGTGGGTTGGTACGCATGCCTCTCTCTCTCTCTTCGTTATTGTGAGTTGGTAAGTTATTGTTAACCATCTCAAAATATAGTCCTATGGGATTGGCACCAATAAGTATTTCAAGACTCAAGACACCTTCCTGTGTCGAGCATGTTCTTTTCTCTCAAGATTGTGTAGATGTATGTGAATGAACATCCATTGGCAGGGCCTTTAGGCAATGCGTGGCTGGTGCTTTTGTGACTGCCATGTGTGTATGATGGAACTCATGCGTAGTGTACATATGTTCTTTCATACATTTAGGGTTTGTGGTTGCGAATGTGTCCATCGCTTATGTCTTGAATAGCTTTGAGATTTATTTGTTCTGTGACTCTTATGTTCTCTTTAAAGTGTGGTGTAGCCATGGAACAAAGTGAAGCCATGGGAGATATTCCCAAGGTAGTGCTTTCGACTCCATTGAATGTAGTGGATTCGGTTGAATTAAACAAAATGACAACGACATCATCTCTTCGACGCTTGCCAGATTGGAGCCATTCGCATGGGTATGGAAGATAGCTGCTTTAATTGTGCTTGCATCAAAGTGCTACTATATATATTTTTGGAGATGATTGTTTATATATTTCTTTGCAGCCAACGTATGGGCTCTAATAGAATGAATGTGCGAAAAATGAAAGAGATGGCAAGGGGACAAGAGAGGCATGTTGCTAAATGTACAAGAGCTACAAAGATTCTGAGAAACACGAGGGCTACTTCAAGTGCTTCAGACTTTAAAAAACTTGAGGCCAGGATGAATGAGTTGATGGAAATGCAAACAAGTTTATGTGCACGTGTTGATAGTGCACTTGCCATGTACTCAATGGAGTTACATGAACATGCTAAAGGTCTGTATGGTGTTGTGCGTGAGACAAAGCACACGCAGGATGTTCTCCAGCAAGTGTCGACTAATTTGGGTGGTGAAGTAAGGGCACTTTCAACAATTATTTCTAAGACAAGTAGATTAATGAATCTACTGGTGAATGATATGTGGCTTCGGTCTAGGGGCTTGGAGATGACCACGAACCTGTGATTTGCCAGAGGGGTTGTCGATTGCCGTTCTTGCAGTTTCAAATGAATGTTAGTAGGTTTAATGCTTTGATGCAACAATTGAGTCGTCAGATGAACGATCACATCTAAGGAGAAATAATTTCTTCGGATTGGACTTATAGTTTCAGATCATCTTGCATATTTAAAAGTGCTTGGGCTAGCACTTTTTATGATAATATATGCTTCCTTTTTGTAAAGCCTACATGGAATGTGCTAAGATGTGTAACACTTTTAACATAACAAAGCGTATTTGAGTGAAATATATTGAGTGTGTATAACATGATGTCTCTTTCTTGAGGTTTACATGGAGTTGTTTTGATAGTCTAGTGATGGTTAGTGTAGATTTACATTCGATGTATTGCGTACATTGAACGATGCAATACATTTAGTTTTGAAATCAAATCATGCCTTTGATAAAGTGTGTTGATAACCGTTTCTGTGGTTGCATGTTTGCTTTTTTTTATTAGTTAATTGAAATGGATCAATTATGCATGTGTTTATATCTAAATTCTCTTAGCAACAACTCTCTCTCTCTCTCTCTCTCTCTCTCTCTCTCTCTCTCTCTCTCTCTCTCTCTCTCTCTCTCTCATGGGTGGGCGCAACGTTTTTGTAGACAGATGCATCGATAGGGTTGCTGGCATTGACTCAAATAAATTGACTTGGTATTGTTTCTTGATATTTAATCTTAATATTTAAATATTTAAATATTTAAATAATAAATGTATCTGTACATATATACTAACCCATGTCTTCAATGGAATTAGTTGATAACAGATTTTATGGCCATCCAATCAATATGGGGTGCTCGCATTGAGCAACTGGCAGAGACTATGTGTTGCATGTTTGTAGGGATGTGCTTAAATCCACAAGGTATGAGTGACGGCAGGTTGCTAGGCTCAGGGCTCAAAAAGGGATTTCAGATCATGGTAGACCCATTCCTAGGGATATTGAAAACCTGCCTCTTCGTCGGGAGATTCTAAGTGGTCATCATGAACTAGGCCAACCACAGTTTGGTATAGACTTGGTTAATGTTTTGCCATCAGCGGATAGAACCGTTGGGGGGCTTCAAGTCTGGCGACAGTTTGGTGTGGATTTGACAAATGCTTTGCCATCGGTGGGTGGTTGCAATGGTCTTAATCATGTGATTATCGAGTCAGGCGTTATTAACGTTTCAATGTCTAAGTGCCAGAATGGGAGAAATCTTAATGGAGTGGTTTGTGAGAGTGTGTCTTGCCATGTTGAAATTGTAAATGGGGATAATGAGCCAGTTGAAAAGCATGTTGATATAGATTTGGCAATGATGCATGTTGATCGAGCAGTGCCTGCTATTGTTACATCAACATATGGTTGTGATTTTGGGAATCACCATAATGTGGAAAATTCCGTGGTTAATGAGTCACATGTTCATAATATTGTT
The DNA here is from genome assembly GCF_053477565.2 of Lygodium microphyllum. Lineage (NCBI taxonomy): Eukaryota > Viridiplantae > Streptophyta > Polypodiopsida > Schizaeales > Lygodiaceae > Lygodium > Lygodium microphyllum. The sequence continues at coordinate 82,590,697 of NC_141154.1, read as the reverse complement.
GTTTTTTATCCCCGTAGTGGTGGATTGTGCTCCATTTTACATGCTTTGCTTACAATGGATGTTCACCTAGCAACAGCGGTACTACTATTTCAAGAGCCGGATGTGCACTCCATGGGAGGTCTTTCTGAAATGTGTGAGAGGTGTTTAGCTAAGTTGTGGAGATGCGAGACTTGGGTGCAAGGGTCGATTTTGTTTGGAAGGCACTGCTATCGAAATGGAAAAGTAATGTTGCCACCATTCACCATAGCCATTGTATGATTTGTTGCATTGTATGCACCCTCAGAGTAGGATATTTAAAAATAACATACGAGCATACAACTGTGCTCTTGCATTTGTATCACTTGGAGCTAATGTTGACGAGCTACCTGTTATCGGGAATGGTTACACCTTTAGAGTTTATGGCTCTGTTTATCACTGTATAGGTACTTTGCTTCCTAATGTGCAATGAGAAAGGCCAAGATTTGCACAACTCTATGTTTATGATATCGAGCATGAGTTGCTTAATAGGCTAGGGGTTATGCATGATTTATTACCAAATTTGCTAGGGGATATTCAATGTATGATACATCGACACAACATATATGCACAGGCTTTTAGGTCTGTGGGTTTGCAACTACAAAATAATTACGTGTAAGAACTAACAATGAGTATTTTTGGCATTCAAAGAACCAGTAAACAATACTCTACTCCTGTAGCAATTGAGGTTGCAGTTATCATGTTGAGACAGGGTGACGAGGATACTCTTGATCGTCAGGATATTCATGTTTACACTCGAGGTGGTCGATGTGTTGCTATTTCAAACTTGCATAGAGCATATATGCCACTACTATATGTCCTCCTTTTTCCTATGGGAGATGGTTGGCATGTAAAGGTTCCTACAGTAATTTTTAGTGTTCCTGTTAACATATATGAATTGTCCAATATAAATTGTGTTACCCAAATGCAATTTTATGCATTTCGTCTCCAAGTGCATGAAGATACTGAGGTGTGCATATTGCATGGTGGTTGACTATTGCAACAATTTATTGTTGATGCTTATTGTAGTATAGAGTAGTGTAGGTTAACTTGGTATCGCCAGAATCAGTTTGTGTTGTGATCGGAGGGCTACAAAGGCCTGGCAGACATGGTGGGGCCAAACGATAATGGGCCAATGTAGATTGTTAGTGCCTCTATTGGCAGGAGGATAGTTTTATCGTCATCATTCACAAGTAGGCCAAGGCACATGTATCAATTATATCAGGATGCCATGGCTATAGTGCGATGCAAGGGAAAGCCTAACCTTTTTATAACAATGACATACAATCCAAAGTGGTTGGAGATAACTAATGCTTTATTGCTTGGACAAAGTGCTTATGATCGTCCGAATTTGATTGCTCGCGTGTTTCGTAAAAAGCATGCTAATTTAATGTACACGTTGTTGCGGAAGGATCTCTTTGGAAAGGTTGCAGGTTATGTTACTGTGATTGAATTCCAAAAGAGGGGGCTACCACATTCTTATACTTTGTTAATTTTAGAGTCATCTTTCAAACCTTTTGAAGCACTACGATAGACTGGTTTGTGCTGAGTTGCCTGATAGAGTTCGATTTCCAGCCTTATTTGAGACAATTTCAAAGAGCAACATTCATGGCCCTTGCGGAGGATTGAACCCCAAGAGCCCCTGTATGGATAAGGGTAGATGTAATAAAGACTACCCGCAAAAATTAGGGGATATGACAACGGTTGATAGTTCTGGCTATCCCATTTATTGCAAATGAGATGATGGAAACTCTATGATCATAAATGGTAATGTTATTGATAATCAATGGATTGTTCCATATAATCCTTTCTTGAGTAAGAAATACAGTGCACACATAAATGTGGAGGTGTGCTCGACAGTCACGGCTGTTAAGTACTTGTATAAGTATGTGTATAAGGTGCGTGATCATACAACCGTCAAATTTTATGTAAGGGTTGATTCATCACGGAATGGTGGTGATGTTCATGAGGTGGATGAGATACAAAGTTATTTGGATGCACGGTATGTTTCTGCCTCTTAGACGTTGGCAGATCTATGATTATGCATTACACGATGAAAAGTCTGATATAGAGTGTTTGCAGGTTCACTTACTTGGTGAGAACTATGTGGTGCTTCGGGATACATGTAGTATACTAGATGTTGTGTAGAATGAAGACTTGCGGAAAACTACTCTTACTGAATGGTTTGTGTGCAACCACATTCATCCAGAGGCAAGGACTATTCGCTATCAGGACTTTCCAATGTTTTGGGTGTGGAATGCACGACATAAGATGTGGACTAGGAGGAAGCATGGGAATACATGTGATTGGATGTATTTTGTAGCACCTACCCTATGGTGAGCTCTACTATTTGTGGATGCTTTTAACAGAGTGTCAGGGATGTACTCCTTTTGAAGATTTGCATATTGTTGATAATGTAATCTATGATACTTTTAGGGATGCTTGCATTGAAAGGGGCATGTGTGAGAGTGATGATGAAAATGTTGTGTGCTTAGAAGAAGTTGCCTATGTGCAAACTGGTGCTCAACTCTATACTTTGTTTGTTGCAATTTTGGTCTTTTGTGAGCTAGCTTGGCCTGGCCATTTATGGGAAAGACTTTTGGTGCCAACAGTAGAGGATATCCACTCACGGTTTAAAATCCCAGTAGAATTAAATAATCGATCCACTCGCAATATTCCTATTCAAAGTGACCTTGCTCAGTTATTGAGACAATCGAGCCTTATTTTGTGGGATGAGGCTCCTATGACCCATTGATATGCCTTTGAAGCGGTTGATAGAACTCTAAGAGATGTTATGAGTTGTGATAAGCCATTTGGTGGAAAAGTTGTTTTGTTTGGAGGGGATTTTAGGTAGGTCTTGCTGGTTGTGGTAAAGGGAATGCGTGAGGATATTGTTAATGCTGCATTGTGTTACTTTGATTTATGGCATTACATAAGGGTGCTAAGGCTATCTAGGAATATGCAAGTGTCAACGACTGGTAGTGTAGTGGACAATGGGTTCATCTATTGGATTCAAGGAATAGGGGATGGAGTGGGTATTACCGAAAGTTGTGATAAGTTGTGTGTTCCACCTAGCATGGTATTAAAAGGGTAGTCTATCGAAACCTTGATTGATAGTGTGTACAATGACGTGTCCAATGTGGGTGACTACACATTGTATTTTAGTGAGTGGGCTATAGTTACCTCGCGAAATATAGAGGTGGCTACTTTGAATGATCATGCATTGCAATTGATGCTAAGGGAGGTCAAACAGTATTATAGTGCAGATTCAATTGCAGAGATTGATGACTTATTTTTGAACTCTGTTGAGTATTTAAATACATTGGACCTTGGAGGTGGATATCCTCCTCATTTATTATTGTTGAAGATAAATGCACGTATTATTCTTCTTAGAAACCTAAACTTAGGAAGGGGTATGTGTAATGGTACACTGTTGACATGTAGAGCTTTCAATAGGAAAGTGATAGATGATGAGATAATAACATGGGCAAATGTGGGTGAATGAGTTTTTATTCCCTATATTACTTTTATTTTGAATACTACACAATTGGCATTTATTATGAAACGGATATAGTTTCCCATCCGGTTGGCATTCGCTACAATAATCAACAAGTAAAAGGGGCAGACTTTGTCCATAGTTGGGCTTTATCTAAAGGCACTAGTATTTACACATGGTCAGCTGTATGTTGCATTTTCAAGGGTAAAATCTTCGCATGGTGTGAAAGCCCTATTGGATGAAAAGGATAGGGATATGACCACAAACATTGTATACAAGGATGTTCTTCGAATGGTAATGTGCATTGCTTTCTTTGTGGAGATGTAGTTATTGATGACCATGTAGGGACACTGGTTTTGCGTATATGTGAATTGCTCTTTGCACCCTGTTTGGTTGGCATATACTCTCTTGGAAGTAAATTTATTTTTCATATTTCGCTATTTATTTAACTTTTGCAGATGCCTACCCTAGAGTGGCACTATTACCTAGCTTCTGACAATCAAAAGGAGCTACAGTGTACGTTGCGCACAGTAATGAGTGATGATATCATAAGAAGGACACTTGCAAGGGTCATCGAGCATTTCTATGATGATGTTAATATTGACATCAAGCTCCCACTTTTTATTGAAGTTGTGCATTGTGGATACACACAATGTTTTCGGGTGCATATGTACGAGATTGACCACAAGAAGAGATTTCAACGCTCTCATACTGATAAGATACAGAGGCATTGGTTCAAGTATGGATTCAAGAATTTGGATTATTTTGTGACACTACATCAACATTTGTTGGTATCTACGGAATGGTTCACAAATATTCGACCAGGTATTATTATTATTGGGATGAAATGATCTTTGTTAGTTGTTCCATGTGCTTATATTGTGATTTTTGTTCCAATGCATGTGGTAAAGAGAGAGTTAGGACTATTGCATCGCTCATGCGATTACCAATGGAAACTGTGGGATCATTCCCTGCTTCGCCTTCACATGTTTTTCTCAAGGAGGAAGATTTTGTTAATGATTCCTCAAAGAAGAGGAAGCTTTCTTTCTATTACGCGTCTTGGAGACATTGTCTTTTTTTGTTGGCATTGGCCATTTGCCTATGGTGTTTGAAAACACTCGGGTGCCTTATACTTGGCCTTCGTGCCTTCATTTTGACTAGGTCTCTTATAGAAATTCTTTTTGTGGTGCTTGGTCTTTTTCTCAATTATGACTCGTTTCAATGTAACATTGTTGTTCCACGTACTTATATTGTGATTTTTGTTCCAATGAAGGTGGTAAAGAGAGAGGTAGGACTATTGCATCGCCCATGCGATTACCAATGGAAACTATGGGATCATTCCTTGCTTTGCCTTTGCATGTTTTGCTCAAGGAGGAAGATTTTGTTAATGATTACTCAAAGAAGATGAAGCTTTCTTTATATTAGGCATCTTGGAGACATTGTCTTTTATTGTTGGCATCGGCCATTTTGCCTATGGTGCTTGGAAACACTCGCGTGCCTTATACTTGGCCTTTGTGGTTTCATTTTGACTAGGTCTCTTATAGAAATTCTTTTCGTGGTACTTGGTCTTTGTGTCGATTATGACCCATTTCGGTATAACGTTGTTGTTTCCTTTTTTTCAGAGAAAGCAAGCATGTGATTCCTTACATGATGTTGAGAGGAAAGTTTGTAAGTATGGTGCATGGAAGAGATTGTTTCTATGTCTAAGATTCTATGTTACAAATTTTATAAACTACTTTTACTTTTAAGTTTGGTGTGTGTATGACAGAGAGACACATAGAGAGAGGGTGCTTAGAGAGAATTGGGGAGAGAGAGAGAGAGAGAATGAAGGAGGGAGAAAGAGGAGAAATGGATTATTGAGCAAAGTTGTCGTGCGATATCATGACAACTTCGCATGCCACGAAGTGGCCTAGCGTTCCATGCGCACGGAGCACGCATGGAACGCTAGTAGGATTATTATGAAGAAAGAGGGAGCTATCCCTAGGAGTAGTGTAGTCTCTCTATGCAAAGAAAAAGTATTCGCCTTGCTCGAGAGTATCAACAAGAGGGGCTACATTTTCAAAATGGCCGATGTAAAGCTTTACAAGAATACCTAGGTCTTGGGCTTTTGCATGTCCATCCCTTTTGATGTAAATAGGTGTTCATAATATAAATTTCACTTGCATTATTTATTTGTAAAAATCTTATAACTTATATTACAAGAGAGGAGCATAACTCAAGGTAAGGAGCGATGTAAATGGGCACCCTCTGTAAGGAGATGAGGGTCCCTTTCCCAAAGAGTTTGTTATGCTAAAGAATTAACATGTTAAGATCTCTTTCCACAATTTTCTAAAGAACCAATGAAGATCTCTTTCCATAATTTTCTAGAGCACCAATGCATTAATAGTCGTTGAAACATAAATGTTGGCATGTTATGTTTGTATGCTCCATGAGATTTTTGAAATTTATACAATATCAACCTATTACAAACTTTGTAATCCACTCCTTGTGCCACATTGAGTTTATTTTTGTACTAAGTCAATGAATCAAAAAGATAGGCATGAAATGCTACAAAAAGACAATATTTTCATGATTTTTGATATTGTAATTGTTCGATAAAAAGCATGAAGGTGATTAAAGAACATAAACATGAGAGATGCCTCGCTATTTGAAGGTGGCCCTCAAAGGGGGGGGATCCTAGAGGCTAACAATTGAGATTCACTTGGCAATCACAATGCCTCCATTGTCATTAACATGTAATCTTGTGTTTTGATTTTGATAGCTTGCATCTAATTTTCTATAGAACAAAATTTGCCATGAGGAAGAGGGCACGCCATTCCAAAGTCCAAAGCTCATCCACATTGGCTCTCATTCCCTTTCTAGGTATTTTTGGCAAAAATGGTGTGCCCAATGATGGGAATAAGCATGTGGATAGAAAACCCTCACACCCATCTTATATCCTCATATTATATTTTCATAAAGGAAATGAAAATCAATAGAAAGAGATAGGAGAAAGGGTCATGGAGATTATTATAGTTGTTATGAAAATGGCAAATTGTCTGCTTATAGAATTAACATGTTTTGACATCATTCATGTTTGAATGTGTCAAAATTTGCAACATGATACTTGATGAAGCATTGAATTTGATCTATCTATACATTCATCACCCTATTAAGAAAGCTCCATGGATGACATCCCATTCTTTTTGCTCATATTCTACCTTACTATCTCCATATCTTTTATATACTCCAATATTTCCTAAACTGGGGATGGTAAATCATGGGTATATAGAGTACATCTTGAAGCCTAGTATAGATGATCTCATAAAGCATAAAAGAAACTATCAAAGTTAATAAATTGAAAATAAATAGAGAAAACACAAAATAGGGTCAAGCCTCCCCCACTATATAAGCCATGGTTTCCATTATTACATAGCTACATATACATACAATACATTTTCATCCAATGGAAAAGTGAAATAAGTCAAAAGACAAAGTCTCATTGCATGAGAAAGGCTCTTAAAGATTGTTGCATTAGTTACAAAAATTGTTGCATGCAAAATCTTTTGATGTTTGACATCAATATTGTGCCCAAAATGTGCTAAAATCCCCAAAAGATACTTCAAGCACCAAATTTTCATATTGGATGAGTAAAAAAAACACCAATTCTTTGACAATAGTTATGCATGTGATTCGTTGACATACTAAGAAAAAACAATAAAGCTTTGTATGAAGCACATATTAAAAGCTTTTCACGAATCTATTATTATACATCATTTACATCAACAATCTCACCAAATAAATTAATAACAATGGATGTTGGAACCATATTGTTAACAATACATTAATGAAGGGTGAGACCACATTATTAAGAATTGCATAAATAATATTCATATTTGTTGTATCAAACATTATGAGCATAAATATATATAATTTCATAGCATATATATGTATTTGAAAGTGTTAACCTCAATTATCAAACAACAATATCATTGATCTTGCACAATAATACTAGAGGAAAAGCTATAGTCATGCATTGACAAAGTATGTAAAAAGAACAATGTCAATACGATGAGATCAAAGTGAAGTAGAAGTTGACTTTCAATAGATCTCAATATCCTAAGATAAATATTTAAAACCATTGGGATACTACACGTAGGAATAACAATGTAACAACCTTGTGTCTCATATTTAATTTGTGGAGCATGTCCTTTAAGGAAAACTTAGAAGTCCCCATGAACAAGGTTCATAGGTTGGCTTCACCATCTTGGGCATGGTGCGAATATTGCAAGCACCATCTCAAGCATAGCTCAATAGATTTTCATGGGCATGACAGGCAAGACTCAAAGACTTTTCTTGAGCATCACAAGCATGTATCAAAGGCCTCCCATGGCAATCACAACATGGCTAAGAGATTCCTTGGACATGGAATGCTAGAAAAGACTTACAACACATACAAACAATTATATAGATTTATATGTATAATGCTTAAATCATATAATCAAGAGTTAATAATATAACATATGCACACCTTGCATGAGCTTCATTATTGTCATATACATTCAAAGTAAGTATACTGATTGTTATAGAAAGCTTATCTCATGTTAATGAAATGGAGATATGAAAAATAATAATGTGCATCACCTTTGCTCAAATAATATTGTTGCAAAATGAAATGCATCATGAACCTAACATCTTGAATATACACCATGATTTGCCATCCTCCATTCTTAAATGTTAAGTTACATAGCTACATATCCATACATCATATTTTTGTACAAAGGAGATATGAAATAAATCAAAAAACTAGTCGCTTTGCATGAGAAAGGTTTAAAGAGGTTATTGTAGTAGCCATGTAGATCTCTAAATACAAAATGTTGATGTTTTGACATTTCCATTGCATCTAGGATGCCTCAAAACCCCTAAAATGACTATCCAAGAATCACATTTCAATCAAGAGAGAACCACTAATTCTATCCTTTAACCTATCCAATGACTATGCACATGTTTTTCTTGCTTTTTTTTCTCTATCCCAAATTTAGGGAATGTGAAAAAAAGAAGCTTGCTATATAACAACAATTAAAAGTTAATCTTAATCTCTAAGAATTAGAAGCTCATCTTAAATTTATTGCTCTAGTTTATCATTTAAATCAATGATCTAGCCAAATAAATTAGCAATAATGAAGATATCAAGATTACACATAAGCCCTTTTATCACGTGCAATATTGAATGCCTACTAGAAAAACCCCTTATTTGTAAATTTATCTCAAATAAGACACACCCTTATTTGATTAAAATTGTGAATATCCCCATTAAATGATTACCTTTTGTACATAAAAAAAGGTTTTTTAAAATGTATTTTAAAAACGAGAATATGTCTTGACTAATTAGAACCACCCATTTGTAGGATATTGTCATCACGATAGTTATCCAACATGCACCCAATATTTTACTTTTGTAATTAAGGGTTGTACCACAATGTGAGAACATATAAAGATACCTTCTTTAATTAGCATGTTGTATGAGTTTTATTGAATGTCCTCTAGGCACAAAAAATAAATTGATTGAATGTCCTTTAGGCATAACACGAATGTAGTGATGCATCCAATAATGATGCATCCATACAAGCATAAGGTGTGGTTTGACAAAAAATTGCATTTTTATACCTCTTCCTATCTCAACTATTCCTATTGATACCATTGTATAATCCCTATCTTCACATGGAATTACATTTGACTAGAATTAGGACTTAATAAAGAAAACCATCCATTATTTTTAGCATTGCATAGTTATGAGCAATCTCTTACTCTAACAAGTAATAGTCCACTAACTTGACTTCCTACCCTTGACAATTCCAAGGCTTTGCTCTAGAGTGATGTTAGAGCTAATTGTTGCATTGTAATTCATGGCAGCTCTTATTGTCATTATTTAGGAAGTAACCTTAATCCACCTATTAGCTAACCCTTCTTGTCATTTCCCTAATTCACCATGCTTCTTTCCTATGACTTAATAAAGAAAACCATACATTATTCTTATCATTGTTCATTGCACAATTATGAGCAATCTCTTACTCTAACAAGCAATAGCCCATCAACTTGACTTGGTCAATTAGTCCTACTCTCAATAATTCCAGGCTTTGCCCTAAGGTGATGTTAGAGATGGTCGTCACATTGTAGCTCATGGTAGATCTTATTGCCATTATCTAGGAAGTAATTGTACTCCACCTATTAGGTAGCCCTTCTTGTCATTTCACTAATTCACCATACCTCTTTCTTTTTAGTCTCTACTCTAAGCACTCCTATACTATGACACACCGATTTCCATAAGAACAATCACGTTATCTGAGATTTGAATAGCAGTAACATATTGGATAGTACCTTGAATTACGATTTGAACATAGTCTATCGTCGTCATTGCTAGAGATGTTGGACATTGAGCACTCCTAGTTTGCATGGAACCCCCACTTGACACCAATGTTGATCAAAGCTCCTTGCTTTGGATGCATAAAGAGATGCTGATATTGATTGGGGGTGATGAGGGCCTCTTGTAGAATGGAAAGCCAAGGAGAGGGGGAGAGATGATTAAAGAGAAGGGGGTATTCAAAACTCTACCCTCTCTCTCTCTCTCTCTCTCTCTAATTTAACTAGTTAAAAGCTAACTATCTAACCTACTAACTTAACTAATACTAATACGTGACTAACCTAACTTTTGAGGCTAACATGGCCCGCCCATTTTTTAAATAAATTTATCAATCTTTAAGTAACCTACTAACCTATATTACTAACATTACTAATCACTAACTAAGCCTTTTTACTAACCTATTTAACTAAAATTATTAACCTTCTAACTCTATTAACTATGCTAACTAGTACATACTAGCTTGTTTATCTAACTTTTACTAACTAGGAGGTCTATGTGTTTATATCGGGGCATTTGTGCACTAGCAGCATAGTTATTTTATTAGAGAGGACATGTATGTTAGAGAGAGAGAGAGAGAGAGAGAGAGAGAGAGAGAGAGAGAGAGAGAGAGAGAGAGAGAGAGAGAGAGATGATCATTAATACTAATTTGATGCAAGTTAGTTATCAAAGAAGATAGTGTATGTCAATTCACTACAAGAAATTGAGGGTATTTGTGACCGGGCCTATGGGGCTTTGAGATTTATTCAAGACATGCAACTGGTCAATAAAGTGACCATAAGAAATGTGGGTGCAGGTCCTGTGGTTGATGAATTTGCAGAGGCATTTGCAGGCAAACCGATCTATTCTTTGGGTGATCTTTACTTGGGTTATGATCAGTTTCAGCTTGCAATTGAAAGCAGGGATATCACAACCATGAAGACTCCTTTGGGGTTAGTACGCATGTGTACTCTCCCGCAGGGTGCAACAAACTCAGTGGCACACATGACAAATGCTATGAATAGGGTACTCAGGGATTTTATACCACAATCGACTATGCCCTTCTTGGATAATGTTCTAATCAAAGGGTGTGCCATGGATGAAAAGAATGAAGAGATAGATGCTCATGGATGCATACAGTTTGTTGTAGACCATATTGTGGATTGTGAGAGGATTTTGACACGTCTAGAAGAGGTGCATTTAACTCTTTCTAGACAAAAGTCCGTCTTTGGAGTTGAAGAGGTTTTGATTGTTGGGCATATGTGTGGGCCTTATGGGTGAAGGCCATCACCAGCAAAAATAGATGGGATTGATAGAATACAAGATGTATGCACGAATGTATCAGAGGTGCGTAGATTCTTGGGTGCATGTGTGTTCTATTTTATATGCATTCCTCACTTTGCACATGTAGTTGATGCTCTTTATCAGCTTCTAAGGAAAGGTCAGAATTTTCATTGGGGAAGGAAGCATCAGAAAGCAATGAAGAAATTGAAGCAACTCTTAAAATCTGCTCCTTTGTTGCTAAAGTATTGACTAAACGACCCAGAAGATATCCACAGGTTAAAAGAGAATTATGGGGAATTGTGACAGCCCTTAAATGTGATAAGGAGTATTTTATGGGTGCTCATGTAGTCATTGAGACTGATTGTTTGCCAGTATTGGGTATGATTACTAGTTGTGCTACTGTAGGCATTGCTATGCTTCGATGGATTGCATACATCAAATCTTTGAGCCTTGAATTTTAGCATATTGCAAGAAGAGATAACCTAGTGGTGGCAGACATGTTATCTCGAGCACGTTATGAGAATGAAGATGGGATGATGGATGAGGAGGAAGAAGATGACTTTCTTATGGCTGAAAATGATGTTGCAAGAGTGAATTTAGCAATGCAAGGTGTTGCTACAGCATTAACAGAAGCTTGGACAACAAAGAGAAGACACTTTAGATGTTTTGTATCTTGTGTAGAAGTGTTTCTGGAAGACAAATATATAGGAGAGTGGCTGAGAATTGCTCAATACCTCAGTACATTAACAAAGAGAGATGAATGGTCAAATGAGGAGTTTAAAAAAATCAAGAGAAAAGCGTATGGGTTTTCTTAAAAGATGGATACTTATGGAAACATGCTAAAAAGAAATAGGGTATGCCATTGCAAGTTTTGGGTGACAAAGCTTCACAAGTAAAAGTAATGCAAGAATTTCATAAAAGCTTGTGGGCTAGTCATAGAGGTGTTTGGGGTACTTTTACAAAGATCAAAGAAAGATATTGGCAGCATGGTATGTATAAGGATGTTGCTCACTTTGTGGAAACATGTACGACATGTCAAATGTATTCATCTGTGAGACATCAGGATGGATTGTAACCCACATATCCATTGTCTCTTCATTTTAAGTGGGTGGTGGATTTGGTCACAATGCCTACAGGTCTTTGGCAAATGAGGTATCTTGTGCTTGCTCGTGAAGACTTGACTAATCAAGTGGAAGGGAAAGCTTTACGTACTAAGACAACAAATGCTGTGTGCACTTTTCTCTTAGAAGAGATCTTTTGTCGGTATGGCTGTGTGGGAAAAATTACAACAGATAGTGGTGAGTTGGATGTAGATGAAGCTCATGATTTCTTTGCATGATTGGGGATAAAGCTTGCTTTAACTTTAGCATATAACCTTGAAGGAAATGGAAAAAGTGAAAGAGGTCACCCACTATTGTGAAGGCATTGGCAAAAGCATGTGGAGAGAAGGTAAAAGAGTGGCCACGATTGCTCCCTTATGCTTTGTGGGCCAACAAAACAACTCATAGTGTTGTCATAGGATATATGCCTACAGAATTGATGTATGGTAAAAAACCTATCATGCCGATAGAAGAGATGACAGTCACATGGAGTGTGTTACCTTGGAAGGAGGAGTTGAATCGAGAGGAGTTGTTGGCCTTACACATTAGACAGTTGGAAAGAAAGTCAGAAGACATAGGGCAGCAACTGCAAAGTTAAGGGGCAGCAAGGATACATAACAAGAAACGGTTTGACAAAAGACATAGATTGAGACCAAGAACCATACAAGATGGGGATTGGGTATTGGTTTATGATAGTAGTTTAGATAATCAGCATAGTGCCATGCGTAAAGTTTCCAAAAGATGGTTTGGACCCTATGTGGTAAGACATGTGTTTAATAATGCTACTTATGCATTAAATGAGCTGGATGGGACAGCCATCAAACTTTTGGTAGTAGAGAAAAGAATCAAATTATTCAAAAGGCAGGAATCTACTACCTATGAGTTGCCAAAATTGGAAGAAAATAGTGGTCCTGATACAGGGGCTAGCCAGGAAGATATGGAAGATGAAGAAGTAAAGGATATGGTTGTGGAGAATGAGGAGGACTCAGAATCCAGTGACAACTAGGATTTTGGCACATATTGGAGGATGTGTAGGTTCAAAGGGGATGGATGTCGTGATGTTATGAGGACACAGTGTGAAAATGTATGGAATGCATCATCATCCGACTTCTTTATTGATCTAGAGAGTCAATGTGATCTGAGCCATTAGTACTAGTGTGAGTTGCATGGATTATCAAAAAATATTAGATTTTTGGATAATTTTAGCCTATTTTTGATATTATTTATTGTAAAAATCCGAAAAAGTTAGAAAAAACCTTCTAGATTAGGATGGCATGCATAAAGCTAGTGGCTTTTTTAGCCAATTAGGGGATTTTCACAAGAGGGACAGATTGACGAAATCGCGTGCATCGCGATAGCTGTAAACATACTGAAAACTGTAGATTGAACTGAAAGAAGAAGAAGGAGTGATCTGGAAGACTCGTGAGAAGGTGTCCTGAAGGTTTACCCCCCCTTTCGGAGCCAATGGAGCCATCAGATTTGGGTTTCGAGTAGCAGAGAAGGAGCTATAATTTTTATGCACGTTTTGTTCTACGAAGAAGCTCCAAGAGATCTAATGCATGGAGATTGCTTCTGAATAGTGCGAAGATTCCAGGTTCTTTCAATACATATTGATTCAATTCATTGTGATTTGTCTTTGTAGTGTTTATCACTTGGGTATTCTCTATCTTCTCTTCCATGTCCTATCTCTACTTCCTTCTACTTCTGATCCTTGGTGGATTCGACCTTTCGACAAAACCCCTCCGACAATGGGATCTTGGGTGCCTGCTTGTTGCATAGCATGAAGCTTTCGGTCGCATATGTGTAGGGGTCATGCTGAATTTTTTCTAGGATGTGGGTTGTTTGGGGTGGTCAGTTGGTTAGTTACACCTGTGTGTGCTTATTTTGATCGATTTCTTTTTTATAGCTATTTTGTTGTCTTTCAAGCATTCACTATGATTGTCTATGTGTGTGGTGTGTGTGTATATTCTATATGAATGGCAACTCAAGCTCATGATGGATTTTTGATTGATTTTTGTTGTTTTTGAGGTCTGAATGGTTGATTTTTGATGGATTTAGAGTGATGTATGGTTGTTAATGGAAGTGTTTGAGAGTGTTTTGGATGATATTCATTATGTTTTGGAAGCTCATGATGATTCTTAGTAGAAATATGAAGCTTTGTGATGTTCTGATAGGTCATGTTGAGGTTCTAATACCTTCTGTATAGCTTCTATTTTGTTTTGATTTTCTTCTGTATGAAGCATGGATTGATGATTGATGAAGGTTGAAATCTTTTAAAAGATTATTGAATAGTTTTTGATAGTTTGGAATGGTTTTAGTATGAGTTATGAGGTTCTACTATTCTCTGATGACCTTCTGTAATCCTCTGTAAACCTTCTGTAGAGCCTCTGTCTCTGTTCTGTCTCTGTTCTATTTTTGTTCTATTTTGTTCTGTAGATCTTCTGTAAGTGTTATGTAGAATGTATGTGTGACTTTGGAAAAATTTTCTAACTTTTTGAAAGGATGAATCTAAGTTCAAAAGGGCTAAAACAAATAGAAGAAGCAACTGCTGAAGACTGAAGAGAAGATTGGAGTGACAGAGACAGAAGTGAGCTATGAAGAGACACTATAGTGGCTCTGGTGCCTCTTCGACACAGAGATACCTCTTGGGAGGTGTATCCATGACCTAAGAAGGATTATTGAGAGCCATTCTTGATTATTGTAGTGAGTAGATGATGTATTATTAAGAGGGAGAGAGAGAGAGAGAGAGAGAGAGAGAGAGAGAGAGAGAGAGAGAGAGAGAGAGAGAGAGAGAGATTCTATCAAAACAATGTATCTGTTTATGAGAGATTGAGAGAGAAAACTATGAAGACATTGAAGATGAATACTATGTGATTGATTTCCATTCAAAAATGGTGTATTCTTTTATGTTCTTTGTTTTATTGATGGATTTTATGAAGATGTTGAAGATCATGGTTGATTCTATCAAATCCTGGGAGATATCTAGTATGATGCTGCATGAAAATTTGTTGTTTCCCTTGTTTTGGTCATCAAAATAATAAAATAAAAGCTTGTTGATGTTACAAGATAGATTTTCTTGTGGTAGAATCCCCTTTTCCTTGGTGTCTCTCTTGGGGCTCCAACCCTGCAAGACAAATTGTCTGCAACCTAAAGGAGCCGCACCCAAGATCACTGAGCAATAGCTCAAATGGGTGCCCAAATGCCAACAACAACTGCATAGAAGCCAAACCATGCGAACTCGTAACCACGAAACATCATGCCCTAGGCCTAGGAGACAAAGTTGGGGATATAGAAATAGACAAATGGTCAAGCCACTGCGATGGGTGCCCAAAGACCTGCTACATGCTCATCAAGGCTACTACGAAGGCAACAACTAGATTTGGTTACCCAAGACTATGAGCGGCATCATGGATGCTCCTCAATCCATGCCCTCCAGCCCATCTCCACAAAATGGTATGCTTTAACAACCAGTCCATCAACTAAACTTGCAACAACCAGTTAGCTCTAGGCCAACTTAACCTAACACTTCTAGTGTCCTAACTGCCCCATGTGTAGAAGGTAGCATATCAACTGAGCCACAAGACCAATCCATCGCACAAGTGGTTGACAAACACCCCATTGAACCACCCATAAGGTAGGCATCATTTTCTAAGTTATCCAGTCCAGCCAAACCCCAAGCTCTCGCAGGTCTCAAACCCTCCTATAAACATAGATTTATCCTTGCATTGGCCTTAGACCTAGCTGCAAATACGGGGGATAACATCATCACCTGTATCAAATGCTTGGATGCCACATTCACTATGTTAGCCAAGAGCTATGAATGACTAGACTTAGGCCTCATCGACCAGACATTAGCAATGGAAGTATGCTCCTTGCCATGCACTTGGGAGGAATATTAGTTTGTGCTTGTCAAGATTCCTAAAATGGCGAAGCCTTAATTGACAGTAAGATCTCGAGAGAGAAGCTTGCACACAAGGGTTGATCACATCTTATCGCAAGAGCAAAGTCTCTACAATAGGCCAGGAGCTAGAAGAGCTGACAAAGCTAGCTGACTACTGACTCTTCCTTTTTGTGAAAATGGTATGCTCTACTTCTCCAATGGGAATAAGAGGGTTGCCAAATCATGATCAATGTCGAGCAGAGACGTGCAATCAAAACCACAAAGTATGACGCTATCTATGTGGCTCTTACCTCGTTCAAAGTCTTGGCCATCATGTGTAAACGACCTTTAGATGAATATGTCATGGCCCACCCCTATTTTGATCCAATCCTGATGACTGAGGAAAAATAGCATATTGCTAGCAGGATGAACTCCGATGACTTCCTCATTGATGTCTTGACCTACATTACACATGTAGGCATTAGACCTAATGACATGGATCGCCATGCCCACTTGGAGTATAACCCAAACTTCTACGATTGGCTCATGATGAAGTAAAGCACAACACGCATGTGCGTTATGCCCTTCAACCTTCATTCTTCAATCCTGGGAAAAGGATTTTCATTACTCCCTGGGTGGGGAGGGGGGAGGGGGAGGGTAAGGCCGAAAAGAAGATGTGACTTGAACCTTAAACCAAACTTTAAAAAGCAAGAAGGGCTGATCAATTTGTACTTAAGGGTTCCTGAGCTATGTCGACTACTTGTTGAAGCAAAAAAAAAAATATGTACTAGAGCACTTCATCTTTCCATAGCATATATTCACAACCCCCTTAACTATTTGCAAAAAGTCATTTCAAGTAAACTAATAGTGAGCTATAGCATCATGACAAGAACTTGAGATGGCCAGGCATGACAAAGGTAGCAAGCTCCCATTCACGGAAGAAGAACATGACAAAAATGGCCTAACAATGGAAATAAGGGCCTTCAATCAACTTAAATTCAGAAGCATTCAGAACTTAGAGAGTATGTGATGAAAGAGCAAGTGGTAAAACTAATGTTCAACCAAGGTAACCTTAGTAAATATATGGAGAAGGTCGGCCAAGTCATCTACTATAGAAGGTGCATGGAATTCCTACAAACTTTTGATGTATGTGGATAGGAACCGTGGCACCATGACAGTGGGACGGGGAGGAGAGACTTGTAGAGTAGAAGTGGAGTTGAGTCCTGAAATGGTAGAAGGAGCTCTAAGGCTAGTCAAGAAGCCCGAGAGGTAGCCCAAAAGAGATGTTTACAATATGCTAGGGATGGACAAGGCCCAAGTGTACACAAATGATGGAGTTAGAATGGTCGACATCCCCGACCTTGACATCAGGCTATAAGCAAAGATAATCCATGCTCTATTCTCTCTGGTCAGAGGTATAATGGCTCGATGAGTAGGATTGGAGTGCCATTGCTCAAGAGCCTCGCGTTGGCCAAGCCTGTAGATAAGATCAATTGGAATGACTCTATGCAAAAGACCATGCAATCCTCAGTGAAAGCACTAGCCACAGGAGCCAAAGCAACAAGGGGGAGTCTCCATCTTCCAAAGAAAAGATGGCAAGGAAAAAGCCACTACCTAAGGCCTCCAACATAGGCTTTGGAGGTGTACTCATAGCCATCATCCAAGGGGCCATTGGGGAATTGGAAAGATAGGAAGTGGTAGAAGGAACCCCCAAACACTCACTAACCCATAAATTGCTAGTGCCATTACCCGAAAAGAGGGAAGCTCCACCCCAAGTCCACCAACAACAAGAGGCTTCAAGTGAGAGAACCATCAGTGTGAGGAAGGGAAGGAGGGCTTAGTCCCATCAAGCTCAAATGCTAAATGAAAAATGAAGCTCAACATCCCAAGGAAGAGGAAGAAAACCATAGCAAAAGAAGACTAGGAAGTAGAAGCTGTGCAAAAGGAATTGAGGAAATTAGAAGATGAACGGAGAAAGAAGTAGGAAGAAGAAGAGGAATGAGTAAGAAAGGTGGAAGAGGAACGAAGAAGGAAGTAAATAGAAAACAAGGAAAGACTGAACAAAGAAGAAGACAAGCAAATGGCCCTAGCTTTGTGGTTGTCAGAAGAGCAAGCCTCCTGACCCAAAGAGCTCGTGAGGAGAAGCCTAGGTGATGAGTCAAGCTCTATTGCTGTAGTAGAAGAAAGAGTTCAAGAACCCATTGTGCAAGGCAAGGTGAAGGCCCCCATGAATCCTCCACCATCGGCCTAATTACCATGCCACTCACCACCTAGGAGACCTCAGAAGGGGGAGTGGACCAAAGCAATGTGGTGGTGTATGCACCATATTGTCACAAGAGCGGCGGCAGCTAAGTCAAGGTAAGATGGAGGAGAAGGTTGAGGCTTGGGAAGAGAGGAACGTTGGAAGGGTCAGGAACATGGGTGAATACCTTGCCCTAGCAGAAAGTAGGAGAATCATGGTGGAAGCGAGGGCCGATGCAGTGAAGGCAAGGCTAGACATCTAGCAACATGCCTTTCTTAATACAATACTTCATGTAACTCAAGCTAGGGATGAGGACCCTCTGGAAGGGCTAAAGAGGAGTCAGAGTAGCTTGGAATTGGAAAATAGGAGCATCGAGAGTAGCCAACCATAATAGCCTGGGTAGAACCACCAACGGATGAAGGGCCCATTTTTGAGAAACCTACCAACATAGAGGCACAACCTGCTGAACAAAGCCCTCCTCCACCTCCAAGCATAGAAGCAAAAGGCCAAGAAGAAGAACATCTTGCCATCATAGAAAGAATTAGAGGCCAAAAGGAAACACAAAGAGTTATCTGACTTCACGAGGAGAAAGTTTAATGCTGGACCTCAAAACATGCTTGATGTCTAGATGCCGCAAACTGAGGAATAATTGCCTATTAATTGGGCACTTGAAGTAAACCATTGGGAGTAGTCGCAGAATGGGTGCACACCATTTGAATTTGAATTCTTCTACCCTTTTGCCTTGAATCAAGTGCTACCCCTCCAATGGTTGAAGGAGCCATCCATGTTGCAAAGAGGCTAGGAAAGCGGTGCTTAGAAAAGAGGGCAAGAAAGCCCACGTTATGGAGAAGAGATCCTGCAAGTTGCTAGGAGGATAAGGTCATGGAAGAGCCAAGAAAGGTCAAAGGCTGTGAAGCCCAACCTAAATGGTGCCGAAGAATTTGGGACACCGATTTTGAGGCATGGATGGCTTTTTGCAACACGATACCATATGAAAGGGATGACCCCACCTACATGGCTTACTGTGGAGGCACCATGGTGTGGATTTTGATAAGGGGAAGCATGGTAAGTACAACTTTCCTTTGATTTACAATGTCAATGTCACCACTCCTGAAGAATGCATGACCTTTGGAGCACAAGACCTTCGACCTTTCATTACTCACTTTTTGGATGAGTTCACAGCATGTCTTGACCCCGTTTTCCTTACCACTTGTAATTACCTCTACCTCTTGCAAATTCTACTAAAATAAAACCAGTAGCCCAAGAAGAGTATTTTCCACCTCTCTATTTTGATATCAATGTAGGGATAGATAGTTGTGCAATGACCTGCCTAATGTTAAAGGCCACTCTCTTACTAGCTTTTTGCATGAGCCTTTTAGAATATGTGAATGATAGTAGGTTCTCAAAATGTAATCATTCTTTCCTCTCTACTACCCCTCTCAATGTAAGGATTAACCAAAATGGCTACATGTAAAGCTATGCATTCCTTAGCAAATCTCTTAAGTCCCCTCAAAACGTAACTACTAAAGAGCATTAGGATGATGTCTAGCGTGCTCCCTCCCAATGTATCTTAAAAAAAAAAACAAAGAAAAGACTCACACAAAGCAAAAGGAAAGCAACACGAGCTTTTCCATGTAATATCAGAGTGCCACAAACACTGGACCTAGGGATTCTCAAGTTAGATGCATCTAGTGGCCTCAGTTGGTTGACTCTGTGCCTAACCCCCAAGCCCTTCATCCCGTTTCACACTTAGGGCACATCAAGGAAAAGACACACCTAGGGAGTTTGTGCTTAAACTTGTCTCCCTAAGTCACACCCATAGTACCTCCCCTATATACAAACTGGGTCCTTGTGGGAGCTTTCACTCAACCGCCAAGACCCACGGACCGCTTATTGCTTCAAGCATTCCAAGCCGAGTACTAATGGCTACCTCTCACATAGCCGACGCGCCATCCATAACTACGGGTGTAGTGAGCTTACCTCCGTGCGGGTCGAGTTACCTCCTCTCCCGCGCACTCCGGTGGCTCCACGATCCAAGTGCAAGCTTCAAGCAAGCTCCATCCTCAAGCTCCACGCCCCAAGCTCCATCGCCGCGAGCAAGACAAGAGAAGGGAAGAGAAGAGAAGAAGAGAGGAGAAGATAGAGAGCTTCTCCTCCTCGGTCCCTCACCCTCACACACTCACTCCCTCACACTCTCACACTCCCTCTCTCAAGCACAAGCTCAAGCAAGCAAGACCAAGAAGGAGAAGAAGAAGAGGAGAGCTACTTTTGGCCACACACAAGAATGAGCTTCTCATTCACTTTTCAACTTTATATACAAAACCCTAAATCCCTTTTGGGCGGTCATCCCCTTTTTCCCTTTTTACATGGCCGGCCATAGCCTAGCCTAGGCCCTTTTTCCCATTGTCATTCTATCTTCCTAGCTTCCTTTCCACCGCCCGTCTACATTTACAAATTGCACAGGTGAGAGCCCAGCGCTCTTTTATAAGATTTCAGGGTGCACCTTTTTATTTTAAAATGCGCCTTTCCCCTTTTGCCTTTGCCTTGGACTTTTAAGGTTGCCATTGCGCTTTTGGCCTTTTCTCCTTTTCTTTCTTCAGTCGGGCTACCTTTTTTTCGCCTTTGCCCTGCGTCTTTTCCACTTCTTTTTGCTTTCTTCGTGTTGGGGTTAACAGTCCTCAAGTGTGGGACAACATCGCAGGCTTGCGTGAGGTTCGATCCAACTCCCGGTTTCATTGGCACAAACACCTCGCACTACATGGTGAGGTAGGTATACTCCCCAAGTAGTTCACTTTCTTTTTCTTTTTCAGGTACACTCAATAACTACAATCAACCATTGACTTCGAAGGCCCCCATCACCTACTCAATCTACTCTTGGTCTTTACAATCTCTCATCCAGTTTGGTGATGCTTCTTCTCCTCGTCCAATCTCCACAAAGTCCCATCACCGACCCACATGGCAACCCTTCAACCACCTGAGCACTTTCATCAACAAGTGCATCAAGTTCCATGGGACTGATACTCAGCTAGGGGGGTTAATGTTAACTCGAGTGCAAAGAAAGCAAAAAGAAACTTAAAAAGACGCAGGGGAAAGCAAAAAAAGGTGGCTTGACTAAAGAAATAGGAGGAAGAAAGGCCAAAAGCACAAGGGAAACCTTAAAATTTTAAGGCAAGTGCAAAAGAGAAAAGGCACATTTAAAATATAAAAATGCACTCTAAATCGTTGTAAAAGAGTGCCATGCTCCCTCTTGTGCAAGTTGTAAATGTAGACAGGCATGGGTAAAGGCACAATGCAAATAAGAAGGGAATATAAAAATAGGACCTATGCTAAAATGACGAGCATATAAAAAAGGGATGGGTGTCCAAAGGGGATTAGGGTTTTGTATAAAAGGCAAAAAGTGAATAAAGAAGCTCATTCTTGTGTGTGGCCACCAAAACTCCTGCTCCTCCTCTTCTTCTTCTTCTTTATCTTCTCCTCTCTTCTTCTTCTCTTCTCTTGTCTCGCACGTGGCAATGGAGCATGGAGCTTAAATCTTGAGGATTGAGCTTGCACCTTGGATCATGGAGCTAACAGAGTGCTTGAGGAAGGAGGTAACTCAATCAAGCATGGATGTAAGTTCACTACACTCGTAGGTGTGAGAGCGCGTATGACTATGTGAGAGGTAGTCATTGCGCATTTGGCTTGAAATGCTTGAAACAATAAGCGGTCTGTGGGTCTTGGTAGTCGAGCGAGAAGCTCCCACTGTAATGGTGGCCAAGATATAGAAGTTATGGGGTATATTGACTTTGATTATGCACGACATGCAAACAATAGGAAGTCTACCTCTGGCTATGTCTTCAACTTTGTTGGAGTGTTGTTTCTTAGATATCCAAGGTACAAAAATGCATGGCCTTATCTACTATAGAGGTAGAGTATGTTGTTGCAACCATTGGAGACTTGCAAGGAGACTCTATGGTTGTAGACCTTTTGTATTATTGATGTGGTTCCTACACTACATTTGGATTCTATGAGTGCTATTCAATTGGCTAAGAATTCGGTCTTCCATGCAAAGACAAAGCACATTGAGGTGCATTACCACTTTATCAAAGAGGTCATTGAGGGCAATTCCATTGAGCTTGTCAAGATCTCAACAACAAATGAAAATCCTACAAATTTGCTTAGTAAAGTCTCTTAGCTAAGCATTTTGTCTTTCTTAGGAAGTTGATGGGCATTGGATGAGATGAAATCTTTCCTTATTCTATTGTACTTAATGTGTATTTTTATTTCGTCACATTTTCTTATTTTCTCCTCACTAGGGGCGCATTTATCTTTAAGTGACAAGTTGTTGGATGTATTGACGCATGTGCTTACACAGCCAATGTATTTACTACAATGTTAATATCTGTACACCTATATACTACAGGTGGCAAGCGCTTAGCACTGTCACTTATTCTTTGTTCTTTTGACATTTGAATAAGAGAAAGGCCAATTACACATTGTGATTGTTGGAGTTTCCACATCTCGAGTCTCTCTCTCTTACTCTCTTGGTCTATTTGCCATAATTCACTCCTCCATTGCTTCCACTTGCTCATGCTCTCACTCAGGCTTCTCCCTTCACTTTGTACAATATAGACACTCTCTTAGATCATAAACACTCTTTTAATAGCCCAAAGCATCTACCAATAGTAGACAAGTAGAAGCTTTCACGAATAAACCTTGTATCAAAACATTGAGGTTAGAAGTCTTGTCCTAAACTTATTGCAAGTTATTTTTACTCTAACTTTTATATATGAGCCTAGAATATGATCGTGCCAAGGTACTCAAATTGAGTGAAACAAACCTAATCTACAAGTCAATAGAGTAAAAATTATTTCAAAATACCTCATACCCTGTATTCTTGAGTGAGTGTGATATTCATTTTGATTGGTCTTTCTCTTAACTTAAAAATTTTGCGTGGGTTTTGATTTATATGTTTAATAATTTTGTTAAGATAGGTGCTATCAATTTTGGGATACGATAAAAATAAATTGAATTATGCAAAAGAGATACAAGTATTCATTTTAAGTAAGAACAATTACAAATGAAGAAAAAAAGGTAGAGGCAAGTGAAAGGTGGAGTTGGAGTGAGAGTACAAGCAGAAGCAAGACGATGCATGAGTTATGGGGGGGAGAGAGAGAGAGAGAGAGAGAGAGAGAGAGAGAGAGAGAGAGAGAGAGAGAGAGAGAGAGAGAGAGAGAGAGAGAGAGAGAGAGAGAGAGAGAGAGAGAGAGAAAATGTAAAAACTTCAATAGTCACAATGTGTGACCTTGCCTTTTCTTAATCTATTATCATAGAAAGAATAAAGAATAAATTAATAGTGATGGGTAGCTGCCACTTGCAGTGTAAAGTGTGTGAAAAATGAGTACAATTAAATGTAAGCAACTAGACACATGCCACCTTTAACCCTCGATAATCTCCCACTTAAAGGTGAATGTGCTTAAGTGTGGAGGAAAAAAAAAGTGGCAAAGTACAATGTGTACATAGAAGTACAATAGGATGAGAAATAGATATCATCTCATCCTATGCCCATCATCTTCCTAAGAAAAGCATGACATTCCAATGGGAGACTTTTATTGAGTAAATCTATAGGATTCTCGTCACTTGAGATCTTGCCAAGTGTTGTCTGCTTGTCCTCAATCACTTCTCTGATGAAGCAATAACAAACCTCAATGTGCTTGTTCTTTGCATAAAAGACCAAATTACATGCCAAGTGGATGGTACTCACAGAGTCCAAATGCAATGTAGGAGTCATAGTCATACCAAGGTTTGCAACCAGATGACTTGACCCTAGGGGATCCTTGCAAGCCTCAATGGTGGGGTTGCTATTGAAAGATATGACAAATAATGTATGCTCCAAGAAGAGATGTCCTAAATCCCATATGCACAGTGAGACAGAATGCTACTATCCAACTACTATAAAGCATTGTACTTAACTATCACTTTCAATGAGTAACACAATATCATGATGCATTGTACTTTCAATTAGTGTCATTGTCATTGTCAGTCTCTTACACAAGATTGTGTTTATGAGTCCAAGCTTCCATCTTGAAACCTAATTCACTTGTGTAACAGCTGGTCTATTCATTGTCCATGTCACTATGAATCTAGTCTTCATCTTCCAACCTCCATAGTTGCAATGCTTTAGATTCATGTTTTTGACATGGTATTAGAGCCATGGTGAGCATGTCCAAGCTCATCAAACTCTTCCTTCAGCTTGTCTTCATCTCCGATTAGCTCATTGTCAGTCTCATGAGCTCATTTCTCACTCCAACTCTACTCTTTCTTTCATGATAGCCATAGCCAACCTGCACCTACCCTACTTGGAGCTCTCATATCTCTTCACATAAGCTAAATCTCTTTAAGCTTCCTTCGAGAGATTTGTTCCTCTCCTTAGGGCACTCCTTTGTGTCACATCGTAGGCTAACATTGGTGATTTATAACTCCAGTATTGCATAAATTTGTCGTCGCTGCCCAAATCTACGCCTGCACTAGTTGTACACTCCCAACTCCTAACACGAGGTGCAATTCAACCTGCGACCATAGGGCTTTTAAAGCCCACCCTATAGGCTCACTTTTCATCTAATATTTCACCAAATGATATATTGTGCAAGCTACAATAAATGAAAAAATAGTTGCCTATTTCTAAAATCCTGGTCCTTCATAGCCTTAAGCTTCAAGCTCAAAAATCTCTTCACTTTCTCACCTCTCTTAGTCAATTGGCTCCTTATCATTCAGATCAGATCAATTCCACCAAGTGCAAACTTCAAGAAGAAGATTTGAAGTGACCCGCTTGAAGATTAAGCAACCTATCTTAAGATCAGGCATTATCAAGCCTGACATCAAGATAGTATCTCTTGATACTTATCTAGTGCTTCCTAGCACTTGTGTTTATTGACACATCCAAGAACAATTCATTTGCTAGTTTTACTTGTTCTTGCAATGACAAACATGAAGATTTTTAATGTTGAATGCCCAATCGATTAAATCCCTTGTAAGCCTCAATCTCATTGTAAAAAGGATACACATTGCTTGAGTATACTCGTTGTTAACCCCAACACAAAGAAAGCAAAAGGAAGTGGAAAAGACGCAGGGCAAAGGCAAAAAAAAGGTAGCCCGATTGAAGAAAGAAAAGGAGAAAACGCCAAAAGCGTAAGGGCAACCTTAAAAGTCCAAGGCAAAGGCAAAAGGGGAAAGGCGCATTTTAAAATAAAAGGCGCACCCTGAAATCTTGTAAAAGAGCGCCGGGCTCTCACCCGTGCAATTTGTAAATGTAGATGGGCGGTGGAAAGGAAGCTAGGAAGATAGAAGGACAATGGGAAAAAAGGCCTAGGCTATGGCCGGCCATGTAAAAAGGGGAAAAGGGAATGACCGCCCAAAAGGGATTTAGGGTTTTGTATATAAAGTTGAAAAGTGAATGAAAAGCTCATTCTTGTGTGTGGCCAAAAGTAGCTCTCCTCTTCTTCTTCTTCTTCTTGTTCTTGCTTGCTTGAGCTTGTGCTTGAGAGAGGGAGTGTGAGAGTGTGAGGGAGTGAGTGTGTGAGGGTGAGGGACCGAGGAGGAGAAGCTCTCCATCGTCTCCTCTCTTCTTCTCTTCTCTTCTCTTCTCTTGTCTTGCTCGCGGTAATGGAGCTTGGAGCGTGGAGCTTGAGGATGGAGCTTGCTTGAAGCTTGCACTTGGATCGTGGAGCTACCGGAGTGTGCGGGAGAGGAGGTAACTCGAACGGCACGGAGGTAAGCTCACTACACCCGTAGATATGGATGGCGTGGCTATGTGAGGTAGCCATTAGTGCTCGGCTTGGAACGCTTGAATCAATAAGCGGTCCGTGGGTCTTGGCGGTTGAGTGAAAGCTCCCACATTTTGGTTCCATTGCCGGGACCAACGGATTCAAGCCTTGAGCGCTTGCGCGCTTCAAATCGAGCATTGGAGTAGGGTTTTCACCCGAAACGGTGCTTGAGGTAGATAGGTAGGAAGGGAGGGGGTTGAAGATGGTATTCGATCTCCTTGGCAAGTAGGTTTTTTGCTTTCTGTAATTTATATTGTGGAATGCAGTAGTGTAGGTATTTATTTTGTGATTTGGATGCATTTAGGGTAGGAAAAAACAAAGAAAAAGAAGAAAAAAACAGGCAAACAGTGGGGTTTTCTGTTGCTGTATAACAGGCTGAAATAGGGAAACAGGGGACCAGATTGAAGTTTCTGGGTAAGATAGGGACAAGGAACTAGCTGTGAGGTTCTGCAGTGCTCGAAAAGGACCTTAAGAGGCCTGGGAGGCCAGGACAGACCTCATTTCCTTGGTTTGCCTTGTGTGTGTGAGAGAGAGAGAGAGAGAGAGAGAGAACTTCTGGTTCACAGGACCAGGAAGCGCTGCCCCGATTCCTAGGCATCGGTGATTCGTGCTGCTCCAGGTGAGTCTGATGTTTTCCAACAAGTGCCCTGATCAGATTTAGAAAGTCTGTGGTGATTTTGTGCACCAGACAGTGAGGAGGGGATAAACACGCGGGAATTGCGTCCGCCCGTCGACGCACTCGGACCAACTCGCTGTGGTCCGATTCCCAGAATCGGACCACCTGAGTTCGGGAGTCGGACCATCCGATTCCCAGAATCGGACCAGCACGATCGGACATGCCACGTGGCACTCGGACCAACCCGTCCAATTTTGAGAATCGGACGCTTGGACGCTCAGACCAATCCGTCCGACTCGGACACTTGGACGAGTCCATAATCGGACCACTCACAATCGGACCAGGCCGTTCGAGTCCCAGACTCGGACTAGACAGAATCGAACCACCCTGTCCGATCCGATTCCCAGAATCGGACCACTTGAAAATCGGACCATTGGTCCGATCGGAACAACCCAAAATCGGACGTCCGATTCTGATAATCGGACTCCTGAAAATCGGACAGAAAACTATCAAAATCGGACACGTGTCTAGAACATAAATTTTGATACATCTAAACCCCGAGATTGACCCCTAAGGCTACGTAGAGCTGAAGGCACATCATAGATCCATAATCGGGCTAAAATTTAGAGCACGTAGCTCAAAATTTGGCTATAAACGGTCCTCCAAATTACATATGGCGTCTACCGTAACGGCCCTGCGGGCCGGGGGGGACTGCCCCCCCGGACCCCCGCAGAGGGGGCTCCGCCCCCTCCGCACCTCCCCCGAGTAGGTTGGAGAGAAAACGCATGCCGTGACAGGTCTTCCAAATTGGACCCTAGTGAAGTGATGGCTCTACACAAGCATGGATTCTCACTTGCGAAAGAGCAGCCAAAAGCCCATACCCGAATAGAGACAAACAGAGACCCTAGAACCTCAATGGGCCAATCTAGCCATCAAGGGCAAAAAGGCCACGCCACGAGAACACAAAGACATTGTGTTCATACTATGTCTAGTCAGAGTAAAATGCAATATCTGCAAGCTGCAAATGCCAAGATGACTAGACATGGCACTCTTGACGAGAGATGTACCTTGAATAGTACTGCACTGATGATCCAAGACAGCAGTGGAGAATCCACATCTGGTCGTGCAGTCGAGAACTCAAGGGCATCTGTCAGAAGGCTTAAATTTACAAGCCAGGACCCGGAAGATGAAGACATAGTACCACCTGCTTATCTTAGGGTCAAACTCACCGCAAAAAGAGAGCATACTATTGATGCTCTAATTGATGAAGGAGCAGATTTTAATATTTTGACCTATGAATCATGGACCCAACTAGGCCAACCAGAGCTCACACCGACTAGTGCAACTCTTCGCCCTTATGGGGGACACCCATAAGCACTCATAGGGAAGTGCAAAATCCTTGCAACAATTGAAACGGAAAGCTTGCCTATCCTATTTCATGTTCCTCCAAAAAGTGCTAGCTGCAGGAAAGAAACCCTCCTAGGAAGACCCTTCAAAAGGGCGACCAAGTGTGAGGCTGACTATGTAGCACAAAGGATACACCTGACATTACCGGGTGTGAGGATAGTCACCACCTTTAGCAAGGGTGACCTCATCGAACCTCAAGGGAAAGGCAAGGAAGGTGATGACATAACAGTCAAGCCTACAAACGAGGGCAAGGACTTGTTGAAAGAGTTGATACAAGCACAGGTCGAACAACGAGAACCAGTGAGTGAGGCGAGGCCTAAAACAAGAAGGTCAAGAGACAATGCCAAGGACGGGCTTTGGACTTACAAATATCATAGAAGACCACGAAAGAAGCCCAAGCCTTATAGACGGAGGCGTCGATGGAGAGTCAGCACAACACCGCGATGGATATCCAAAGCGTTGCTACGTGCTCAAGGATACTACGTAGGTAACCAATGGATTTCGGTGTGCAAACTCCCTGCTAGGCCACCTCTATCAGAAGCCCAAACTATGTCCAAAGCAAAGAGGCGTAGGAGGAAAACTAAATGAACGGCCAAGTTCCAAACCAAACATATTGGAGTGATTGAGCCCATCACTACTGAAATCAAGAAACCAAACATGGCCTATCAAAAAGTAGATCCTCAGCCTAGTGTGCTTGACAAGCGGACATCAGATGCAGCCACTGAGCGTGCACAAAAATCATTAGTGCCCAAGGAGCCTTTAATTTCCCAAGGGGAGAACAAACATCATAGGCACAACATTGCTCAAGGCAAGGCTGATCGCTCAACAAGGCAAATGGCACAATCGTCTAGTAACCTCAAGCAGATCATTCAGCGAGTGCCAAGTCCACCCAAGAGTCCTAGATCTCTTACGCCCTCTTCTCCCAAACAGACACATGAAGCACTACAGCAGTTGTCTAGGGCGACTGCTCAATTCCAATCTCTATCTCCATCTAAGCTTCCAACCATCAAGGAGGTGGGACATGATACCATCTGTAGCTCTCGACCCAAGGATATGCCTGATGAGCCACCTAATGCGACTAGATCAGCTCATGTTCGATCTACACAAATGAGTGCTCAAAGGCTAACGAAGGACACAACCACTTCTGATCGCCCTAGGGACTTGACACCGCAATCCACCAAGGGTAGCCAGCCCACTAAACTAGCTGCTACTACTTCCAATTAGGGATCACAGCAGTCACAGCCCTCGGTCGTGACAATACCCTATGTGGAACGTGTCCTTAGAAGTTCACCTGTGGAGGAGGTGTCGCAACCAAATCCCTCGGCAACTCCAGCACTTTCAAAGTGCCTAAAGCCTAGAACGGAGGAGTTAAATGCATGGGAGTTGGTTGAAAAGCTAGACTCTCCGAAAAGGGCGGCAGTTGTGCCCTCACAACCGGGCAAGGCTATTCAGCAAACCACGGCTATGTCCCATAAGGACACACTAGAGAAGGGAAATGCTGAGGCCCGACCAAGCACATCAACGGTCGATATAGCCCAGGGTCCTGAGTCGTCGAGAGAGGCACCTTCATTGACCAAGAAAAAGAGGAGAAAGCAGAGAAAACAACAACAGTTGCAGGTGGTTGTGGACCCCAAGAACATTGAGACGAAGAGCGCCGAAGAGCCGATGAATAAAGCCTCAAGTCCATCCACCAATGAACTCATTGATGCCTCTCCGAATAGCGGTGAAACCCCAGACACATCCGTGTGTTCTGAGAAACCAAAGCAACCGTTGCCATCAACAGTTGCTTGCAGCACTCTATCCACTGACAATAGAACTCACATTGATCAAGCAAGAGTGGATACAACGCTGTCACAACAGGGTGACCAATCTGTACCAGTCACATCCGAGGAGAACCATGACAAAATAGCAGTGAAACCTCAGGAGAACCGTGAAAACCCCAAGAGCATAAGAAATCCTAGCATTGACCAATCTTGCTCATCTAGACCTGAGCCCCCAGCCATGCTAAAGCCTAAGGAAACTCTTAGGACTTTGCATGAGATAGCAACTGAGCAAGCCCTCGTTGAACATAGAGATGTCGCAGAATGCTTAACTGAGTTGGAGGCTAAGCTCAAAGTGGTCGCGCGTGTCTACGTCCTTGCGGATGTGGGCACGATCCCCAAGGAGCAGCTTGGAGATTACTTGACCTTTCCTCTATCGTGGGAAGAACAAGAACATCTTAACGGGCACTACGATAGGCTCTTGCATAAATAGATGCGACTCATCCCTGACGAGGAGGCTGACGAACTACGCTTAACCGTCACGTTCAATGAAGTGCTCTGTCGACCGAATCTCGTAGACATAGAGCTACTAAAGCGACTGTCAGCGGGCCAGAGTCAATTTGAGCGGCGTTGGTGCGAAAGCCGCGTCATAATGGCCGAACTAGGGGCTCAGATCATGACGGTCTCAGAAGAGCGATTGGCCAAATGGCGGTCTCAAAGAGACCCAACCTACGTGGCACCAACTTCCCTTCGAGTGCTCACTGACATTCGGGGTGCAGACTTGGCTGGGGCTAGGCTACAGGGCCCTTTGATTGATAAGGTTCTCACCGAGGAGGAGTTACATATTGCCAGTAGACTCGGTCAAGGTTCCATGCTACTCGACGTGGTAAAATATCTATCAGTATTAAGTCAACTGCCACGAATACTAGATGCGTGTGCCATGCTCCGGTACAACCCCGAGTTCTACACTTGGTTCTTATCCTCGTGAAGTGACATGGATTCATAGATATGTATATAAATAAACACTGATTTTTGTGTCACCTTGTATAAACAATATCAACACACACAAGTAATGATAGTCAAGCGCAGGGAAAAGAGTTGGTTCTAACAGGCTAACCTCCTCAAGCCCTCTTCTCATAACACATTTACTTGTCATGTGCGCTTGATAAACCACACTAAAATCCCTTCCATGTGAACGATTGTACCCTGTATCAAGGTCTAACCCTTGGTTCACACCTTGCAGGTTTCCTTTTTTAGCGGAACGCATGGAGCATCATGGAGATTTGGCTTGCAAAGATGCTCTTCGCAAGAGACGGGAGCATGTGGCACGCGCCCCTCCACCAGAGCACTATGTGCCCACCATCAAGAGGTATGCCAAGAAGCGGGGCCCTAAGCGACATTGCCCAGGGCGAAGGCCAAAGAACCCTCGAGTCAAGAAAGTCGAGACTCGAAACCTACAACGGGCCGCAGCACTAGTGGTACGCACTCCCAGCTCCCGCTCGGGCCCCAGATGCTCAAAGGCAGAAAGGGCAGCTCGGGAAAAAGAAGAATTTAATGAATTATTTAAAGATATTCTGGAGACGGTAGCGGGCCGGGATTACACCATTCATGTCCCGGCCGACATGTTCCCTGCTCACCCCCGCGGGAGTCCCACACCAGCAGAGCCCCAATCACCCGGCCATCCAGACTCGCCCCGCCTCGTACAAATCGAGTAGCCCATAATGCATAAGGGGCTTATCAAATGATAACTGGCCAGGACTTTTTTGTTTTTAAATGGTTGAGTGTTCCCGACTTGTTAAGTGTTGACATGTTCCTGACTTGTATGAACTTATCATATCTGCGTTTAGTATATGCTACGCCTTTAGCAAAAGAAAAAGCTAATCAAGCGTAGGTGATAAATGTCTAGTCAACACCATAGAATTCAAATAAGTGATGTCTCCTTGCATTGCACTGGTTTATTATAGTTGCGGCATACACAATGCATATGCTCTCATGAAGCGACAAGTGGATGCAGGATAATACAGGTCCTTGTGCGAAAATGTTCAATACCCAATCACCACAACACCCACAACCCCACAACGAGCCGCGACAAAGACACGCTGCCGAAAGCACCCTTGCCAACCGCCCACATTGCATGGCCCACAAAACATTCCTGGGCCACGCCCCTTTTTGGGTCAAGCTCTATAGTTGGCTCACGGCAGTCGTTACCTCAATTGTACCCACCTCGCATTTGCCGCAAGGAGGGTTGCAATATCTCAAGTGTATCTCCCCCTTTCGCCAACTGCTTCTTTAACAATGAGGCTAGGGCACCATCATCATTGTACTATTCATTTTCTGAGCCTTCGAAGCTTGACATTTTCCAACCCATTGAAAGGCTGATAGCCTCAACATATTGTAATGGTTATACTCAGGCAAAAAAAAAAAAAAGAGAAAGAAAGAAAGAAAAAAAAGAAAAAGAAAAAGAAAAAGAAACAAAAAGAAAGAAAAAGAAAAGGAAAAGAAATGAATGGAAAAATAAGAAGCACCCACGATCACAGCACAGCACCTAGGGGTCCTCAAATTAGGTACGTCTGGTGGCCTTGGTCGACCGGCTTCGTCCCTAGTCCCCTAGCCCCCTACAATCACCCACAATTGTTCAGGGCACATCAAGGGCAGGACATACCTGGGGAGCTTGTCTCGCCTAGGGTTAGACCTGTCACCCTAACCCACTTGCACAATTTTCTTTTGCACTCTGCCTTAGTACCATTGCAATCAGTGGTGATAAGCACCGCACGATTGGCCATGAAAAGTACACCGTACTCATCAAGCAAGTCCAATAGTTTCCAGCTACTGAAAGTGCGGTGTCCCTGTATTCAATTATGCTCCATCGTGCAGTCACAATGCAAAGGATGTCTCATATACCTTCACGTGTACTTCTTCTCAACACGGACAACTTTGCTTCATCTACACATTGTTATAAGAAACTAGCCCACGGTCTTCTAACTACGTAATATCTAACTATGCACAAGCACTTACATAATATCTGCACCAAAGTATATGCACAGTTTGGGTCCTCAAGTGCAGGGCAATACTCTCAGCTTGCTTAGAGTTCGACCTGTCTCCCAAACTAATCAAATATGTCTTGTGCACGATAAGAAGACTAGCACTACCCCTTAGGAAGAGACCACAGGAGAGGTTTTCAATTGCAGGTGTTGAAGACTCCAACGCAAGTGTTGTTCGCTCTTCATCAACACCCAACTCTGAATGCTTATCCCTTACCATCCGACAAGGCCGCAAAGAATCATCATGTGCAGACTCCCCAACCAACCAACACTTGTGCTGGCCATCAATGCAATCCCCAACACAGCATAGCCCTACCACCAACTCCAACAACCTTTCACCAGCCACCTTGGCCACCAACAGGTCCCCAGGACCTTCTCCCACACCACCTCCCACTCCTCCACGGAAACCACCAGCGTTCTTGTTACCCACGTCTTCGGTGCATGCTATAGCCTGCTACCTACGACGGTGAGTGCCATGGGACTGGCACTCGTCTAGGAGGGGGGTAATGTTAACCCCAACACAAAGAAAGCAAAAGGAAGTGGAAAAGACGCAGGGCAAAGGCGGAAAAAAGGTAGCCCGATTGAAGAAAGAAAAGGAGAAAACGCCAAAAGCGTAAGGGCAACCTTAAAAGTCCAAGGCAAAGGCAAAAGGGGAAAGGCCCATTTTAAAATAAAAGGCGCACCCTGAAATCTTGTAAAAGAGCGCCGGGCTCTCACCCGTGCAATTTGTAAATGTAGACGGGCGGTGGAAAGGAAGCTAGGAAGATAAAAGGACAATGGGAAAAAGGGCCTAGGCTATGGCCGGCCATGTAAAAAGGGGAAAAGGGAATGACCGTCCAAAAGGGATTTAGGGTTTTGTATATAAAGTTGAAAAGTGAATGAAAAGCTCATTCTTGTGTGTGGCCAAAAGTAGCTCTCCTCTTCTTCTTCTTGTTCTTGTTCTTGCTTGCTTGAGCTTGTGCTTGAGAGAGGGAGTGTGAGAGTGTGAGGGAGTGAGTGTGTGAGGGTGAGGGACCGAGGAGAGAAGCTCTCCATCGTCTCCTCTCTTCTTCTCTTCTCTTCTCTTCTCTTCCCTTGTCTTGCTCGCGGCAATGGAGCTTGGAGCGTGGAGCTTGAGGATGGAGCTTGCTTGAAGCTTGCACTTGGATCGTGGAGCTACCGGAGTGTGCGGGAGAGGAGGTAACTCGAACGGCACGGAGGTAAGCTCACTACACCCGTAGATATGGATGGCGCGTCGGCTATGTGAGAGGTAGCCATTAGTGCTCGGCTTGGAACGCTTGAATCAATAAGTGGTCCGTGGGTCTTGGCGGTTGAGTGAAAGCTCCCACACTCGTGGTAAAACCTCCTTCAAAATGTCTGTTGAACTTGAGCAAATAACCAAATTCAATGGTAAAGGTTTTCACACCTAGAAATAAAAAACAATGTACCATCTCATGAGGAAAGACCTTTGGGATCTATTCAAGGATGATACAAGAGATGCAAATGGCAAGAAGAAAGATGATGAAGACATGTTCGTTGAAGAAGTCTAGTTTAAGACAAAAGAGTGGAAAAAGATGAACAACAAATCTCTAGGCATCATTGTCCGGGGACTATCTGATGACGTATTACACCATATCTTCGGCATCAAAGATGCAAAAAAGGCATGGGATGAGCTTGATTGGATCTTTGGAACTCAAACCAAAATTTCAAAAGTAAAATTACTCATAGAATTCTATAAGCTAGATGTAAAGGATAGTTCTTCTATGACCACACACATTAACAAGTTTAAGAGCCTAAAAACTCAACTTGAAACTTTAAAGAAGAACATAGATAAGGATGAAGCCATAGTGGTGTTATTAGCAAGTGTAAGTCAAGAACCATATGAGAACCTTGTGTCTACCCTAAGTAATGTTTCTAATCTCACACTCAAAGACATTGATCATTCTCTACTTGATGGAGAAAGTAAACTTAAAAACAAGAATGCAAAAGAAACCATCTCAAAGGACAATCTCTTGTACACCAAGGGAACTTATGGAGCAAAATGATGTGGATGAGGATTCAACACCAACAACAAGGATTGGGTCACATGTCATTATTGTGCTAAGACTGGGCACATGGCTAGTGAATGTTTCCACAAGAAAAGAGCACAATAGGTGAATGTTTCCCTTAGTGGATGTTGTAAAAATCCTTTTCAAAGATGTACAGTTTCAAGCTTTAACTTGACTAGGCTTCCTATGGGCTAGTCTCCTAGGCCATGTCATCGTGTAGAGGGGCAAAAGCCAGCAAGTGTAGGAACTCATCATTTGAGGGGGATATTGAAAGATATGACAAATGATCTATATGCAGAGTGAGGCATAATGTTACTATCCAACTACTATAAAGCATTGTACTTGACTATCACTTTCAATGAGTAATGCAATATCGTGATGCTTTTTACTTTCAGTTAGTGTCATTATCATTGTCAAACTCTTATACAGTAGTGTGTTTATGAGTCCGAGCTTCCATCTTGGAACCTAATTCACTTGTGTAGCAGTTGGTCTATTCATTGTCCATGTCACTATGAATCTAGTCTTTGTCTTCCAAGTTCCATAACTACCATGCTCTAGATCCACATTTTTGATAACTACAATGCACTCAACCTTAGTAGTAGATAAGGCCATGGCTTTTGCACCCCAAACATCTAAGAAATAGCAACTCTACCAAAGATGGAGACATAGCCATAGGTGGATTTCATTTTGTTTGCATGTCTTGTATAATCAAAATCTATGTAGCCCATGACTCTAGTATCCTCACCACCATAACAAATACACATATTTGTAGTGCCTTTAAGATATTTCACAATACACTTCACAACTTCCCAATGTTGTCAGCCATACATCACCATATAACGAGCCATAACTCCCATTGCAAATGCTATGTTGGATCTAGTGCCTATGATAACATACATCAAGCTATCCACTGTGGATGCATATGGGATGTTGGCCATCTCAGCATTTCCATCATTTGACCAGGAACAATCTCCCTAACTAAGATTTACATGAGAAAGTAATGGGCAACCAATAGGCTTACCACCCCACATATCCATAGTGATGTAGGAATAACCCTATGAATGCATAAAAGAATCGAACTCGTGGTACCATTTCTTAGGTGCTTGCTTATGTCCATAGAGACTCTTTCTCAACTTGCACCCTAGGTTGCTTAAGTATCGTTATCTCACAAGCGGTGTTTAGAGATGATCCTCTTCACACAACCCAAAAATGAGATGACAAGGAGTTCTAGTGAAGTGAACAACTCTATTTGGGAGCTAAAGTTAATTAAAAACTTCGACGATACAAAATAGAACACCAACAACCCTATTTTCTTATAAACAATGGCAAATGCCTCCTATAGCCTCAAACACACATAGAGCACACACAATTGATTTATTTTTGATCGCATGGCACCACGTGTAGAATTTTAAAAGACCAATTCTCATCAATTCTTGGTGAATTGTCAAGTGTTGTTCTTGAATTTTTTCTACCACAAGACTAAGATGAGTTGGGGACTTGGCTTAAATTGCTCTACCACTCTTCCGGTGGGGCTTCAGCAATCCGTAGTTACACTGATCATATTGACATCGATTCCCTTCATCATACACTAATCGATCATAGCCTTCGGTGACAATCAACCAACACATTGACCTTCAACTTGATCGATAAGCAATCGGAAAGAACTATAGTCTTCTTCTTCAAAGATTCATTCTTTCTTCATGCTCACAAGTAGGTAGGCCTCATTTAGCCGTCATAGCCAAGACACACATGTTGGCTAAAGCACCATTAAGCACCTACATGCATTCAAGGTCAGCATGGATGGCAAAATGGCCACTAGCGTAATTTCCACCCTGGCAATTGTAACATATAGCCTTTTCGTGATGTCTAACAATAACTTTGCCATTTTCTACAACTGAAAAAAATTGTCAAAACTTGCCCTAAACCATCTTCTCCAAGGCTTCCATACCAAGTGTATCGCTCATTTCAAACACTAAGTTCCTTGTCATAAATTTTAATGAAACAATATCCCCTCAAATTTTCTTGTCTATCTTTCCCTTAAAACCTCCCAAGCTACTGAAGTGCTCGAGTTATATTGCTGAATCACGGGAGGTTTGGTGACTGGGAATTGCTTTATAGATTAGACTTTTGTGTTGCATTTTTCCCATTGACACTTGTTGTCTCCATCCAAAATCTCAATAGCTATATAATGTGCCAAAGCTTTCTATGAAGAATTTGGATTCCCATATATTCATGAGCAATCTCTTGATACCACATTTAAGCTTCAATTCTTGGGACCTTGTCAAACTTCTTCTTATCTGGATTCATCCTAACAATGGTGAAATTCTCTTTGAAAAAGAGCTCCACCATGATCTCCATTCAAAATCTCAATTTCCACTATTGAGCAACTACACTCTATGACGGGCAATAGTACCCTTAACAATGAGCTATCATATAAACCCACATGAACACTCTTGCAACTATGATGCTTTCCTTTGTTCATGCATTGTGTTCTATTCAAAAACATGCCTTGAGGATGAACTCCGTGCTCCATCACACTGATTTGAGAGAAAATGCAAATCCAAAACTAGCATGCACTCACATAGTTTATCTACTAGTGCTCGTGCATCATGCAAAATGCAAACACCGTTCTTTAATTAGACTAAATCTTTAACCTTGCCTCCCATCTCTCAGTAAATAAGGAAATGTTATACTCTGCTCCACCCACCCAAATTCTCACAATCACTCAATAAAAATATGGTCCTCATGATATTGACCAAGTAAAACAACCCATCTCACAACTATAAGTGCCCTTCACGACTCTTTATAAGCTCACCCAACCACCTTTGTGCTCATTTGGCGGTTCCTATTTTAGTGATGAATATCCCAATTCTCAT
The DNA here is from genome assembly GCF_053477565.2 of Lygodium microphyllum. Taxonomy (NCBI): domain Eukaryota; kingdom Viridiplantae; phylum Streptophyta; class Polypodiopsida; order Schizaeales; family Lygodiaceae; genus Lygodium; species Lygodium microphyllum. The sequence goes on along the minus strand of NC_141154.1, from coordinate 82,552,775 downwards.
GCATGCAAAGAACTATATGTTGTATAATGAAAGGTGCTCTCTCAAGTGCGTGTGCATCTAGTGTTAACTGCAAATAGTTGCAATAGACATCATGTTGTGCTAGTGCTCAACAACGGTGCAATGAGTGCATCAACCAAACCCATAGCATGGAAATAATTGATAAAATTATGAGATGACCCTCGAGTGTAGTGTATCCAACAAGTGCAACATGGAGTTCTCATGAATGGAAAGCATCACTTTTTGAGTTCTCTCTTTTCCTCACCTTGCACGAATTGCTTTACATGCTCTTATTCATCAAGAAGAGCTAAATAAGCTCCTCAAGGTAGGATCAGTCTAGAAATTCGAGAATATAGATTGGGCATCACCCATCATCATGTGACTAAAGAAGAATGGTAAAATTAGAATATACATAAAATACAAAAAGGTGGACATCGTAACCAAGAGAGGTCACTACCAACTACCTTACATTGAATATATGATCAAGCATGTGGTAGATGAGGAGGTGTATAGTTTCCTTAAGTTATAATCAAATGTGGGTCCATTTGAACAATTGGCACAATATAAACTTTGCCACTAAATTGAAAGTGTTCATGTACATTGTCATCCCTTTTGGCTTAACTAATGTACCAAAACCACTTTTACCACTTGATGTGTACGATTTTCAAGGACATGCTATGAAAATAGCTTGAGATCTTTGTGGATGAGCTCCAATTGGAATGAACCCTTTGAGAAACTAAGGCTAAAATTTTAATGGTTCAATCAATACTATCTTTCTTTCAACCTTAAAAAGTACGAGTTTTGGGTAAATTATAGACTCAACTTAGGCCATGTCATGTCCAAGAATGGTATGGAAATGGATATCACAAATATCCAACCTACCACCACCCACCAACCCTAAGGGCATCTAATGCTTTCTAAGCCATACTAGGCATTATAAGCAATTTGTCTTAAACTACATCATAATAGCAAGACCTCCATAAAATCTCATTGTTATCTCAAAATGGATCACGAGATGCCAAGCCACATATGATGCAACCAAACAAGCTCTAACTATAGCACCCATCATACGAGCCATGAATTAGATAATGTCTTGTATGCACATTGATGCATCCAAGGTTGTTGTCAAAGTGATGTTGTGCCAACATGGCAAGCAAAACATGGATTTGCCAATGAGCTTTTGCTAGTCAAAACTCAATGACGGAGAGTTGAATTACTCAATTATTGAAAGGAAAGGGCTAGGAATGGTGTATGCTATGAAGAAGTTTCATGATTATTAGCTTTCGATCCCCTTTACCTTCTTTTTGGACCAAGCATTTCTATATTTAGTGAGAAAACTATGTGCCATATGCCATAGAGCATGATGGCCCTCCTTCTACTAGAGTTAATTTTACGATGATCGTGTGAAAGGAAAAGTAACATTATGTGGATGATCACATATCTTGAGTAACCATTCGTAGTGAGAAAGTGATGAGAATTGATGATAATCTTCTTGAATCATACTTATTCAAAATATAGCAACATGTGTAAATATTCAAGTTTGACCCTATTTAGTGGATGAGATTGTGTAAGTTCTTGAGCAAGGGGTACTTGAAACCCAATAGGAAAGATGAAGACAACTTTGCTAGCTAGGTCCATGAAGAATATGTGTTTATGAGTACAAGATAGAGGATGTGCTACAAAAATCATAGGAAGAGATAGTAATGGCCATTTCCACACACTACCACAACTCAAAAAGTACTATAATCACAACTTTATTGGCTAGTATTATTTAAGCATACAACACATTTATGAAGCATTATGACGAGTTCCAAGATACTAAGCTACCAATCCAAAAAGATAATATGCAACTTGCATGAATAACCACCTATTAATTCTTTGAGAAATGGGGCATCATGGGGCCTATTAGCCTTGTTGTTGCTGATGAATACTTCCAAGCTTGATGTATTATAGTTGCGAGTGACTAACATGAGTGAAGCTAGAGCTACTTTCAAGGCCCATAACCACAACTAAGTCTTTCGGGAACAAGTCATCTTTTGTGATTAACATGAAAAAATGGGTGAAACTCGAGCTACTTGCAAGAATGACACTAGAACCATGACTAAATTAAATTCTTATATAAACAAGTCATCTCTTGCTTGTTCCTAGATGTTCATAGAAAATCATCCCCATACTACTTCAAGCAAATGGCCAGTGAAATCCACAGGTAAAACATTGATAAACATCCTAACCAAGATGATTTCTAACTCTAGCAACTACAATAACAAGCTCATGGTAGCTTTATGGATCAATAAAATGGCATACAAAATAGCCATTGGCCAAAACTCTAGTTAGTAGGCTAACCTATGGGACCTATGCTATCATGTCAATGGAGTTCCTCATTCCTACTTTGTGTATAGCAATTGAGTAAAAATTGGAAAGACAAAAAATCTTGGACCAATTTCCCAACAAGCTAGAATAGTTGGCTAAAACATGAATCTTGCTTACACATGTACTAATCATTGAAAAGGCCCCATAGAAGGCCTAGTTTAACAAATCAAGAATAGCGGGCTAAAACATAAATCTTAGTTACACAGGTACTAATCGTTGAAAAGGCCACATAGAAGGCCTAGTTTAGTAGACATATGCAACAAAGTACCTTCAAAAAGGGGGATTTGGTTCTCTTGTACTCATTAAAGGCCATAAATAAAAGATGAAATTTAAAGGCCTTAATCCTTACATAATGTCCCCATTATATAGTTGATACTAACAAAACAATATGGATTTCAAAACAAATGAATTGATGTGTAAAAAATGTTAAACAAGTATATTTGACAATGAAATACAAATTATTGACGTATTTGTACATTTTTACATTGTTAAACATGGTTATAATTGATAAATTTTAACCCATATGTATAAATTCATAAAAAGTGAGAGAAAAAAAAAGGAAAAGTGGATGGCTCTCTCTTCCCCCTCTCTCCCAAACATCTATATAAACTTTTCCCTTTGGACACTTTTTCTTTTGCATACTTAAAATTTTTAAAATATTGACACATCCCAAAGCATTTAAGCAAAAAATCATGGACTCCCAACTTCATGATAGGACAAACCGATAGAGGCCTTTGGCCTTGAGGATGAGAGGATTCTAATTGTGTAAATCATTCATGATGAGGCGCCATATGTCACATGCAACATCTTCTCATATCTCAAGATCTTGGCATCTTCTTTCTGGTTAATGCTGGTTTCATAATTAACAAATAACTAATGCCACATCTCTAATTAAGCTTATTTATACCATTTGTCTCTTCCTAGCCAACATTGTTTATCTCTTCCTAGCCACTAACTCTAGCACTTGTTTCTGCCAAAAAATATTGGGAGAGGTTATTTGAGTGCAGAAATGACTTTGAATTATCTTGAAAATAGTTGCAAGTGTAGCTATACCTCTTCTCTCCCACAAGCACTAGCAAACTTGACTTTGAAGATAATTCAAATGCATTCCTAAAATTTGTTTCCCAAAGACTATTTTCAATGGTCCTAAAGAGATATAAGAATGCTCATGCTCCCACTATCAATGAACCCATCACTCTAAAGCTAAGTCTTATCCTAAAGCTAAAGTGCAACCCAAGTTTAGTCATATGCCAACTTGAAGTGAAGGTGGCCAAATAATTCCAAACAAGGATAACTAGGTTTGGAAAATTTATAGTTAATTAATGTTACCTCAAGTTCCTCTTAAAAAATCCTCACTCTTCCTCTCTATTTTTATGTGAATAGTCATATGTACTCAAGATGGTTAATAAAGGCTCATAGAATTGCTATTTTGGCTTTGAATTTTATATTGGTTGAGAATTAACTTAAAAATTAAAGGGAGTGAACCCAAAAGTGGAAGCATAGTGTGGAAGCGAGAGCTATGGTGGAAGGAGAAAGAGCAAGAGAGAGAGAGAGAGAGGCACAAGATGTGGGAACTCCAACAGTCACAATGTGTGACTCATCTTCCCTTTATTCAAATGTCACTGAAAGAATAAAGAATGAAATGATAGTGATGGGCACCTGCCACCTACAGTGTATAGGTGTGTAAGCATACATGTACTATCATTGTAACTAATACATATGTAGCTAGGCACTAGTGCCTTTACCCCCAATAACCTCCCACTTAAAGGTGAATGTGTCCCTAGTGAGGAGAGAATAAGGAAAAAAAAAGTGACAAAGTACAAATGTACATAAGTACAATAGGATGAGTAAAGCCAACATCTCATTCAATGTCCATCAACTTTCTAAGGATGGCAAAACACTTCACTAAGAGACTTTTAGTGAGAAGATTTGCATGATTTTGGTCAATTGAGATCTTGATAAAAGCTCAATGGGCTTGTCCTCAACAACCTCTTGAATAAAGTGGTAACGCACCTCAATGCGCTTCATCTTCACATGGAAGACCAGATTCTTGGCTAACTAAATAGCACTAAAAGAATCCAAATGCAGTGTAGGGACTAGATCAGTAATATCAAGGTCTTGGCTGGGATCCAAAGAGCCTCCTTGTTGCAGGTCTTAGTGGCTGCAACATACTTTGTCTCTATAGTAGATAGGGATGTGCATTTTTGCACCACGGACATCTAAGAAACAACACCTCTAGCAAAGGTAAAGACATAGCCAGAGATGGACTTCCTAGTGTCTACATGTCTTACATAATCAAAGTGAGTGTATCCTATGACTGTTGTATCATGGCCACTATAACAAATACACATAGCTATTGTGCCCTTGAAGTACCACATGATACCCTTGACAACATCCTAATGCCATCGGTCAAGTGTAGCCATATAGCATGCCACAACTCCCACAGCAAATGCTATGTCAGGATGAGTGGCAATCATGGTATGCATCAAACTATCCACTATGGATGCATAAGGGATCTTGGCCATCTTAGCCTTCTACTCATAAGACTCCAAATAATCGGCCTCATTAACCTTCACATGAGAAGATAAAGGACATCCAATAGGTTTAATATCGTGCATATGAAACCACTCATCAAGGACCTTCTGGTATACTCCTTCTATTACAAGTAGAGGAGCCCCTTAGAGCGATCGCATGTAATGCATATCCCAAGAATATGCGAGGCACATCTCATGTCCTTTATCTTAAAGCTATTCTTCAGCTAGCCTTTCAAGGCATCTAGCTCATCATGAGCGCTCACAATAATCAACATATCATCCACTTAGAGGATTAAAATCATAAGGTTGCCATCACTAGTCTTCTTTGTATATAAACGTGGATCCACATCACTATGGGAATATCCCTATGAATACTTAAGGGCATCAAACTTGTCGCACCATTCCCTAGGTGCCTACTTAAGGCCATAAAGGCTCTTTCACAATTCACACACTAGGTGTTCCATGCTATGTTCTACAAAGCCCTTAGGCTACTCCATGTAAATCTCATTATGCAAGTCCCCATGAAGAAAAGCCATATTGACATCCATCTGATAAAGATCCAAGTCAAGCTAAGCAATCAAAGCTAGTACTAAGCATAAGGTAGTCATCTTCACAACAATAGGAGAAAAGTCCATCAAAGTCCATACCATGTTTCTGCTTGAATCCCTTAGAAACCAATCTGGCCTTGTATCCCAGCTTGGGGCATCTAGGGATACTTTTCAACTTGTACACCCACTTGCATGGCAAAGCACGCTTACCACTAGGCAAAGGAACCAAATCCCACGTATGATTTTTTTGCAGTGAGTCATACTCTGACTGTATGACCCTCTCCAAAGAGTGACTATCACCTCTACACATGGCCTCATCATAAGTAAGAGACTCACCAACATCTATCGCCATAACATAATCCATAGAGGGCTTAAATCATGTAAGTTGTCGTCTCTCTTGAGTAGACCATCTCAAAGCTAGTTGTGGAATTTGTATATCCTATGGAGTATCAGGGACTTGGGCAACTGGGGTATCAATTGCTGTTGTTGCTACAGGTTGTCTAGCTAGTTGTATAGTAGCAAGAGGCTCCTCTTAAAATATAACCCTGCATATCTTAACGACATGCTCCGGTTGGTTATACCTTTTCTCCTCATGGAAAACAATATCATGGATGTGGATAACCTTCCAAGCTATAAATCCCATAGGCGATAGCCCATCTCACATGTATCCCCATAACTAAGAAAGATGCATTTTCTAGACTTAGGATCCAACTTATTGTGCTTGTTCTTGGGTACATGGCAAAAAGCCTCAGAACCAAATATACACAAATAGGCATACGAAGGACATTTTCCAAACTATACCTCCTCTGTAACCTCCAGCAGGAGGAGGAAGGGCTTGATGTGCCATTGGGACTTCTGTAAAGAGTTCCGCAAGGGCGTCCAAGGCGGCTTCTGCTGCGAGCTCGCTCTCAGCTTTGATTCTTGCTTTCTCTCTTCTTACGTACCTCTGGACTCGTTCTAACGCTTGCCTTTTTATCGCGTCATTCATCAGGGGGTTGACTCCACTATGTTGTTAGTGCTCCACAGAGGGTTAACAGAAGGCTTCAGTCTCTGGAGGACTCTCTTGCCAACATTTCTTCTACTTCTTTCTTTTCAACGTCCCTAAATTCTGCTTTCATGCCACTGCACAGAGGAAGGTATTCGGTTCTGAAGGTGTCATAATGCATACGTCTGAGCATTGTGGTGGTGCCATCATCATAGTAATGCCAGCTTCTGATGGTTTCAACAGTGTATGTTGTGAAAAACACTCTGTCTACCAACTTCCAGTGGGTTGCTAATTGAACAAACAGAAGATTATCAGTACACCAAGCATCCCATGTATCTTGCTGTTGAGCGTCCACGAACAAATTCCAACTCTTTTCCTTCTTGTCTTTGTGAACCTCTACAGACCAAGACTCCTGAAGCTTCTTCACAATCTCCCACTTGATGTTGTCTGGAAACTTCTCAATGAATGCCAAATCTTCCATGGATGTTCATTCTCTCTGTTTCTGTTCTTCAGTTTGTTCCCAAACAGTTTGCCACCAAGATGCAAGTTTCTGCTGCTTCAATAGGAAGAGGAAATTGTTCACCACATAGAGCATGCATCATGATGGTGATGTGTTTCCGCCATTGTGGGATGAACTTCTTGTGGAAAATGGCTTTGATTATGAGGAATTCCAACTCTTTTGTGGAAGAAGGAACTTTACAAACATCCATTGAATTCTTCTCTTCTTGGCAATGCCAATTCCTTCATTTTCAGCCTCTTTTGGTGCTTGTTGATGGCAAGTTTCCCCGGCTGCGCACCAAAAACATGGAGCCCCGAGAGGAACACCAAGGAAAAGGGAATTCTCTTGCAAGAAAATCTATCTTGTAACATCAACAAGCTTGTTTATCATGTTTCATATGATCACAATGAAGAAAAGAACACCATGCACAACAAATCTTCATGCAGCATCATGTAAATCTCCCACGGATTTAATAGAATCAACCATATTCTTCAATATCTTCACAAAATCCATCAATAGACCAAAGAAAACAAAGAAGTACACCATCTTTGAATGGAAATACATCACATAGTATTCATCTTCAATATCTTCATAGTCTTCTCTCTCAATCTCTCATATACAATCACTTTGTTTGAGTAGAATTGGCTATCTCTGACTCTCTCTCACACACTCCATCAATAATACATCATATCCTCACTACAATCTCTCAAAAATCACTCTCAATAATCACTCTTAGGTCGTGGATACCCCTCCCAAGAGGTATGTCTGATATGAAGGGTCACCAGAGCCACTACAGTGTCTCTTCACAGCTCACTACTGTCACTTCACTCTAGTCTTCTCTTGAGTCTTCAGCAGCTACTTCTTCCACTTCCTTCAGCTCTTTTGCACTTATATTCACCTCTTTCCAAGGCTAGAAAACTTTCCCAAAAAATCACACATACATTCCACAGAACACTTACAGAACAGTCTACAGAACAGTTACAGTACAGAACAGTACAGAACAGAACAGAAGCAGAAGCTCTACAGAAGACCTACAGAAGGTTACAGAAGGTCATCAGAACTACATAACTCACTCTCAAATCATTCAAAACTCTCACAAACCATTCACTAAACTTTCCCAATATCTCATTCTTCATCAATCTATACTCCATCCCTCTTTACAGAAGACAATCAGAACAAAACAGACCAAAACAGAACAAAACAGAAGGTATACAGAACCATTCAGAACCTATCAAAACATCACAGAAACATCAACAAACATCATGATCTTCCAAAACACAATCAATATCATCTAAAACACTCTCAAACCACTTCCAAATCAATCAATCATCCCTTAAAATCAACCATTCAGCTCTCAAAAACAACAAAAATCAGCCAAAAAACAAGTCATTTCAACACTCAACATATCCCCACACTTAATAAGGAAGCGTCCTCGCGACCCAGGAAAAAGGTAATACAAGTTCATTTCAAAGCTTCACGTTGATCTGCATTATCTTTTCAAAAAGAATCCATCCACCACGACCCCATCTTAGAACCTGTTTCTAATATAAAAATACAAAGAAAGGAAAACCTTTTATACATTAACACCTCTTATCAAACTAAAAATCACCACAAATTTGTAAAGGATATAAGAGTTTGCTTCTTCTTCTTCTGCATCAGCTTCAACTCTCCAACCACGACCCATCTCTACAAATCTCCAAAACATAGCTCGTACACAAAATCCAATAGGAAACCACCACATTCGTAGGACATAAATGAACTCACAACACAAACACTAATACACAACACAACCATCTGAATGACTTCTTCAAAAAGAAGAGTTTGGCATTAAATAGCTTGCACCATACATTGGAAAGGTATCAATGAAGATGATCCCTCTTAAAAGATTGATGTTGTCTGAATCGATCCATAGATAAGGATTCATCTACAAAGTTTTTAGGAGGATTTTGAAAAAATTGGAGACAGCACATCCTTTCCAACAGGACTAGGTATCTGCTAGGCAAACAGAGAGCATGAAAATACAATATCTCCAGCTGTTGAGAATCAATGCTTACATTGACATTCATGCACAACTTTGGGATAGGCTTTGAATCAGTATGAGAGTGCCTATGCATATATGCCAGGTACCAAGCAAAGTGAGCAGTTAATCTCACTGAGGGATCTGCAGACTGTGAATATTGTTGGGCAAAATGAACATAGTTTTGATAAGCTTGACTAGAAACTGTCCATTCCCCTGGAATTACTGGCCAATTAATCTGCGGTCCTGTAAGGCAATCATCCGAACTCCATCCCCTTCTTCTGGAAATCTGATTATCAAAACCGGCACAGTCACTAACCAACTGAGGTGGTTGAGATATGGAAGTGTTAGGAGAGGGTAATGGAATAAGAGAAAGTGGATGAAGGGAAGGATAGGAAAAATCATAAAAGGAAGAAAAGGTTAAAGAAGGAGTGCCAGAAATTTGTAAGGAATCACTAAGGAACGGGGTTAACTGATAAATAGGAAATGTGGAGGGTACATTTATGAGGGGTGAAGGACAGGGTGGAGAAGGGGAAAATACCCTATCCTCAATAAAGGAACAGTAAGTGAAAATAGGAATTTGAGGGAAATTGGAAGGTTGGAAAAGAAGTGGTAAAATTACTGTGGAATTTGTTTGACAAAGGGAAAAATAGATAGCATAGCGGTGAGCCATTTGTTGGTAATAAAGGAGGGTAGGAACAGAAGGTCCCAAGAGATATCGTCTCTGATAGGCATCAAAGAAAGTAGCATCAAATGGATTATGTTTGGAAAGATAGGTTAAGAGATCCATCCTCAGTTGGCTAGTACTCTGTACAAAGATAGGAGCTGTGTTTTGTCTTTGATTTAGGACCACTGAATCAATCATAGGATGCCACGAATTATCCTGACAATCAGCTACTTTGGAGGAATAATTCTGAAACATATCAGCTATGCGCAACTCCAAATGATTGACATAGAGAACAGCCTGTAAGACCACATCCCCCACATACCATGCCATATCTACCTCATCTGGAATTAACAAATCTCCTCGGAGATACATGTATGACATCAGCATGGTGTTTGGCGTGACAGAATCTTCAAAGAGCATTCTAACTACCTCTGTCAACAACTCAGCAGACCAAGCCCCACTCCAGCCATCCTCTGGAAAAGGTAAATCCATCGTGGAAAGCTTCATATAGAAGACCAGCTTCTGCAAGTGGTAGTGGACAAAGAAAGAATGGTCAGGTAAGACATATTCCTGAAACTGTTCAAAGGTAGACCATAACAAGTCCATTCTGGACTGCAATCTTTCCACTTTGTCTTGGAATAAAGGGCACAAAGTAGCCTGTCTCTGTAGTGCAGCCAAGTCCTGCTGTGAAAGAGAAGGAATTAATGGAACAGGAGGGCTTGGAGGAACAGAGCGGGACTTTGCAAGCTGATCTTGCAACTGCTGGATTTGGGAGGCTTGGTTGGCCACTGTGTCATTAGCCATCTGTAAAGCTGAAAGCTTGTCATCTAAAAGAACTTGGAATTCTTTCGCTTCGCTGGACATCCTCTCCTTCTCTGCTGAAAGGCTAGTAACCTGTGACTGAGCCTCGAATAACTGGGTCTTTAATGAAGAAATCTCATCACTTTGAGTGGCAACCAGTTGGGTTTGCTGTTCCATTCGCTTAAATAGATCTGCTAGGGTATCCTTAGTAGAAGCTAATTCAGATGTTGCCTTATGCAACTGGTCTTTGGACTGCATGAGCTCCTCATAGAAAGATGCGTACAGCTGCTGAACACAGGCTGTCACTGACAACTCAATGGAACTTTGAATATCCTTGCAGAGGAAAGGAATGGCATCTCCTGAAACGAGACTGTTCAGGGAAGGAACTGAGATCTCCAAGGATCCTTCTCGATGTGCTCGGAATAGGTTATTGCAAGTGAGAAACCCAGGGAGTTCACTGCCAGAAGTAGCAGGGATAGGCACTGAGGGAAGTACAGCAGGGGCTTTGTCCGCTACCCTCTTCAAGCGTTTGCGCTGTATGACCAGGGGAGGCGGAGAATCATCATCCTCAATGTCAATAGGTGCTGACTCTTCTGAAGGTGGAGGAGGTGGTACTGGATCTGAAGGAGGAGGTGGAGGTACAGTCTTCTGTAAACCTGAATAGGTCAAGAAGGCTAACAAATATGATCCATAGGTAACATTGGTAACATTACCCCTCGTAACTTTAACAAAATGCTGATCCATCTTAGTAAGGAGGTAGGTGCTCCAATCAATGGCAACTCCTTTTAGCACCATCCTGGAAGCTGTGAAAAGCTCTTTGGACAAATAGTGGGATGGCGTTTTGGCAGGCATGGACCTGTCCTGAAGGAACTGGCACATCGTCTTCCAGATAGGATCAGTAATCATAGAAAACGAAACTCCTGAAGAGTTTATCACTTTCTTAACATCAAGGACCTCCCTTGTCTGCTTCTGCAACAGTTTGAGAATCTCTTCATTAGAGAAGAGCTGTCGAGTGGTCACAAAAGGTTCCCCTTTGGAGGGTAAGGACAAAGCCTTCCCTAAGCCTCGAGACGTCAATGTCATAGACATGCCTTGGACTACTCCTGTCTTCTTGCTGTAAGAGGCCAGGAACTCATCACATACGGACAGATCCTCTGGAAGTAATGGAAAAGGAGTGGCCACAAAAGCAGCAAGTCCTGCCTTCGTGAGGGGCTCAAAAGTAAGTAGGGACGAGTAATCCCTACTAACTAGTGGGACGTACTGGATAGGGGGAGGAGCATGAGAAGGCGCCATTCAGATGGTTACACACACACCACAAACACAGACAATCAAGGTGAATGTCTGCAGACCAACATACAAAAAAAACCAAGGATAAGAGAATGACCAATAAAACGTGACTCGACCGACTAACCCCAAGCAAACCACATCCTAGAAAAAATTTGACATGACCTCAAGACAAATGCGACCGAAAGCTTCATGCGATGCATCAAACAAACACCCTGAACCCCGTATCAGGCAATAAAAGAAAAAACTACATACCGTACCCATAACCGTAACTAAGGCATGAAACCAAAACCATACCATATCCGACACATATTAATACGACATCTGTGATAGAACCAAGACTGGACCATGGAAAACATCACTAATGACTGCGTATACCCATCCCACGAAACGGTTTATTAAAAAGGGGAATTAAGTGCAGTGAGGGGGGATTTAATTTAATGAAGGATTGATTTTAATCAATTATTAAAAATGGGTGAATTTTTATTAGGTGATAAACCTTAATAAGAAAACGGCGGTTCCTTATTATAAATTGATTTACCAATTATTAAGTTAAACCGGTGCATTTATACGATTCCCGGACTTCGATTCCCGACTGGGTCTCTAAATGCAATTCATTGATTATAATTAAAGTGATGTGGAGCGCTTTTTTGCCAGCGCGTGCTCAAGTGACGGCTGGTTGATTTTATTAAAATTTTAGAGTGCCTCTTTAGCGCACGTAGCGCGTGCTAAGTGAACGGCTGGTTTATTTTAATTAAAAAAAATGTGTATTTAGCGCGAATGCGCGTGGAAACGGTGGGTGGATTAAAGGGTTTATTTTAACAATTAATTGTGATTAAGGGGGAAAATAAATAAATAAATAACAGAAAATAAATACCTGGCAGGGTGTGTATGAAATGCAGGAATGCGCACGGAAGAGTCCCAGGAAAGGAAAAGCAAAAAGCACTAATGAAACAACAAATAACACCTTAGCAGATGTATTAAGTTGATTGATGTTGGGTTTTTATTTTTATTTATTTTATTGTATTTTTATTTGTAATTTTTTATCTATTTGAATAAATGGAAAATGAGCAAGGGAGGTGAGGGGAATTTTTTAGAAGGTTTTTAGAATTTTTTACAAGTTTTTACAATTTTGTTACAATTTTTAAATGATTTTGTCTATTTTTTTGGCAATTTATGGGTAATTTTAGGAAAGATGGATTTTTCTAAAATTATAGGAAAGGCAATTCCTAGCAGACAAAGGTCCAAAAATTAACAAAAGACAGAAGGAATTTTTAGAAATTTTTTTGAAATTTTTTAATGAAAAAATGAATGTTGTGATTAAGTAAGTCACATTGATCACATAAATCACATAAGTCACATTAGTCACAAGTCACTTAAGTCACTTAAGTTACTTAGGTTACTTAAGTAACTTAAGTTAGGTTAGTCATGGTGGTCATGGAAATCAACCTAGGTTAGTTCTAACTAACTAAGTTAGTTAATTAAGTTTTAACTAAGTTAGGTTAGTTATTAACTTAGGTTAGTTAGTGACTAACTTAGGTTAGGTGGAGGGTGGAGGTGGAAGAGAGGGGAGGTGGAGGCGGAGAGTGCGAGGGCGCTGCGGCGGCGTCGGCGGCGGGCGACGGCGGCAGCGTGGCGGTCCGGCGCAGAGGGCGGCGACGACGGCAACGACAGCGGCGACGGGGATGCTGCGGGCGGCTCTGGTGACGACGAGGCGGCGCGGCACTGCAGCAGACGACAGCGGCGACGGGGATGGTGCGGGCAAGGAGAGGAAGGAGAAGGGGAGGAAGAGGAGGAGGGAGAGGGAAAGAAGAAGGAGGAAGAGGGAAAGAAGAAGGAGGAAGAGGGGAGGAAGAGGGAAGAAGAAGGAGGAATGGCGGGCAGGAGAGAAGGAGGAGAGAGAAGGGAGAGGAAAGAGAAGAAAGAAGAAGGAAGAGAGAGGAGAGGGGAGAGAAGAAAGAGATGGTGGAGATAGAGGGAGAAGGAAGAAGGAGGAGAGAAGGGAGGAAGAGTACGTGCAGAGAGGGAGAGAGAGAGAGAGAAAGAAAGAGAGAGAGAGAGACGGTTGAGGCGGGAGGGGGTTTGTTTTTAAAAAACAAAAATAAAAAGAAAATAAATAATAATAATAATAATAATGAAATGGGTGGGCGGGCAGGAGGGGGTGAGCAGGGGCTAGGGAGGATGGGCGGGTTCAAGAGGGGACGGATCCCTGTCCCGCGCACGTGCGCGGGGCGGGGTAAAAAAAATTTGCCGTGACGGGATTGAAATGACGCGGGGATGACAGTACGGGGTACGCGGACACGACCGAGGCGCGTGGAGACACGTTAAGTCGAAAACGGGCGCGTTCACGCGCAAAACGGGCGCGAGAAAAAACGCAAAAATACAGAAAAATTAATAACTCCCAATCCGGATGTCAAAACGAAATAGCGTAAAAACAAAAAGTGGGCAGGACGACAGGGAGGAAACAAGAAAAATACGGGACGGGGGTTCCGGGAGGGGTAAAGGACGTTCACGTGCAACAAACACAAAAAACGAACCAAAAACGTAATTTAAAAATTAATATCGAAAGATCCGTGCATCGGAATGAGGTGCGGAAAAAAGGAAAACTGGGCAAAAAGATGTGCCCGACAATCCGATCCTGTCAAAACAGAATTCCGACTAAGGTAAGATGCGTTCACACGGGAAAAACCCAAAAAACAAACCCAAAAATGGGATTGGAAATTAATATCGGACGAACCGTTTACTGGAATGACATGCACTAAGAAGGAAAAATGTCCGCAGGAAGGAGTGGCACAGGGTTATCACGTTAAACCGTAGTTCCGGCGGAAATAGGAGGGGTTCACATGTGAAAAACTCCAAAAATACTCTCGAAAACTCATTTAAAAATTAATAAGTGAAAATCGAGAAGTCGAAAAAGGGTGGAGGAAAAAGGAAAAAGGGAGGGGAGGGCACAGGGGACATGGCTGTTAAGTCAAATTGGAATTCCGATACAAATAGGGCAAGTTCACATGGAAAAATGTCAAAAATACGCACGAAAAAGTCGCGAAAAACCCGGAAAATTAATAACGGACAAACCGTGTATCGGAATGATGTGGAATAAAAAGGAAAAATGTCAGGGGAAAAGCTTTGGTCAGGGCTATGACGTCAGATCACGGTTCCGAAGCAAGAAAAGCACGTTCACATGGAAAACCAGCTAAATTGCGTAAAATGCTTCAAAAATTAATAACTCAAAAACCGTGCACCGGAACAGGGGCAGGTAAAAAGGAAAAATGGACCGTTCAATGGGAGGAACAGGGCTATAAGGTTGGATTTGGATTTAAGTGAACGTAGGGTGCATTCACATGGAAAAACCTCAAAATCAGGGAATGAAGGAATACTGCAAGGGAACAGTCCCAAGGGTGGGTGAAACATAACCGGGCGGGTGGGAAGGGACCCCAGGAAGGTAAAAGCAAGTCATGGTATACATGCATGAGCAAGATAAGGCATATGCAGATGAGTATGCAATGTAGACGCGCAGGGACGCGTCCGCACACTTAAGACCTTAACGGATAGGGTTAACCGAGCATTAGGGACCTAGGACCATGCCACAGACCATCCACTAACTTCCCCACACTTAAAACATGACCGTCACTAAGAAACAGAAATGGGAGGGTTAGAAAAACTTGGCCCATTTCGTCAAGAATCAAGGTTGAGTGTCGACGGCACGTCCAGAGTTGTTGTCGGCGCTAGAGGGACCAAGGTATCTTCTTGGCACACGTTCGTCATGGTAGGGACCACGCAGCAGCACCCAGGGAGGTAGCTGATGGAAGGAATCGCAGGAAATTCGTCGATGATGAGGGATATTGCACTCAACTCACAGTCACTCAATTGGAATGAAGGAACAGTCACTCGCCCCATGACTAATATCACTCGAGAAAGAATGATTAAAACTCGTAACTCATACCCGGTTGAGGAATCAACAAGGGGGAATGGTGCAGAAGGAGTATGCCAGGGTGCACGATTGACGGTGCATTAGTGCGTCCAACCCGTCTGGCATAGGTGCAAGGAGGAAGGCAAGGGAGCCTTATGGTGCAGTGCACAGAACAGGGTGATGTGTCTTGTGTTGATGGTAAAGACCCATCCCGTGGGTGCATAGGGAAACGGGAACATACCTGACTCCAAGTGTCGTAACGTCCCTCAATCTCACCTCTCGGGAAATGATTGAAGAAACTCCAGTCACACTCAACCCACCCTCTGTCTCACTCTCTGTTGATAGATACAGGAGGGCAGCCTTTTCCTGAAACCCATTGATATAATCCTCACAGTCACTTGTGCAAAAGTGTATGCCTTGTGCGCATTTGATGGTGCAACTGTGCATCCCGCCCTGTGTCGGCATACGGTGCGAGAAGGAAGGCCAGGGAGCCTTATGGTGCAGTGCACAGAAACAAATCGTGCTTTGTGCATGGAGAGGCCCATCCCGTGCGTGCAACACTTCATTCATACTTCTCACCTCTCATTTGATTGGAAGGGAAAAGACTGGTCTCTCGCCCCACCCTCTGTCTCACTCTCTGTTGATAGTTACAGAGGGCAACCATACTCACGTCCCCATCCGGTTAGGATGAAAGCTCACATCACTCAAGGGGTTGTCGATGAAGATCGCGTCATCAGTTGTTGAAGAGGCGTACCCAGGGAGGTAGCCATCAAATTCGAACATTGTGTTGGATAGGAATATGTCGTCTACTAGAGGACAGGTACTCACTTTGCAAAGAGACCCAAGACACAGCGTACCAAGGGAGGCAGCTTCGGAATTGGATCCGAGGGATATCAATTAATGAATCCACTTTCTGGACTGCTGGGTGTTACCACCTTTTCCACAGCCAGCTTCTCGCCCAAGGGTGTTTACCACCTTTTCTTGGAACGAGGCCTGCTATGACAGGGAATTGCTTCCTTTTCTCTCATAACAGATTTATTTGTTTGTTTTTTTTTCTTTTGTTTCTTCTTTGTTTTTTTTTTTCTTTTTTTTCTTTCTTTTTCTTATTTTCCCCTATTCCCGAGGGTGTTTCCACCTTTTCTCGAAGAAGAGGTCGGCATGACAGGGACCTAAGTCCTTTTCTCCCATGACCGATATATTTTGTTTTTCTTTTTTCTTTTTTTTTTTCTTCAAATTGAACAAGGGAATGGTGGAAAAACCATGTGTCAAAACCAACCTCTGTACTGCCGCTGGTGAAAAATAGAGGATAAGAGATCAAGGCTGGAAGGGGGTTTGGAGGGGACAGAGGGTTGCGTCCACCACATCAGGAGTGATTGAAGAACGGCTATCAGAAGTAGCATCATAAGAAGTACAGTGCCATGCCAACGAGGGAAAGGATCAAGTGTCCGTAATTGTCAAGATCCCCAAGGAGGGAAGTACTTCTTCAGGCGATATCCATTGATCAGAAAGGGATCATCAGAGGCATCCAGGGTCTGCACTTGGACAGAACCATTAGGGTTGACTGCAAGTACCTTATAGGGGCCCATCCACCGCTGTTGGAGCTTGCCAGGAAACTTGCCAAATCGTGAATCATAGGCTAGGACCAAATCACCTTCTTTGAACTCCTTGTGCTTGATGAAGCTGTCATGGTAAGCCTTACGTCGAGCTTGCGTGGCTTCCATGCACTGTAGAGCCATCCTGCGAATTTCGTCCAAACATTCCAAGTGCAAGAGACGGCGTTGCAGTGAATCATCATCCCCCAAACGCTCTTTGATAGCCACTCTCAACGAGGGTAGCTCCAGTTCAACAGGGAAAACTGCTTCTGTACCATACACCAACTGGAAAGGTGTTTGTCCCGTTGCTGCTTTATGGGAGGTTCTGTACGCCCAGAGGGCCTCTGTAAGTCGATCATCCCAATCACGATGATGTGCGGCAATCGTCCTTGTCAGAATCGAGCAAAGGATGCGATTGGTGACTTCGACTTGGCCGTTGGCTCTGGGGTAATAGGGAGTGGACTTGCGATGGCGGATCTTATACAATTCTGTCAACTCTTCCATGACTTTGTTAAGGAAATGAGTGCCTCTGTCACTTACCAGCTCTAAGGGACTGCCAAAACGGGTGATGATATTCTCGTACATGAACAGGGCCACGCTGTTACCATCGTCCCGCTTGAGGGCTTTAGCTTCACACCACTTTGTGACATAATCCGTACATACGAGGATGTATCTGTTCTGTTTCCTTCTGGTAGGAGGGTCGATCGGACCTACAAAGTCGATGCCCCACTTCTCAAACGGCTTTAAAGGAAGGATAGGGTGCAGTGGCATGGCACTTGTCTTCGTGGGTTTCCCCATTCTTTGACAAGCATCACATCTTTTACAGTAATCATAGGCATCTTTGTGAATGGTAGGCCACCAATATCCTGCTAGCAGAGCCTTCCTGGCTGTAGCTTCTCCTGCAAAGTGACCTCCACATGGCTCGTCGTGGCAAGCCTTCAAAACAATCCCAATCTCTTCTCCTGCAACACATCTTCTGAGTACTTCATCTTTGCCTTTCTTGTACAGTGCACCACCTAGCAGGGTGTATGGGGCTGATTCTAGCATGAGCTTCTTCCTTTCCCGACTAGAAATACCAGGAGGGTATTGTTGGGTTGCCAGCAGATTAGCAATATCCGCATACCAGGGAGTTACAGTTTCTACCAAGAATAGGGAAGCATCAGGGAGGTCTGGATCATCCTGCTCCTCGTCTGCAGTTTGTGGGATACGCGACAGATGATCAGCCAGAACATGGGAACGACCAGGCTTAGTAACCACCTCAAAGTCGAACTCCTGGAATAAAAGGAGCCATCTCATCAATCGTCCTTTCACATCTGCTTTGTTCATTAAGAAGGACAGGGCCTCATGATCCACATAAAATTTAAAGTGGGTAGATAGGAGGTAATGGCGAAACTTCTCCAGGGCAAACACCATTGCCAAGCACTCCAGCTCTGTCACTGTATAGTTTCGTTCCCTATCAGTGACTTTTCGGCTTGCATAATAGATCGGTTGATCCAACTTCGAGGAGCCCTTTTGGCAGAGGACAGCACCTAAGCCTTCAATTGATGCATCAGTGTGTACATGGAACTCTTTCGTCCAATCAGGAGGTTGCAGAATGGGTGCCTCTATCAGACACTGTTTCAGAGTGTGGAAGGCTTTGTCACATTCTTCCGTCCAAGTAAACTCTGCATCTTTCCTCAGGAGCTTATGCAAGGAAGTTGCCTTTGTCGCAAAATGGGCTATAAACCTTCTGTAGTAACCCACATGGCCTAGGAATCCCCTCAACTGTTTGAGGTTGGTGGGTGCTTGCAGAGCTGAGATCTTTTCGATCTTTGCAGGGTCTGTTGATATCCCTTGTGCTGAGACAATGTGGCCCAACAGAACTCCATAAGAGACCCCAAAGATGCATTTGTTGGGGTTGAGGGAAATCCCATACTCCCGGCATCGGTCAAAGCATTGTTCCAGGTGGTCCCAGTGTTCATTGATCAAACTATAGACACAGAAGTCATCCAAATATAACTCAATAAAGTCATGCAGATGATTTTGAAATGCGGCCATCATGACTCGTTGGAAAGTAGCAGGGGCATTGCAGAGCCCAAATGGCATCACTCGGTAAGCGTAGGTCCCCCATTCTGTGGTGAAGGTTGTTTTGGATTGGTCTTCTTCTGCGATTTGCACTTGGTTGTATCCACTGAATCCATCCAGAAGGGAATAAAGCTCATGTCCTGCCACTGTGTCCAACAGTTGGTCTGTGAAAGGGATAGGAAAGTGATCCTTCTTTGTCTTGGAATTAAGCTTTCGAAAATCCACACATATTCGCAATTTGCCATTCTTCTTGGGTACAACCACGATGGGTGAAACCCATTCACTATTTGCCACTGGATAGATGAACTCGGCTTCCAGAAGCTTCAGCAGCTCCGCTTTCACCAATGTGGAATAATTCGGGTTCATTCGCCTCTATCGTTGCCGTACTGGCTTGGCATCAGGCTCCAAATCAATATGATGTTGACATATTGTGGGATCAATCCCCTTTAGGTCTTTGTAAGACCATGCAAACACGTCCAAATTTTCTTTCAACAAGTTGTACAAGGTTGACAACTCGTCTTCTGGGAGACTGCTACCCACCTTTAAGTGGCGTTCAGTGCCTTCTGCATCCACAAAGGTTAACTGCCTTTCACCTTCTACTTCACGGATGAAGGTCCCGCGGACTGCTTCTGGATACAGATCCGACTCCTTCAAGGGAGTGGTGTCCTCTTCTGATGTCCCACTAGAACCGATTTCTTCTTTTGGTGGAGACTTAGGTTGCTCTTTAAGATATTGGAATGGGATTAAAGCTGTTTCGGGTTTGGTTTCAAAATTAATTACCTCCTGGCTTGAAGACTCATCTTCTGAAGATACATCCAGGAACGTCACATAACAGGGACCCTCTGATGCCTGTTGGGTTTGTGGGACTGGTGCTCGTTGGCATGGTGCATCATCATCATCTTTCTTCGGCAAGGATGGGTTAGGACGGCAGGAGCCACACTTGAAAGACGGCTTGCTCTTCTTAATCCATTTCTTATAAAGGTTTTGCATATGAGAAGATCCATTTACCAGACCAAATGGTATCATTGCCATTCGGTCCCATAGCATGAGCTCATCGGCTTCTGATGCTTCTAGAACTTCTTCCTCAAATGTATCATCTTCAGGTGGGATAGACTCTTCTGGCTCACTTTCATCATTCTCTTCGTCCATATCATATTCATCCTCTTCTGTCTCTGTCGCTGCGTCTGTCTCTGCTTCTGCTTCTGCTTCTGTCTCTGTAGAAGCTCTGTAACAGAAGAACAGATTCTCTGGTTCCTCTTCTGCCTCTGTCTCTGCGTCTGCTTCTGCTGCTGCTGTGACCATGTAACAGGGAGAGCAGTACATCCATGCCTCTATCTCACTGTCAGAGGTGATTTCAGAAGTCATGCCTGGTTCTGGCAGGAAGTATTCACCCATTGATAATGGCTTTGCATCTTTTGGAAGTCGGCTTACAGTATCCACTGTTAAAGAATGTGCCATTGTTTTCTTGGGAAGGATCTGTTTGACAGCATCTTCGTCTGCTGATGTTCCATCCGTAGCCTCGTTAGGGGAATCAGAAGATAATTCCAAGGAGGTGGATCCATGTCCTTTTTGAGAACCATACAGTTTCAGCACCACTTTGTTGGGTCCTCTGCCCAAGGTCAAGGTTCCTTTGAACCAATCCGTCCTTGCTCGGGCTTCAAAAAGCCATGGTCTACCTAGTAACAGAGGATAGGATGTACCATAAGAGTTTGGCTTCACCACCAGATAGGTTAGCCAATAATCTTTTCCAGCCACAGTAGTCTTCACATATGGGAGAATGCCCAAAGGCTTGATTCTACTCTGATCCGCCAGTCTGATGAGCCATTGGGTTGGTTGCACACCTTGTAAGCCTAGATCCTTCATCGTCACATCCGTCATAATGTTTACTGATGAACCTCCATCAATCAGTGCATTTGCAATGAAGCAGCCTTCTATCCACACGCCAGTCTCTGGGGTACCCGGATCTAGGAAAGCATTAGCCACATCCACTTCTTTTACAGGCTCTGGAGCCTTGTTGGACTTTGTTGCTGTTGAGGGAGCAATCCTTAAACCACGTCTTCTTGTCAGTATACTTTTGAATCTTTTCCGACAACTGGGAGACAACATCAATAATTGTCGGAATGTGAGGTTTGGTTTAAAGGTATCTAGATCTCTAACTAGATCGTATTCCTTAATAGGATCCACTGGCTTTTCTAATCGGTTAGGGAATGGGGCAACACCCATTTTTATTTTCCCTCTTCCTTCCATCAGAGGAATTACAGGAACTTCTTCTGCCACTTGTGGCACTTCCTCCTCTTCTACCTCCTGGACCTCTGGTCATGCCTCTGTAACTGTCTCTGTAACTCTCTGTGGCTCTGTAGGGCTCTGCACGGCACTGTTAGGCTCTGTTCTGTTCTGTTCTTCTGGTGGAAGACTGAACTTCACTGTTCTGGCAGGAGGATTATTTTCTTTCTGGGTAGGTGGTTCCTTCTGCTTTGCACGCGTGATGGCAGCAACTTCCAATTCTACCAAATTGGAGGTAGGCTCTTGGGCCTTGGACGGACTATCGGTAGCACTGTTTTTCACAGGGGCTGGGCTTGGACAGTCTTTTGCAGTGTGGCCTTCTCCTTTGCATCGACTGCATAAGGGCTTGTAATCCACTGACCTTCGAGGATTTGGACAATTTGGTGAGATGTGGCCCTTTTCTCCGCATCTATAACACTCCACTTCTGATCTCTGACCACCGCCAGACTGTCTTCCTCTGTAACTTTGAGAAGGAAATCTTCTGGGTCCGAAATTAGGACCAAACTCTCTAGGCTTGGGTCCAATATCTTGTGTTGTCATTTTGGATTCCAGCAGGTTGAATCTTGTGTCTTCTTCCTTTCTTCTCCTATCATGCATCTCCTTCAGAGAGCAAATGTCCTCTGTATGATTCTTCCGCAAACAGTAGGAACAGAAGGCTCCAGGGATGGTTGGTTTCCGTGTACATTCAGTGGCTAAATGGCCTGCTTGATGACACTTACCACACCAAGTATTTGACCGCATCACATCTCTTCCTACTCCTGCAACGTTGGATATGCTCGTTGTGTTCACTTTCAGCGTCTGTAGTTGCTCTGTAATCACATCCATCAACTCCTTTTTGATGTTTGCACCTGAGTTAGATAAATAATCCTTCAAGTTTTCTCCTCCGGACGTACTGGCAGGAGGGTTTTGAGGAGGCTCTGTAATCACTGCATAAACTGGTTGGGTTGGTACAGAGGGATCTCTGTTCTGGTTTTGATTCAGAGCTCCTGTTTGAACTGTTGGCTGTTGACTCCAGTTGGTAGGGTTCCACTATTGCTGCTGATTTTGCATTGAGGAGATTGGTTGGGACCATTGTTGTTGTGGTTGAACCATCATTTGAGGCATGGATTGTGGCCACTGTGGATTTGGTACACTGTACTGTGATACCGGGGGCATCTGTTGGTAGGGGTAGGGAACAGTCCCTGGGACTGCATTTGGTGGGTACATCATTCCTGGCACCAGAGGAGGTAGGACTCCTCTTCCTGTATTCATTGCTAATCTAGCTTCCACTTCATCGTACAGTCTTGCACCTTCTGTTGCAGCTTGTAGTGTAGCTGGTCTTTGTAGCTCCACAAACTTACGGACTTCTGGTTGTAATCCTCTGAGAAACACTCCCTTCTGAATGCCATCATCTAGATTATGGTTAGTCCATCTCTTCAGGATGGATTCCATTCGTGAGACATAGGCTTCCACTCTTTCTCCAGAGGACTGACTTAGGTTCATAAATTCCTCTCTCATCCGCTCTTCAAAACCTTCACGCCTGAATTTAGTGAGGAAGGCCAACTTCAGGTCGTCCCATGTGCCAAAAGTTCCTGCTGCTTGTCTCTCATACCACTGAAACGCCGCGCCCTTGAAACTGGCGGGGAATATCGCTAACCAATGCTCAAGGGTTCTGGCATTGTTAGCCACACATGCTACCATAAACTCTGCTACATGAAGATCGGGGTCTTCATTGTATTCTCCCTTAAAAACTGGCAATGGAACTACATTCGCTGGTCTGTCATCAATATTTCCAGGACGGATCTGGCTTGGAAGTGGACCTCCAGCAGGAGGAGGAAGGGCTTGATGTGCCATTGGGACTTCTGTAAAGAGTTCCGCAAGGGCGTCCAAGGCGGCTTCTGCTGCGAGCTCGCTCTCAGCTTTGATTCTTGCTTTCTCTCTTCTTACGTACCTCTGGACTCGTTCTAACGCTTGCCTTTTTATCGCGTCATTCATCAGGGGGTTGACTCCACTATGTTGTTAGTGCTCCACAGAGGGTTAACAGAAGGCTTCAGTCTCTGGAGGACTCTCTTGCCAACATTTCTTCTACTTCTTTCTTTTCAACGTCCCTAAATTCTGCTTTCATGCCACTGCACAGAGGAAGGTATTCGGTTCTGAAGGTGTCATAATGCATACGTCTGAGCATTGTGGTGGTGCCATCATCATAGTAATGCCAGCTTCTGATGGTTTCAACAGTGTATGTTGTGAAAAACACTCTGTCTACCAACTTCCAGTGGGTTGCTAATTGAACAAACAGAAGATTATCAGTACACCAAGCATCCCATGTATCTTGCTGTTGAGCGTCCACGAACAAATTCCAACTCTTTTCCTTCTTGTCTTTGTGAACCTCTACAGACCAAGACTCCTGAAGCTTCTTCACAATCTCCCACTTGATGTTGTCTGGAAACTTCTCAATGAATGCCAAATCTTCCATGGATGTTCATTCTCTCTGTTTCTGTTCTTCAGTTTGTTCCCAAACAGTTTGCCACCAAGATGCAAGTTTCTGCTGCTTCAATAGGAAGAGGAAATTGTTCACCACATAGAGCATGCATCATGATGGTGATGTGTTTCCGCCATTGTGGGATGAACTTCTTGTGGAAAATGGCTTTGATTATGAGGAATTCCAACTCTTTTGTGGAAGAAGGAACTTTACAAACATCCATTGAATTCTTCTCTTCTTGGCAATGCCAATTCCTTCATTTTCAGCCTCTTTTGGTGCTTGTTGATGGCAAGTTTCCCCGGCTGCGCACCAAAAACATGGAGCCCCGAGAGGAACACCAAGGAAAAGGGAATTCTCTTGCAAGAAAATCTATCTTGTAACATCAACAAGCTTGTTTATCATGTTTCATATGATCACAATGAAGAAAAGAACACCATGCACAACAAATCTTCATGCAGCATCATGTAAATCTCCCACGGATTTAATAGAATCAACCATATTCTTCAATATCTTCACAAAATCCATCAATAGACCAAAGAAAACAAAGAAGTACACCATCTTTGAATGGAAATACATCACATAGTATTCATCTTCAATATCTTCATAGTCTTCTCTCTCAATCTCTCATATACAATCACTTTGTTTGAGTAGAATTGGCTATCTCTGACTCTCTCTCACACACTCCATCAATAATACATCATATCCTCACTACAATCTCTCAAAAATCACTCTCAATAATCACTCTTAGGTCGTGGATACCCCTCCCAAGAGGTATGTCTGATATGAAGGGTCACCAGAGCCACTACAGTGTCTCTTCACAGCTCACTACTGTCACTTCACTCTAGTCTTCTCTTGAGTCTTCAGCAGCTACTTCTTCCACTTCCTTCAGCTCTTTTGCACTTGTATTCACCTCTTTCCAAGGCTAGAAAACTTTCCCAAAAAATCACACATACATTCCACAGAACACTTACAGAACAGTCTACAGAACAGTTACAGTACAGAACAGTACAGAACAGAACAGAAGCAGAAGCTCTACAGAAGACCTACAGAAGGTTACAGAAGGTCATCAGAACTACATAACTCACTCTCAAATCATTCAAAACTCTCACAAACCATTCACTAAACTTTCCCAATATCTCATTCTTCATCAATCTATACTCCATCCCTCTTTACAGAAGACAATCAGAACAAAACAGACCAAAACAGAACAAAACAGAAGGTATACAGAACCATTCAGAACCTATCAAAACATCACAGAAACATCAACAAACATCATGATCTTCCAAAACACAATCAATATCATCTAAAACACTCTCAAACCACTTCCAAATCAATCAATCATCCCTTAAAATCAACCATTCAGCTCTCAAAAACAACAAAAATCAGCCAAAAAACAAGTCATTTCAACACTCAACACAATGGCTGACCCATGCATATCATACCAGACTTTTTATGTGTATTACATGTTTGTTTGCCATATAAACAATGATCAGAAGACTCGAAGATCTTATAGTGAAGGGGTGGAAGATACTGCAAATGAGTAAGCATTTTCATTCCTTTCAAGGACATGTACCCAAGGTGACGATGCCAAAGAGATACACGTGGAACTGCATCCATTGCCAAAATATGGTCAAATGACCCGAATACAAGAAAGGGGTTTAGAGTATTGGACTTAGCACCACATTGTTAGAGCATTTGGGGTCGAAAGTCTACCACACGGGTAAGAGACAACAGGGTGAAGGGAGATTCAAGGAGAGGAGTAGACGGAAGAGAAGGGGTTCAAAGAAATAGAAGATGTAGAAGAATACTCACAGAGGTGAAGCATGTCAATTTATTTCTGCACTATGAGTAGATAAAACTCTTGTAGACAAAAACATGCATAAAATAATACATTTCTCTATGTCAATTTATTTCTGCATTATGAGTAGATAAATCTCTTGTAGACAAAAACATGCATAAAATAATGCATTTCTCTATGTTGCTTAGATTTCCAATTTGATGCCTCCATTTGCTTTAAAAGGGGGTAAAATACCAAGACACTTGGCCAGAATTTTGCCAGATCACTCATTCTTCATCTCCCACTTCGGAGTGATGTTCACTGCCTGAAAACAATGATCGTGCGTCACATGATTTCGCCAATCTTTCTTTTTATATAAAATCCTCTCAAAATGGTTGAAAGCTACTTACTTTATTTTACATGTCATCCTAGTCTACAAGTTGTCTCCAGCTTTTGGATATTTTCAAGAGATAATATCAAAAATATCAAAAATTGGATAAACTTGTCCAAAAATCTAGTATTCTTGAACCATCCACACTGTGAACACTAACATTAATGGCATTCGCTCTCTAGATCAATAAGAAAGCCACACTCTAGAGTTTTTTACGCAATGTGTGTGTAGCGGTACGACATCCACTCCCTCCTAACCTACACATCCTCCGACATGTGCCAAAGTCTTATGGATCTGCAGTGTTAGAAGAAGTATCCTCTGCCATGACAAAGTCTTCATCTTCTACCTCTTCTTCTTCCATATTCTCATATTCATGCTCAACAAACTCTTTAATGGCTTCATATATCTCTAAAGTGTCAACATAAATAACCTCTCTTTTTCCCCTTGTTTTCAACATTAATTGCTGTAGAAATTTCAGCCACTGTATCAACATCAACCAGCCCTGAAAATAGCCATGGAATAATTTCATTTGTACTCATCAAACCATATGTCTTCGGTTCTTTTTCAGCCTATCTTACATATTTCTTTTCAGCCCTGCACATGGCTAAAATATTCTTAAAACTGCCAAGACTATATGCTGTCCATTCCTTCAATCTAGACACAAACACAATTTCCCCCTTTCTTGGAGGCATAATTATGCTGTCTAAAAACCCTTAAACTCTCATGCATTAGGTGGCATAGGATTATCCCGCAACCTATCCCGATTGCGGGGATTCACAAAAATAGTGAGAAATTGTACTGCCTTTGTATTCTCTTTACTACAAACCTGATCATATGAAGAACAATCATCCAAGGCTTTTGTTTCTAGCCTTGATTCCAAAATATAGGGCTGCCCCAAAAATCATTGGATAACTACATAATTTTTGCACAAAAAAATGATATTCATTCCTAACATCTCCAATAGTCACGGGTACATTCGAACAAGCCGCATAAAGATCCCCTAATAAATTGTTTACTACTCGCATGTACCATCCCGGATCTACATCGATCAGCCAACCTCCATTCTCATACAAGCTGCGTGCTATAACATTGATTTTGGAACCATGATCTAAGAGAGCTATGTAAGGCGTCTCTCTTTCTCCCACTTTAACAATTGTCTCTATTCTAGCAGCACGAGCCCAATGCGTTCGTGAATAATGACTACTTGGAATAAAATGAGCATCTTCTTCTTCATGTGCTTGTTGATGGACATCCCCATTATACATAGCCTTCTTTCTATAATTACTACTGCCCATAAGACCAATTTTAGCCACAATCTTGCTGTCTACACTCCATTTTAACCCATTTTCAACATCAACCTACTCCAAATCAACATTGCATGTATGATCATATTCCCTCTGAAGATGTTTCTCTATGTCTTTGTCAACCTGCATCAATGCTTGCAAAACTTCACCATCAAACTGTCTTTTTTGTTTCAGCATATCAATGATTACATCATGAAATTCACACTTTGCGATTCCAAGAACTTTGCCAAGTGTGAATTCCACTCTACTACCAAGTATGCGATCTTCCAATACTTTTTTAACGTTTATGGCAGTCTCAGGATCCGATTGTAACCTGTAACCGAGCTACTTGCCCCTTTTCTTCCCTTCTTGTTTCTTCTCTTGAGATGCATCCTAACATGCTTAGGTATGGCTTTTTCAGCCTCTTTTTGCTACTCCATTTTACTTCGTGTGATGCATTTAGATGGACCTAAAGAAGAAGGACCAGCAATGTCCTTGTCTCTTCTTCTCTTTTCTTCCCCAAGAGCTTCTTGATTATGAATCTTAGCCAAATAAGCATAGGATGAAAATGAATCCATTGGTGTACTCTATTGTGTTCTCCCTCGTATACTCTAACTTGCATTAGCCAATTCTGACTTTGTTGTTTTGCCTTTTTCCATGCAATCTAATGCTTGCATCCAAACATGAGATTTTGCTTCAGTCATGCCTCCTTTATGAGCTTCATCATTCCTTTCAATTCTCAATCCATATGTGGTTGCATATATGGCAACAACTGTTGTCCTTGCAGCCATCTCTTTTAACCTCTTCTACATGCCACCATTTCCAAAATTTGGCTCTATTGGAAGATCAGTTTCAATTGTATGTATTTTGCCATCTTTCCAAAAGACTAACCTTTTTGCTTCCGCTTCAATTTTCTGACTCTCCAATGATTACTGCTCATCATCATCCAACTGCGCATATCGATTTTCAAATTCAAAAGCAAAGCTATAGCAGCCAACCCTTTATTGGGCTTTTCAATCCAATCTATAAATGTCTTTTTAGTTACCAATCATGCATCTTCCAAGAAAAACTCTTCTCTGAAAGCTTTCTTTAAAGCTTCCCAATCAACATCTCTTCTAAGTAACTCATCAGTCCGATCATGCAAAGCATGCATGGCCAAACATGAGAAATACCGACTCCATGCATATTGTGGTACCCCATGAAACAACATCTTTTCTTTATACAACTGGATGAAGGTCAAAACATTTTGACCTTTAAATTGCTTCAATTCTTGTCCCACTGTCTACAATGCATTCATAGCTAAGGAATCAATTCTTTGTGCTTCCTACCGAGTTTGCATTTGTTGTTGTAACTATTGTTGTTGTTGTTGTTGTTGTTGTTGCAACAAAGCAATCATCTGTTGTAAAGCATCACCACCACTTGATCTAGTCGAATCTACCATCTTTATACACCTTTGCTGTCGACTTTCAGGAGTGTTTGGGGTTGAAAGTCTACCGTGGGGGTAAGAGACAACAGGGTGAAGGGAGATTCGGGGAGAGGAGTAGAAAAAAGAGAAGGGGTTCGAAGAAATAGAAGACAAAGAAGAATACTCATAGAAAGTAATAGAAGCTGCAGAAGAATACTCACAAAGGTGAAGCCTATCAATTTATTTCTACATTATGAGAAGATAAATCTCTTGTGGACAAAAACGTACATAAAATAATACCTTCCTCTATGCTGCTCAGATCACCAATCTGATGCCTCCAATTGGCTCCAAAAGGGGGGTAAAGTACCAGAACATCTGACCAAAATTTTGCCAGATCACTCCTTCTTCATCTCCCACTTTGGAGTGATGTTCATTGCCTGAAAATAGCGATCGTGTGTCACGAGAGACAATCTTTCTTTTTACATAAAATCCTCTCAAAATGGCTAAAAGCTACCTACTTTCTTTTACATATCATCCTACTCTAGAAGTTGTCTCCAGCTTTTGGATATTTTCAAGAGATAATATATAAAATATCAAAAATTAGCTAAACTTGTCCAAAAATCGAGTATTTTTTTAACCATCCACACTACAAACACTGACATTAATGGCGTTCGCTCTCTAGATCAATAAGAAAGCCACACTCTAGAGTTTTTCACACAGTGTGCGTGTAGTGATACGTCAACGTATAATGACAAGATTCCCACATGTAATCTTCCATGAGGGATCACTAAAAGAAACTATGTAACTTACATCATCCAAAGTGCTAGCAAAGATAAGGCTCTTCGTGAGAGCTGGTACATGATGTATATCATGAAGAGTAAACATGCAACCTAAACAAGCTGTAGTTGGACATCACCAATACCAACTATCTTGAGTGTTAGGTCATTATCCAAATAGACAAATCCACTCAAACTGTGAAAGGACAGATCCAGTCAAACTGTGATAGGAGTGAAACCACTCTCTATGTGAGGAGTCACATGAAAGGAAGCCCTTGAATCTATCAGCCAACATTGAGTACACCCTAACAAAGCACCAGTTAGCTGTGAAGTATCAAGAGAAGAAGCTGCAAGTATGAAATCATCATTAGAATCAGTCTACACAACATTAATCTCTTCAATCTTAATATTGGACTTGCTACCTAGGGACAATGCTATTACCATCATTTTTGTCATGTGCTTTACCCTTGCCCTTTTCTTTGTGCTTGTCCTTGTGCATCTTATAGCATTGTGGTTGAATATACCCTATGTTTCCACAATAATGACAAGTCAATGAGGACTTAGGCCATGGAACTTACTGTGAGACTATCCACGTGACTGAGAAAGCGAGATTGTTGAGAGTCTCTCCCATAGCAGTCATTACTGCCCCTATCATTATTGCCTCTAACTGTCAAAGTACAAGAGGTGTGGGAAGCATCGGTATTGTTTTTGTTAATCTCTTCAATCAATAGTGCACCCTCTACATCTTGGAATTGTAACTCATCAGTAGATATGTTGACACACATAGTAGTACGAAAGATATCCCATGATTCAGGCAATGTAACTAAGAGGAACAAGGGAAGAAGAGTGCCCTTGAATTCGATCCCCTACGAAGGCAAATGACTGATAATGGAATGAAACTCATTTAAGTGATCTAACATAATTATGTAGGATACCTTTAGAGGCTTAGGGTAGCTTAGTAGGGCTTTGAGATCTTGAATTGCATGTGACTACTTACAAGGAGTACGATCACAATTGGCCCAATCTTGCAAGGTTGAAAGGCCATCCTAGATAAGATGGATTTTGTTTCACTCTTATGAGAGTGATGGTTTTATATAAAGTTTCCAAATTAATATGACCTTTTATTTTTTGTATTATTTATATTATACTAAAGGCTACATTTATGACCCATTTGTAATGGATTAATAAAAGAAAGTCAATTTTACATGTTGAAATAGTGTGATAGCATGACTTGCTCAATTAGATAACTAAAGCAAACCCATTGAGGAAAGTTGGAGGCCTTGGTCCACAAAAATTGATTACCTTCATGGACAAAATAAGTTAAATAACTTTCCTAAAACACTAAATAGAACTACTAGAACATGACCACTCAATTCAGTAGGATAGAATCACTTAACATTGTTTTAGAGGATGAAAGTGCAGTTGAGTATTGGTCCTAATGGCCACGGAAGTCTATAAGATAGCTCTACTTTGTTCAAACCAAGTGCAATATTAGCCCACTCAACTTTTCTTGGTTGCAAAGTGGCCCTTTTTTTATGGCTATTATATCGTTGCTAGGGATGACCATCCCAACCTTCCCGTGTGTAGAACCAGAATTTGTGTGGCTAATTGCATGATTTCTTAAGGGGATATTTGGCAATGATATGCATGGACTTGAGTATTTTTTTAATTGCTAAAGGACTCCTTTGGGATTATAGAGGAGGAACCTCATATCTAGTGTTAGAGCAATGTTTCAAGGACAAGAAATTGGGAAATAAAAGAACTAATTAGGATAATAACACATATTTGAATTGAACCCTTATCGATTGCTCCCCATTGACTTGAGTGCATACACCATGACCAATAGGAAATTAGAGATGAGGTGGCTATCTAGTTGAGAGAGATCATTGGTGTATTAGGTGGCCCTGGGCTCAAATGACCCATTGACTTGAGTGCATACACCATGACCAATAGGAAATTAGAGATGAGGTGGCTATCTAGTTGAGAGAGATCATTGGTGTATTAGGTGGCCCTAGGCTCAAATGACTGAGCCATGACCAATAGGAAATTAGAGATGAGGTGGCTATCTAGTTGAGAGAGATCATTGGTGTATTAGGTGGCCCTTGGCTCAAATGACTGAGCCATGAAAATCCATTGGGCAGAATAACTTTTGGGAGCATTTATTTCTTGTTTATTCCATATGAGAAATTATTACTTGATATTGGTAATGAACTAGTGCCCAAAACATTATTTGAATATCAACAAATGTTTTAGAGAGTACCATGTAAAGGAGTGGCTATAGTGCCAAGGAGGCCCGTGTTTGGAACTAGATGTTAGGGTTACCTTCAGGTACTTGAGAAACATGTTATCCACCACACATGTGGGGGAAGCCACAAATTTATGAAGAGGATTGGTTCTATAATTCATTGAATGATTGTAACTCAACTACATGTCAATATAGTTTGTAAACCTTATTGTATTAGTTAAGGAAACCCTCACTACTTTTGTAGGAACTTGTGAGTTGTGCCTATTCTTAATGACATGGTTATTGATGAGTTCATTGAGAAGACTTGGATGTGAGTCCTCGAAGACTTGGGAACTCACCTTAAGTTGTTGAAATAGCTCAAAGAGATTAGATTGATTGGACTTTATGTAACAATAATCCTTAAAAGGACAAGAAAAAGAATGTAAATGGGTAGTAGATAGAGTGTGCTAGGTTATTCTCCATGAACCTACAAGAATATTTCATAAATTCTTCATAATAAACCCAGACAAACTTGGAAACCTCCAACTAGATCTCAAAAGAATCTAATGGATGGAAGAACTAAAGCTAGTTCATTGCACCTAGTTTGAAGGACAAAGTACTAACAATACTCTAACCATTGATTGACAGGGAGACATTAACCTTACATCTTTGTGTGTATGATCAATCACCCAAGTCATATCTCCTAACTATATTATGGTACATATGGTAGACGTGCTTAGAATAGATATGCCATTGAGGGTTACCCTCATTTGCCTACAACCTATAAAGCCTTTGAAATAATAAATACACCCTCTACTTTTGTGCAAGTGTCATTGTACAAACTCCATGATTAAGAATCCATTGTACTTGGATATCCCTCTTTCTTGGTATATTAAAAATTATATTATCTTATTGCTATTATGTTGTCTATGAGAGGGAAGTTTAATGCTCTTGAGAAAGTGAATTTTACTAGTTGACTTGTGTATTAACCAAAATGACCAAGGATTATGAATGGATAACACTTATAAAAAGCTGCAAGAAAAAAAAATCCTTTTGAAGTAGATACAGCCACTTAAGTTTAATGGAGAAGAATCCAAGGTGGAACAAGATGCAGAAGCTTGGATCGAACCCATAAATGATTAATTTATGGTTACTAAAGCTTGGATCAAACCCATAAATGATTAGTTTATGGTTACTAAAGCCTCTATTGCCAATCAAATCCATGACTCAATTCAATTATCACATTGAGGAAGACAAGCTATGGTGAAAACAATGGTGCTATGATAATGGAGTCACTTAGGCTTCCCAAACTTGGGAAAAAATTAAGAAGTGGTAAGAGGATAATATCTACCCCCATCATTTGAATCTATCAAGATGAATGAGTTTTATAGCCTTTGTCAATTAAATTTGACCTTGGAAGGATACTACTCAAAGTTTGAGCCTATAGAAGTATGCAACACCAATTATAGCAACTCAATAGATACCACCCATGGATAGTTATCTTGAATCAATGAGGTCAAACCCTTGAAGAAACCATTATGTAAGCAAAGCCAATAGCCAAGGAGATTACTTGACATAGCCAAAGGATCCACCCCATGAATAACAAATATGGAAGAAACTATTTGAATTGTGTGGATCATGCAAACAATATTAGAGAAAACAAATGGGTTATTATTATTCATGGACTAAGAAAACTAAGAGACAATCAATGCTACCATGCACAAGGATTGGAACCTTAAGAGCTAATTGCCCAAACCATCCTTGAACCAATGTCCTCCCACTCTTGACATGCACTCCACTTCCTCAAACTACTCTTTCCTCACATGAAAGATAGTTTTCCCTCATCATCTTCTTATATCACTTGTGCTAGGTTAGAATCACCCACCATAGCCACCTACATATCCAAGACTTAAGGAGATTTTTGAGAATCATGGTTGGTTTTTGAGCATTCAAATCCTCTTATCTATTTGGTTTGTTTTTTTAATTTTGTAGTGACCTACTTTGACCCCCTTTCTCCTAAAACACATGATAGCTATGAAGGTATACCTTTTAAAGAAATCCCAAAAATTATGCCTATTCCATTTTTTATATTTAAAAATACATGATAGGTATGAAGGTCTAGCTTTTAAGGAAATCCCAAATAGTTTTTCAACTATATATTTAGAAATACCCAAATAAGATAAGAATGTGAAGATACAAAAAATTTGTACACTACTATTTGGAGATATCTATGATGACTCTTATGCAATGAAAATTTATGAAAACTATAGCTATTGGTGACCAATAATAATTTTTTACAATTTAGATGGGTATATGATTATGTTTATGTAAGTTCATCAACCTTTACAAGATAGTACAACCTTATGATGCATCTAAGGACATGTTATTGAGTTCTATTTGCCAAGTTCTTCAATAACATTGAGTCAAAACACATGTAACCTAGCATAAAGTCTTGAATCTTCTAAAGGAATGTACAAAAGCATAGCTATTTTATCAATACTCTTAATATTGCAAAAGGCCAACTAGGATTATGAATTGATAAATGCAAATAGTCACTAACATGAAAAAAGTGACTTCAAGTAGCCTTCTGTTATAGCTTCTATGGTTCTCAAGGTCCATCTTGAATGTTGAGGCCCCAAGCTAAATTGAGGGAATATAATGGATCTCTTATTGTTTCAACAAAGCCTACAATCTCTTTAACTAACCCCCCTATCGTTTAGATTGCTCCATCTCCCACTCTCTTCCTCTCTACTTGCCTACTATGCTTTCTACCATGGATGCAAGCACACAATAACTGAACTCAAGAGAAACTCATCATAGCCTTCATCCCCTTTGTAGTAGGGTAATCCCTAGGAGAGAAACTCCTTTACATACTTTGTAGAAGGGGGAAAAAGAAGTTCAAGAGAGAGAACATATCTTTCTCATACTCTCAATTTCTCACAATTCACTTTGAACTTTAATTATATGGGGTTTCTTTTTGGGCTTCCACCCTCCAAATTTTGGTCAATGAAGAGGGAAAGGAATGGATAAGGAGATCTTGAGGAGGACAAGAATTTGAATTGGATTTTGTGGATTTTATATCACAGTGGAATGTTGATGTGTGTGCCTTTGTATTGATGCAACGACCAATTGAATTATAGTTAGCGTATAAAAATGTATTTTTGCTTAACATCTATTCTTGCCTTGTTATTTAGCAATTGACTTATGGTGGCACTTGGAAATGAGAAGAGTAAGCTGTAGGGGAAAGAATGCAATGTGAATCAATGATATGTGTCTAAGAGTAGGCAAGTTGAGCTTTCTAGGTATGTCCTATCCTTGATGTGCACTATGAAGAGGGGGCTAAGGGACAACTAAAGGAGCTAACTAACCATGGCCACCAAGAACCACTAACTTTAGGACCTCTATACACATGATATTTCCTAACTCAAAGATACATAAGAGGGATAAATGGCTCATCATTGAAGTCTTGAAAGGCAACTATGACAACCCTAATATGGAAGCTTGAAGTGTTGGTTTGGGCCAACGACCCACGTGATTTGGGTGAATTTAGCTTATTGCGTAATTTGCTCACACTAAGTTTATTATGATAGTGTGATGGATTTGACGAGGATATTATGTACAATGTGATTCACATTTATAATAGCATGTAGGGTAGTAATACCTTCCCCTTCCAAGGTTTCAAGTCTTATATTGTGGGTTTTGTTGACCATACACAAGCAATAATGTGTGAAGCCTTCTTTATAGACCTAGAAGAGTTGTTTGGTAGTCAATTGAAACTCAACTCCGTGCATATCACTGTCCATTCTCCCCTCAAGAAATAGCCACCTAAGGAGTTCACTTTATAACCAATCAAGGTGAAAGCGGTCTAACACCACACTTGGTTCAAAGAGAGTGGAGCTATCTTTTAAACTTCTAGGGGCATATTGTGACTAGTACTTAACCTTATTTAGTCTCCTAAAATGGTGCTAAGCTAGTTTTATCCTATCAAATTGGGGGAATCATGTTTTATTAGCTCTATTTTTAGTGCTTTAAAAAAGGTACTAGACTCATCTACCTAGCCATACATGATCCACCTTTAAAACCAAGGCATGCCTGTAAAGAAGCTAATTCCCACACGAAGCCATTAAATTAAAAATACAAGAAATAGACTAAAATTCCAAGAAACCATAGCCAAGGTGGCTAGGCATGAAATGATATTACCAATGTTGGCTGAGAATCAAATGATGAGAGGTTGCAGCATGGTATGCACCCCAAGCTATGGTGGCCAAGAGTATGCACCCTCTTGAATGGTGGGAGGTTGAGACCTCAAACATGTAATGTTGTAAAATGACAAAAATATGCTAGGCTAGTTACAACTTAGCCTTTTGTACGTAACCCTAGTAGGCTAAATATTGGCCAAGGCAATTAGGCACTTTTACTCTATTACAAGCCATGCCAACTTAGAAGAGCTTTGTCCGCAAAGCTGAATTTGGGAACAAGATACAAGGATGAGTACATGAATAGCTTGAAAGAGATGAAGTCATGTTGAAATAAGAGTCCATGTTGAAGAAGACCAAATAAGTCGATGAAGAAAGACCATGTAAATGGAACAAACTGTTGTAGGCTATCCAAAACAGGCTACAGTACAAATTTGGCCATATCTTGAAGTAGAAGTGTGGAATTTCCATCAAAATGTAGAGGACAATATGTAGTATCCAGCCATGCTATCAAAATCAAATTTTGATAAAGATAAAGCATTTAACTTTAGAATAGAAATATATTACAACAAGCTAGTTATTGCCTAGTGAATGAACTATCCTCTTGAAGAAGCCATGGAAATTGTTCCAAATATGAAGCATGTTGCCAAGAAGATTCTTCCATAGGCAAACCCTTCCGGTTAATAAGATACTCCACAAGAACTCGGTTTCTTAGAACTTTCTCCCACTTACTAATAATATTTTCAAGTTCATAAATGATCAAACCATCTTCATCAAGGGGAGGTAGTTCTTAAAGAACTTGGATTTCAAGGCCAACATACTTATTGAGCTGAGATACATGAAAGGCATTGTGGATGCATGTAGTAGAAGGTAAATCAAGTTGATAGGCAAGTTCCCCAACTTTCTTAACTATTTGGTATGGACCATGATACCTATGAGCGCGTTTATTATGTCCTCCCTTAAGAGAAGCATAATGGGATTTTGGAACCTTCAAGAAAACCCATTCACCTTTATCAAACTCCACATGTCTTATTTTCTCATCCGCATAGGCCTTCATTGTCTCTTGAGCTTTTCCAATGTTGTTCTTGCATTGCTTCATAAGAGCCTCCATCTTCTCTAACTCTTCACGAGCATTAGGATTTACATAATCATGAAACAATGTAGAAGGCACTTGAACTTTGTGACCATATAATGCTTCAAAAGGAGACATTACAATACTCATGTGATGAGTATTATTATAACAAAATTCTACAAGATGAAGTCAATGGTTCCACGTGCTTTGTGTGTCATGGCAAAAATGATGCAAATAAACTTCTAGCCATTTGTTGACCCTTTCAGTTTGCCCATCCGTTTGTGGATGATAAGTGTACTAGGAATCAAAATAGTCCCCATAGAATAGAAAATACTCCTCCAAAATCTGGCAAAAAACTTGGAGTCTTTCAAAAACGATTGAGGAGTCAAGAAAACCCGTCCTTGATACCATAAAGGGCCATTATGCCATTTATAATTTGGATACTCTTCTCCTTAGCTATGCTGAAATTCCTTCATCATTTTGAATGCTTGCTCATCAAGCAAACACTCTTCTTGAATGTCATGGATCCAATCCTTATGCACGGTTGAAATGGCAGAGATAGAACATGCCCACATTCTTGATAAGGCATCTACCACCACATTATCTTTTCTAACTATATAAGATATCTCAAAGTCATATTCTTGAAGAGTAGCTAACCATCTTCCTTGCTTGGGAGACAAATTTGGTTGTGGAAGGAAGTATTTCGGCATACACGATGATCGCTTTTGACCTTGAAATGGCTACCATAGATGTAATGATGCCACTTTTAGATAGCATGCAATATTCCCAACATCTCTTGCTCATAAACATATAATTGATGCTCCTTATCATCAAGCTTTTGGCTTTCATAAGCTATGACTCCATGGTCTTGACATAAAACAACCCTAATTCCTCTTCCACTAGCATCCACACATATGATAAACTCCTTCGAGAAATCTAGGCATACAAGGACAAGTGCTAAAATTAAGAGAGAGTTCAGCTCATTGAAACTTTGATCAGCAAACGGAGTCCCAAAAGAAAGCCTTCTTTATGAGTCTATTTGTCAATGGAGCCACCACATGAGCATAATTCTTAATGAACCTCCTATAAAAGGATGATAGCCTAAGGAATCCTCTCAAAGAGGTTGCATTAGTAGGAGTAGGCTATTTGTTAACACATTTTACCTTGTTGGGATCCACTCTAATGCCTTGCTCTCCCACAACATCACCTAAGTATTCAACTTCATCTTCCATGAAAGAATACTTCATCATCTTGGCAAAGAGTGTGTGTCTTCATAATATGTCAAAGACCTCTTGTATATGCTTCAAATGCTCTACGGGTGCATTGGAAAGTCCAAATGGCATAACCAAGAAGTGGTATAACTCTCTTTCAATCCTAAAAGCTATTTTAAACTCATCTCCTTCCTTCATTCGAATTTGATGATAACCTGATCGAAGATCTATTTTAGTGAAGACCTTTGCATCTTTAAGCTCATCCAAAAGATTATCAATTTGGAGAATATGATACTTATTCTTGACTGTTGACTTGTTCAAATCCCGATAATCAATACACATGAGAAATAATCCATCATTCTTCTTAACTAAAAGCGTGAGAGAGGCAAACGGTGATTGACTTTGCTGAATTAAACCCATTTGCAGTAATTCTTTGACTTCTCATCCCAATTCCCTTTCAAACTCAATAGAAAGGTTTGTTGATGGGCTTTGTGTCGGGCAACAAATCAATAGGATGGCCAACCTCTCGCTTTGGAGTTAAAGATGATAGTGGTTGAAATAAATCATTGTATTTCTCCAATAACTCTTCCAATCTCTTGGATCCCTATTCTTTGTGGAAGAAGATGGCTGATTTGATGATTGCTCTTCATCTACTTTTGCAAGAAAAAGAGTGAAGATACATGACTTGGCATAGATTTCTTTTCCCAAATTCTTCATTAGAGATGAGTTCTATATGTTTGTGGTCTACGCCTTTCAATTCTATGTGTTGTCCTTGTCAATTAATTTCCATTAGCATTTGCTCCAAGTCTAAAGTGAATTTGCCAAGTGTCTTCAATCAATTACATCCAATAATGATATCAATAGACCCCATATCTAAAGTGATCAAGTCCACTTGTATTGTGCAAGAGGAAAATAGCTCAATTTAAGTACATGGACACACTTCTTTACTAGACTCATATGCACCACTGGCAACTTGTATTTGCAAGGAAGAATTCATATCTATGGGTAGCATGAGAATTCATATTCAAAGATTTGGTGTTGATGAAGTTATGAGTGCTATCTGTATCCATTAAAATATATGCAACCTTGCCATTAATGAAACCTTTGAGTCTAAGTGTACTTTTCCCTTTGCAACCGGTCCATGCATCAATGTGAAGTGGTACACAAGGAAGCATGAGAATCATGAGTGCCACTGGGAATAAATGGAAATCCATCCATGGGATCATATAATCCTTCGTTAGTGGCATCCTCTTCTTCACGAATCTCTTCAACCATTGGGTATGCATTAACATGCAATAAATTTTCATATTGATCTTCTTTTTCTTCAACTTCCACATCTTGATTAATCAACATATTGATGTTTTAGTTCTTAGCTTTACACATCAGCTTATGATCTTGTGACCACTTCTTCCCACATTTGAAGAATAATCCTTTTGTATGCATTTCTCTAAGTTTATTGTATAAAGAAGGAAGTTGCTATTAGAACTGTTTTGGGACAATTTAGAAGCATTTTCAACTCTTGAAAAAGTGCCTCTTGTCTCAACCACATTTTTGAAAGTTTGCCCCTTATTTTGTGCATAATTTCCACCATTACAGATATAAATAGTGGAAAAAGTTGATACTTTGCTGTTATAATTGTTTTGCTTGTTATAACCCTTGTTTACTTGCATAAAAGAGTCTCTTTATTGGCTGAAAACTTGCCCATATTTTGTAGGTTGATTGGACATATTATTGCCCATACTAGTTTGCTGGAAATTTTATGCATCTCTCTTATACTTTGAGTATATTTCAGCCAATTGTATGGCCTCATGTAATGTTTTTGGTTGTTGAGCTCCTACCTCCGATGATAGGGCAAGATCAAAACCAAAAATGTATTTATTCAACTTAGCAAAATCTCAAATGCCTTCAACATACATGGAGAGATTCGAGTAGGTGTTGGAATAGTCTCTAACCGACATTCCTCTTTGAGCACATGCATACAATCTTCTTTCGAGCCTTTCTTTTTCCAAAGGAGAAACAAAAACATCAATCATTGCTTGCTTGAACTCCTCCCATGTGAGAAATTTTTGCCCAATCTTATGCATGTAGTGTCACCAAGTATGGGTGTAACCTTCAAGATGAAGAGCCACGAAATAAATCTTGGTTTTTTCACTTCTAGGATAAAGAGTGAAGTACAATTCGTGCTTATTAATCCACTCCTCCCATTTCGAAGGTGAAGTATTCTCCCCCCTTTGAAATTAGTGACATTGATATTTTCCTTATATTATTTTTCATTGTAAGATGGCTGCCCATAAGAATGTTGCATCCATGAATCTTTGTTCCATTTGTTTTGCCTAAAAGTAGGTGGCTCAAAACCATAAGATGAGGGTTGACCATTTGAAACATTCTCTTTGTTTGGGATGTCATGGGCTAATCTTTGCTCATCATAGCTTCCACCTTCATGGACTTGATTGTTGACTGCATTTTCTTTTTGTACATTTGAGGGTTGATAATAAAAGGTCTTGTAGAAGGGGTCACATCCATGATAATCACTATCCCATCGATTGTTATCTTGTTTCCCTTCACGTCTATGACTATCTTTTGGCCTGCTAAATTGAGACCTTAGGGTATGAATGCTATGGATTTGTAAAGGGTGATGGTTGCCCCTCACTCTAGATGATTCTCCCCTTTTAAAAGTGTACATAGCTAGTTGAGAACTCTCTTTGTTTGGATGGGAAGGATTACCAACAAAGGGGATTGCTTGTGGATCTTCAATAGTTTGAGGTTCCCTTTGTGGCTTGCTCCGAATTTTTTGATGAGTTCTTGGAATAAAGATTTGTTGCTTTGTTGTAGATCTTGTGCCATCTCTTGTAACAAACCTTGATTCATATATGTTAAGCTTTCATTCAAAGTTTTCAAATCCTTAGAAAGGCCTTCATTGACATGTCCCAACTCTTTTGACATTAAAAGGTAATCATTCACTGCATGCACTTCATGTATGTCATCTTGTCCTTAATGTGTGCTATAAGCAATCCCAATGTTTAAATCTTCATCTATTTGTTCAACATTATAGGCTTCATTTGTGTAATTTTGATCCTCTTGAAAGTTCCTAACACCATCATTCAATGCTTCAATAATGGGGTCTTTCTTCTTATTCCTGGCCATTAGGAGACAGTGTTGTAATAGTAGACAGTTTGTCAAAATTAATCCCCTATTTCTCTCAAAATATAGTACCAATCCCAATGCTTAATAGCTCTATGGGAACCTTATTATATGGGGATATACCAAATTTCAAAAGAGAGGTGAAACAATGTCAAACAATGTCCCCATGTATGCTATCTGGGTGTTGTCTCACTATACGCAATGTCAAAAAATTAGCAATAACTTGAGCTCCCAATACTAGATCACCAAATTTTTTGATTCAAATTGAAGCTTAGGGTCCCCTCTTAAAATGGAGCTATCAAGTTCTTAATTTAGATCAGGACATAATTTTATATAATTGAATCTTCATGTCTAAATACAAGTTTCTTGCACCCTGTCCACCACCTGTAAGTACCCTGTTTGAACCTCTGGGAGTATCTTGAGTGGAAGGAACCCTTGTAAACCACTGTAGCAACCAAAAGAGGGTTATGGGACACCTGTAGGGATCAAGGATAACCTATAGATTGGAAGGTACCTACTCTAAGACCTGTAAAAACTCTGTCCACCACCTATAGGTATCTTGAAAATAGGAGATGCCCTGCACCTCTTCCAATCTTCTTCCAATGGAACCTTCAACCACTTGTGGTACCTTCTTGAATAGGGTTGATCACTACTGTGCTACTACCAAACTCTGACAATGGGAAATGTACATGTACCTAAATTTGAAAATTGCATGGGCTCTAAGACAAGAGGGATGTGCAAAGCTCCTCATGCTGAGTTGTGCACCCCTTCAAGGTCATAATCAAGAACAGAGAGTCACCTCTTTTTTGTCTTCCTGACTCACCTAGTATCTGCTTTTCCTCATGGGAATCAACATGGCAAGTACATTCTAATGGCTAATTAAACAAGGATGCTATGCATTGACTAAAAAAGCTTTTAAATTCTTCAATGAAATGCAATTGGGTATTGGGAAATGACTAAATTGAAAAGGCTATGGATAAGGCATTACCCTTCTGAAGTGACTCATTGCTTTTACAATATTTTCACTTATCATTTTCATCATTATTTCAGTCCTATAGCATCAATGTTCTATCATCCAATAAAAATCCAAAATCCAAGTTAATTAGGTAGTGAGTAGCATTTATGCAATAAATTCAGCATCAACAATTGAATGGGCAAGAAAGAAATTCATCAAGCAAGCATAATCAATCCTAAGCTGAATTTTACATGCCCTTCAATGGAAATTGAGAGGTTCTATTACACTCAATCTCTCTTATGAACAATAGGACTTGTTCAACAAATGAAAAGAGAGATTAAGATGCAAGCAATAGAATTACCTCTTTAATGTTGATGAAGAGTAGTAGATGAATCCAACCAATCAATATTCAGCATAAAACACCATCGATGGACCAAGATTGAAGATCATAAGGCCAGCTTCAAGAAAGCTTTGTCCAATATGAATGCTCCCATATAATTTCTAGCTCTTAATCAATAAGACTGCTCCAATGCAATCAAGAGAATCCACTAATTTAATAGGAGTCTACAATGTCTTGTTGGAGAAGATCCTTTGAGCTTTGAAGAGTGTAAATTATTGTTAGAATCAAAGATTCCAAGAATTTTCAGACATTGCCATGTTCAAGAGGCTGAAGTTACCTTCAATCTTGAAGAAATTCTTCAATGTAAGCCCAATCTTTATGGAATACCTTCAATTAAACCTTCATGGAGTTGTAGACAACAAAAGCCCCATGAATTAAAGCCTCGAGGACGCAAAATTTTATGAAGATTGATGGTTGACCCATTTTTTCCCAATTTGAGATGAGAAACATGCTTCAATCTTGCTTGGAAGCTCCAATGTTTGCCCAACGTCAGTTGTAGATGCTTGCTTTCCGCTTCTTGAAGCTAAAAGACACCAAGATTGACTCAAAACTTGAAGAAATTGTTGCGATCTTCATATTGTCCATTTTCAACTATAGCTAGGGTTGTGAAGGAAACTTCACGGCTGAAGGAGAGTGAAAGATCAAGTATAAGAAGGCAAGCACTTCATGTCTAGGATACCATTAATCATTCAAATGAGGGAGAAGCTTCAATGAAGGAGATTGTTGATTTTTCCTAGGGAGAGTAGGGCTGAAAAATGGCATAAATTGTCCTGGCCTCTTCCTGCTCTAGGTGATCATTATTTTGATGAAGACTGAGAAATAGGGTAGTTTACATGTTGCTCAGGGTATCAGGGATCATCTCTAGTAGGTGGCTTGAAGTGAAATGATCATGGCAAAGAGAAATGAGAAGAGATCTCCATGGCAGTTTTTAGCAAGAAGCTTGGAAAGAGGAAAGAGAAGCCATGCTCCAAAAAGTAACCACGGTTTAACCCTTCTAAACCTTATTTAGGCTTCAAGTAAGTCCATGATCCTTCAAAATGGTCCCAAATTGACCATGAACCACCAAAATGACCATGAATCCGCCATTATTTCTTTAGATATTCTTCAAGACTATCAAATTTAGTCACGACTTACTGTAGAGACCTTAATTAACTAGTCATGGTTTTGATTGAGTCAAATCCTATGACTAATTCTTGTCCTCCAGTTACTCTATGCCTAAATTGTAACCAGATTCACCATGAAAATGACATTTCCATTGGATCAAAGATGTGCTCTGATACCAATGTAAAGAAGCTAATTCTCACAGAAAGCCATTAAACTGAAAATACAAGAAATAGACTAAAATGCCAAGGTGGCTAAGCATGAAATGATATTACCAAGGTTGGTTGAGAATCAAATGATGAGAGGCTACGGCATGGTATGTTGGGGGTAAAGGCACCTCCGCCTAGCTGGCCTTGTATTACTACACTGACAATCACCGCCATTACACACTGCAGGTGGCGGACGCCCGTCACCGTCACTTTATTCTTTATTCTTTTAGTGACAGTTTGAATAAAGGAAGGCCCGGTCACACATTGTGACTATTGGAGTTCCCATTTCTTGTCTCTCTCTTTCTTGCTCTTGCTCTCCCACCATAGCTCTCGAGTGCAAGCTTCGATCCTTCTCACCTTTCAACTAGTATCAAAGCTCGGCTTCCCGACTCTTGAGCTTGGCTCGTGACATTCTCAGCTTCCCATCGACTCCCCACTCACATTGTGTCTCCTTCCCGGCAGCCATAGCTCATTCTCTTGAGCTCCCGTCACTCCTCGGCTTCCCGAGCTTCTTCTCAGCCTATTGAGGCACCATCAGGGCACTGATATTGAGGTATTGCTTCATTATTTCAGAGATTTTATCTCAGCCCATAGGTCTAGGTAAACAGGGTTTTCACAGGTTGTGGGCAGCCATAGCTCACACCTCTTGGAGCTTCCTTCACCTGGATCTTGCTTCCAGCCTATCAAGGCTTGCTGAGGCTTGGTGTAGGACTTCTTTGGCCCCCAATTGTGCCCCCTTTGGGCCCCATTG
Organism: Lygodium microphyllum; assembly: GCF_053477565.2. Lineage (NCBI taxonomy): Eukaryota > Viridiplantae > Streptophyta > Polypodiopsida > Schizaeales > Lygodiaceae > Lygodium > Lygodium microphyllum. The sequence goes on along the minus strand of NC_141154.1, from coordinate 82,507,874 downwards.
TTGACACGTGAGACAACAGACCCCCCAACCAAGTCACTTTTTTTTGTGCATGTTTCAAAATCTGGTCCAAAAATCACTCTTTTTGTCATATCTCGGGCATTCGAAACCCGATTCATACAAGGTGAGAGTCTAAGTTGGGGTTTTGGCACGCTCTGGACACGATGATGATGTTGGATTTGCCAAATTTTGATGATAGAATATTCTGCAATAGATTTCAGGTCTGAGACAGCATGTATTTGTATACTTATGGCTTATGTGATGCTTCTACTGATGTCTATTGATACCGGATCACTTGTGGATGTTATGCCTCTTATGTGAGACCCATTTGGAGCTGATTTAGCTCAGCCATTGATTGTTTTGAAAAATCCTAGATCTGTCCAAAATAGGGCAGCCACCTGTTACTTCCATTTTATGCTTACATGTCTTGGCATTTGATGCCTGATTATGCTCGGTTGGCGCCTATACATACGAGAATGTATGCCTATGGATTTGAGCTTGGATTGAGCACTGATTTACTCAGTTTATAGAGATTATATACTACTGAAAACTTCAGGACTGAAGCTATTTATGCTATAGTTGGGTTATGCCTATTGATCACGGGGTGCTCCCGGCTACTCGGTATGATGTCATGATGTATTTGGACTATGCCACATGTCTTGTTTATGCTCTAGAATGCTTTTGAGCTGAGATAAGAGCTCAATTTGGGTTTCACTGTCACTTCTTTGCAGCTGGCATTTCATCTATGACATGGTTTATGCCTAGGCTACCCAATACGGGTTATGATGTCTTGGTGAATGCTTTATGATTGGCTGTGGATGGCAATTGTTTGAGCTCGTCTCGACATTCATTTGAGTATTCCCTTCAGTAGTTGGACATTGACTTGGATTTTTCTGTTACGACTTGGCTTTTTCCACTATGACCTTGGATGCTATTGAGGCATTGTCTTGGTTACCTGTCTTTAGTTCTTTGACTTGGTTTGCTTGAGTTGTTGAGCTCGTTTATCCACCTTTTGATCCAGTGGGAGCATCTTGTATGCTTGACTGACATTGAGCAGGATGTTTATGCTATTTTGAGCATTTTGCAGATACTTGAGACTTTGGGATCTCTTACACTTAAATATTGCATGGTTCATGCACTGATATCTTGGAGTTGCTTTTTGACTTGAGCTTGGGCTTTTCACTCTTGTGAGCATATACCTACTGGTATCAAGTCTTGCCAGTGTTATGTATACTTTGTCCTATTGTCTAGGGGATATGCCTACTCACACTGATGGATGCTTTGGTGACATGTTTGGGTGTTTGCTCAGGGTCTTGATGACTGTTTGGTGCTTATTTATGCCTGTTTATGGCTGGTCATGTCATGGCTATCATTTCTTGACTTGGTACAGTGATTTGGTCAGCAATTGCCTCTCACAGTACCCTATTGTCATTTATTACAGCAAGCATATAACTCGAGACTGACATGGATTTTTCATGTTGAAATATTCTGAAATGATGTACTTTCACTAGTACTTAGTGGGCAGCAGCTTTGGTTACACTTTTCTCGCCATTTTCTCTCAATTTTGGTGTTTTTTCGGTCATTTTCTGCAATAAACAGCAAGCAGTTTTGAACTGTCTACAGTCTTCCAGCCTGCATTATAGCAAGTTCGTCCACTGATCATGCTATTTTCAACATCATTAAGCTTGATGGTACGAATTCCTCTTATTGGAAGAGCCAGATTTGTCAAGTGTTGGTGTAGAAATCGCAGATCAAACCTTTGAGGTTAAGCAAGCATCCGCCTATGCCAAATGAGGAATGGCTTGAGCTTGATGAGTTATGCAAGTCCACTATTGTATTATCTCTCACAGAACAGGTTCATTACAATGTATTTGAGGAAGAACAGAGAGCATGGAAGTTGTGGGATAAAATCAAGAATCTCTATGACAAGAAAAGTCTAGCAAGTCAGATGTATTGGCTAAAGCAACTTATGGATCTGGCATGAAGGAGAATGTGACTATGTCTGCTCACTTGAGCTAGTTCCATGCTATACTCAAGAACTTGACTTCGCAGGACATCACTTTTGTAGAGGATGTCACTCCTCTTTTCTTGCCTGGTACTCTTAATGAGCCATGGGATGTATTCCGCACCACATTATGTGCCTCTACTGCTACCTTAAAATTATCTGATGTTGAGAGTGCTCTTCTGCAGAAAGAGATTAATCGTAAGAATTTGGATGCCTCTCTTGTGTCGCATGCTATGACAGTTAGAGGCAAGAATGATGGGTATGAAAGCATGGCAGTGGTAGTAGCCGTGGATGGGATTCTCAAAAATATCGATCCAAGTCTCGTGGGAAGTCACGTAGCAAATCCCGTGGCAGGAATACAGATGTTACTTGTTACCATTGTGGGAAAAAGAGCCATATTAGGCCACAATGTCATGAATTGCGCAATGAAAGGAACAAAGATAAGGGAAAGACAAAGTGTAGGATAAGTCTTCTGATCGCAGCATAGTACCTGCAAAGTCTAGTGTTAAAATTGAAGAGATCAATGTTATGCAGCCTGAGGATATTGATGATGATTATATCCTTGCAGCTTCTTCTAGTGCTTGGCAAATGACAAAGATACACTCTATGTATGCACAATGTTGGCTCTTGGACTCAGGTGTGTCCTTTCATGTGAGACCTTGCCGAGAGAGGTTTCATTCATACTATACTGTTTCGGGTTCTGTGTGCTTGGGTAATGACAACTCTCTTCATATTGTGGGCATTGGTGATGTTAGGCTGCAGTTTCCTTCTGGTAGCAGTTTTGTTATGCAGGATGTATGTCATGTACCTGCTTTGACAAGCAAACTCATGTTAGCTGGACAGCTTGATGATGTAGGTTATCATGTATCTTTTGGAGACTTTGCATGGAAGATCCTCGTGGTAGACTTGTGATTGCGAGAGGTGCCAAGGCTGGCAGCCTCTATCCCTTGATTGTATCCGCTTCTTCCCTTGATCATGTTTTGTCTGTGGATTCTATCCCACATGTATCTCTTTGGCATGCCAGTTTGGGCCATATGTCTTTGAAGGGAATGAAAATACTTTCTGGTTTGCAGTCCTTACCGCCCCTTAATTATGCATGTTTTGATTCAGGTGAGCATTGTCTTTATGGCAGGAAGACTAGGTCTATGCATAAGAAGTCTGGTAGGCCACGCATGAGTGAGCCCTTGGCATTGGTACATTCGGATGTCTGTGGGCCCATGCCTTGTCAGTCTATGGGTGGTGCCAAGTATATTGTTACTTTCATAGATGATTTTTCACGGAAAGTTTGGGCTTATCCCATTAAGCTGAAATCCGATGTCTTGGTTGTGTTTCAGAGATGGCTTGCATTGGTTGAGAACCAGTCTGGGTATAGGCTAAAATGCCTAAGGACAGATAATGGGGGTGAGTATGTCTCACGTGCTTTTGAGCAGTTATGTGATGAGAGGGGTATTAAGCGTCAGTTGACTGCCCCCTACTCCCCCCCCCCCCCCCCCCGAGAATGGTTTGGCTGAGCAGATGAATAGAACCATCCAGGAGTGTGTACGTAGTATACTTAGCCACGCAGGCCTACCATAGAGCTTTTGGACTGAGGCAGTTAGTACAGCTGTGCATATCATAAACAGATCATCTTCTAGTGGTTTGGATTTCCAAGATGCAGAGGAGGTATGGACTGGAAAACCTCCCTCTTATACGAATCTCCGTGTCCTTGGATGTGAGGCATTTTGCCATGTGCCCACGGACAAGAGAAGTAAGCTGGATCTTAAGAGTGTCAAATGCATTTTACTTGGTTATAGGGATGCAAGCGAGATGGGTTACCATCTCTAAGATCCGCAGGCGCGAAAAGTCATCCACAATCATGATGTAGTCTTCCATCAAGACAAGATGCATCGGCAGCTTGAGAGAGTTGTTGAGATCCATAGGGTCATATTTCAGGAGGACGTGAGAACTCCTGCACAGCCAGTTGGATAGCCTACAGCTGCAGCAGATGCTCCTGGTCAGGGTGTTGGACAAGCAGTTGGGCAAGCAGCAGAGCCTGCCGTGAGATGGTCTACTAGAGGCAGATGTCCACTTGATAAATTTCAGCCCTCGATACATTATGTCTTGGTTACAAATGCAGGAGAGCCTTTCACTTATGATGAGGCTATGCACAGGGGTGACAATAACTCCTGGGAGAGGGCTATGCAGTCTGAGATAGACTCCTTGCATAAGAATGACACTTGGGATTTGGTTTCCTTGCCTACGGGCAAGAAGGCTTTGCTATGCAAGTGGGTGTACAAGCTGAAAAGTACCCCTGGACACCTCAAGCTGGCATACAAGGATAGACTGGTAGCAAAGGGTTTTAAGCAGGAGCATGGTGTGGATTTTGATGAGGTCTTTTCTCCTGTGGTTAAGATGACCACCCTGCACTTAGTCTTGGCTTTGGTTGCTCAGCTTGACTTAGATTTATACAAGATGGATGTCAAGACAGCTTTCTTACATGGGGACTTGCATGATGAGATTTATATGGAGTAGCCTAAGGGCTTTGCAGAACCTGGAAGGGAGCACCTAGTGTGCAAATTGAAGAAAAGTCTTTATGGCTTGAAACAAACACCTAGGGAGTGGTATCATAAGTTTGATGCCTTTATGCAGTCACAAGTCTATAGCAGGAGTGCTATGGATCCGTGTCTTTACATGAAGAAAGCCCATGATGGTTCTTTATTGATTTTGGTACTCTATGTGGATGATATGTTGATAGCAGGGAAAGCTCATGATGAGATAGATGCTCTTAAGGCTCAGCTCAAGAAGAGCTTTGAGATGAAAGATCTAGGACAAGCCGCTCACATACTTGGTATGCACATTAGACGCAACATGCATCAGGGACTCCTCTACTTGTCACAGAGGGAGTACATTCATAAAGTCCTTGAGTGCTTCCACATGCAGGACGTAAAGCTTATTGGTTGTCCATTGCCTTCTTATGTGAAGGTATCATAGGAGGCTGATTGTCCAAAGAGAGATGAGCGCAGGGCCAAGATGGCCAAGATTCCCTACGCATTCGCAGTGGGTAGTCTTATGTATGCCATGATCGCCACTTGTCCAGATATTGCCTTTGCAGTTGGTATTGTGGCACGCTATATGGCTACACCTGGCAAGAAGCATTGGGATGCCGTGAAGGGTATCATGAGGTACATGAAAGGCACTGCAGATATGTGCATATGCTATGGCAGCCAGGATACAGGAGTCGTGGGGTACACTAACTCTAATTATGCAGGACATGCAGATAGTAGGAAGTCCACTTCCGACTATGTATTCACCTATGCTGGAGGTGCTATTTCTTGGATGTCCAGGGTGCAAAAATGCACGGCCCTTTCTACTACAGAGGCCGAGTATGTTGCAGCCGCTGAGGCTTTCAAGGAGGCCATTTGGTTGGGTCATTTGGTTGTTGACCTTGGTATTGATGCTATCCCTACACTGCATTCGGACTCTATGAGTACTATTCAGTTAGCCAAGAATCCGGTCTTCCATGCGAAGACGAAACACATTGAGGTGAGGTATCACTTCATACGTGGAGTCGTTGAGGACAAGTCTGTTGATCTTGTCAAGATCTCTACTGACCAGAATCCTGCAAATCTACTCAGAAAAAGCCTCTCTACAGAGCGCTTTACCTTCCTCAGGAGGTTGATGGGTGTGGGATGAGATGACGTCTTTCCTCATCCTGTTGTACATGTGTACATGTTGTATTGTCTTTTTCTTTTTCTTTTCACTCCTCACTAGGGCAGATTCACCTTTAAGTGGGAGGTTGTTGGGGGTAAAGGCGCCTCCGCCTAGCCGCCCATGTATTACTACACTGACAGTCACCGCCATTGCACACTGTAGGTGGCGGGCGCCCGTCACCGTCGCTTTATTCTTTATTCTTTTTAGTGACAGTTTGAATAAAGGAAAGCCCAGTCACACATTGTGACTGTTGGAGTTCCCATTTCTTGTCTCTCTCTTTCTTGCTCTTGCTCTCCCGCCATAGCTCTCGAGTGCAAGCTTCGATCCTTCTCACCTTTCATGGTATGCACCCCAATCTATGGTGGCCAAGAGTATGCACCCTCTTAGATGGTGGGAGATTGAGACCTCAAACATGTTATGTTGTAAAATGGCAAAAAGATGCTAGGCTAGTTACAACTTAGCATTTTATACTTAACCCTAGTAGGCTAAATATTGGCTAAGGCATTTAGGCACTTTTACTCTATTACAGTGCCACTTTCTTGGATTAATATAATTAAGCAGGCCATACTACCATACTATTTGAACATATAAAAACAACTTTCTTTTACTAAATAGTTACATAGGATCTGTTAACATAGTCTTTAGCATAAAACAAACACTTAAAAATTTTAATAATTCATAAAGTCTATAGAAAACTATCACTTTTTCAAGAATGAAATAAAATGTCCCACCTAGGATGAGACCCTCCAACCAGCAAGGTTGGGCTGTATATGATTGCACTCCTCCTTAGAGAGAGAGAGAGAGAGAGAGAGAGAGAGAGAGAGAGAGAGACTCTATGAACTGAAAAATGAATGTGGATGTATGGGACCTAAACAATATGGAAACTTGAGAGTGATACTACCATCCTTTAACACAATTCCAAGTGTGCGATTGCCACCCATAAAAGTCAAATTTCTAAACATTTAAGTTTACATTTAAAATTAAATAAGAAATTCCATAGATTCACTACTTGAATGATAATAAAGATAATATTTATATTAATGGAATCAAATTAGAGTGCTTGAAATGTTAGGAAGGTATTATTAGTGATTAAGTTACACAAAGGGAAATGTTAAAGAGATAATTACATAGTTATAAATCCACTTAGATAAAAATTATTAAATGACTAGTTATTCAAACATAATATTCGCAATTTTGCTAAGGAAATTATAATTATCGATACAAAAAACCAAAATTATTAAAATTTTTCCTATCTAATCAAAATGCTAGAATAACAATTCTACAAGCCTTTTCTAACCATCTCAAGTTTATTTTTATACAAGCCACTAATATGCACATTACCATCTGCATTAATTTAGAGAGGAAAAGAAAATATATTTTAAAAGATTTTGAAGTAAATTCAATTAACCATATTTTACCCAAACATGGTTATCCTCATTTTTGGCCATCATCATTATATGGAACATCCACTGTAACTTCAAGTTGGTGCATTCGAGATGCATGGGTTTCATGGCCTCCTTAGGTTGTACTTCAGCTTTAGGATGAGCCTCAGCTTCAGCAATGGGTTCACTGATGGTGGGAGCATGAATGTTCTCCCTACATCTCTCTGGGGCTATTGAAAATTGTCTTCAACACACATTTCAGGAATACGCATGAATGGTCTCCAAACTTAGGTTGATTTTTATTAGGGTAAATCAAAAGTGTAGTAGCACTCATGAATTCTTTGAAAGACAATTCAAAGTAATTTCAATATTGCAATTACCTCCTATGCTTTGTTGGTAGAAATAGAGCTAAAATGAGTGGTTAGAAATAGAGAGATAGTGTAAATAGACTTTATGAGATGTAGTATTAGTTGTTTGCTAAATATGAAACTAATATTGGTAAAAAAGAAGACACGAACATCTTGAGTTGTAAGAGGATGTTCCATCTAGCATAGGCCATGTGATTGCCAATGGTTTGCACAATTGGAATCCACTCATCCTCAATGTTAGACACTTGTGTCGTTTTGTCCTTTCTTGTAAAGTTGAGAATCTATGGTTTTTTTTCAAACAAAAAGGTTTATATAGGTGTTTTTTTGGAAAAGAGAGAGAAAAAAGAAAGCTCAATATATTTTTATATTTTCTCTTGTTTTAAATCATTTTATTTTTAATTTAGCTTTGTTGAGCATGTTTTCTCCCTAGAAAGCCAATTTTTCTAAGTCTATTTATTATTATTAAAATCCAAATTCAATTTTATTTTTTCAATCTCAAAAATTTTCCTTATCTTGTTATTTTATTGCACCAAAAGTGCTCTCCTTTCCTATTTCTTATGGGTAAGGTTGCCTAATGCACTGTTGATGTTCGATTATGATGCCATAAAATTGTAGAGTGACCAAATTTTTTGTAATGAACAAGATTGAGGGAGAAGAGAGGAGAGAGAAGATTGAAAAAGGAGAGAGAAGAGAGAAAATGAGATAGAAAGGCTAGAGAATGAGAGAGAAAGAAGGAGAGAAAGCCATGAAAGTTGGAAGGAAGGTGAATAGACTAGTTGATTTCAAATTTTGCATGATCCTAACTAAGTCCCTAACAATTTTTATGGTAAGTATGTTGAAAACAAACTAAGAAATGGCTTATCCACCCTAGTGGTCAGTGGTCAAAAGGTTATTTCACCAAATGTAGTTAAGGAATAAAAGAAAAGGGTTTATGTTTTAAGTGTAGAGAAAAGTATACAGTGGATCATGCCCCTAAATGCCCTTACAAAACAACCAAGGGCAAGGTTCATAGCATGTATATCATGGAAGATTGGGAAAATGAGGATAAGGACCCAAATGCTTCGAATGTTGTAAAGGCAATAGGACATGCTAAAAATGTTGAGTATGAAAAGGATTAGAGAAAAAACAATTCTATGACCCATGGATGCATCTCCATGGATGCATGGCGAGGATTTAGGAGCCCTAGCACACTGCGCATTCAAGGAAAAATCAATGGAAAGAATGTATTTATTCTACTAGACAATGGTAGCACTCATAGTTATTTGATGAATTAGCCATTGATAGGCTAGAACGGTTGCCCACAGAATTACATCATCCCCTCAAAGTGCAATTGGCTAATAGTGATGAGAAAATCATCATACACATATGCTATAAGAGGTACCCCTATGCTTGGCTAAGAATTAAGTGGTATTTATTGATTTAAATGCATTAGAAATGGGCCCCATTATTTTTGTCTTATACTGTGACTGGCCGAAACACTTGGGCAAAATTGCTATGGACTCCTCTTAGTTACATATGGAGTTTCTCTTAGAGGGGTAGCTCATACACTTAGAGGGAGTTCATGATAGTGCAAATTTTTAGCTTATTATAGCAAAGCAACTCAAATTCAACATTGAAGACCTTGCTAGAGTATAAGGATTTGTTTTAGATGCATACAACCCTCCCTCTTAGGAGGGAGGTAGATCACCCTATTGATTTAGAGCCCCAATCTAAGCCAGTGATGAACAAGCCACCGTACAAATTCTCAAAGTGTGAGTATGAAGAAGTTGCAAAGCAAGTCAAGGAGTTGCTTGAGATGGGGTTTATTTAGTCGAGTTCTTTTGCTTATGCTCCCCAGTCCTGTTAGTTAAGAAGAAAGATGGGTCTTTTAAAATGTGCATTAACTATAGAGACTTGAATAAAATTAAGGTTAAGAATTGGTACCCCATACCTAGGATTGAAGACTTGCTTGATGAGTTAAAAGGAGCAAGGCACTTTATCAAGATTAATATGAGATTTGGCTATCATCAAAGAGCATGAGAGAGAGTATTGAGGTAAATACGACATTCAGGACTAATCATGGGCTTTATCAAAAAACTCGCTTCTCGCCCTTCCCCAATCTTATGAATAAAATCTTATACCCCTTTTAAGGCTTATGCTTGTATTCTTTGATGACATTCTTCTTTACAAGAAGTCAATGGAAGAGCACTTGTCACATGTCAAAAGGGTGTTTGACATGTTGGGAGAGCAAAGGTTATCTACTGTAGAAAGTAAGTGTATATTCATATAGACATTAATGGAGTATTTGGGAAAAATGGCATTTTGGTTGATCCCAAAAAGGTGCAATGTGTAAAGGACTAGTCCACACCTTCAAATATCACTTCCTTGTGTGGTTTCCTTGGTCTATCATCATTCCATAGGAGATTCATCAAGCATTATGCAACAATTGCAACACCCCTATGACAAATAGAAGGAAGGCAAAGAGACTAGTTGATTTCAAAACTTGCATGATCCTAAATAAGCCCCTTACACCTTTTATACCCTACCCATATAGCTAGGTATTTTCTGGTATTTTTTTATGTTTTCCCATACTATTATCTTCTTTACATTTTTGAATCAAATACATTTATACAATCGGTTTTTTCCCATTTAAATCTTAAATGATCCATTTTAAAATGTGCGAAATTTCTTATATTCAAATCATATGGTTTAAATTTTGTATTAATTACACTCATGTCTAACAATATGTAAATATACAAATGTGTCAATAATTGAAATTTCATCGTGAATATGTAAATTTAACAACATATAAATATGAAAATGTGTCAACATCAATGCAAGTAGCTCAAGACCATGTGTGGCATAATTGGATCCATAGAGTTTTAGCTTGCATGATTTATACACAATAAACCTTTCTTTTTGTACCGATACTCCTCAAATTGCAACTCTTCTTTCATTAGTAATTACCTCAAATGGTTGATCAAAGTCAAGGAGTTTAAAAATATTGTTTATGAAGAATATGCACTTGCTCTTCTTACCATGACGGTATTTCTCATAGAGGATTTGTAGTGCAATCCTTAAATGAACCTCATTATCCTCTAGTGGTTTGGAGTATACTAGCACATCATTGAAGAACATCGATAAGAGTCATCTAGATATGGTTGAGAGATATATTGCATTGATTGGTTGAATGTTATTGGGGCATAATCAATCTGAAGGCATGATCGATAATTCATAGTGCCCATATCTACTACAAAAGGCAATCTTTGGGATATCATGTTCCTTAATTTGGATTTGTTAATATTTGAATCTCAATTCTATCTTTGAAAACATCTTGGATCTGTGTACTTGGTCATCTGGTCATCTTGTATGATTGTTTGAATATTGATTTGGCTTTCGAAATTAGTTATATCTCATGGTCAACCTCTTAGTTTGGGGCATTTGTGTCAACTATTCTAGGAAGAGATATTCAAAATCATTGATATGTGAAGGTACTATATTTTCTTTAGTCTTCTCAACCTTGTTTAGTTGGTGATTGTATAGACTGATTGTTCTTTCCTTAGGCCATTTCATAGTTGGCTTGCCTTGGCTAGCTAAACTCTAGTTCTCTCACCTTTCCGACAGGTCTTTATGATGTTCCCTCCCACGACTTGGAAGATAACTTCCTCTTTGGTATACAATATCTAGGCTCTATTCTTCTTGAGCCATTCAATGCTTAAGATGCAGTCATAAAACCTCGTGGGCACAACTCAAAATTTGGCTTCAATTTCCTAGATATTTAATTCGAATTGAACTTTCCCTCTAGTTTTAGTAGAGTCCCACTAGCCAACTCTAGTATCATTTTCTTTGTTTCCCTCAAATCTAGATGCAATCTTTTAATTATCTTTGGTCTAAGAGAGGAATGAGTACTTCCATAATCAATGAGGATTTTGAAGGACTTGCATGTATAAGTTGTTGTTGTTGTTTGGATAATAGAGCATTGGTAGCCTTCTCCCTTGTTTTTGACAATTGTATGTATGGATCCTTATTCAATTTCCTCACTTAGATGCACCCTTCCTTTTTTGGCTAGTTGATCATAGTGTTTACTTGAGCTCTAACCACTCTTCCTTAGCCAGAACCTCTAGTATTATTACCATTTCCATGACCTCTTTTGACTAGCTACTTTGGATTAGGCATGTTGGAGGGGAAGAGGGGGCACATTGATGCTCATCATGGATAAATGGAATCCCGAATAGAAGATGAATGAAGAAGGCTACTTTTTTATCTGCAAAATTAGAGGAGTTGGAGTACATGGTGAAGAAAATGGTGGAAAAATCCATTGGCTCAAATTTTATGCCCATGGAGCTTTTTAGACACATATGGGATACATGCAAGAATGACATCTGTGAATATGCAAACCACTTCGAAGGACTGGCTGGATCCCCACCTCCATAAATCATGAGCTGATAAAGTTGATCCTCGAATCTATGGATAGGCTCCTTGTAATGCAGTGGCATCCTTTGACTATGCTTGAATGCCAAAGAGCTAGCTCTGCAAGTCAAGTTTCTGCTCCCTAGAATACCCCATAGGGATCAATATGGCTTTCTCCACAAACGACATATCCATGATGATATACTCAACTTGGTTGTGTCAATTGATCTTCCCTTTGAAAAGGAGGGCAGTTTATCCTGATCAATATGGACATGGACATGGCATATGATAGAATTTAGTGGGATTTTATATTGGCTAGATTAAGTTGGATGCATTTTGGCATACATTTGTACCAAATGGTCAATGGTCTCTTTGCTAATGCTTTTGCCGCAAAATTAGTGTTGACAACCTCCTCTCTCACAAATTTTAGTTCAAAAGATCAATACCATAGGGTTGTCCCATCACACCCTTGTTGTTTTCCTAATGATGATTAACTACAAAATTTAGAGTGGTACTATTAAATGCCTCCCTCTCCCTAATAGTTCTCATTTCTACATGCAACTCTTTGCTCATGATAAGTTTAATAGTATAGATGCTAGTAACTAGAATGTGGATGCCCTTATGGAAGTCTATAATCTTTTTTGTCATGTATTAGGTACAAACATGTGTTAGGAAGATCGAGGTGCTTCCTCTTTTAGTTTTAGGAAGTGAGGAATGAATGAAAGAATATGGTTTCAAGATCATAGGCCCAAGACAAGTCTTTTGTGAAAGGAAGCGACGGATCGAAGGTTGGACTCGAGAGCTATGGCCGAAGAGCAAGAGCAAGAAAGGGAGAGACTAGAAATGGGAACTCCAACTGTCACAATGTGTGACCGGGCCTTCCTTTATTCAAATTGTCACTAAAAAGAATAAAGAATAAAGTGACGGTGATGGGCGCTCGTCACCTGCAGTGTGCAATGGCGGTGACTGTCAGTGTAGTAATACACGGGCGACTAGGCGGAGGCGCCTTTACCCCCAACAACCTCCCACTTAAAGGCGAATCTGCCCTAGTGAGGAGTGGAAAGAAAAAGAAAAAGATAGTACAACATGTATACAAGTACAACAGGATGAGGAAAGACATCATCTCATCCCACGCCCATCAAACTCCTGAGGAAGGCAAAGCGCTCTATAGAGAGGCTTTTTCTGAGCAGATCTGCAGGATTCTGGTCAGTAGAGATCTTGACAAGATCAACAGAGTTGTCCTCAACGACCCCACATATGAAGTGATACCTCACCTCAATGTGTTTCGTCTTCGCATGGAAGACCGGATTCTTGGCTAACTGAATAGCACTCATAGAATCCGAATGCAGTGTAGGGATAGCATCAATACCAAGGTCAGCAACAACTAAACGACCCAACCAAATGGCCTCCTTGCAAGCCTCAATGGCTACAACATACTCTACCTCTGTAGTAGAAAGGGTCGTGCATTTCTACACCCTGGACATCCAAGAAACAGCACCTCCAGCATAGGTAAATACATAGTCGGAAGTGGGCTTCCTACTATCTACATGTCCTACATAATCAGAGTCAGTGTACCCCACAACTCCTGTATCCTGGCTGCCATAGCACACACACATATCTGCAGTGCCTTTCACGTACCTCATGATACCCTTCATGACATCCCAATGCTTCTTGCTAAGTGTATCCATATAGCGTGCCAAAACACCAACTGCAAAGGCAATATCTGGACGAGTGGCTATCATGGCATACATAAGACTGCCCACTGCGGATGCATAGGGAATCTTGGCCATCTCGGCCCTCTGCTCATCTGTTTGCGGACAATCAGCCTGTGATACCTTCACATAAGAAGGCAATGGACAGCCAATAGGCTTTACGTCCTGTATGCAGAAGCACTCAAGGACTTTATGAATGTACTCCCTCTGTGACAAGTAGAGGAGTCCCTGATGCATGTCGCATCTAATGCGCATACCAAGTATGTGAGCGGCATGTCCTAGATCTTTCATCTCAAAGCTCTTCTTGAGCTGAGCCTTAAGAGCATCTAGCTCATCATGAGCTTTCCCTGCTATCAACATATTATCCACATAGAGTACCAAAATCAATAAAGAACCATCATGGACTTTCTTCGTGTAAAGACACGGATCCATAGCACTCCAGCTGTAGCCCTGTGACTGCATAAAGGCATCAAACTTATGATACAACTCCCTAGGTGTCTGTTTCAAGCCATAAAGACTTTTCTTCAATTTGCACACTAGGTGCTACCTACCAAGTTCTACAAAGCCCTTAGGCTGCTCCATATAAATCTCATCATGCAAGTCCCCATGTAAAAAAGCCATCTTGACATCTATCTGGTATAAATCCAAGTCAAGCTGAACAACCAAAGCCAAGACTAAGCGCAGGGTGGTCATCTTAACCACAGGAGAAAAGACCTTGTCAAAGTCCACACCATGCTCCTGCTTAAAACCCTTTGCTACCAATCTAGCCTTATATGCCGGCTCCGGGTGTCCAGGGGTACTTTTTAGCTTGTACACCCACTTACATGGCAAAGCCTTCTTGCCCGTAGACAAGGAAACCAAATCCCAAGTGTCATTCTTATGCAAGGAATCTATCTCAAACTGCATAGCCCTCTCCCAAGAGTGACTGTCACCCTTGCGCATAGCCTCATCATAGGCTGTCCAACTGGCTGTGCGGGAGCTCTCAGCTCCTCCTGAAATATGACCCTACGGATCTCAACAACTCTCTCAGGCTGCCTATGAATTTTGTCTTCATGGAAGACTACATCATGACTGCGGATGACTTTCTGCGCCTACACATCCCAGAGACGATTACCCATCTCACTTGCATGCCCATAACCAAGGAAAATGCATTTGACACTCTTGGGATCCAGCTTACTTCTCTTGTCCCTGGGCACATGGCAAAATGCCTCACATCCAAAGACACGGAGATGCGCATAAGAGGGAGGTTTTCCAATCCATACCTCCTCTGCAACCTAGAAATCCAAACCACTAGAGGGTGATCTGTTTATGACATGCATAGCTGTACTAACTGCCTCAGCCCAAAAGCTCTGTGGTAGGCCTGCATGGTTAACCATACTACGTACACGCTCCTGGATAGTTCTATTCATCCGCTCAGCCAAGCCATTCTAGGGGGGGTGTAGGGGGTAGTCAACTGACGCTCTTCAATACCCCTCTCATCACATAACTGCTCAAAAGCACGTGAGACATACTCACCCCCATTATCTGTCCTTAGGCATTTTAGCCTATACCCAGACTGGTTCTCAACCAATGCAAGCCATCTCTGAAACACAGCCAAGACATCGGATTTCAGCTTAATAGGATAAGCCCAATGTTTCTGTGAAAAATCATCTATGAACGTAACAAAATACTTTACACCACCCATAGACTGACAAGGCATGGGCCCATAAACATCCGAATGTACAAGGGCTCACTCATGCGTGGCCTACCAGACTTCTTATGAGTAGACCTAGTCTACTTGCCATAAAGACAATGCTCACATGAATCAAAATATGCATAATCAAGGGGCGGTAAGTACTGCAAACCAAAAAACATTTTTATTCCCTTCAAAGACATATGGCCCAAAAGGGCATGCCAAAGAGATACATGTGGGATAGAACCCACAAACAAAACACGATCAAGGGAAGAAGCTGATACAATCAAGGGGTAGAGACTGCTAGCCTTGGCACCTCTCGCAATCACAAGTCTACCACGAGTGATCTTCCATGCAGAGTCTCCAAAACATACATGATATCCTGCATCATCAAGCTGTCCAACTGACATGAGACTACGTGTCAAAGCACGTACATGACATACATCTTGCATAACAAAACTGCTGCCAGAAGGAAACTGGAGCCTAACATCACCAATGTCCACAATATCAAGAGAGATGTCATCACCTAAGCGCACAGAACCCGAAATAGTACGGTATGAATGAAATCACTCTCGGTAAGGTGTCACATGAAAGGACGCACCTGAGTCCAAGAGCCAACATTGTGCATACATAGAGTGTATCTATGTCATCTGCGAAGTACTAGAAGAAGCTGCTAGGATATAATCATCATCATCAACATTCTCAGGCTGCATAACATTGATCTCTTCAATTTTAACACTGGACGTTGCAGGTACTATGCTGCGATCAGAAGACTTATCCTGCACTTTGTCTTTCCCCTTATCTTTGCGCAATTCATGGCATTGTGGCCTAATATGGCCCTTTTTCCCACAAGCATTTCTGCCACGGGATTTGCTACGTGACTTCCCACGAGACTTGGACAGAGATTTCTGAGAATCCCGTCCACGGCCACTACCGCTGCCATGCTTTCCATATCCATCATTCCTGCCTCTAACTGTCATAGCATGAGACACATGAGAGACATCCAAATTCTTACGGTTAACCTCTTCTTGCAGAAGAGCATTGTTACGGTTAACCTTTTCTTGTAGAAGAGCACTCTCAACATCAGATAATTTCAAGGTAGCAGTAGAGGCACATAATGCAGTGCAGAATACATCCCATGACTCATTAAGAGTACTAAGCAAGAAAAGAGGAGTGACATTCTCTGCAAAAGTGATGTCCTACGAAGTCAAGTTCTTGAGTATAGCATGAAACTGGCTCAAGTGAGCAGACATAGTCACATTCTCCTTCATGCGTAGATCCATAAGCTGCTTCAGCCCCACCACTAATACATCTGACTCGCTGGACTTTTCTTGTCATAGAGACTTTTTATCTTTTCCCACAACTGCCATGCACTTTGTTCTTCCTCAAAGACATTATAGTGAACCTGTTCTGTGAGAGACAATACAATAGTGGACTTGTATAACTCATCAAGCTCAAGCCATTCCTCATCTGGCATAGTTGCAGGCGAATGCCCGCTTAACCTCAAAGGTTTGATCTACAATTTTTGCACCAACACCTGCCAAATCTGGCTCTTCCAATAAGAGTAATTCGTACCAGCAAGCTTAATGATGTTGAAAATAGCATGATTAGTGGACGAACTTGCCATAATGCAGGCTGGAAGACTGTAGACATTTCAAAACTGCTTGTTGTTTACTGTAGAAAATGACCAAAAAATCACCTAAATCTAGGAAAAATGGCGAAGAAAGGGGAACCAAAGCTGCTGCCCACCAAATACTAGTGAAAGTACATCATTTCAGAGTGTTTCAACATGAAAAATCCATGTCAATCCATACATATATGCTTGCTGTAATAAATTTCAGATTTCAGTAAAAGAGAGCTAATAGTGCCAAAATTGGATCCCAAGGCAATCAGATACTGCCAAGACCAAAGCTGGCATCATGTGGGCATAGCATAAGCATATGACGATCGATAAGCATGAATCCAACACCCAAGTATGTCATACAAACATCTGCCAGTGAGTAGGTACACCCCCCCAGGCAATGGGGCAAAGTGTTCCTGCCACTACCAAAACTTAACACAAGTAGGTGTCAGTTCACAAAGATACGGATCCAAAACTGAGACTTAGCTCATAAGCATACAGTGAACCAAGACATATGATGTATCATCCCAAAAGGTAAGAAGTCCCAAAGTCTCAAGTGTCTGTAAACTGCTCAATAGCATGTAACGGCTCAATGCATAAAAGTACCACCTGCTCAATGTCTGATAAGCATTCAAGAATGCTCCCACTGGCACAAAAGCCGTATGTACGAGCTCAAGAGCTCAAGACAAGGCAAGACACAATGCCAATGACATAAGTCCAAGACAATACATCAATAGTACATCCCGAACATGTAGGAGATAGAGCATCCATATGTAGCATCCATAAGCATGTAAGACATCAAGTACATCCCAAGATACAACTCTAGCAAGCCAATAAATAGCTCAACTAAGCTCAACTAACGATCCCGAATCAAAACCAAGCTTTATGTCGAGCCCGAAGTGTCAATACGTCACCATATATGTTCGAAACATAGCCCGAAAAGCATAGGCATAAGTATACATGAGTAAAATGACTTCAGCCCAACTGTGTACAACAGTGATTTACTATTCAAAACTGAGAATTTCAGCACCAAAATCAGCTCCAAATGGTTGCCAAACAATAGGCATACATTCCCCTAACATCCGGGCATCAAATGGGATCAACCCGACATCAAATGACAATGCCAAACAAGTTGTAGCATCAAATGTCAATGTAACACTGTCATAAACTGCATGTGGATTGTTATGACAGTCCCAAAACATTGTTAAATCAGTCCAAATGCTATGCCAACACATTAACCATCAAAACCAAGCATCAAAGCATGTTCATATGCCCGAAATGGAGCCTTTCCAAGTGCCAATGGAGGGGGAGAGCTGTTGTTGTGACTATCAATGCTGAAGACACATATGGGAGGGCTGTGTGATTCTGCCAACTGTAAATGCTGGTCCTGGGGCTGCAAAAAATGGTGGCCAAGCTTTGGAGGGGTCCGGATAAAGCCAAGGAAGGCCTCAAACAAGCTCCAACAAGTCTTGTTCAAAGGCAAGTGAGATATGAAGCAAGGGAGCTTCAATGGTGGGTGCCCCAATCTTGTTTACAGGCTGTGAGACTTGAGAACTAAAGTAAACCCTAAAGAAAATGATCAAATACCTCTGACGTAATGCCTTGAAGGTGCCCAACAATTCCAGGAAGGTGCTCGCAAAGCCGGGGAGTGATGGGAGCTCAAAGGAGTCGGATATGGCTGCTGGGAAGGAGACCCAATGCAAATAGGGAGTTGATGGGATGCTAAGAATGCCATGAACCAAGCTCAAGAGTCGGAAAGCAAAGCTCTGATACCAGTTGAAAGGGAGCAACGGATCGAAGGTTGGACTCGAGAGCTATGGCGGGAGAGCAAGAGCAAGAAAGGGAGAGACTAGAAATGGGAACTCCAACAGTCACAATGTGTGACTGGGCCTTCCTTTATTCAAACTGTCACTAAAAGAATAAAGAATAAAGTGACGGTGATGGGCACCCGCCACCTGCAATGTGCAGTGGTGGTGACTGTCAGTGTAGTAATACGCGGGCAGCTAGGCAGAGGCGCCTTTACCCCCAACATTTTGGTACTTGGGTTTCCCAAATGTTGGTATTGCCTTCACCAAAAAATAGAAGTTTGAATGGTTGAAGGCCAAGGTGGAATCCAAAGTAGCTGCCTTGAGGCATCTCTTGATTATCTTGTGTTGAAGAATTTTTTTATTAATGCTATTATCAAACCTATGGCTAGTTTTGTGGCCATGGCAAGTTCATTCTCTAGAGCTTGATGACGTGCATTGGATAAGCTAATAAGGGACTTTGTGCGAGGCTATGCAAACTCTACCCAATGGCATGCAATGGCATGGAGCTTGTTGTGCGACTCCAAAGATGGTCTTCAAATTGATCTAAAGGCTCAAGATGGATCCCCCTTAGGTCCATATTATCACCCATTGGATGCAATTAGTCATCCTTGCAAAAAGGAAGACAGGTAGGTCTATAGTGGGAGAATGTTCTGATGGCAAACATGGACTTCAAAATTCATGAGTCAATGGCAACAAATTCCTTACTAAAAATATGGAAGAGATACATAAAGGACTTGAAGTGGTCTGAGGGAAGCATGCAAGGAGGAGACGCATCTCTCAACAAACACTTTTGGCTTTCATCCCTTGCATATAAGGATAATAAGGCTCCATCAAAGAATCATATGAAGCATCACCTTGCCTTGGATAGGAAGGGAATGAAAACATTGGCACAACTATTTTGGAAAAGGATGCCTTTAAGCTCATGGAGGTTGACGAATTGCAAGAGAAATTAAACTTGACCCATGTTGAATGCACCTTACTCAATCGAACCTTGGAGAATAAGAAGGATGGGTGGCTGACAACTCTGTGGTCAATAAAGAAGCCTGTCACTAAGACGTTGCTCACTAGAAAGGGCAAACCTCCGAGCATAGCCAAGAATAGGAGGGACTTTGAGTCAAAGAAGAATGACAATTTCTTGGCCATTCAAGTAGCTTGGAAAATTATATTTCCCAAGGACCATTGGAAGGCTTAGCGATGTCAAATTTGGAAAGTAACCCCCTCCAACCAACTTAACACCTTACTTTGAAAGGTGTGCACAAAGAAACTTAGCACTAAGGATGAAATAGGAAAATTCCTTAATGTGTCTCCTTGGAGTCCTTTGTACCATGCCACATTGTGACAATCATATTAAATGATAAGGATGTAGCCGTTGTGATACTTATAGAAGGAAAAGATCCATTATCCAAGTGTTAGAAACCTTATGTTGATGGCCAATTATCAATAGAAGTTATTAGAATGTGTGCAATTAGCCTTATTTTTTTAAAGACTAAAGTAAAGGAAATGGAAATTAATTGTCCATGTATAAGAAAGGAAGAAGGTAGAAAAAATGATGCTAAGGCCTCATATGCTCTCATGACTCCATATAATACTAAGATGCCATAAAGCACAATCCTTCTCTATTTTGATCTCTAGATAGGCCAATAATGGCCACCTTTTTGTACATGCCTTGATAGTCCCCCATCAAAATCCAAATTGCACTCCTTTTGCCATGCTTTGAGTGTACCCTTGAGTGCATCTAGTTAGTCCAATGTCAATGTCCTCATTAGACTAAGGTTCATCCAAGTGATCAAATCACAATAATGGTTAGACATGAATGTAGACATCAATCATATCCACTACATACTGATGTTTACTCACACACAAAATCAAACTATGCATGAGCTAGTTCACATAGCTATGGGTATCAACAAGTGTTGTAGCTTGCATAGTGTATGTCCAAATTTTCCAAGCCACATTGCAAAATTCCCATGGAAAGCAAGCGCTTAAGGTAAAACCTCATAATTATCCTGTCAATCCAACTTTGAATTTTGATCCCCTTTTCCACAATTTAGAATGGCAACAAGCTTTTTTTTTGCACCAATGCCTAGAGCACTAATGTAACATGAGATTGGGACCTCAAAGAGTAGTAATACCAATGACATTGATGCAATCAACATGGAGATGTTTAGTCAATGTGAAATTAGGTGCACCTCTTGAGTTTTCAAGCGTATTTGCATAGACATTGCAGATGTTGGGGTTGATTGCTCGTGATAATAGTTTTATAGTTCAAACTTGGGTTGAAATTGAGGCTAAATCTCAAGGGTGAATAAGAGAAACATTTAATGATGAATGCAAATGAACACTACATGTAGTCCACTATATGTGGACAAAAGTGCAATAAATAGATACCACTAAAGTCTATCTCTCCCAAGCTTATAATCCCTTTGATACTAGAGTGGGAGAGAAATATGTGGGAAAAGGATGTGTTCTCAACATACCGAGAGTCTCAGAATAAAGACAAGGCTACTTTTTGTAGACCCCACTCTATTTTAGGAGGCCATTACCAAAACCATCAATAACATAAAGATGGATTGTTCATTCAAGAATTCATGTCATCTTGCTATCACTGACCCACTATTAGTAGACTCCTAAAAGTCTAACCCATACGTGGCATGGACCACCCCCCTAGTATTCTAATGACCATCCTAATGCATTCTCCATCATGTCCACCATATATGGCTTGCTTACATGTACAACCACATTTCACTTTGCACATTAATCACAAATTATGTAACAATAGATGTAACCTTGTTTATATATGTGAATTTGTTTTTGTGAAGTGCATCTCTCTCAATATATAAATTAAGGGAGTAGCGAATGTGAGATAAATGTAACTAGGCTAACATGTGCAAAGTGTATACAAAGCTCCTCTCTCAATAGATCACTCATGTTACTACTTTTAACTCATGGAAGTAGCCTCAATCAGGTTGTTGACATAGTTGTGACTACCTCAAGCTATACAAGCTTGTGACTACATCACAATGCCAATCGTGGTCCATAAGATAGAGGATTACCTCTTCATTAAAGTAGAATGTATGTTTCATCCTCATTTGTAAGATGAAATTCAAGAACAAGTTTCAACTTGAGGTAGACTTACTTTTGGGTTTTTGATCTTGAAGATAGCCATAAAACTTTGTTCTTTACTTCTAAAAGAGAGGGGTTTTGGCTAGATGGTAATATATGCTGTGTTTAAAATTGATGGATGCATTACTAAGAGGTATTGTAATGAAGGCATTTGCAGATAAGTTATAGATGTGTGAATTGGACATTTGTATATATTTTGCAACGGTACCAGGCTAGAAGAGTATAAGAGTTGATTTGTGCCAAATGTTCATAGAATTCTTTTGATGAGAAGAGGTGTTTACGTTATATGATATGTTAGATGAGGCAAGCCAACTTCTATTCTAAACTAGGGTTCAGTTGATGTTTTTAAATGTACTTAAATGCTTGTGAGATGTTTTAAAAACTTGATATATAGGGTAAGAATTGGAAGATTCCTACTTAGCTAAGTAGGAAGTGCTTGATAGTAAAGAGTGTTTCATTAGTTAGCTAAGCTTTTGTGTTTAAGCTTGCAAATGACTTTCTACTTTTATATCCATGTTTCTTTTAGAAGAGCATAGGCTTCCACTTACTTCTGTGATGAACATCATTGTTCACCCTATTAAGCAATTCTTTATGCTGCACGATAAACCATCTTGATTTGCATGTTATAGAGATACCAAAAAACACACCATGTTGATCTACATGTTAAGGTGATAACAATAACACTCTTTTGCTATTTGGCCTATCTAGGGTGTCTTAGCATGTCTTCCTAAAGGTTGAGCTAAAAGACGAGATTGTAGCTAGGTCCACAAAATCTATTTTTTCCAAGCAACTTCTTTGCTTCCAACTTAATGGCATTCACAATCTTCAAAAGAGAAGCCCATGACTTCCTCAAGGTTGCTAAGATACGTGGTTTCTTATAATGTAGAAAGTTTTGAGAAGCAATAAGATCCCACTTTAAAAGTATCCACCAAATATCACAAAACTATGCATTATTGGCCTAGCGGCTCTCTACCAATCTCTCAAGCCAATGCATGTTTTTCCATCAACATCTCAAGAGAACCTTAACAATTGAGGACATTCCCAAATTCTCAATACTTGGAATCCCTAGACAACAATTCTTAACATCCTTCCAACTTATTGAATGCAGTAGGTGAAACATATTTTGCTCAATGTAGAGGTCCTCAAATAAATTAGCCTTTGTAGTTTTTATTGGACTAGGAGCATAGATCAAATATGAATTAGGGGTAGACATTATACAAACCTTGAGAATATTATGTGTTGAGCTAGGTAATAGAATACCATGGGTTTACTTCATACCTTAGCTTGTTGAGAACCCAATTTGATTTGTATTTTTCCAAAATGTCGATATTGTAGGGAAATCTTAATAACTTAAAGATGTTCCATCCACCAACAATGTTTCTGGTCTGTTGTAAAGACAATGGAACTTTCTTTGTAACACTTATCAAAGTCAAGTCCAACCAACTTTTTGAGAATCATGCACCATTGATGTGCGATGATATCTCACATGAAAGTAAACCAAGTTTAAAACCAATTAAAACTTTGTTAAAATGGTAGCCTCACACAAAGAAAACACCTTTTAAATTTTTTTAAATTGTCCTATTGGGATATTAACCAAGAAAAAAAAGTCAAAACTTTTCATAAAAATATTAGCTCAATCCTTCCTCCTCATCACACGATGTCCACACTTTTTAGAAACCTCTCATTTACCAATGATAATGAGACAACAACCTTGAAAAGTTAGGGTTCCATAACATTGGCATGCTATCCTAAACCTAAGGAAATGTTAATATGCTAGTATCCCTAACTATTGCGGACCATGGGTGGAGCTTCTTTGTTTCAGTTACCTCTCTCTCTCTCTCTCTCTCTCTCTCTCTCTCAATAGGTAGTGTCAATTACAAATAGTGTACAAGAGTCACATGATTACTAAGTATCGCCCAAATTCACTAAAGAAATGGTAGCATACAAAGGAGCCAAATGATCCATGGTAAGAAGACCCAAGTAATGTCCAATTTCCATTGAAGGATGCCTCACAATGACTGATATGGCTATGCACGGCATAATGGGAATAAAAAACAAAAGCATTACATATAGAACAATCACGCAAATATTCCCAAAAGTGTAGAGAGTGGAAATCACTAATACATGTGGTTGGGTTGAGCATGTAAAATTTGGGATTTCCAAAAACATAGTCCTTCATATGCATAGAGCTTCCTACAATGCCAAAATTCAGATAGAGACATCATTTACGTTAAGTAACCAGTCAAACTAGAAACCTACGAAAAGTGGCCTCTCTAGTTGTAGTACAAAAGCATGAGCCATTTGAAATGATCCATCTTAAGAGGGTCACAACAAATGGAAGACCACCCACCAACATTCTCCAAATGAAGACTTTACCTTTAAAAGGGGTTCTATTGAGCCATTGCACCATCACTATAGATTTCCACCATGCTTTGTCCTTGATAAGCAAATGATATATCTGTATTGTTAATGTTGATCTCTCACTCTGGATGCATGAGGCCTTTAGTTTGACATCCGACTACTTTATTGCCCAATGGACTTCGTTAGAATCAAGGGCACATTATTGCTTGATTTGTGTCCTTTATTGCCCAATGGACTTGATTAGAATCAAGGGCACATTATTGCTTGATTTGTGTCTAAGCTGTTCTGATCCCAGTTGGAGTTGTGAGCACACATCTAAGGAAAAATTCGTCAGGCAAATAGCTTGATGTGGCCATCTCCTCTCATTGGATATCGATCGTTTTCTTGCTTGTCAGAGCCTAGGAGATGTTCTGTCAGGCAAAAGGCTTCTCCACTCGAATTCCATTATAGAATGGGGGGTCTTGGCCTCTATGTACTTTGGGGCTGGACCTTTGCTTGAAGGGCCTGCCCACGCTCACTCTCGGATGTGGGATATGCCTCACACACAAAGTGAAAGTTCCTTGGCCCCCCATTTCCCCCCTTCTTCGTGGGTCTCGGTCTGTGTGTGTCTCTAACATGCCACGAGCCATTTGCAGCACGTTTTCAACGTCGATTTCACGTAGTAGAAGCTATATGCGAGTGAGGTCACGCAGGACATATACAGTGCTGAGTTTTGGAGACTGCAGCAACGGAGCCCTAGGCCATAGGAGCCTCTGCGATGCTTATGAGCCGGAGGTAGTAGAAGGCTTGCCAGATGATGTTGTGAGGATAGCAGCAGGGCACTACCACTCTTTGGCAGTAACTGCAAGTGGAAAGCTCTGGGCTTGGGGCCGCAACGTAGAACACCAGCTTGGGAGGGGCGTAGAACAGTGCAGGTGACCTGAACATTCTTTCATGCAAGTTTGTGTCTTGATTTATTCCACCATGCTGTTGCTGAGAGAGAGAGAGAGAGAGAGAGAGAGAGATGAAATGAAATGATATATTAACGTCTACAAAAGGCCAAAATGACTTATGAGACCATGAGTTACAATCATGTGTATGATGGTACAACTCTCTGGGCAAAATATGTATGTAGCACAAAGCAAAATAAGAAAGAAAACTAACTATGGCTATGTGTAAAACATAGAGCTCCATGTAGTAACAATGAGCTCCAAATGGTACAATCTCATGTGGGTATGGAGGACCTAGCTCTAGCCCGAGCAATGATCCCCTGTATCCACCTATGAATGTGTCGTCGATGTCTGTGCTGAGGTCTAGGACGTCTGGATCGGCTAAGCTGAATGGCTCGATCAATCAATACTCCTTGCTTGTGTGTGGACTGTGGTGGTGAGGGAGGCTCTCGTGTGGACTGTGGCTGTAACTGTGTTGAAGTCTTTTCAGTCTCCTTTGCAAAGAAGTCTGTGAGTTGCCTCTGTGAAGGGCCTCGATGTCCTGGAGCAGTTGTACTCCTGAGGCGCACGTCACGAAGCCGTCGTATCTCAAGAAGAAAGAGGCCAAGGCATTGCTGATCGGTAAAATCCATGACTCTGGATAGTGGTCCAAATCCGTCTCTAAAGAGATAATTGAAACGACCACGGATCTCATAATACGTTGGGCAGTAGCAAATATAATACTCCTCTGTCTCTGGCTCTAATTGGCATATCTGGCATATGCGCTCCTCTGGTGGGATGGATCTATAGCTACCAATCTCAATCTCTAGTTGATGTGAGGAGGTGCGTAACTGGCCATTAGTACATCTGATCCCATGGAAAAGATGGGTGTCCATGTATCTCGGGCGAACAATAAATCCATCATCTGTAGTATGAAGGAAATGTACGCGGTAAAAAGCCATCTTTGTCCCTAGCTCCTACCCTGGCATCAACCATGTCCGTTTGATATCCAACTGGGTAAGATCCATCTTGATGATCTTGCGGATCTCTAACCTGCTCAGATCAAGAGATGGTGCGTTAAGGGAGTACTGGAAGGGGGGTAACTTGTCCATGCTAAAGCCATGTAGCTCAAACCAGGCCGACATCTATGCATACCAACATGAAGTATCACTCTCTTTGGCAAGCTATCTGGAGGACTCAAGGGCCAACCGTGCATATCTGTGTCTGGGTAAGTCCCATAGGCTATGTATGTATGCGACCGATCGGGTGAGGGCCTCTATCACAATCAATGTAGCTGCTAGCTCGGCTTTGACGATCTCATGTGGCATTGAGGCCTTACATTTGATTATCTTGGATATCATAGACACTAAGGGTTTCTCCATCGACCTCCATCCGTTATAAGTGCGCCTTGATTTGCTACGGTGGTCAAGATTAGGCCCCCATATCTGTACTCCATAAAGTAGTGTGGATGTGACCAGTGTATTGAAGAGCCATAACTTGGTGCAAGGTTCTTGGAATTGCACCTGTGAGCACATCCTCTCCGAACCACCTAGTGCTGTGTATCCGCGAGTCAGTCTAGTGTCTGTTGTCTCTCGCATAGAAAAGGTGGGCCTTGTGAATTAGACTCCTAGATATGTATAAGAATCCACATACTCCAGCTTCTCAAATCCATATGTGAATTTAGGTGCCGATCTCTTGACCCACTATGGTGTAGTATTAAATACCATCACCTTGGTTTTACCAAGGTTCATTGAAAGCCCACTGTTCAAAGTATAGGAGTGTAGTGCATCCAAGTGTCTCTGTAAACCCTCTGGAGAGTCAGCTATCAATACAGTGTCATCTGCATACAATAGGAGGGGAATCCAAGTGCTAGCGGAGCTTCTCTATCTCCTTCTTGTGAAATGTAATCAGCAATCCTATCAATGTACAGGCCAAATAATGTCGGAGAGAGGGGGCATCCTTGCTTCACCCCAATGGTGGAGTAAATAGGTGCCGAAAGGCCCTCAGGTATCCGGACTCTGCCCACACCTCTCTCATACAATGCCAAAATACCCCAACTGAGTCTCGATACTGTGTCAAAGGCTTTGCAGAAGTCCACAAAGCAGTAGTAGGTCCGTTGGCCATGGGTCCTTCCCTCCTCAATGATCGCTCTGAGTGTGAGGATGTGATCCAATGTGGAGAAGCCTCTCCTAAAGCCAGCCTTGTTAGAAGTGGTACAACAATGGAAGCATAAACAACATGCTGAAATATAAGACAAGAGAAAGAATAAACATAAATGTAGATGAGAACTCAGATGTATGCCTGGGAAACGGAATCCATATCGAACACGAGACAACAACATACAACAGTGAGTCACTGGTTGTGTTGGCACCCTGGTACTGTCTCCTCTCTCCTCAGAAGAATCCACAAATGATGGCTGAAGTATCTAAGAGGAGGAGTCCCATCAATATATAGGCATCAAATGAGGGGAGCATTAAACGCAATCGGCCAACATTAAATGCTCCCTAGCCCTAAAAAGGGCACCAGAAAATGCCAGAAAAAAAATACTATAAAAAGGCCACAACCTCTGCAACACAAACTCACCCTGAGCTGACTAATATGCTAACACCCTCTCTTAGATCAGGGGTGATCTAATACAATACGATAGTAAAATCATGGGGTATCATAAACTATACAATATAGAACAACCAGAAGAACCATGGATATCCAAGCAGCGAGTGGCCAGCCCACCACCAAGATGCCGCCAAACATGTCTCTGAACATGTGACCATGGAATCCTCGCCTTTGGTCAGAACAGCCAAAGTGTCCCCTCATATCGGCTCCAGACAAAAGCCTCCCGTTCTCTGTCAAGTAACCAGTCCATCATGAACCTCGATGTCAATCCTGCTCCAGGATTTGTACCTGCTAGACTTCGGTCATAGTAGCTCTTTGTGTTATGTCACCTATGTCACTCAGGACATACAAGAACAATCTGCCAAACATGTCTTTGAACATGTGACCGTGGAATCCCCGCCTTTGGTTAGAACCGCCAAAGTGTCCCCTCATATGTGTTAGAGTGCAGCGGTGCGGAAGCGTAGGACTGAGAGAGAGAGAACGTAGAGAGAGAAGAGAGAGAAAGAGACAGTGAAAGATGAAGATCTGCTGTATAAAGTGTGCTGAATACAAAGATATGCAGATATATACACGGGCGCAGTGCGCTGGACTGCGTGTCTCCACCTCGACGATGCAACTTGCTGTTCACCTCAAAGTCCGCTGCAGTCTGCACTGTCTCCTGTCTGAAATCTGCGAACAGAGACGGAATCTGCGCGTGTCACCGGTCTGTAAACTGCGAGCAGAGAAGTGGCCGAAGTAGGGGATCGATTAAGGATGTGGACTGCAGTAGCCACAGCCTCGGCCCACAGAACCTGAGGGGTCTGTCGGTGCTCCATCATGGTGCGTGCCATCTCGATCACATTGCGGTTCTTCCGTTCAAGAATGCCATTTTCTTGAGGAGTGTTGGTATTGGCAAACTCCTGGTGAATACCTTTATCTGCACAAAACCGAGCAAACTCATTAGAAACAAATTCACCGCCCTTGTCGGATCGCAAGGTCTTCAACTTCCGGCCCGATCGGTTCTCCTCAAAGAGAAGCCAATCCTTGAAGTGTGAGAAAGCTTCTGACTTTAATGCCAAAAAATAGGCCCATGTCATCCTGCTGTAGTCATCTATGATCAGCATGAAGTATGAGCTCCCACGCAAGGACTCATTCCTCATAGGGCCATCGGTGAAGTAGGCCTCGTAGATACAAGCTCCATCGGTAAAGTAGGCCGCCGCGAAGCTGTGTGGGGAATGGCATCCCTATGATGCTTCCCCCGAATGCAGGAGACACATGGCTACTGGCTCACCACTATATCCGGCAACCCTCGAACAAGCTGTCCACGTGACGCCCTCCGAAGATAATCATAGTTGAGGTGACCAAACCGAGCATGCCATAACTCAGACTGTGACTGAGAGGTAAGAAGAAGAGTAGAGAGGGCGGTGGAAGACTTCAATTTATAAATGCCGTTCTCCTCATATCCGGATGATAGAACCTTCCTTGATCCACGATCAAGGACTCGCACCGTAGTACTGTCAAACTCCACCAAAAGGCCAAGGGAGCAAATCTTATGAACTGATAGGAGATGGTACCCTAAGCCTGGTACATGCAAAACCTCTGAGGTATGGGTACCACCTCATCCATCTGGAATAAGCTGCATCTTACCCCGACTTGCAATAGATACTGAAGAGCTATCTCCAATGAGAATCTGCCCACGCGAGGGTCGCAATTGGGCAACACCATCGGATGAAGGAGTCATGTGCCGGGAGGCACCACTATCAACGATCCACTCTCGAGCCTGGGGAGCTGTCATCGCAGCTTCAGAAGCATTCGGTGAAGCGTTCTCAATAACAGCTAGATGAAGAAATGCAGCTGATGAGGATGCAGCCACCGCTCCAGAATCCTTGGTGTCCTTCTTGTTGGTGTCCTTCTTGTCTTTGTCAGGGCAATCCTTCTTCCAATGGCCAGTTTTTCCACAAATATGGCATGTGGAGTCTTTGTCCTTATCCTTGTCCTTGTCCTTCTTGGACTTGTTATCCCCCTTCTTCTTCTTTTGGTCCTTCCCCTTCTTCTGAGAGGCTTGACCTGTCAGCACCTCTGACTTGGAAGCATTCTGTCCCTTTAACTGTTCCTCTTGGTCCAAGACCATAGGAACCAACTCTTCCCACCGAAGAGTAGACTCTCGCCCCGAAGCAATAAGGGCAGAGTAAAATGTACCGAATCGTGGCGGCAACTGAGACAAAAGTGTGATCGCCATGTCTTTGGAGGAAATCGGCTTCCCCGCATTCTGAACCTGCATCTGAAGCTGCCTTAGCTTGTTAATGTGCTCCCGTAGCGAAGAAGACTTGTTTACGGACAAGGTCCGCATCTGTACCTCCAAAGAAACCCGCTTCATAAGGGTCATCCGATTGTACATCTGATCAAGCTCCAGCCATATCTCCCGAGCCACCGTCAAGTGCTCGATATGAGCGATTACGGTTGTAGTACATGATAGAAAAAGAAAGGAACGAATCCTGGCATTCAGTTTGTCCCAATGAGACTGAGCCTTGGCCAACTCCGCACGAGCATCGGAAGAGAGTTTGGACTCATCTCTTACCGAGGGCCGGTCGATCTCCTCCTGTACAAGCTCCGCCAAATCATAGGACTCAAGGATGGCCAACATCATGACGCGCCAAATGCAGTAGTTGTCGCCGTCGAGCTTCTGATCTGCAGGAAGAGCCGGTAAGACAGGCACCTTCCGGTCCATAATCGACTGGAACTCCAAGTCAATCTCTGTAGACATCTTCACCTGTAATGCCTTCACAAACGCAAAAGCAGCCCCCTCTGACTGTGAAAACTCAGCCTGCTAAGGCTCTTCCGTGTCTTGAAACTTCTTCACCCGCCGGAGGCGATGAAAAAGCAAAACCTGCACTTGTAGGCTGAAAACTCAAACGTCCTCCGCGTCAAACAACAATAAACAGCAGCAAATCCACCACCTGGACTCCGTTCTTGCGCGCCCACACTCGCTTCAGCCTTGTTCCAAGGCACAGCCCTCTTGTTTGCCCTCAAACGCAAAAAACACAAATTTGTGTCGCGATAGAAACTCCTCTTCAGGTTGATTCTGCGCTCAGTCAGCCCTCTAACACTGCTCTGATACCATGTCAGAGTGCAGCGGTGCGGAAGCGTAGGACTGAGAGAGAGAGAACGCAGAGAGAGAAGAGAGAGAAAGAGACAGTGGAAGATGAAGATCTGCTGTATAAAGTGTGCTGAATACAAAGATATGCAGATATATATACGGGCGCAGTGCGCTGGACTGCGTGTCTCCACCTTGACGATGCAACCTGCTGTTCACCTTGAAGTCCGTTGCAGTCTGCACTGTCTCCTGTCTGAAATCTGCGAACAGAGACGGAATCTGTGCGTGTCACCGGTCTGTAATCTGCGAGCAGAGAAGTGTAGGAGACTGCTGGAGATGTCGGCTATTTATAGCCAGAAATCTGGGAAAAGAGGGCGCCAGAAAACTGCCTGTCGGCTGTATTAAATGCATCCGACTGCCTGCACAGGTTGGACTGCCACGTGGCAGTCCGACTGCATACTGCGGCTGCTTGTCCGACTGCACTGGCCTGACCTGCCTGGCTGTGATCTCTAACAATATGGGCTCCAGACAAAAGCCTCCCGCTCTCTGTTAACCAACCCATCATGAACCTGGATGTCAATCCTAGCTCCAGGATTTGTACTTGCCAGACTTCGGTCGATGCGTCAGGGATGTCCCTCTCTGGATCTTGTGCATTTGTATAGACATATAGATGAGGCACGGCTGCCCCATCTCACCACCCTCGCACACTCCCTCTCTAGCACTGGAAAGTCGGGAGGGATGTCTGCATCACCAACACTAGAAAGCAGTTGAGGAAGGGGCCACTAAGCCCTTCCCATGATCCGAAGAAGAGGATCCCTTGCGCCTTGGACTTCGCCTTGGTTGGAGGATCGGAATCGGAATCTGAGGCAGAGGATGACTCGTCGGAGGAGTCCGCATCCTGCTTCGTCTTTTGCTCATTTTTCTTCCTGGAAGCCACTAACTCTTTGCAGTTCTTCCTTAAATGACCTTTCTTGCCACAGTGGTTACACTGGGTCTTCAACTTCTTCATCTTCAAACCCCTCTCTGAAGCTGCAAGAGCCTCACCTGAATCTCCATAATGTGACGGAAGCCGCCCCTGTAGTCGCAAGGTAGCCTCATGCCCAAGTAGCATGAAGGACATGTGAAGAAAACTAATAGGAGTCGTAGATGTTTGTGCCCGTAAAGCATTCGCCACTCCATCGATTCTCGAGGAAGCTTGTAGAGTATCGTACCAACAAGATGTGCCTCTGATAGGGCAGACTGCATGGTGCGAAGCTAGTCCTGGAGTTGGGTAACACGAAGTAGGAAGGATTGAATCGTATCTTTGGATTCAAACTTTATTTGTTGGAGCTGGCCATAGAGAGTAACGGCCCACATGGTGGAAGGAGCCTCGTACATCAACTGTAACTTCGACCATACGTTTGAAGCCGTCGTACAGGAGGTGAATGCCGGTAGGACTTCTTTGGAAATACATCGAAGTAAGGCTGAATAAGC
Organism: Lygodium microphyllum; assembly: GCF_053477565.2. Taxonomy (NCBI): domain Eukaryota; kingdom Viridiplantae; phylum Streptophyta; class Polypodiopsida; order Schizaeales; family Lygodiaceae; genus Lygodium; species Lygodium microphyllum. The sequence continues at coordinate 82,475,679 of NC_141154.1, read as the reverse complement.
ATAGGCATCATCCGAATCCCATGTAAGCATTGCCTCCTAGTCGAGACAACAAAGTCCACTGGAATAGGACCATGGATAATGGATACCCAAGCAGTGGGTGATTAAGCCACCACCAAGGTGCCTCGAAGAGAACTTGAGTGTTGATGCTAATCGTATCAAAACCTAAACATAAAGAAGAATCTTAGCCTCTCTATGTGTTTGTTAATCATCAATGCCTTGTAGAAGCATACATGATTATCTTGTCAAAAATGCCTCTAAGCATATGTGAACATGGATTCTCCGCTTTTGGCCAAGGCCGCCAAGGTGTCCTCTCATGTGAGCTTGGACTAGGAGCCAATTCCACTCTCTGCCAAGGAACAGCCCATCATGAACCTGGAAGTCAATCCTAGCTCTAGGATTTCAAAACGTGCTTGACTTTGGTATCAGGAAAGTCTCTCTCTAGAATGTGTGCACTTGTATACCTGTGTAGATGAAGCTTACCTACCCCACCTCACCACCCCCTCACACTTCCTCATTGGCACCGGAGAGTTGTGAGGTATGATTGTATTAGCTGCACTAGAAAGTAGGAGGGGCTACCAAGCCCTTTCCTCGGTCTAAAGAAGATGACCCTTTCCGTGACTTGGCCTTGATTGGAGAATTCGAGTCAGAGTCGGAGGAGGCGGTTGACTTGGCGGGGGAGTTCGTATTCTGCTATTGTTGTTGCTTCTTGTTCTTTTTTCTCAAAGCCACTAACTATTTGCAATCCTTGCGCAAATGTCCCTTCTTATCACAATGACAATACTAGGTATTCGATTTCTTCTTCCTATCACCCCTCTTTCAAATCACCATTGAGGAAGGCCGACTTCACATCCAACTGGTAAACATGCCATCTCCTATGGCCATCCAAGGCAAGAACAGCTCTAATGGTCGCCATATGAGCAGTGGGGGCAAAAGTATCATGACAATCAATCCCTGGGCGCTGTGCAAAACCTTTAGCAACAAGGCGAGCCTTGTGCTTATCCAAAGAACCATCGCTAAGGTATTTGGTCTTGAAGACCCATTTGACGCCAATCACCTTCTTATTCGGGGGGCGGGGCACGAGGGACCAAGTGCCATTCCTCTCAATAGCCTCCAACTCGGCTTCCATAGCTTTCTTCCATGGTGCGGACTGTAAAGCCTCCTTCACGGAGGTGGGCTCTCGATCCTGCATAACACGGGTCATCAAACAATAGTTAGAGCAAACAAGCTCCGTAGAATGTGCCTGGTGCCGCCGTGACCGCCGTGGACCATCCTGCGGTCCCCACTCCTCAGGAATCCCCTCGATCCCTGAATCACGGAGTGTGTCACGGGCCCATCGAGGAGGAGGCCGAACCTCCCCTCGTCTCGCTCCATCAGCTAAAGACTCTGGAATATCCACCGGTGGTAACTCCTCAGGGGTGACCGGTGGAACAGTAGACTCTGTGTCAGAAACAGAATCATAATCAAAAGGCACGGGCTCCAAGGGAACTGTAGTAGGAGCCCAACTCTCCCCTGGATCTCCAAGAACGGGATGCTCCTCACCCGTTGGTATGGCTGGAACCTCCACAAACCGCACATCGCGGCTAGTGTACACATCCCGCTTGATGGGATCATACAATGGATAGCCTTGGGACTGGGAGCTGTAGCCAACAAATACCTGTCTTCGGGAAGCTGCTTCAAATTTATCACGGTGAGCCTTGGGAATGTGAACATAGGCATCACACCCAAAGACCCTAAAGTAAGAAACATCAGGTTTAGTCCCAAAGTAAGCCTCAAAAGGGGTCATCCCATCAACGGCCGAAGTAGGGGATCGATTAAGGATGTGGACTGCAGTAGCCACAGCCTCGGCCCACAGAACCTGAGGGGTCTATCGGTGCTTCATCATGGTGCGCGCCATCTCGATCACACTGCGGTTTTTCCGTTCAAGAATGCCATTTTCTTGAGGAGTGTTGGTATTAGCAAATTCCTGGTGAATACCTTTATCTGCACAAAACCGAGCAAACTCATTAGAAACAAATTCACCACCCTTGTTGGATCGCAAGGTCTTCAACTTCCGGCCCGATCGGTTCTCCTCAAAGAGAAGCCAATCCTTGAAGTGGGAGAAAGCTTCTGACTTCAATGCCAAGAAATAGGCCCATGTCATCCTGCTGTAGTCATCTACGATCAACATGAAGTACGAGCTCCCACGCAAGGACTCGTTCCTCATACGGCCACATAGATCTGTAGATACAAGCTCCATTGGTGAAGTAGACCGCCGCGAAGCTATGCTGGGAATGGCATCCCTATGCTGCTTCCCACGAATGCAGGAGACACAGGGCTGCTGGCTCACCACTATATCCGGCAACCCTCGAACAAGCTGTCCACGTGACGCCCTCCGAAGATAATCATAGTTGAGGTGACCAAACCGAGCATGCCATAACTCTGACTGTGTTTGAGAGGTAAGAAGAAGAGTAGAGAGGGCGGTGGAAGACTTCAATTTATAGATGCCGTTCTCCTCATATCCGGATGAGAGAACCTTCCTTGACCCACGATCAAGGACTCGCACCGTAGTACTGTCAAACTCCACCAAAAGTCCAAGGGAGCAAATCTTATGAACTGATAGGAGATGATACCCTAAGCTTGGTACATGCAAGACCTCTGAGGTATGGGTACCACCACGTCCATCTGGAATAAGCTGCATCTTACCCCGTCCTGCAATAGACACTGAAGAGCTATCTCCAATGAGAATCTGCCCACGCGAGGGTCGCAACTGGGCAACACCATCTGATGAAGGAGTCATGTGCCGGGAGGCACCACTATCAACGATCCACTCTCGAGCCTGGGGAGCAGTCATCGCAGCATCAGAAGCATTCGGTGAAGAGTCCTCAATGATAGCTAGATGAAGAAATGCAGCTGATAAGGGTGCAGCCACCGCTCCAGAATCCTTTGTGTCCTTGTTGGTGTCCTTCTTGTCTTTGTCAGGGCAATCCTTGTTCCAATGGCCAGTCTTTCCACAAATATGACATGTGGATTCTGTCCTTGTCCTTGTCCTTGTCCTTCTTTGACTTGTTATCCCCCTTCTTCTTCTTTTGGTCCTTCCTCTCCTTCTGAGAGGCTTGACCTGTCAGCGCCTCCGACTGGAAGCATTCTGTCCCTTTAGCTGTTCCTCTTGGTCCAAGACCATAGGAACCAACTCTTCCCACCGAAGAGTAGACTCCCGCCCCGAAGCAATAAGGGCGGAGTAGAATGTACCGAATCGTGGCGGCAACTGGGACAATAGTGTAATTGCCATGTCTTCGGAGGAAATTGGCTAACCCGCATTCTGAACCTGCATCTGAAGCTGTCTTAGCTTGTTGATGTGCTCCTGTAGTGAAGAAGACTTCTTTACGAACAGGGTCCACATCTGAACCTCCAAAGAAACCCGCTTCATAAGGGTCATCCGGTTGTACATCTGATCAAGCTTAAGCCATATCTCCCGAGCCACCGTAAAGTGCTCGATGTGAGCTATCACGGCTGTAGTACAAGATAGAAAAAGAAAGGAACGAATCCTGGCATTCAGTTTGTCCCAATGAGACCGAGCCTTGGCCAACTCCGCACGAGCATTGGAAGAGAGTTTGGACTCATCTCTTACCGAGGGCCGGTCGATCTCCTCCTGTACAAGCTCCGCCAAATCACAGGACGCAAGGATGGCCAACATCATGACGCGCCAAATGCGGTAGTTGTCGCCATCGAGCTTCTAATCTGTGGGAAGAGCTGGTAAGACAGGCACCTTCCGGTCCATAATCGTTTGGAACTCCAAGTCAATCTCTGTAGACATCTTCACCTGTAATGCCTTCACAAACGCAAAAGCAGCCCCCTCTGACTGTGAAAACTCAGCCTGCTAAGGCTCTTCCGCGTCCTGAAACTTCTTTACCCGCCGGAGGCGATGAAAGAGCAAAACCTGCACTTGAAAGCTGAAAACTCAAACTTCCTCCGCGTCAAACAACAGTAAATAGCAGCAAATCCACCACTTGGACTCCTTTCCTGCGCGCCCACGCTCGCTTCAGCCTTGTTCCGAGGCGCAGCCCTCCTGCCTACCCTCAAATGCTGAAAACGCAAATTTGTGTCGCGAAAGAAACTCCTCTTCAGGTTGGTTCTGCGCTCAGTCAGCCCTTTAACACTGCTCTGATACCATGTCAGAGTGCAGTGGTGCGGAAGCGTAGGACTAAGAGAGAGAGAACGCAGAGAGAGAAGAGAGAGAAAGAGATAGTGGAAGATGAAGATCTGCTGTATAAAGTGTGCTGAATACAAAGATATGCAGATATATACACGGGCGCAGTGCGCTGGACTGCGTGTCTCCACCTCGACGATGCAACCTGCTGTTCACCTCGAAGTCCGCTGCAGTCTGCACTGTCTCCTGTCTGAAATCTGCGAACAGAGACAGAATCTGCGCGTGCCACCGGTCAGTAATCTGCGAGCAGAGAAGTGTTGGAGACTGCTGGAATCCTCGGCTATTTATAGCCAGAAAACTGGGCGAAAACCAGGGCAGGTCGACTGTTTAATGCAGCCGACTGGACTGCAGGCAGTCGGACTGCCACGTGGCAGTCCGACTGCACAGTCCGACTGTGCAGCCGACTGCACAGTCCGAGCAGTCCTGTATCCGTACAGGCGCTGATCTCTAACATTCTCCCCACATTTATAGCATAGACCCTTGGATTTGTCATTGGGAAGGGCCTTGTTGCTGTTGTTATTGGGATATTGCTTGACTACACCTTCAGCTCTCTTGAATTCTCCTTTTGGATCAGCATTATATCTGAAACTATTGCCCTGTTTTGAAGTATATGCTGTAGGGTAAGTTGGAACCTTGCTAAAATTATTTTGAAACCTGTTTTCAGCTCTAAATCCCTCTCTTTGTTGGCTGAACTGCTGTTCAAATCTCATAGGTTGATTTGATTGATAATTCATTCCTATTTTGGGCTAAAATGAAGTCAAATCTTTTCTATATTTCTGGTTGTACCTTTCAGCATATTGAATTGCTGCATGGACATTTGTAGACTTGGCTGACCCAACTTCAGCTGAAAGGTTTGGATTAAGACCAAAAATATATTTGTTCAGTTTGGTTGAATCGGAAATGCCTTCCACATATAGGGAAAGGTTTAAGAACTGGCTGGAATACTCCCTTACGGTAGAATCCCTTTGCCTAAGATTATATCATTTCCTTTCAAGCCTTTCCTTCTCCATCGGTGACACGAACAATTAAGTCATGGCTGATTTGAAGTCCTCCCAAGACTGGAAATTCTCCCCAATCTTGCTCATGTATCTCCACCACATATGCGCATATCCCTCTAGGTGTAGGGCTATATAACAAATCTTTGCTTGATCATTGCATGGGTAGAGAGTGAAATACATTTCCAATTTGTTGATCCATTCCTCAAGTTTGGTCGGTGAAGAGTTATCTCCTTTGAAATTGGATATGTTGATCTTGTCCTTGGATTCCTTGTCATAATGACAGTGTTGCCCATTATGATTGATATATCCAAAAGATTGCTGCCTATTAAAATGATCACTCATTGCTTGCTGTCCATGATTAGGAGTAAATGAATGTTGCCCATTTCGATTATTTTCAAAAGATTGACGACCAAACAATGAGTTCCCATGTGATTGTGTTATGAGTGGATATCCCATGTGGCAACCTATCATCATGATCTTCAGCATGCTGGAAATTGTCTCCATTCCTTGCTTTATCATGTGCATATTGCCCTTGATCATCTCTTATATTATGAACTTGAGTATGTTGAGAACCAAACTCTTTATAGAAGGGATGACATCCAGGTACAAACTCATTTCTGTCATCATTCAGGGAATAGTCTTGCTATCCATTATCTCTTGAATTAGTGAAGTTTGTCCTGTTTCTATTTCAGGAGTTGGTATGAGGTTGAATTGTTTCATTCATCTTAGAAGCTTCTCCATGTTCAAAAGTGGATGGTATATGTTAGTGGGCTGCTATGAACCTCACATTGCCATGAGTAATTGGTACATCTTCAACATTGGAAGGTGGATTGCTTTGCAATTTGTTACCCAAGTTGCTGAATATTGTAACTAGTTGTTTAAATTTGGCATCCAACCTATGGTTTTGCTGCTCCATATGTGTAATCATCTTGCCAAACTTGTCATCCATTGAATGGTTAAGTTGGATTAGACCTTCATTCATATTACCAATTTGCTTTGATAGCTGCTAGAAATCATTGGAGTCATGAGAAACATTTACTTTAGTTCTAGGATCATTGTCATGAGGAACCCTTGGCCATCGGATCTCTTCATTAGTTGTATTATTGCCCACAAATTCTTATCCTTGATTTGTGGCCTCTATGGTAGGATTTGCGTCAGCATTGTAATCTTCCAAGCCCTCATTAATGTGCTCCAATACATGCTCCTTCATATTTCTTGCCATCATGGAAACTGTAGTAACTCAGGATTGCCTTGTCAAAGAATGGTCAATAACTAGAGCTATTTTAACCAACCTTTCTACCGTGGATGGGTGGTAAATTCCTGATTACAACTAAATTACAGCAGCAAACAATTAATGCAAATCTGAAAATACAAATTTACCTATTGATCTTGGACAATGCACACTTGATTGGCCCCAAAATTGGCTCCCCTTTTGGTATTTCTTTAGCTTTATTGAAGAATAAGTTGATTTACAATGGGATTCTCCCAATCCCTTTCAGTATTCCAACTCCCCTTGCTGTGATGAATCACCAGCAAGTCTTTAATCCGATTTTCCCCTTGATTCGGGCAATCAATTGGCCTTCACCCTCTTTGATGGAAATGGAGAATACCCCAAATTCAATTATTTACTGGTCCCTTCACTTGAATAGGCTAAAAACAGCTTCAGCTCTGTTCAATCCAAGTCTTGGAGCTTCCAATTTCTGGCACGATTCTTGAGGCTGTTGCTAAACCCTAATTTCTGCTGCATATTAGGGTTTACAACAGAGAAATCTGAAATTTCTCAGCCTCCAAGGGTCCAAATACTGAGATCTTCAGAGCAAGTCTGTGAAATGGTTGGGAGATGAGAGGGAAAGCTGTAGAGAGAGAAAATTTAGAGTTTTTTCGCAAAGAATGATCAAAAATCAGTCAAATGCAGCTGCTGTCTTGCCACAACAGCTTGTAGATGCAAAGAATTGAAGAAAATCAGTCATTTACAGCTGCTACCCTGTCTCAACAGCTTGTAGATGCTGTCTCCTACTGTTGATTGGTCTTCTACCCTGGCAACCTCAGAAGGTCATCCAATGGCTGCAAATCAGACTAGCAACCTCCCCTCCCTCTCCCTTGCAGGCTGAATTTATAGAAATGCTTCTCTCTAGTCTCTAAAGACGTTTTTTAGTCTTGCATGGGCATTTTTTACAAGTGGCAACCTTTCGAAATAGTTTTTCAGCATTTTTTATAATTAAATATTAATTTTCAATCTTTAAATACTGAAAATTAATCTAATAATTATTTTGGTGTCCTAAAAAATAATCTGATTGGCCAATAATTAAATTGGCTAGGCAACTTTTGTTCCCGAGTGTCTCTGCACCATCTTTGACCATCAAATTGGCGTTAGGTACAATTAAAAAACTCAAGCATGGTATTTGCAAGTGGTAATATATGATACTTTGGTAACCTGAAAAAAAATCATAAAACACCTTGAAAAAGCACAATTGTTTTTTATGATGGTGCCGAAAAGAAATCAACGAAGCGTACGTAGAAGGTATCTGAACAACTCGGTCACACTCGCAGCACTTCACCCGAATTTTGATTGCACACTTAGGAGTGCAAGCAGTGTCTTCAAGCGAGATACTTGGCACCCATCATATAATGGTATAGATGCTTCCTCTCTAAGCGGATCAGATATCTCGATATCCATGGGCATCAATGCATCGATCATTGAGAAAGGTTTACCTATAGTAATGAGTGACTCATTGACTTACTATGCTCACCTTTTACAAATTTCTTGGGTATTCTCATAGATTGAATCAGCAAACAACCCCAAAGTTAGAGGTAAGCAATCTTTTAGAAAAATTGAAAGGAAATTGTATGGTCAATGCTATGGACTGATTAATCAAACAATGCAAAGAGTAATGATAGACCTCAATTTCAACAGGCTGATTTCAATGCAAAGAGTAATGATAGACCTCAATTTCAACAAGCTGATTTCAATGGGCTGATTGATCAATCAATTCATGCTTGGGATTGAAGATTCAATGCCTCGATACTTGAGTATTATGTTTCATTCAATTAATGCTGAGATTGAAGCTCAATGCAAGAGTACTCTACTTAACCTCTTCTTCAGCAATAGGAAATGCAACAAGAATTGGATGAGGAATTGGAGAGATTAAAGAAGAGTAATAGAAGTACCTCTTTCAATGGTTGAAGAAGAAGATGTTGCTTGAGTCAAACTTCAGCCATAAAGGTTGATAGACCGTCTTCTTGAATCCAACAAATGATCAAGAGAAGAATAGACTCCATAATCCCACACATTAGCTTCAAATACGATCCAAGAATGATGTCTACATCAAGTCTTTAGTTCCAATGAGTAGTATAGATAAAAATCCCTTGAATTTGAAGCCTCTTTGATGGAGATTTCAAAGAAATTCTTCAATCCCTGTCATACTTGTAGTTCAAGAGTAGATTGGCCTCAATCTTGAATGCATTGCTTGGATTCTTCAAGATCTTGTATACTTGAAGTAGAAGTGAGGTCCCTGGAGTGATTTAGAGCAAAAGCCCCATGTAATGGAAGAGAATAATCCAAGAATTTGATGCCTAAAAGTTGTTGCCTTGTTTTGACTCCATAGCCAACTATCCTTGAAGCTTCGAGTCCAAGAATGGTTCAATATCGGTCCCTTGAGTATTGGGGAAGCTCTAGGAATCTTGATAGAGTAAAAGCCCTTTGATCTCTTCAAGAAATTTCACTGTTGTCACAAAGTCTGCCACTTTGGAAGATCAAGAATGATTATGAGAGTGAGAAGTATCCCTGTTGTCACAAAGTCTGCCACTTTGGAAGATCAAGAATGATTATGAGAGTGAGAAGTATCCCTGGTGCTTGTTGTGAAGCTTGAGGAGTGAATGTAGAAGCTTGCTTAAAGGCTTATATAGCCTAATTTTTTTGTCTTCATAAGGGAGTGTGTTTTCAGTGTAAACAACGCAAAAACATACTCCCCTACTTCAAAATGAGAAGTAGTCAAAGCAAGCTTAAGAATACTCTATGGAGAGCTTATACCTCAAAGATTTCAACCATGGAAGTTACTTGAACCATTGAGAGGCCTGGAAGAAAGGAGAAGCCAAGATCCACCATGAAAGCTTGAGAGAAAGAGGAAAGAGAAGCTTGCTCCAAAAAGTAACCAAGGTTTAACTCTTTCCTTGTTTAGACTCTAGTTAGGGTCAAGAACCTTCAAAATGGGCCTCCATTTGACCACGACCTGTTATTTTGGCCAAGAACCTCCATCTTCCTCAAGATCTCCTTCAAGAAATCTTCAAAATTAATCCCGACTTGCTGCAGAGAACCCTGACTAGTCACGGGTGAACTGTGCCAAACCCTGTGACCAAATCTTGGTACTCCAATTACATGCTACCTATCCTTGTGACTAAATTCTCCATGAAAGTGACTCTTTCCATGGATCAAAATCCATGCTCTGATACCAATGAAATGAAGGTTGCCTCTTCAATGGAAATTACACAAAGACTAATAAGAAATGCTGAGAACCATAGCTTGTCACTTCTTTATTCAAGATGTCTTACAACCAAGAATTACAAGAGATGTTGAAGCCATGGTAGCTTGAGAATCAATTGATAATAGCTGTTGCAAGGAACTCACCCCTTATAATGGTGGGGAAAGAATTATCTTCAAGCTCCAAGAAGTGGAGATGTGAAAATTGATTAATAAAAGACGATTTACATTGGCACCCTCTTGTCTTTAATACTCCAATTTAAAACAGGCTAATTACCCAACTAAGGTAGCATGAAAAATTGCTTTACTACAATCCATGAGCTTTATGCCCCGTTCAAGATCTCAGAGGGGGTATGAGTCATTTATTCATCCCTTGGGCAGGCATTGTCAGGCTACTGTTGTATAGTTAGTTCTCTCGGGCACAATTGTGCATTTCCTTTTTATAAGGTTGACAGTGGTATGTAGTCTACAGGCAATTACTAGCTTCATTGTGTAGTCGAGTAGGCTTAGGAGGTTGCCACGTGGCATCCGATATTATTGTTCAGTATTTTTTGTATTATTTTATTCCGTGTTTGCTGCTTGGCAGCAGTCAGCCAGTTTAAAACCAGCTGACCTGATTACTATATGGCGTTTTTGTATGCCTATTTATAGGTAGCCTCCTGCTTGGGTCATTCCACTCGTTAGTTTTCAGGTGGAGAGAGAGATCATCTCGCGGAGATACTTGGACAGTTTGTTTGTTTGTACATCTGCCTTCTTCATTTCAACATTCGTCTTCTGGAGATTTTTGTGTTCGAGTGTGTCTTTTCTCTCTCCCTGTGTTCATTTCTTTTAGTCTTGTTCATACGCTTCTGCATTTGCTGCACTCTGACAATTGGTTCATAAGTTCTGAAGAAGATAGACTTTTGTTTATGAACTCAAAGAAAGGTGATGCATATAAAAGATTAATTCAATCCCTTGTAAGTTCTTCTCTTTTTCCTTCAATTTTTACATCTCAAGGTTAATTTGAAGTAGGTGAATCTTCTCTTTCATCATTTCAATTTGATGCATTTAATCGACAAAAGAAACCAAAGACATTTCCAACAAGTGCATCTACCAATCCGCTTAATCTCCCACCTATTCCTTCCTCTACTTCTGCTACACCTTCCTTTTCATATCCATCAAATGCATCTCACATACCATCGCACACCACACTGAGGGGTCCTTTACCCCCTTGGCATAGCCTTTAGGACCTCGTCTTTTCCTCAATCGGGTGATGGACCCATGATGGAGGCTTGTTCTTTCATCCACACACTTTTGGGATTAACATGGCCTAGGAATGCCTCCCAACCATTACGGAGTGTGGATCAGTTGGTTCCACAGTTTGCTTCCATAGCATTATCTAGTGGGCCTTCTAGTCATTTTGCTGTATCCCAGCTGACATTTGGAAAAGGCTCATATGTCGCGGTGCCTCCACTTCCATCGGCATCCTATATAAACATTCATGTTCCAGTGTCTTTGCATCAATCAACACCCATCAGATACCTCTAGTCTATTTTTACCTACCCATCTTCTCCTCTTCCTCCTATTCATTTCCCTCCATCACCCCCTTCTTATTCCCATTATTCTTTTTATTCCACTTATCAGATATCTCATGATTCTTTTTTATCAAGCAAACTTGCCTTTACTAACAAAATTCGTTTTAATGGGCCTAAATCACTACTTGGTCTAATCTGATGAGACATGTTCTTGACTCCCTACACCTATGGGATACTGTGCAGGGGTTGGAACCCCAACTCGATCCTATACGTGTTCCATAGGAGGTTGTCCACTCATGAAAGGCTAGGAATGCCTCTGCTATTGTTGAGTTGATGCAAGTTTATTGCCTAAGTTTCATTCTCAGCTTTAGCATTTTGATTTAGTATTAGAGTTTTTGGCACACTCGACTGACTGCTACGTGGTTGAGGATAGGACCAATTGTATAAATCTTGACTATGAGCTTCAAGGCTTTATAATCACTGACTGGAATGACTTGAAAGTCAAGTTGGCTAAATATTGGCAAGTTCTCACCGAGTTCTCTACCATGGGGGCCCCTAAGTCCTTGGACAATCAGGTCACATTGTTCCTTAACAAGCTATTGTGGAAATGCTTCCATTTTGTGTAGCAGGTGATGGCACAGTTCACCATGTCCATTCTACACATTTGAGTGCTAGCTACTCCTTTATGCTTGGCTGTTCTATTAGTTTCATAGTATAACCTCTATAGAGGGGGCTCTCATTGCTTCTTCTTAAAAGGGGCAGCAAAGTAAGGGCAAGAAAAATCAAGCTATTGAGACCCAAGGAAACATAGTCTTCTGCTAAACGTGGGTGGTAGAGTATACCTAAAAAGACTATGTATTGTCAGCATTGTCAAAAGGCTCACTACTTTGATGACGAGTATGGATCAAAGGTAAGAGGTACAACACTTAATCCAAGACTTAGACCATAGTTACCAGGAACGGGGAACGGGACCCCCTGGAACGGGGGGAACGTCCAAAGTGAGGGAACGGGAATGGAGGGAACGGTATACATATATATATATACATATATATATGTATATATATGTATATATACATATATATATATATATGTATGTATATATACATATATATACATATATATATATACATATATATATATATATGTATATATACATATATATACATATATATATATATATATATATATATAGAGAGAGAGAGAGAGAGAGAGAGAGAGAGAGAGAGAGAGAGAGAGAGTCAACACTTGTCTTAGAATCTAGAGAGAGAGATCATATCAACCATAATTCATGAAATTAAACTCTAGAGACATAATAATCAAGTTTCAACAATAATAAAGATTCAAAACATTGTAACTAGCAATGGATTGTCGCATTCATAATTCAACATTCTAATCAACAATGTTGCATAAGTCCAACTGGCAACAAGTGTGCATTGCAAAAACACAAAATATGCACTAAACTTTAAAGCCTAAATAGTAAAGATCCAAGTTACAAGAGCTCCAATTTCCAAGTCAATACTCTAAAGTTCCAAAAGGCTAGCTACTAAGTGCTCTGATTCATGGAAGATGGCTCCACTGTGCCTGAATGCTCATCCTGTTGAACAACATCTTGCCCATCATCATCACCATCATCATCATCGTCATCTTTTTCCCAACATATATATGAATCAGCATTTGCAACTGATGTACGAGCTAGCAAGCGAAGATTGGAGCTTACATAAACTAGGTCATTCGTCTTCATTGTACCAAGACGATTTCTCTTCTTTGAGTGAATGTGATTGAATGAGCTCCATAGTTGCTCTAAACAAGAAGAGCTAATTGTTTGGCTAAGAATACGAATAGCCAAACTCTGCAACTCTGGAGCTTCTGCCCCGTAGTCCTCCCACCATAAAGCAGCCCCAATATTTATCCTGTCCTCTAGTGCATCCTCTGTACCAAACATCCCTAATGTTTGCCGATATATAGAGAGCTGATTTTTAATTTTGCGTTGCATTTCACGGCTGGGATAAAGCCTTGCAAGCAATGTGTTCCAAGCCTTGACCACCTCAAGGTCTCTTTCTTGCATCTTTCCTTGAAACTCAGGATCAAGCACATATGCTGCAGCATGCATAGGAGAGTCATACTCATTCCATCTACTGATGCATAACTCCTTGATCTGCTCATACCTATCTGCATTTGGTTCCAAACTCTCCAACCTCTCAATCATGCGATCCATACCTTCATAGATCTTCCCAATGCATGGATCCATGCCATCTGCAAGCCTCAACATGTGCATAATAGGATCAACCATTTGGTTGGTGCGATTAACCTCATCCCAAAACTCTCTATCAGAAACATATGCATTACATAACACAACAGTAGCAGTGGCAGCCCCATTCCAATTTTCATACTCATCACTAGCAAATAGCTCCCGAATTGCACCTTTGCAATAGTGCAATCGACCAAGCATAAGAAAGTTATATGCAAATCGTGTATCCGAGTGTTTAAGAAGTTCTTTGTCACTTCTCTTGCGAAACTCAGCATGCAAGTACTGATGATTACATATAAAAGTGATAATCTTGTTGCCTTTCGCAACAAGAGATGCAATCCATGGCAAGTCTCCAATATCCTTCAACAAGTTATTCAAGCAATGCGCCATGCATGGACTAAAGGTGATATGTGGATACATTGCCATTAAAATGTTTCCTGCTGCCCTATTTGTAGGTTCACCATCTGCCACAAACTGCACTACATTTTCTGCCCCAACAGCCTGCACTACCTCGCACCACTCGGATGCCAATACATCTGCACTCTTTCCAGTCTCTGAAGCATCATGACTACCAATGAAGTATACATCTCCACGAGAATATGCAACAACACCATGTATGGACCTATGGCGTGTGTCACTCCATCCATCTGCTATCAATGTCACTCCATTTCTTGCCCATTGATTGCGAATATTTGCTGTTGCAATCTCTATGGCCACTTTCTCCTTTTGAAGCAATGTAGTCCTGATAGTTTCTGATGAAGGGGGCTTATATGTGGGTCCATACTCTGCAATCTTTGTCACCATATTTAAAAAATAAGGTGACCTGGCTGATTTGAATGCAATATGGTCATGGTAAAAAAAGCGTGCCACTGCTGCATCTGTTTCCTCTTTTTTCTTTGGTTCCCATGAAGTGTGCAATGAACTCTGTTTAACACCACGACCTGTTGCCATTGATGGCCCACGAGAAGGCTGCGTAGCCACTAATCCTGGTGGTCTTCTGCATGAAGCACCATGCCCTGCTGGCCTTGGAGTCCACGTTGTTGGATCCACTGCTATATTTGGCGTCCTCCTGGCATGTGAATTCCCCATAGAAGTGGCTATGCGGTCAAGTAACTCCTGCCTTTTCTCAATTGATACATTGGTGCAAAAACGCACCTCTTTCCCCTCCTCATGTAGAAGATGGGCTCTCACTTTATCAGCCCCACTAGTGCGAGCATAAGGGCAAAGTTTGCATTTCCAAGGGCGAGCCCCTCCACCTCTCAATGGCACCCCTGCATCTACCTCATCCCACCATGAACAAGTAGTGCTTCGACTTCGTCCAGTTGTTGACGAAGTACCTGCTGAGGATGATGAAGATCCCATAGATGTCAATGCTGCCATCTATATAGAAGTGACAAATAATCAGTAAACTGTAAACTTCAATGAAATTAGTAATTACAGATATTTGCAGCCAACATTTCAACATCCATGCGTCAAAGTTCAATGAAATTGCAAAAATTTCAACCAAGGTCTAAAGTGTACCGTGTGCCGCACGCGACGTAGGCGGGAGACTCAGAGGTAGGTGGGAGAGTCAAAGCCGAGCAGCCTGCAGACGGAGGAGCAGGAACAGGCGGGGTAGGTGCACGGAGCAGGCGGAGGAGCAGGAGCAGGAGTAGGCGGGGCAGGTGCACGGAGCAGGCGGAGGAGCACGAGCAGGCGGGGCAGGCGGGGCAGGCGCAGGGGACAGGCGCAGGCGCAGGGAACACGGGACAGGGCCCAGGTGCACGCGACAGGCGCAGGGGACAGAGTCCAGACGCAGGCGCAGGCGACAGAAGCAGGGGACACGCGACAGGCGGAGGGAACCTCCGACAGGCGCACGCGACAGGCGGAGGGGACAGACGTAGGCGATAGGCGACAGCGGGAGGCGGGAGCGAAACGTCAACAGGACTTTTTTTAAAAAACTTAAAAATTTACATGGCTGGGCTGGAACGGCCGTGCCAAACAGGGAATGGCCAGGGAACGGGCTGGAACGGGCCAGGGAACGGGCTAGAACGTTTTGCCAGCGTTTCCTGGGCTCGTACCTCCCGGAATGCGTTAATCTGTTCCTATGCGCCGGAACGGGCGTTCCCTGTTTCTATGACTTAGACCCCTGCCCCTTTGTTGGGCAACCCCTAGTAGGGGAGGCAGAGTGGTGGCAACCCTTAGCAGGGGTAGGGGTAGTGGCAAGGTGAGACCCACATTGCCATCGGTTAGCCATCATAGTCTACATTGTTCTCAAAGGGCATGTTTAATTGGTCTGGAGAGGACCACATTGTTTCCTTAGAGACATTTGAGGATGCAAGTCTCCTTCACATCTAGGAGTTGCCTCTCGACGAGGTGACGACAGAGGCCCACTCGTCACAATTGAGTGCAACATGGAGTAATAGAGCTTGTGGCTTCTCTCTCGAGGTTAAGTTTCGGGTTTAATCAGCTCATCATGTCTACTATCCTTCACTACATGTTACCCTATAGGTGGAACACTGGGATCCTTAGGTTGATTTTCTTCTCCCTCACACTGCTCTTTTTTGCTCCTTTTTGGGCCTGAGAGGGGATGTTGAGAAACCAAGCCATGCAGTCGATTTTTCCCTTCTTTATTTCTATTTTGCTTTCCATTTATAGCCCCAAAAAGACTCAAGTTTTCTAAAAGATTCTCTCATGTTGGTTTTTGAATTTCAATTTAGGACTAACATTGTAGGTATTTATTGGTCCTACTTGGATTGAAGATTTGGT
Organism: Lygodium microphyllum; assembly: GCF_053477565.2. Taxonomy (NCBI): domain Eukaryota; kingdom Viridiplantae; phylum Streptophyta; class Polypodiopsida; order Schizaeales; family Lygodiaceae; genus Lygodium; species Lygodium microphyllum. The sequence goes on along the minus strand of NC_141154.1, from coordinate 82,459,508 downwards.
TTTTCGGTTCTTGCCTTGGTGAGTATTGCCTCCATTAGTATGTAAGTGGTATGTTAATGTACACTAGGTACACATTTCACTGCAAGTTTATTTCACAAAAAGCACTTATGGCTGCAATCACTTCCCTAGGAAGCTAGAAACCCTAGGGCCTCATTGAAACACCTTTACACACCAAGAATCTGCACTAAGAACTTGTCCCTTAAAGCATCAGGAAGAGCGGCCGATCAATTCTTTTCAAGGTTCTACACCCTAGGGAATTCTCTTTACCCCTCTATGGGATTGAGACAAGCTTTCATTTCACCTAAGGAAACTTAAAACTTATAGTACTTAGAGCTTTGTTCTTGGTGCATCCTAACCAAGCTTGCTAGAACATTGGACCTAGATGTAGTATCTTCTCTCTTGAGATAGGGACTTGGCCATCCTTTTTCTCTTTGCATCCGTCTTTCTTTCCTTTGAGCTGATGTGTTTCTATCATTTTAATCATTGCTTTCTACACAACTAGTTTGTTTATTTTTCACGACAGATGGACTACTTCCTTAGTGGTTGTGCCTTCACATTCTTCACTAACATAGGAGCCATCTCTCGAGGTTGAGTTTCAGGCATGCCTGACACTTGGTTAGCCACTCAGTCTTATTCCCTTGTCTTGCACATTTCAACAATCGGCTCTCCCTCTAGTGGTTATCTAGCCCATCACCGCTGCTGCCATGTCATCAAAAGCCCTTGGCACCCTGTCCATTGCTGCCACCTATTGATTGGTGAGACTAGTTTTGGCCCTCTCAACAACTGCATTTACAGTTTTAGTAGGCTGCCCTTCTGTTCAGCCACTTCCAATGCATGCTGTAGCTTGTGTTTACTATAGTGTAGGCCATCCAGTATTGTCTTTACCTTCATCTGCTATTGCCCAGCTTTCTATAGCTTTGGGTGATCAGATGCCATTATCTTTAGGTGGTTACATTGATGTATTTACTAGTTCCAGCCCCAGGGACTGCTGTGTTTGGTTTCTAGCCTGTTGCTCTTTCGTTTTCAGCATCATCTCAGCTCTGACTGGCGGTTACATCACTTGGGATCCATCTTTGGTGGATATCACACTTTGACTAGGCTCTCAGCTTGCTCCCATGAGAGCCATTGGTTGATAGCTCTATCCTTGAGTATCTTGTACACTCTTTCCTTCATTTACAACATTCATTCATTCACTTCAAAGTTCTCTATCTTCTATGTTTGTGTTTTTGTATTCGTGTTTGAGTTGTGGTTGTGTATTTACTTTTTTTTTTTGCAAACCTTAGCATATCTCCATATAGCACCATAGCTTGTGCTCTTTTAAAGAGAGATGTGTAACCATCTTTTGTATATCAAATGTTACCAAGACATATTGGCTCAATGATTCAAGTTAATTTGATACATATGTACTTTGAAAGGCGATTTGTATTATTTAAGTATTTTAAAATATGATTGAATGTTCATCTTCTATTTAAGGGTGGTCAATGGCTAGAACGCCCTATAATTATACTTGGGTCATCATTGACGAGATGTCCAAGAGAAATTAAAAGTTTAGTTGGATGGTCAGATTGACTAGAAAGCTCAGATTACTAAGAGTTTTACACTCAGATAGTGAAGCCCATATAATGAGTGGTTTTAGAAAGTGAAATAGATGCTCATAGTTAAAGAAATAAACCATGAACTGATGAATCTATATAATAAAGCTATCTAGAATCTAAATTTTGCGATTCTTAAATTTTAAGAGATTACTATTTTTGGAATTTGCTTATATGGAAATTTTGTTTATGTCAAAGGCTTCAGAATTTATCAATGAATAATTTTATCTTCAGTAGCTATCTTAAATTCTTAACCATTTGAGAGATTTTTAGAGTAAAATGTTTAGAAGCTTTTTTTTTTAGAAAAGTGACATATGGTATCCAGAATAAGACATGTATCATTTTGAAGTGACAAGTGTGTCCCTACACTTGTCATTTTCAGCAACCACTTGTCATTTGTAGCCTCTACTTTCCACTTTTGAGCACCCAAGCCCAACACCTATATATTGAAGGTTTGTCTTTTATTTGGAATTAGCTCTCATGTTGAAATTTCAGCCACACACATTGTACTCTTTTCTCTCTCTCATCCAAGAAGCATTTTCTATCTAGTTTGATCTAATCCAAGTACTAAAGAAGAAAATCAGCTAGCTGCCCGAAGTTTGCAGAAACTAGAGCTTCAAAAGCCTAATTTTCACAATTGCAGCAAATCGGTCCTTTTGTATATGGTGTAGGCACTTGGTGCCCATGGTTTGTTTCAATTAATTTGTATAAAGGGAGAGGGATTGGTTTCCTTCTCAATGTGGTGTCGACTCTCTCTCTCAATTTTCATGGTGATAATTGATTGAGTTGAAGTTCAAAGTATTGTCATTCTCATATTCTTCCTTGCATTTACAAGATGTGAGACTCTTGTGAATTGCTTAGTTTGTTCTTGATTACACTATTGTAACGTGTCCACTAGTATCATCCAGGACACGTCTTAGCAGTCCATCGGAAAGGATGTCTAGAAAGCTCCACCCGACACTCCCATGGAATGTTACGGGTTTTGCGATCTAGTTCTTCCCGCGTCTGCCACGTAGCGGAAGTATCCTGGCCGTTTCCACTTAGGATCGACCGGAATTGGGGTTTTCCTAATGGGACACTAGCTAACAGCAACTAGCGTTAGACCCGAGCGAACTACTTTACGCAGAAACTCCAGGTCCGAAGCGGATTCACGCTGCACTTGGTTCAAGGAGAATGGGAAACGAGAGGGATGCAAAGCTCAACCTCTCTGCCATAAGGCATAGTCCCATTCCGTTCCCCTAAAACAACGTAAATCGGGTAAGACGTAACTCTAGGTCATCGTTCTCGTTATTCTTTTTGATGATGATGATCATTCCGCTGTCTTTCGAGATTTATGAGAAAAGTTCCCGGCTAACCGGGACCACCCAACCGTAGGACGGACCCATGGTCCATCCTCCGCACTTTCCTCGGTTTGTTTTAGTTATGTAATTATCTAACACATTAATTTGACATATAACAATCAGCTTCTTTAATTAATCTTGTTAAGCACTGGTTCCTTCACGTAATCTTATCACGTGACATATAAAAACAATATCAAGCAAGTTCTTTTAACATCTCATCATTTTATCTTTGAATTACAAGAAGTTTCGCCCGTAGGCTTATCCATAATCTGCCCTGAAGGCTAACCAGTAATCTCCAGGGATTACTATTCCAAGCTTCCTCCCGTCAACTAGTATGTGGGCCTCGAGATTCAATCCGGAGTCACGTTAGCCTCTTGTGCAGGACCCGGAAGGCGAGGAATTTACGGCCAGAGCCCCCCCTGGCACCCAAGCGTCCTCCTGCTCCAAGTAGAACTCAACGGAGAGACCTCTCGCGGCAGGTTCGGTCCACGTTCCCGGCGCGGTCAACAACCCCCTTGGTTAGGGTCAGACAGGCAGTCGGGGGTAACTGAAGCTGCCTCTCCCTTCAGGCCTTTAACCTGAAGTATAGGTACTTGTTTAATTTATACTTCATAATTCAAACAGAGCCCTAAAATCTCTAGCAAGCACAAACATTTCCATTAATCAACCCGGTTGTATGGCAAACTGCTAAAGAAGCGTTCTTTCCTTTTTGAGTGTATCAGCAGTCGTTCTTAAGATGTCTTGTAACTTGGCAAGATCCCTTACATTCGGATGTAGGGTATACCTAGTTTGGTTTACCCTAAGGTACCTTAGATATACTAGTTTCTATTTTACAACTTTTTTTTTTTTTTTTTTTGAAGGATATCCAAAAACTACGTCTTTTTGCAAGATAACTTGCGTAAGGATCTGTCGTCTTTGAAAAGGGTTTTTCCCTTTTCATTTTGTGACTCAATCACAAAATGATTTCATATATGTTGCGCAAGTCAGACGATGGAATAATCTGTTTAGACTTCTTAATCTGACGTATGTCAGGCCTAGGGTTTCTTTATTTGAGAACCTTAGGGACGACCCTATTTTCTTATCCTTACGAGTTTATTGTTCTTGCGGTAAGGTAAGTAGTCCAGTGTTTAGGGTATGAATGTTTCTATGTTTAGATTGGTCCGGTTATCTTTTGGAAAGATTGGTTTGGTCAGCTTTAGGAAGGTAATCTTACTCGTCTTGTCACGGTTTTACCATCTTTGATTACTTTCTCAATCAATACAGTTTAATTTGGCATATAGCATAATGTCATGATGATACAAAGAGTGACGATACTCCTAAATACCTAGCTAAGGAATTGGTGAATACACACTTTATTTGTTCCAATTCCTCAATTTGCAGGGGAAAAGTGTTAATAAAGTATCATCCAGCAATTCCCCATTACATTTTCTTTCCAAGTGATTTCGTATGTCTAATTTTTATACTTGTTAATTTCTAACATTTAGTTACCGTTTTCTTTAAAGATAAACTCATGCCAATTAACAACAGTTGCCTTGCAACTAGCAAAGATAAGTCTCTAGTAATTTGAGCATTGAAAGAAACTTTTCATGAATTTAGCCATTTTGCCATGATCCGTTGTGAAAAGAATAAGACTAATGGAGCAAGATATAATTTCTTCATTTTAGGACTATAATACTATAGTAAATGGATAGTATTGCCTATTATTTTATAATGCTTGATGCAATTTGAGAGAAACTAATTTGAATATATTGTCATTCATAAGCTAACTCCTTCGTTAGAATTAATTTGAAAAAAAAAAAATATTTCCTTGATAATTTTTCTTTGCATGATTGACTAAAACCCGAATTAACATCAAGACGACAACCTGGCTTTGAGGTGAGATATCCACATGGATACCGGGAGATGACCCTCCCGCGGCGACGCCTTGGACTTTCTTAGGAGGCATTGCAAGTGTGGTCCGTCGCACGTGGAAGCAGCTTTACAACTTCTCCTTAGAACTCCACCGTCGCTCCTTGCACCGTTCGTCAAAGTAGTTTTTGGAAGGTTTCCCTCCTTGAATTCGGGAATTGAAAATGATATTTTTAGAAACTTTTACAACTAAGACCCATTGAAGCCATGGGGAAGGCTTAATGGTCTTTGTAAGCTCGCACGAACGGAAATAACAAGGTGTGGAGAAGACACAAGGTATAGGAGAGCTTTAAAGAAAAATAATAGCCGTAAAGATTATAAGTAAGGGTCTAAGGGCCCTTAGGTCAAACTTAGAGAAAAAGGGCTTATGGGGGCTTACACATGGGGGAAGGTGAAAGGTTTTTGATGCCAAGGTAAAGGCTTAAGGGTAATCACGGGAGAAGTGGTTTTAAGAGGCCACAGGAAGAGTGATTCCAAAGCCAAGGGAATAGGTCTTTTAGAGATTATACACAGGTAAAGAAGTAATAAGACCCATAAGGCCTTTGTGCTTGGGGGGGGAAAGTGACTCCAAGTGAAAGAAAAAGGCTTTAGTACGAGGGTGAAAGGGGATTTAAGGGATTTTTAAATCCCAGCGGAGGGGGTTCTAATACCCATGGAAAAGGGTTTTGGATATGGGAGTTAAAAGGGCTTCATAACGTACAAGGAGGGGGTGAAAATTTTTGAAAGCACGGGGGAGGGAAAATGAAAGGGGCTTAAGGGATTTTAAAAGGTACAAGAAGGGGGTGAAAGGGGGCTTATCTAGCCCCCCCTTAGAAGCTTCCCTTCAGAACGTGGCAAGAGGGGAAGTTTTTCAACGCCGAATTGGTGGCGTTTGACTGTTGGGGCGGCCCGTCAGCAAAGGTGACGCCATCTTGGCCTTCGGCAGACAGTGGCGCCTCGTCTCCACTCCCAGACGTAGCGGCCAGTCTGTCTTCGATCTCTCTCTCCTCACGATACTATAGAGTGGCGGCAGCACTTCCTTTACTCACGATGCCCAATGTCCCATGGCGGTGCCTCCTTTCGGCCCTCCTTTGCACAGCATCCCGACTTCAACAGGGCGATGGCTGTCCGTCTCCTTCTCCCTCTCTAATCCTTCCCTTCCTCCCACAGGGTTTATATGGGAGGGGGGAAGAGGTACCTTCCCTCCCCACGTGGCTCGTGCATGGGTTTATCCCACCCTACGACCCCCAGCAAGGATACTTAGTCATCCTTGCTATTCCCCTCCCTTCCAGCATGACAGCCGCTGGGGGAAAAAAAGGGAATAATAAAAAAATTTCCTTTAATCCAAAGGTTATCCTTTTGGCTTTCTAGGAGGAGGTTCCCACGTAAATTCCTTTAACTCGTTTATGCAAGCGGAGATCAAGATATGTAGTATGTAATTCGAAAATCACACCATGGCGTATTTTTGGATGTTGGAATTTCCTTGCATGACTATCACGTGGGTTTAGAAATATTCTTATAATGGAAATATTACATTCTCTCCCCCTTGGAGGAATCGAGATGTCCTCATCTCGAAGTAAACTGGGGATATTGATGGTTGAGAGAGCTTTCATCTATCCAAGTGGCATCCTCTTCGGGATAATCTTTCCACTGGACAAGGCATTCTTTCAAGGTCCTAGATCTTAACTGTCTCTCCCTAATATCTAAAATCTTATCCGGTCTTAGTTCAAGGACTCCTTGACTAGGCATTACAATTTGTTGGTCATTAAGTACATGATTAGGGTTGGGTACATATTTTTTTAAGAGACTGATATGGAATACATTGTGAACTTTTAGGTTCTCAGGGAGTTGCAATTTATAAGCATTGGGTCCTAGGCATTTGAGGATTTTATACGGCCCACAATACCTTGAACTTAGCTTCCTGTATTTTCCTAGAGATAGAGAACTCTTTTTAGGGCGTACACGAATGAAGACCATGTCTCCTTCTCCGAAGACCCTCTCTTGACGTTTCAAATCCGCATATGCCTTTTGTCTGTCCTTGGCTGCTTGTATGTCTTGTCTTATTGACCTTATTTGGTCATCCATGTCCTCCAACATTTGTCTTGAAGCTTCAACTCTTATGGTTGGATCAGAAAAGTTTAGGGGACTTCGACAATCATGACCATACAATGCCTGGAAAGGGGTCATTCGAATGCTCTGCTGGTAAGAAACATTGTAGGCAAATTCAACTAACGGCAAGTATTGAATCCACCACTTCGGCTCTCGACAACAGTATGCCCTAAGCATATCCTCAATGATTTGATTCACTCGCTCTGTTTGTCCATCCGTTTGGGGATGGTAGGCGGTGCTAAAACAGAGTTGAGTCCCAATAGCTTCAAAGATAGCTTTCCAGAAGTGTGATGTGAAGAGAGAATCTCGATCGCTAATGATTCTTCTAGGTAACCCATGTAGCTTGAATATCTCCTTGATAAACAATCTTGCAATGTCGGAGGCTTTATAGTTTGTCTTTACTGGAATCAGGTGTGCAACCTTAGTAAGCATGTCAACTACAACCATAATGGAATTGTATCCTCCTTGGACTTGGGGTAAGCCCACAACAAAATCCATACTGATAAATTCCCATTTCATTTGGGGAATGTCAAGTGGTTGTAATTTTCCTGGCATCATGACATGTTCGGCCTTGATACGTTGGCAAGACAAACATTCAGTGATATATTTGAGAACGTCACCTTTGAGCCTCTCCCAATGGTAGCTCTTCCTAACTGCATTAAGAGTTTTTGCATAGCTAGGATGTCCTGCGAAAGGGGAATCATGAGCTTCCCATAATATCTTCTGCTTAAGTGACTGGCTTGTTGGTATACACAGTCTTGTTCTGTAGTAGACAAGTCCATTATCAATGGAAAATTCCTGATACTTAGCTTGTGACTTCAGATTCTGCTCCTTGGTAGATATTTCTTTTATCATTGTTTGGTAGGCCAAATCATGGCTTGCTTCCTCTCTAGCTAGTTCCAGTATAGGGTTGCTTGGCATAGATACCTTTGTAGCCAGAGATCTGGCCGTTGATGGATTCTGCAAGATTAGGGAATTTAGGAATGCCTTGCGACTGAGTGCATCGGCAACTACATTCTCTTTCCCTGGTCGGTACTTGATTTCAAAATCATACTCCTCCAATACTTCAATCCACCGACGTTGCCTCATGTTGAGCTCGTTCTGGGTAAAAATCCATTTGAGACTCTTATGATCGGTTACTAGAGTAAACTTGTTACCCAACAGGTAGTGTCTCCAAAGCTTTAGAGCATGGATGACAGCTAATAATTCCAGATCATGCGTGGCATAATTCTTTTCATGACTCTTCAATTTCCTTGAAGAGTATGCTACTGGATGACCTTCCTGCATAAGTACACACCCCAAGGCAAGAATACTGGCATCAGTTATTACCTCGAACTCCTTATTGAGGTCAGGAAGTTTTAGAATAGGTGCTGATACCAAACTTTGCTTCAATTTGTCGAAACTATTTTGTTCGGGAGTTAACCATGTAATAGAAGTCTGCTTCTTTAGTAAGTCTGTAAGAGGTGCTGCAATCAAAGCATAGTTTTTGATAAAGACCCTATACCATCCTGTCAAGCCAAGAAAGCTACGTATTTCTTTAACGGATATTGGTATTGGCCATTCAAGCACATCCTTGACTTTGGCTGGGTCTACTGATATTCCCTCTGATGATACTATGAATCCCAGATATTCAATCTGACGCTTGAAGAATGCACACTTCTTCATTTTTGCATACAGCTTATGAGACCTCATTGTCTCAAGGACAATCCGTAGTTGAGGTTCATGATCTTCTTCCTGTTTAGAATAGACTAAAGTGTCATCAAAGAAGACAAGTACGAAATCATCAATATATGGTCTAAAAATATCCTGCATTAATCTATTGAAGGTGGCAGGTGCATTTGTAAGCCCGAATGACATAACCAAGAACTCAAAGTGCCCATATCTTGTATTGAAGGCCGTTTTTGGAATATCTTCTTCCTTGATCCTTATTTGATAGTAGCCTGATCTGAGATCAATCTTGGAGAAGATCTTTGCACCTTGAAGGCGATCAAGAAGCTCATCTATTCTAGGAATAGGATACTTGTTCTTGACTGTTGATTGATTCAACCCACGGTAATCAATACATAGTCGAAGTGTCCCATCTTTCTTTTTCTGGAATAGTACTGGAGCTCCCCATGGTGAGTTGCTAGGCCGGATGTAACCCTGATCTAACAGTTGCTTGAGTTGTTCCTTCAACTCAATAGCTTCCGGTATGGGCATTCTATAAGGTCTCTTTGCAATTGGCGCAGCTCCAGGCACTAGCCTAATTTCATGATCAACTTCTCTTGGAGGCGGAAGTTCAATCAATTCCTCAGGGAATACGTCAGCGTATTCCTTTAGCCAAGAAGGTCCTTCATGAGACTCTTGCTTTTGATCTAACTTGTTAAGTTTGATCAGATAAACGGGTAATCCTTTTCTGACTCCTTTTATGATCCGCGATACTTTGGCTAATTGGATTCTTGGCACTCCTGTCTCACCTTGAGTTGTAACAAACTCCCTTTCACAGTTTCGAAAGGAAACTTGACCCTTTCCACAGTGGATGTGGGCGTCATTAGGCTTAAGCCAATCCATCCCAAGTAGACACTCATGGATACCTAAATTCATGACTCTGAATTTGACTGAGGTTTTCTTTCCTCCCAGAAAGAATTCTTCCTTAGCAGTTTGCCTGGTACAAGTTACCTCACGACCGTTTGCCAATTCCACAAGTAGGGTAGTTGCTTCTACTGTGGCTATTCCTAATCTTTTTGCACATGCTGGTGAGATAAAGGAATGTGTACTGCCACAATCAATCAAGGTTTTGAAACCTTTACCTTGATAGTCCGACGGTGTTTGAATCACCGAGAACTGGCGATTCGGCCCCTTCTTGTGTAAAGCGGCATGGACTGTCGCTCTTTCGAATTCTGCTTCCATAATCGGATCTTCCTCTTCTTCTGCTTCGCATCTTTGCCTATTGGTAATGCAGGCAGTTCTTCCTCTTTCACGAGTGGCGGCTCCTTGACCGCGGCCTGCACCTTGACGATGTCCCTCGCTGAGCTTGGGACATTGCCTTTTGAAGTGATTGAGTTCGTTGCAGTGGAAACATCGGAGGTTTCGGCCATTACTTTGAGTAGGAACAAAGTTGTTGACGTTATTTGTCCTTGCTTTCTTCCTTTGTCCCTGATTGTGACCTTGAACTCTCTTCACTTGGGGTCTGAATGTTGCTCTGTTCGGGTCGCTATATGACCAATTTTTGTTACCCCTTGGTCTAGCTTGTACTTCCTGAATTATAGGCGCCGCTCGAATAAGTGCATCCTGAAGATCTGACGGACGCATAGATTCGAGACGGGTATTTACGGGTGGATTTAAGCCCGCGCAAAATTTGGACACCTGCTGCGTCATGTCCATCTGTGGCGCATACTTTAAGAGAGAGACAAATTTAGAGTAGTATGCGTCAAGGGTGAGTCCTAGCTGTTTTAGCTCGTAGAACTCATTCATTTTTTGTGTACGATATGCAGGTGGCAGATATCTCCCCTGCACGGCTTTCTTTAACTTCTCCCAGGTAACGGACCCCTCTGAAGTCCCTTGATCCTTGCACCATTGTTTCCACCATAGTCTAGTTTCACCGGTGAGTTTTAATTTGGCGAGCATGGCCTGATTGGTAGGTGCAGTACCAGCTGCTTCAAAGTAATCCTCCATAGATTCAATCCAAATTTCAGCATCGGACTGGACGAATCTGCCTCTCCCGTCAAACTCGGGTGGCTTTATCTGCTTGAGGAGGAACTTCTTCTCCTGGATCACAGCAGTACTTGATGTAGGGGGCGAATTTGGAACCTGTACCTGGGGTTGTGCCTGGATAAAAGTTTTTTTTTCATAACGTTATTATATGATAATTGACGTTAGCTTATCTTTAGTTCAGTTATCTCGTAAATCATGAAGCTACTTAACTTTTTAACAACTCTGATGCACAGTCAGATATTGATAAAAGAAGTCATTATTTATATTTACATGGGCGTAGCTTTTATACAACGTCTCGTGTGTTGATAATCCAATCATTACATTTAGTTTGGGGAGAACAACATTGTATTGCATTTGTCTACAGGAACTGTGTAATAGTAGGGTTTTGGGTCATGGATCTTTAGGAATCGATAATTCATTGGAAGTTCAGGATATCCTTTTCGTTGGAATCCATACTTCTCATGGCGGCCCAACACTTTAATCCTGTCGGCTGGGATTATACGGGTTACTTCCTCATATACATATGAGTTCATTTCAACCCTCCGACCTTGAATATGTAAAGTCGAATTTATGTGCGCTTCCACAAAAATGAACAGCTTTACGACTTTCAAGTCTTCCAACCACTTGATCCTCTTTAGGTTGGTCTGTAGATAAGCGAACCGGTGGGCAGCTATGCAATAGATTCCTGAAGACCCTATCCATCTTCGTTCTATATATAAAGGTGATGGATTATAAATCTGCTCCAGGATGTTCATCATCCCCACTCTTTGTCTATAATGCGGAGAATGCATTGCAGTCATAAACATGACCCGGAACACCAAAAACTTGTTCCACGCTTCATAGTTCTGCAAGACAGTATTGAAGATGAGGAAGTGTTTGGACAGCAACAATTTCTTTACTTCATTTTATTGAGATCTTATAAAAACAATTCCGTTGTTGGTCGGCTCTGATACCAACTGTAACGTGTCCAGTAGTATCATCCAGGACACGTCTTAGCAGTCCATCGGAAAGGATGTCTAGAAAGCTCCACCCGACACTCCCATGGAATGTTACGGGTTTTGCGATCTAGTTCTTCCCGCGTCTGCCACGTAGCGGAAGTATCCTGGCCGTTTCCACTTAGGATCGACCGGAATTGGGGTTTTCCTAATGGGACACTAGCTAACAGCAACTAGCGTTAGACCCGAGCGAACTACTTTACGCAGAAACGCCAGGTCCGAAGCGGATTCACGCTGCACTTGGTTCAAGGAGAATGGGAAACGAGAGGGATGCAAAGCTCAACCTCTCTGCCATAAGGCATAGTCCCATTCCGTTCCCCTAAAACAACGTAAATCGGGTAAGACGTAACTCTAGGTCATCGTTCTCGTTATTCTTTTTGATGATGATGATCATTCCGCTGTCTTTCGAGATTTATGAGAAAAGTTCCCGGCTAACCGGGACCACCCAACCGTAGGACGGACCCATGGTGCATCCTCCGCACTTTCCTCGGTTTGTTTTAGTTATGTAATTATCTAACACATTAATTTGACATATAACAATCAGCTTCTTTAATTAATCTTGTTAAGCACTGGTTCCTTCACGTAATCTTATCACGTGACATATAAAAACAATATCAAGCAAGTTCTTTTAACATCTCATCATTTTATCTTTGAATTACAAGAAGTTTCGCCCGTAGGCTTATCCATAATCTGCCCTGAAGGCTAACCAGTAATCTCCAGGGATTACTATTCCAAGCTTCCGCCCGTCAACTAGTATGCGGGCCTCGAGATCCAATCCCGAGTCACGTTAGCCTCTTGTGCAGGACTCGGAAGGCGAGGAATTTACGGCCAGAGCCCCCCCTGGCACCCAAGCGTCCTCCTGCTCCAAGTAGAACTCAACGGAGAGACCTCTCGCGGCGGGTTCGGTCCACGTTCCCGGCGTGGTCAACAACCCCCTTGGTTAGGGTCAGACAGGCAGTCGGGGGTAACTGAAGCTGCCTCTCCCTTCAGGCCTTTAACCTGAAGTATAGGTACTTGTTTAATTTATACTTCATAATTCAAACAGAGCCCTAAAATCTCTAGCAAGCACAAACATTTCCATTAATCAACCCGGTTGTATGGCAAACTGCTAAAGAAGCGTTCTTTCCTTTTTGAGTGTATCAGCAGTCGTTCTTAAGATGTCTTGTAACTTGGCAAGATCCCTTACATTCGGATGTAGGGTATACCTAGTTTGGTTTACCCTAAGGTACCTTAGATATACTAGTTTCTATTTTACAACTTTTTTTTTTTTTTTGAAGAATATCCAAAAACTACGTCTTTTTGCAAGATAACTTGCGTAAGGATCTGTCGTCTTTGAAAAGGGTTTTTCCCTTTTCATTTTGTGACTCAATCACAAAATGATTTCATATATGTTGCGCAAGTCAGACGATGGAATAATCTGTTTAGACTTCTTAATCTGACGTATGTCAGGCCTAGGGTTTCTTTATTTGAGAACCTTAGGGACGACCCTATTTTCTTATCCTTAGGAGTTTATTGTCCTTGCGGTAAGGTAAGTAGTCCAGTGTTTAGGATATGAATGTTTCTATGTTTAGATTGGTCCGGTTATCTTTTGGAAAGATTGGTTTGGTCAGCTTTAGGAAGGTAATCTTACTCGTCTTGTCACGGTTTTACCATCTTTGATTACTTTCTCAATCAATACAGTTTAATTTGGCATATAGCATAATGTCATGATGATACAAAGAGTGACGATACTCCTAAATACCTAGCTAAGGAATTGGTGAATACACACTTTATTTGTTCCAATTCCTCAATTTGCAGGGGAAAAGTGTTAATAAAGTATCATCCAGCAATTCCCCATTACATTTTCTTTCCAAGTGATTTCGTATGTCTAATTTTTATACTTGTTAATTTCTAACATTTAGCTACCGTTTTCTTTAAAGATAAACTCATGCCAATTAACAACAGCTGCCTTGCAACTAGCAAAGATAAGTCTCTAGTAATTTGAGCATTGAAAGAAACTTTTCATGAATTTAGCCATTTTGCCATGATCCGTTGTGAAAAGAATAAGACTAATGGAGCAAGATATAATTTCTTCATTTTAGGACTATAATACTATAGTAAATGGATAGTATTGCCTATTATTTTATAATGCTTGATGCAATTTGAGAGAAACTAATTTGAATACATTGTCATTCATAAGCTAACTCCTTCGTTAGAATTAATTTGAAAAAAAAAAAATATTTCCTTGATAATTTTTCTTTGCATGATTGACTAAAACCCGAATTAACATCAAGACGACAACCTGGCTTTGAGGTGAGATATCCACATGGATACCGGGAGATGACCCTCCCGCGGCGACGCCTTGGACTTTCTTAGGAGGCATTGCAAGTGTGGTCCGTCGCACGTGGAAGCAGCTTTACAACTTCTCCTTAGAACTCCACCGTCGCTCCTTGCACCGTTCGTCAAAGTAGTTTTTGGAAGGTTTCCCTCCTTGAATTCGGGAATTGAAAAGGGTATTTTTAGAAACTTTTACAACTAAGACCCATGGAAGCCATGGGGAAGGCTTAATGGTCTTTGTAAGCTCGCACGAACGGAAATAACAAGGTGTGGAGAAGACACAAGGTGTAGGAGAGCTTTAAAGAAAAATAATAGCCGTAAAGATTATAAGTAAGGGTCTAAGGGCCCTTAGGTCAAACTTGGAGAAAAAGGGCTTATGGGGGCTTACACATGGGGGAAGGTGAAAGGTTTTTGATGCCAAGGTAAAGGCTTAAGAGTAATCACGGGAGAAGTGGTTTTAAGAGGCCATAGGAAGAGTGATTCCAAAGCCAAGGGAATAGGTCTTTTAGAGATTATACACAGGTAAAGAAGTAATAAGACCGATAAGGCCTTTGTGCTTGGGGGGGGAAAGTGACTCCAAGTGAAAGAAAAAGGCTTTAGTACGAGGGTGAAAGGGGATTTAAGGGATTTTTAAATCCCAGCGGAGGGGGTTCTAATACCCATGGAAAAGGGTTTTGGATATGGGAGTTAAAAGGGCTTCATAACGTACAAGGAGGGGGTGAAAATTTTTGAAAGCACGGGGGAGGGAAAATGAAAGGGGCTTAAGGGATTTTAAAAGGTACAAGAAGGGGGTGAAAGGGGGCTTATATAGCCCCCCCTTAGAAGCTTCCCCTCAGAACGTGGCAAGAGGGGAAGTTTTTCAACGCCGAATTGGTGGCGTTTGACTGTTGGGGCGGCCCGTCAGCAAAGGTGACGCCATCTTGGCCTTCGGCAGACAGTGGCGCCTCGTCTCCACTCCCAGACGTAGCGGCTAGTCTGTCTTCGATCTCTCTCTCCTCTCACGATACTATAGAGTGGCGGCAGCACTTCCTTTACTCACGATGCCCAATGTCCCATGGCGGTGCCTCCTTTCGGCCCTCCTTTGCACAGCATCCCGACTTCAACAGGGCGATGGCTGTCCGTCTCCTTCTCCCTCTCTAATCCTTCCCTTCCTCCCACAGGGTTTATATGGGAGGGGGGAAGAGGTACCTTCCCTCCCCACGTGGCTCGTGCATGGGTTTATCCCACCCTACGACCCCCAGCAAGGATACTTAGTCATCCTTGCTATTCCCCTCCCTTCCAGCATGACAGCCGCTAGGGGAAAAAAAGGGAATAATAAAAAAATTTCCTTTAATCCAAAGGTTATCCTTTTGGCTTTCTAGGAGGAGGTTCCCACGTAAATTCCTTTATCTCGTTTATGCAAGTGGAGATCAAGATATGTAGTATGTAATTCGAAAATCACACCATGGCGTATTTTTGGATGTTGGAATTCCCTTGCATGACTATCACGTGGGTTTAGAAATATTCTTATAATGGAAATATTACAACTATAGATAACGTGATAATTCGTGATGGCTCATACTACTTTATCTTTGATTCTTTGACGTTCTTTCAGGTTATTTCTTCAATGGAGGCTTTGTTAAGGCATTACAGTCTTGATTTGGAGGACAATGCTTCATCTACTAATATTTCTTTTAAAGATAATTTGCCGAGGCCCAACTATGCTTCTTCTCATATTCCTTCACAAGGTGTATCTCAGTTGGAGCACTCCATTAACAGGACTGATCACCTCTTAGTTGAGGTTGAGGAAAGACTCTCCACTTACAACACAATCGAAAGTTCAAACTCTTCACAATTAAGCTCAATGGTGACAAGTTTATATAATCCAGTGTGAGTCTAATTACACCTACACTACTCCTTTAGTTATGCAAGGATTGATTGTAAGTAACCTAGGAGACCCAATTCGGTATAAATATGGATTTAAAGAAAACTTTATGATTAGAGATGTTTCACCGGGTAATCCTTCATTCTTTGTTTCATTTGAGCATGACTTTGGTGCTTTCCATTCACCTTCACACTTTTTCCCCTTGCCTCCCACTTTCACATCACATTTAGATTCATCTACATTCAATCTAGACCCTTGCTTTAGACCTACAATAGGTTATCCTATCTTAGTTGACGTTGTCTTTGATACACATTTAGCTTTTAGGCCATCAATAGACACTTACAAGTTGTATGGCTTTGCACCTTGGTGCCTTGTTGTTGTCGGGAATATTACCTCTGCACTATGCACTTTCTCCAAATCCGCAAGTGTATCACTCTTTGACCTTTTGTCCTTTTGTGTGGGGAATCCCCTTCCTGTACATTGTACCACCCTCCTCGGTTGCTCAAACATATGAAACCCCTTCTTGTGCTGGTGAGTCTTGTCGTTTGAATGACATACGTAGTTGACAGGAATCACCTAGCCTACTTGAGCTGCGTTGAGATAAGAGATACATTATAAACAGATTAGCCCTTTAAAACAGTCCCAAAACATGTAAATTATCCAAAGTTTTACTAAATGATGCATAGTTCTAGAGAGTGTCTATGTCCCATAAGCCAAACCCTAATTTGGGAGGATCCACTTATTTATAAATAGACAAGCTGACCACCACACAATCTTATTACTTGTCTTGCAGGTTTTAGCTATCTGGTCTTCCTCTAGTGGCTGTCTAGCCCATCATGGTTGCTGCCCATCATCAACCCTCAACCCCCCTTGATGCCCTGTCCATTGTTGTTGTCTCTATTGACTTCAGTTTTTGGTGACCAGTTTTTGCCTCTCCCAACTTCTACATTTATAGTTTGAGCAGGCTGCCCTACTATCCAACCACTTCCAATGCATGATGCAGCTTGCGTTTACTGCAGTGCAGGCCCAATCATCTTCTTGACCTTCCTTTGTTGTGGCCGTGATACCTACAATCTCTGATGATCAACTGCCATCATCTTCAGACAGCTACATTGCTACATTTACCAGTTCCATCCCTAAAGACTGCTGCATTTAGGTGGGTGCTAGATTACTATTAGGGGTGACTTGTACACGCTTCCCCTATGAAGTAGAACCGAGATTCCCATGCTCGACCAAAAGCTCCATCTACTAAAGTTTCTTTTATGGATCATTCGCTGAGGCCCAACTCTTCTTCATCTGATATTTCTTCACAAGGTGCATCTCACTTGGAGCACTCTGTTGACAAGATTGATCGTCTCTTAGTCGAGGAAAGACTCTCCACGTAGGACACAGCTGAAAGTTCAAACTCTTCACAATCAAGCTCAATGGTGGCAGGTTTATACAATTGAGTGCGAGTCTAATTACATCTATACTGCTTCTTCAGTTATGCAAGGACCGACTATAAGTCACCTAGGAGGCCCAATTCAATATTGACTTGGATTTGAAGAAAACTTTATGATCAGAGATATTTCACCAGGTAACCCTTCATTCTTTGTTTCATTTGAGCATGACTTTGGTGCTTCCTATTCACCTTTGAACTTTCCACCCTTCCCTTTCACTTTCACATTACATTTAGATTCATCCACATTCAATCTAGACCCTTGCTTTAGACCTACAATAGGTTATCCTATCTTAGCTGAAGTTGCCTTTGCACATTTAGATTTCAGGCCATCAGTAGAGACACTCAAAGATGTACCACTCTGCACCCTAGTGCTTTGTTGTTGTCGGGAATACTACCCCAGCACAATGCACCTCCTCCAAATCTGCAATGAAAGGCAAGGGTAGTAAATAACATGATCAAGCACTGTTTGTAGCAAGTGTAAAATTCACATAAACCAAAAAAGTAAATTTACCACTTAAACTTGGACAATGGATAGCGTGTTGGCCCCAAAATTGGTGCTTGTTGCGGTATTTCTTTATCTTATATTGCAATCTGGATGGAATACACTAAGATTCCTTGAATCTTGTTCGCTTACTAGTTGCCTCTTGCACAAATGACCAGCAATCCTCCAAACCAATTTGCCCCTTGGTTTGTTCAGGGATTGGCCTTCAATGTGCACCTTCGGTGACAAATTCAGCCCCAAATCACTAGTGTCTAGTTGGTCTTTTGTTATCACCTCTTCTCTCCAGCCTCTCCACTACCCTCACACCCCTTTAGGAGGACATTGCGGCTCGTGGTTCGTGGCTGTCTGCATCATCTTCCTTGTGCTACGACACCCTTGTTTTCTTGTATCACATTCACTCCATGATTCAGAACTTCATCATTCCATTCATCAGAGTTTCTTCTCTCTTCTCTTCTCTTCTCTATGTTTGCCAAGTTCACTCGGTGTTCCTCCCCAGAAACCCTACTATCTCGCTGGTACGTCATCGTTTGACATGGTATTAGAGATGGATCTGCTCAAACAATAGAAAAGATCCTTCACTCCAATGAAGGCAAAGACCGGTGGCGGGTTCAGCATCCACTTTTCTTCTTCTTCCGCTGCATCAACATCCTAACTGGCGGCTGCTTCTTCCTATGTTTGCTGTTTTCCAGCGTGCATTTTTAGTCTTTCTCTCTCCTCATATATGTTTTTAGTATTTCTCTCTCCTTACATGCATTTTTAGTCTTTCTCTCTCCTACATTGTCGTCTGCATCAGATCTAGCCTTCCATGGCTGCATTTGCCCACATAGATCCTCCTCATCAAAGAAGACAAAGACTGGTGGCGAGTTCGGCATCAACATTTGATTTCTCTATCATTTCCACTGCGCATTGGGAGATATCCTTTTCTTCCTTCCACCCTTCGTTCTCTAGTTTGCCACACCGGTACCATGGCGTCTTCACCGACAGATTGTCATTCTACTAGGTGTTCCTACTGTGGCACGAAAGGTCATACCACCGAAAATTGTCGACATGGATCTTTGCTCCCCACACCTCCGGAGTATATGCATCTTTCACTAGGCACTCCTTGTGCCACCTCCCCTTTCTGGGCCATAGAGATCATTCTACATCAGCTATCAGAGTATTATGCTCAAGGCAATAAGCCACAACCAATGCGCACTAAATTCTTTTGAGCACACAGAGGCTCTAAGACCTCTTGAGGCGATAAGCCCTTCTAGAAACCACCCCATTGTGTGGAGGTTTCTCCCACCCACTTCCAGGTACAGTGGCTTCCATGGCCCACATCTCCTTCACAGTCCACTCTCCTGAGAGCCTGCAACTGTTCCCCACCCTTGGCTCATCCTGAGCCGCCTTCTTTCCCACTCTCTTCCACTCAGGTTCAAGAGGCCACTTGTGGGTGCTTTCTAGTTTCTTCTTCCGAGCCCTAGATACCTTCTTAGTCACGACTGGCGGCACTTACTTCATCATCAGATGTTTTGCAGTTTGTGAACCATGAGTGGTTGGATTCTCTCTCTCTCAGACTTGGATTCAGAGGGGGATTTTCTTACTTCGCTCTTAGAGGGGGACTTCCAGTTTTTCATCGGCTTCAGAGGGGGCTCCTACTTCTACTCCTTCCAATTAGAGATGGACCCTATGTGCCATGAAGTTCTTCACACACCACCATCTTTTACTTTTGAGGAGTGACTCTCCTTTGAGAGGTCATTTCCTCTGCTCATACCCAAGATCTAGAGGACCTACTAGATCGGGGCCCTTGGATCTTTAGCAGCGACTTGGTGACTAGGCCATCGTATTCCTTCCAACATGGAGTCACAGAGCTAGTGGCTTCTCTCCCGAGGTTGAGTTTCGGGTTCTCTAGTTCACTCTGTCTACTGTTCTTTACTGCAGGTTCCCTTTTAGGTGGAAACCTTGGATCTTAGGGATTCTCTAGATCTTCTTCCTCCTCTTCTTCTTGCCTTGGTCACTTGGTCAACATGGAGCCAACTCCCGAGATCGAGTACGGGAATATTCTTATGATTCTCAGCACCACATAAAGTCCTACATTCCTCCTATGCATTGCATGATTTCATCATCTTTGTACTAGGGTACTTGGGCATGTTAACAATTTTCCCACGAGGGACACTGTCCAAGTGGCACGTGTTGCATGAGCATTTGTCAGCATGTAGCATTCCATCTCCACCTTACTTTTCTCTTCTTTCCCTTTTTGGGCCTAAGAGGGGTGTTGAGAAACCTTTCACCCTTCACCTGTGGTCTGCATTTTTGCGTTTCTGGGTTTTGCAGCCCCAAAAAGGGGCGCCGTCCTAGACTGACTATGTCTATTTATAGGGCACTCTCTCACTCATTCTTTACGGCTGATTCATTGAGTCCATCACCTCTTCTCTCTAGCCTCTCCACTACCCTCACACCCCTTTAAGAGGACATTGCGGTTCATGGTTTGTGGTTGTCTTCATTATCTTCCTTGTACTATGGCACCCTTGTTTCCTTGTATCACATTCACTCCATGATTTAGAACTTCATCATTTTATGAATCAGAGTTTCTTCTCTTTTCTCTTCTCTTCTCCATGTTTGTCGAGTTCACTTTGTGTTTCTCCCCAGAAACCCTACTATCTCGCTAGTATGCCATCTTTTGACATCCCATAGCTGGTGACCTGATTATATAGGCTTCTCCTAGCTTCTCCGCTACAGAATGACTTTTCTCTCTCCTAGTCTCCTATGAGCCTCTACTCACTTGCATGGGTAATTTTTGCTAAGTGGTAACCTTCTAATCTATTTTCTAGCACTTGCAAAAACGAGATTGGGAGAAGAGTGGATGGCTAGCTACCAATTTATAGAAAATTAGGGTTCTAGATCCTCTCCCACTTAACTCTCTTGATCTGCTCCCGGTTTTAGGGTTTTGGCTAAAATAAGCATGTTTTGGGGCTATTTAAGTGGCTCAAAGCAATTCTTAGCACAACAAGAGTCTCCCCTGTAAACAAAAAGATGCCTCATGCTCAAGCAACATCGAGGACATATGTGTGAAGCTCACATGTGTAGATGATGTCTGTCTGCAAAGCATTGGTCACACCATCAAACTTCGAGGAGGAGCTTGTAGAGGACCGTTCCCACTAGATGTGCCTCTGGAAGGGCAAACTGCATGTGTCAAAGCTGGTCATGTACTTGTGTGTAACACGGAGAAAAAATGATTGAATGGTGTCCTTGGGCTCAAACTTCATTTGTTGAAGCTGTCCATAAAGGGTCACAGCACGCATGGGGGAAGGTGTCTTGTATAACATGTGAAGCTAAAGCAAGTAACCGTTGGTAGAACTTCTTTAGAAATACATCAAAGCAGTGCAGAATATGTTAGAGTTGGACATTCCCTGGATAGGCAGCAGGAGTAGCAGGTATAGTAGGCAACAGGATTGCCACGTGGGAGTTGATGTGTTAGGCACCATCAATTTTCAGGTTGGACAGGCTGGTCGGATTGATTGTTGAGCAGTCGGCTGCATTTAATGTAGCCAACCTGGTATTTTTAGGCATTTTTTACTGGTTTATTTATTGGCCTTGGTTTTTGCAGTCCTTCTCAGTTGTGCTCCCAATTTTCAGGCTGCAGACCATGGAGACTGACCTCGGGGCTGACGGAGACTCAGATCTTTGAGGTGGAGACAGACATTCTCTTTGCATCCGTGTATATTTCTGCATCCTTATATAGCATTCTTCATTGCAGATTTTCTGCGTTTCATTGTCTCTTTCTCTCTCTATTCACTCTTTGTCTTGGTCATTCTTTTCCGCATTACTTCACTTTGACATTGTATCAGAGCATTGAAGGATTGGATCCATCTGAAGAGGAGATTTCAGTGCAACACAAGGCTGCGTTTTCAGCATTCAAGGGCGAGTAGGAGGATGCGCATCAAAACAAGGCTGAGGTGAGCGTGGGTGTGCGAGAAAGGAGAAGATTTGCTGAAGCTATTGCTGTTTTTTCTGCTAGAGAAGGAAGAAGGCTGCGTTTTGGGCCTTCAAGTGCAGATTTTACCTTTTTATTGCCTTCGCCGATTGGAGGAGGAGCGGGACGAGCGGTCAAGAGCCCTAGCAGGCTGTATTCTCATAGTAAGAGAGGGCTGCTTTTTGTGTTTTGCGCATGCATTTTAGGTGAAGATGTCTTCTGAGGCTGAGAAAGAGTTTCAGGCGATCGTGGACTAGAAGGTGCCCATCTTTCCGGCTCTTCCATTAGATCAAAAGCTCGATGGTAAGAATAACCGCATCTGGCGTGTCATGATGCTTGCCATTTTGGAGTCCTATGATTTGGGGGAGCTTGTTACAGAGGCTATTCATCGTCCTTCTTCGCAAGACGAGTCTAAAATTTCTTCTAGTGATAAGGTGGAGTTGGCAAAGGCTCAGGTGCATTGGGATAAACTCAATGCTTGCATTCGCTCGTTTTTATTTCTCTCATGTACTACATGTGTTATGTCTCATATTAAGCATTTGATGGTCGCCCGGGAGATATGATTGGAGCTTGATTAGATGTACAATTGTATGATCGTCATGAAGTGAGTCTCTTTGGAAGTGTAGATGTGGACCACGAGTGTCAACAAGTCATCTTCTATGCGAGAGCATATTAACAAGCTAAGACAGCTTTTGATGCAGGTACAAAAATGTAGGGAAGGAGATCACTTTTGAAGACATGGCGATAACTCTTCTTTCACAGTAACTGCCCCGTTTTTAGTGGTTTTTATTTCCCCTTGATTGCTTCAGAGCAGTGTGAGACTCTTCTGTGGGAAGAGTTGGTTCCTATAGTCTTGGACCAAGAGGAGCGATTGAAAGGGATTATTGCTTCTAAATATGGGACTTTGGTTGGTCGGTCCTCTTAGAAAAAGGGGAAGGACCAAAAGGAGGACAAATCCAAGAAGGACAAAGAAAAGGAGTCTACTTGTCACATTTGTGGCAAAACAGGTCATTGGAAGAAGGATTGCCTCAACAAGGAGAAGAATGATAAATCTTCAAAGGATTCTAGAGCGGTGGCTGTTGCCTCATCAACTGCTTTCCTCCACTTGGAGGTGGTTGAGGATTCGACCCTAACGGCTTTTGATGTTGTGTTGATAGCCCCATATACTTGGGAGCGGATTGTTGAAAGTAGTGCCTCATGGCACACGACTCCTTCGGTAGGTGTTGCTCATGTACGGCCTTTGTATGGCTAGATTCTCATTGGTGGCAGTTTGTCTATTCCAATACAGGGACTGGGAGACATGCATCTTGTTCTAGATAGGTGAGGTGGTGCCTATACATTCGAGGTGCTTTATGTGCCCGGCCTTGGGATACCATCTACTTTCAGCCAAAAAATGTATATGTAGCCTTGTTAGTGAAAAAGTGACATAAATGTATAAAAAGGTCGGTCCTCCTACCCTTGTTGGTTGAGGCTGCTCATTTTGTGCCTCCCTACTTGATTTGTGCCTCTCTGTCCCCTCTAGGAAGAGGGTGAGGATAGTGACAATGTTAAATCTTTTGCGTGCCTTCTCTCTTGTGTGTCTTGAGAGTGTAGTTCCTTCATGAAAAAGAGAGCTTCTTTGCACGATTTGTGGCCAAAAAGCGTATTTTTTGGAGCCTTCTTAGTGGAACAGTGACATAGATGGATAACAATGTCAAGCATAGCTCCTTCTACCCCTGTTGACTGAGGCTGCTCATTTTGTGCCTCCTTGCCCAATCTGTGCCTCTCTATCCCCTCGAGGAAGAGGGTGAGGATGGTGACAATGCTAAATCTTTTGTGTGCCTTCTCTCTTGTGTGTCTTGAGAGTGTGGTTCCTCATTGAAAAAGAGAGCTTCTTTGCAAGTTTTGTGGCCAAAAAGTGTATTTGTAAGCTTGTTGGTTTTGTGCCTTCCGTCTCGTGGTTGAATTTGATGTGAATTCTTTTAAGCTTCTTGATCTTGGATCGAGACAGATTACTTCTTTAGGTTTTGAGGACAATGGAATCTACAAGTTGCGGTCTTTTTCTGCCTTGACTTCTCTTCTTCTTACCTCATAAACTCTGTTCGAGCTTTGGCAGGCTCGGTATGGCAGTCTCAATTATGATAACCTTCAAAAGGCATCTAAGGGACATGTTCTTCGAGTTTTGCCGGACATTATCGCGAGCCAGTAGCCTTGTGTATCTTGCATTTGTGGGAAGCAAACTTGTGATGTTGTTTCCATCAAGGCTTCAAGGCAATCTTCAATACCCTTGGAGCTTGTTTCTACTGATCATTCTATACCGATGAGGACAGAGTCCCTTCAAGGAAGCTTGTATTTCATGCTAATTGTGGATGCTTACAGCAAGATGATATGGGCTTATTTCTTGAAGTTGAAGTCGGAGGCTTTCTCCAACTTTAAGGATTAGTTGCTCTTTAAGGAGAACCGATCAGGTCGGAAACTGAAGATCTTACGATCGAATAAGGGTAGAGAATTTGTTTCTAATGAGCTTGCTTGTTTTTGTACAAATCGTGGTATTCATCAAGAGTTTGCCAATACTAACACCCCCCAGGAGAATGGCATATTGGAGCGGAAGAATCGCAGTGTGATCGAGATGGCCCATACCATGATGGAGCACCGTCAGATACCTCGGTGTCTTTGGGTTGAGACTGTGGCTATTGCTGTTCAAATCCTTAATCGATCCCCTAATTCCGTTGTTGATATGGCTCCTTATGAGGTGTACTTTGGGTCTAAGCTAGATGTTTCTTACTTCAGGGTTTTTGGGTGTGATGCCTATGTTCACATCCTGAAGACACAGCGTGACAAATTTGAAGCGGCTTACAAGAGATAGGTGTTTGTGGGCTATAGCTCGCAGTCTCAAGGCTATTGATTGTATGATTCCGTTACGCGAGATGTCTACACGAGTCGTGATATTCGGTTCGTGGAAGTTCCAACCGCAAAGGGGGGTGAGGAACACCTTGTTCTTTGAGATCTCAGTGATAGCTGGGTACGAGCGATTGTTTCTCTGGAGCTTGTGCCTCTTGAGGACTCTTCTCCGGATGACAAGCTTAGTTCTCAGCCATTGGATCCACCGATTTCTCCCTCGCCGTCGGTGGACCTTCTAGAAACTTCAGTAGATGTAGAGCGATGAAGTGAGATTCGGCCTCCTCGTTGGGCTTGTGGTACTCTTCATGATGCAGGGATTAAGGGGGTCCTTGGGGAGTGGCAGTCGTAGAATGGCCTGCTGTGTTCTCGGAAGAACCAAACACACCACACCGAGCTTGTTTACACTAATTACTATTTGATGACTCGTGCCATGCAGGATTGGGAACCCACCTCCGTGAAGGAGGATTTACAATATGATCATTGGCAGAAAGCGATGGAGTAGGAGTTGGAGTCAATTGAGAGGAATGGCACTTGGTATCTTGTGCCAAAGTCTCCTCATAAGAAGAATATTGGAGTCAAATGGGTCTTTAAGACCAAGTACTGCAATGATGATACGTTGGACAAGTACAAGCCCACCTTGTTGCTAAAGATTTTGCACAGCACCTAGGCATTGATTTCCATGATACTTTTGTCCCTATAGCTCGAATGGTTACTACTCACGTAGTTCTTGCCTCAGCTAACCATAGGAGATGGCTGGTCTATCAGCTTGATGTGAAGTTTACCTTCTTGAATGGGGAGTTGAAGGAGGAGATCTATGTTGAGCAGCCTCCAAGCTTCGGTTCTTCTGATGGTAAGGTGTACAGATTGAGGAAGACTCTCTATGGCCTTAAGCAAGCTCCCCGTGCTTGGAATGAGAAGATTGACTCGTTTCTCTCAGAGAAATTGCGGCATCAGCGTTTCAAAGCCAACCCCTAGGTGTATGTACACACCTTAGGTGGAGGTCATGTGTTGTTTGTCCTTTATGTCGACGATTTAATTGTGACAGGTGACCATACTTAGATGGTCGAGCAGATGAAGGCAACACTTCATGAGAAGTTTGAGATAATGCATAATGGAATTCTTCACTTCTTTCTAGGTCATGAGATCTATTAGACTCCTAGGGGAATCTTTATTTCCTAGCAGTGGTATGTACAGGAGCTCTTGACCATGTGTGAGGTGGAGGGATGCAAGTCTCTTTCGACTCCTATGGACTCGAGTTGGAAGGCTATCGCTCATTCTGATTCTCCTTTGGCTTATGCTACCTATTATAGGCATTTGGTTGGCTCCTTGATCTAGTTTCTTGATAGTTGTGTTGACTTATGTTATGCTGTAGGTGTGCTGGCCGAGTTTGAGTGAAACCAAGATGGTGCATTGGCAGGCTGCTTAGAGGATTTTGCAGTTCCTATAGGGAATTCCGGATCTTGGGATCTATTATCCCGTTGGTATTGGTGCTACAGACTTGGTACTTAGGATGGAGTTATTCAGATTGGGTTGGCGATGTGGATCATTGGAGGTCCATGACAGGTTATTGCTTTACCTTGGATGTTGGTGTTGTTTCATGGAGTAGCAAGAAGCAACCCATGGTTGCCCTATCTTCGAGTGAGGTGGAGTATCGGGCAGCGTATTCTACTACATGTGAGACAATGTGGCTTTGCCGGCTCTCGGAGGAGCTTGGTTGGCTGCCCACAGAGAGGTCCTATTGTTCTATAGTGTGACAATGAGAGTTGCATTGCCTTGGCCAGGAGTCCTATGTTTCATGCTCCGACAAAGCATATTGAGATCCAGTACCATTTCATTCGAGAGAGATTCCGAATGAGACCATTTCCTTGGTCTATTGCAAGATAGAGGACAATCTTGCAGACTTGTTTACCAAGGTGGTTCCCTAGGCTTTACTTTGACCGCATTCCAAATCCCTTAGCCTTCTGTTGTGTCCAAGATATGAGAGGGGGTGTTAGAGTTGGACATTCCCTAGACAGGCAGCAGGAGCAGCAGGTACAACAAGTGATAGGAGCGCCATGTGGCAGCTGATGTGTCAGGTGCCATCAATTTTCAGGTTGAACAGGCTGGTTGCATTGATTGCTGACCACTCGGCTGCATTTAATGCACTCGACCTGGTATTTTTAGGCATTTTTTGTTGGCGTATTTACTGGCCTTGGTTTTTGCAATCCTTAGTTGTGCTCCCATTTTTGAGGTTGCAGACCGTGGAGATTGCTCCCGGGGTTGATAGAGATTGAGATCTTCAAGGTGGAGACATACGCAGACATTCTCTTTGCATCCTGTATATTTTTGCATCCTTACACAACTTTCTTCACTGTAGATTTTATGCGTTTCACAGTCTCTTTCTTCCTCTCTTTTCTCTCTCTCTTCATTCTTTGTCTTGGTCATTTGGTTCTGCATTGCTTCACTCTAATAGAATACACACATGCTGTTGAGAAACCCTTCACTCATAGTTTGCATTTTTGCATTTTGCGTTTAGGGTTTGCAGCCCTAAAAAGGGGCGCCACCCTAGACTGACTGTGGCTATTTTTAGGCCGCTCTCTCATTCATTCCTTACGGCTGATTCATTTAGTCCGTCACCTCTTCTCTCCAACCTCTCCACTATCCTCACACCCCTTCAGGAGGACATTGCAGTTCGTGGTTCGTGGCTGTCTTCATTATCTTGTGCTACGGCACCCTTGCTCCCTTGTATCACATTCAATCCATGATTCAAAACTTCATCATTCCATTCATTAGAGTTTCTTCTCTCTTCTCTTCTCTTCTCCATGTTTGCCGAGTTTACTTTGTGTTTCTCCTCACAAACCCTACTGTCTCGTTGGTACGTCATCTTTTGACATGGTATCAGAGCTGGATCTGCTCAAACAACGGCAAAGATCCTCCACTCTAGTGAAGGCAAAGACCGGTGGCGGGTTTGGCATCCACTTCTATTCTTCTTCCGCTGCACAAACATCCTAACCGGCGGCTGCTCCCTCCTTCGTTAGCTGTTTTCCAGCATGCGTTAAGGGCTGCTGTTGCCACCTCCACCTCCCTGCTGCTGGCAGCTCCTCCATGTTGGCAACTGTTCTCTGCAACCTGGCTGTTGTTTCTGTGGGTTTCAAGTGTTTTCAGCTTACTGCCCACACCCCTTTCGTAGAAGGCATTGCAGTCTCAGTTGTCCCTTGCTCTCATCTATAGTCTGGCGCCTGTTTCCAGCATACCACACTATTCTGAGCTGATTTCAGCATTATGACTGCTGCCGCTAGGTTTTCTTGCGTTTTTAGTCTTTCTCTCTCCTCGCCTGCGGTTTTAGTATTTCTCTCTTCTCGCCTGGGTTTTTCTACTGGTTGCAACCTCTTACTGCTGGTTGCATCCTCCTTCCATTGGCAGCTCACTTCTAGCCCTTCCACTGCTCTCCTAGCCCTTGAGACGAACATTGCAGTTCATGGTTCATGGTTGATCTCTTTCTTCTTCAGCAAGGCACTCTGGTATCCATGGCTTCTTTACAAATAGATGACAAGACTACTAGGTGCTCATACTGTGGCATCATGGGACACACCACCGGTACTTGCCGACTTCGACCTTTGCTCCCCATCCTCCCAGAGTATATGCGTCTTCCACTAGGCACTCCTTGTGCCACCTTTGCTTTCAGGGCCACAGAGATTGTTCTGCATCGGCAATCAGAGTATTATGCTCAAGGCAATAAGACACATCCGATGCGCAGTAAGTCCTCTCGAGCACATGGAGGATCGATTGGCTCTACGACCTCGTGGAGATCGTCGCAATGCCAGCGGCAAACTTCTCCCACCTATTTTCGGGTATAGTGGCTACCACAGCCCGTGGTTCTACAATCCACTCCATCGAGAGACTGTGATTGTTTGATACCGTCTCCTCGTCAGTCTGCTCCTTCGAGAGACAGTGATTGCTCGATTCCTTCCTCTTCTTCAGCTTCCCGGTCCGCTCCATTGAGAAGCAACGACTATTGCCCACTCATTGCTTAGTCTGAGCCCCACCCTTCACCCTTGCCTACTCAGTTTCTAGAGGCTACCTTTGGGAGTTCTTCACCACCCTAGATACCTTCTTCGGTCCGATCAGTGGCACTTCCTTCATCCTCAGACATTTCGGAGTTTGTGATTCATAAGTTTTTGGATTCCCTATCTACCTCAGATGGGGATTGAGAGGGGGATGATCTTTCTTTGCTCTCCAAGGGGGTATCTACATCTACTGCGACTTTAGAGCGGGCTCCTATTCCTCCAGTTTCACAAGGGGTCCCCACCTACTACTCAGTCCTTCGCCCATCTTGGTGGAGTCCTTTTACCTTCTTCTTCTACCCTTGGATGGGATGGCTTCCTTCCAGTGGTCATCTCACCTATTGATACCCAGGATCTCAAGGATCTACCTAGATCGGGGCCTTGGAGGTTCAACCGCAACTTGGTGACGAGACCTTCGTATTTCTTTTTGCATGGATGCACCGAGCTAGTGGTTTCTCTCCCGAGATTGAGTTTTAGGTTCTCTAGTTCACTCTGTCTACTGTTCTTTATTGTAGGTTACCTTTCAAGTGGAAATCTTGGATCTTAGGGATCCTCTACATCTTCTTTCTCCTCTTCTTCTTGCCTTGGTCACTTGGTCAAGATTGAGTACGGGCATATCCTTATGGTTCTTGGCACCACACAAAGTCCGACATTCCTCCTTGCATTGTATGTTTTCATCATCTTTGTACTAGGGCGCTTGGGCAAGCGAACAATTTCCCCACGAGGGACACTGTCCAAGTGGCATCTGCTGCATGAGCATTCTTCAGCATGTAGCATTACATCTCCACCTCACTCTTTTCATGTTCCCCTTTTTGGGCTGAGAGGGGGTGTTGAGAAACCCTTCACCTGCAGTTTGTGTTTCTACGTTTTGCGTTTAGGGTGTGCAGCCCTAAAAAGGGGCGCCACCCTAGACTGACTGTGCCTATTTATAGGTCACTCTCATTCATTCCTTACGGCTGATTCATTCAGTCCGTCACCTCTTCTCTCCAATCTCTCCACTACCCTCACACCCCTTTAGGAGGACATTGTGTTTGTGGTTCGTGGCTGTCTTTATCATCTTCGTTGTGCTATGGCACCCTTGTTCCCTTGTATCACATTCAATCCATGATTCAAAATTTCATCATTCCATTCATCAGAGTTTCCTCTCTCTTCTCTTCTCTTCTCCATGTTTGCCGAGTTCACTCCATGTTTCTCCCTGCAAACCCTACTGTCTCATTTGTACATCATCTTTTGATACATGTATCGTCCGAATCCCACATAATCACAGCTTCCTCATGGTTGTCATCATCAAAATCTTTAGGAAGAGTAAAAGAATGTTGAGGCCAAGGAATAGCTCCACATACATTGTACCAAATTTACTTCTGCACAAACCAGGCTTTCATCACAGCACTCCATGTAAGATAGTTAGGTTCACATAACTTATCATCTGTAGAAGTGCATGGAGGAGCCATATGGAGAGGAGAAGAAGAGAAGATAGAGGACAAAGGGTATACGGAGAGGGACCATAGCCAAACCAACAACAAAGATGTCACAAATTGAGAGTTCACATGCAGTGTGACAAAAAAACTGATAAAAAATGAAGGCCAACTGCTACAAAATGAAGAAAAACCAGTCAAGAAGTGCTAGAAACAGCAAAATGACCTATAGAAACAATTGCTCAGCCATGACTAGGGGCAGAAAATGAAAAATACAGGGCGAGGAAGCGTTTAATGCAGCAAACTAACGATTGCAGGTTGGAATCCAAGCGTAGGTTGAAAACGTTGGTTGCTGGTCTGAAAATTGCAAGCCTAGTCAGCAGGGGGAAGAAAGACTTGTAGTCAACAGAAAAATTGCAGCAGGACCTAGGTTCTGCAATTTGATACCATGTCAAAAGTGGTGCAGCAATGGAAGCATAGACAAGTGCTGAAATAAACTATTGAACACAAGATAGAAGAGAGTGAAAACAAAAGAACACTGCAAAAGAAGAGAACTCAAAGATGTGCTTAGGAAATGGAATCCATATACGAAATATGAGAATGATTGAAGACCACCTAAATAATGATGATAACTGAATGAGAGGAGAAGCCATTGAATAAATAGGCCCAAAGTATGCCAAATATGGAAGCTGGTTGGCCAGCAATAAATGCCTAAATAATCA
This sequence comes from Lygodium microphyllum, assembly GCF_053477565.2. Classification (NCBI taxonomy): domain Eukaryota; kingdom Viridiplantae; phylum Streptophyta; class Polypodiopsida; order Schizaeales; family Lygodiaceae; genus Lygodium; species Lygodium microphyllum. Next base: position 82,428,757 of record NC_141154.1, on the reverse strand, counting down.
CTAAGATGACCACCATAAAATGCCCAAATTACCCAGTAATGTCAAGCATAGCCCAAACTCACACATGAGATGACTAGACAGCTAACAAATGCCTAAATAGTCACTAAGATGACCACCATAAAATGCCCAGCTTAGCCAGTGATGTCAAGCATAGTCTAGACCCACACATGAGCTGACTGGAAAGCTAACAAGTTTTGCATCAATTGTTGATCAGTTTTTGCAATCAGTTTGGGTCACATTTGCAACAATTTGTGATTAGCTCTCAGATCAGCAAATGATCAGTTTATCATCAGATTTTGCTTAGTTTTCAATGCTTTACAGTTGGTTCCATGGACAGCAGCATGCTAGTAAATGCCGCTGACAATTTCAGCCATGTTTTATACTGAGAAAATGCTTTACTATGGTTGTGAAGTGAGAACAATTGAGAAACATGAGTTATAGATGTGTCCAATGGGTTTCAAGTAATAGTTCTAGATTGTTTCTTAGTATTATCTGATGTTTATGCTACCTTGAAATTTTCAGCAAGGTTTGGGGCATATGGAATGGTTAGACAACAATGGCCAATGTTGTGACTGTGATGCCTTATGGAAATTCCAGTGCAATATGCTTTTCCTTTGGCACAATGTAGTGCAATTGAGGACGATTGCAGGGATTTCAAGGAGGGGTTTCTCTTAGGGGACGTTAAATTTTGAGATGCTTTAATCTTACCGATAATATTTGATTAAACTATTAATCAAATGTGCGAGGCTGTTTTGCACATGTGATGCATATGGCAATTATTTTATGGTAACATGCCAAGGAGCTCGAGGATGCAGTGGGTGTCAAAGGCAAAAGTTGTGAGAAGTTATGCTAATTGGATTTTGGTGGTCAGTTGGAGTTAGCGTTGACCCTAGGATAGTTGTTTGGCCAATAAGTGTCAGCGATAACACTAGGAACTAGCATTAATTAATTAATTAATGCTAGTCAAAGGGTTAGTAGAGGTTGGGAACCACTCTACATTGCAAATGGCCTACCCAATTAAATTATGGATGGGCACATTTAATCATGGACAGGGTCAAAAGGGCTGAAATTAATTTTCGAGATTATTTAATTCTTAAAATTTATTAATGGATGGAAAATACTAAAAAATGAGTTTAGAAAGTTGCTACTTGACAAAAATGCCGATGTAAACTAAGAAAACGTTTTTGGGGGATGGATCTTAGCCATTTAGTCAATTTATAGCTTTTGTGAGAGAGAGAGAGAGAGAGAGAGAGAGAGAGAGAGAGCTACTGGTCCGTTTTCTAATTAGAGAACAACAATTTGCTACAAAAGTTAGCTATGTGGGGGATCTCAATAGGTAGGAGACAACAAGGAGACACCTTCTAGGGGTTGGCAACAGCATTGTTGATCAAGTGATAGCATTTTCGAGGTGCTTGGCAGTAGGTGATTGCATTAAATTTAGGGTAGGGCCTGGCAACAAGCAAAATTTAGGGTTTTCTCGCAAAAAAATTAGATATTTCTCATTTTTTGGATTTCTCTTTCCTTTGTTTGAAGTGGATGCAGTGATGAAAGTGTGGAAAATTATTGTAATCGATTGTTGAACATGAGGCAAAGAAAAGAGAAACATTGTACAAAGAATTCAGAAGTAAAGAGATGCTCGGGAAATAGAATCCATATACCAAGATATGAGATAGTACAGAACCAATGCGAGTCATTGGCTGTGAAGGCACTGGCACCGTCTCCCTCTCTCTAACAGAACCAGTCAGATGATGAATGAGGAGGAGGAGAGACCGACCATAAATAGGGAAAATATCAGCCATAAATTTGGGCTGGTTGGCCAACATTAAATGTTGATTGGCTAGCATAAAATGCCATAAAATGCATGAATAAAATGCTAAATAAAAATGCCTGAATACATAGGAAAATATCTTGGTGCCCTAGCTCACTGAATCACATGCATAGACTTAGCCATGAAGTGATATATCTGCTAACACCCTCTCTCAAATCGTGGGTGATTTGGTACAAGGGAATGATATAATGGTAAGAATCCATCAAAGTCCATACCACAATAAATACTAGAAGTGAACCATGGATAGCCAAGTAGCGAGTGGCCAACCCACCACCAAGATGCCTTGCAGAGAATTTGATGTCAATGTTGATCATGCTAGCTCCTGAAAACAAAGAAGAATATGTATACCTAGGAGTCACTTTCTTTGGCCCGAGATTTTCACTGAGGGGAATAGTTGAGGCCCGATTGGTGTGAGACTATGTAGCACTAAGGGCCCTTGAGAGCTAGTGTGCTCATGTACACTTTCAGGAACCTCACACCAAACTATGGTTGTTTGATACACTAGTCACACCTACTCTTTTGTATGGAGTGAAGGTCTAGGGTTGTAGCCTATATCACAAACAATTGAGCCCACTTGTTGACCAGACTAGCCAAGAGAGAGACCATTATGATGGTTGGGACCAAATAGAGAGACCATTTGTGATGATGATATCATGCATGATTAGGAGTAATCCCTTCACCCCACTCCTTATCATCAGAGCAGGGTTAGGGGCAATGCCTATGGTTGTGGAGGCACTCTTTAGAGTAGTGACATTCTTACACAAGATATGTGAGCTCCTATGCCACAAATATCCCAGATTGGCATGACTTTCTCTAGGCAGTTAGCAGAGGCAGGTGAGAGGGACTGTTGGTACTCATAGATGGTCTCTTGGATGAGCTTACATGGACTAGACATCAACCAATTCCCGCCCTTTGACTATAGCTTGGATTGTCTTACACTCCATCTCAGTCAATTTGAGCTAAATTCAGTCATCAACGCTAACGTCTTAAGAGTTGAGATAAGGAGGACTTGGATCCAACAGCCGCTACTTCCTCTAGGACTCGAGATGGAGTTTTACTAGAGCCACTTCCTATCCCTCTCTGAGGATGGATTTATTGTCCAACCACAATATATGGACACACACCTCTCCCACAATATGCGGGCTGTTATTGAATAGATGTGTGCCTCCTCTCATCAGTTCAGGATAGAGACAAGCAAATGGATGGATATTCCAACGGAGGACATGATATGCCAGCTTTGTAACAAAGAGCCTGAGATGGAGGAGCAATACATATGTAGTTGTACAGTGTACTATGTCATATGGGGAAGGTATCACTGCCTTTTCTGTGAGGGCTTTGGACCTCTTCATCATGTCATGGAGTATGAGGACCAGAGATGTCTAGGGTTTTTTCTCCTGGAGCTTCAAAGGCACTGCAGAGCACTACTACGAGACAGGAGACTAGCTTGCCTGAAGGGACCCAGGCAGAGAGTAGTGACGGATTTCTTTCATAGATCAGACCCATATAGGCACTACTAGCTCAGCAGACACAGATTCATCTTGCTAGACTACTACTCCACGCCGCAGAGTCACATTAGACAGTTCTATTGCACTTTGTCGACCATAGTGACCTCAACCATACGGCCAACGATTGAGGGGCCCATACTATAGTCAGATTAGAGCCATCATTACGGGACATAGGAGACCCACCCCTCGATACATTAGTAGGGGGGCCCTGAATCACATCATGGTTGGGATCATGTGTTGATCTTGACATTTAGAGAGGAGCTACTATAGCTAGACATTTTATACATTCAGTTCTTTAAACATAAAGATCTTTAGATGTTAGCCTTATACTAGGATGCATTTTTCTTTCACTTGATGAGATGACATTGGACTGAGATGTACTTTGGTCTTCTCATAGGCCACATTGGCCTTTTGTGGACATTAATATATCTTTCTTTCTTTCTTTTCTTTATGCGTGTGTCTTTTTGTGTTCAACTCTCTCTCTCTCTCTCTCTCTCTCTCTCTCTCTCTCTCTCTCAGCCCATGCATCAACTTTCACAATGCTGCACTCTAACAGTTCCACGCTGTCATCTTGTTTTTGGAGGTTAGAGCTAAAGCTCAAAGCTCCTTCCTTGGACATAGTCCTCTTGCTTCCATTCCCACCCTGCATGCATGCAGCGAAAAGGGAAGAGCCATGTGGCAACTGCTTTAAAATGCCTACCATAGCCATGTTCACTCCTAGCTGCCTACATCATAGCACCATCGTACCCTTTAAGGCTATACCCCCTTTGTTCACAAGGTGATAATTGACATATAGTTGTGCAAATTTGTCATTTTTCTTGACAAAGAGAATAAGAGTTGCTAAAAGTAATCAACTAGGCCTCATCAACCTTCTTGAATTGACAGATGAATAAGTGCTAACTCCTCTATTATTTGGAACATTTGTTAAGGTGACCACCAAGTGTCTTGTGTCTTGGAACTGTATTCCTCGAAGAGACTAGCAATAGCGTGGCTTAAAAAGTATCACTCTTCAACATACATGCAAGTTTGAAAAATTGTCATACTTGAGTTGTGTATGTTTTGCCTATGTTAGAAGATGTGCCTTAAGAAAGGAGAGGCAAGGTAAGTATCTACAAGTCCCAAAGGTGATACCCTAGAAATCAATTCTTGGGCTGATAGTCGTGAGGTTGTGGGTTCATGTCTTGATGTGTGCATCACTTGGTTGGAGACCTATGTTCACATGGTGTGTTTGTGCAACTCCGGGCTCATGCCCACTTAAAACACTCTATGTGTGCTCTTCCTTGGCACAATCACTGAGAACTATCCTATCTGCATGTAGGTACAATGCCAGCATGGCTCTTGCTCACTCACTTGGCTAATATGGGGGAAGGCACCCCCCATGGGCATTTGGGAGTGTGTGTCTTATCTTAGAAAAACAAAAATGCAAGTTTTACATAAGATTTGGGATGATATTTCTATAGCAAGAATGGGTCGATAGAGTCCAAAGACACAAGTACGTGAGAAAAACAATGTGGAAGGTCTAACTTATTAGATTAAAGTCAGTATGTGCCAGCTTATTAGTCGATTGAATGGGCTTCCTAAGATGAGGAGGTTGTGATCATGTTAAGGAGTCATGATTTGATTTAAATATGAGAATGGGCTTCCTAAGATGAGGAGGTTGTGATCATGTTAAGGAGTCATGATTTGATTTAAATATGAGAATATTATTTGATGTTCTGTGAGTGTGCACATGCAGGTGTTGAGAAAGTAAGGTGTGCAGGTAGCTTTCACCAAGGAATTGATGTGCACCAATTTAAGTGTCCTTATATAATGAAAAGGTGTATCTTTGGTAATGTGCACACTTAAGTATATGGTGTTATACACTGTTATGTAGACTAGAGTGATGTAATTTGCAGTAAGTTAGGATTGCAACTTGAACTAGCGAAGCTCTGTTTCATTCTTACTGATTTATCATTTGACAAAGGACAGTTTCACAGTGGGATACAAACACTGAAGTTCTAGTCACAAGGTGTTGGCCTATAGAATAAGTTTACTGGTGGTTCTCATACTACTGTTGTGCTATAGAAAAAGGATTACTAGAAACGTTGGTTCTAATTTTACCTTTTCTGCAAACTTTGTCAGTAGAGAAAAGTGGAGTTATTCACAAGAGGTTCAGGGGCTAGGAGGCATAAAGGTACAAGATGCTGCTGGTTCTGGTGTCGTGACTATGGCCATTGGTACTGATGGGACATTGTGGGCGTGGGGAAAATCTAAAAGAGGTCAGCTTGGGCTTGGCAAAAACATTATAGAATCTCGCACTCCTGAACCCATTCAAGCTCTAGCTGGGCAGCACATTGTGCAGGTGCTATAACATAAAAACCCTTTTGATACAATCTTCTTTAATCTGGATAACAATTTAACTGAAATTGGCCTGTAAGTGATTTGACAGAATGAGAGAGGTTTTTTCAGGTGCAATTGATTCAATGGAAAGACCTACAAAGCACTTTATTCAAATATGTAGGAATGCAGCTTTTTAATGTTAGTCTTTAGTCATTAGGAATTGTCTATAGTAGAGTGAATAATAAATATGCACTCACAAATACTTGAGTTTATGAAGAATACTTTCAAAGCAGATAAAAAATTGCACAGTGCTGTTTTAACAGTTTGAAAGTTTCATCAGCAAGTTTCGGTTATATTTTCAGGTATCTTTAGGATGGGGCCATGCTCTTGCTTGCACAAGTGAGGGCAAGGTTTATTCTTGGGGATATTCAGCTGATGGACGGCTAGGCTATTCTGACACAACCAGTGATAGCTGTGCAAGCTCAAACTTCTCTGTGATGGAGAAAAGCAAGGCCGACGAGGACCTTCTGGAGGCCGTTAGCAAAAGTGTTGAGGAAGATGTAAGGAGAGAAATGAATATTGCACTGCAGTGGGAACCACATCTTGTTGATTTGAGAGGCCTTCGAGCAGTCAAAGTAGCTTGTGGCTTTGATCATTCACTCGTTTTATGTGGTGAGACCTTGCATATGTAGAAAGCTTTGATGATGCATTTTTCAAGTGGATTTTTTATTTCCCTCTTTTTCTTGGTGGAGCATGTAATACACTTTGTAAGTTGTGCATTCTTGTTTGCTCATATGGCTAATAGGTTTTGTTGTGATGTATTCCTATCAGATCTGGAAATTGTAGTTTTATGATTGATATTTTCTGTTGTCAACAGAGAAAATTACAATGTGTCTCACTGCTTACAGTTTTCTGGGTTTGTTGAGATGGCAAGCTCAACACGTGTGGATATTGATGATGGACCGCTTGGTTAGATAGGCCTGCACTTCTACACTTAGCACATCGGTGGTCATTATGATCCACACATGGCCATTGACTTATCGCTTATTATATTTAGTTTGTTATACCTACCTACAGTTGGCATAGTTATAGCACTAGTCGATTAGTAAAGTCAATTATGCACTGTTTGACTTAGTAGGCAACTTTTCTTTATGTTGTATTTTTTTCCTGTAAAATGTGGCTGATTATATTACTCAAAAAAACTGATTACAATGGAGTACTTGTGCTCAACAGACCAAGCTGGAGCTGGTGAAAGTCACATATACATCATATATACAAGCCTCTCAAGGTGGTTTGGGGGGAATGGGGGCAAGAAGCCATGGAGGGGGGGTGTATCGCCATCTGGGGCTGCTTGCCTGCATCACGAAGAACAGGTCCTGGCCACCCCAAGTGCGCATGAAATGACCTCGGAGCTCCTGACGAGCCCTGGACTCGCCCTGCACCTGATCCCATCGGCCTCAAAGGGAGTAGATGATGGGGGTCCAGAGCTCTGCTAAGGTTGCCTGTATTGAAAGTCTCTCTCTGCCGAAAGCCGCCTGACACCACACCTTCCAGATATGCCAACCAGTAAGACTCCCTATGATTTCCTATATCTCAGAGCGATCTGCTGTGGGCTCCAGTACTTGGCGGATGGGTAGAGCCTCTAAACCCACCACAGCGTACGACCTTGCCTCAATAATGAATATCATATCCTGCATCCCGGCCTCATACAGAAGGTGACGGCCCTGGCTGACCGCCTGCCAGTAGAAAGCTCCCCAAGAGATACATCCAAGGCTGGGTGCTATGCGGTGAAGGATGCAACATACTCCTCTCCACACGAGCTGTGCCGCCTCACACGACCAAAGGCAGTGCTTTGGGATTTCCATAGACTGTTGTGTGCAGCACTTATAAACTCCCTCCTTTTGCATCTAGGCAAGCCAGCTTCCCACCACCAAGCCTCCATGTGCCACCAGTCAAAAAATACGATACCCTCCTCGGCCTCCAGCTGTCTCATAGGCGGCGCCAGAAGGTTCGTCGAAACGGTTGCGTGATGTTGTGCTCTGCCCAATGCCTACTATGCGACGACGCCCAATCCATATTCTCCTGCATCAGTACGTGTCTGCCAATCCTAGCGGTGTACTCCAGGAATCTCGATGGCTTCTTGGCGACCATACTGCCAGCTAAAGCCACTCTCCCGGATCCCACTCCAGCTCATCAAGTGGCCTTTCTTCCCAGATCCAGAGGCGCCACTCCTTGAGCTCCTGCCAAAAGACCAAAGGGTCCAGTTGCCATGTCTTCCCCTGAAGCCCAACCACCCGAATCCTCTTCCATGAAAGGACAGCTATCCTCTCGTCCTGCTGTTCTCTGTCAAGAGCCAGACGTCCCCTCTCCTGCACTATGAAAAAGGTCCCTGGTGGAGTGCCACCCACTCTTCCTGCCACCTGTAGGGGGATGCTTGCTGGTGAAAACCTAGCGGCCCATATCTCCTTGGGTTCTATCGGCTCTCGGATCGGGGGAGCAAGCCACTCCTGAGGTATCGCTGCGTCTATCTCCCTTCTCCTCAGCTCCACTCCTCGCTGGCAGTCTGATACTTACTACAATACCTCCTCGTCCGCCATCCTGTACACCTCCCGCCATGTCCTGATGGTACGAGCCGGGCCAGTCTCCCAACCAGCCCACTGGATGTGGGGGCGCTCGCCAATCTGTGCCCCTTCCCGGTCGCTGACCTGGGGATTCCAAATCACCGGCTGATGGTCTATCTCCTCTTGACAGCCTGGGGGGCTCCGGATTAGGGCCTTATGGAGGTCTTGCCACATGCGGAGCAAGCTACGTAGGAAGAGTGCTCTGGGGGGGTGATCTGGGCTAACATGAATATCCATCTCAGGTATGGCCTTCACTCACCGCCAAGCCTCGGTCTACAGTCCTGAAGACCCTCCTGTAATAGGATCTTTCACGTCAGTCCTTCCAAGGTGAGACCGCGGACAACTAGCTTGCCCAAGAGGGCCATACTCTGATACTCTGGGTCTATGATCCCAAGCCTTCCCTCTGACCGATGTCGTATAATGGTCGTCCACTCCACCTTGGCCTTGGAATCCTTGGAGCCGTCTGACCTGGACCAAAGGAAATTCTGCACTAGGTGGCGAAGCTGCATTACGTAGGAGGAGGAGAAGCACCAACACGAGGTGATGTGCCAAGCCCTTGCTAGGAGGACCTGGTTAACTACCAGGGCTCGGCCGGCTAGTGAGAGGTGAGCCGTGCTCTAGTAGGTCAGCTTCCTCCGAATAGAATCGAGGACTGGAGGAAACTGCTGGGCGGGAGTGATGTCGAGTCCCACCTGAAATCCTAGGTACCAGACGGTCTGAGTCCATCTAAATCCCTGGTGGATGTCCCACTCCATACTAGAGTCCGGGTCTGTGAGGAAACCAACCGACCTTCGCCAGTTGATTTTTGCTCCTGTTGCAGAACAGAACACCTCAAGAGCCAACCTCACTCTCTCCAGCATCAACTCGTCGTCCTCTATGTAGAGCGTTGTATCATCTGCATACTCTGAGTCTAACAACTCGGTCTCCTCTCTTACTGGAAGTTGGAGGCCACGTAATCCGCTCACACGCGACCTGAGGAAGTGAGACATCGCCTTTGCAAAGAGAAGGAACAGGTACGGGGCTAGGAGGCAGCCCTGTCGGACCGATCTCTCCACCTTAATCTCCTCCCCTCACCTCCCTCTTATGAGAACCTTGCTGGTGGCCCATCTGTAAAGTGTGGAGACCCCGGAAATCCAAGCCTGGGGGAAATCTAGCCTCACCATGGTGCTCTTTAGGAAATCCCAGTCCACCCTGTCATAGGCTTTCTCAAAATCCAAGAGTAGTACGGCCAGTCTCTGCCCACTGTGCTAGGCCCACTCTGTCACCTCAAAGAAGGTGAATACATTGTTTAGGATGCTCCTATCCTGGACCAGGCCACTGCTGTGCAAACAATGCTAGTGCTTCTCCCATCCATTGGGAGGTGTGGTCCGCCACTTGACTCTTCAACTCTTCCTCTATCTGTGTCGTCGTCCACTCCCCTGAGTGAGAGGACTGAAGAAAAAATGCGTTGTTTGATCCATCCGGTGGTGCTAGAAGATGGACCTTGTCTCTCCTTGACTTATGAACCACGAAGATTCCCACCTCTAGAGGTAGTGGGAACTCTCCGCGCTCCGCAACTCTCAAGTAGGACCATGGGCCGCTGGGGAAGAACTCCTGTGGCAAGAGGTGTGCCTATCTCGGGAGAGTGTGACGGGTGGTAAGGGTGGATGAGCTGGTGGCTGTATGGGAGAGGGAGGACTGCTGGTACGAAGAGGATGTAGGCGTGTGTGGCTCATTACCTCCTGTGGGAGGGGGGGGGTGGGTCTGGGGGGGATCACCTGAACCAGGTGCGGATTAGGGGGAGGCTCAGTACAGGGGGTGGTGGGGGGGAGGATGCTCGAGGGATGGTGGGATGGACGGAAGTACATGGTGGGTGTGGGGGGGGGCTGGTGGTCCAAGAAATGGGGGATTGTGGGTCAGGGTCAGTGGGGGGCGGTGCATGGGATGTGGAGGGAGGTGGGTGTGGGGGCTGTGGGGACTCAAGAGAGGTAGTCTGTGGTGCGGGTGGTGGATGTGGGGGGCTGCGGTCTTACCGGGTGGAGCGGGCAGGGGGGGCTGTGGAGTGCTCTGCCCAGGGGGTGTCGCACACCCATCTGCTCCCTACTGCCGAGGCTGGGTTTGAGACTCTTGTTGCGCTTCCCCTTGCCGCCTTCCTCTTTGTCGTCTTTGGACCGGTGTGAAGCCATCAACGTCCACCTGCGGGCATGTCGGCGGAGTCACCTTGGCTCCGAAATGCGTACAACCTGCTGCCTAATGCCCAAAGTCGTGGCAACGCAGGCACTGCCCTGGCTGCCCTGTCACAATGACCTACTGCCTAAAGGAGCGTCCGCTCGCCTCAATCTCTAGGAGTTGTGGGATATTCTTGACCTCTTTCACTGCCACCTGTATCTTTGGGACTCCTGCAGCTATCATTGCATCCGTGAAGAATGTGGAAAGGATAGTGCCGAAGAGCCGTCCAAAGTCTTCCACCAATTGGCGATACTCAATCGCCAGGCCGGGGAAAAAAAGGGTGATCGGGTGCCGAATAAACCTATAATGGAGTGCAAACGCTGCCACAGTAAAGCCCCTGTACTAGGGGACCATGTGTATGATCCCCTTTGTGGACGCATATGGTGAACTGGCAAGTAACTCACGAGCTGCATCCACCGAGCTGAGCTGGACCATGAAGATCCCTTGGCCCAATAGGACCGCCTCCTCGATCTGCGTTGTGCCGATACGCAGTGTGGAGTGTAGCTAGTCCCAAAGCTGGGCCCTGGTTGGGGAATGTCCTACTACCTGACCATAAATTGCTGTTTCCATTAGCTCCAGCTTCTTAGCTCGAACGGCTAAGAGCTGTTCCTCAGAGAGGACTACGTGCAAGGTGTTTGACTGGGGGGCACTCATTGAGTGCGTCGGTGTTTGACCAGAGGTTTCCATTGCCCGTTCCTTCTGAGAGAACTACCAATCACGTCGCGGTGCTACCTAAGAGGGGGAGTTGCTACAGATGGAGGGAGCAACTGGAGGGTGGGGGGATCAATGGCGAGGGGGGGGGGGACATTGCTGTGTTTGCTACGGATGGGTCCGAGGTTGCGGAGGGGGGAAGTGTACCGAGGGGGATCTGGAGGAGAGGATAGCTTTGGGGGGGGGGGGGGATCTGGAACAGAGGGTAGCCTTGGGGGGAGGCAGAATGTTGGGGCGGGATGGGCAATCACGCCTGGGTGAAAGCAGCTAGGCTGAATGGGAGGCCAAGCGGACGGATGGGGAGCGGGAGGGGGGGGGGGGGGGACAGTCGTGTGGGCGGGCGGATTGAAAGGCCTGGCGGGCGGACGGGGAGGGACAAATGTCGAGGCGAGGAGGCAAGCGATCTGGGAGGGGCTGCGATCACGCGGAGGGGCGCGATGATGATTGGGGGCCCGCGCGATCAGACAGAGCAGGGGGTAGAGACCTTTCGACGTGACGGACGGAGCTTCTTGGATGTACCTAGTTATTGGATTTCCCCTCCTTTATAAGCTTTCTCTTGTGTGTTTGTTAGTTTATCCACCACGCGATTCTTGAAATGATATTAGAGCGGCGCCATTGAGAGAGGCTAGTTTTAAAGATTATAGAGGTATTGGAAGCAAGGCAGAGTGAAAATCTCAGATGGCTGTGAGATTTGGTGTACGAGCAGAGCACTGTATATTCTGCAAACAAGCCCTTTACGGCCATGCTGTTGCTTTTTTTGCCATCTGAGGCCGTTTCAGGCCCCATTTTAGATCTATAAGATTGGGAACAATAGTTTCAGGGCATATTGTAATTTTGGTTGTCTTGGTCGAAAGTGGATGCACAGGTTACAAATTTCAAATTTGTAAGTTTTGAGGTGTTTGTCAAGAAGCAAACATAGGCTTTATCTGTAAACAAGAAGGTTACTTGGTGTATTATTGTACACTTATTGTGAAAGGTTGTAGAAGACTTGCTTGTTGTTTTGTATCATTTTTATGATAATGACAGAGAATAGTGAAAATCCCATCATTGAGAAGTTGGATAAGAACAACTATCCATTGTGGAAGTTCCGTGTGGCGAACTTCCTTATTGGAAAAAGGCCCTGCGGGATGAATTAAAGGTGTGGAAAGAATGGAATGCAAAGGACAAAAATGTGATGTATTGGTTATCTACAATCATCATTGATAATACTATATTGGGACATATCAAGAATGCAGAAACTTCACATGCAGCTTGAATAATGTTTCAAAATATGTTTTGAGTAAATACAAAGGCACGAAAGTTTCAACTCAAGCAAGAGTTGAATACTTTGAAGAAAGAGAAAATGTCTATCAATAAGTATGTTTTGAAGGTGAGAAGCATTGTAGATGCTTTGGTTGCGATTGATGCAATGCTTGATGATGATTTGGTTTCACCTACTTTGGGTGGTCTTAATAATGAGAAGACTTGAAAATCATTGTCACTTTTGTATATATAGAGAAGCCATTTTCAAATTTTTATGAGTTGGTCTCTCTCATGATTACCGAAGAGATTAATATGCAGGGTGACTCATTTGAAAGAAATGGTGAATAGGTCCAAGCATTTTACTCAAGTTCAGGAAGGAGATGTAGTAGATCCTCTTCAAGAGGCTGTGGTATGGGATGTACTGGTGATAACTAGCAAAACAAGTTAAATTAGCAATTCAATGAAATGTAGATTTCAGGAGATCATGGAAACTCTAGAGGTAAAGGGAGCTCTAGAGAAAGATGTGAATGGTAGAATTGAGATTCTCGTAATTTTGGTATTATTTGCTATTATTGTGGCAAAACAAGTCATATTGTAGCTCATGCACAGAGGTAAATTGGAGCAAGGAAACTATGGATAATCTTTATGACAGAATGAATATAAAAATGAGCTTCTGTTTGTTATGTAGCATACGATGAATGCTATTACAGATAAGGGGAGATATGATGATATATGGTATACTGATTTAAGTGCATCTAATCATATGACCAATCATATTAAATGGTTTGAAGAGATGTAAGATTTACAAAATCTAAGTTATGTGTAGAAAAAGAGACACATGATGATATATTATATGTTGATTTAAGTGTATCTAATCATATGACCAATCATGTTGAATGGTTTGGAGAGATGATTTACAAAATCTAGGTTATGTGTAGACGGGTGATGATTTATACTGTCCAATTTGACACATTGAAAGGTTCCCTTGTTCTTGCATGATGGCTAAACAAAGAGTCAGTCAGATGTATTATATGTGCCATCAATCACAAAGAATCTAGTGTCTGTTGACTAAATAGTAGAGCAAGGGTTGTAGGTTCGATTTAATACAAAAGATTGTTTTGTAGAAGACTAATGATAAGTGTAGGTTAGTTGCAAAAGGAAGTAGAGTTGGCTGAATGTTTACTTTAGATGTTGGAATTTTTGCTATGAATGCTGTTATGTATGTATGCTAAAGGAAAAAGAGTGGTTGTAGACATTGAAATTTGACATAAATGTATTGGATATGTAAATGTGTAAAGGCTGAAATTAATACAGTCCAAAGGATTGGTTACAAGGTCGCTTGCTTTTAGAGTTGCAAAAGTTCATAAAGTATATGAAGTATGTTAGTTTAATAAGCAAGCAAAACAACCTTTTTGACATGGCAGACATGTGAGCAAATATATACTTAATGTTGTGCATACAGATATTTGGGAGCCTACACAGAACATATGTCTTGGTGGTAGCAAATACTTTGTTACATTTATTGATGATTCTTCAAGAAAGCCATTGATATACTTCATGAAAAAAACATATATATTTGAGTACTTTAAAACTTTCAAGGCTGTTGTTGAAACAAAAATAGACTTGAAAGTTAAGTGTAAGAGATTAGATGGAGGGGGAGAGTATCTCTCTAATGAGTTTAGTGACTTTTTGAGGTCTCATGGAATAAAGATACAGCTTACTTACAGGTATACCCCATAACAAAATGAGATTGTAAAAAGAAAAAATAGATATATTGCAAAAGTCTCATAGACGTTGATGGTTGAAAAGAATATGCAAAAATATTTTTGGTTTGAAGCTGCTCATATTGTTGTCTATATTATGAATATTACTTCTAGAACTGTAATTCATGGAATGATTCCTGAAGAATGCTTTACAAGCAAGAAGCTCGATGTGTCATACTTGAAAGTAATTGATTGTATTACATATGTTCATGTGCCAAATAAGATGTGAAAAAAGCTTGATATAAAGGTTGAAAAATGTATTTTTATTAGATACTCTTTAGAGCAAAAAGGATATTGTTGTTATAACTGTGTCACAGGTGAGTTTAGAGTGAGCAGAGATGCTATTTTTTATGAGATGAGCAGTTGGTATGCATCTAGTGGTGATAATTGGATGATGATGATCATGATAGTTATGTGTAGAAAAAAAGCAAGAATCACAGAGCCTTAGTGGACTAGAAACATCATCTCGTAGTATATCTAGAGTTAGTTCTTGGTCTAGGAGTAGCTTTACATTCAGATGCATCTACAAGTATTGTAGGTAAAGACAAAGGAAAGAAAGTGTCGGATAGTAATGATGTATTTACTGGTCAGTTGGGTTTTGATGGAGATTCCAGTGATTCAAAGAGTTTGGATGATGAGCTTGGTATTCCTTCAGTCACGACACCAAGTGTACAAAGAGCACATGGTGATGTTAAAGCTCGATTGAGTGATCCTGTGGTACACAAGTCTAGCAAGTTGAGATATCTTGTTAAGAGATTTGGTTTTGAAGGTTATACATCTCACCACTATGCTTATATGGTAAAGATGGTTTAGGATATTGAATTCACTTGCTTTGAGGATGCTGTTGGTCATGCTCATTGGGATGCAACAATGGATGAAAAGATGAATGTATTAGAAGCCAACAAGACTTAGGATCTGGTACCATTCCCTGAGGGCAAAAAAGCTATTGACTGTAAGTGGGTTTACAAATTAAGCATAATATAGATGGTTCGGTGCTAGACTCGTTGCAAAAGGCTATGCTTAAGCATACGGCATAAATTATGAAGAGACATTCAGCCTAGTTGCTAGGATAGCAACTGTTAGATGTGCGATTGCTTTGGCAGTAGCTAAAGGTTGGAGTTTGTAACAAATGGATGTCAAGTATGTTTTCTTGCATGGTGAATTGCAAGAAGAGGAGTATGTGGAGCAGCCAATAGGTTATGAGGATTTAGAGCATCCCACATATGTGTGCAGGTTAAAGAAGATGCTCTATGGATTGAAGCAAGCACCTAGAGTATGGTTTGACAAGATTAGGGAGTATCTTATCAACATTGACTTTTATATTGAAAAAGAGAAATGTAACTTTGGTCATGATAGTCATCTATGTGGATGGCTTGATTATTACAAGTAACAATGACAGTGGGATTGTTGAAGTGAAGAACTTTTTGAGAAAGTTTAAGATGAAGAATTTGGTTGAGCTGAGGTTCTTTCTTGGTATTGAGGTGATTAGATGTGATGATGATATATGGCTGTCCCAAAGGCAATACTGCTTGGATATGTTATCCAACTATGGTATGACTGTGTGTAAGTCTCTTTATTGCCATTGGAGAAAAATGTGAAGTTGAGTATTGATGTTGGGAATGAGATAGAAGACTCTACGATGTTTAGGAGAATAGGAAGAAGTTTGATTTATATGACTATTACAAGGCCAAACTTGAGCTATGCATCGATCTTGTCAATTAGTTTATGCAGATGCTTAGAAAGTCTCATTTGGATGCAATTAGACGTATATTGAGGTATATGAAGTCCACTCTACATTATGGACTTTTTATGTGGTAGGTAAGAATATATAGGTGTTTGGATAAACAAATGTAGATTGGGTTGATAGCATGTCTGACAGAAGATCTACCAATGGATTCATGTTTTTCCTTGATAGTGCAACAATTACATGGAGTAGCAAAAAGCTACCTATAGTTGCTTTATTGTGTACAGAGGCTGAGTATAGAGGCGTTGCTATACTAGCATGTGAGGTGGTATGACTGTAAAAGTTATTGAGTGATTTGGATGTGTAGGGAGTTGGTCTAGCTGTCATTTACTGTGACAATACAAGTAGCATACAACTAGCTAGAAACCTAGTGTTCCATGCTAGAACTAAACACATTGAGGTGCATTACCACTTTGTAAAAGAGAAGCTACTTGTGGGAGGGATTGACTTGGTATTTGTTAGCACACAAGATCAGATAGTTGACATTTTCATAAAGGCATTGGGTGCAGAGAAGCTTTAAAAGTTTCGACGCTTACTTGGAGTTGCAGAGGTACAATTGAGCTTAAGAGTGAGGGTTGAGATGGTAGGATCAACATGTGTGGACATTGATGATGGATGGCATGGCTAGATGGGTCCACACGTCTATACTGAGCATGTCCATAGTCATTATGATCCACACATGGCCATTGACTTATCGCTTATTATATTTACTTTGTTACACCTATATACAGCTGTCATAGTTATTGAAACCAACCTTCTTTCCATGGATGGGTGGTACTTTTCTAATTACAACTTGGTTATAACAGTAACATTTCTTACAAAACTGAGAAATGCAAATTAACTTACAATCTTGGACAATGGACACATTATTGGCCCCAAAACTAGTGCCCCTTTCGATATTTATTTAACTTAATTGAAGAAGAAGTTGATGTACAATGGAATTCTCCCAATCCCTTTTGGTATTCCAACTCCCCTTGCCGTCCAAAACGACCAGCAAGTTTTCAGTTTGATTTGCCCCTTGATTTAGGTAGTCTCAATTGGCCTTCACCTGCTTTGATGGAGATGGAAAATTCATTGATTTGTTGGTCTCCGCTAAACCCTAATTTTTGCTGTAGATTAGGGTTTACAATAGAGAAATCTGAAGTTTCTCAGCCTCTATTGATCTCAATGTTGTAATCTTTGGAGGAAGGCTGTAGAAAGACTAGGAGATGAGAGAGAATATTGAGGAGAGAGAAAATTTAGACTTTCTTCGCGAAGAAAGAAAGACAATCTATCATTTATTGCTACTGTCCTTTCTCAACGGATTGTAGATGCAAAGAGATGAAGAAAATCGGTCATTTATTACTACTCTCCTATCTCAAGAGCTTGTAGATATTGTCACTTGCTGTTGATTGGTTTTCTCTTGCCCCTAGCTGCTTTAGAAGGTCCTCGAATGGCTGCATATCAGACCAGTAGCATCTCCTCCCTCTCTCTTGTAGGCTGCATCCAGTAAAATGTCTCTCTCTAGGTTCTAAAGACATTTTTAATATTGGATTGACATTTTTGACAAGTGGCAACCTTCCTAAATGGTTTTTTCAGCATTATTCATAATTAAATATTAATTTTCAGTCTTTAAATATTAAAAATTAATCTAATAATTATTTCCGTGTTTGAAAAATAATTTGAATGGCCAATAATTACATTGGCTAGGCAACTTTCATTTTGGAGTATGTGTCATCTTTGACTATCAGATTGGTGTTAGGTACCATTAAACGCCACTTCTCTAGTGTCACCAATTGACACTTATGGCCAGATGAATAACCTAGGCCAATAACTAGTACCAAATATCACCAAGTACTTGTGTGGCAAAACTTATAGCAACTTTTGCCTTTGACATCTTGTGATTTGCTTGGGTCTTGGGCTCGTAAATTTACTCTAACCCTAGTTATATCTCACATGTATAACATTTACTTAA
The DNA here is from genome assembly GCF_053477565.2 of Lygodium microphyllum. NCBI lineage: Eukaryota > Viridiplantae > Streptophyta > Polypodiopsida > Schizaeales > Lygodiaceae > Lygodium > Lygodium microphyllum. The sequence goes on along the minus strand of NC_141154.1, from coordinate 82,410,862 downwards.
CCATGTCATTAAAAATTAATCCACATGTTAAGTGAGGTTTCAAAAATACATGTCCACGACAGTTATAGTGCTAGTCAGTTAGTATAGTGAGTTATGCACTCTTTGACTTAGTAGGTCACTTTCCTTTATGTTGTATCTTATCTATACTTTGTGTACATTGTATTGTGTGCGGAAGAAGAAGAAAAAGACGAGTAAGAAAACGTTTTGGCCTCCATCTCTCTTCTTGTATTCTTGAGTGAGCTTCCTCTTGTGTTTATGGTGTGTTTGGTACTACAACTCAAGCAAGTCCCCCCACCATGCGATTCTTGATAGGGTTGACCCATACTTAGAAGCTATCATGGAGTTGAAAGTAAAAATGTTTCGTATGTTAGTTGCAATCTCTGTATAGCCAGTACAACAATATTGTTTTAAAGCTTTTGTGTATTATACGATAACAGCTGGATGGTGACAGAGAGCTTTTGCACCCAACGAGGTTTTGCTTGTCCACATTTCAACTGCAATGTATTTGCATTATTCAGAAATATTATGGCCATTTTGGTGGCAATAATGCACTGCCTTTTTTTCATATCCTCACCCTTAGTGGCATTGAAAATGCAGCCAGTCTTGCCCTTTGACTGTTTGGACTTCCATTGGTTGAGCAATCTTAATTACCTGAAAAGACTCTGAAGCGGTTGGCACCGCCATGCTCTTCTTTGACCTGTATAGAAAATTGAATAAATTAAGGCATATTTGTTTTCGTCACCCCAACAGGATGGGATTCATAGTTTTGTGCATGGCCCCTACCACTGGATCTTCATCAGGCAATTGCATCACTCCTTGAAGTCACATCTTGATGAACAACACTTGAAGATCATCTTTCTCTATGGCACTTCAATCTCTTCATTATCACATGCAATTGTTGTACTTGAGGAAACAAGCAACTTTTTGAGTGAATATAAGTATTCTATTCTTGGAAGTCAACATACTTCCAAAGATGTAAGACATTACCAATTCCAAAAAATACTAGTTTAAGGTCCCATCATCTAGTGTTTAAGGTCCCATCATCTAGCCAAGAGATTAAGCCACAGAATTTTGATCAATTGTTGTGACCTTTGATACAGATTGAGCATAGACTTGCTTCTATTTGCATGCTTAACCTTCCTTGTTTTAGTAAGACAGCAGGAACTTTTTAGCTATTTCTTTTTTGCCTTATAAGCAATGTTGCATGAAAACATGTTTCTTACAAGTTTAAGACATTTCAAAGTTTTTCGTACTTACGAAACATGTTTTTGCTTCAATATCTGGTTTGAAATGCTGATTCAAAAACTTGGAATTTAAATGGGTGATGACTTGATTGTGAATCTCCCCAATTTAGAGTTCAGTGTTTCCTATTTCAAGTTCATACATGCTTTCTCAGTCTTCATGAAAGTCCAGTATGAGTTTAAAGTCTAATGGTGCTTTATTTGTATATTTCTAGTTAATGTGCACTCAAACTTTTTTTTTTCAAAGTTTCTTTCTTGTCATTTCTATGCTATATGAAACCATTTCATGTGTATGAAACCTTCCATTGCCAAGATTCCTGCCTACACTGCTCTAAGAAAGCAACAATCAGCTTTAAAAAGATAAGGATTTTTTGGTGAAGGCATATAGAGGCCATGTATGAGGCCTTTGGGGAGATACCGCAACCACTTTTGCACAGACCAAGCCTTCATAACAGCACTCTAAGTAGAATAGTCTAAGTACTTTGAGTTTATCATCCCTCAGTAGAAGAACACAGAGGGGTCAAGAGAGAATGAAGATAGGAGTTAGAGCTAGATACATGGGGCACTTTGTGGTCGATTTCAGTCCAATAAAACAAGAGTTCAGCAGTTCGACAGTTCATAACACAAGCACACAATAGACGATGGACAGTGGAACAGCAGTGAAGTGAATGTAGTGAAGAATTACAAGTTACAACTGAGACACAAGACCCTCTCTAAAACTGAAAATGCAAAAGTGCAGGGGATCAACAAAAACATAGGTTTTACCAATCACTGGATGGTGTCAGGTCACAAATGCAAGATGATGGAGTCTTCAGCACAGCAGGCGACAGCAAGACAGGCCGGGGTGACAGCATATCGAGAATCCAGAGCAAGGCAGCAGGCAAAAACACTCGGTAAACAGTTCAGAATGCTCACAAAACAGGTTGCACAGCACTAGAGACAGGTCACTCGGCGGGAAGAGAGATCACCAGCCAGGTAGTAAGGGGAAGGAAGCTGAAACACCAGCCAGGTAGTAAGGGGAAGGAAGCTGAAACACCAGCCAGGTAGTAAGAAAACATAGGGTTTCAGACCTGGAGCAGTCAGTGAAAACACACAAAATCAGCACACCAGCACCATTGGTTATGTGATGCCATGTGAGAATTCACAGATGCTCAGAAGTGTGAAAAAGAAAGCACAAACACACGAAACAAAAGAACGCGAAATGCACGGGTAATTGAATCCATAAGATGAAGCACGAGGTGTGCAGTACAATATTAGCAGGGTACCGACAGAATGATGACTAGCAGTAATGCATTCAGTTTTCCTCTCCAAGATTCAAGACGGTGCGATACAAGAAGAATGAGAGGCTTGGAGCATATATAGAAGCCTTGGGATGAGACATGAGATGATCGAAGAAACTCTAAAATGGGCCACCTAGTTGCCTCTATCAAGCACCTAACTACTGGCTAAATATTGTGCCTAATGCCAACGATACATACTAAACTGACAAAGGGTCCACCATGCATGGGTGAGGTATGCACAGTGGATCCAGATGTGTGATTGGGCTGACTAGGCATAGGTATGGTCACTGTATGAGTATGCTAGGGAGGATGGATAGACATGCTATAACCATGGATGTATATCCTTTTATTTGAATGACCCATGGAGTGTATGGAGGTGTACCATAAGCAAATGATGGATATAACTATATCTAACTCATTGGAGTCCAAGTTCCAACACAACCATACCAAGATTAGTAGGTGTACAGAAATGCTCTACCACAAAAAACACAAGAACAATCATATGACAAAGACACAAACTGATAAAGAAAGACAGTTAAGGTTAGGATAACGTAGATACAATGAACACATTGAAAAATAATGAATGAATACTGAATAGAATACAACGCTCAATGCAGCAAACATACTATGCAGTGCAAAATACTAACCCTTGAACTCCCATGTCTCAAACAAGGACTAGTGTAGAGAGTATGAGTTGAAGAGTGTGTCGTACTCTGAGGGATCTTGAAACGCAGCAAGACAGCCTCTGAATGTATTTGGCAGCAACAAACACAGCAGTAGGCTGGAAACTGCAAAATGCAGCAAGAGATGATGTGGTAGATGGCGGTGCACATGATCAGCAAAATGCAGCTTCTAGAGCTTACGATGAGGCTGGGCAGCAGCAGTTTGCACAAAATGCAGCACTTGGATGATGTGGACAGGCTGGGTGGCAGCAGTATGCAGCAAACGTAGCTCTCTAGGGTCTTGCCAGCTGCAGGCAGCAAAAAATAGGCTGAAACACAGGTTTTTGGCGATGAACAGCAGCAAACGCAAAGATTTGGTGTAGATAGCAATTGGTAGTTGACCAACAATGTGGAGATGGTTGGAAATGGTCCAAATCTGTGATGGATGACTGAGAAGCAGGCACCTGATGGTAGAAAGACAATGGTGGTCAGCTTTGGCTGAGAATCCTTTGTGCATGGGAAACTCTAGCACTTGTAAGCTACAAAAATGAGAGTGAGGCTAGAAATAGGATATCATGCCCATTTATAGGAAGTTTGGGTCCTCCCAATCAGGGTTTGTGCTTATGGGACACATATTCTCTTTAGGAACATATTTCTTTTTAATAAAAAGGTTCATTAATCAATCATGTTTTGGGGCTGTTTTAATGAAGCTAATGTAGTTTTTGCTCAATATCCCCTTTCAAGCCTAAAATGGAACTAGAAAGGGATTGTATTAGTCCAAGCCCAAATTTTATTTTCTTTACTCCAAAAGCATTCCACCCCCAAAGTAGCTAGGGCATTAGGCAAAGGATGCACATCGGCTGCCTAGTGATCTATCTACCAAGACTACGAAGGCAATGGTTATCTTACCAAGGGAGCCCAAGTGATCACCCCAAAGAGGCCAAGGCATCAGACAAAGGGTGGTGGTCGACTATCAAGTGGTCTGTCTACCAGGACATGCAAAGGCGGATGGAACCACATTGGACTTTGCTTTAAAAAAAAGAATTGATTTAGCTTTAAATGAGAGTTTTCAATTAGTTTCATTCTATTGAGTAATATGTGCCTTTTTGGGAAGAATAAAGGGATGGTTAGAGCCAAGACCTTCATAAAGTAAACAAGCTCTTCCAACCACTACTAGGTATCGCTGATGAGGAAATTTATGGAGGGTATGCAGAGGAAGCAAAATAGATAGGTGGAAGCATGCTAGGCAATCAAGAGAGAGTGCCATGTGAGTTGTCGTGAATATGGTGGATCCAAAATTGACCACTTTAAAAGACTAAAAAATGATAAATGCACATGGATGCATGTTTATAAGAACAAAATGCCAATGCACTAGAGTTATGCAAGAGGCAATACATATGATAATGTTTATGCAAAATACTGTGCAATGCTACTACTTGGACAATGCCCTCACAAGGAAATTGTTCACTTGCCCAAGTGTCTTTTTACAATCATAGTCATCTAGAGGATGTGCATAATGATATAATGTACAAATAATAAATGTCTCTAAAGCAATAATGAACCAAAATCTTGTCGCCCTCAGGAGAAGAAGGCCGTCTACTCTCAGTGTGGAAGGGAAAGCCAGAGGGAATTTCTCTCTCCGTTAATCCAAAGCAGTAGCAAGTAGTGGAGAATCGGTTGGTAATTGCCTTCGTCAAAATGTTTGCAAAATTATTTGATACAGCATAAACTCTAGGTATATAGTGCCTAGCTCAACCTGCTCTTTGGTGAAATGGAAGTAGAGTCCGACATGTCATATCTGTGGTATGATGATCGGGTTAAGTAAGTGCAATGACACTTTGGTTGTTGCAATAGATGGTAGTCAAAGAGTCACATGGAAAATGAAAAATCGCCAGTAGTCCCCTCAAGTATACAGCCTCTGTGGTATTGTCAAAGAGGGCTCGATACTCTGCCTTAGCTATGGGAGTAGCCACCATCTCTTACTTACGGCTTGATCAAGAAATGGGAGCCGTATCCAATGATGGAAAATGTGCGAGGATCAAGACAGAGTGCAGAGTTTAGAGTAGGGAGAGTGAGCAGAATGAGTAAGAGTACGACACACACAGTGTTTGATACAATGATGAGATGTACCACTTTAGGTTTTGATAATATATAAAGTACAAGTGTAAGGGTGCGTGCATACTTGAACATCGTAAAAGTCACAGTGAGCTTTTATCCCCAACAACCCCCCACTTAAAGGCAATGTGCCTGAAGGTAGAGGAAAGAATCAGCTAAGTCTATGTATGTATAAAGCTGAAATACATATGTACTATCCAACCCCCATCATTTGGCGGCAATGAGCAAACCGCTCTATGTTGGATGTAAAGTTCCTTTGGGTGTAAAGTCCCATTAATCTCCGTGTGTATAAACTTACGAGTGTGAACAAATCCTATTCTTGTCTCGCACTCCATTGCACTTTGACACAACAAACTGGTATCAAAGCTATGGTAATAGTGTTCACGCTTCCCAAGAGTGTGAGCCAATTTTGCACACGAGAACAAGCTCATTTTTGCTCAGACAATACTCGACAGCAAGGCGCAGGTTGTTTTCTGCTCAAACATGTCAAAGTCAGCAGTTGATTGCCTGTCAAAGGTAGTCAAACCAAGAGGGGCACGTTCCTTGCAGATGATAGCAGGCGACAATACTTTTGCACAGTGGACCAGCATGGCTGTAGTCGTTAGCATCATCGCAACTTGGTGGATACCACGGGGTGGGGGCGTGGGTGACGGGCAACCAGTCAACAACTCCCATGGGCAAACGGGCGATTGACGCAGGTCTGGCAAGTTGCCATGCCCGCAGGTCCAGCGAGCGACCATTGAGCGACTGACGGGGCTTGGTCAATGCCTTGACATACTCCATTTTCTTCCGTTTTTTTAATCTGCAAAAATTCACCTCCTTCCTCATCGATTGTTCGCATGTACAAGCACAATGTGTCATCTTGGCTAAAAATGTTGAGGCTTTTCTCGGATTTGGGAACCGCGATACAGAACATGACAATCTGACCGAGAAATTGCAAAAATTGTGCACATTGGCCTTGAAAATTTTGGGACTTTTCATGTATCAGTGAAATTTTGCTCAACTGAGCCAAATTTACTGACATTGGTGCACATTTGGACTTGAGAGATTTGGGGCTATTGCAAAATTGACATTTTTTTTTGCTAATTTTGCCCCTTTTATGCTCTTGGGATCATGTGTTAATACAATCGGAGCAAATTGGTCAATAAAATTTTGAGGCTTTTGCTAAAATTTGAGAGTTTTGGCAAAATTGATGTTTGAAATGCACTTTGGGAACATTGTTGAAGCAATCTTGGTGTTGTAAGTAGTGGGATTTATCTCCCACTTTGTGAGATTTTGGAGAAATTGCAGAGAATTTTAGTGTTTTATGTGTATCAAGAGTTGACTTGGTTGTTAATTTACATGGGGATGCACGATACTTTGTCAATTTTATTGATGATTTCAGTAGAATGTCATGGGTGTATGCATTAAAGAGCAAAAAGAAAGTATTGGATGCTTTTAAAAGGTTTCATGCTTTTGTTGCCATACAAAAAGGATTTAAGTTAAAAGCTATAAGAATGGATAATGGGCGAGTATGTTTCAAATGAATTCAAAAAGTTTTGTAAGATGCATGGCATTAAGAAGGGATTGATAGCTCCTTACAATCCTACATCAAATGGCGTGGCTGAAAGATATAATTGCACACTTTGTGAGAGAGTCAAATGCATGCTGTCCACAGCTAATCTCCCATAGCAGTTTTGGGGAGAGACTCTTAAAACTGCAGTTCATGTGTGCAATCACTCTCCCAATCGTACATTGGAAAATTGCATTCCTGAAGAGGTTTGGTTTGGCAAGCCTGCTTCATATGACCATTTGTGTGTCTTTGGTTGCGATGCCTTTGTGCATATTCCTATAAATGAGAGGACTAAACTAGACAAGAAATCCATCAAGGGCATGTTCATGGGATATGGAGATGAGGGAGAGATGGGATATAGAGTTTGGCTTCCTCAGGATAGGAAGATAGTATGCAGTTGAGATGTAGTATTTAATGAGGCAAAGTTGCTGAAAAATGCTATACATGGTGACCTTGAAAAAAAGAAGGTCAAATTTGAAGATAATGGACAGCAAATAGATGCAAATGATGAAATGGGATAGCAAGAAAGACATGCTGAAAATAGGTTATAGTTGCAACTAGAAGATAATGGACAGCAAATAGATGCAAATGATGAAATGGGACAGCAAGAAAGACATGCTGAAAACAGGTTATAGCAGCAAGAAAATGCTGAAAATCAGCCACCAGGTGATGGTGTGCACATACCTGAGGATGTAGGCCATTGCCTATCAATACAGATCATTGGGTAAGAAGGTGTGGACGTGTCAGAAGGTAGCCACAGAGGTTTCAGCCATCTTTGGATTGCATTTTATTGATTGATGAAGGTGAGCCTCTAACATTTAGAGAGGCACAATCATGTAAAAACAAGAGAAAGTGGGAGCTTGCTATGCAAGAAGAGATGAAATCTCTGTATGTGAATAATACATGGGAGCTTGTATCTTTGCCCAAGGATAGGAAAGCTATTTCTAATAAATGGATTTACAAGGTGAAATGTATTGATGGGAAGCCCAAATACAAGGCACGTTTAGTTGCTAAGGGCTATACATAAAAGGAAGGCATAGACTTCCAAGAGGTTTTTTCATCAGTGGTGAAGATGACTATGCTCTGTGTTTTGTTTGCTCTCATTGTATCCTTTGATCTAGACTTGGATCAGATGGATGTGAAGATTGCTTTTCTTCATGGTGACCTGGATGAAGAGCTGTACATGAAACAATCCGAAGGTTTTATTATTCCAAGGAAAGAGCATTTAGTTTGTAAGCTGAAACACAGCTTATATGGGCTGAAACAAGCCCCTAGACAGTGGTATAAAAAGTTTGATACTTTTATGCTCAACCATGGATTCAAAGGTAGTCATGCAGATTATTGCTTATACACTAAAAAGGTTGATGACGGAAGCCTTATTGTGTTGGTCTTACATGTGAATGACATGGTGATTGTAGGAAAGCATAAGAGTACTTTACATGCTCTTAAAAGGTAGCTGAGTTCAGCCTTCCCAATGAAAGATTTGGAAGTAGCTGAACACATTTTCCGCATGCACATTAAAAGAGATAGAGGGTAGCACGTGTTGTTTCTCTCATAGGACAAGTACATCAACAAAGTACTCGACAGATTTAATATGGCTAATGCTAAGCCTCTTGGTGTGCCTTCACCGCCATATACAAAGCTTAGGAAAGATGATTGTCCAAAAGATGATGCAGCTATTACTGCTATGAAGGGCATAGCTTATGCATCAGCTTGTGGTTCTTTGATGTACGCCATGGTTGCAACTTGTCTTGACATTGCTCATGAAGTGGGAGTTGTTAGTAGATTCATGTCTAACCCTAGCGAACTACATTGGAAAGTAGTGAAATGTATCTTTAGATACTTAAAAGATACACAAGACAAGTTTATATGGTATGGAAAGGGTATACTAGAGTTTTAGTGATTCTGTGATTTGGACATAGCAGGAGATCTTATCACTAGAAAAGCTACCAATAGGTATGTTTTTACTTTGGTTGGTGGGGCTTTTTCTTGGTGTTCAAGGTTGCAGAAAATTGTAGCATTGAGTACTACTGAGGTTGAATACATTCCAGCCACAAAAGCTTCTAAGAAAGCTATTTGGCTTGGCTGTTTGGTCAAGGATTTTAGTCTTTTTGCATGTACTCTAGTGCTTGGTTGTGATAGCCAGAGTGCAGTTGGTTGGCTAAGAATGCCATGTTCCATGCATGTACCAAACACATAGATGTTCGGTATCACTTTATTCCACAGGTCCTGGATGATGGTTTTTCACATTAACTAAGGTCAAAACCCAAGATAACCTTGTAGATGTTCTCACTAAAAGTCTTGCAAAGGCTTAGCATGAGCATTGCATTTGATTAGTGGGAGTTGGCTAGCTTAAAGGTACCACTTTGGGCCTTTAAATGGGAGGTTGTTGGATGTAAAGTCCCTTCGAGTGTAAAGTCCCATTAATCTCCGTGTGTATAAACTTACGAGTGTAAACACACCCTTATTTGTACCCTAATATATAAATACATTTTTATTCTTTGTGTACTATAACACTTACTTGTATACTCATCTTGGGATTCCCTCACTCACACTCTCAGCTCAGTTCCTGTTCCATTCCTGTCTCGCACTCCATTGCACTCTGACACAACACTATGTTGGAAGACCCTTCATAAGAAGGTGTGCATGATTATCATTTGTATGGACCTTGACAAGCTCAATGCTCTTGTTATCAAGTACATTCCTGATAAAATGATACTTCACATGTATGCACTTTGCCTTTGCGTGAAAGACAGGATTCCGTGCTAGCATTACAGTACTCTTATTGTCACAATGGAGGATAGGAACCTCTAAAATACCAAGCTCTCTCACCAGACGTGAAAGCCATAAAGCCTCTTTGTATGCCTCCGTGGTAGCCACATACTCTGCCTCTATAGTAGACAATGCAACACACTTTTGCAACTGGGATATTCAAGAGATTGTTTCTCCTACGAACTTGAACACATATCATGAAGTAGGCTTCCTGCAGTCAGGATGACCAGCATAGTCTGCATGCGTGAAGCCAACAACAGATGACTTATGCTTCCCAAAGCAGATACACAAATTCCTTGTGCCCTTAAGGTATCTCATGATACCTTTCACTACTTCCCGATGCTTTTTGCAAGGATATGCCATATACCTGCTAACCACTCCGACTGCAAATGCAATGTCAGGACATGTAGCAATCATAGTATGCATCAGGCCACTAATCTGAAGCATAAGGAATCTTGGCTATCTTAGCCTTTTCATCATCTGATGTAGGGTTGTCATCTGCACCAAGTTTCTGTTAGCGATAGTCAGTCATTCCCTGGCGGAGCAGGTAGCCACGTGGCAGTCTGGTACAATCGGACAGATCTGTACCAGTCGGCTGTATTTAATGCAGCCGACCTGCCATATTTTTCGCATTATTTTAGGCTATTTATAGCCGGCAGTCTGCACATTGTTCCCACTTGTGTTTTGCAGATTTCAGGCTGGAGAATCGTGCAGACTGCAGCGTACTTCGAGGTGAACAACAGGTTGCATCGTCGAGGTGGAGACACGCAGTCCCGCGCACTGCGCTCGTGTATATATCTGCATATCTTTGTATACAGCACACCTTATACAGCAGATCATCATCTTCCATTGTCTCTTTCTCTCTCTCTTCTCTCTATGTTCACTCTCTCTCTCAGTCTTGGTCCCACGCTTCCGCATCGCTGCACTCTGACATGGTATCAGAGCAGTGAAGAAGGGCTGACTGAGTGAAGAACTTGCCTGAAGAGGAGATTCCATCGCGACACAAGGCTGCAATTCCAGCGTTCGAGGGCGAGCAGGAGGGCTGCGCATCGGAACAAGGCTGAAGCGAGCGTGGGCGCGCGGGAAAGGAGTTTAGTTGGTGAATTTGCTGCTGTTTGCTGCTGTTTGAAGAGGAGAAAGGCTGTGTTTTCAGCTTTCAAGTGCAGGTTTTACTTTTTCATCGCCTCCGGCGGTTGAAGAAGGTTCGGGACGCAGAAGAAAGAGCCCTAGCAAGTTGCGTTTTCACAGTTAGAGGGGGCTGCTTTTGCGTTTGTGCAGGCATTACAAGTGAAGATGTCTACAGAGATTGACTTGGAGTTCCAGACGATCATGGATCAGAAGGTGCCAGTCTTACTGGCTCTTTCCTCAGATCAAAAGCTCGATGGCGACAATTACCGCATTTGGCGCGTGATGATGTTGGCCATCCTTGAGTCTTACGATTTGGCGGAGCTTGTACAGAAAGAGATCGACCGGCCCTCGTTGAGAGATGAGTCCAAACTCTCTTCCAATGCTCGTGCGGAGTTGGCCAAGGCACAGTCTCACTGGGACAAACTGAATGCCCGGATTCGTTCCTTTCTTTTCCTGTCTTGTACTACAGCCGTGATAGCCCACATCGAGCACTTGACGGTGGCTCGGGAGATATGGCTGGAGCTTGACCAGATGTATAACCGTATGACCCTTATGAAGAGGGTTTCTTTGGAGGTGCAGATGCGGATCTTGTTCGTGAACAAGTCTTCTTTGTTGCTGGAGCACATCAATAAGCTTAGATAGCTTCAGATGCAGGTTCAGAATGCGGGGAAGCCGATTTCCTCCGAAGACATGGCAATCACACTCTTGTCCCAGTTGTCGCCACGATTCGGTGCTTTCTACTCCGCCCTTATTGCTTCGGGGCGTGAGTTTACTCTTCGATGGGAAGAGTTGGTTCCTATGGTCTTGGACCAAGAGGAACAACTGAAGGGACAACATGCTTCCAAGTCGGAAGCTTTGACAGGTCAAGCCTCTCAGAAGAAGGGGAAGGACCAAAAGAAGGAGGACAACAACTCAAAGAAGGACAAGGAAAAAGAATCCACATGCCATATTTGTGGTAAGACCGGCCATTGGAAGAAGGATTGCCCCGACAAAGACAAGAAGGACACCAACAAGAAGGACTCGAAGGATTTTGGAGCGGTGGCTGCACCCTCATCAGCTGCGTTTCTTCATCTAGCAGTCATTGAGGACTCTACACCGAAAGCTTCTGATGCTGCGATGACAGCTCCCCAGGCGCGAGAGTGGATCGTAGACAGTGGTGCCTCCCGGCACATGACTCCTTCATCAGTTGGTGTTGCCCAGTTGCGACCTTCACGTGGGCAAATTTTCATCGGAGATAGCTCTTCGGTGTCTATTGCAGGACGGGATGAGATGCAGCTTATTCTAGATAGACGTGGTGGTACAAATACCTCAGAGGTGTTACATGTGCCAAGTTTAGGGTATCATCTACTTTCGGTTCATAAGATTTGTTCACTTGGACTTTTGGTGGAGTTTGACAGTGATTCGGTACGAGTCCTTGATCGTGGATCTCGGAAAGTTCTCTCATCAGGATATGAGGAGAACGGCATCTACAAATTGACGTCTTCTACCACTCTCCCTACTCTTCTTTTTACCTCTCAGACACAGTCCGAGCTATGGCATGCTCGGTTTGGTCACCTAAACTATGATTATCTTCGGAGGGCGTCACGTGGACAGCTTGTTCGAGGGTTGGTGGACATAGTGGTGAGCCAGCAGCCATGCGTCTCCTGCATTCGTGGAAAGCAGCATAGGGATGCGATTCCCAACAAAGCTTCGCGGCGGTCTACTTCCCCAATGGAGCTTGTATCTACGGATCTTTGTGGCCCTATGAGGAATGAGTTCTTGAAAGGAAGCTCTACTTCACGTTGATCGTAGATGACTACAGCAGGATGACTTGGGCCTACTTCTTGGCATTGAAGTCGGAGGCTTTCTCCCACTTCAAGGATTGGCTTCTCTTTGAGGAGAACCGATCGGGCCGGCGTTTGAAGACCTTGCGCTCCGACAAGGGTGGTGAATTTTTTTCTCATGAGTTTGCTCGTTTTTGTGCAGGTAGAGGTATTCATTAGGAGTTTGCTAACACCAACACTCCTCAAGAAAATGGCATTCTTGAACGGAAGAACCGAAGTGTGATCGAGATGGCGCGCACCATGATGGAGCATCGACAGACACCTCAGTTTCTGTGGGCCGAGGCTGTGGCTACTGCAGTCCACATCCTTAACCGATCCCCCACTTCGGCTGTTGATGGGATGACACCTTTTGAGGCTTACTTTGGGACTAAGCCCGATGTTTCTTATTTTAGGGTTTTTGGGTGTGATGCCTATTCACATTCCCAAGACTCATCGTGATAAATTTGAAGCGGCTTCCCGAAGATAGGTGTTCGTTGGCTATAGCTCTAAGTCCCAAGGCTATCATTTGTATGATCCCGTAAAGCAGGATGTGTACACCAGTCGAGATGTGCGGTTTGTAGAGGTTCCGGCCATAGCAGCGGGTGAGGAGCATCCCGTTCTTGGAGATCCAGGGGAGAGTTGGGCTCCCAAGACAGTTCCTTTGGAGCCAGTGCCTTTTGATTCCGAATCTGTTTCAGATACAGAGTCTACTGTTCCACCGGTCACCCCCGAGGAGCTACCACTAGTGGATATCCCAGAGTCTTCAGCTGATGGAGAGGGACGAGGAGAGGTCCGGCCTCCTCCTCATTGGGCTCGTGACACACTCCGAGATTCAGGGATCGAGGGGGTCCATGAGGAGTGGGGACCGCAAGATGGTCCGCGGCGGTCACGGAGGCACCAGGCACATTCTACGGAGCTTGTTTGCTCTAACTATTGTTTGATGACCCGTGTTATGCAGGATCGAGAGCCCACCTCCATGAAGGAGGCTTTACAGTCCGTACCATGGAAGAAAGCTATGGAAGCCGAGTTGGAGGCTATTGAGAGGAATGGCACTTGGTATCTCGTGCCTTGCCCCTCGCATAAGAAGGTGATTGGCGTCAAATAGGTCTTCAAGACCAAGTACCTTAGTGATGGTTCTTTGGACAAGCACAAGGCTCGCCTTGTTGCTAAAGGTTTTGCACAGCGCCCCGGGATTGACTGTCATGATACTTTTGCCCCTACTGCTCATATGGCGACTATTCGAGCTGTTCTTGCCTTGGCCAGCCATAGGAGATGGCCTGTCTACCAGTTGGATGTGAAGTTGGCCTTCCTCAATGGTGATTTGAAGGAGGAGATCTATGTCAAGCAGCCTCCTGGCTTTGGATGGGCAAGTCTACAGGTTAAAGAAGGCCTTGTATGGCCTCAAGCAGGCTCCGTGTGCATGGAACGAGAAGATTGATTCGTTCCTTCAGTCACAGTTGGGATATCAGCGTTCCAAGGCCGATCCGCAGCTTTATGTACACACTTCCAAGGCTGGTTGTGTGCTTTTTGTGTTGTATGTTGACGATTTGATTGTCACAGGTGATCATGCACAAAAGGTCAAAGAGACGAAGGCAGCTTTACATCAGGCGTTCGAGATGACGGACTTGGGTCTACTCCACTTCTTCTTGGGCCATGAGATTTATCAGTCTCAGAGGGGGATTTTCATCTCTCAGCAGGGGGATTTTCATCTCTCAGCAGAGATATGTACAGGAGCTCTTGGTTTCTTTTGCGATGGAGGATTATTGGACCATTTCTACTCCTATGGATCGAAACTGGAAGGCCACTTCACATTCAGATTCTCCCTTGGCGGATGCTTCCCGCTACTGTCAGTTGATTGGATCATTGATTTGGCTCCTCAACACTCGTGTTGATCTTTGTTTTGCTGTTGGTCTCTTGGCAGGGTTCATGAGTGAACCTCAGACGGTGCATTGGCAGGCTGCCCAACGGATACTTCGGTATTTGACGGGGACCTCTGACTTAGGGATCCATTATCCAGCAGGCACAGGTGGTTCAGATCTTGTACTTGCCGGTTGGAGCGACTCAGATTGGGCTGGCGATGTGGACCACAGGTGGTCTACTACAGGCTACTGTTTTACCTTGGGTGCAGGTGTTATTTCCTGGAGTAGCAAGAAACAGCCCATGGTAGCCCTTTTGTCTAGTGAGACGGAGTATCGGGCCGCATCTTCCACCACATGTGAGGCTGTGTGGCTTCGGAGATTGTTGGAGGAGCTTGGCTGCCCCCAGACTCGTCCTACTTTTCTATGATGCGACAATGAGAGTTGCATTGCCTTGGCACGGAATCCTATTTTCCATGCCCGGACGAAGCACATAGAGATCCAGTACCACTTCATCCGGGAGAAGCTTCTGGATGAGACCATAGCTGTGGAGTACTGCAAGACGGAGGACAATCTTGCAGATTTGTTTACAAAGGCGCTTCCCCAGGCTCTACTTCGGAGACATGCCAGATCCCTCAGGCTTTTTCCCCGTCCAGGCTCTGAGAGGGGGTGTTAGCGATAGTTAGTCATCCCTTGGCGGAGCAGGCAGCCACGTGGCAGTCTGGTACAGTCGGACAGATCTGTACCAGTCGGCTGCATTTAATGCAGCCGACCCCGACTTGCCATATTTTTTGCATTATTTCAGGCTATTTATAGCCGGCAGTCTGCACATTGTTCCCACTTGTGTTTTGCAGATTTCAGGCTGGAGATTCGTGCAGATTGCAGCGTACTTCGAGGTGAACAGCAGGTTGCATCGTCGAGGTGGAGACACGCAGTCCCGCGCACTGCGCCCATGTATATATCTGCATATCTTTGTATACAGCACACCTTATACAACAGATCTTCATCTTCCACTGTCTCTTTCTCTCTCTCTCTTCTCTCTGTGTTCACTCTCTCTCTCAGTCTTGGTCCCACGCTTCCGCATCGCTACACTCTGATAGTTTCACATATGAGGGCAATTGTACACCAATGGCTTTCCCCCCTCCATATTGAAACACTGCAAAACCTTAATAACATACTCTTGTTGCGACAGATAGAGAAGACCTTTCGATCTGTCCCTGAGTATACACATGCCAAGAATATGATTGGCCTCATCAAGATCCTTCATATCAAAGCTACTATGTAAGCTCTGCTTCAAGGAGTCTAAGGTATGAACATCCCTACTTGCAATAAGTATGTCATCCACATACAAAACAAGAAGAATAAGGTTGCCATTTGCTACCTTCTTGGTGTATAAGTAGTGATAAACTTGAGAGTGATGGAATCCTTGAGATTGCATGAATGTATCAAATTTATGATACCATTGGCGAGGTGTGTGTTTCAGTCCATACAAACTCTTGTTGAGTTCACATACCATGCGCTCTTTTCTCTTTGCAACAAAACTCTCAGGCTGCTGCATATAGATCTCCTCATGCAGGTCACCATGTAAGAAGACTATCTTGACATCCATCAATATGAGTTTCATATCTTTAGATGCAACCAAGCCCAAAATGGTTCGCAAAGTAGTCATTTTGATTACTACAAGAGAAAAGATTTCATCAAAATCAACTTCATATTCTTGCTTGTACCCTTTAGCAACTAGTCGTGCAAATGCACCAAATCCCAAGTGCCATTTTTCATGAGAGATTCCATCTCTGATAGCATAGCCTTATGCCATTCCTTGCTGTCTTTTCTGTCCATTGCTTCTTGGAAGCATGATGGCTCACCACAATCTGTCAACATGACATAATCAGCCACATAATTGACACGAGGAACAAACTTGTCTGGTTGTCTTTGCACTTTGGTCGACCTATGGATCCAATGGTCAAGATTTGTTGGCTGTTGAGCGTGTAAATTTGCATTAACAACTTGCTGTTTTGCAGGTTTAGTATGTTGTATGGCTAGTTCTAGTTGTTCCAAAGGCATTTGGTCTTACTGAATTTGTGGTACATCATGGGAAATATCTTGCTAATTATTTTCAGCATTAGTCCCTTTATTTTTAGGGACATTTACAACTAGTATTTGTTGCTGTCCTTTTGTTGTTTCAGCATTAGTCCCTTTATTTTTAGGGACATTTACAACTAGTCCCTTTATTTTTAGGGACATTTACAACTAGTATTTTTAGAACTGTCCTTTTGTTGAAATCTGTCCCTAGTGTGATATGCATTAGAAGACTTGTTTGCTGAATTATTTTGTCTGTTGAGTTCTTCCATCAGCAAAGAACCTCCACATTAGAATATAATAGGTGAGCATTTGAGTTACTCAAGGCTATCCTAAAAGTATCTCAACTTTTAGGCAAAGTGCATAGTAAGAAAGTAGCTTTGAACTCATCGTTAATATGGAAATCCAAAGCAATCAATTGATTGAAAATGGAGTTGAACTCGTTCAAATGTACAGACATGGTTTACCTTCTTGCGAAAGTCAATTAGCTTTCTCAGCCAATAAATCTTGCCCACCACACTTTTTTGAGCATACAATTCTTCAACTCTTTGTCACATTGGATATGTTGAATTCAACCTCTCAATGTTAAAGAGCAAGTTGTCTGACACTAAGAGCTCAATGGTAGAGCGTGCAAGCTCATCCAAATCATCCCACTCTTCTTGTTCCATACCTATTGGTTTTATTTCCTTCGCTTTGATGGGCTTCACCTGTTTCTTGTGCACCAAGACATTGTAGCATTGTTTTTGCCATATTGCAAAATTATGTGTATCCTCAAGCTTCTTGATGTGCAAAAGATTGCTGCTGTCATTGTTTCCAGCCATAATTTGTAGCACTAAATTGACTCAAAAGTTACCAAATGTAAGCCCAAATGTCAAACAAGTGACCACGGTACATGTAAGTACCAACCGGCAATGAAAATAAAAAATGTGGAGAAATTTCAGATCTACAAATATATTTTTAGAATTAGAGTGTCTGCTACTGCACTCCATAAGCAATTACAACCACATTCAGAGGTCAAGGCATCAATTACATGTGAAATCTCCAAATTTTGATTACAATTTCTGTACCAAAAGCATTCACGGACACAAATTTGACAATTTCGGTCAAAAGCCCTAAATTTTCAAAAGGAAATCTGTCTAGGTTGCATCAATACATATGCCCAAGTGCATATACCAAGCAATTCTTGCACAAATTGATTAAATTTTGCAAAAGCCCTAATTTTCTTGGGTCCGGTGTGCACAAATTTAAATTAAATTAAAGAAGTTTCACTAAAATGTGAAAACCCCCAAATTTTCTTGGGCAAATGTGCACCGATTTTGCAATTTCCAAGTTAAATTATCCTGTTCTGCATCACAATCCCCAAATCCAAGAAAAGCCCCAATTTTTTGGGCCAAATTGCACACTATGCATGGGCATGCGAATAGCCATTAGTGGAAGGGAACAAATTGCAGAAAATAGTTTTTAAAAAAATGACGAAAAAGTGGTTCTCGAATTTGAAAGCCGGACGCGTTGACTTGTTGACTGCTCGGGCATCCATCAGGCCGTCGACTGCGTTGGCCTATCGTGCTTGCAGCCCACTTTCCGTCCGTGGCCGTGTGCCGTCCGTGGCCTGCTCGCCGTTGGTGTATCCCGTCACGTGCTCTTGACTACCTGCGTCGCCTGAGATGCGTGTACTCTAACCAGCCCGTCAGCTGAATCTACATCCACTTGATAGTCGCTTGCTCCGCCAGCTATCCACTTGACAATCGCCTATCTCTCTCGCTTCACTACGACCAGTTGCTGCCTATCCAACTCATGCCTAACTTTCCTCGAGCAGTGTGCACTCCTTATGCTCTAATACTAGTTTGATGGCAGATGCACAAGGATCGAGATAGAGTGCAGATCACATTGAGTGTAGAGTTCAGAGTAGGGAGAGTGAGCTGAAAGAGTGAGAGCACGACACACAGTGTTTGGTACAATGACGAGATGCACCACTTTAGGTTTTGATAATATATATATAAAGCACAAGTGTAAGGGTGTGTGCACACCCGAACACTGTAAAAAGCATGTGAGCCTTTATTCCCAATACCCAAGGAAAAGATGTAGCCTTTGTGAGACTACTAGGTGTCAAGATTTCCAGTTCAATCTAAATTAGTATACCTTTGCACAAGCAAACCATGAGCATATGTCAAACCATAAGAAAAAGTACACCAAACACACACATACAAGCAATCCAATGTGACACTTTTGGTGAATTGAAATATTGAATAAGTAAAGAAACAAAATATGCAAAATCTAGTCTTAGTATGAATCAACCAAAGAAGTTTTCCTACAATGGATCTTATCGAAGGGCTGACCTAGGGAATCCTTAGATAAGTTGACAATGTGGTCAAGTGACATAGGCACAAGACATGTATGATTACTACAATACTATTCCACTAACCAGAGGCCATACTTCTACTGTGAGTCAGAAATACTATCTCCAAATCAAACCACCTCCATCCCCAAGGAAATAAGATAACTTTTCAAGGTCAATCGTCTCAAATGTGGAACAAAGCTGGCCTTAATATCTACTAAGGGCCCCATGCAATCTTCAAGTCAAATAATTGCCATCACTTGTAACTATGCCCTATAGAGAGGCATTGTCCCTATACAAGCTTGTTCATGGGCAAGTGCAACCCTACAAATAGGCAAATAGTTATGAAACACAGCAGACTTGTAGTGTTGACTTGAACGTTGCAGATTTGGCACGCATGGTAGATCTAATTCATGATTTGCAAGGTGACACATGAGGGGCTCTTGCAATAGCAAATTAGGGTGACTGTATAGAACTACATACTTCTAGTTTCAGGTCAGCTTGTGTTCTTCTTGAGTGTGGTCTGTTTTGGGTTGCTTCGAGCATAGATATGCATGCATCGTTTGGTATACATATGGATTTTCTTGATCAACAAATTTGAGAAGGGAGAGAAAAAGAATTGGACTCTAATGTTGAGACTTTGGCCAAGGATTTTCATGAGCTAGTGGAAGGAGATGAGATGGGTAAACTTTGCGAGATGGGGAGTGATTCTCCAGTTTTTGGTGCTCTAGAGATGCCTCAACAAGGTGCATCTATTTCCCACTCGTAGACAAATTAGTCTTTTCAGTATATGCTACCACATGCTAACAATCTCATGAATGACTATATGCATGTAAATGAAGAAAAAGTGAACTCTTTATTGGACAATGACCATGTACTGGCTACCTTTGGGATAGAAATAGTATTACAGCGGATTGCTGCCTTCCATGAGAGGGCAGCTATCTTTTATTTCACGAGGGCACCCTTAATTACCATTAGAGCATGGCCACAATCAATGCTTTTGAGTGATGATGTGCATTAGAATAATGATAGTGAGCATGTGTGAGATCCTCTTGTTGAGGATATTTATGATGGAATGAAAGGATTCTTTGAGGTCCTCTTTCGTGCTTTAGATGCTCGTGGATGGTCTGTTGGTTCATGTGGTTCCATGGAGGCCCATGGATGAGTTTTAGGATATTCTTGGGCAGGTCTCTCCAATTTTGATGAAAGTGGTTAATTTCCCTTTTCACCTTTGGTGGCTCCTTCCTTTGTCTTTGAGGTCTCTTGGACAAGTTTTGGTGGAGCCTCATTTGGCTTCTTGTAATAGAAATAGAGCGTGCTTGCTTTGGGATATGAGAAAACCTTGGCCCAATAAAATTTGTTTTAAGGCTCTAGGGTTTCATGCATTGGTTTATGAGCCGAAGTGGGGGACTTTTGCTGGATATTGATTCAGATGTGGCAAATTGGCTCATTTTATTTGTAAATATGATCATAATCTTGAGGTTTTTGAGTGTTTTCTAGGTCCTAAGGTGGATATGGAGCATGAGCCCTAAGATGTGTCATGGCAACAATGTGTTTCTTCCCCTATGCCCCTTGGTCTACATGGAAATGGAAATAAAGATTCACTTTAGGTTGTGCTTGAGGGGGACTTGAGGGCAAGCCTCAAGTTGCCTTTTAGGAACATGCATCTAAGCATGCTTCTTGGGTCATTGTGGTCAAACGCCATGCTTGTCAAGAACCCTGTTTGACTCCTATGCATCCAACTTTTGGTAATATCTCTCAATCTTTTCAACACACAAGGGTAAGGGATTGTATTCTAAGCCCCAATTGTCTCGAATGCATGAAGTTAGAGTGGTTGATAAAGGTGCTTATGATTCTACATTCAGATTTGATGCTTGTGGGCAGATCTTGTGGATGTGATTTGTAGTGATATAGAGAGATTTCAAGTTGCTAAATTTGTGGATGTAAAAGGGAAGTAGTGTTTCCATAGTTCTTTCCTCTTTGTTCATTATGAGAATTGTTTTATAAAATGTCAAAAGGGTTTCATTGGGAAGTAAGCATTGTAGATTGTGGACGACTGCTTTTGCTTGTAATTTCGATTTTTTGTGGGTTGTGGAGCATAATAAATCGAGAGTTATGTTGGTTATTTATTCTTCATTGCAGCCGTCATTGGTTCATTAGGATGTTCAAGGTAGATTCATGGTTGTGCAGATTATGTATGAAGGGGAGGCTCTATGGTTGGTAGGTGTGTATGCACCTAGTTCTTCATCAACTTTCGAAAGATTTGTAGTGCCTCGTTATGGCTTGCCATCGAGGGTCTGTTATTGGTGACTTTAAATTTTATGTGTTTGCAGACTTGGCGAATTCATCTCGCTTTTTTAATGGCCCATAAGGGTTTTTATTATGGGTGACTTCAATATTTGTGTGCCCGTGGACTAGGTGACTTCACCTCACTCTTTTATGGATGTTCATGAGTGTCAAGTATGGGATGCTTTGGCAGCCATGTCATTGAAACAAGACATGTAGTCTTGGCTCCATTCTTCTCAATTTGAAATCAATCTCTTCATTATTTGGATACTTGGGCTAGATTGGATGGGATGTACATTTGCTAGAGTGATTCATTTTTTCTAGCAATGATTGACATGAGGGTAGAGAGATAGCATGTTCTTTCTAATTATTATCCCTTGGTTTTCAAAATGACGCATCAATCAGTGTATGCCTTCAAGATCGTGCTTGCTCATTTGCCTTTGCATTTCAGTTAGTCTTTTCTGTTGCACGATCAATTCTTGGGGTGTGTGTGGCAACCAATTGCTTCATTTGGCATGCAAGGTTTGTCCAAGGGTATAGATGCATGGCGTATTTTTAGGGATAATGCACACGCTTTGTCTTGACAATATGGTATTCAATATGCATTTGCTTTTTGAGCTGAATTGCAGCATTTGCAATCCTTGTTGGAACATTTCGTGTCTATGCAACATGTAGGGGATACCTTCGATGAATTGCTTACATATTTTGAATGGTTGAAATGCAAAGTCCAAACTCTTCGAGGAATATGCTAAATATAAATTGTTGGCCTGTCTAGATGCTTTGCATGATAATAACTGTGAGACTCCATTTCTTTTCTCATTTATGCCAAAAATATACTCGAAAGGATATTGTGTGTTTGATGAATGAGGAGCATGATATGGTTACTGAGCTTGGATTTATTATTCAGATGTGCCTTAAGTACTACAAATCTTTGTTGGGTTCGCATGAAGTTCTTTCTAATGTTGTTTAGTTTGCTCATCAGTATATTTGTGACATGGTTGGAGATCAAATCAAGCATGAATGAGCAGATTTGATGGAGGTGGATATTACTAAGGTTGAAGTGGAGATGCATTGTTCCATTTACCAAATATGAAAGCCCTGGTTGGAATGGTCTCCCAAATGAATTATTTTCAACCCATGTTGAACATCTTAAGGATCCACTGATACACCTCTGCCAGAATGTATGGAGATTTGGTTCAATGCCTTCAGATTGGAAGATTGTCGTTATGCATTTGCTGCCCAAGGTTCCTTCCTTGTGCACCTAGAAGCAATGGAGACCCATTTCTGTTATGGGTTCCTTGTACAAAGTCTTTTCGTAAATCATCGCCGATAGATTTCAGAAAGTGTTTATGCAGTCAATTCATCTATGTCAGTATGGTTCACCATTCCATTGAAGGATGAAACATCTTGCATAATTATTTTGAATGTTTAGATGGGGATTGATTATGCCAAAGCCTCTAGTCAATAGGTTGTTATGATCCAACTAGATGCTGAAAAGGATTTCAATCATGTTAGCTCTTTTTCTCTATAGCAATTGATGTCTGCCATGGCTTTTGATCCTTAGATGACTCCTCTTATTGACACCATGAGCTGGGATGCCATGGCACATATTGTGCTTAATGGGCGGGGGGGTGGGAGGGGGCGTCACATATGAGATTGCTTGTTTCATTTTCTTCATCAAGGATGCTCTCTTAGACCTTTATTGTTCACATTGGTTACTCACTAAATCCTCTCTTTGTTAAATAGGTTGGCTGACGATGGTGAGATTATTGGTTTAACTTTCCCTAGGGGTACTCAACTTTTGGGTCAATCACTGGTAGACAATTCCTTTATGTTTCTTAAGGATGACCGGACCAATGTAAATATATTTTGTTTGATTGGCTGATGATGGTGAGATCATTGGTTTAACTTTTCCTAGGGGTGCTCAACTTTTGGGTCAATCACTGGTAGAAAATTCCTTTATGTTTCTTAAGGATGACTAGACCAATGTGAATAGGGCAATGGCTGTTTGGATTCTGTCTGGTTTGGCTTTAGGGCTTCATATCAATGCTCAGAAATCTACATTGATTTCTTGTACCTAGATAGGTTTGCAAGATTTGGGCTAGTAGGGAGTGGTTGTTTCTAAAGGTGAAATTGCTCGGTAGTTGAATTATCCCATTGCTATGGATGTGGCTCCTCGGGCCTTATTTGATTGGATATCTTCTCAAGGTCATGACAAGTTTATGTATTAGAAATCACAAGGCTGGCCTCTTCATGTGTGGCTGAAAGTGGCACAATCCATCATGATCAGTATGGTCTCATATTTTTTGCCCTTCCTTCCCTAGACCAAGAAGTCCCTTCGGAATAGGTGGCAGCCCATTTGCTTTATGTTGTGGAAAAGGAAAGGAAATTGTCTGGGTTAGGGTGTGGATATCTTGGCAACATGTTACTTCTCCAAAATAGTTCGTGAGGCTGTTTTGTTGGATGTCAATCTCCATATGATGGCTTTGAGATTGGCACTTTTGCAAGCTCTATTTGTGTAGAGTCATCCTTGGATTGATGTTGCAAATTTTTCAATTGAGGAAACTTGTATCTCCCATGGTTATACTCTTACTTGGCTTCTTGTTATCATGTCTTGAATTTGATGTGGCCTCTTTAAACTTGATAGTCATTTCTCCTTACTCATCTGATTGGCTCCTAGTAGATGATTGACACTTTTGCAAGCTCTACGTGTGCAAAGTCATCCTTGGATTGATGCTGCAAATTTTTTATTTGAGGAGACTAGTATCTCCCATGGCTATACTCTTATTTGGGCTCCTTGCCGTCATGTTCTAAATTTGATGCGGCCTCTTTAAATTTCATAGTCCTTTCTGCTTACTCATTTCATTGACTCCTAGTAGGTGATACATGGCTTTATAGTTTGGTGTCCTGATCTCCAAAAGAAGGCTAAATCATTACAAGCAGAAGTGATGCCCACTTCCAGACTACTAGATTGGCTGATAAAGATTTGTATCGGATAAATTTAATTGGATGGCTAGATTGGGGCTGCAGATTATATGTGATGTGGTCATTCCTAGTCAACCTTATCTTTATTCTTTCTGTTGTATTCATTAGTACTTCTAGGTGCCTAGAGGGTATAGCCAAATTCGGTCAACCTTGCAAGAGTAGCTTCAATGGTGTACTCCGTTGCTTGCTTTTCAGCCTTCTTCCACTTGGCAATATTGGGCATTTGTGAAACCAGACAATTTTCTAAAAAGGTTGGAAAGTCAGATTTACCATAAGATGAGGATAAGAGATGGGTCATTGAGAAAGCCAATAAAGTTTGGCATGTTTGGGATAGCAAAGAGAAGTGGCGGGACATATTACTTCAACTTTGGAAGTGCAAGATTCCTTATCAGGGAAAGTTTGTCATATGCAAGTTGCTTATTAGGAGGTCCTTCCACTAGGGATGTGCTACATGCTCGGAAGATTTCCTGTGGCCGTTGTATCTTTTTCACCACATGTGATGCATAGTATGGAGGAGTTTTGGAAACGGGGGAAATAGAAACGAGAAAAACCGGAGTTTCGGAGTTTTGGAGTTTTGGCCAAATTTTGGAAACGGGGAAACGACGTTTCGGATTGTACCTAAAATAAATACAGTTCTATGTGGATATGTAAATATACAACAACATGTATCCAAATTTCATACAAAACTTTGAGTCTTCATGTCATATAATTGAAATCATGATTCATTACACATGTCACAACTCACGAGTAAAGATTGAAGAGTCAAGACTCGATGGCTGAAACTTAAGACAACTTAACACAATTAAGACTTAATTTTCAAAACTTAACGCAACAAAATGAATTATAATTTATGACTCGCGAATCATCTATGATCTAAAGAGCAATGAAGAGTGACATCAAGAACAGTGGAGACTGACATCAAGAACAATGGAACAAGAATCAAGATGCATAATAAGTGAAATCAAGATACAATGATACATGTAACTATATCATGTGAATAATCTGTTAAAACTCCAAAGGCCAGTGAGCATTGAGTACTGTGTACTAGTCTCTAGACTCTAGTAACTATTGAGTAATAAGTATCAACATCAATGAACAATTGGTAATTGTAGTCTAGACAACAAGGCCTGATGTCTTTGTTAGGAATGCATGCCAAGTGGTCTTTCATGCGCGTTATGCTCCTTGATTTCTCCAACCCACAATAGTTGCACCGCCACTTCTTTGATCCGCCGGAGCCCTCGTATCCCTTGATTGGAGTGACATGCCTCCAATATGGATCCGACGCCATGATTAAACTTTAGGTAATGGGAAGAAGAAGAAGAAGAAGAGGACGAGGAGGATGAGGAGGTGGAGGAGGGAGTTGGAGTGCCCCAAAGCGAACCGTAGGATACCAAAACGCCGGTTCGCCATTTCCGTTTTGGTCCAAAACGGCCGGTTTGTTTTGGCAGCCTCGAAATGCCGTTTCGGGGTACTATGATGTGATGAGACCTCAATTCATCTTTTCATCTCTTGCCCTGTTGCGAGAAAGATTTGGAGCTTTATTTTCCATGTTTGGACATTGGTGACACAACAACGAACAATGATCCACTCTTGGGTCATGGGGAAGATGCCTTCTTTGACTACTTTGCTGCAGCTAACCAAATCATTGTTGCCTTTAACATTTTTTTAGATGGGCTGCTCTTTGGCATATTTGGCGCACCCATAATGTCTTTATCTTTTATTCGGCCTTGGGTATCCATGGTTATGTGGCTTGTGTTCAAGGATTACCTGTTATGGCAGATTTCTTCCATGGTTTCAGCTGACGTGGTCCTCCCTCAAGTTCTTGCTCCATGGCTGCATATTGTTTGCTCCACTCTTGTTGTGCCCTCCACATGATACTTGTGTTTTGTGTTTTGGTAGCCCTTTGGCTTTACTTTTTTTTTTTGGTGGTTTTCATTGGCTGGCCAAAAGGCATGATGTAAATATTCTTATTTAATTTAAGTTTCATCTATGTGTGTGTGTGAATGATAGATTGAGGCTTCGTATCCAGAGCACCCTATGCATCTAGCAAGGGCATGATATTTTCACATGCGTATTTTGGATGGAGGCAAGCAAAAAGATGATAGGTCTAACAATTGTTATCATGCAAAGTATCCAAATAGGCTAGCAGTTTATATATTATATATTGCTCATCTTGAAGAGTGTGGACTCTACATTTCAACCACTCAGAATAAGTGGCAAATTCATTAGAAGTATCCCCAACCTCTTGCAAGCTTACAAGATACTCGAGTAGGGATTGCAATATTGCAATTCGGCTCTAAAAGCAAATGCTGGCTGAATTCCATATTCTCAAGACAATGTGCACGTATTCTCTCTAAAAATCAACCAAGCATCCATTCCCATAGATAGGATTTGTCTGCAAAAAAAGCAATCAATTGTTACATATACTTAGAAAATTCATGCAACAAAAAAGACTAATTGAATTGCAAGGAAAAACGATCAAGTAGGGCCTTGAAGGCATCCATTGGCTGATGTATCATCTCCAAGATCAAAGATGATGATTTGAAGGAACATGCTATCTCTCCACCCACATATTAAGCATTGGCGGAAGGAAGGAATCGCTTTGGTAAATATACATCCTATCCAATCTAGCCCAAGTACCAAAATGCTAAAGAGAACGGTACATAAATCTTTGCTTGGAAGGATGGAACCAAAACCACATATCTTGTTTCAAGGATGAAGTTGCTAGAGCATCCCAAGCTTGGTGCTTAGGAGCATTCATCATAGAATGAGGGGAAATTACCTACTCTATATGCTCACAAGAATTAAAGTCACCCATCACAAACACTTGATGGGCCATAGAGAGACACAATGGGTCCTCCCAAAGCTGACGATAATCCCAAGTAGTGTTGGATACATATACTCCTACCAACCATTGAACCTTGCCCTCGTACATAATCTTCACTATCATAAATTTGTCTTGAACATTCTTGCAAAGTAGTGATTGCTGAAATGAAGAACGAATGGCCAGCATTACCCTGGGGCGTGGATCTATGAGGAGCATGACCACCAAAAAAATGTGTTTTTCCTTTTATACATAAATGGAATCGGACATTGAGTGCTGCTTGTATTCCGCTACACAAAAAACATCCCAATTACCATTACTACTAGACAAAACACCCTTGCGATTCCATAATGTCAATCTCGTGATATACAAGCAAGTGAAAACTATTGCCGTAGTGCTTTTCCTTTAGCATTTGCAAATTTACTTGCTTGGAATCTTCTCATCTCACTATGAATTACATCCACAAGATCAACCCTCTTCAAACCAGTAATTGTGGATTGAGAAGGATATTACTATTGCTAATTACAAAAAGCATATTTGGAAGCAAGCAACCTGCTTTGAGAGTCTAACCACAAAGTAGAATCATTACTTCTATCAGCCACGCCTACATATGGTGTGTTGGACGATTGAGCCTTAGAATAAAATCCTTAGCCTTTTTATTGAAAAGTGTGAGTGGCCGTCGGCGCATGGGAGCTGAACGGGGTTCTTGGTGAGCATGGTGCTGTACCACAGTCACCCAAGGAGCTTCCTTTGAAGCTTGTTCTTGAGAGGTAAGGTGAGGCTCACCTCAGGACTATCATTTTGCAAATCTTTAAACCCATTTTGCCCAATATAGGTGGAAGAGGAGATACATATTGCAGTTAAGACAAAGCTTGAGACTTATACATGTGCATATGCATCTCTATCTAAGGATCCGCTAGATGCTATGATATCTTATGATCTTGATTACATTGTGGTATAAAATGACCTAACTGACCAATTTAAAGCAATGCTCAACAAATATCCCCCATTTCAACTCATAAACCAAGGCATGTAAACCAAGAGGCTCAAAACATATTTTAATGAGACAAGGTTTTCTTGTATCTCATAGTAGGAAATCTCTATTTCTATTACGGGACTCTAAACGAGGTTCCTCCAAAACTTGTCCAAGTGAGCATATAACTAAAGAGGAGCCTCCAAAGATGTGAAGGAAAGTTTATGACCTCTAGTCAAATGGGACATGCTTGCCTTAAAATATCTTGAAATTTCCCTAGGGGCCACCATGGGACCACATGAACTAATTGACCATCCAAAAACAAAGAGATGTTTTACATTGTCTGAGCACGAGTGTTCAGGGTATGAAAGAGAGCCCCAAAGAACCCTTTTCACCCATTGTAAATATCCTAAACAAGAGAAGTCCATGAGAACATCAATATGGCTTCATTAAGGGACGAAGTATTTTGCATAATATTCTAAATGTTCAATTGGGGATAGATTTTAAAGCCTTTGGCCAGCAAGTTGTTATGATTCAGCTGGACATTGAAAAGGTTTTGACCATGTTAGGTGGTCTTTCTTCTTGGCAGTTAATGACTATCATGAGTTTTGTTCCTTGCATGATTTCTCTTATTGATACAATTGGTTATAATGCAGTGGCATGCATAGTGCTGCTTAATGGAGGGGGATAATTGATGAGTTGCTCTCACTTGCTCACTTCTTCAGGGATGCTGTCTTAGTCCTTTGTTGTTTGCATTGATGACTCATCCTATACTCTTTCTACTGCAGAAGTTGGGCATTGATGGGAAAATCATTGCTTTGGCTCTTCCAAGTCGAGCTAAACTTTTGGCTCGCTGATAATCCATTTATGTCTGTTAAGGCTGAGCAATTGAATTTGGTTAGAGCAATGACTATTTGGAGCCTATTTGGTTTAGCTTCAGGCCCCTATATCAATACGCAAAATCCACTATAATCAGTTGTATAGAGAAAGATCTACATGCTTTGGGATGGCAAGGAGGGATTGTTTCTTGTGGTGAGATTACTAGAGATTTGGGTTATCCCATCGGCATGGATATGGCCCCTTATGCTTTGCTTGATTGGATGTCTGTACGCATTCATGATAAGCACATGTATTGGAAATCTCAAGGGGGCCCTCTATGTGCGTGATTTAAATTTCCACAAATGGTTGTGATAAGTATGATCTTCTATTTCCTACCTTCGCTTCCTTGGACAAGAAGTCGTTGCAAGAATTGGTGCAGTCCATCTATTTTATGCTTTGGAAGAAGCAAGGAAATCGTTTGGGTGAAGTATGGGTCTCTTGGCAACATGTTACTATGCCAAAATGGTTGGGCAGTGCTGCCTTGCTGGATGTCAAGATTCATATAAAAAGACTTGTGCTTGTACCCTGTTGCAGTCTTTTTGTTACAACATTATCCTTGGACAGGCATTGCTAGGACTTTTATTGAAGAAATTGGCATGTGACATGGCCATACTAGAATCCAGGCCTCATGGTGGTGGAATGTTCTAAATTTGAGTCAAACAGTCCAAAAAGGAGGCTAATGCCTTGCACATTGAGGTCTTGACCACATCCAGGTTGCTGGACTGGCCTGACAGCACATGGAGTGGGATAAGTTTAATTGGATGGCTAGATTGGGTTTGATGACTGTACAGGATGCTGTCATTCCTGGTCAGTCTCATGTTCATTCTTTCTGCTGTATCTGTTAGTAATTTTGGGTGCCTTGGGGTTACAAGCTGCTTTGGTCAAACTTCAAGGAATGACTTCGGTGGCATTCCCCTTTGCCTGCATTTCAGCCTTCATCCCTATGGTTGGATTGGCCATTTGTGAAACCGGATGATTTTCTGAAACATGCAACCAATCAGATTTACCATAAAATGGTTGAGGACAAGAAATGGGTGATTGATAAAGCAAACAAAGTTTGGTTTGTTTGACATTGCAAAGCTAAGTGGCATGATCGGTTGCTTCACTTGTGGAAGTCTAAGCTTCCCCGCCAAGGGAAAGTTTTCATATGGGGGCTTCTTATTGGGGGTCTTCCTACAGAAGATATGTTGCATGCCCGGAAGATCTTTAATGGTATATGTGTCTTTAATACTACATGTGACAAGACTTCTGCTGATTTTTTAATCTCTTGCCCAGCTGCTAGACAGATCTGGGATTTCATTTCCCAAGTATGGACCTCAGTGACAAGTCAGTGGATGGTGATCCATTCTTGGGCTTGGGGAAAGATGCCATCCATGGCCACTCTGTTTCATTTTATGCAATGGACTTGTCTTTGGCACATGTGGAGGACCCTCAATGCTTTTATTTTTGATTTGGCCTACACATCCATGCTCATGTGGGGCGTGTTTGAGGATCGCCATTATGGCAAATTACTTCCATGGTTTTGGCTAGTTTGATACTTGGAGAGGTGGCTGCTACATGGATGGATATCATTCACACCACCCCCATTGTGCCTGCTTCATGATATGCTTCTTTGTTTCTGTAGCCTTTTTGTTCCATGAGTGTTTGTTGCATGCTTTGGTAATGCTAGGTTGGCCAGATGGCTTGATGTACATATTTCAATTCATTACTTCAAACTTCTTCACCAAAAAAAAAAAAAAAAAAAAAAAAAAAAAAGAACTCCTGTATTGTCAGTCATATAGTTGTGTTTTTGTGTTTCTAGTAATTAATAAAATTACCCTTTATGCAGAGAGAGAGAGAGAGAGAGAGAGACTTTTACGAAAAAAAAAAAGAGAGAGAGAGAGAGAGAGAGAGAGAGAGAGAGAGAGAGAGAGAGTCATCAAATTGTAGAAAATGGCTGTGTTTTGAGCTTTGGAGATGACACCCATGGTCAGCTGGGTTGGAAGGCAGTGACTGATTCAACTCATGAATTTGAAGTGGCAATCTCTGACTATGTGGTTTCCATAAATGCTGGACTAAGCCACTCCCTGGCACTGGCACTTAGTTGCACTAATAGCTCTCAGTACATTCAACAGAAAGAATTAGCTGGTACAGTGCACTCATGGGGCTGGAACGCAGCATTCCAACTGGGCAGGACAGCATGCTCGAATATACCAGGGAAAGTTCATGGACTAGAAGATCAGGTGGTTAAAGTGGATGGTGGCCGTGTGCACTCTCTTGCTGTAACCTTGAAAGGTGAGCTGTGGACTTGGGGAAGTGGAAAGAATGGAAGGCTTGGGCTGGGCAGTTCTAGAGATGAGCAACAGCCTTCTCTTGTAGAAAGCATGGAGGATGTAAAAGTTCAGGAAGCTGTTTGTGGAATGGATCATACTCTTGTTTTAGCAAGTGAAAAGTGATGCTTTACACTACCAGGAGACTAGTGAAACTCAAGGAGAGAGAGGTGCAACATTAGCTTTTTTGTTTTTTGTACAGCCTAACTGGGATTTGGAGTCCGATCTATGTATGAAAATGCTATTTCCAAATTTCTTTGGAAAAATGTTTGAAAGTCATAGTTGGATGGGAATGCATCATACTTACCCAGGTGGTGTTTTTGAGATTAGAAGAAATCTGTATAATTGTGTCAATTTATTCTTATTTTGTCTATATTTCTACTTGAGAAGATTTTAGAGTTGATCCAAGTATTTCTTGAGTATCAGATTCAGCTAGTGGTGCTATGTGCACAGTGCTTGCAGATGTTGTGTCTGCTATGTTAACAGTCAGGATGCTTACTCTTAGTTGCTTATCATATAGTCTGGTCTAAAATAGGCAAGCAAAGCAGAAATATGCAGAGTAAAAGCTAGCCAATAAAAGCATTCTAGTCAGAGTAGTCAGAATCCTTCTCATCTTTCCAGTAGGTAAGATAATTCTACAGGTTCAGAGGAGTTCTGGTATCTTTGGAGCAAATCTTGAATGTGTAATTGGTGGTGGGAAGTAGGTTTGGGTTGATGGGTCTAGCTGCTGGGCAGTCTCAGTAGTAGTGTTTCCAGTAATATGTGTGGATCAGCTAGACTACATTTTCAGTCTATTTATGGGTAATCAATTGAGACATAATTTTTTCTGTCAGTAAAGTGCTCTGTTCTAAAGCTTTCTGAATGGCTTTGGGGAGCATCTGCATGACCAGAATATGTAGTTGCATCCATATATTTCAGCGATTAAATTCTGTGATGTATGCTGGATTTCAGCTTCCTTGAGCAATCTCTCTAGGATCTTTGAGCTCCTGATCTTCAGTCTCCATAATCCTACATCATCCCTCTTATCACGGGTTCCCAGATCAATTGTCAATTTTTTCACCATTGCAGTTCTCTACACATATCTACAGACGACCACCATTTGGTCAGAACATGCTTTTGCTTGCAAGTGAGGTGCATGCATTAAGGATGCATGATGGGGCCCATCTATATGCTCATAGCTAGGTGAATGCAAATTAATTCAGCAAGTTGTTGGGTGACAGCAAGATTGAGAGAGTAAAAGATTAAGGCCCATACCCACCCTAGTCATACACCTGTCCATATTAACTTCAAATTGAGACACTGGTGAATTCAGTCTTGCCAACCTGTGTATTTTAGCTTGTTATCTCACTAAACCAACAATTCCTGTAAAAGGTTGTTTAGGGTAGGTGTCCAACAGGTAGCAGTACATACAGCATGCATTGCTCTAAAACATGGAGCTGGATATATTCTCCTGTAATGGAACATATAATTTCAACCCTGTTAAACATTTTTTAAAAAGACCTTGCATTGCTGTTGCAATGTGGTTTTCTTTATGTACTAATCTTGGCCTATTTTTCCATTATCATTTCTAACTAAGATGTAAACATCTCAAACTCCAAGGAAAGCATAGTGCCACTTTGCCTCCTTTTTGCTAAGTAGGTGTTTTGCCTCATGGGCTACCTCATCTAGATTTGTTTGCACATTATTATAACTTATAAAAAAACCAACCTAAATCTTAGAATTTAGTTTGGGTGGTGGGGGCTTGAGCATGAATCTCTCACATACCAAAAGAGGTGTCACAATCCTCTTCCTGGAGTTCAGCACTTGCATATGCTATATGAGTGGTGTTTCATGGTGGCTTGTGGCTATCTCCAATGTCAAGTGTGTGCATGTTTCAAGATTTTTGACTTAATGGGTCTAAACACGAGCCTATGTTTCTATTTTCAAACCTTCTCTTGAACTTTTCACTAGTAGTATAACCACTTATTCATTCAAAGGTTCCAAAATTTTATCAAACTAGCCATTCAAATCACACATTCTTTGAGATACTCCATTTGATGTGATAACAAAAACTGATTAGACAGTTTGTAAAAATTATGCATATATCTTATAAAGGAGTCAATTTTCAATGAGCTGGACATATGTGCATAGCACAGAAATTAAATACTTTCAAGTGACATTCAGTAGTTTATCTAACATGAGAGAGCTTATGAATGTGGAAGACATCATTTATCTCTTGAAAGAAGGAAATATGAAGGTTCATGGACAATTGCCGAGTGTGTACTTCTAAAAGCTAACAAAGCATGGTGTTTATATGCACAAATATAAGGCTAAACATAATAGTATATATATTAAGTAATTATCAAACTTAATTTCCAATATATCAAGCTATCTATTTCATCACAATGCTCTATTGATTGAACTAGGCTATATTGTTAGAATTGTGAGAAAGTTACGTCACATGTGCATGTGTATGTGTATGGATGGGTGTGCATGATATCTTTGCCACTGAACAAAGTTTGTTATTATATTTTGATAGTGATATATGTGAAAACACTTAGGACCATTGGGCCCCTTTTTTCTCTCTAGGTTTTTTTTTCTAGCCTTGTATATACGTTTATTAACTTTAGGGCATACCTAGTCTTGTAAATCTTCTTTTGTAATATCTATTAATACACTTTGTGTTCTACTCTCTCAAGCTTTTTATTCTTCAAGCTATGTGTGTATATTTTTTGCAATCCTAAATCTAACAATTGCTACCAAAGTAGGCTTCAACCTCTTAGGTAGAGTCATCGACACCCTCTATTTGATTTTCTTTGCATAGGATGAGGTTTAATGAGTGTTTATGAGTTGACATACACTTTGGTTGAGGTCCTATATAGGCTCAATGTCATCATATTTTTTTATTCGGGTTTGTTTCGATCTTCATTTACACTACTATCGATATTGTGTAGGTTGTTTTGTCTCTTTGTGCAAATTTTTCACAATGGTCAAATTTACCTGTAAGAGCCTTTATAGTTTATGTTGTGCTATTATTAGTTTTGTGCACATTTTTCTCTATGCATGTACCTTTTGCAGTAAGTACAATATATAGCCATAGCTTGCAATAATTATGTATTTCGATATTCTAGGTGTTAAGAGCACGCTAGATGGAACCAACTATCCATTATGGGCTTATATGATGTATCGTATATTGGTTGTAAAAGGGCTTTGAAACATTGTGCTTGGAATTGAAGTACGTCATGGTGTTTTGGGAGGTACAAGTACAACAAAAACATGTACCATTAAGGATGTTGTAGATTGTAGTTCCACTCTAGTAAATACTAGAGTACCACTACTAACTACTCTTGAGGAGATTCGTTAGGATGGTAAAGATGCAAAGGCTCATGCCTTGATTGCATTGTCTATTAAACATACCATAATTCCACACATTTGCTTATATAAGACAACTAAAGATACTTTGAATATACTTGTATGTTTATATCAAGGAAGAAATGAGATATGTTGTGTCGCTGTACGGACACAATGTGAAAAAACATAGAATACATCATCATCCGGCTTTCTTATTGATCTAGAGAGTCAATGTCATCATAGTCATTAGTGCTAGTATCCATGGCATGGATGGTTCAAAAATACTAGAATTTTGGATAATTTTAGTCTATTTTTTATATTATTTATTGTATATATCTTAAAAAGCTAGGAAAACTTCTAGAATAGGGTGGCATGCAAAAAGCAAGTTGCTTTTTCAATCACTTTTGAGATTTTTCATGAAAAGAAAGAGAGGCGAAATCACACGGGCCGCGATTACAGTTGACATGCAAAAAACAACACTTCAAATTGGGAAAAGAAATGATCTGAAAGATTCTTATCATGTGTCCTAAAGTTTTATTTCCCTTTTGGAGCCAACGGAGCCATCAGATTTGGGTTCCGAGCAGTAGAGAGGAAGCGATTGTTTGATGATGCACGTTTTTGGTCCATGGGGGAGCTCCAAGAGATCTAATGCTTGGAGATTGTTTCTGAGTAGTGCCAGATAAGGAACTTCAGGTTGTATCAATACATAGTGATTTGATTCATTGTGCTTTGTATTTATCGTAATTACCTATTGTTTACTCTTTTTATTCTCTTCAATCTCCTATTCTCTACTTTTTTCTATATCTGATTCTCGGTGGATACGACCTTTCGATAAAAACCCATCTGACATTGGTGAACTCAACGTGAAAGGCCATTAGAAGGAAAGACAAGATGAGAGAACCTTCAAGCACAATTTCCAATGATGTTTTGCAACAGTTAGTGCAGAATATGAACATGCTTATGTATGTACAACAATAACATGTGATGTATGTTTCTGCTCAAACAGAAATTGTTGTGATGAATGCTTTGCAAGCGGTTGAGCGTGAGATGAGAAGTTGTTCAATGGCAGAAATGTATCTGCATATGTACATACCTATGCTCAAAAGATGGAATTCTTTGGCGTGGCTCAACTTGCATGGAGCCGATATTTTGTACGGATTACTGTACATGAACTGAAAGCACAAATTAGTCAATTGTATATGTAGAATGCTGATTGGATAGCTTTCAAGAAGACACTCAGGGAAATTTTACATTGAAGACACAAGTTTGATTACACGCAAGACTTTCTAGGAGTGGGTTCTACAACCCAATAAGGGTCTTGTGGCTATAAAGTTATTAAGAGAATTTGAAAGTCGGCTTGAGCAGTTAGATCTTGTAGAACCGCAAGCTCTTGTAAGTCAAAAAATTGAATTGTTTCTACAAGCGGCAAATCTTGAGCTTCAAGAGAAGCTTGATGATTTGTTAGAGAATGAGACTACAAAGATATGGCTTATAATAGAGTGGAGGTATGTTAAAGACGTTACTGTACTGGTGAAAAAGCAAAGAAGAAGAGAGAGATTGCATATATCTAGCTTGCCCACTGTTACGAACAATACAGTTGATGTATCCAATAAGCCATCCACTTTTGTAGCTAACTCTATTGGTGCACCTATTGTTCCCAATGTTAGAGAGGAAGATGTATTAGATGAATTGGTTAAAGGCATGCATGATCTTCAGTTGAAGGTCGGAAAATTGGATGAGAAAGAACAAGAGAAAAGGGGACGGGCAGCAACCCCTAAACCAGGAAAAATATGTATGTGGTGTGATAGTTTGCAGCATGAAAGGAAGATTTGTGCTTCTTATTAAGAGGCCTTGACATGACAACTCGTCTTTTGGAAAAGATGACAAGATTCATGCACAAGAAACGGGGTTGTCTCTTGCTTTGAATTCTAGAAAAGGAGGTATGCAAAAGTTGTTGAAAGACTTGGTTGTTCGAAATGCTTATGCGGTTGTACATGCATCTACTTTTGGTCTACAGTAAAATAGAATGCATGGCCAAGTGATGGTTGGACCAAAGGTTGTAATATTGACACATGCTTTGTATGCAGTTGAAAAGATGAAAGTTACTGATAGTGAAATATCTCATGCAGGGCAAGACATTCATCACATGATGTGGATGTCGTGCCGCTATGCGGAATTAGTGTGAAAAAACATGGAATGCATCATCATTCGACTTTCTTATTGATCTAGAGAATCAATGTCCTCATAGTCATTAGTGCTGGTATCCATGGAATAGATGGTTCAAAAGTACTAGATTTTTAGATAATTTTAGTATATTTTTTATATTATTTATTATAAATATCTTAAAAATCTAGGAAAACTTCTAGAATACGGTGACATGCAAGCAAGTTGCTTTTTTAGCCAGTTTTGGGATTTTTCATGAAAAAGAAAGGGGCGAAATCGCGTGGGTCACGATTGTAGTTGACATGCAGAAAATATCACTCCGAACTAGGAGTGATCTGGGAGATTCCTGAGCAGGTGTCCTATGGTTTTGCCTCCCTTTAGGATCCAACAGAGCCATTAGATTTGGGTTTCGAGCAACAGAGAAGAAGTCAATATTTTGATGCACGTTTTTTGTCTACGAAGGAGCTCCAAGAGATCTAATACTTGGAGATTGTTTCTGAGTAGTGCCAGATAAGGAACTTTAGATTCTATCAATACATGGTGATTTGATTCATTGTGCTTTGTCTTTATCGTGTTTACCTCTTGTCTATTATTTTTCTTCTCTTCCATCTCCTATCCTCTACTTCCTTCCATCTTTGATCCCTGGTGGATACGACCTTTCGACTAAAACTCCTTCAACATTGGTGAACCCAATGTAAAAGGTCATCAGAAGGAAAGACAAGATGGAAGAACCTTCGAGCATAATTTTCAGTGATGTTTTGCAACAGTTAGTGCAGAATATAAACATGCTTATGCAAGTACAACGACAACAACAGGTGATGCAGGCTTCTGCTCAAATAGAAACTGTTGTGATGAATGCTCTACAAGCAATTGAGTGTGAGATGAAGATTTTCAATGACAAGAATGTATCTGCATATGTACATACCTATGCTCACAAGATGGAATTATTTGGGGTGTCTCAACTTGCATGGAGCTAATATTTCAAGAAGACACTCAGGGAAGAATTTTACATTGAAGATACCAGTTTGATTATGCACAAGACTTTTCAAGAGTGGGTTTTACAACCCAATAAGGGTATTGTGGCTATAGAATTATTAAGAGAATTTGAAAGTCGATTTGAGCAGTTAGATCTTGCAGAATAGCAAGCTCTTGCAAGTTAGAAAATTGAATTGTTTCTACAAGCAGCAGATCCTGAGCTTCAAGAGAAGCTTGATGATTTGCTAGAGGATCAGATGACAAAGAAATGTCTTAAAACAGAGTGGAGACATTTCAAGGAAGCTGTTACTACACTTGTGAAAAAGCATAGAAGAAGAGAAAGATTGCATGCCTCTAGCTTACCTACTGTTACATGCAAAACAATTGATATATCCAATAAGCTACCCATTTCTGTGGCTAAACCTATGACTGTACCTACTATTCCCAATGTTAGGAAAGATATATTAGATGAATTGGTCAAAGGCATGCATGATCTTTAGTTGAAGGTCGCAAAATTGGATGAGAAATGACAAGAGGAAAGAGGACGGGCATCAACCCCTAAACCAGGGAAAAGATGTATGTGGTGTGATAGTTTGCAGCATGATATTGTGCTTCTTATCAGGAGGCCTTGGCACGACAACTCATCTTTTGGAAAGATGGCAAGATTCATGCACAGGAAACGGAATTGCCTCTTGCTTTGAATTTTGGAAAGGGAGGTATGCAAAAGTTGTTGGAGGACTTGGCTGTCTGAAATGCTTATGCGATTGAATATGCTTATACTTTTAGTCTACTGTTTTATAGAAGGCATGGCCAAGTGATGGTTGGTCCAAAGGCTGCAATATGGACACATGCTTTGCATGCAGTGGAAAAGAGAAAAGTTACTAATAGTGAAATGTCTTATGCAGGGAAAGACATTCGTCACATAACTAGTTGGGAATCACCGGTTGATGTATATTCAGTGGATGCATATTCAACAAGAGGGAAAAACACGGATGTTGGTGCACAGATCGAATGCCGTAAGCGTGCGTAGTGAGCGTTAGAAGGTCCCCAAGAACAAAAGAACTCTACTTTTTGCACACAAATCAATGTAGAAGATTTACATGACATGAACAAGAGACCAATTGGGTGCAATCTCCCCCCATGCCTTGTGTGAGCGCTCCACAAAGTATGTATTTTATGTATTAATCATCTTCAAGCTCAAATAATAGCCCAAATTACAAAATAGCACACTTTAGCTTTTGAGTTTGCTTTTGTGCCAAATAGAAATAAAGCTAATGGGCGCTCAAGAAGTCAGGCATACCCAATACAATGTCCAAATACAAATATCCAAATCGTGCGTCCATGCGCATACAAAAATAATAAATAAATATCAAACGCCTTAATAAATAGGCGCGAAAAAATATAAGCGCCATGCCTAAGGTATGCGCCCATCAAAATATAGATGATAACTCGAATACACGCTATCCTCCAATGCTTTCCACCGCCACTACTGCTATCTCTACACATCAATTGAAGCATTCACAATCGTTAGTAAAATAATACAATTAAACCGACAAAAGTGAATACTTAGCAGTCTTCAGCTACATAAATAAATTGATTGGTTAGAAATCAATCCTAACCTTAATTTATCACGAGTGCGCACTCTAAACTGATAAACGTTTATTAATTTAAATATGTATTTTGCAGAATCACCCGCTATGGAATCACCCATGTACACACTAAATTAACAAAACGCCCGAAAAGGATAGGCGTCCCCATCGACTTCTCACACAAAGAATCCACTTTGTGTATGAGCCTCGGTAATAAAATCTTACGAAATCCATCGTGTAATATGCCTCCTGGCATCATATCCCCAGGGTGGGATAGCAATTGTCCTCAATTGCTATTAGCTCAATGTGGAGCTAACAGAGTGGGGAAATCATTTAAGTCTCTAGGGTGCATCCATTGGGCCTCTTCAACAGGATGGTTTTTAAACTTGACCAAATATCTAGAATATCTATGGCCAGTTCTAGTGGTCATAAAGCTAGTATCTATAATAGCTTCAGGCTCAAGGATTTCAGTCTCTTCATCTAACAAAGGTGGGTTTTCATAGACAGGGTGTACAAGTAATTGGCCTCTAAAAGGTCGTAATAAACTAATATGAAAGGTGTTGTGAATTTTCCAATGTGGTGGTAGTTCTAGTTTAGATGCATTGTCATTAATTTTGTGTATGATCTTGAATGGTTCATAGAATCTAGGTGCTAATTTCACAACTGGGCGTTTATCTACACTTTGTAATCTATGTTTTTCTATTCGTAACCAAACATAGTCATCAACTTTGAAATTCATGACCTGTCTTTTCTTATTTGCTTACTTTGTATATGATTCCTGGGCTTTGGCAATCATATCTTTAACTTCATCAAAGATAGTAGCATGTATATTAACAATATCATCAGCACTCTGAATTTTATTTGATAATGAAGCAACAGGTGTAGGCAATCTGTATCCATAAATAACTTTAAATGGTACTTTCTTTGTAGCTGTGTGTGGTGTATTGTTATATGCAAACTAAAGTAAATATAAATGTGTATTCCATGTGTGTGATTTTGAAATAGTGTAAGCACGTAAAAGATCTAAAATAGTACTGTTAGTAGCTTCTATTTGACCATTAGTTTCAAGATGAAATGTAGATGAAAAATCAATCTTTATGCCTAAGTTAGCAAACAAAGTAATCCAAAAATTATTGCAAAATCTAGAGTCATGATCAGAAATAATAACTTTTGGTAAACTATGATTAGTAAACACAGTTTTCAAAAACAATTTAGCTGCTTGAGATGCAGTTAAAGTTTTCTTGCATGGAATGAAATATGCTTGTTTGCTAAACTTGTCTACAACAGTCCAAATCATATCATGGTTAGCTTTAGTGTTAGGTAAACCAGTAATAAAATCCATAGAAATCTATTCCCATGGTCATGATGGAATAGATAAAGGCATTAATAAACCATACTGTTTACCATGGTGTCTTTTAACTCTTTGATAAACTAAATATTCAGAAACAAAGTTAGATACATCAGTGTCCATATGTGGCCAATAAAAATCTTCAGTCAATGTACGCAAAGTAGATATAATACCTCTATGACCTTGATATGGAGGACAATGAATCTCATTCAAAAACAAAAGATCTAAATGGAACTGTAACACATAATCTCTTTTCATAAAACATGAATCCATTATTGTAAGACAATGAATCAATAGGAATCCAATTATTTGTAACTAATTTATTTCAATAAGATTGAAAAGTAATATCCTGATGATAAGTATCTTTCATAGGGATAAAGGAATCAAATGATATCACATAAATATTATGAATTGTCGGTCTTCTACTTAAAGCGTCGGCTACTACATTCTCTTTTCTGGGTTGATATTGGATAAGGGGATGAAAACTTTGAATGAAAGCTACCCATTTTGTATGTCGGTCAGATATTTGGGGTTGACTAAGGAGATGTCTAATACTTTGTTGGTCAGTTTTGATCATAAACTCAGAACCCATTAAGTAATGTTTCCATTGACGTAAGGCTTGTACTACAACTAGCAATTATTTATCATATGTAGAATATTTAAGTTCAGATGGTTTCAGTTTACAGCTAGAGTAGGCTATAGGATGATTATCTTGCATAAGTACAGCTCCTATTCTAGATCCACTAGCATCAGTAACAACTAAAAAGAATGGTCTATTGAAATCAGGTAGTTGTAATACAGGGGCATGGGTTAAAGCATGTTTCAATAAATCAAAAGATTTTTGTTGATTATCAGACTAATTATACACAATACCTTGCTTTAAAAGTTTAGTCAAAGGTAATGCAAGTAATGAGAAATTTCGCACAGACTTTCTGTAAAAACTAGCAAGACCTAGAAAAGAATGTAACTCATGCATATTTTTGGGTATGGGCCAATTTAAAATTGGTTCTATCTTTTTAGGGTCAACCTTAATACCTTTTCATGAAACAATATGTCCTAGATATTCAATTTCTGTCTGAAAGAATTCACTCTTTTCTAGATTAGCATACAATTGATTATCTTTTAACAACTTGAAAACTAAAGACAAATGTTCATAATGCTCATTCTCATTTTTACTGAATACCAATATATCATCAAAGAATACTATAACACAATGCTGATATTTCAAACTTATGTGATTCATCATTCGACTAAATGTAGCAAGTGTATTAGTTAGACCAAAAGGCATCACTAGAAATTCATAGTGTCCAAATTGTGTTCTAAATACAGTTTTGGATATATCAGATTTATCCAATCTCACTTGATGATAACCATATTTAAGATCTATCTTACTGAATATGACAGAACCTTGTAGTTTATCCATAAGATCATCTACCCTAGGAATCGGGTATCTATTCTTAACTGTAATTTTATTCAGGGTACGATAATCAATGCACATGCGATAAGTTTTATTATTCTTCTTTACTAATAAAACAGGTGCACCAAATGGAGAACTACTAGATCTAATTAATCCTCTGTTTAACAATTCCTCTACTTGATTTTGAATTTCTTTCTGTTCAATTTGATTATGCTTATATGGTGCTTTACATGGTGGTTGTGTACCAGTAATTAAGTCTATTTTGTGATCTTCAGAATGTGAAGGTGGTAGTCTAGGTGATAAATCATTAGCAAAATAATCTTTAAATTGAGCAAGAAATTGTTTATGCCTAGGATGCATATGTTTTTCTTTAGCTTGAAGTTCATTCACCCAAATTAAATAATATTTGCTACTTTTACGTAATGCACGTTTAGCTTCAGTATGAGTAAGCAGTGGAAAATTATTAGATGCGTGCATACTATGCAATGTAATTTGTTTTTCTTGAAAATAAATTTTAATTAAATGCGTGGAATAATCTATGTCAGGATTATGCTGATGACAACAAGGCATACCTAGGATAATATCACTAGACTACAAATGTACAACTAGAAAATTTCTTTGTTCAGTATATTCACCAATTTTAATTTCTAAGTTATGCACCTCTTGTGTTCCATTATATCTTGTGCCTAGGAATGCTGCTTTAATACGATAATGTGTAGAAACAGTTTGTAAATTCAATTCTTTCACTAACTTTGCAGAAATAAAATCATGTGTGCTACCATCATCATGCAAAATAATCTTTTATTTACCATACACAAAACATTTCATTGTCAACAAAGAATGTGGAGTTGACATACCTGGCAAAGTATCTGAAGGAGTACCAATGTCGTCATCATCTTCTGTAAAGTCAGGCATTTCCTCACGTTCTTCATCTTCCATTTCTCCAAGATAATTGATATGGACATGTGGCTTTTTCGATTGGCAATTGGCTGCTAGATGTCCAGGTTGATGGCATTTGTAACAAACTATAGGTTTGGCTTTAGATACATTGTTGGTAATGGCAGGAAGTCTAGGAATATTAGGATTTGACTGTGAGGATAGCTTAGGGTTTTGATTGGTATTTGATGGCAAAGCAGGTGGTCGTGTCTAAGACTTACGGAATGTAGATGGAAGAAAATGACTTTGATTGAATCTTCTAAAATTTGAATTAAATTGCTTGGAACCATAGTTACCATTAGCTTGAAATTGTTGTGGACGCTTGTCTCTTCCTCGAATCTTGTCTTCAGTGTCATGAGCCAAAGAAATTGCATCTTCAAGAGTTGTTGGCTTGAATATATTGACTTCAGCATAGTAATGTCCAAGTAAGCCAAACATAAACTTGCATTTGTGAGTCGCTTCAGGTACATCTTCGAGCATGCGTAGTTGCAGTAGGGCATTCCAAAAACGCTCAGTGTATTGGGAAATAGGTTCACGTTCTCTTTGCTGTAGACGATCCCATTGCTTTATGGGTTTTTAATGGAATTGAGGAGGAAGGAAATTCTATAAAAACTTCTTTTGGAAACTCTCCCAGGTAGTGGGACAATAAATGCTCTTGCGAACCACA
This sequence comes from Lygodium microphyllum, assembly GCF_053477565.2. Taxonomy (NCBI): domain Eukaryota; kingdom Viridiplantae; phylum Streptophyta; class Polypodiopsida; order Schizaeales; family Lygodiaceae; genus Lygodium; species Lygodium microphyllum. The sequence goes on along the minus strand of NC_141154.1, from coordinate 82,367,359 downwards.
GTCCACCATAGAGATACTCGATCGACTAGATGATTAGTGACACATTTAATTTTGTCTTTCTCAACGTATGTCTCTTCATGAAAGTAATCATCAAACTAACTGATAAATGCAAGTACAGTATTTCCATCTCGAGATCCATTGAAAGTACGAAATTTGAAGTTTCTTTTACTTATCTTTGTTTCTTTACGGATGGATTGGGCTTCGAGCGTCGCATCGATGGTACGTCGTATAAGATCTTTGGGTTGCAGTCTATCTTTGTCAGTGGTAGATCGTTGCAAATTGGCCAATTGAACTTGCAAAGCTTGTCAGGCTCTTCATTCTTTATCAAGCTGCATCATAATTAAATCCAATTTTTGTTCCATCGTTGGTTCAGGAAGATCACGTTCCGCTATAAAATCGTCCATATTTTGTTCTATCATCCTGTAAAAATCCAAAAGAGCTCACACTCTCGAAATCTGATTAGCGGGATGAGCGTAGCTCAAAGTCGGATATACAAGGCTTATATATTTTGTTTGGCTTTTACAGTCTTTGTCTTTTGCGGTTGCGGGATTTGTTATCTTCGTAAAAACTACGTATGACCTTCTGTGTTTGCTGAAACTGGTTCAACAAGTCTGCGTGTGTGAATATAGTCTTCCAGGGAACAATTCCATAATTCTGTGCTTCTGTGCAGGAACAACCTTTGTGGGAGTTGTTGAAGTAAATCAGTAATGACTTCTGTGGACTTAGGTGACTTGCAAAAGTAAAGTAACTTGGAAGACTTAGAGTATCTTGGATGATTTAGGAACTTTAGACTTGATCTTCCCTGCGTGATCTTCGTGTAAATAAGGACGTTTGCTGTCGTTTTGACGCCGACGAGTACGTCTTCTTGCCGCTTGATGACGAATTTGTGGGATGAAGCTTTTTAAGCTTCTTATAAAGCTTATGACTAAGGCTTAATAAACTTTGAAGTAAGCTTTTTAACTTTGTAGCTATGGAGCTTACTATTGATTGTTAAAAAAAAACATCTTGAAGAAGGAGATGTAGAAGTGGCCCTCCGCCTCCTTAGGCTGGTCCTTCGCGATCAGAAGCTGCAGATAGGGGTTCTTGACCGCCAGGAATTCACCCGTATCGATCGTTTGTGATGAGACTCACTGTAGAGCTCGATCGTTCTAGGAGCTCCACCTTTGCACAAGATGGTAAGCAATTGGAAGCTCTCGATCTCAGCTTCGCTCTGATACCACTGGTGCACAGATCGGATGTCGTAAGTGCGCGTAGTGAGCATCAGAAGGTCCCCAAGAACAAAATAACTCTACTTTTTGCACACAAATCAATGTAGAAGACTTGCACGACATGAACAAGAGACCAATTGTATGTAATCTCCCCCCATGCCTTGTGTGAGCACTCCACAAAGCATGTATTTTATGTATTAATCATCTTCAAGCTCAAATAATAGCCCAAATTACAAAATAGCATGCTTTAGCTTTTGAGTTTGCTTTTGTGCCAAATAGAAATAAAGCTAATGGGCGTCCAAGAAGTCAGGCATACCCAATACAATGTCCAAATACAAATATCTAAATCGTGCGCCTATGCGCATACAAAAATAATAAATAAATATCAAACGCCTTAATAAATAGGCGTGACAAAATATAGGTGCCATGCCTAAGGTATGCGCCCATCAAAATATAGATGATAACTTGAATACATACTATCCTCCAATGCTTTCCACCGCTACTGCTGCTATCTCTACACATCAACTGAAGCATTCACAATCGTTAGTAAAATAATACAATTAAACTGACAAAAGTGAATACCTAGCAGTCTTCAGCTACATAAATAAATAAATTGGTTAGAAATCAATCCTAACCTTAATTTATCACGAGTGCGCACTCTAAACTCATAAACGTGTATTAATTTAAATATGTATTTTATGGAATCACCCGTGATGGAATCACCCATGTACACACTAAATTAACAAAATGCCCAAAAAGGATAGGCGTCCCCATCGACTTCTCGCACAAAGAATCCACTTTGTGTATGAGCCCCGGTAATAAAATCTTACAGAATCCACCGTAAAACCTCACGGAATCCACCATGTAATATACCTCTTGGCATCAGATGTACTTGTGAAAGAGAAACAGAAGAGAGATGAAGATAATGCAGGGATATCTAAGAAAGTAACAAGAAGAAGTGTGGATTTGTCTAAAGTTGCAAATCAACCACCTCCCGAGCATGTTATGGAAGAGGTCAGTTAGCAAATTAGCCACCTCCCAAGCATGTTATGGAAGAGGTCACTCATCAAGAGAAAAAACAGGATAGCAAACAAGAGGGCAAACAACGAGGATATAAGCTGTAGTCTGATATTGAGATAACCACGGATATCTTGGAAGATCCTATAGTGGAAGAGTCAGTCATTGCATCTATAGATTTTCTTAATGCCTCTGAAGATGTTTACGAAAATCATGTTTTACTTGATGCATGGACTCAAACAGAGATTGGTGACTTGTTGGATGCATATGATTTGCAGGATAAAGTTATCGTTTCTAAGATAGTTCATGAGCTCGAGGATATGCCTTTAGAGGATGTTAGATGTAATGCTCCATAGTTGGAAAATGTTTCAGATGCTTTGTTAGAGGCCTTGATAGGCAACTCTAAGATGTTTCAAGATATGGATTGCTTTACTATTTTGGGTGATGGTGAGAATGTGCTGGATGCAACTGAGGCTCAATTTATGTTTTGGTACATAATTTTCAGTATAAGCAGATTTCCATGCACCAGACTTTGAAAGAGCAGGCATGTCGCTATGTATTTGTTGGTGGGTGTGTTGATAGCATACATATGGAGATTCAACAACCTCTAGTTTATGATACGCACCCAAGGTCTTATGACCCTAAAGGGGATACTAGGTATGGCTCAAGAGTTGTATAAATGCTCAGTATTTTGATCTATGATCCAGGGAGATACCTTTTTATATGCATTATAAGTGACAAGTTGACTCTATGGGTGTTTTGACCCAAGTGCTGGCACATACCGCAGGATGTGCAGGTTCAGAGAGGGTGGATGTCGTGCCACTACACAGACATAGTGTGAAAAACTCTGGAGTGCATCATCATCCGACTTTCTTATTGGTCTAGAGAGTCAATGTCATCTAATCCATTAGTGCTAGTGTCTATGGCATGGATGGTTCAAAAATACTAATTTTTAGCTTATTTTTTATATTTTGGATATTATTTTTTGTAAATATCCTAAAAAAGCTATGAAAACTTCTAGAATAGGGTGGCATACAAAAACCAAGTTGCTTTTTCAGTCACTTTTGAATTTTTCATGAAAAATAAAGAGGAGCGAAATCGTGCGCATCACAATCACAGTGGACATGCAGCAAACAATACTCTGAACAGGGAGAGAAATGAGTGATTTGGGAGATTTCTGACCAAGTGTCTTGGGGTTTTACCCCCCTTTCGCCCCCTTTCGCAGCCAACGGGGCCATCAAATTTGGGTTCCGAATAGTAGAGAGGAAACTGTTATTTGATGCACATTTTTGGTCTACGAGGGAGCTCCATGAGATCTAATACTTGGAGATTGCTTTTGAGTAGTGCCACACAAGGGATTTCAAATTCTATTCTCTTCCAACTCGTATTCTCTACTTTCTTCCATCTCTGATCCTCGATGGATACAACCTTTTGACTAAAACCCCTCCGACATTGGTGAACCTGACGTGAAAGGTCGTCAAAAGGAAAGACAAGATGGGAGAACATTCGAGCACAATTTCCAGTGATGTTTTGCAGCAGTTAGTGTAGAATATGAACATGCTTATGCATGTACAACAACAACAATAGGTAATGCAGACTTCTGCTCAAACAGAAACTGTTGTGATGAATGCTCTGCAAAAGTAGTTGAGCGTGAGATGAAGTTGTTCAATGGCAGGAATGTATATACATATGTACATACCTATGCTCAAAAGATGGAATTATTTGGGGCGGCTCAACTTGCATGGAGCTAGTATTTTGTACAAGATCATAGTACATGAACTGAAAGTGCAAATTACTGAATTGTACATGTAAGATGCTGATTGGGTAGCTTTCAAGAAGACACTCAAGGAAGAATTTTACATTGAAGGTACCAGTTTGATTATGTGCAAGACTTTTCAGGAGTGGGTTTTACAACCCAATAAGGGTCTTGTGGCCACAGATTTATTAAGGGAATTTGAAAGTCGATTTAAGCAGTTAGATCTTGTAGAACAACAAGCTCTTGTAAGTCAGAAAATTGAATTGTTTCTACAAGCAACATATCCTGAGCTTCAAGAGAAGCTTGATGATTTACTAAAGGATCATACTACAGAGATAGGTCTTAAAACAAAGTGGAGGCATGTCAAGGAAGCTATTATTGCATTTGTGAAAAAGCATAGAAGAAGAGAAAGATTGCATGTCTCTACCTTGCCCACTGTTATGAGCAAAAGAGTTGATGTATCCAATAAGCCACCCATTTATGTGGCTAAACCTATGGTTGTACCTATTGTTCCCAATGTTAGGGAAGATGTATTAGATGAATTCATCAAAGGCATGTGGAATCTTTAGTTGAAGGTTGCAAAATTGAATGAGAAAGGACAAGAGGAAAGAGGACATGTAGTAGCCCCTAAACCAAGGAAAAGATGTATGTGGTGTGATAGTTTGTAGCATGAGAGAAAGGATTGTATTGCTTATCACGAGGCCTTGGCACAACATCTCATCTTTTGGAAAGATGGCAAGATTCATGCACAAGAAAGGAGATTGCCTCTTTCTTTCAATTTTGAAAAGGGAGATATACAAAAGTTGTCAGAAAACTTGGCTGTCTGAAATGCTTCTGCGGTTGTACATGCTTCTACTTTTGGTCTACAGTTGGATAGAATGCATAGCCAAGTGATGGTTGGTTCAAAGGCTACAATATGGACACATGCTTTGCATGTAGCTGAAAATAGAAAACTTACTGATAGTGAAATGTCTCATGCAGGGCAAGACATTCATCACATGACTAGTTGGGAATCATCGGTAGATACATATTCAGTGGACACATATTCAGCAAAAGGGCAAAACACGGATGCACTTGTGAAGAGAAATAGAAGAGAGATGAAGATAATGCAAGGATATCTAACAAAGTGACAAAAAGAAGTGTGGATTTGTCTAAAGCTGCAAATTAGCCACCTCCCAAGCATGTTATGGAAGAGGCCAGTCATAGGAGCAAAAACATGATAGCAAACAAGAGGGCAAGTAGCCAGGATATAAGTTGCAATCTAATATTAAGATAACCACGGATACCTTGGAAGATCCTATAGTGGAAGAGTCAACCATTACATCTATAGATTTTCTTAATGCCTTTGAAGAGGTTTACGAAAATCATGTTTTACTTGATGCAAGGACTTAAAGGGAGATTGGTGACTTGTTGGATGCACATGATTTGTAGGATAGTTATCATCTCTGAGACAGTTCATGAGCTCGAGGATATGCACATGATTTGTAGGATAGTTATCATCTCTGAGACAGTTCATGAGCTCGAGGATATGCACGTAGAGGATGTTAGATATGATACTCCATAGTTGAAAAGTGTATCGGATGCTTTCTTAGAGGTCTTGATAGGCAAATCAAAGATGCTGCAAGATATGGATTGCTTTACTATTTTGGATGATGGTGAGAATGTGTTGGATGCAAGTGAGGCTCAGTTTATGTTTGATGTGGTACACACTTGTCAATATAAGTAGATTTCCATACGCACGACTTTGAAAGAGTAGGCATGTTGCTATGTATTTGTTGATGGGTATATTGATAGCATGTATATGGAGATTCGAAAGCCTCTAGTGTATGATGCACACCCAAGGCCTTATGACCCTAGAGGGGGTATTAGGTATGTCTCAAGAGTCATATAAATGCTGAGTATTTTGATCTAGGATACAGGGAAATGCCTTCTTATATGTATGATAATCAACAACTTGATGCTATGGGTATTTGACCCAGGTGGTGCATCGCGGCACACACTGGAGGATGTGCAGGTTCAGAGGGGTGGATGTCGTGCCACTGCGTGAACAGTGTGAAAAACTCTGGAGAGCATCATCATCAGACTTTCTTATTGATCTAGAAAATCAATGTTATCTGAGTCATTAGTGCTAGTGTCCATGACATGGATGGTCCAAAAATACTAGATTTTGGGATAATTTTAGCCTATTTTTGATATTATGGATATTATTTATTATAAATATCCTAAAAATATAGAAAAACTTCTAGAATAGGATGGAATACAAAAAGCAAGTGGCTTTTTAAGTCAGTTTTGGGATTTTTCATGAAAAGAAAAAGAGGCAAAATCGCATGCATCATGATCCTAGTGGACAGACAACAAATAGCACTTTGACCCGGGAGAAGGATAAGGAGTGATCTGGGAGATTCTTGACTAGGTGTCTGGAGTTTTACCCCCCTTCCAAAGCCAATGGAGCCATCAGATTTGGGTTTCGAGCAAAAGAGAAGAAGTTAATGTTTGATGCACGTCTTTGGTCTATGAAGGAGCTCTAGAAGATTTAATGCTTAGAGATTATTTTTGAGTAGTGCTAGACAAGAAACTTTAGGTTCTATCAATACATGGTGATTTGATTCATTGTACTTTGTCTCTATCGTGTTTACCTCTTGTCTATTCTTTTTCTTCTCTTTCATCTCCTATCCTTTACTTTCTTCTATCTTTGATCCCTGGTGGATATGACCTTTCGATAAAAACCCCTTTGACATACTTGGTTTATTTTATAAAAAAATGTGCATATACATTTTTCATTTATGCTTAGGAAACCCTCCCAAGACGAGCTTATTAAAACTATGTTTGTAGTATAGAACAACAAAAAGAACTAGCTAGTGGATAGTCACTTCACAGTTAAGTGCATTTGGGTGACGATACTGCCGGGATGGGTGATCTCCCGGGATGATTTTCCTACAAGCTAGTGGGAGCTTCTCACGCGCAGCCAACGGCGCCAACGAAGGCTTCGTAGCTGTAAGAAGCTGGGAATAACAAATAAGTGTTAATAATATTGATATTATGCCATGCCACACTGACATTGGTATAAAAGGAGAGAAGATGTAAATTTTCACATCTTTTTGACACATTAATACAATTACAGACTTTCTCTCCCTTCTTGCTCATAGCTTCTATGGCTTCCCCTTCTTTCCTGTCTTTCTCTCTCTAAATCTAGTCTTTCTCTCTCCTCGTCACTCTTCTTCTCTCTCTTCTTGCAGTCTTTCTCTCTCTTCTGCAGTCTTCTCTCTCCTCTTTCTCTCTCCCTAGTTCTCTCTCTGACAAGTGGTATCAGAGCTTGAGTCTTTGATCCATTATTTTCTTCCATTTTCAATCCCATTTTCCTATTTCAAAATCAATTTTAGACAAAAAAAATGGCACAAGACAGTGACTAGTGGAGTACTGCAGGACATCTACAGTTAGTAAGAGACTACATCTGGAGATATCCAAGGTCAGATATGGAAGATAAAGGCTTAAATGGCTAGATGTCATCAAATTTCATGCAAAAATGGAGGTAACTAGGGTAAAGGATGGTTAACCGGGCTTAGTTAGAGGCTAAATTACAGTTACTTTTCAAAAGAGAGCTTCTCTTCTCTCTCCTTCAAGCTTTTGGCTGAAGCTTTCATGGTGGCTGTTACGAAATTCCCAAATACTTCTCTCTGCTGAACACTTCTCACTGTCAAAGCATGGGGCAAAGGATCTTTGTTGCATGAGCTTCAGGAGGAGTACCATAGTTGATGTGTGCTGCAGATTTCAGCCAGACAATAGCCCAAAAATTGCGCCAAAAATTGCGCTGAATTTCCTGCTCTCTCTCCCTGCTCAGCCTGCTCCAAATCTTCAACTCTTTGATCACAGCTCTTGAAGGCTTCATCAAGCACTTATTGACAATAACCTTCAGCCTCTGAAGCATCCTGATCAGTCATTCTCTTGTTCAAACCCTAATACACAGCAGGGCAGTCATAGCCACAGACCTGGAAGCTCAAATTTCTCAAAATTTTGGACTTTCCCGACCTCCAAAGCTTCTCTAAAGCTAAGTACAAGCTGGATAGACTCCAAGATTGAAGACATTGAAGAGATTTCAGCCCGTGCATGACATTGGAGCTCAAATGGAAGGATTATTTTGGGGCTTTTCATCAAGGAGCTTGAATCTTTGATGTTCAAGTGTTCAAGCAAGGCTGGAGCATTGATTCTTCAAGGATTTCATCATATTGAAGCTTGTATGGATTGATTCTATGGAGATTTCAAGCTTTATGACGGATTTATGATGGATTATGAAGAACTTTTGCATCAACGGGGTTGAAGCTGACATCCATCATATTCTTCAAGCTTAATGGAGGTATTTCCCTTTTACTAATCTCTGAAATCTCTCAATAATCCAATTGCTAATGGCTTTTCCACTTGTTGATGGGAGATTATTGATCAATTAATTCATTGGATTGATCAATAGATCAGAGATTAGTGTTAATTCTCCTTGATTCCAGCCTATTTCATTGAATTTCATTTTGATTCAAACCATTACTTCATCATAGGTATCATTTGATCAGCTTGATGCATAACCTTGATTTGTTTTGTTGAATTTCTCTCACCCAAGCTGAAATATTGTAAAAGGGTAAGTACTAGTAATCAGTGAGTCACTGAATTGCATCGGTAAGACCCTTCTTCTATCCCAATTTTTCCAAATCTCATTCAATTGCATTTCATGAAAGGTTGAATGAATATTTCAGAAATGCATATCATATTGATTGCTTAGAACACTAGCCTCTACCATCTTGATATTCCCGTCGAGGAAAAAGGTGGATGCCGGGGGAGATAGTGGGACAAAAGAGAGGTGACTCTCCCTCACTATCGAAGATCCCGAAGGGGTGCAACCAACCGACCCGGGGGGAACTTTGCCCACCTCCCGATGATTCGGAGCCCATGTAGGGATCTTGTCATGCCGTTTTATCCCTCACATATGTACAATGAGTGGAGAATTGAAGATTGAAGACTTTCCAAGGACTCAAGTACCTACAGGACTAAAACAAGGTAAAACAGGGAATTTACAGGTCACTTGCAGGGTATTTACAGGTGGTTACAGATACACCATTCATTACTGAAGCACAGGTGCAGGTACTACAAGGTACGCACAGGTCCTATATACCCTTTTGCAGGGTTTGGTAGCCATTTGGGGTTATTATCTTACATTACAGGGTCAAAACAGGGCACTTACTGGTCTAGATAGGGTGCAGGACTGGACAGTTCAGACTCTGAAATCCAGCTACAAAATTTTCTATCCTAAACCTGTTATAGCGTGCTATAGCTCATCTCGAAGAGGGCATTCTTAGCTTCAATTCGCACAAAAAAGTTCTGAAATCGAAGTTTCCTAGCCAAAGTTATAGCCGTTTTTCTGACAGGGGGTACTACAGGAGTGCACTAATATGGCAGGACATAAATGCAAAAATAAGGTCCAGGAGGATTATGCTCAGTAAATCAGGGATTCCATGATAGATAACACACTTCAAGAGAACCTTGAAGAGCTTCAACAACAAGGAGAAGTCAGTATACTCAATAATACTTTGTGTGCCCATGAACAAAGACATAGGGAACGACATGAGGCCATCTTGTCAAGAATGGAGCAGATGGTTCTATCTACTGATCAGACCAAGGCTTCTATTGATAAGTTGGTAGAATCCAACGAACAACTCATGGCACAAATATCTAAATTCATGCAGTTGCAAATGACATCAAAAGAAGTTAATGAGAAGGCTTGTTCAAACAATGGCCCTTCAGTCCCACTTCAACCATCTAACCAAAATGGTCATGGAAATGGGATTATTGGAAGAAGAGGCATTCCAAATAGTCAGTATGAAGTAGGAGAAGCTTCATAAAGGCATGATGACTATTTGGGCAGTTTGAATGGGGCCAATACTCAAGCTTTTGGACTACATACTCAAAATTCCAGGGGTACCTTACCAACAGGAAGATTACATAGTAATTCTCAGCCACCTGTTGGAAGATTTCCGTCTCAATTTGGAGGTTCTGTGCTTGGTAATCCTGATCAGCCAATATTGGGACAGCAACCCTTTCATGAAAGGGAGTTTAAGGACAAAATTGTTTTAGCCAAATTCAATGGCCAGTCATCTTCACCATCAGACTTAGAGGAATGGACCTCTAAGATGGAGTCCTACTTTGATATATACCCTAAAACTGATGATATGAAGATTCACTTTGCTTCCTTGTATCTAGAAGGATTTGTCCATACTTGGTGAAGGTATATCAAGAAAGAGAATATACTTGTAGAGAATTGGGAAGCTTTCAAGGCACTTATGGCTAAAGTCTTTGTTTCGCCTCTTGAGAAAGAGAAGTTAGCATGGAGATGGTATGGTTTGGAACAAAGGGGCCTAAGTGTAAGAGAGTATACAAACCAATTCCTCAACTTGACCATGTATGTCGAAAGCATCAGTGATGAGGCTAAGCTTCACAAGTTTATGTATGGTTTGGAGCCATCATTGTCAGCTGAAATTATGGCACAAAATCCTACTTCACTTTTCAAGGCTATTGAGCTTGCAGAGCACTATGGAAGAAAGTATAGGAAAGAATCTTCATTTCAGCCTAGTTATGGACAGCCAAGGACTGTTTTAAAGCAGGGACAAGTTGGTAACATTTATGGCAGCAATCATGTGCCTAATGGGAGCTTACAGGTATCAACTTATCCTCCATTTAATGCTTCTAGGCCTCAAAGTAATTTCAGGACAGCAAATAGTCCAAAGGTTGAATTTAAACAAGGGGACAACAAGCCTAAGTCCATTTCAGCTAATAAAAATCCCAAATCTATTCCCATGGATCTTTACAAGGAAAGGAAGGACAAGGACTTATGCTTCAAGTGTGGAGAAAAGTATACCCCTGATCATGCTTCAAAGTGTGTATACAAAAATGTCAAGCCAAAGCTTCAGAGTATGCTAGTTTTTGAGGACTTTGAAGATGACATAGATGAAGCGAATGCAGTGGCAATTAATGCTGAAAATGAAGATCTTGAGGAGAAAGTTGGACATGAGTACTTTTATGATCCAGCCGACTCTTTTCCTTTTGATCCAGGTGAAAATGTTCCGTTTGACCCTGATGGATCTTGTGATGAGTCGCTTGTGCCACAAATTGTTCTATTTCTATGGATGCTTGGATGGGATCTAAGAGCCCTAATACACTTCGTATGAAGGGAAGCATATGTGGAAAGCCAGTGTTCATCCTGATAGACAGTGGCAGTACTCACAGTTTTGTCAATAAGTCCATCATGGACAAGTAAAATTGTGTTCCCACAGACTTACAGTAGCCCATTAGAGTACAAGTGGCTAATGGTGAAGAAGAAATCAACACACAGATTTACCCACAGGTTTCTTTGCAATTGGCTGAAAATTTTGAAGTCAAAGTAAACCTGATCACTTTGGAAATGGGGCCCATAGATATTGTACTTGGTTGTGATTGGTTGATGACATTAGGCAGGATCACTATGGATTTCTCACAGTTATATATGGAGTTTATCTCCAATGGACAGCTTATCTATTTACACGTAATTCCTAGTAGATCTGATTTTCAGCTTATCACCATTCAACGACTCAAAAGAGAGTACAAGAAGCGCTCATAAATATTTGTTTTGCATTTGAACAAAGAAACACAGGATCAGCCCAATAATTCAGCAAACCATCCAGTCTTGACAGCTCTTCGTGAGGAGTATAGAGATTTGTTTGAAGTACCTACTTCATTGCCTCCTAAGAGAGCGGTGGATCACCCCATTGATTTGGAGCCCAACTCAAAGACAATCAATAAGCCACCTTACAGATTATCAAAATGTGAACTACTAAGAAGGTGTGGAATAGTATTTATGTGGTGGTTGACAGACTCACCAAAGCAGCTCATTTTATCCCAACAAAAATTCAGTTTACTGCTTCTCAAGTGGCCAACCAGTTTATGGAGCATATTTTTAGACTACATGGATTACCGTAGGTGATTGTCCATGATAGGGACTCAAAGTTTATGAGTAAATTTTGGCAGGCGGTATTTACGTCTATGGGTACTAAATTGGGTCCATCAATGGCTTATCATCCCCAAACTGATGGACAGATAGAGAGAGTTAATAAATGGTTGGAGACTTATCTTTGCCATTTTTGCTATGATGTCCAAACCTCATGGGATTCTTGGTTACACTTGGCTGAGTTTGCTTACAACAATTTCACTCATGCGAGCATAGGAGTTTCACCCTTTGAGGCTTTGTATGGTAACAAGGTGCCCTTACCCACAGTCATCTTTAATGAAAAGATCAATCCTCATGGGAAGGAGGAGTTGAAAAGAATGCAGACCCTTCTTCAGCAATGCAAGGTGAATCTAAGGAAGGCTCAAGATCAAATGAAGATGTATGCTGATAAGAAGAGGAGGCCTTTAGAGTTCCAAGAAGGAGAGCTGGTTTTGTTGAAGGTGCCCAAATCCAAGTACTCTACGTTAAAAGATGGATCCAGTAAAAAGCTTGCCCACAGGTTTTATGGCCCTTACAGGATCCTTAAGCGAATTGGAGATTTGGCATACAAACTAGAGCTTCCCTCTTCTACAAAGACTCATAACGTCTTCCATGTTAGTCAGCTCAAGCCCTATTATGGTGATCCAGTGGATATAGTTGATGAGCTGCCACCCATTGATGAAGATGGTCTTGTTCAGTACATCCCAGAGGCTGTTATAGGTCAGCGTGAAAAGAAACTTTGATCACATTCTATTGTAGAATATTTGATCAAATGGAGAGGTTTACCATCTGAAGAGGCTTCTTGGAGACCTGATTCTATATTGGATGAGTATCCATACTTGAGGGAGACATTGGTGGCTGAAGCCTATTGCTTATGGAGCTAGTAATGATGCAGACTGGTTCAGGACAGGACGCTATTTTAGAACAGTTTTTATCGTACCTAATTTTCAGAATTAAGCTATCTATATGGGCTTAAATTAATCTTCAAGAGTTTCATTTTGATATATGGTACATCTCATTTGGACACTTCTATCAAAAGTTATGGCAGATTTGGTCCAGCAGGGACTGTTTATTCAGTAAGTTGTCTACTTTGTTCTGGGACTATTTGTTGAAGACTTTATGGCTCCATTTGCTTCTGAAGTATTTCAAATCATGTATATAGTTGGGGCTTACTTCTGTTCTTCAAATTCAGCTCTTGTAGTGGTCATTTTTCATTCATTTCCCATTTGTAAAGCTGTAAAACAGAGTAGGACTCTGTTCTATCCATCTTCTTTCTAGTTGTTTTCTAGGTTTGTTTTTTAGGACAAATTTTTTTGGAAAGGGATGGATTGTAAGAAGCTGGGAATAACAAATAAGTGTTAATAATATTGATATTATGCCATGTCACACTGACATTGGTATAAAAGGAGAGAAGATGTAATTTTTCACATCTTTTTGACACATTATTACAATTACAGACTTTCTCTCCCTTCTTGCTCACACCTTCTATGGCTTCCCCTTCTTTCCTGTCTTTCCCTCTCTAAATCTAGTCTTTCTCTCTCCTCATCACTCTTGTTCTCTCTCTTCCTGCAGTATTTCTCTCTCTTCTGCAGTCTTCTCTCTCCTCTTTCTCTCTCCCTAGTTCTCTCTCTGACAGTAGCTCGTTGCCAAGTATGCCAAGGCCAAGATGCCAAGGTCTATGTCTTGGTCGCCGCCTTAGTGCACTAGAGAGTCAATGTCATCATCATCATTCTGCTTCTTATTGATGTAGAGAGTCGATGCCATCATAGTCATTAATACAAGTGTCCATAGCATGGATGATTCAAAAATATTAGATTTTTGAAAAAAATTAGTCTATTTTAATATTATTTATTGTAAATGTCTTAAAAAGCCAAGAAAACTTCTAGAATAGGATGGCATGCAAAAAGCAAGTTGCTTTTTCAACCAAATTTGGATTTTTCATGAAAAAGAAAGAGGGGCGAAATCGTGTGTGTCGCGATTACAGTGTGGATAGGTAGAAAACAACACTGTGAATTAGAAGAGGAAAAATGAGTGATCTGGGAGATTCTTGATTAGGTGTCCTAGGGTTTTATCCCCCCTTTTCGGAGCCAATGGAGCCATCAGATTTGGGTTACGAGAGAAACAGAGAGAAAGCTGTTGTTTGATGCACATTTTTAGTCTCTCCAGGAGCTTTAATGCTTAGAGATTGTTTATGAGTAGTGTCTGACAAGAAACTTCAGGCTTTGTCAATACATACTGATTTGATTCATTGTGCTTTTTCTTTATCATGTTTATCTCTTGTCTATTATTTTTCTTCTCTTCCATCTCCTATCCTCTACTTCCTTCCATCTCTGATCCTTGGTGGATACGACCTTTCGACTAAAACCCCTCCAACATTGGTGAACCCGACGTGAAAGGTCGTCAGAAGGAAAGACAATATGGGAGAACTTCGAATACAAATTTCAGTGATGTTTTGCAGTAGTTAGTGCAGAATATGAACGTGCTTATGCAGGTACAACAACAACAAGTGATGCAAGCTTCTGCTCAAATAGAAACAATTGTGATGATTGCACTGCAAGCAATTCAACGTGAGATGAAGTTATTCAATGGAAGGAATGTATCTGTATATGTACATACCTATGCTCAAAAGATGAAATTCTTCGGAGTAGCTCAACTTGCATGGAGCCGATATTTTGTATGAATTAATGTATATGAACTGAAAGTGTGAATTATTGAATCATACATACAAGATGCTGACTGGGTAGCTTTCAAGAAGACACTCAGGGAAGAATTTTACACTGAAGGCATGAGTTTGACTACACGCAAGACTTTCCAGGAGTGGGTTTTACAACCCAATAAGGGTCTTGTGGCTACAAAGTTATTAAGAGAATTTGAAAGTCAGTTTGAGCCATTAGATCTTGCAAAACAGCAAGCTCCTGTAAGGCAGAAAATTGAATTGTTTCTACAATCGGCAAATCCTGAGCTTCAAGAGATTCTTGATGATTTGTTAGAGGATCAAACTACAAAGACATGGCTTAAAACAAAGTGGAGGTATGTTAAAGTCACTGTTACTGTACTAGTGAAGAAGCATAGAAGAAGAGAAATATTGCATGTATCTAGCTTGCCTACTATTACGGACAATACAATTGATGTATCCAATAAGCCACCTACTTCTCAGGCTAATCCTATGGCTACACCTGTTATTCCCAATGTTAGGGAGAAAAATGTATTAGATGAATTGGTTAAAGACATGTGGGATCTTCAGTTGAAGGTCGCAAAATTGGATGAGAAAGAACAAGAGGAAAGGGAATGGGCATCACCCCCTAAACCTAGAAAAAGATGTATGTGGTGTAATAGTTTGCAGCATGAAAGGAAAGATTGTGCTTCTTATCAAGAGACCTTGGCCATGACAGCTCATCTTTTGGAAAGATGGCAAGATCCATGCACAAGAAATGGGATTGCCTCTTGCTTTGAATTCTAGAAAAGGAGGCATGCAAAAGTTGTTGGAAGACTTGGCTGTTCGAAATGCTTATGCGGTTGTACATGCTTTTACTTTTGGACTACAATTGGATAGAATGCACAGCCGGTCCAAAGGCTACAATATGGACACATGCTTTGCATCTGACTAAAAAGAGGAAAGTTACTGATAGTGAAATGTCTTATGCAAGGCAAGACATTCATCACATAATTGATTGGGAATCACCGGTAGATGCATATTCAGCAAAAGGGAAAAACACGGATGTACTTATGGAAGAGAAATAGAAGGGAGATGAAGATAATGCAGGGATATCTAAGGAAGTGACAAGAAGAAGTGTGGATTTTTCTAAAGCTGCAAATTAGCCACCTCCCGAGCATGTTATGAAAGAGATTGGACTGAAGCAAAAACAAGATAGTAAGCATGAGGCAAGCAGCCAGGATATAAGTTGCAGTCTGATATTGAGGCAACCAGGGATACCTTGGAAGATCCTATAGTGGAAGAGTCAGTCATTGCATCTATAGATTTTCTTAATGCATGTGAAGAGGTTTACGAAAATTATGTTTTACTTGATACAAGGACTCAAAGTGAGATTGGTGACTTATTGGATGCATATGATTTGCAGGATAAAGTTATCATCTCTGGATAATTCATGAGCTCGAGGATATGCCTTTAGAGGATGTTAGATATGATACTTCATGGTTGGAAAATGTTTCAGATGCTTTATCAAAGGCCTTGATAGGCAAATCAAAGATACTTTAAGATATGGACTACTTTACTATTTTTAGTGATGGTGAGAATGTGTTGGATGCAAGTGAGGCTCAGTTTATGTTTGATGTGGTACACACTTGTTAGTATAAGCAGATTTCCATACGCTTGACTTTGAAAGAGCAAGCATATTGCTATGTATTTGTTGATGGATGTATTGATAGCATGTATTTGGAGATTCAACAACCTCTAGTGTATGATATGCACCCAAGGCCTTATGACCCTAGAGGGGGTACTAGGTATGTCTTAATAGTTATGCAGATGCTGAGTATTTTGATCTATGATCCAAGGGGATGCCTTCTTATATGCATGATAAGTGACAAGTTGACACTATGGGTGTTTGACCCAAGTGGTGCATCAATGGCACATGCCGGAGGATGTGTAGATTCAGAGGGGGTGGATGTCATGCCACTATGCGGACACAGTGTGAAAAACCTTAGTGCATCATGATCCAACTTTCTTATTGATCTAGAGAGTCAATGTCATCTGAGTCATTAGTGCTAGTGTCCGTGGCATGGATGATCCAAAAATACTAGATTTTTTAACAATTTTAGCCTATTTTTGATATTTTGGATATTATTTATTATAAATATCCTAAAAAGCTAGGGAAACTTCTAGAATAGGGTGGCATGCAAAAAACAAGTTTCTTTTTTAGTCAATTTGGGATTTTTCATGAAAAAGAAAGAGGGGAGAAATTGAACGGGTCGCAAACGCAGTTGATAGGCAACAAACAACACTATGAACTGGGAGAGGAAGAAGGAATGATCTGGGAGATTCTTGAGCAAGTGTCCTATTGTTTTTTCTCCCTTTCGGAGTCAACGCAGGCATCAAAATTGGGTTCCAAGCAATATAGAAGAAGTTAATGTTTTGATGCACGTTTTTGGTCTACATAGGAGCTCCAAGAGATTTAATGCTTGGAGATTGTTTCTGAGTAGTGCCAAACAAGGTACTTGAGGTTCTATCAATACATGGTGATTTGATTCATTGTGCTTTGTCTTTATCGTGTTTACCTCTTGTCTATTCTTTTTCTTCTCTTCCATCTCCTATCCTCTACTTCCTTCTATCTCTAATCCCTAGTGGATACGACTTTTCGACAAAAACCCCTTTGATAACGTATAACTTACTTCTCTAGGTAATTAAAAGGTAAATATATGAATGAAGGTGACTCTCGATAAATTTTTAACAAAGATCAAATATTTAAGAAACAATTGATAGCTACAGATGAGAATTTGGCATCACTTATATAACTGTTCTCAAGGGTCTTCATGATTCTTATCAAAGTCTTGCATCTACTTCTATTTGATGATGAAAGGCAATCTAAATGCTTTACCATTTTATAGTTTGGTTACAATAAGAACAATCTCAGCAAAGTAGATCCATTATGAGTGTTACATATCAAGCTTTTATGGCTAGTCAAAAAAGTAAAGAAAAGCTACATTTTCTACTGATAACTAGAAATCTATAAATTCCATTCAAACAAAGAAATTTGATAAGGATGGAAAAAAAGGGAGTAAAATGCATTGTAGATATTGAAAGGAAAAAGATAACGTTATTCATGATTAGCCTAAACTAAGTGTGTGAAAGAGGCTAAGAATAAAGATGCTAGTATAGTGTTGCAAATACCTCTTTTTCTAAATCAAAATTTGCAAAAGTTATGCGGAATACAAAGTGGATATATAGGGCACAATGTTATTATGACTCTTCTTTGCATGATTCTTACATGTTTATTGTTGATTCAGATGTTTAAAACTTGGTACTAGAGATCAGCAAATAAGAACTCAATACAAATTTTTGCACTTGCCGAGATTGGCTTGATTGTCAAGTTTGTTCATCATAAATGCATAGTTTATGATCTCTCATGTAGTGATACAATTATTACATCTAGTTCATTATATCACACATTGTAAAAGCTCAACAGCTATAATAAAAGTATGGAAGACAAGTCATGCGTAGTTGCAAATTTCTAAGTTTTTTCATATATAAAGAAATTGGCATGCACATTTTAATAATTTTAATTTTGCTAGTTTGACGTGTCTAAGAAATTTGATATATTGCCATCATTACTTACTCTTGAGGTACTAACAAACTACATTTTTGAGGATCAGAGATTGGCTAGTTGCAATGTGTCTCCTTTCTAAATGGTGGCTTAATGAGAGTTGTTTGCAAATTGTAGCTTATACACAATTATGTTTGTGATCCAATGCAAACACTATCTTTTGGTGGCTATCGATACTTTGTGATTTTCATTGATGATTACTATAGGTATGCATATGTATATGCTTTAGAAGATAAGTCGAAAGTGCTTTTGTGCTTTAAGCAACTTGTAAGCATAGTTGAAGATTTGTTGATTGTAAATTGAACTATATGTCTAAGGAGCTTAATATATATATGGTTGAATGTGGGATAAGGTACCAATGTAAAATGTCATATACACCATGACAAAATGATGTAGTCGAGAGAAATAACAAATCTCTAATGGAGATGCCGTGATAAATGATTAAAAGTTAATCTTTTCCATAGTTTTTATCTTGATATAATTTTGTGTACGACTTGTGCACTTTACAAGTAATCTACTAAGATATTGTAGTCTATCACTTCATGAGTCTGATCTGTGTGTTTTTAATTGCTTAGATTTAGCACTAGTACTAGTGAAACAATGCAAAAACTTGGATGACAAGGCTATTAAGTGCATCTTTGTTGGTTATACTATTTAAATAAAAGATTATAAGTTATATAATCTACACAATGGTGGATGTATTTTGATCTAGTGTGATGTTTGTGGAAGATACAATTTAGTCTTTATGTCATATACCAACATAGATAAATGTATGATCATCGGATATCTATGTCACTTTGTTGCCTCTTTTTAGGGTGGATAGTTAAATATAACATCAAATGAGATAGCTTTCAACTTACGTAGGTTTCTCATGATTCCAAAAATTAAACTATTTCTACTATAGATGTGAATTATTCACTTCTTGAAGAGTCTTCATGAGAGAGTAGAGATTGAACAATCCTAAACTATGCAAAGATGGCTTGTAGAACATTGTGTGATAGTAATCTGGATGCACTTTTATCTAGTTGCACTCATTCTAGCTTTCATAATGCCTTTTATGCATTACATATTTTGCATTGGTTTTTTTTGTCTTTGTGATGAGGATGAGCTTGTTTCTTTTGAAAAGGCATAAATTTCTCAAAATTTGATTGTTGTTATGCAATCTAAATGTGATGCTATCGTTAAAAATGATACTTGCTTCTTATGTGCTTGCCTTTTTGTAAAAAGTCCATAGTTGCGAAGTGGATTTACAAGTTGAAGCATAAGTTAAATGTTAAAATTGATTGCTATAATGCTTGACTTTTGGAAAAGGGTTGTGCTCAACAAAAGGGCATGGACTTTGGTGAGAGTTTTTCTCCCACTTGTCATATGATAATAATTCATATTATTTGTATATAGCACCTCATATACATCAATTAGACATCAAAACCACATTTCTAAATGATGATTTATACAATGAAGTATATGTTTTTTAGCCTTGTGGGTTTGTCTAGAAGGGGCTAGAAAATAAAGTGTGGAGATTGGAAAATGCATTATATGGTTTGAAACAAGCACCTTAGGCTTGCTATAAGAAGATACATGCATGAATAATTGCATGGAGTTTTCAAAATAGTCCAACTAAGAGAACCTTATTCATTAGACATGAGAGTGATGTGCCTCTAATCATTGTGGTTTATGTTGATGTCATATTGCTCACTAGTCCACAACCTATGAAAGTGATTTCACTTAAATATAGGAACACATTTATAGTTAGAGGTTCATTTAGTCTCAAAACTCCAAGTGTTGATGTTTCATATCTAGGGTGGACTTCTATTTCAAATGAAAATACTTCTACTAGATTGATGTGTTGAAAAAAGGGTTTGCATGTTTATGGAATGGAATAACAAGGTATTGTCAATGTGCAAGGGGATGCAAAGGCTATGGTAGAGATCTAATATTGTTTACATATAACCCTTATGTTTATACTAGTGGACTATATTATATGAAACAGCACACTATGCAAATGTGGGTCCCTTGAGCAATATAAGGCCCTTTTATATAGGGATTTCAATAACTCCCACACCTTGATGATAACACTTATTGTTGTTCTTATAGGCTTATCTCAAAATTTTAAAAATGGACCAATATAAATCCCTTGTTACATGCATCCAATATATGGAAAAGTTTGATGTATGGAATGCATGGTTTTACATTTAATCACAATGCATTCATTGATTGCTAGGCTAGAATAGATACATAGTATACATTAGATACTTAGGATTATGGCTCATTTACTTACAAAATATGGGTAGATTATTCATTTCACCTCTCATATCATGCATATTTATGATTGGGAATGTATTTTGATATACTCATGGGCCATTCTCTTCTACGGCATTAGACATTGTTGCATGACGATAGTAGTTACCTTGTGCATTAGCATTTCCAACATATGGTAAGAAGGATTGCTTGTTTGATTAGAATGCATGCTCAAGACAACATGAAATATGCATAGCATGATTTTATTTTTAGATGCAAACTATGACAAAAGATCATGGCAGATGGTGTGTAGGTGAGTAAAGGGAGTACTCTTTATGGGCCAACAGAGAATGCTAGAGACTTCATGAGCTATCTCAAGTCAGACCCTTACTTGAAAATGCGGAGTAGACCTTGCACCAAGTAAAAAATATCATTCAACAAAAGCATCAACTTTTGAAATGTTAGATTAAAGCACACCATAAATTTTGAGAGGCAAACTCATAAGATTTGTAGGACCAAATAAGATTATGGTACCTAAGTTGCATTTATACACCCATATTGTTGAAAATATATTTCACAGGTTCAATATGGTCATATAATTTGTAAAATACCTTAATTAATGAATATCACTAATTCTTTTGCACGAAACATTTTTTTGGCCAAAATATTATTTTGAACAAAGCAAAGAATCTTGATGGAAATAAATCCTTGGTGGGCAAGATGCATAGTGATGGGCATTAGAGGGACTCTGATTAGAAGAGAGGGGCCATAGGATGTGTTTGACCTAGGGTACCAAATGATGGTAGATACCAAGACGAAGGAGGAATGTTGGGATGAAACGAAAGTATCTTGACAGTCTCAGTTGAAGACTAATCAAATTATTCTAATGAAAAGAAGCTATCTTGAAAAATATGATTTTCATTGTTTTTATGTACATGAATAAAGGTGTTTAATGAACCCTGGTGGTCACATGACAATGTCATTTGAACAGTTGCCGATTGTCACATGATGATATCGTTCAATGGATGGGTGGACATGATTAGTTGTGTGCTTTCTAAAAAATGGAAATAGGAATAGGGCCAAACAATGATTTCCTAGAGTCAAGTCATGGATCTCAACTAAGTGTTGTTTTAGGGGACCAAAGTTGAGATTTTGCCTTATGGGTAGGGGGTCTTTGGTAGACCCAGGTCGATCCTAGTGGAAGAGCCATAGGAGCCACAATGGTCGACTAGGGGGTGATTTGCATGTGTGTGCAATGAGGTGTAGTGACTTGTATCTATGGGATTCTCCATCTATTGGAGTTGGGATGGAAAAAATCGTTGGACTCCAAATCGATACAAACATGTGATTTATTTAGATTAGTATATAGCCTCTAGACCCTCCTGACTATGAGGTTGTGAGGGTAGTTTGGTGAGCATAGGAGCCCGTAACTAGAGCCCTAGAGCTAATGTCGGGCCCATTTTTGTTATTGACAGGTGGTATGTTTGCCAAGAGTCACCTGATAAGTGATAGTTTCCAAATTTTGCTTAATATAGGGACCAGTTGTTCAGTGTATGCCAAAGAGTACTGAAATAGATCCGTTATTTCTTGATAAACAACGTCAATCGACATCAAGAAAGAGAAGAAAGGGCTAGACGATGAGCTGAGATCCTTAGGAGATATTCTCCTAAGCATAGTAGTCTGATATCCTTGTTGCAGCATACTCAAAATCAAAAGCAGTAGGAATTCTAGTCATGTGTGCTTCGGGATTAAGTGATGTGACCATGCGTTCAACTATGATGTAGACATGAAAGTTATCAACTAAGGCGTCTAGATGACATTGATCAGGATAGGCTCTAAGTGACTACCAAATATTCTCTCCTCTGGCTAGGCTAGGAGCATAGGCTAGGGGTAGGTATGCTACGATAATGCAAGATAGAAAGAAGGTCAACATAGATCCTTATGGGTAGGGAGTCTTAGGTAACGATCCTAGTGGGTCAAGGCTAGACATTCAACTATGAGGTAGACTCGAAACTTGCCTAACCAACTAAGTCCATCAATCCTAAGGGGTCTAGATGACATTGATTAGGATAGGCTTCATCAAACGTTCTCTCCTATGGCCGGGCATGTCACAATAATGCAAGATAGAAAGAAGGCTTACGTAGATCCTTAGTGAATAAAGTCAGTATAACTAAAATCTTATATCCTTAATTGTAATCATATGTTATATCCTCAATTGTAATCATATCTTATATGACAAATAAATTGTAATGGCAGCTAAAAAAGTTCTTAAAATGCAACCAATAAAATCTTAGGTATTAGAAAAAATCCTCTTTGGACTCCCATTCATTATTTGACCACCTTGTACAATGGAATGAAGAAGATGCCACATGGAAATGAGGAAGGCCACATTGTAAACTAATATCCCTAGTTTTGATCAAGATGAGGACATCTTGAATGCTTTTGAAGAGGGAACGATATAGGGTACACATTATGCATACTAAAGTCCAATGTATATAGTTTGCAATTGTTTCAAGCTTTGTAGGTTAACATGGCAAATCCTTCTATGCCAAAGCTCTACATACTTATGTTCACAATGTCCTTACTTCACATACATGTTACTTTCCACAATAGGAGCTCCAACAACAAATGCAAACCATTTCCCTTCTTATGGCCTCTAGCAATCAAGAAGCCCGGTCTTTTATTATGAAACTCATGTATGAAGCATTTAAACTTATTAAAGGGAACTATGATCCTTAGTCACCAACTGATGTAAGATTTATTTGTGTAGGCACATAAAAAATATCCCTAAGCTTATTTTAAATACCATCATTTGCAAGCATATGCACTTCCAATGTGCATAATTTTATGCATGATCATTTGTGTAGCCACATATTCATCACTTCTCATCTTTTCCTTTGAATCAAACCATTATGCATGATGTGTCATAAGGTCTATAACATGAAAATTAAAAAACCAATCATCATCATGTGAAAAATGTGCCAATCTACCACTACTATATTCACTTGCAAAATGACCATATTTCATTCTTCCTTTTCCTCTAAACACATTACCTTGCTTACAGAAGCACACTCTCTCAACATGGCCAAATTGACCATAATAATGACAAGCATCATCCCTCTCTGGATAGGTAGTACATCCGTAGTTGTGGAATTGTGTTGTCCCTTTGCCTCTAGGCATGTAATCACTTTGTCAAATAGAACCATGTCCATGAGCATATGCATCACCTCTACCATACATATGAGAGTGTCTAACTCTAGAAGCATTTCCACAACCACATTGATGATAAAAGATTGCACACCCAAATTACTTACTACTAGATATCAACTTCTCAAAATCTATCATGGAGCCACCATAAATTAACATTAAAAGTATCCAAAGATGTATATGCAAGACCCAAAACACTCAAGGTAACTAAAACCAAACCAACAACCATCCAACCACTGATGCATTTATAGAAGCTAAGTTTTGTACCTTTGCCTTATGTGAGGTATGAATATACAGATCCAATGCAAGACTTTCTTAGTCTTTTCAATATAGACTATGTATGCTCTATTTTGCTCTTTAGTGTGGGGTTCTCTTCCGGTAGTTGAAGACAAGCATTCTCATTTGTGATGAGGTCCCATATACCTCTTTCCATTTAAAAAAAAAATTGATCATGTATGACCAATTTCAATAGTTATCATTTCTCAATGTCTCACCAATAATTTGAGTGATCTGAGCAAATTTCCACAGCTAAACAACAAATATATGTTTCCTCAAGAGGAAAGGTGAGATATTCCAAAGTAAATGCATGAAAGTGCTCAATTATAAGAGCCTATATATCATTAATACATTCAATACAAGATTCTAATGGAGAATCCCAATCTGTATGCCATACATGAGCTCAATTTTTAGATCCAATAACATCCTTTAAACATGCCAAAGGAGATACCTCATATGTCTACTATCAAAAGCTGTCAATACATAGACTAATGGTGCTACAATTGCCAAAACCATGTACATCATAGTCTAATAGTCAAATACAAATCTATCAATATGGTGGACCTATGAGCAACAAACATCCCTATGTACCTTGACAACACTGTGATCATACATTCTAAGCTTAGATTGTGACTACCTTTGATTGGATGGAATCCAACCCAACACTATTTAGGAAAATAGAGTTAGCACCTAGTGAAGGGATCAAT
This sequence comes from Lygodium microphyllum, assembly GCF_053477565.2. Lineage (NCBI taxonomy): Eukaryota > Viridiplantae > Streptophyta > Polypodiopsida > Schizaeales > Lygodiaceae > Lygodium > Lygodium microphyllum. Next base: position 82,342,673 of record NC_141154.1, on the reverse strand, counting down.
GTTTAGCTGCCCTTTCATACTCTCTCCTTGAATCAAGTATTATTTTGGCTAGTTTCTTCCTTCATTGTTTGCCAAGTGACCTCTTGAATGGTTATTAGATAGCCATGAACCTTTTGAAAATTTCCTTGCAAAATAGAGCTGAAACCCCCATTGTCAACTAAGTTTCTTGTTTTTGAGAAGAGGGCTAGATAGTATCTCTTATAAAACCATGAGTTTTGGTGACTACTTGAGGGCCTCTCTTAGAATAGCAAGGGGTGTTCTCACATCACTTAAATAGCTATTTGGCGAGGATTTTTGACATTGAAATAACCTCTTTAGAAGTTTTCTTTTCTAATATTTCCTTCTTGGCAAATTATCTTACTACTATTACTTGTCAATTGGTCATATATAACCGCAACAACCTCTTGTGGTGGTAGGTTATCAAAACAACAAGTTGTCAAGATTCCTTATGCTTTCTAGAGCTTGGTTCCTTTGATCCTTGAGTTGCAGCCTCTCTAGACACTAGCTTTTTCTTTTTCATATTTTCTTCATAAGATAGCTTGGTGGCCCTTTCATAATCCTCTTGTTCCTTCTTCATTAGTTGCAGTGTAGCTTTTTCTTCCTTCCTGGACAACTCTAAGGTGATTCAATCCTCTTCCTCTCAAGGATAACTCTTCCTTTTGTATTTTTAGGTTTATTTTATTTCTTTGTCACTTTCAAATTCACTTTGCTCCTATATATTTCTTACTCTTTTAGTGTACTTATTCTAGTTGTGTCTTGAGAGTATCCTCCTTTTGCAGGATCTTATTTCCAATGTCCTTACAATTTACTCAATAATATGGTGGATAGTATGTTTTCTCACTATATAGATCCTTTCTATTTGGAGTCATCCCCGGGGGGGGGGGGGGGGGGGGGGGTCCACTAGAGTTTACCGTATGGTACCATGTGAGTGTAAGGGAGGGGGGTTATTTAAGGGAAGGAAGGTACATTTTATAAGGTAAGGTCCCATAAAAAGGGGGTAGATAAGGGGTATTTTCATATATTTCTTGCATGCAGGTGACATCTCCTTATTACTACTAGTGAATCCCCTGTGAGTCATCCATTGAAATCTATAAATCTCTCAAAACATAACTTGTTAGCAAAGGGTGTCTGTCACACACCTTGCATCCACTCCCATAATGAGTGAACCACTTGTATCATTCAACAAAAAACAAGAAAAAAAAAGTGAAGAAATATTAATGAAAAATGCAAAAAAAGAGAGCAAAAGCTCCAAAGTAGCTAGGTACATACATTGACTACACTTAAGAGTCCTTAAGTTGGATGCATCTAGTAGCTTCGATTGATTGGTTGTATCTCTAAAAGCCTAGACCTTCTCCCCCTCCTCAATCTCAAGGCAACATAAGGAATATTATAGAAACACTTTTCCTTTTGATTTTTTGACAAAATTTTACACGTGTAACAAAATTTTAATACTTGACATGGCTTTAGATGGAATCCCATACAAATAAATATTTATGTGCAAGCATATCAAAGAACTCCTTGAGGAGGACTATCAAGCACACTTCATTATACTCAATGAGATCCCCATCAATGAACATAGGTTGGGGTGTTTCAATCTCCTCTAGAATGGTCACCTCTTTCACCTTGGTTGGGCCCTTGAATCAATTTGCTAGATTCTGGCTTTGCTCGTAACATCATAATCTCCCAACTATACTTATTCCAAACTTTAGAGAGATCTTACAATTTCTTCTACTACTCAACCTAGTTATGATTTTTTATTTCTTGCCTATTCTCTCCAGTTAGCTCTTCGTAAGTGGAATGGTAAGTCTCTTTTTAGCTTCTTTATGCCTTGGTTCTTAATATCTCAACATCAATCTTTCTCTACTATCCAAGATAGCAAATCACTTGTCTAATGATGGTAACTCATTTTTTTCGACTTCCACTTCATAGACAGGAGAACATCATCCATTGTATTTCTCCCTACCTCATCATGTTCTAAAAACTCCATGTGATTTAGCCAATCAACATTAGATTTATCTTTATCACATTTCCTTGGATTGATAAGTAGAGGTCTTTATAAGAATGTAGATTGCCTGTAACTATTAAATTTCTACCATAACTAGTTGTATCACATACATTCAAAGCATTTGTCACATAATCTAGTAGACCCTCCATATCAATTCTTGTCATGAGTGCACAAGATTAAGGTGACATACAAATGTACTTGGTCAAATTCAAACTAATAAATGGTTACCCATAGGTTTCTAGAACGAGTGCATTACACATGGTAGCATAGCAAGCAAACAAAGGTGTAAAAAGGATTGAAAGACAAATTAGGGATTGAAAACAAAAAAAGGATACTAGAATTAAGTGAAACAATTGCTTGATTGATGTTATGATTTTCCATTGCTCTAGGATCAAGATGTGACTGCAAGTTCTTATTTGATTGATGTACTTGTTGTTCCAAAAGATAAGAGTCACATCCTTTAATGCATGCTAACCCTAATGTCTTTGCGACAAGTGAGTGACAACATGCATTATAGATGATTGGTTTTCAAGACCATATATAAGAATTTTTTTCAAACTCCAATTTTGAAATTTAGAGAGCTTCATGATCTTAGAGAAGATGATATTCCCACACCTTAGGTTTATGGAGTGTAGCTTAGGGAAGGGTAGATCCCTTTCCTAAATACTAGGTAACCTTGTAATCTAACCACTAATGTCAAAATATTGAAATGGTTTGGAGAAACTTTAAAAAAATATCGATGATGTGTGTGACAAGGCCATGTATGTAACCTAGGAAATTGTTATGAGGACCAAATGGTTTTATGATGAGATAACTAGGTTATTTTGCCAAATAAACTAGTAGTTATCATAAGAGAAAGTCAAGGAACCTAAATATGCTAATCTTGCAAATTCATATAGATTTTTGAACTCTTAAGATAAATCTTCTAACTTTTTATTCAATGAACTCAAGAAGATACACTCTTTATACGTTCTAAAGGTTATCTACAAGATTTTCCTAAATCAATGCATTACACATGGAAGTATAGGAGAAGAACCGCTTCTTCTCAAGCATATGTAGGCACTCTCCTTTGATGGAGAAGGATCTAGAAATTTGGATAGAGGCCATGGACAACTACTTTTCTCTTGCTCCAAGCATTGTTTGTGCCAATCACTCCATACTTATGTGATTTTTTCTTTTGGTTGGTGCAAACCTTTAGTGAAAATAACAATGTGTGGCATAATGAAGTCACAAAAGCCCCTCAATCTTGGGAGGACATCAAGAGAGAGGTGAATGAGTGTTACCTTCCCACTATTAGATATGCTCAATGCCCCAGCCTTATAAGGTGCCACCAATGATCCATGGTGCTCAAAGTTGTAAGGCCCCCATTATGAGGAGAAGCCAAATGTGAGCCCGAACATTGGTTGAGTCCTGATTTGTATATCAGATGAGGTCTATGTGACCGCATGGCAAAAAGGTGACCATTGTGGGTCTAATCTTTGGGTTGGACTGAGTAGTTAATCAAGTTGCAGGGTAAGGGAGTTAAAAGGGGCCCCTATTTAAGGGTTCGGGGGCTGCGGAAGTGGCCCTTGGCTGGGGGGTCCGGGGACAGTGCCCTTGGCCCGACGGTAAAGGGAATATTCCCTGGTCGATTAGTGGAGGCTCATATGGTAGGTCGGTCATGCCGACCTAATCGCCTTCACGGGCTATAAAAGCTAAACCCCTTCATAGCCATCGATCATCTATCTTTCACCCAGTCAGAGTTGTTTTAGCTAGCCTTAAGTTCTTCACCTATCTTCTGTCTAAATCTCCATCTAAGCTTCACTGTGGAAGCGCACAGATGGACATAGCCATCTCTGTATCAGTTGTTTGGATCTAAAGAAATTTTCTAATTCTCCTCTTATTTGTTGTGTAATCTCTATCTCTATCTCTTTCTCAGATTCTGTTCATTGCGCCGTGTAAATTTTTTACATGGTATCAGAGCCCAGGGGGCTCTAGGGATCGAAGAGTACACAAGAGGTAAAGGGTTCAATAGCAAAGAGGAACAATGTCATCTTCCAAAAGCAGTTCTGGTGCATCAGGAGGCGGTGTAGGAGGTGGTACTGCTGTAGTAGCTATTCAAACACTGAGGATTCGTCCACCAACCTTCAACGAAGGAAAGTTAGATGGTATCAGAGCCCAGGGGTGCTCTAGGGATTGAAGAGTATGCAAGAGGCAAAGACTTCAATAACAAAGAGGAACAATGTCGTCTTCCAAAAGCGGTTCTGGTGCATCAGGAGGCGGTGCAGGAGGTGGTGCTGCTATAGTAGCTATTCAAACACTGAGGATTCGTCCACCAACCTTCAACGAAGGAAAGTTAGATGGTACAAACTATACCTTGTGGAAGCTCAAAATTACAACTATCCTTGATTCTTTTGAGCTTTTGGATACTGTGATGGGGTCCAATGTAGAACCACAGCCTACCCCTAACCCATCAAATCCTAGTATGATGATTCCTTCGAATGTAGATCTTCTATGAGCTTGGAAACGAAGGAATGCAGATGCATTGTGTGCCTTAGTTACCAGCTGTTCTGACAGTGTTCAGACTTTGATTCAGCATATAACCAAAGCATCAGAGGCTTGGAATGTACTAAGGAGTTGTTGAGATATCGAGCTCCACTCATGATATGCCAGGGTGACCGTTGTGCATTTATGTCACCGACTTGTTAGCTGTAGATGCGGTTGGTACACCGCCCATGAATAATAGCTAGATGACAACTATCCTTATCTACTCTAGTTCGTGGCTCAGTTAGTATGCCGCCTTAGTTAGTTGAGTTTGGTTTGAGACCCATATATAGGGTTCTTCTATTTCTCTGTACTATTCATTGCCGCATTGGGTGAAGTGGCTCTATGACCACAATAATCCTATGCCCACATTTGTTGAGGAGAAGGTAGACAGACCAAGGAGGTCTCAGAGAATAGAGAAGCAAAGGAGGGCTTTTGCTCACATAGTCAATATGGCCTTGATGGCTGAGATTATGAGAGAAGTAAAGGAGCCAACTGACTTAGAAGAAGCAATTGTATATCTAGCATGGAAGTCAACTATGAAAGCCGAGTATGACAGCATAATGAAGAATGAACTTGGGAGCTAGTGGATTGACCGGCAAAGCGGAAGGTTATTGGCGCCAAGTGGATCTGGAAGGTAAAGTACAAGGGTGATGGTACTTTAGAAAAGTACAAAGCTAGACTGGTTGCACAGGGTTTTTCACAGGTTGAAGGGTTTGATTTTCAAGAGTCATTTGCCCCAACTGCCAGAATGACCACTATTTGCACGGTACTTGCAGTGGCCACCCACAAGCAGTGGCTAGTTTACCAAATGGATGTTAAGTTAGCATTCTTAGATGGTGACCTCAAGGAGGAGGTGTACGTGGCTCAGCCAACCAGGGTTTGAGGCCCCCCATTCTAAGAACAAAGTGTGTAAGCTGAAGAAGTCATTGTATGGGATGAAACACAGATCATGGTACCAACGGATAGATAAGTTTTTTTTAAGCTTAAACTTCAAAAGATGTGCCTCAGATGCTAACTTGTATGTTTACAAGGATGGTGAAAAGTCTGTAGTGATTGTCCTATATGTGGACGACCTTCTTATTACATGTGACTATGAAGATATGATCAAACAAACTCGAAAGGCTTTGAGTTCTGAGTTTGAAATGATAGACTTGGGCTTGTTGCACTATTGTTTGGGAATTGAAGTCTGGAAAGAGCTAGGAAAGATCTTCATCTCTCAGAAGAAGTATGCATGGGAGATCTTGAAGGCATTTGGCATGATCGAGAGATAGCTACACCTATGGAGGTGAACTCAAAGTTATCCATTGAGGATACATCATCACTGGCAGACATTGGAAGGCACAGGGGGATGGTTGGCAGTCTGATCTACTTGTGTAACACCAGACCAGATATCAGTTTTATTGTTGGTGTTTTGAGCAGGTTCTCAAACAAACGTCATGAGAGTCATTGGAAGGCTGGGATGCGGGTGCTCAGATATTTGAAGAAAACTCTCGACTATGGTATCACATACACTTCTAGAACTTCTCTTGTGGGGAATTGTGACTCAGATTGGGCAGGAGACAGTGATTCCGGGAAGTTAGTTTATGGTTATTGTTTCTCTTTGGGTTCAGGAATTTTCTATTGGATTAGTAAGAAGCAGCCAACATGGCATTGTCTTCTACCGAAGCAGAGTACAAGGCAGCTTGTTTTGCTGCATGTGAAGCAGTATGGTTGAGAAGGATCCTATGGCATATGGGAGTGCAGGATGAAGAACCAACTGTGCTGAGATGTGACAATCAGAGCTGCATCGCCATTGCCAAAAATAGAGTGTTTCATGCGCGCACCAAACATATAGAGATCTAGTATCACTATGTGTGTGATTTGATGGAGGATGGGATAGTGGAATTGGTCTACTCTCCAATAGAGGAGAATGGAGTGGATATCTTCACCAAGACACTTACGGAGGATGTGCTTCGAGTTCATCTTCGGAGACTTGGCATTGGACCGAGGAAATAGTTCACCTATGGGTGGACATTGAGGGGGGGGGGGGGGGGTGTTAGATATGCTCAATGCCCCACCCTCATATGGTGCCACCAATGATCCATAGTCCTCAAAGTTGTAAGGCCCCCATTATGAGGAGAAGCCAAATGTGAGCTCAGACATTGGTTGAGTCCTGACTTGTATATCAGATGAGGTCTATGTGACCGGATGGCAAAAAGGTGACCATTGTGGGTCTAATCTTTGGGTTGGATTGAGTAGTTAAGCTAGTAGCAACTCGAGGCATATTGCATCAATTCGCAAGGTAAGGGAGTTAAAAGGGGCCCCTATTTTGGGGTTCGGTCCCCTGGCGAGGGTTTGGGGGCAGTGCCCCGGCCCGACGGTAAAGGGAATATTCCTTGGAATATTCCTTGGCCGACTAGTGGAGGCTCATATGGTAGGTCGGTCATGCTGACCTAACTGCCTTCATGGGCTATAAAAGCTAAACCCCTTCACAGCCATCGATCATCTATCTTTCACCCAGTCACAGTTGTTTTAGCTAGCCTTAAGCTCTTCACCTATCTTTTGTCTAGATCTCCATCTAAGCTTCACTGTGGAAGCGTATGAGTGGACATAGCCATCTCTGTATCAGTTGTTTAGAGCTAAAGAAATTTTCTAATTCTCCTCTTATCTGTTGTGTACTCTCTATCTCTATCTCTTTCTCAGATTCTGTTCATTGCGCTGTGTAATTTTTTTACACCCCCTCACATCGGTCCATAAGGATGAATGAGTTTCAATCTAAAGTGATATGAAGTAACCTTGGAAGAATCCTACTTGAATTTAATTACCTTGATAAAGTACACTTGAGTAATGACTATTAAACAGCAGGTTGCATCTTTAATGCTCTCCTAGACTTTCCTTTAGTGCCCATGAGGCAAACATCCTTTGTATCCTCATCATAGCCAAACTTCTTTTTAAAGAATTTAGCACTAATATAGTAAAGTCCATAAAAGAGGAACCCTTAAATCTTACCCTAAAGAATATTCCTTTAAGAAAACCCAAGATGGATATCAAGCTTATCCTATGAAAGTAGTAGAGTCTTGGCCATATAAAAGGTCTACTTGATTTCACTTAGATGAACGAAGACATTTCAAGGAAATTTCATAAGAAATTCAATGGAAAAACCCATGGTGTATCCCATATAAGTTGTTACATTCCTATGTATCTAACTCTATCCACATCCTTCACAAAAAGTTCTAACATCCCATTAAGGAGTGTGATGAATTAGCCCTCAATCTCATTGTTGGGATGCCCTCAAGGGGGCCAATTTGTCATGGATTAGGCTCACTAGTCCTTCCAACATGATTCATGGGGGACTTCTTTAGTCACAATGAGTGAAATCTCCATAAGAGCCAGGTAGGGACATAGCACAAGTCACCCTACACAAAAGGTACATTGACATAACACAAGATAGAGGTGAATAGATAGCACAAGACAGAAATACTAGGCAAAAGTGTGAAAAATGGCCCTTCTAGGTATGCAAAGGTATATAGTGAACTCAACTCAACTTGTGTAGAGATTTAATTACTAGAATAAACAAGGTAGCAAGCATTTTTTACTGTAAAAGTTTATGCCATTGTCATTTGATGTTATTCAGGATATCTATTGGATACACTGATGTATACAATTGTTGCCACATGTTTGACTATTCTATGATGGACATTGAGCTTTGCATTTGACTTGCACTTGAGCTATTTTGGATGCTACTTGGATGCTACAGTAGGAGTCTTGGAGAGACTACTTGGGTTGTTCAATGCTTCCAGATGTCTGACACTTGGATCTTGGATGTATGGATGCTATTCGCATGATGTTTTGAGCTTTATTTTCTTATATGGAATTCGACTTTTACTTCAATGGGAGCTATTTGGCTCAATTGCTTTTCTAGAATTTGACTTTTGCTTCAATGGGAGCTATTTGGTCTTATGTATTGAGACACTTACTTGACATTGGAGGTTACATTTTGCATTGGATTGCAGTTGGAGCTTGAGCCCCTTATAGTAAGATAGTGGGAACTTCACTTCACGTCTATGCTCTTTTTATGCTATATGTATGCATAATGGGCTGATTTGACTTTTGTTTTGGGCCTACATCTATCTCTGTCATGCTATTGTCAATCATGTATTCATCTTTCATTGCTATGTATTAAGCTTGTGTTGTCATTGCTCAATCAATTGTGCCTTTAGCAGGTCTCTTCTATTATCTATGAGATCTACTATATGTATGATGGTTATGCCTATGGAATGTATCTCACACTAACACATTGACTTTTGACAGTTCTCGATGATGGTTGTATATTCACTCATTGCTAGTTGCAGTTCTTCCTTGGCAGTTGCAATTTGCATTGTATCAAAGATAGTTTGTACTTGTCTTTGATTTCTTACTACTATAATCCATTGCTAGTATGTTGTAATTGTAGATGTCTACACTATTTATGAGAGCAGTTACCTTGTCTTGATAGTTTCTTGCCTAAAATTTGTAGATAGCTCATTATTTTGTCAGTACCTCTTGTTTCCAACTTGATTTGGCTTGGTTTTGGGGCTATTTTTCTATCATTTACAACAACCTAATTATATTAGATTGTCGTTTTATTTATTGCATTATGGCTAGTGGGTCACATAATAGTGCTATCTTTAACATTGACCAGTTGGATGGCACCAACTATAGCTATTGGAAGGCATGAATCTTGCAAGTTTTAGTGTAGGAAATGTAGAGTAAGCCTTTGAAATATGAGAGTGTCAAGCTCGAACATATTGATGTAGAGGATTGGGCTGAATTGGATGAGTTATGTAAATCCAATATCGTTTTGTCACTCTCTAAATAGGTTTTCTATAATGTTTTCTTTGATGGGTAGTTCACATGGGATAAGATTCGTAATCTCTATGACAAGTAGAGCCATGCCTCTCAAATGTATTGGCTAAAGCGACTCATGGACCTTAGTATGATGGAGGGGACTTCAATGTCCACCCACTTAAATGATTTTAATTCCATTTTCAACAATTTATCTTTGCATGAGATTGAATTCAAGGACAATCTTCCTTCCTTGTTCCTCTTGGTTACATTGTCTTGGTCATGGGAAACATTTTGTACTACTATGTGTACAAACATGCCAATTGATAGGCTAAAGTTGCAGGATGTAGAGAGTGCACTCTTGAATGAAGAGGTCAACCTATCATGCTTTGACATTCAAAGACAATAATGGTAGAAGTAGTAATGACCACCATGGGAGAGATTCTCAGCGTAGTGGGAGTAGTAATGACCACTGTGGGAGAGACTCTTAATAGTGTCATTCTCAATTATGTGGACGGTCTTGTAGTAAGTCCCATGGTGGTAAGTCTGCATTGTCTTATCATTATTGTGGGAAGCATGATCATATTTGACCACAGTGCCATAAATTGCATGATGACAAGTGCAAGGACAAGGGCAAGGGTAAAGCACATGACAAGAATGATGATAACAGCATTGTCCCTAGCAAGTCCAACATCAAGAGTGAAGAGATTAATATTGCATAAATTGATTTTGATGATGATTTCGTACTTGCAACTTTTTCTCTTGATGCTTCACAATTGACTGATGTTTTGATAGGATATACTCAAATTTGGTTGATAGATTCACGGGCTTCCTTTCATGTGACCCCTCATAGCGGGTGGTTTCACTCCTATTGCAACATGACCACACACACACACACACACACACACACACACACGCACGCACGCACGCACGCACGCACGCACGCACGCACGCACACACACACACACACACACACGCACGCACACACACACACAGCATGCTCATGTTTCTTCAGATTCTTGAGATTTATAGATGATGTCAAACTATATCCCTCCTACGATGAGGGGTATTTGACTTTAGGTGTTGACTATAAGATAGGTCCACTAGGGCTATGCACCCAAGATGGTCACAAATCTGTGTGTGTGTGTGTGTGTGTGTGTCTCTCTCTCTCTCTCTCTCTCTCTCTCTCTCTCTTTCTCTCTTTCTCTCTCTCTCTCTATGCACACACACACATATATTAGTATATATTCCTACTTTAGGCACGCACTATCCTTACCTTGAAATTGTTGTGATTTTTTAATGGTATTTGACTATAGATCTTCCATTATAATGGACTCGTGCATACATAAGTCTCATATCAATATATATCATACACTTTGATCATGAATTGTATGAGAGTCACGATATATCAGCTGCAAGATATAAAGCAAGTAAAATCGATCATCTAATCATATGCATACATCCCAAGGGTCATGATTTATCAAAACATGCTAGACTTCAAGAATAAAATCATTTTAGGCCTCATGAATAAAAACATGTGGTAGCTACCCTACAAGCACTCCCTTTGCAAAAGAGCCCTCTTTGCAAATCTTCCTTTTTGGTAATGGTTTCATCAAATCGTCTACGATCATATGTTCTTGATCTTTTATTTGGCTTCAAAATTGGCACAACCCTTTTTCTTCCACTACAAAGCTTCATTGAGCTTGCCAACAATGACATCTTGTAGTGATTGTGCATGGTGTATGTGTGCCTTATCACCTCTCTAGGGAACAAGATTCAATTGAATGCTAAGAGGTGGTGCATGGAAAGAAATGGAGTACCTTTGGTAGCCCTCTACTTGAGCCCATGTGCACAAGTAGATGACTTGATCTTTGTATAATCAAGTGACTTAGTAGCATATGGATTTGAGTGTTACACCTAATATGGCTAGTAAGTCTAAGTGGGGTCCACACATGGCTAGTTGGTTGATAAGTTGGGTGGAAAGATGTCAAATTTAGTGAGCAAGTTGGTGAGTAATTGAGTCCAAGGAAGTATTTATACTATGTGCATGATGGTTAATTGATTGAATGATTCCCCATCTCAAGCTCTCTAATTATAGAGTATGACCAATGGATCATGATCCATCACCCTATCTACTCATTATCAATCCCTCCTCTCCACTCAACTCGACCAGAATGGTGCACTAGGATTGCGTCTCTTTTTCTTTTTCTTCAATGTCATTCTTTCTTCTTCTCATTTTGTGAGCTCTCTCTCTCTCTCTCTCTCTCTCTCTCTCTCTCTTTGTGTGTGTGTGTGTGTGTGTGCTTATCTTGATGGTTGGTTTATGTTCCTTCGACGTCTCAACATAACTAGTAGATTTTCCCTTTCATGTGCAATAGAGGTGCCTAGCGATGGGCTTTCTTATTGTGTTGCATGGCTAGAATTAGGACCTCATAAATGGTGTGTTCAGTGAGGACGTTATTTCAAATCATGTAAAAGCACCTACAAAAATGGTCCAAGGGTTCACTATGGTTGAGATGATGAGGGAATGCTCTTCTTGAGGTCCATCTCGAGTGTCATGAAGACCAAATATATATGGCAAATCAATTTTTGTGAGAAGTCTAATTGTGGCTCTCTAGATCTCTGGTTGCCCACTCCTGAATGTTTGGCAGCTTCTAAACCTTGGAAATGGAGAAAGTGATAACATAATTGCTTTATTAAGCTCTTTCTCTAGAGATGAAACTCACATTGCCAACACCTAATTCAACTAGAAGGAGACTAAGGATACACACTTGCTCATCGTAGATCTAACCAATAAAGTACTATGCTCATCAAGATATTAAGCAAATTAGATTTCCATATCAATTGCATGATCTAGCTAGCTATGTATAGAATGATTGGATTAAACATGCTCCCTCATGTTCTTAATCACAAACCCTTAACATAATGAGCACTATTAATCATGTAGGTGTAAGGAAGGAGGACACAAGGGTGGAGCTTGTGGACCATTCCACACTCAAGATCAATGGCAAGTGCGTGAAGGATGAAGTCAAGGAGAGGACATGTGGCATGCAATGGAGAGATCTTCCAAATCATTACATTCACATGAGGTGAAGGTGTAGCAAACCATACTACTCTAGCCCTTCTCTTCCATGTCCATTTTTGTTCCGAGGAACCTCTTAGCCCACGTCTGAGCAAGCTTGAGTAGGAACTACTAATTTTTGGAGAAGTAGTCTTGGCTCTTTAGGCAATTTAGGCAATAAGTATGGAGAAAGTCCAAATCAAATAAAAACATTGGGATAATAATTGTTAATAACAATGAAAGCGAAATTCAAAATTGTGGAGTATACCATCAATCTACCACTGTGGGTAATACATAGGACTTCACTAGTACGGAAAGCAACATGTATAGGATTGATTGGGCCCAAACCAAATGTGGTAAGACAGTATGAAATAGTTTTGGTGGCTTCAAGGCTATTCTTTGAACAAAGATACCCAAGGAAAGGTGGCTTGAAGGTAGAGATGATGCAGTTCTATGTCATAGATTATGAGAGGGAGAGTGATGAGAAGCCTTACCTAGCTTTTATGAACATATATGCTTTATATTCACGAGTGTTTGGGGCTTTTATGAACATATATGCTTTATATTCACGAGTGTTTGGGGCTTTTATGAAAAATAAGATAGAGATGCATCAACCATTCTTCATTCTTAGAGTGTCTACATCCTAGACCTACATTGTAGAACCCTTTTTCTTGGTGTAGCTTATGCTTCCACTTATTTGGCTCTTGGCCCATTGAAAATTTGTCATGCCCCATTAGGAATTTTGTATGCTCACATTGGAATTTTTTCATGCTCTACTACTAATTTTGTATGCTTGCATTGGAATTTTGTAGTGGGACTAAATGTTTAAGATATCTCATCTAACTAGTCTAATTGGATACATCATGCCTATATTCATGTTTTTTTGTATGTGATATCTTTTGGGTCACACACCTATTGTAATGATATGATGATTTCTAATAGAATATGATCTTATTGATGTAAATAATGTAGTGAAAGATTGCCAATTAAATCATGTAAAAAAAGTAAGCTTCTTTGGCATACCTTTAATGTATTGATGTAAATAATGTAGTGATAACTCCAACATGATCCAAGTAGGAAAGCACATAGCTAATACATTGTTCCTAACAAGGCTAGGATGAGGACTAGGATGAACACTTGGGATGCAAGGGCGAGCCAAAATTCCCTTGTCACCAAGAAAATGGAGAAATATCAAGTAGTCGACAATCCCTGTAGTTTCATAAAAGGATTTGAGAAGGTCTGCGAGGCCAACAACCTTATGACTAACTCAAGAAGAGCACACACCTTCAAATTATCCCTAGCGGACCAAGTGCAAACTTGGTTCATAGGCTTGAGTACTATGGAGAAAGCTGAATTCTTTATGCCAAAAAATATCTTCATATAATGCTTCACTAAAGCAGATCATAGAGATAACCTACATGGTAGCAAAAGGTGAAAGCATGAATGATTACGTATAGGAGAATCCCACGCATTGAAAGGCTAAGTGTAAAAGCTATAACAAAAGCTTTTAGAGAAGGTATTTGAGATGAGAGAAGCTATGAATCTATGGTCAATAGCTCAATCATAGATAGATCCAATATCAACAAAGCACTTGGAATCAACAAACTTAAAAAAAAAAGAAATTGAGACCAAAAGGGAATGAGGATATAAAACTCTCAAATGAGTCAAAGTGATAGAGAGCCTAAGATAACACAACAACTATTATCTACCCTCTAATAGTAAAAACTCAAGTTCTCAAAGCTTATGGAGTCCATAGCGCAACAATGAGCTTACAATCCAAACATATTTTTCATACATTATGGTGGAGACCACTTACCATTGAAGTGCTCTAAACTTGATCAAGTGTGCTATAGCTATGGTCATTTTAGCCATGCCACAATTTATTCTCAAGCCTCTATAAGGGTTTTCTATCCATCTCCACACATGAATATTGGATTGGGTCAAAGAAATTTGCACCTACCATTGCCAGCCCCACCCAATCAAGCATCAACTACTCTATATGGGATTTTATAAGACCCCCCATCCCTTACCTATAAATGCCCCAAAAAATGTAATATGTTGAACAATTATGGTATTCATTTGTTTTCTAGACCAAATATTTCAAGAAAATGGAGAAAATTAATACCTTAAAGTTGAATATGACAATTAGTTCAAAATTACTTATATGTATTGAGACTGTCCTCAACACCAAGTGTCCAGTAGTAAACTAGATTCATAAGATGTAACATTTCACAAAAACATTGACCCCAAAGACAAATAACTAATATCACATGCCTATCTTAGGGTCAAATTGATCATTGAAAAATAAGAGCACTTCATTGAATCTTAATGAAGAGATGGATTATAACACCCTAACTTGCAATGCATGGATCAAAATTGGATAAGTCAGTGGACAATTCAACAATCACCCCTTACAAAGGAACTCCATACTCCCTCTTAGGCAAGTGTAAAAGCCTCATGGCTATTAAAAGCATGTCAAGAATCTGGTGGGGGAACTTGCTTGAGTTGCTGCACCCAAACACACACCATACATACAAGAGGAAGCTCACTCAAGAACACAAGAGGAGAGATGAAGGGAAAAATGTTTCCTTCTTCCACACACAATATAATATACACAAAGTATAGATAAGATACAAAATAAAGGAAAGCGGCCTATTAAGTCAAACAATGCATAACTAACTATACTAGTCGATAGGTGCTATAATTATGCCAACTATAGGTAGGTGCAACAAACTAAATATAATAAGTGATAAGTTAGTGGCCATGTGAGGATCATAATAACCACAAACATGCTAAGTATAGATGTGTAGATTCATCTAATTAGGCAGTCCATCATTAATATCCGCATGTGTTGAGCTTGCCATATCAACACTCCCCCTCAGGCTCAACTATATCTCTACAACTCCAAGTAAGCTTTGAAACTTTCGAAGCTTCTTTGCACCCAATGCCTTTGTGAAAATGTCAACTATCTGATCCTTTGTGTGCTGACATATACCAATTTAATCTCTCTTGAAATGACCTTCTCTCTCACAAAGTGGTAGTGCACCTCAATTTGTTTTATCCTAGCATGGAATACTAGGTTCCTAGCTAGCTATATACTACTCATGTTATCACAATGAATGACAATTGGACCATATCCCTACCTATCCAAATCAACCAATAACTTTTGTAGCCATACCACCTCACATGTTGCTATAGCAACACCTCTACACTCAGCCGCTGTACTTGATAAAGCAACTATTGGTTGCTTTTTGTTGCTCTATGTAACTATAGCACTACCAAGGAAAATCATGAATCCATTGGTAGATCTTTTGTCTAACACGCTATTAGCCCAATCTGTATCTGTGTATCCAAACATATGTTCATCTTTACTTGCCTCATAAAAATTCCCATAATGTAATGTGGACTTCACATACCTCAATATGCATCAAACTGCATCCAAATGAGGCTTTCTTGGCATTTGTGTAAATTGACTAACAAGGCCAATAACATAGCTCAATTTTTGCCTTGTGATAGCCATGTAAATCAAACTCCCTACTATACTCATGAACATAGTAGGGTCTTCTATCTCATCCACAACATCAGCACTCAACTTCACATTTTTCTCCAATGGTACTCAAAGAGGCTTACATGTTGTCGTACCATACTTGGATAACATATCCAAGCCATACTGCCTTTGGGATGGCCATATACCATCATTACATCTAATCGCCTCAATACCAAGAAAGTATCTCAACTCACCCAAATCCTTCATCTCAAACTTCTTCTTCAAAAGTCATTAACTCCAACAATCCCACTGTCACTATCACCTATAATAATCAAGTCATCCATATAGATGACTATGATGGCCAAGCCTACATCTCCCTTTCTCACATAAAGTGAGTGGTCAACATTAGAAACATAAAAGCCAATATTGACAAGATACTCTCCGATCTTGTCAGACCATGCTCTAAGTGCTTTCTTTAGCCCATAGAGCACTTTCTTTAACTTGCACATATATGTGGGATGCTCTAAATTCTCATAACCTATTAGCTGCTCCATATACACCTCTTCTTGCAATTCACTATGCAAGAAGGCATTCTTGGCATCCATTTGCTGTAAGTTCCAACCTTGCCAAAGAAATCACATATCTAAGAGTTGCCATCCTAGCAACTGGACTGAATGTCTCTTCATAATCTATACCATATGTTTCAGCATAGCCTTTTGTAACTAGCCTAGCCTTATAACTAAACCATCTGGATTATGTATGATTTTATAACCCACTTACAACTAATAGCTTTCTTGCCCTTAGGCAAGGGTATCAAATCCTAAGTCTTATTAGCTTCTAATGAAGCCATCTCCTATCACGTGCCTACCTAACAATTCCTTAGTAGCACGTTTTAGTGGTTCATCAAGGAACTATCCTAGATGGCTACGCCCGGCACTCGTAAGTATGCATGGGGACTATCATCTACGTTTCCCAAAGTCCACCCCATAACAAAAGGTATCAGTCATCCCCATGAGGATCAACCTACAAGCTCGGGATCCTAATTTGAAAACTGAGGTCTCGATATATCAGCTAGCTCCATCAAAGGTGTCCCACAAGGGCTTCTCATCCAACTAGAGTGATCGTAGTTACCCTTTGTTTATGGAGTGCAACACTTTTTTCCAATAATAACTGGTTAGGATTCAAGGAACCACAGTTGCTGCACCTTTCCCCTAAGATAATTCTTTATCAGGGTTTTAAGACCTAACCCTAGGTAAGTGAATGCTCGGCTCTTTAACGCTTTGTTCAATCTCCCGAGAGAAGCTCCTAGCTTACTAGGACCATCCATCCATAGGACGAATCTGTCAGGGATCTCGCCCACCCGCTTCCCACAAATGGTTTTCTTTAGTTTTCTAATTACCTATTATATTAAGTTATGGCATATAAAAGTAGCTTCATTAATTAACCCATTATCACATGTTCCTTTGCAAAATTTTACCGCACAACACAAAGATAGAGAAAATAGTATGTTGGCAAAACATATTTATTTATTATTTGGCATAGTTATTTACAATGATTTTCCCCTTCTGTCTACATAGAAGATAAACCTCCGTTCACTGGAAAATCCATTTTGTCTATGTAGAAGAAAATAAACCTTCCAAGATTTTCGTCCCTTCACTAGTACCGGAGACTCTAGGATCCTATCATGATTCGTGTGAGGGTCAGACAATTCCTAAGAGCAATTGAGAGGTTTACGGCCAAAGCCCTCTCGCATTCCCGCCTCTCCTCCTGTCTAATGGATTCGTCATCAAGTGACCTCTTGCCATTAGGGCCAGGGTCCAAAGCTCCTCGCAATAGTACAAAACAATACCCCTTGGAGCAAGGCTCCACGTCTAGCCATGGGGGATGTATAGCGCAATCTTTCCTTTTATTATCATGATTATATATTTCAATCAGATCTAACTGTGCTGCAAGCACAATCAATCTTTCTTGTGCAACCATCAGTGCGTGCACAAATAAACAAGAAATAGCAGCAAGTGTTTTTAGCATAGAAAGCAACCCCGCCCAAATCTAGGGTTTCTCTTTTAAGGTCCCACCTTATTCTTAGGGTTTCGCTTCCTACTTGCAACTCTTTTTTGGGATCCACAAGTTATTTTGAAAATCTAATTAATTATGAGAATTTTGTTTTATCCTTATGAAAAATTTGGTATTTCCATCCTAAAAGATAATATGGTCATTTATGCCTATAGCAAACAAGTCATGCGCTATCCTACCCCTAACCCACACATATAACAGGAGTTCAAATGCTTTTCCAAGTGTGTTTAGACTTTAGAATTTGTATCGACAAATTCTTATCAATGTTCAACAAGTCCCACAGACTTCGGATATTTATTTAATTTTTTGAAACTAATAGTTTCAGGGTTATTGAGTATTTCATAGTTGTTTTCGCTTCAACATTCTCGATATTTTAGTTTAGGTTTTCTTGCTGATTCATATGTGGGTCAACTCATGATATTGACGCTCTCACCAATATAATCATTTATATTAACATTGCGTGTGTTTTCAGCAAATAATATAAATTTTATTTTATTCTACTCATATTCTATGGTTTAATCGATGATGTTAGACCATTTGCTAAAGTTTCAACGTTATCTAGAAAGATCAATTTTCATTTAGCTATGTCCTAAGTACAATACTGATTGTTTTTTTGAATTTTTTATTCCAGGCAATTCAAAAATCATAAGTGTATTTTTTCTTTCATATTTTAGGCATCTAATTATATTTCCATGTACCTAATTTATGCATGTCTAGTATATATTTTTCTATACAATTTTCTGTTTATTTAATGCATTGATTATTTCATGATATTATCTAAATGATTTTCCATAAATTATTATAAAATTCATGTGCATCTATTTATCATTAGTAAAATTAAATAGATATTTTTACTTTTAGGAAAAAATTATAAAATATTCCCTTCCTTAACAATTTCTACCATTTTTTTGTTATTATGATCACATGCATCTTTAACTCAATAACAATAAATATCATGAAATAAACTATAATTAAAATATTTTATTAATGACAAGCATATAATCATTTTCCAATTGAAAGAGTATTTTCACTAAAATTTAATTATTATATTACCTAGACTAATATGCATTTTTATTAGAATGTGTTTATAATCGTTTAAAGCCAAAAAATCAATAAGCTTATAAAATATTATTTTTTTCCAAATCAACAAGATATCATCTCTCTAAGGTTTGCTGTGACGGGGGTCTCGCTAATTCTTATTGTGTAATTTTCTCCATCAGTCGCGTTCCTTGCTTCCCTTGCTTCAAATGTGATTTTTGAATTTCTACGACCTCACTTGTGAGGTGCCTCCTCCAATAGACCTAGAGGAGTCCTCTTAGTAGTCGACTGAAATTCATATCCATGCACATTGCCATCCCGTCTCCCCATGGGAAACCTTGGACTTAGTTGAACATGGGAATCTCAGTTCTACTTCACAGGGGAAGCGTGGACAAGTCACCTCTAACAGCAATCTAAGGCGCACCTAAGAAAGACCACTTTGTAATCAATCAAAGCCAGGAGTGAGGTTAACACCACACTTGGTTCAAAGAGAGTGAGATATGGGGGAGAGTGCAACTCGATCTCCCTACCTATAAGGTAAAATCTTAGCTCTCGACCCCCTAAAACGGTGTTAAACCTGGTATCGATATTGGGAGGGTCACAATTTAATCAACTATATCTAATGTTGGAAAGTTACCCAACTTATCGGGTCCACCCAGCCATAGGTGTCCAATCATTAGGATCGAAGCCTTCCACTTTCCTCGATGCGATTTGCTGAGTTTTGTAATTAGTAAAGCATACTACCACACTATTTGGACACATTGTTTGGACATATAAAATTAGCTTCCTTTTGTTACTCCGTTAAACTGGGTTCGTTAAACTTAATCTTTAGCACATAACAAACAATTCAAAAATTAGATACTTTATTTCACCATCACTTTGTAGAGTGATACAAAAACCGTCTTTCTATAGAAAGATACCATCCCAGCCTAGGATAGGACCTTCCAATCCCTGGGGATTGGGTTGTATGTGATTGCACTCCATGTGTGGTCAACAGGGAAATTACTAGCTTAAAGCCCCTCCCTCTAAGCTTCCCTGAGCCTCCGGAGCCATCCTACATAACAGGGGCACTTATCTCGGCCCTTTGCCTTCTCACATGCTTAAGTGATCAAATATCAAAAACACCTACCTCCCTCAAGAGCCTAGGACCCCCACCCTCAGGTGAGTTTTTCCACACCCCATAGAGTGTTAGGGAGCATTGGGATGGGGGTCTCAATGTCCCAAACCACCACAATCCACAACTCATCCCCAGGTATGCAAGCCCGAAATTATAAGAGCCATAACTTATCATTCACAAATCTAAAAGCAGTCATAACCATAAAACATTTTAAACACAATTGTCAATGTATGCGATGAATAGAATCTATCCCCTTCATCAATTTTCGTGTTTCTTCCTAAAAAGCATTTGAATATACTAACATACTTTTACAAGTTTAAGTAAGTTCTAACTAATGGCGATCCTTTTCTTATGTACTAACTTGATTATCTATGTTCGGCCATCCATGGTGATTATGGTTTATGGGGCTGCAACCTTGGTTTGTTGTGGAATAACCCATCCTTCGTCGGTTTGAATGGATTCGAGGTTAACTTCCGCTTGTGTTTCAGCAGAGCAACTACTTCTTCACATTGGGGAGTTCTTTGAGCGTGACCTCGCTCAACATCTTGACATCTCTTGGGAGCCATGGAAGAAGCATAAGGGTTGCCTCATCGATTCAAGTGGCATTTTCTTCATGATAATCCTTCCATTGTATTAGGTGTTCTCTTAGGATTCGGCTTCTTAGAGGTTTCTCCCTTGTATCTAGAATCTTCTGTGGTTACATTTTCAAAATTCCTTGGGTAGGCATGACTATTTGTTCGTCATTAAGCACATGATCAGGGTTTGGTACATAAGGTTTTAGTAGGCTTACATGAAATACATTGTGAATCTTGAGATGGGGTGGCAATTTAAGCTTGTAGGCTTTCCTTTCCATTACTTTGATTACTTCATATGGTCCACAATACCTTGGACTAATCTTTTTGTATTTCCCCAATGATAATGAGCTCTTTTCAAGCCTTACCCTTAGAAACACCATGTCACCTTCCTTGAATGTTCTTCTAGATCTTTCAAGATCTGCATAGGACTTTTGTTGATCTTGAGTAGCTTGGATGTCATGTTGGATCAATTGGATTTGTTGGTCCATCTCTTCAAGCATAGCCTTAGAAGTCTCTACCTTGAGAGTGGGATCTGAGAAGTTTAGAGATGTATGACATTCCTCCCCATACAAGGCTTGGAATGGCAACATCTTGATTGTTTGTTGAAAGGCAGTGTTATAAGCAAACTCCACCAAAGGTAAATTTTCAATTCACCATTTCGGTTCTTTTCCACAATAAAACCTTAGAATACCTTCAATGTTCTGGTTTACCCTCTCATTTTGGCCATCAGTTTGAGGATGATAAGCAGTACTAAAGCATAGCTACATTCTAATTGCTTGGAATGGCAAGTTCAAAACTTAGAGGTGAACCTGGAGTCTTGGTCACTGATTATGCTCTTTGGCAATCCATGTAGGCTAAATACTTCTTTCATAAAGACTCAAGCAATGTTAGATGACTTATAGGTTTTTTTTAAATTGGGATCAAGTGTGCAACTTTTGTTAATATATCAACCACTACCATGATGAAGTCATATCCACAAGCAACAGTGGGTAATCCAACAACAAAGTCCATGCTTATTGACTCCCATTTCATTTGTGGAATGTCCAAGGGTTGTAACTCTCCAAGCATCTTAATCGTTTTTGCCTTGAATCTTTGACAAGTGCATACTTTAATACATCCCTTTTCAATCCTGGCCAATGATAGCTCTTACAAATTGTGTTGAGTGTCTTGGCATACCCCGGATGTCCTGCAATGGGGATGTCATGTGCTTCCCATAAGATCTTGGCCTTCACTTCTAGTCCTTTTGGGACACAAAGGCAACCACAGTAATATAGACAACCATTGCTAGCACAATAATCCTTAATCTTAGACCTTTCTTTGTCAGATTTTTCTCCTTGAATTACCTTAACCCATGAGTCCTTCATATTCCTTATCTTGAGAAATAGCTCGGCATAGAAGCTCAAGTACAGGGTTATCAGGTATAGATATGGTTATTAAGCTTCTAACTTGTACAATACTGTTAAGAAATGCTTTTCTGCTTAAGGCATCTGCAACAACATTGTCCTTCTCTATGGACGATATTTGATTTTAAAATCAAACTCTTGCAATATGTCTATCCATCTTCTTTGCCTCATGTTTAGGTCAACTTGGGTGAAGATCCACTTATGACTTTTATGATCTGTCCACTAAAGTGAATTCTCTCCCCAATAAGATAGTGTCTCCATAGTTTCAAGGCATGGATTATTGCGAGTAACTCAATGTCATGAGTGGCAAAGTTGTACTCATAGGATTTCAATTTTCTAGAAGTATAAGCCACTGGTCTTCCTTCTTGTACTAGCACCCTAGCAATTGCAAGTCCACTTGCATCAGTGGTCACCTCAAATGGTTGACTGAAGTTAGGGATTTTTAATACATATGCAATGTATATAGCTTCTTTAAGCTTATTAAAGCTTTCTTAATGCTCAATGGTCCAAATGATTACTGTATTTTTCTTCAAAAGAGTTGTCGAGGGTGTAGCAATGAGGGAATAATCCTTGATGAAGATTTGGTACCATCCTGTCAAGTCCCAAAAATAATCATATTTCTTTTACTATCTTAGGTATTGGCCATTGTAGGATATCTTTTACTTTGGTAGGGTCTACAAAGATTCCATTAGCGGAAACAATGTATCCAAGATATTCAATCTTGTCAATGAGAAATATATATTTACTCATCTTGGCATAGAGCTGATATTCACAAAGGGTTAGTAGGGCGATCTTAAGTGACCTTCATGTTCCTCTTTTGATTTGGAGTATATTAGTACATCGTCAAAGAATACTAGCACAAAATCATCTAGATATGGTCGAAAGATGTATTGCATTAGGTGATTGAATGTAGTTGGGGCATTAGTCAATCGGAATGGCATGACTAAAAATTCATAATGACCATACCTAGTGCTGAAGGCAGTCTTTGGGATATCTTATTCCTTGATTCGAATTTGATAGTATCCAAACCTTAGATCCAATCTTGGAAAAAACCTTGGCTCTATGTAGGCGATCTAAAAGTTCATCTATCTTGGGTATGGGATACTTGTTTTTTTATGATCATAACCTGGTTTAGTCCTCTGAAGTCAATGCAGAGTCTAAGTGTTATGCCCTTCTTTTTCTAGAAGAGGACAGGCACTCCGCAAGGTGAATTCCTTGGGCGCATAAATCCTTTCTTTGTCAGTTGCCTTAATTGTTCCTTAATCTCAATAGCTTCACGAATAGACATTTTGTATGGGGTCGTTTCGGCTCCGTGAATCAATTTTATTTCATGATCAACCTCATGCTTTGGAGGCAGTTGAGTTAATTCTTCTAGGAAGACATCGTGGAAGTCATTGATCTAGGAAGATAGAGTGCCTTCATTATTCTTTTCGGTCTTATTCAATCAAATCATGTAGATTGGTTGACCTTACTTCAATCCCTTCCTGAGTCGACTTGCCTTGGCTAGTTGGACTCTAGTTCTTCCAGATTTCCTGTATGCCTTTACGGTTTCTCCTTCCAAGCCTTGAAAGATTATTTCCTCTTTAGCACATAGAATTTAGACTTTATTCTTCTTGAGTCAATCCATTCCTAGAATGCAATCGTAGCATTCTAGTGGTAGGATTTGAATTTTTGCTTTAGTTATATGGCTATCTAACTCAAATTGAAGTTTCCCTACAGTTTCGATTGAGGCGATTTCCTTCCCACTAGTCAATTCTACTATCATTTTTTGTTAAAGAACACAGATCTAGAACTAGATAAGCTATGGTGGACACAAATCAAACACACAATACATGATTAGAATGAGAAATTGTAACTCAAGTGAATTAGGTTCCAATATAGATTATCTTGGACTTATGAACACAATCTTGAGTGATTCAAAATGATTTGTCCTCTATATCAAAATGAGTGTCAAGTACATGCCTTTATAGATTTTTGGACAGTACCACTTTTCTTCACTATGCTTATGGGATTCTAGGTTTTTCTCATAGAGCTTCTAGAGCATACATCTTTTCTCTATCTTCCATACAAAGCCTTTTGTGGGCAAGCCTCTTTTGGGCACACATCTAGCCTCTATGGGCATTCATGTTAAGCATCATTTTCTATTCTCAACACCCCCCCTCAAATGATGCATCTCTACCCTTGCTAGCTTTTTGCCCCCCTTGCATCCAAACATGGACCAAGAGACTAGCTCTTTGGCAGCCTAGTCAAGTTAAGGCTTGAAACTTTACATTTTTGGTAGGGTTTGTTACATCCACTATGGGAAGCAGATCCACTCAGGGAATTTGAGATCCTCAATGGGAAATTTTTGCAAAACATTTTGTTGGTTTGTAGCAGCAGAAAATATTTTCTTAATCATTTTTGTTTTGTTGCTTCTTTGATAACCTTTGATCTTCTTCTTGGTCTTCTTGGACTTATTTTTCTTCATGCTCCTTGGCTTTTGTTGTGCACCTTATCCCTTTTGCCAATGTGTGGTACTTCTCTCTCTCTCTCTCTCTCTTTTTTTCTTCAATCTTCTTGACACAGTCGGGTTGCTTCATGCTTTTACACATGAGTACATTAATGGATACATGAGCTTTGTTTGACAAACTCTCACACATGAGATCAATTTTGGGATACATAGTTTAAGGGTTCTCATTGTTGAGATATCGAGCTCCACTCGTGATATGCCAGGGTGACCGTTATGCATTTATGTCACCGACTTGTTAGTTGTAGACGCGGTTGGTACACTGCCCATGAATAATAGCTAGATGACAGCTATCCTTATCCACTCTAGTTCGTGGCTTGGTTAGTATGCCACCTTAGTTAGTTGAGTTTGGCTTGAGACCCATATATAGGGTTCTTCTATTTCTTTGTATGAGAGTTCTTTTGGCTTACACAACTAAGAAGAGGAAAATTGTTTTCAGCCTCCACCCTTGTGTGTATTCCCCCATTGTGCATGCAAGAAAGCTACAAGTGAGACTCCTTCCTTCTCTCCCATAATCTTGACATGGTATCAGAGCCTTGTTCATGGTAAGGAGCTCAAGAAAGCAAGCCAAGCTCATGGTGTTCTGGTAAGAGGAGCAGTGTTGCTTTCATTTTCTATTTTGGGAGCAGATCTCTGCACAGCCGGAAATTGCACAGCCGGAAATTGCAAGAGTGCATTGTCTCAGGTTGAGATGCCCTTCGTAGTGAAGCAAGAGGGCAGTATATGCTGCGGGACAGGGCGGTAGCCCTAGGCGACCCTATTTTTTTGATTTGAGGCCATTTCGGGGCCTATTTTGGAGGCGGAAGTTTTCTGCACGCACTCAGGAAAAGGCCCAGTTTTATGCTGTGCGACCACTGTTCTACAGGTCGGTGAAAAGTTACTGTAGAAATTGCATCATATGCTTGTGTGCAGAGACATTGGGAGTTACAGAATCATCCTTGTTGCCTGTTGATGCAAAATCGTCACTAGGGAGTGACTATGTTGTCAAATACCACTTTCGTCAGTTTTGCAGATTAGCCCTTGTGAGGCTGAAGCTGTGTTCTTTGCAGTGACAGAACTTTTTGCACTGTTTTGTAATGGCGTCTGATTCTCTCTCACAGATTGTCACTGAAAAGCTTGACAAGAACAACTTCCAAGCATGGAAGTTTAGAGTGACGAATTTTCTTATGGGAAAAGGATATTGGGAATTTGTTGCAGGAAATGAAGAAGAACCAGTTCTTCCTGATGTTCCCAATCAACAGCAAATGCAGGCATTTAAAGCATGGCATGAGAGAGCCAGGAAAGTTATGTACTGGCTGTCTATCAGTATTTCAGACTCTATGATTGTGCATATTCAGGATGCAAGTACGCCAAAGGAGGCATGGGATACTTTGTCAAAAATGTATAGCACAAATACGTAAGCCAGGAAAATGTAGCTCAAGCAAGAGTTGCATAATGTGCAAAGAGAAAATATGAGCATCAATGACTACCACATGAAGGTGAAGAAGATTGCAGATGCACTTGCTTCCATTGGGTCGCCAGTGGAAGATGATGATTTAGTTTCTGTGACCTTGAATGGTCTAGGAAAGGATTATGCACAGTTTCGGACATCCATTTCAGTTCGTGAAAGATTTCCTGATTTTGAGGAGTTGATTGCTCTTCTAATTTCTGAGGAGTAGAGAAATGGTGGTGCATCTTCTTCAGGAGGAACTTCAAAAGAAGCTGTCTTCTACTCAAACGCTGGAAGAGGTAGAGGCAGAGGTAGAGGAGGCCGATTTGGAGGCCGTGGTAGAAATCAGAATATGCAGCAAACTCAAGAAAACCAGTCCTATGGAGGAGGACGTGGTAATTCTAGAGGCAGGGGGAGCCAAAGAGGTCGTGGTGGATGGCAAAGAGGCCAAAATGCAAACAGTAATGTTGAATGCTACTACTGTGGTAAAATGGGTCATATGGCTAAAGACTGCTATAAAAAGCAGAATGACATCATGAATGGAAAACTGCAACAAACAAATTATGCATCTTCTAGTAGACAGGGTGATGACAGAAATGAGCATTTGTTTATGGTGCAGCACATGAACAATTCTGTGACAAGTGCAGAAGAAAGCAACGATGTGTGGTATGCTGACTCAGGTGCATCAAACCACATGACAGGTCATGCAGAATGGATGGAGGATGCAAGGAAAATGGAAAAACCAGGATTTGTGGAGACTAGTGATGATACTGCACATCCTATTGTGCAGATTGGAAAAATTCCTTTGTTTATGCAAGATGGGAAAAAGAAATACCTGTCCGATGTATTTCATGTCCCGAATATCACCAAGAATTTGGTTTCTGTTGGTCAAATGGTTGAGCAGGGCTTGCAGGTCAGATTTAATCCTCATGGATGCTTTGTTGAGGATATGAAAAATAAAGGTCGCTTGATAGCAAAAGGAAAGAAGAAGGGCAGAATGTTTACGTTGGATGCAGACATGTCTGAATTGAGTGCAGCAATGTTTGCACATGGGACCGGTGTAGTTGCAGATATTGATATCTGGCATAAACGCATTGGTCATGTTAATGTACATCGACTTAAATCAATACAGGCCCAAAATATTGTTGCAGGATTGCCTAAATTCAAGGTTGCAGAAATGCATAAGGTATGTGAAGCCTGTCAATTTGGAAAACAGGCAAGGAAACCATTTCCTAGACATGTTCAAGAGAGTAAGAAGCCATTGGAATTAATCCACTCTGATGTGTGGACTACTAAAGTTGGGTCTCTTGGAGGCTGTCATTATTTTGTCTCTTTTATTAATGACTATAGCAGAAAAGTTTGGGTGTATTTTATGAAGAAGAAAAGTGAAGTATTTGGGCATTTCAAAACTCTTAAAGCTATGGTTGAAAAAGAAACAGGTCTGCAAATAAAATGCCTAAGGTCAGATGGAGGGGGAGAGTACCTCTCAAATGAGTTTGCAAGGTTCTTGCAGGAGCATGGCATAAAGCAGCAATATTCATGTAGTCATATCCCACAACAAAATGGAATTACAAAAATGAAAAACAGGCATATTGGAGAGGTATCTCATGCCATGCTCAATGAAAAATACTTGCCAGATTTTTACTGGGCTGAAGCAGTTGCTACAGCAGTCTACATAATGAATAGGACTCCCACTGCAGCAATACATGGGATGACTCCAGAGGAGAGGTATACTGGTAGGAAACCAGATATTGCTCATTTGAAAATTTTTGGTTGCATTGCCTATGTACATGTGCCAGATGAGTTGAGATCCAAGTTGGATCCAAAAGCTGAGAAGTGCATCTTTATTGGTTACTCTCTGCAGAGAAAGGGTATAGATGCTATAACCCTTCTACTCGTAAGTTTACAGTGAGAAGAGATGTTGTTTTTGATGAGATGAGTAGCTGGTATAAACCAGTAAATGTGATTGATGATGTAGATGCACAAAATGGTAATGCTGCACAGAATTCACAGCAGCAGTCACAGAATATTAGTGGACCTGGAGCATCCTCTAGCAGTGGTTCACATTCTTCGCCATGGACAGGCAGATTGAGATCAGGAGAATCTTCTCAAAGCAATGCAGATAGTGGTATGCAGGTATCACGAAAAGGAAAAGAGAAGGTAGATCAGTCCATGTTTGATGTGAATGTAGGTCACTCTTTTGTGGATGGTGAATCCAGTGGCTCAGAACAGAGCATTGATGATGAGTTGGGTATTCCTTCTATTGTTACACCTGGAGTAAGGAAGTCCAGGGATGTTTTGAGAGCACTTGGGAGTGAACCTATTTTGTGCAGGTCTACGAGAGCTAGGTATCCTGTGGATAGACTGAAATATGATGGATTTACAGCCATTCACTATGCATATATGGTCAAAGTGATACAGGAACAAGAACCCACTTCTTTTGAGCAAGCCATGGGAAAAGAAAAATGGGAGAAAGCCATGGATGAAGAAATGGATGCCTTGGAAGCAAATGCTACATGGGAGTTTGTACCTTTGCCTAAAGGTAAGAATGCAATTGGCTGTAAGTGGGTTTATAAGGTGAAGCACAATGCAGATGGTTCTGTGAAGAACAGATACAAGGCAAGATTAGTAGTCAAGGGGTATGCACAAACATATGGCATTGACTATGAAGAAACATTCAGTCCGGTTGCAAGGATGACAATTGTAAGAGCAGTCATTGCTATGGCTGCATCAAAGGGATGGTCTTTACATCAGATGGATGTAAAGAATGCCTTCTTGCATGGTGATTTGCAAGAAGAGGTCTATATGGAGCAGCCACCAGGTTATGTGCATGCTGTTCATCCTGAGTTTGTTTGCAGGTTGAAGAAAGCATTGTATGGCTTGAAGCAAGCACCTAGAGTATGGTCTGACAAGATAGGACAGTATCTTGTCACTATTGGCTTTCAGATTTCCAAGGCAGATTTCTCACTTTATGTGAGAAAAATAGAGAAATGTATTATGCTACTTGTCATTTATGTTGATGATTTGATTATGACAGGTGACAGTGATGAAGATATCCTTCATGTGAAAATGCTATTGAAGCAAAAGTTTGAGATGAAGGATTTGGGAGAGCTGCGTTATTTCTTGGGCATTGAGGTGATTAGATCACCAAGTGGGATACAGCTCTTGCAGAGGCAGTATGGATTGGACATGCTGTCCAAATATGGGATGACAGGCTGTAAGCCTATTTCAGTTCCTTTGGAGCAGAATGTGAAGCTGAGCGCAGATGCAGGTGAGCTTCTGGAAGACCCTACTATGTACAGACGCATAGTAGGAAGTTTGATTTATATGACTATTACCAGGCCAGATTTGAGCTATGCTGTTGGATTGGTAAGTCAGTTTATGCAGGCTCCAAGGAAACCGCATTTGGATGCGGCTAGACGGATACTCAAGTATGTGAAGTCCACATTGCAGTATGGACTATTTTATGAGACTGGGGTTCAGATACAGTTACATGGATACACTGATGCTGATTGGGCTGGTAGTATTTCTGATAGACAATCTACCAGTGGATATGTGTTCTCTTTTGGGAGTGTTGCAATCACTTGGAGCAGCAAGAAACAGCCTACAGTTGCCTTGTCGAGCACAGAGGCCGAGTACAGGGGTGCAGCAATGGCTGCATGTGAGGTAGCTTGGTTGCATAAGCTACTTTATGATATGCATCAGTCTACAGATGGACCAGTTGTCATTTATTGTGACAACATGAGCAATATACACTTGGCAAATAACCCAGTCTATCATGCTAGAACAAAGCACATTGAGGTGCATTATCACTATGTGCAGGAGAGGGTTCTACTAGGTCTTATTGATCTAGTTTATGTCAGCATAGAGGATCAGGTAGCTGACATATTCACGAAGGCATTGGGCGTAGAGAAGCTACGCAAGTTTAGAGACCTGCTTGGTGTGCAAGAATTGGGATTGAGCTCGAGGGGGAGTGTTGAGATATCGAGCTCCACTCGTGATATGCCAAGGTGACCGTTGTGCATTTATGTCACTGACTTGTCAGTTGTAGACGCGGTTGGTACACCGCCCATGAATAATAGCTAGATGACAGATATCCTTATCCACTCTAGTTCGTGGCTTGGTTAGTATGCCACCTTAGTTAGTTGAGTTTGGCTTGAGACCCATATATAGGGTTCTTCTATTTCTTTGTATGAGAGTTCTTTTGGCTTACACAACTAAGAAGAGGAAAATTGTTTTCAGCCTCCACCCTTGTGTGTATTCCCCCATTATGCAAGCAAGAAAGCTACAAGTGAGACTCCTTCCTTCTCTCCCATAATCTTGACACTCATTTGGCATTGGCTTTCCTTTAGAGCTCTTGTGCAAGCAAATCATTTCATGCAGGAAGGTCTTACCACGAGTATACTTGGGCAGTGTCTAGTCCCTTACAAGAATAGGAGTTGAATAGAAACTCTAATGATAAGTAGCCTCTTAGGATTTTTGATAACTAATTATCAAGAATATTAACAATCCCTTATTTTAGTTTAAGCCAAGTTAGTTAAACCTGAAGGCAATTTGATGATGCAATGTAAGATGAGTAGGCTGGTTTGAAGAGATAGAGTGTGAAATAGGCTTGTGAATGGAGTTGTTTTGGAGAACGAGGTGGACTCTGATCTCAAGGGATATTGCAACAAGGATGAACATCATGGATGCAAGACATGGACTACTATAATATGCCTCATTTCCAATCCAACATAATAGGATTTGTGTATCCGTTTTGGTGACATCACCAAAATCAACCTTAATTCCAAATGCTTCCAGCTGCCCACCCTGTGCATCTACCAAAAGGAGTGCCAGCCATGCCCTGATCTTGGAAACAAAGGGACATTGAGAGGAAACTGCAGGAAATCATATGTATGTGCCTTGTAACCTGGCCCATCCAGATAGTTGAACCCTATCCTGTCAGTGACACAAGCAACCTAATCCCAATCTTGTAAATTAGGTTCCAAGATAGATTAGCTTGGACTCATAAACACAATCTTGAGTGATTCAAAATTATTTGTCCTCTATATCCAAATGAGTGTCAAGTACATGCCTTTATAGCTTTTTTGATAGTACCACTTTTCTTCACTGTGCTTACGGGATTCTGGGTGTCTCTCATAGAGCTTCTGGAGCATACATATTTTCTCTATCTTCCATACAAAGCCTTTTGTGGGCACACATATAGCCTCTATGGGCATTCATGTTAAGCATCATTTGCTATTCTCAACATTTTCCTTGTCCCCTTGGATTCTAGATTCAATCTTGTAATTGTCTTGGGTGCAAAAAAGGAATGTTTGCTACCATAATCAATTAAGATTATAAACGAGATACCCTTGTAAGTAGCCGGAGATTGAATTACTGAACATTGGTGGTCTACCCCTTTCTTTTCCATGGCAACATGAATGGATCCTCTTTCAATTTCTTCACCTAACATACATTCCTCGGGCTATCTAATCATGGTATTTACCCGGGGGGCACTAGTTGTTCTTCCACATCAACAGCGTGGGTTGTTGTTGTCATTCCCTCGGCCTCTTCCACCAACTGGTTTTGGGCTAGGATTTTGGGGACGGTTAGGACA
The DNA here is from genome assembly GCF_053477565.2 of Lygodium microphyllum. NCBI lineage: Eukaryota > Viridiplantae > Streptophyta > Polypodiopsida > Schizaeales > Lygodiaceae > Lygodium > Lygodium microphyllum. The sequence goes on along the minus strand of NC_141154.1, from coordinate 82,311,051 downwards.
AATTTTCCTTAGGTGTCCAATCCTTTCACATTGGTAGCAGTGCTTGATTCCTATCCCATTTGGTCCTTGGGTGATTGCATTAGCTCTACCATTCCCTCTGGCATTGGCCATGTCGACACCACAGTTTGGGTAGCCCCTTCCATAGTTGTTTCCTTTGGCCATTTCAAGTGATTTCCTTGGCCATAGGTTTTTCTTGCATAAGAGCATATTTGAGAGTCATTGATATCATTGATTCAAGGCGTGTATTCAAATGTGGATTTAGTCATTGGCAAAACCTTGCAATCTATTAAGACACTATCATTGGGGTTGCATATTTGTGCATATGCACAAACTTAGAATAATATCCTTCCAAGGTTAGGCTTAATTGTCGTTAGTTATAGAATTCATTCATCTTGATTGATTCAAAATATGGGGAAAGATAACGTCCTTTCACAGCTTCTTTGATTTGCTCCCAAGTTTGGGAAGCTTCTGCTACCCCTCTAGCTTGGTAAAACTATTTCCACCAAAGCTTAGCTTTGCCAGTAAGATGAAGACGAGCAGTCACGGACTGATTTGTAGCAGTAGTTTCAACAGCTAGGAAATAGACATCCAAAGTCTCAATCCAAGCTTCTGCATCTTGCTCCACCTTGGGTCATTCACCGCTAAATCTAGGTGTTGGTGTCTGCTTGAGAAGAAACTTCTTGGAGTTCCTTGTATGTTTCATAAATTCGCACTAGTTGTTGGCGATTCTGAATGTCTCTGTTACTTCTTTGTTACAAAACAAGGTGGTTTGGCCTTCATCTCTAGGAATCAATAAGATTTTGGGAGATTGGGATACTCTTGAAGCTCTTTTTTTTTGTAACTTTACACTCTCGATAAGGGCGATCCTATCAAGAGAAATAACCACCCATTTATTTCTCATTACAATTTTCCCATCTATATATTTTGCCTTATCATTTCTAAGAGTATTGTACAAAGTCTTATCAATTTGAGGTCTTCAAGCCATTTCAACAACTTGAGATGGACTTTCACATCTTTGTACAAAGTTGAGTCTAAGTAAAAGTAAAGGTTGTCCCATCCCTAGATTTTGGGCTCCAATTGTAGCCCCTTTGTAAGCTTAAACAACTCCATAGGCGAGTCTTCTCTAAGATAGCCATTACACTTTCTCTTAATTCCAACATGTTTGACTGGCAAGCAGTGGTGTACATGATCTCAAAAATCACTCGCATAAAGCGTACTTCATCATTAACTTTTCAAAGCAATTCAATTATCATCATAAGCTCATAGCTCATGCTCTTCAAAAATAATAACGAGACTTTATATTTATGAAAAGTACTTATAAATATGTATTTGATCATACTATGATCTACCAATACTACATCATCTCATGGATCCTTTCCTCATGAAAAGTATCAGGGTCTATATTCTCATATCTTGGTGGATTCTCATGTACATGGCAAACAACATAATGTGGTGGCTCTTGGGGGTAACCAAAACATCCCGTACCAAAATAAAGCCTTCTTGGTACTACAACAACTCTCTTGGGTGGTACTATTTGTAGCACTTTCCAATATACCCACAAGGTTTCATATACAAGCTCATCCCCAATGTTTAGTAACCATTCAGCAAAGGCATTGAACAAAAGATATATCTTAACTATCCTTGGTTGTTCAGCCCATTAAACCCTCCATAGTTCATAATGAAGAAGGATGTTATGCCCATAATATATCCCCATATGTGACCTATTCCTTGACCATAAATCTCTCATGTACCATGAGTTAGGATAAGGTTGCCTTACAATTGGAGGAATAAAGATAATCTCCATTATCTCAAATATAGCCTCGTGGTATGAGAATTTATTCGACCCTAAGGCTACTTTATACATGATGGAAAAAATATCCCTCAAACATGTAGATTCCTCATCGCTAAGTTCCTCATGAGCACAATGTGTATGCTAGTGTTAGTGTAAGACAATCAACAATTGTCTTCTTCAAACAAGTGTGGTTATTTTATTAATTTCTTTTATACATTAACTACTTAATCTTACACTAAAAGCTCTTTTGAAACCTAGGCTTTGATACCACGTGTGAGGTGCCTCTTGCAACAGACTCAGAGGAGTCCTCTTAGTAGTCGATTGAAATTCATATCCATGCACATCACCATCCCGTCTCCCCATGGGAAACCTTCAACTTAGTTGAACATGGGAATCTTAGTTCTACTTCACATGGGAAGCGTGGACAAGTCACCCCTACCAGCAATCTAAGACCCACCTAAGAAAAACCACTTTGTAATCAATCAAAGGCAAGAGTGAGGTTAACACCGCACTTGGTTCAAAGAGAGTGAAAGAGGGGGAGAGTGTAACTCAATCTCCCTACCCATAAGGTAAAATCTCAGCTATGACCCCCTAAAACGGTGTTAAACCTGGTAACTAGTCCTACCGATATTGGAAGGAACATGATTTAATCAACTCTATCTAATGTAGGCATCCGATCATCAGGATCGAAGCCTCCCACTTTCCTTGATGGGGTTTACTTAGTTTTCTAATTAGCAAAGCATACTACCACATTATTTGGACATATAGAATTAGCTTCCTTTTATTACTTCATTAAAATGGGTTCACTAAACTCAATCTTTAGTAGATAACAAACAATTTGAAAATCAGATACTTTATTTCACCATCACTCTACATAATGATACAAAAACCGTCTTTCTGCAAAAAGACACCATCCCAGCCTAGGATAGGACCTTCCAATCCCTGGGGATTGGGCTGTATGTGATTGCACTCCATCCGCGGTCAACAAGGAAATTACTAGCTTAGAGCCCCTCTAAGCTTCCCTAAGCCTCCGGAGCCATCCTACATAATAAGGGCACTTATCATTCGGCCCTTTTTCCTCTCACGTGCTTAAGTGATCAAATATCAAAAACACCTACCTCCCTCGGGAGCCTAGGACCCCCACCCACAGGTGAGTTTTTCCACATCCCATAGAGTGTTAGGGAGCATTGGGTTGGGGATCCCATTGTCCCAAACCACCACAATCCACAACTCATCTACATGAGCCCGAAATCATAAGAGCCATAACTTATCATTCACAAATCCAAAAGTAGTCATAACCATAAAACATTTTTAGCAGAGTTGTCAATGTATGCGATGCATAGAATCTATCCCCTTCATCAACTTCAATGTTTCTTCCTAAAAAGCATTTGATAATATTAACATGCTTTTACAAGTTTAAGTAAGTTCTAACTAATGGTGATTCTTTTCTTATGTACTAACTTGATTATCTCCGTTCGACCATCCATCATGATTATGGTTTATGGTCGCAACCTCACTTTGTTGTGGAACAACCTGTCCTTCGGTTTGAATGGATTTGGAGCTAACTTCCACTTGCATTTCACCCTCGATTACTTCTTCATGTTAGGGAGTTCTCTTAGCATGATCTCGCTCAACATCTCGACATCTCTTGGGAGCCATGAGAGAAGCTAATGGATTTGAGCAGCGCTTCCACATAGGGGTGGGGAGAGAGAGAGAGAGAGAGAGAGAGAGAGAGAGAGAGAGAGAGAGAGAGAGAGAGAGAGAGAGAGAGAGAGAGAGAGAGAGAGAGAGAGAGGTTGATTGCAGTAGAGAGACTTTTGCATAGGTCATTATGTATGTCTATTTGTATGTATGTGTCTGTCAAACGTGATGCTCTACCCCTGTTTATATAGTAAGAGGAGGGGGTAAAAGAGAGGACGCTTGCTTTTTAGGGTTTTTGATGATGTCATCTTGATGATAAAGAGAGAACACTTTCTTTTAGTGTTTTTGATGACGTCATTGATGATATTAGGGAGGGGGCTCCATTTTTGCAACATGAAGATAAAAATTGATGAATACATGGGTGAGGATGCACCCGGCATCGCGTCACCAGGTGGGCATCACTTCAAGGCCTTGACATACTTGGCAACAGGCTACAAAGTCTTCATTGTGCGGCATTGGTTGCACGTGAGAAGCTTCCACTAGCTTGTAGGAAAATCTTACTGGGAGATCACATCTCGACAGTGTCGTCACCTAAGTCCAGTTAACTGCCAAGTGACTATCGACTAGGCTAGTTCTTTTTGTTATTCTATACTACAAACATAGTTTTAATAAGCTAATCTTGGGAGGGTTTCCCAAGTCTTTCTTCCATGAACTGGCATATAATACCTCATTAATAATAACGATTATATTCATAAGTAGAACTATTGTCATAATTAGAGCTAGTTTTTTAAAATGTGCAACATAAGTCAATTTTCTTTGAAATGTATATGCAAATTATTTATTAAAATAAACTAAGTAATGGGGACATTACATTGCGGATCCATCGGGTGTCAGGTGAAATTGGCATGATAGTTCAAGGAGAGTTGTTGGTCATCTAGAAAAATTTTGCCAACATTTGGCTAGCAATATGGCCTTATGGGACAAAGGCGTAGCAGGGGGTAGAGAAAATGAAAATGAGGTAGAAGTTTAGCAAGAGGGGATCAAAATGGCCTCTCTCCCTAAGATTTGAGAAGGCCTATCTCTCTCCCACACTCTCTCACTCTCCAATTTCCACAATGTGATGATCTATGAATCTCTCTCTCTCTCTCTCTCTCTCTCTCTCTCTCGACATGAAGGGGGAGGTAGTTTTTCTCTTTCAAAGCTCAAAGCTTCAATGGATAAGAGAAGTAAAGAAATTTTACCAACAAAACAGGAGGTCTTCATTCTTGCTTTTTTTGTGAAGGAGAGGGGGTGTATTTATAGGCATGAAGGGGAATATGCAGTCGACTGATTCATTTGGCTACTTTTCAAAAATCAATTGAGCTTTATTAAATATTCCTTTTGATTGCTTACTTGTTGGATAGTGGCATGGGGATGATTATTTAATGCTTTCTCTCCCTCCAGGAATAAAAAACATCATGTTTTTTAATCCTATTTTTTCAAAAACATCTTTTTTTCTTCAAAATGACTTCTTTTGGTGATTTTTGGCCAAGTTACTTCATGACTTATCTAGTACATAAAGTCATGTCATACTCTTCGATACTTGACTTACTCAATATCATGCTCGTTCTTATGCATTCTTCGTCTATCGATTGAGGCTTTTATGAATTGTCTTGCGGTTATGAAATCAATGCGATCCTCGACATATTAAATAGAATAAAAAATGCCAAATCAAATATAATGCAGAAAAAATTATATGATCAAGCCGTCATAATATTATTTACAAGGTGTCTTTGCTTTTTGTTGGCTGGGAGCTTTGAGGCATCTTCTCGTGTTGGATTGAGGAATTGATTTAATGCGAGACTCGATATCAAGAAAATTACGTGCGGCCACTTATGTGACAGCTCGACAAGTAATTTTTAAAACACCTCAAGCCCGAATTCATTTCTTGATATGAAGAACGATGGCGGAAATATTACATCCTCTCTTCCTTAGAGGAATCGAGATGTCCTCATCTTGAAGAGAACTAGGGAAACTATTTTTCTAGAGTTGTCTCTTCTATCCAGGCGGTATCCTCCTCAGGATAGTCTTTCCACTGGATAAGATACTCTCTAATGATTCTGTTTCTCAAAGATTTCTTAGGTTGGAGTTCAAGGAATCCTTGACTAGGCATTACAATTTGTTGGTCAAGAATATGATCTTGATTTGCCACATAAGCTTTCAGAAGACTAAAGTGAAATACATTGTGGACTTTCACATGATTAGGAAGTTGAAGTTTGTAGGCATTAGCTCCTAAGCACTCGAGAACCTTGTATGGTCCACAATACGTTGGACTCAACTTTTTGAACTTTCCCAATGACAGAGAACTCTCCTTTGGGCGTACATAGATGAAAACCATGTCTCCCTCTTGGAAGATATGTCCTTGCCATCCTAGATCAACATAAGCTTTCTGGCAATCTTTGGCAGCTTGGATGTCTTGTCTGATAGTTTTGACCTGATCATTCATGTCTTCTAGCATTTTCTTAGAAGCCTCAACCTTTAGGGTTGGATCAGAGAAATTCAATGGTGTCAAACAATCTTGCCCATACAATGCTTGAAATGGAATCATTTGTTGGTTCTCTAGAATAGTAAGCTCTCAGTATATCTTCAGTGACCTGATTAACCCGCTCTGTTTGTCCATTAGTTTGGGGATGGTAAGCTGTGCTAAAGCAAAGCTAGGTTCCAATTACTTTAAATAGGCTTCTCTAGAAATGTGACGTAAATAGAGAGTCACGATCACTAACAATCCGTTTAGACAATCTATGAAGCCTAAAGATTTCTTTCACTGCAATATCTAAAGCTTTGTAGTTAGTCTTGACTGGGATAAGATGAGTAAGCTTTATCAGCATATCCACAATCACCATGATTGAATTATACCCTCCTTGAACAGAAGGTAAGTGAACTATGAAATCCACATTGATGAACTCCCATTTCATCTGTGGAATTTCAAGTGGTTGGAGCTTGCCTGGCATTTTGAAACGCTTAGCTTTCACCCGCTAGCAACTTAGGCATTCAGTAACATATCTAAGTACATCACAATTCACTCTTTCCCAATAGTAACTTTTTTGACAGCATTAAGAGTCTTTGCATAGCCAGGGTGTCCTAAGAATGGGGAGTCATGGGCTTCCCATAATATCTTCTTTTTCAACACTTGACTGAGAGGAATGTAGAGCCTTGTCTTGAAATAGACACATCCATCATCCATAATGAAATTTTGGTATTTAACTTTGAGCTTAGGATCAGTGTCCTTAACTAGGATTTTTCTAATCATTAGCTGATACTTAGGATCCTTTTTTGCCTCTTATTTGGGTAGCTCAATGATTGGATTGCTAGGCATTGATATCGTGGTAGCTAGAATCTCTTCTTTAGATGACTTTTCCATGATAAGTGCATTAAAAAAATCTTTACGACTTAATGCATCATCAATCACATTCTCTTTTCTAGGTCTGAACTTGATTTCAAAATCAAATTCTTGCAAGACTTCAATCTACTGGCGTTGCCTCATGTTGAGGTCTAGTTGAGTAAAGATCCATTAGAGACTTTTGTGATCAGTGGACCAAAGTAAACTTGCTCCCAAGAAGTAAATAGTGTCACCATAATTTGAGAACAGGGATCACAGCTAACACCTCGAGATCATGGGTGGTATAATTCCTCTCATGTATTTTCAGCTTCCTTGAGGAATAGGCTTTCGGATGACCTTGCTGCATAAGCACACAACCTAGTATAAGAGAACTTGCATCGATTACAACCTCAAACTCTTGATTTAGGTCACATGTAGCTTTAAAATGGATGTTGTTACCAAACTTTTCTTGAGCTGCTCAAAACGTGGCTTGCTCAATGGGCATCCACACAATAGAAGTTTTCTTTTTCAACAAATTAGTGAGAGGTGCAACTATTAGGGTGTCTACAGAGATTCCTTTAGTAGATATACTATAAATCCGAGATATTCCATCTGTCTTTTGAAAAAGGCACACTTCTTTTTCTTTGCATAGAGTTTGTGCATCCTCATTGTATCCAACACAATGCACAATTGCAGCTCATGGTCTTCATCTCTCTTGGAGTATGTTAAGATGTCATCAAAGAAGACTAGGACAAACTCATCAAGATAAGGTCAAAAAATGTCGTGCATTAATCTATTAAATGTAGCAGGGGCATTAGTTAGACCGAAAGACATTACAATGAATTCAAAATGACCATATATGGTATTGAAGACAGTTTTGGGGGTATCTTCTTCCTTGATCCTTATTTGGTAATAACCAGATCTGAGATCAATATTGGAAAATATTTTTGCCCCTTGCAGCATATCAAGTAGCTTAGGATCGGATACCTATTCTTAATTGTTACATGTTTAGTCCTCGGTAATCAATGTAAAGGTGAAGAGTTCTGTCCTTTTTCTTTTGAAACAGTATTGGGACTCCCCATGGTGAATTACTGGGTCTGATGTATCTTTGATCCAGTAACTGCTTCAGTTTCTCTCTCAATGCAATTGCTTTAGGGATAGATATTTTATATGGACTCTTAGTGATTGGAGTGGCTCCTGGTTCAAGTCTGATCTTGTGATTGACTTTTCTTTCAGGTGGTAATTCAATCAGCTCTTGTAGGAAGATGTCATCATATTTCTTCAACCAATATGGCTCTCCCTCATCTTGATTATTCTACTCAACCTTATTTAATTTTATGAGATACATAGGTAATCCTTTTGCTCTAACCCTTTTATTATGCGAGACGATTTAGCTACTTGAACCTTGGGTTTTCCTGCCTCACCTTGGGCACCACTTTTTCCCCCTTTAGGTATTTTGAAAAGTCACCTAGCCTTTTCTGCACTAAATATGTGTGTCATTGGGGATTAGCCAGCCCATACCCAATAGACATTCGTAGGCCCCTAAATTCATGATTCTAAATCCCATTTTAGAGAGATTGCTTTCCAAGCTAAATGTCACTTTGCAAGTTTGCTGAGTAGACAGGATTTCTTTTCCATTGGCAAATTCCACAAGCAATCTAGATGTAGGTATTGTGTCTATACCTAATTTATTGGCACACTTTGGTGACATGAATGAGTGTGTGCTTCCATAGTTAATCAAAATTTTAAAAAACTTACCATGATATTTTGCTAGTGTTTGGATCACCAATGTTACTGGGTTTCCCGCAGCACAGAGGAGCGGGAAATGAGAGAAAAAGGGAAAAATAGCAAAAAAGGCGCAAGATAAAAGCAGAAAAAGGTGCCTTGACCGGTAACTAGACCTTGAAAAATTTAAATGATCGGGCACAACCCTCAGAAAGTCTCGGTGTCATCCCGAGACAACAAAAGAGTAAAAGGGCACACCATTAAAGTGTGGAAGCACCCCCGAATCCTTGTAAAAGAGGGCCAGGCTCGCTCCTGTGCAAAACGCATTAGTTGGGAATATGATAAATTAGAATGGTGGGAAATGGGAAAAAGGGCCTAGGCTACGGCCGGCCATGTAAAAAATGGAAAAGGGGATGACTGCCCAAAAAGGATTTAGGGTTTTGTATGTAAAGTTGAAAAGTGAATGAGAAGCTCATACTTTGGTGTGTGGCAAAAAGAGTCTTTTTCTTCCTCTCTTCTTCTCTCCTTCTTGCTTGTGTGTGCTCTTAAGAGAGGGAGTGTGAGAGTGTGAGGGAGTGAGTGTGGGAGTGAGGGATCAAGAGGGTGAAGCTCTTCACCATCTCCTCTCCTCTTCTTCTCTTCTCTTCTCTTCTCTTCTCTTCTCTTCTCTTCTCTTCTCTTCTCTTCTCTTCTCTTGCGTGCGCGGCTATGGAGGATGGAGCTTGGAGATGGAGGAGGCTTGAGCTAGCATCAAGAATCGTGGAGCTACCGGAGTGCAAGAGAGAGAAGGGTACTCGATCAAGTATCAAGGTAAGCTCACTACACTCGTAGGATCGACGACGCATCGGCTAGGTGAGAGATAGCCATTAGAGCTCACTTGGAATACTTGAAACAATAAGCGGTCCACGGGTCTCGGCAGTTGAGCGAAAGCTCCCACATTTTGGTTCCGTCGAGACCAACAAATTCAAGCTTGAGCACTTGCGCGCCTCATATCGAGCATCGAAGTAGGGCATTCATCCCCAAAACGGAGCTTGAGATAGGTAGGAAGTTTGGGTGTTTTTGATCTTCAAAACAGGTAAGTATTTTGGGATATTCTGGTTGTTTGATGATTGGAAAACATGGAGAAATTAGTTTAGTTTTTTGCTTTCGATTTGTGTTGCGTTTAGAGTAGGGTAACAGTAGGAAATTGCACCCGAGAGGCATGGGGTTTGTTGGTGTAAAACAGGGAGAAAATTGGGAAAAATAGGGGAAAAATGGAGGAAATGCGCATTTGAATGTGTAGGAATCGCAAGGAGAGTGATCAGTAACATCCGGTAATGTCCAATAGGGTTATAAGTTCTTGAAGGGAAAGGGAATCCTCATTTGCAACCAGCTGAGAGAGAGAGAGAGAGAGAGACAGAGAGAGAGAGAGAGAGAGAGAGAGAGAGAGAGAGAGAGAGAGAGCTTGGGCGACCCATTCAATCGATCAGGGCAAGGAGTGACATTGCTATCAGCAATCCCCAAGTATATAGATCTCTCCCCCATCACTCCAACATCATTCCTGGTGAATCTTGTAGTCTATAATCATCGATATCTTAAGATTTTGGACGAATTTATGCTCGAAAGTGCGTTCGGGCCGGCGGAATCGGACACCCGATTCAGTGTCCGTCCGATTTTGAGAATCGGACGTTCGGACACCCGTCCGATTGTACCAACCTGTCTGATTTGGGCACTTGGACCACTCGGACTCGGACCACTCGGACTCAGACACTCGGACCAACCCCGTCCGATCGGACTTTTAGCCCGATCGTCTGATCGAGGAAATCAGACTCACGAATAAGGACACGTCAGAAATCGGATCACACGCCTAGCCCGATCGGACCACTTGTCCGATTTTCGAAAATCGGACACTTAACCCCGTCCAATTCTGAGACTCAAACGGCTCAAACTCGGACCCACTGGTCCGATTCCTAGAATCAGACCACTGGTAAATCGGACGTCCAATTCCCAGAGTCGGACACACCTTAGGTTAAAAAAGAAAAAAGACCCCCACGATCGACTGGAAGCTCAACCCGCTCCAGGACAACATGGCGAACGCCTTGTAGGCAGTTCCTGACGTAGGAGTCAAGAGCAAGGGACAAAGGGACAGTGTTGGAGCACTCCCCAGTGACCTAACGCATTGAGAACGGAAATCCAATCGGAGAACCTGTGATTGACCCCCTAGTGAATGGCAAGAAGCAGCGCAGACCCTAGAACCTGCTAGAAAGCTTATCAAGCCCGAAACAAGTGAGAGTGTGTAAGACACTGAGGAATTGCTTGTGGCACTCACATCAAATTTTCGCACTTGAAGTACACTTAAGAAAGCTGAAAGCCTAGTTGGGCACAAGTGCACGAGAAACAATTGAAGCGCAGCGTAGGACCAAGCAAGGAGCGCCAACGACGAGGATCTGTCAAGTCTATTCACCCTGATCGACAGCATAATGGAGTGCAAGAACTCAACCATGACTGAAGAGAGCTCCGACCATCGGTCTAGTGAGGAGCTTGATTTGAACATATTCCCAGATGCTATTCAGCTGGTGAGCAGTTACGACGTGCACGCCCGGTACGAGCACCGCGACAGGATAGCAGACACAATCATTGCAGACCTAGAGGAGGAGATAAGGCTAGCCCGCAAGGCATCGCAGGGAATAGCTAATTATAATAGGGATCAGTAGGCTAGGAGCCAAAGGCAAAGCATGGAGTTGCATGGGGTGCAGCGAGTGCTGAACTTGGCTGGCCAAAACCGAATGGACCATGAGAGAGCACTAGAGGGAGACTTGACATTGAGCGAGCTCCTCATGAAATGGCTGCTCGATAACACCGCGGTAGAGCAGAGTGCCACCACACTAGCTACGTCTCTACTTGCAGAATTAGGGGCAAAACAAGGCTCAAAGAGCCAGGCCAAAATACCCATTGTTGCCAAGCAACTCGATAAGTACCAACCTCATGATGACCCATACAACTTTGTTGAGCAGTTTGAGCAAGTATGCGAAGGCAACGGCCTCAACGACCAGACTCAACGTTCGCAAGCATTCGGGCTTTGCCTAGGCGGCAAGGGTAGGACGTGGTATACAAGCCTAGATGCCGTAGAGCGAGCCAACTTCAATAATCTCAAGGATCTCTTCGTCAAGAGATTCGCCGAGCCCGGATACTTCAATAACCTGCTGATGCGCTTGATGAACGTCAAGCAGAAAGAGAAGGAGGACATCCGTGACTACATGACCCATGTGAGGAGTCTCTTCAAGATAATCCCTCTAGGCGAGCGAGCGACTGACATAGCAGTTTCAACTGTATTCATCAGCCGAATTCGAGACGAGGAGTTGTATAAGGCTTTGGCAGGCAATTCAAGTTTACAGCGGGACGCGGTAGCTAGGGTGTTTGAGGAAGCCATCAGAGTCGATGATCAACTGAAAGAGCAGAGCTCCAGGAGCTCAAATCTAGAGGAGACCAACTCGCGAAGCTCAGAGAGAACGTCAGCCTCTAGTGAGCGGTCAATCCCATCATCCCAAGATAAGGGGAAGGCCACCGAGACAGACCAAGGCTTGGCCAAGTTACAAGACATATTGAGATGACCAACACGCCCGCACGTCCAATGCTTGTACTGTGGCGGAAACCACTTGCCGGCCGAGTGTCAAGACCCTAGGTCAAGACCTTGCGCTAACTGCGGTAGGTTTGGCCATGATGTCGTGCATTGTAGATTACCAAGAAGACTTCCATACTCGCAACCCTACGGCCAGCCTTACCTAGTGAATAGGTCGCAGCCATTCTTCGAAAGGGGAGCCCCATTGGCTCTTCCCATGCCTAACGATATGAAACCAGCCGTCCCTAGAATGGACATAAATCCTACAGGCATTCCTAGACCACCTGGTCTTACGTGACCCACCCACCGAGCGACGCTCCAGTACACTACGTGGAGGAGCCGAATGATGAAGAGACCTACATATACCCTTATGTCTCGCACGATGACAAGGGCAATGCAGTCCTCATGGATTATCGATCGGTGCCAATGATGGCATTAGGACGAGGACGAGGTAGAGGCCTAGGAGGGCAGCCGCCGCAGGATCTAGTCACTTGTTGGACTTGTGGTCACCCCGGTCATGTCTCATCGCGCTGCCCTAAAAGAGAGCAGCAAAACAGAGACAAGGCTGACCAAAGGTGCGGAGAGTGTGGAATCACCTATCTTTTCATAGATTTCCCAAAGTGAGAGCCATCCTCTAGTTCAACCAACTTGCCATCTGTCCCATTGGGGCTATTTGGTGTCGAAAACCCCAATGGGGAGGCCACACCTATTCCATTGTGGGTCATGACCCGAGACCAAACGAAGCAGGCCGGCATCTCTCTGCCAGGACCTAGCAATCTTGACGCAACCTCCATAGAGAAGAAAAGCCGCAGGCGGAAAAAGAAGAGATCAAAAGCTAAAGTCACACTAAAGACCGAAAGTGCTATGACTCTACTTGTGGGAAGAAAGGTTTCAAATGCAGAGGCAAAGACTTCAGCCCCTAAGACGGCCGAAAAGGGAAGCGCTAAGGTAGGGGAATACTCGCATCCAAAGCGACAGTTAGAGGCCATAGAAAAGGTGAAGGAATGGGTGAAGGAGGCCCAACAACACCTCAAAGACGCTGAGCCCATCATAGAGGACGAGATCGATGACCTCTCCAGTGTAAGCATGCCAATATCACCGCCTCAACCTAAGTTGGCAGAAGCAACTGTGCCACAAGCAGTGCCGCTAAGACCAAGCCTAGACACGACAGAGCCACGGATCAGCTGCAGCCATTGGCCTGGACAGTCTAGGCTAGGGGAAGGACAAGTATCTAACGATCTCCTGACTATGCTAGTGACCACCCCTGTAACACTTAGCCTAGGAGATCTGCTTAAGCAGCACCCTACCCTATGGCAAGACCTTAAGCAGTGGGTCGAAGGATCACAAGAGCAGGTCACGGCAGACCCTCAAGACCAGGATGCAGAAACGCAATTGCCAAGTTTGACGCTACACTCCGTGCCTAAATCCTTGCACGTCAATGCCTTTTGGAAAGGCTCTGAGATGCATGTGGTCCTGCCGGTCCTAGTCCTGGGTGACACAACAAGAAAGGGAATCGTAGACACGGGAGATGGGATTAGTGTGCTTAGCCACGCAATGCTTCAGACTTGGGGAAACCCACCTGTCGAAGCTACTAGGTTTAATGTCACACTAGCAAAATGGCATGAGAGTGAAGCCATTCGGGGTACTGAAGAATTGGCCAGTGAAGATCGCAGGTGTCTAGTTCTCTGTCGACTTTATAGTCATGAAGGGAGTGGGCTACGATGTCTTATTAGGCCGATCTTGGATGCGCAATGCTAGAGTCATCGAAGATTGGGGTAACAGCTTGATCTTCCTTGGCAATAGAATAGACGCTGTAAGAATAGAGATGGACACTTGGAAGACCTCACCAGTCGACCTAGACGCTATCTCTGCTATGCTCAAAAAGAACACTCAGGTCAAGAAGCCCTATGGGCCCTTGACCAAGTATATCCCATGCCAAGAGGATGAGTGGGATTGGATACATGTTCTCGCTACAATTGACCTGCCATTCTCAGACCATGAGGCGTACGAGTAAGCCATCAAAACGATCGGCAAGACCAACGAAGCACTCTCTACACCAGTCTGCATGATGGCAGCAAGCCTCCATGGAAAGCCTAAGCCTGTCACCTTCCACGTACCTTCTAGGAAAAGGGAACTCCAAGGGATACTGGAATACCTAACGAACCAGCTAGCTAGCAACCCAACTGCAAATTTCAAACCACTCCAGGATCTCTTAGAGGAATCCAAGTGGCAATGGACCAGGGTGCACGATTTGAACCTCATGTATAACTGGGCCCTAGTTCCTGACCAACGACACGAGGTATACCAAGCCCGAGGAGACAACGAGCAGTCGGATGACAAGGATTCTAGCGACGAATACAAAGACTGCCAATCATTCAGTGAAGAGAGCGAGGGTGAAATAGATACCATAGAATATGACACTGAAGGACGAGAAATTGAGCAGATACGAGCAAACACCAAGCCGCAGGGAAGGCAAGACCTTAGAGTAGAGCGAGAAGTCATATGCATAGAATGTGATCGCGCTTGGTTGGAACGCATAGGAGCCATAGACCTTGAGCAAGCTGGCCTAGCCCAGCCAGGAATGACATCAATACTTAGGACCGAATCGCCATCTGAACTACGGCCACCAGGGGAGACCACCTCTTCTAGAGAAGATGGAGGGTTTGACTTTGAATCGGAAGTTACTTCAGACAGTGATCCAGAGATCCCTAGGCTGCCCATGACCAGACGCACCAAGGGGGACCTACCCGTCCACCTGAGGCGCAGACGGTTAAGGCAGGAAAAGGCAAAGCACCCTAGGGATACACGATCACAAGAACAGCGAGAGCCGTAGGACCTCCCTAAACGCTTCACGAAATTCAAAAAAGGGGATAGGGTAGTAGTTCTGTTAGGTGCCAAACGTCAAGGACAGACGAGCGAACCAATCGAAGGACCAGCCAAGGTCAAGGAGGTAGACCTAGCCCAGGAAGGGGAAACACCCTCACCAGTATTCATTGCCGATGACTTGATGGTGAAGAAGAAACAAGTCTTGTCACTCTCTTGTGAGAGTATAAAGATGTGTTTGCTTGGTCCTTAGAAGAACTAGAGGGGGTAGATCCGAGTGTTCTCACATGACGTCGGACGCAACGCCGGTCAAGCAGCGACCGTACCCTATGAATCCAAAACATGCTCATGCTGTCAAAGAGGAAATTGACAAGTTGATGAGAGCTGGATTCATTTACAAAATTGAGCACACAGACTGGGTATCACCCATAGTCATTGTGATGAAGAAGAATGGAAAAATCCGAGTGTGCGTCAATTACAAGAAGGTGAACGCTGCTACGAAGAGGGACAACTATCCATTGCCGTACATGGAGCACATGCTTGAGAGGGTGGCAGGCAAGGAAGCCTACAGTTTTTTGGATGGCTTCTCAGGGTACAACTAGGTGCAAGTGCATCCTGCAGACATGCACAAGACTGCCTTTGCCACCGAGTGGGGTGTCTTCGCATACACAGTCATGCCCTTCGGGTTGACCAATGCCCCCTCCACTTTTCAATGTCTCATGTGTACTATCTTTAAGGACATGCTTCGCAAGGAGTTAGAGGTCTTTGTCGATGACTTGTGTGCCCATTCGACCTGGATCGAGCACTTAGACAAACTCTGTGCAATCTTTGAACGGTGTCGTTTATATCGTCTCTCCTTGAACCCCTTGAAGTGTCAGTTTTGGGTAAAGAACGGATGCATCTTAGGACACGTGGTGTCGAAGAACGACATTGCCACTGACTTCTTGAAGGTCAGGGTTATTGTTGACCTTCCACCCCCAATTAATTATAAGGGAGTTCAATGCTTCTTAGGCCATATAGGATACTATCGACAGTCTGTACTGAACTATGCAAGCACTGATCGCCAGACCATTGTACAAGCTACTGATTGTCTTCGAGAGGACCGAGGCATGCTAATGAGCATACGAAGAATTGAAAAAGGCTCTAACAACAGCACCAATTCTACGAGCCCTAGATTGGACCATTACCTTCCACGTGCACATCGATGCTTCTAAGTTTGCCGTGGGGGCAGTGTTGTGCCAACCTGGTGAGCACAACTTAGATTACCCAGTGAGCTTTGCTAGCAGACAACTCACTGAGACGGAGATGAATTACTCGACAACAGAAAGGGAGGGATTAGCCATGGTGTTCGCTATGAAGAAATACCGGCATTATCTATTGGCCACACCCTTCATCTTTTTCGTGGACCATCAAGCCCTGCTCTATTTAGTGAACAAACCTTGTGCTACAGGGTGCATAGCTCGATGGCTCCTCCTGCTCCTAGAGTTCGATTTCTCCGTGGTAGTACGAAAGGGAAAACAACATTACATGGCTGATCACATGTCACGCATCCCCACAGGAGAAGCCGCTGGACAAGGCATCATTGATGAACTACATGACACCCACTTATTCCACCTATCCAGCGAGAGAGATTTATTTAAGGCTGATCTAACGCCATATTGGGTGGATGACATAGTCCAAGTGCTTGAGCACGGACTACCTGAGTGACCAATAGAAAAGGCCCGACTTAGGCACTTGATCCTGAAGATCCAGACCTACCAGCTGATTGCAGGCCAACTCTATAGGCTGGGGTAAGACGGATTGCTGCGTAGGTGCGTGTGTGAGCATGAGATGCACGATGTGCTCTTGGAGGCGCACAGCGGCATTGCGGGAGGACACTTTAGTAGAGACACGATAGTACGGAAGGTGCTGCAGTCTCAACTATAGTGGCCCACACTTTTCCGCGATGCCAAGCAAATTTTCAAGCATTGTGACGAGTGCCAACAAACAAAAGTCCCAATTCGTAAAGATCAAATGGAGTTGACCCCAATTATTGCTCGCCAACCCGTCAAAAAATGGGGAATTGACTTCATAGGACCCATCAGTCCTACGGTGCAGTACTCACAAGCCAAGTACATCGTAGTGGCCATGGATTACCTCATGAAATTGGCAGAGACAAGAGCCACACGAAAAAACGACTCTAGGATGACTGCCAAGTTCTTATGGGAGCAAGTGATCTCGCACTTTGGTTGCCCCATCGGACTGGTTTGCAATCAAGGCACACACTTCATCAACGAAGTGATAGCACATCTCCTATCCACCTTTCTCATCATCCATCACAAATCCTCACCATACTACCCTCAGGCTAATGGCCAGGTAGAATCAACTAACAAGATTCTTATCAATGTCCTGACTAAAGTAGTCTCAGCCTCACGAAGCGACTGGGACAACAAGTTGATGGCAGGCTTGTGGGCCTACCGCACAGCTTATAAAATGGCTGTCGGGCCAAACCCCCTTTAGGATGACCTATGGGACTGAGGCAATTCTACCATTAGAATTCTTCGTTCCTAGCCTAAGAATAGCACTCCAAGAATGATGGGAAGGGAAGGAGGCATGGACGCAATGCCTGGTCGAGCTGGAACGCCTATCAGAAAATCGTCTTCTAGCCACCCACACGCTTATCTGTGAGAAAGCCCGACGCAAGAGCTGGTTTGACAAGCATGTCAAGCAGCCCGAGTTTGAACAGGGTGACTTAATGCTCCTTTACTCAGTTAAAGGGCATAAGCAAAAAATGAAATTCAGAGGTCTCGGACCCTTCAAGGTTTGGGCAATCAGCCAAACTGGCAATGTCGAGCTTGAGACCCTAGACGGTGAAGGAATAGGCTTCTTCAATGGCAATCGTGTCAAGAAGTACTTCCCTCCCACTCATTCTTTTCATGAGACACCAATGTTAGAACCGTCGGTCAAAATATGAGCAGCTACAATCACTGAAATTAACGAAGATGATGAGGAAGCCGTAGAACCTGCTTACCTCCGTGTCACGGTCACTGCCAAGCAAACATGCGCTTTCAATGCCTTGATCGACGAGGGAGGAGACTTCAATGTCTTAACCCACAATCATTGGATCCAACTTGGCAAACCACAACTTCAACCCACAACTGCCAAGCTAAACCCATATGGGGCTCAATCATATGTACTTCTCGGCAAGTGTAGAGTTGCTGTTTCTATCGAGTCTGAGATTGTTCCAATGCTTTTTTATGTGTTGCCAAGCGCTACAGATGCATGCACGGAGTCATTGCTGGGGCGAACCTTCAAAAAGCAGACTCACTGCAATATTGATTATGAGTCGCAGCGCATCCACCTAGCAATAGGCAAGGTGCGCATTGTCACAGCTTTCAACAAGGGCTGCGCGACACTATCACCGTCCGCAAAGCTGCCGGTAGAAACATCCGTAGGCAAGACTAAAGAGGGGGTTAGTGCGCAACCGCCACTCCCTGACTCCCATAAATCGCAACCCACAGCGGCCAAAGCTAGGGCCCAGCAGCCTTGCCCTCAATGGGTGCCTAAACAATCTCAACAACCGCCTAGAAGTCGACACCCCTATCGTCCTAAGACCCAGAACTCTAAACCTAGCAGGCCTAGACCCAATCACAAGAAGCGCCGCGTGATCAAGCAAAGATGGGTCCCTAAAGCCCTCTTGCATGCACAAGGCTACTACGAGGGAAATACCTGGCTATGGATCCCTAAGCTCCCCACCGCCAAGGGTACTATTCATACGCCACCCTCAAGCTTGATCAGCCCACGTCCCCCAACGCCTCAAAACCATAGGCCGCAGTGCTCTCCAGAGCCCCAACCATCCGGCTCATCTAGGCTTCGGCCCAAAAGAGTCACACAAACCTATCGGCCCAAGCAACAGCCATTGTCACAGGTGGCATCACCCGACCAAGTCAAGTCGACTCCCCATGGCAAGGCTGACTGCAGCAGCCCATACGTTGTGGCTGACACTAATCTACCCATAGTCCAACCAGCCCAACTGTAGGCTCAAGGAAACTCCCAACCGCAACTATGTATTGTCAAGGCCTCTAGTTCTAGTAAACCTCGACCGCTCGTCGGCCTTACGCCCTCCTATGAACGAAAATCATTTCTAGCACTAGCCGCTGACCTTGCCGAGGACATCGACGATAATGTGGTGGACTGCATTAAATGACTCGATGCCACCTTCATGTCACTAGCCCTCAGCTATGACCGCTTGGACTTGGGTCTATTAGAAGAACCCTTTGCAATGGAAGTGCGCAATATGCCTTGCTCTTGGGAGACTTTCGAATTTGCATTTGCAAAAGCCTCTCGCTCTGTTGCTGAGTTGCTCAACAGCGAGATCTCCAAAGAGCAAGCCATTAAACAACGTCTCATCACATCCTACAATCAGTGAACCACTTTTGCTATCACTGATCAGGAAATCACTGAGTTATCCAAGCTGAATGATACAGACTCCACATTTTTGAAGTGTTGGTACATGCTTAGGCTGCAATGAGAAGTTGAAGGGTGCCGCATAATGACCAACGCTGAGTAGCGCCGCACAATCAAAACAGCAGAGTACGACCCTACCTATGTCGCGCCAACCTCGTATCGAGTATTAACCACTCTCCGTGGCCAACCCATGGAAGAGCACATCAAGGGGCATCCCTACCTTGACCGCCTCTTAATAGAGGAAGAGCTCCACATTACAAGTCGGGTCGATTCTGCGATCTCCTAACTGATGTTCTGACATACATCACGCACGTCAGTATCCGCCCATTCGAATTAGACCGGGAAGCTAAGCTAGAGTATAACCCCAACTTCTATGCTTGGCTCCTGCACAAATAGACCGATGCCCTTTATGTTGAACGCCCTTGGCCTCTCAACCTCCAATCCTCGGACAGATTCTTCTCATTCCAAAGGGGGAAGGGGTAATAAGGTGGAATCTAAAAAGTAAACCAAGTATGAAACGTCAGTTAAATTTGAAATGCAAGGGTAAGATGTAATGGTAAAAGTCTGAAAAGAAAAGTTAAGGCTATGCTCAATAAAATCTGCTACGCTTTTATTCTTTCAGCAAGTTATTTGTCAAAAAGCACTAATAGTGGAAATGGCTGAACTTGCAGGTAGCAATCATGGCAAGCCAGGACAAAGCGGGCAAGCTTCCCTTCTCGGAGGAGGAGCAAGCGAAGTACGGCCTCAGGGTGGAGACGAGAGCCTTCAACCAGTTGAAGTTCTGTCACATCTTCAACCTTGAAGACCTGGCCATCGAAGAGCCGGCAGTGCACCAAATCATAGATCAATGCCATCTGCAGAAGTACCTAGACGCAATGGGCCGAAGGGTGGACTACGCCCAGTGCGCTGACTTCTTGCGCACCTTTAATAGGAACAGAGGCACGATCACGGTGCACGAGAATGAAGCCACCAGGCAAGTACAGATCGAGCTGACCCCGAAGTTGGTGGAAAGGGCACTAGGGCTACCGAATAAGGTGGAAAGAAAGCCCAAGAGGGACGTCTATGCCATGTTGGGAATGGACAAGGTGAAGGTCCATACCAATGATGGGATTAGCTTGGCAGACATCCCAAACCCAGAAATCCAGCTGCAGGCAAAAATGGTGCACACTTTGTTCTCAAGCCAGAGGTACAACAACATAATGAGCCGGATCAACATACCTCTGCTCGATAGCATTGCGGCACAATCGCTGGATGAGGTGAACCTTAATGGGTTTGTGAGGAGAACCATAGAGGCTTTGGCTAAGGCCCTAGCAAAACAGGAGGAAGATCTGCTGGAGGGGAATCCCCATCATCCCGATCAACCCGCAAGGCATCATCCTCCAAACCCGCAACCATAGGGTTTGGAGGCGTCCTTACGGCCATAATCCAAGAAGCACTAGGGCAAGGACGAGAAGAAGAAAACAAGGAGGGAGGCGACGAGGGAAGTGACGAGTCACCGTCACAATCCCCACCTCACACAGAAGAGCAGCGTAGGTCTCCAAACGAAATGAAGACAGACGAAGACGAAGAGGGAGAGTCCCAGGGCAGCCCACAAAGGCATGCAGAACAAGAACCAAAGCCCTGCATGGAAAGAGGGAAGAGGAGCGCAAGAAGAAAGAGAAGGAAGATCTAGAGAGGGCTCGAAGGGAGTCAGTTAGGGATGAGGAGGAGAGAAAAAAGAAGACTGAAGAGGAGCTGAGAAGGAAGGAAGAGGAAGAAATAGCACTGGTCACCCGTCGCTCCATTGAGGAGCAGCACAAAAGAGACGAGGAAGGCGCAGAGAGCCCACACCAAACAGAGGCACTTGGTTCTAGTACCAGTGTGCCAAAAATCACACCCCCGCCCCCGACAGAGGGAAAAGGCAAATAACCGATGATGCC
Organism: Lygodium microphyllum; assembly: GCF_053477565.2. Classification (NCBI taxonomy): domain Eukaryota; kingdom Viridiplantae; phylum Streptophyta; class Polypodiopsida; order Schizaeales; family Lygodiaceae; genus Lygodium; species Lygodium microphyllum. The sequence goes on along the minus strand of NC_141154.1, from coordinate 82,289,749 downwards.
AACCCCCCCTCTTCATACCTTCCACACCAGCCACTCTTATCATGACAACACCCACTGCCACCGCCACCCAAGGCTCCACCCCAAAAGTCGATGAGAGCAACGTGGTCACTTGGCTGCAATTCTTGGTGGAATGGGAGTTGGCAAGAGAAGCGAGCATGGCCACCCCAGGGTCAGGAGCCAAAAGGGCATCCACGGTTGATATGGAGCCAAGGCCGGAGCTAAAGAGGAAAAAAATAGAAGCCGCTGTCACCACCGCCACCGTGTCCCATCCCCCACCTCCAGCAGACCAATATGACGAATATGTTAAGGAGCTGCTCTCGCAGCTAGAACGGACCAAGGAAGAAAGGAGAGTAGCCATTGAGGAGTTGGCAACAGAACGAGAATCACGAGCTGCTCTCGAGTTGGAGAAAACAAAGCAGATAACAGAATTCCAGAGGGAGATTGCTGCGCTCAGGGAGGAAGCCAGCAATAAGGATGCAGAGGAATCAAAGGCCCTGAAGGAACGTGACGCTGCTTAGGAAGGAAGGAGAAAAATCTTGATGGAGCGCTTCAATGGGGAAAGGGATACCAATGCTCACCTGTGGCGCAAGAATGACCAGCTCTCTACAATCAACTTGGAAGCACAAAACCAGCTTGACAAGATCAGACAGGAGGCTACAGAGCTGGACCAGTTAAGAGAAGAGTAGGTGCGAAGGATGCAGGTGAAGCTAGACTAGCTCAAAGCACAGATCGCCGATGAACGCCAGGAGCAGTCCCGCCTGCACTACGAGCTCAAGGCCCAGCAGCAACAACTCATGGCTATGACCCTCCATTAGGGGGAGAGCCTGGAAGATATGGAAAAAAGAGCAAAATAATGGGCTGATCATAATGAGGGGAGAATATGGGACTTGGCATGCCGGCTGGCCAAAGCCGAAGGAGATAGGGTGCTAGCTGAGAATCACGCAGAGGCGGCCCAGCTCTCCATGATAACTCGGCAGCACACCTTCCTCAATACACTACTCCACTCCACCAAATCGGAAGGAAACGAAACCAATGATTAGAGCAGAAGAAGCTAGCCATTGCACGCAGAGTCCTAACAGCAGGCCTGCATGTGCCACTGTAGCTAGGAGGCCCGCCGCAGAGCTTGGAGGAGCAAAGAAGATATCTTGCATAGGTAGGCCTGACAGCGCAGGAAATAGACAAACTCGGCTTCACAGAGGCGAAGGCACAAGAAGACGTGCAAGCAGAAGGGGGTGAACCAGAGTTTGATTTGGGACCTCAGGAGGAGGACTATGTCCCACCAGCCCCTCAGCCACAACAAGAGGAAGTGCAGCCCCCTGACACATCTGCTGAGAGGAAAGCAGCCCAAGCTAGCCCGCAGGAAAGAAATGGTAGAGAAGGCGAGGAAAAAGCTGAATCTTAGACCTGTTCCAAGACAGCCTGCCCCTCTCCTACCGCGCCCTCAAGATCTCCCTGCTGAATTCCATGTCGAGTTGATTATCTGGGAACAGCAAGAATGTACCCGCGACCCCTTCGACTTGAGCTTTGAGTTTCCCTCTACATTAAATAGAGTAATGCCATTTCAAATTGTAAATGATGTAATCACTATGGGTGCAAGGCTCAAGGCCAAGTGGCTAGCGGAGCGAGAGGCCAACCCAACTGCTTGGGGAGCCAAGGACCACGAATTTTGGCAGGATAAAGTCCTCCAGGTGCCTAGATTGGTGGAAGGCTATAATTTCTAACCCACCTGGAGAAGACACATTTTTTATGTCAACCTTGACGTGTGGATAGCATTTTGTAATACCCTCCCTTCTGAGAGAAACGACCCCACTTTCATGCCGTATCCTCGAAGGGTAGGGGTCTAATCCGTCCATCCACGATAGGTTCGACTTTCCCATTATAGCACCTCCCATAGGGAAGCCCTTCTCTTTACCCTTCCTGATTTGTACAACTCTATAGATAGATTTCTTAGTGAGTTCACCTCCTGTCCTGACCCCGCCTTCATAACCACGTGTAATTATCTTAGACTAATTAGGGTCCTAGTCCACCAAGAGCCCGCACCTCAAGAATGCCACCTCCCACCCCTCTACTTCGACCCCAATGCCATAGATAGCAGCACCATGACTTGCCTCATGATACACACTACTCTTTTGCCATCCTTCTGTGTTGCACTGCTCGAAGATACGAGCGATAGCAAATTCACCTAGTGCAACCACCCCTTCCTTTCCACCACCACTCTCAAAACCCGCCTCAAACTCAAGGGCTACTTGTTGAGTCGTAGATTCCTTAACAAGGCCCCCCGCCCCCCACCATCCCCTACCCGCCATTCGGATGACGAGGAGTAAACTCCCGTCATGCCCTTGTATCACATGTATCCATGTATAAGCCTCTTTATTTATTTATTTATTTTAAAAAAAGAAAAGAAAAGAGAAGAAGAAGATGAAGTAGAAGCAAGCCACAAGGCAACAAAAAAAAGGGTGAACTGGAAAGAAGAGACGACATCAAAGCATAGCAAAGCCAAGGGATGCATCTACCATTAAGCAAAGATAAGCGGTGAGACCTTCGTAAGATCCGCTTGCAACTCCCCTTTGCCTCGTCGTGCACCGCCGCCATTGCACCTAGGGTTCTCCCTAGCCCCTTCCCCACTTCACGCTTAGGGCACATCAAGGGCAGGACTTTCAGACCTGTCACCCTAAGACTTGCACCGCACCTCCAACGACACACTAACTGGGTCCTCAAGGGTGGGACATTACCAAGGGCTTGCCCAAGGTTAGACCCATCTCCGAGTTCCACTGCCACGGGCACCCCACACTACATGGAGAGGCAGACACACCCCTTAGGGAGTGCACAACTTTTCTTGCAGGTTATATTCAAGTTTCAAGAACTGGCTACTCCGCTGAAGAGGATCATCCACGGCATCCTTTAATGACCAAAAAATTTTCCATGTACCGATGTCTAGCCATCTGCTTCTGAGGGCTACCATGATTGAACCAAGCCAAGATAGATCTGCCATTGGCATAGATCTTGGAACCTCATCTTCCAAAGATGCATGCCCAACGCCTCAAGATCTACGGATCGCTTATTGAATCCACAAGCCTGAAGAATTTCAATGCAGAGTTGAAGATTTTCAATGCAATACTGAAGACCTTCAACTCAAAGACGAAGACCTTCAACTCAAAGACACAGATTTTCCATGCAATGACAAACCATATCTTTGTCAAGACAGAGTTCGGGGGGGCCTTCTCCAGAATACATCCCTCCAATACAATCCTCCTAAGGGATTGCTTATTGCTTCAAGCGTTTCTGATGCTCGAGGGACGACCGGCTACATAATGGATGCCACAATTGTGTGAAAGATGCCGAGCGTCTTCATGGAGCCTAAAGCACCCCGGAATCTCTCCTGGTCACATCGTCATCAAACTCCATCACCTGTCATTCACACAACCGCCTTGGAAGCAGTGTCATCCACCTATCTGTTCCGCCTAGCAGCCGACCTAACTAGCCACTACGTCCCACTGCAGTGCCATGGGACTGGCACTTGGCTAGGAGAGGGGTAATGTTACTGGGTTTCCCTCAGCACAGAGGAGCGAGAAATGAGAGAAAAAGGAAAAAATAGCAAAAAAGGTGCAGGATAAAAGCAGAAAAATGCACCTTGACTGGTAACCAGACCCTAAAAAATTTAAATGATCGGGCACGGCCCTTAGAAAGTCCCGGTGTCATCCCGAGACAACAAAAGAGTAAAAGGGTGCACCATTAAAGTGTGGAAGTGCCCCTGAATCCTTGTAAAAGAGCATCAGGCTTGCTCCTGTGCAAAATGTACGCATTAGTTGGGAATAGGATAAATTAGAATGGTGGGAAATGGGAAAAAGGGCTTAGGCTACAGCCGGCCATGTAAAAAAGGGAAAAGGGGATGACCGCCCAAAAAAGATTTAGGGCTTTGTATATAAAGTTGAAAAGTGAATGAGAAGCTCATTCTTTGGTGTGTGGCAAAAAGAGTCTTCTTCTTCCTCTCTTCTTCTCTCCTTCTTGCTTGTGTGTGCTCTTGAGAGAGGGAGTGTGAGAGTGTGAGGGAGTGAGTGTGTGTGGGAGTGAGGGATCAAGAGGGTGAAGCTCTTCACCATCTCCTCTCCTCTTCTTCTCTTCTCTTCTCTTCTCTTCTCTTGCGTGCGCGGCTATGGAGGATGGAGCTTGGAGATGGAGGAGGCTTGAGGATGCTTGAGCTAGCATCAAGAATCGTGGAGCTATCGGAGTGCAAGAGAGAGAAGGGTACTCGATCAAGTATCAAGGTAAGCTCACTACACTCGTAGGATCGACGGCGCGTCGGCTAGGTGAGAGATAGCCATTAGAGCTCGCTTGGAACGCTTGAAACAATAAGCGGTCCGCGGGTCTTGGCGGTTGAGTGAAAGCTCCCACAACCAAAAACTAGCGATTTGGGCCTTTCTTATGGAGGGTGGCGTGAATTGATGTCCTCTCCATATCGGCTTCCATAGTTGGATTGCCCTCTTTTTCAAGCTCTTTAAGAATTACAATAGATGCAAAACCTTTTGCAATTGAAGCTTGGTTCTAACCTCTGTACTGTCCTTAGCGAGGAATTCGGCCAAGCTTTGGACACTGTTTTTAAAAGTGCCTAGCTCATTACAGTGGAAACACCTAGGTACTCCTGAATTACTTCCTGTAGGTATGAGGTTTCTGATTGCATTTGTTTTGACCCTATTTCTTTGACCACGCGAATGCACTGAGCTTGGGCTCACTTAACATAACCCCATGAAGTCCCTTTATTTTTATTCTAGAGCCTATTATTCCTTGGCTTTAACTGAATCTCCTGAACAAAAGGTGCTGTGTGAATGAAAGTATCTTGCAAATCAATTGCGCATATAGATTCAAGGCGTGTATTTAGAGGAGCATTCAATCCGTGAAAAAACTTAGATAGCTACTAAGCAATAGTCATGGAAAGCACATATTTAAGCAGTGAGACAAATTTTGAGTAATATGCCTCCAGGCTCATTCCCAGCTATCTTAAGTTAAAGAACTCATTCATTTTTAGTGTGCGATAAGCTGGTGGCAAATATTGACCACGCACAGCTTCTTTCAGCTTTTCCCAGGTAATAGCTGTCTCAGCAAGCCCATGGTCTTTACATCACTATTTTTGTAATACTTCCACGCAATTAAAAGTTAGTTGGTTAGTTTGAAAGTTAGTTAATTAAAATATTGGTAAGGTTACTAACTAAAGTAAAAACTAACTAATGTTAATAACTTAAAAAATTATTTAATTAAAAATATAAAAAAAACTGAGAGTCATAACCCAACATTTTTTTCAGATTGTCAAGGACCGTAGCCACCCATCACGGAAGTTACCATGTGAACAAGAGTTATGAGATATATTAGTCATTAATGGCAATGTGTATAGTATGGATGCTCCAAAAATATTAGATTTTTGGACAAAACTAGCATATTTTAGATATTATTTATTATAAATATCCTAAAAAGCTATGAAAATTTCTAGAAGAGGATGTCATGTAAAAAAGGCAAGTAGTATTTTTAGCTAGTTTTGGAGATTTAATGAAAAAAAGAAGGATTGGCATAATCACGCATGTCACAATCGCGGTTTACAAGCAGCAAACATCACTTCGAACAAGGAGTGATCTAGAAGATTTCTAATCAAGTGTCTTGAGGTTTTGTCCCCCTTTTGGAGCCAATGCATCAAATTGCATCTTAGAGGTTTCAGAATTACCGATTTCGCCAAGATCCCCTCCACAAAGAGCTCTTCTTCTCAGGCCACAACCCTTCTTCTCTAATTCAACTATAAATAAGAGGCATGGGGAGCAGTTAGAGAAGCACAAGGAGACCTGGAGAGGTTGCAAGAGAGAAGTAGAGAGAGGAAGGTAGAAGGATACCCCTCCAAGAGGCTGAGAGAGAGAGAGAGAGAGAGAGAGAGAGAGAGAGAGAGAGAGAGAGAGAGAGGTTACCCCGAGAGACTGCAAGGAAAAGAGTTAGCTCAATTCCCCTTGTCTTAGTCTTCGACTAAGCCATCTTCTCTTATGCTCTCCCATCTCTTGAACACACTCGTAGACGATGGCTCCAAAGCAACGAGGTGGAAGGACCATGGGAACCACCACAACCGGTCAAGGAATGGGTATTGCTAGAGATATAGGAGTGCCAGAGGTTGTTGGTTTGCCACTACCAACGGCACATTGGGTGTGGCGAACACGAGCGTGAGCAAAGATGAAATTCTCAATGTTGTCGTATCAAACCAGGTTATTCACTAATAGGCTATTATTTCGCCACATAAAATAATAAGGTTTATGCTAAATTTCTACAAAAAATAAATGTTAGCCTTTGCATCAAACGGTACAAGAGCTACTTGTTAGATTGCACTGACAGCATCCGTATAAGAATTAATTACGTAAAATATTAGCTCTATATTTTACACTTATACAAATTGGCAGTTTCATCTAGAAAGCATACTAGTACATGCCTAAACAATTAATCACTATAATTTGTAGTTAGATTAATTGAGATTCTAAATTGTAGAATCATGATGCAAATAGTTGCAAGAGGTTATTGCACATATGACTTTATGCACACTTGAGATTAGTAAAATAGCTTGATATAATTATCGTCCAATGTGACAAGGTTAAGCGTTGACTAATGCTTAAAAAGTGAAACTCTATTTAAAGGATTTGTAGGCCATCTCATTAAGTTATTAGCACAATATATTTCTTTAAGGAATTTCACTTATGTTGGGTAAGATAGCCCAAACGGGAAATTCATGCCTTGCTTAACATGTTGTAAGAGATGTACTCAACACTTCTTTATGGGGAGGAGAATCCTCATTAGAATGTAAGGTTACCTTAGGATAAGGTCTACCTTGGCTATGTGAAGCTGTGAGTTGCAGGATGGTGTGATTGTCATTGCATCATTTGATATACATTTGAAAGGACTGTTTGTGTTTGCTAGAATCTAGATCTCTGATTGAAAATATTGACAAACAAGATAAAAGGAAGGATCACACTAGGCTACCCCCAAGCTAGTTGCGAGACCCTACTCCAAGGGGATCATGGTTATCACTTTGAGAGGCTTAGACCGGCTTCGTAGCGAAAGGTCTATCCATAGGGATAGTCTCAGGCAGTAGGAAATGTGAGTGCCAGGGGGGCTGTAGTCATAAATCCTTCCTAGAATATGATAAGCCCCTTCATGACCCATGATGGGATCCTAGAACCCTTAATACTAGTTACAAGGGTGAAATTTTGGTAGGCAGAATACCCTTGTGGAATTCTATGTATCTTTTGCAGGGTTAGAAAGATGAAAATTCTAATAACTTCCAATATAATATAGAATTTTGTTTTATTCAAGGATTGTTTGAATTGTTTGTGTATTCGTGAGATAAATTATGTGAAGGAACATGTGATTTAACGGACTAATTAAGTAAGCTAGTTGTAATGTTCCAATAAATGTGCTTTAGGTAATTTAAAAAATAAAGATGATTCCATCACATCAAAGGAAAGCGGGTGGGCGTGACCCCCAACAGGTCCGTAGGGTGGTCCCAGTTAGCTAGAAACTTTTCTAAGTCAGCAATAGAAAGAAGAAGACCATAAATTGACCAAGTAGTTGTTAGGTAGAACCGACTTGCATTGTTTTAGGGGGCTGGAATGGGATTTTTCCTTATGGGCAGGAGGGTTAACGTACCGCACTTCCCTCTGTCTCCCATTCTCTTTGAACCAAGTGCAATGGCAAGTCCACTTCAGATCGAGTAATCCTGTAGAAGTAAGGACTCGAAATTACTGATGCTAGTTGGTTGCTAGGAGACCCGTCTGGTTTTAGGAATTTAGAAATTCAAGTCGATTCTAGTGGGTTCGGCTAGAACACTTCTATCACGATGTAGACTCAGTGAGGTCTAGGTGACAAACCCCATGATGTTTCCAAGGGAGCGTCACGAGGGGGCATCATTTGGAAAATCTACTGATGGATTACAAAAAGGTGCGCCTTGGAATGAGCTTGATGAACACCTCACAGTTGGTATCAAAGTGCATGTTAGTATAGAATATGACGTAAGCTTAAGAATTTTTTTTAAAAAAATGCAGCCTAGGGCATGTTTTCTTCTCTTTGTTAATGTATGTTTTTGAATTATTGCAGACTAACAAATATTGTAAACAATTCTTGATCTTCCGAGTAATGTTTATGTCAGCTATGCATTCATCCAGTTTTGCTTGGAGAATTCAGATGATGCAGGTACTAGATCAATTGTACAACCCCTTACCTCTATATCATGAAAGACGATGGATGACTAGCGAAGGATACTACTATATTGATGTAAGCCGTCTAGGCTATCTTTAGAATAATCTGAAAATGGTAAAATGGATGGATATTAAAGTTGTCGAGATCTATCTATTTCATGAAGCTAGTGTAAACTCAACCATGTATATTGGAGGCAAGAAGATCAAACTAAACCAGTATATCTATGAGGAAGTTACGAAGATCCTTTTAGCTGACAGAGTAAAAGTCATAGGTTTCTCTAGCCACTGCAATTACAAAAAGGGCGGATTTCCTAAACTCCCTCAAAAATATAGATTCCTAGATATCTACTCTCCAAATCCAAGTTACTTCATAAAGGATGTATCAGAGTGTCATACTTAGATTGTAGTAGGGAATCCTTTCTAGAAGAAAATAAGATGAGTCGTGAGCTATTTGAATAATGTATTACTTCCCATTTGATTACCTTGTACATGTGTTGTAATAAAGATTGATTGATACTTTATCAATCAGAGAAATAATGGATCCCTTGGAACCTTATTTTCCCTTGGAACCTCTGAAATTGCAGTTTAACTTTAGCAATAAAAAAATAGTTTTAATTGAAAATTGTTTCAATAAATTAAGCAATAAATGATTTGAGTATCAAACTCTAATATTAACTTTATATAAATTTCATAAAATTTAACTTGGAAATTCTTGAAAATTTCCCAAAATTTTGCACCCACAATAATTCCCAACAAAGCTCAAGAGAAAAGGAGTCTTTTGAAGCAAATCAAGCCTCCAAAATTTGATGGGAAATGCGAGAATGTGGAAGCCAATGCAAAAATTTGGATCGAATCCATGGAAGATTAGTTTACTACTACTAGAACTGTCCCAGAGTCAACCAAGCCATGATAGCTAAGCTAAAATTAATTGGCGGAGCTTGGACTCTAATGGAAGAAGTGGTGCCGAGATCAAGGTGACCTTGAAAATACCATTACTCGAGATTTGTCAAAAGAAGCTACAAGAGGAAGATATTACCTCCAACTTATTGCACCTAGAAGAGAAATGAGTTCTTTGATTTGAAGCAAATGGGAATCACCCTGGAAGCATATTACTCCAAGTTTCTTTGTCTTCTTAAATATACACCCCCCATGGATATTGTTCAACAAGTGTCCAAGTTCTGCAATGGGCTAAATTCTCCTCTAAACACTCATCAAGGATGCTTTGATTTGAGTTACTCCTATGGTGCGGAAAGTACAATTAAAGCCTAACAATAATAAGTTCTAGAGCTACAATAACCAAAACAAAGGAGGATTCAAAGGTCAAGCAAAAATAACCCAAGGCTAGAAGAAAAAGGAAAATTTGAATGCAATTGGAAATCTTGTTCCTACCCAGGGAAATAGGGATTGCCTTAGGTGCTTTCAATGTAATGAGCTAGGACATCTCAGGAGAGATTGTCCAAAGCTTGGTGGAAACCATCGTCAAGGCCGATTTTGAGGTCAAGGCAAAGCTGTCCAAGGCCGTGGTCAAGTAGCCATAGAGGAAGAACGTCAAATATTACCCTAAAAGAGACTAATAGGGAGGAAGACCCTACTATGGAAGAAGATATTGAAGAGAAATTGTTCATGTTGCATTCCACAAAAAAGATCCAAATCATCAATATTCAATAATACAGACACCAGGTAGTCACCAAGGTAAATCATTTAAAGTTTTGATTGATTGTGGAAGTACACACTCATTTATTTCACCCAAGTGTGCTAAGAAGTTAGGAATAGATATATTAAATGCATCAAAATCACTTGTGGAATTAGCAAGTGGAAAGGAAGTACTTTCTACATAGCAAACTACCAAGGTAGAGTTTAACCTAGGAGAAAACCTTTCAAGTATGAGGTTCAAAGTAACGAACTTAGGAGCTTATGAATGTTTACTAGGAATGGATTGGCTGATTCCCAATGATGCTCATATCCATTGTGGAAAAGTTCAAGTCACATTTCAAGATTTGAACGGTGAAATAGCAACTACACAAGGTGAAACAAGGAAACCTAAAGTTCAATTAGCAAAAGATTCTCAATTTGTGAAAGACTTGAAGGAAGGATTGTCTCTTTACTTGATCAAGCTTAACAAGGTAAATCAAGATGGTCACAAACAAAAGAAGAACCATCCGACTAAAAGAGCACGCCGACATATTTCCTGAAGAGCTAACTGAGTTACCTCCAAAAAGAGAAGTTGATCATGAGATCAAACTTTTTCCAAGAGCCACTCCAGTTGCAAAAAGACCTTATAAAATGTCTATTCCTGAAGCCATCGAACTAAAAGAGCAACTCAAACAACTGCTAGAACAAGGGTATATTAAGTCAAGTAGTTCACCATGGGAAGCCCTAGTATTATCCCAAAAGAAGAAAGATGAAACTCTCCGTCTTTGTATCGACTACCAAGGGCTAAACTAGGTAACATTAAAGGATAAGTACCTGATCCTGAGGATAGACAAGTCTCTTGATCGTTTACAAGGAGCAAGAATCTTTTCTAAGATCGATCTTTGGTCATGATATAATCATATTAGAGTCAAGAATGAAGAAATTCCAAAGACCACCTTCAACACAAGATATGGTCATTTCAAATTCAGCATGATGTCATTTGGATTGACAAATGCCCCAGCTACCTTCAACAAGTTAATGCAGGACATTTTCAGACCTCATCTCAATGACTTTGTTCTTGTATTCTTTGATGATGTCCTAACTTATTCTAAGGAGGAAGAAGATCATGAACCACATCTTTGCATTGTCCTAGAGACAATGAGAACACACAAATTGTATGCCAAGAAGAAGAAGTGTGCCTTGAGGAAGATTGAGTCCTTGGGATTCATAGTGTCTGCTGAAGGTATATCAATAGATCCTGCCGAGGTCAAAGATATTCAAGATTGGCCACCCCCAACCATTGTCAAGGAAGTAAGAAGTTTTCTAGGTCTAATAGGATGGTATAGGATATTCATCAAAAACCATGCCCAAATTGCAGCACCTCTTATAGACCTACTCAAAAAGCAAGTTGCCATTAACTAGATGCCAATTGAACAGTCTAGCTTTGAGCAACTAAATCATAGTTTGGCAACTACTCCTATCTTAAGGCTACCTGCCTTGAGCAAGGAATTTGAAGTTGTCACAGATGCCAACTCTCTTGCGTTAGGATGCGTACTAATGTAGGAAGGTCATCCCGTAGCTTACTCTTCAAGAAAATTGAAAGCCCATGAAAAGAGATATGCTATTCACGACCTGGAGTTGTTAGTTGTGATTCACGCTCTCAAATTATGGAGACATTACTTTCTTGGAAATAAGTTTTCCTTAGTCACAAATCATTAAAGTCTTAAGTGGATTTTTAATTAGCATCATCTTAATATGAGGCAACAATAGTGGATCAAAATTCTGTAAGAGTATGACTTTGAAATTAAGTTCATACTTGGTAAAAGAAAATGTAGTAGCAGATGCCCTTAGTCATAATGCTCTTATCGCTGAAGAACCATCTAGGGCAGAAACTCTGGCTACAATGGTATCAATGCCAACTAATCCTATCATCGAGTTGACCAACGATGAAGCAAATAAGAACCCAGACTATCAATAGTTGTTTTGGGAAGTTCAGAATAAAGAACAAGATTCCAAACTCAAGACTAAGTATCAAGAATTATCAATAAATCAAGACGAATGACTTATTTATTTTAGAATGAGACTATGCATTCCTTCAAGTCAGACTCTCAAGAGAAGGATACTTTGGGAAGCACATGATTCTCCTTTTTCAGGACACCCCGGATATGCAAGAACTCTTAATGTTGTCATGAAAAGCTATTACTGGAAAAAAGTCAAGGGTGATATACTTAAGTATGTCACTAAATGTCTAAATTGCCAAAGGGTAAAATCTGAATGTGTCAATTACTAGAAAAACTCCAGCCACTTGACATTCCCCAGATGAAATGGGATTTTATTAGCATGGACTTTATAGTTGGGGGGGGGGATTTAAAAAAGCAAGCCCCTAATTTGAAGTTTTTTCACAAAATTTTCCAAAACTTAGAGTTTTTCAATGTATTTGCCAAAACTTGGAGTTTTTTCACAAAATTTGTAACTTTATAAGGGATAATCTTGTTACCCATATTGAAAATTTGTATTAAACAAGCTATTCAAGGGACCATTTTTTTCAAACTCTCAAAATATACCGAAGAGAGAAAAATGAACAAAATTGGGTTTCTACCACACATCTCAAAAAGTACCCTTATCAATCAGACTGATCTCTAAAATTATGAGTCAATCTAAACAAAACACAAAAAGAACTCAATATAGGAAAATATAATTATTTCTCTTGCAACTATTTAGGCAAATTATGAAAGCCACTTATATATAGCTATTATATAGTATCGATATGTGGACTTGATAGCAACAAATGTCAATATCTTCCTCATCTTTTTTACTAATCACTCCAAAGCTTCTCATATATGCAATGGTTGTAGGGAGCTTTAACTCTAACATATCTACAAGGGATATAACATTTTCATCCTCTTGTTGAAAAATTGGCCAAGTATTTGTTCAACCTTTCCAATGGCAAAGGTTGCATCATTTATTGACCACTTCTCATCATAGTTTGTAGCTTTTGACAACGAATCTAGTTTACCATTTGCGGTTCTGAAAGTCTTTCTCATGTCTAGCTCCTCTTGTGTAGGTTTAGGCATGATTTGACTCATGTAGAATTTAAAGAAAACCTTGTGCTAAAAATAAAAATTAGTAGAATTGACTATGGAAAGTGGAAGGAAGAGCAATATGCAAAAGAGAAGCAAAGAGTAGAGTTGTTGCATAAGGACGGGAAGCAACCATATCATGGTTTGGTTCAACATCAAACTTGGCCATGGTTTATATCAATAGCAGACTTGCCAATCAAAGGTTAGATGAAACATGGTTTAGATAAAAAATACCCAATTAATAAATGAAAATTAGAAATTAGAACATGGTTTAGATTAAAAAACACCTTGATAACGTGATAAGGGGAAGCAAACAATTGAGAAGGTGTAACATGGGAAGGAGAAGCAACCATAATATATATTAGAAATGTGACTAGAGTAGATGATACATGATTAGATTCTATGTAACCACGCTTTCCATAATAGGAGTAAAGGACAAAGATCAAGATTACCTTAAGAAAAAAGTATCACAATCAACAAAAACGAACTTGGAACATCAATACCAGGAAAAATGAAAATGCTTTTGCACACAAAACAAGAATGATTTATAAAGAGATATTTCACATATAAATAGACAATCCTCTGAGGGGAATTAAAACGAAGTGATCAACAAGCTTTATGAAACAAAATCGAGATTACCTTGAGAAAAAAATTATCACAACTAGAAAAAATGAACTTGGAGCATTAAAATTAAGAAAAATAAAATTTCTTTGCACACAAAATAAGCATGATTTATAATGAGATCCATCACCTACAAATAGGTACCCCCCTCCGTGAATACCAAGCTTTATGGATGTATTCATCATAGCAAAAGGCAAACAATAAACTTGCATACTTTTCATAATAGGAGAAGAGGAGCAAGATCTAGATTACCTTGAAAAAAAATTGGCTCAACAAAAATGAAGTTGGAGCATCAAATCACGAAAAATGAAATTACTTTGCATACTAAATAAGCATAGTTTATAAAGATATCCCTAACCTATAAATAGATGACCCCCTCAATGAATCAAAAAAGCATGATCAATAATTCCACTTTTAGATCCTCGTCCAATCATGTCCACAAATGGATAACTGGTCCATGATTAATAATGTCTACTTTTACTAGAGTTTTCATTATACTCAAAAAGAAAAATACCAAATATGTGGTCCCTTCACATCATGTATCCAAAATGAACGTCCACCTCCACTTCTTCATATGCCCTTTAAATCTTTCATTCAGTACTGCATGGTCCCCATCTCATTGAACAATAGCCAACATAAAACTCTCAAGTCTTTGATTTGCATTTTATGCGTTGCGGAAGGGCAAGCATAAAATTTAAATCAGTTTGCTTAAGGGAAGGTTGATGCATCATCATATGTTGATTTTTGTCCATCCCAAGCACACGAATGTAGACATAATACATGTGCTTGTAGGCCAGGAAGGGTTTACTTTCCAGCTCTCTCTTTTGAAAGTCAGGATATGTGTAGAAGGGCTCGGGATTGACATGCACCTCATACAAATGCTCTGACATAACATAAAATATGACTTTCTCATTTGCCACCACTACTTTCTCTTCCATGAAAACTACATCCAATGCCTCAGCCAATGCAATTTTTCTTTCTGCATCCTTAGAAATACCATGTCTCCATTTTTTTCTTCGCTTGCCACTTGAAGAGGTAAGTGGTTCTGTCCCATGGGTCATAGTATTTTTGGGGGTAGGTGGAATGCCATCATGCTTGAATACAAAACCTCCTTTTATAAGAGTTGAAATCTCCTCTGCAGAAGCATTGGTGCCCTTGTCAATAGACCAAATCCTTGGTCACAAGGGCACATGCTTAACTTGTTTATCAACATCCCATGTATGCTCCACACCATGACTACAAAACCAGAACCATTGTGCAATAGGCTTACCTTGAAATTCCCTCTCTGACCAAAATGAAGGGCATAGTAACCTAGATGATCTACTTTCTATCACGTTGCAACACTTCTTTCTATTTATAATACCAAAACATTTTCGTTTGCAATGAACGGGCATTCTCCGGATGGCCCACAAACTTCTATGCATTTCCTCCTCTGAGACAATATTAGTTGGGAGATCCATTTCAATCGGCACTGCATGCACCTCATGGTCCAAGCCCACTTCTATAGGTTGGTCATTTCTATTTTCAAAATTTATCTTGTGTGGTCATCCTTTTTGTTTTCTATCCCTTGACTCCATTACATAGCTAGGTTTATGAGAGCTACAACCATCTAGAGTTCTTCTTTTCCTTTGAACTGTTTCTTTGTTTCCAGAAATGAAAGGCTCTCCGTACATGGGGGTGCCAAGAACTGCTCCTTGAACTGTTCGAGCTATGAATGCAGGTGAAGGGGTATTTCTTGCAACCACCCTATTAATAAGAGCATCCATGTCGAGACCACTTTCAGAGTATCGTCCAGTTGTGAAGGTCAGTTGCCTTGAACATTGAATATATGAATTGATCAAGTTAGTGATGTTGAGAGATCGAGCTCCACTCGCGATATGCCAGGGTGACCGTTGTGCATTTATGTCACCGACTTGTCAGTTGCAGATGCGGTTGGTACACCGCCAATAGCTAGACGACAGCTATCCTTATCTACTCTAGTTCGTGGCTCAGTTAGTATGCCACCTTAGTTAGTTGTCTTTGGTTTGAGACCCATATATAGGGTTCTTCTATTTCTTTGTATGTGAGTTCTTTTGGCTTACACAACTAAGAAGAGGAAAACTATTTTCAGCCTCCACCCTTGTGTGTATTCCCCCATTGTGCAAGTAAGAAAGCTACAAGTGAGACTCCTTCCTTCTCTCCCACAATCTTGACATGGTATCAGAGCCTTGTTCGTGGTAAGGAGCTCAAGAAAGCAAGCCAAGCTCGCGGTGTTCTGGTAAGAGGAGCAGTGTTGCTTTCATTTTCTGTTTTGGGAGCAGATCTCTGCAGTAGCACAGCCGGAAATTGCAAGAGTGCACTGTCTCAGGTTGAGACGCCCTTCGTGGTGAAGCAAGATGGCAGTATATGCTGCGGGAGAGGGCTTTAGACCTCGGCGACCTTGTTTTTTTGATTTTGAGGCCATTTCGGGGCCTGTTTTGGAGGCGAAAGTTTTTTGCACGCACTCAGGAAAAAGCCCTATTTTATGTTGTGCGACCACTTTTCTACAGGTCGGTGAAAAGTTACCACAGATATTGCATCGTATGCTCGTGTGCAGAGACATTGGGAGTTACAGAATCATCCTTGGTTCCTGTATATGCAAAATCGTCACTAGGAAGTGATTGTGTGGTTAAATACCACTTTCGTCAGTTTTGCAGATTTGCCCTTGTGAGGCTGAAGCTGTGTTCTCTACAGTGACAGAATTTTTTGCAGAATTCTGTAATGGCGTCTGATTCTCTTTCACAGATTGTAACTGAAAAGCTTGACAAGAACAACTTCCAAGCATGGAAGTTTAGAATGACGAATTTCCTTATGGGAAAAGGATATTGGAAATTTGTTGCAGGAAATGAAGAAGAACCAGTTCTTCCTGATGTTCCCAATCAATAGCAAATGCAGGCATTCAAAGCATGGCATGAGAGAGCCAGAAAAGTTATGTACTGGCTGTCTATCAGTATTTCAGACTCTATGATTGTGCATATTCAGGATGCAAGTACGCCAAAGGAGGCATGCGATACTTTGTCAAAAATGTACAGCACAAATACTCAAGCCAGGAAAATGCAGCTCAAGCAAGAGTTGCATAATGTGCAAAGAGAAAATATGAGCATCAATGACTACCACATGAAGGTGAAGAAGATTGCAGATGCACTTGCTTCCATTGGGTCGCCAGTGGAAGATGATGATTTAGTTTCTGTGACCTTGAATGGTCTAGGAAAGGATTATGCACAGTTTCGGACATCCATTTCAGTTCGTGAAAGATTTCTTGATTTTGAGGAGTTGATTGCTCTTCTAATTTCTAAGGAGTAGAGAAATGGTGGTGCATCTTCTTCAGGAGGAACTTCAAAAGAAGCTGTCTTCTACTCAAATGCTGGAAGAGGTAGAGGTAGAGGTAGAGGAGGCCGATTTGGAGGCCGTGGTAGAAATCAGAATATGCAGCAAACTCAAGAAAACCAGTCCTATGGAGGAGGACGTGGTAACTCTAGAGGCAGGGGGAGCCAAAGAGGTCGTGGTGGATGGCAAAGAGGCCAAAATACAAACAGTAATGTTGAATGCTACTACTGTGGTAAAATGGGTCATATGGCTAAAGACTGCTATAAAAAGCAGAATGACATCATGAATGGAAAACTGCAACAAGGAAATTATGCATCTTCTAGTAGACAGGGTGATGATAGAAATGAGCATTTGTTTATGGTGCAGCACATGAACAATTCTGTGACAAGTGCAGAAGAAAGCAACGATGTGTGGTATGCTGACTCAAGTGCATCAAACCACATGACAGGTCATGCAGAATGGATGGAGGATGCAAGGAAAATGGAAAAACCAGGATTTGTGGAGACTAGTGATGATACTGCACATCCTATTGTGCAGATTGGAAAATTTCCTTTGTCTATGCAAGATGGGAAAAAGATATACATGTCCGATGTATTTCATGTCCCGAATATCACCAAGAATCTGGTTTCTGTTGGTCAAATGGTTGAGCAGGGCTTGCAGGTCAGATTTAATCCTCATGGATGCTTTGTTGAGGATATGAAAAATAAAGGTCACTTGATAGCAAAAGGAAAGAAGAAGGGCAGAATGTTTACGTTGGATGCAGACATGTCTGAATTGAATACAGCAATGTTTGCACATGGGACCGGTGTAGTTGCAGATATTGATATCTGGAATAAACGCATTGGTCATGTTAATGTACAGCGACTTAAATCAATGCATGCCCAAAATATTGTTGCAGGATTGCCTAAATTCAAGGTTGCAGAACTGCATAAGGTATGTGAAGCCTGTCAGTTTGGAAAATAGGCAAGGAAACCATTTCCTAGACATGTTTAAGAGAGTAAGAAGCCATTGGAATTAATCCACTCTGATGTGTGGACTACTAAAGCTGCATCTCTTAGAGGCTGTCATTATTTTGTCACTTTTATTGATGACTATAGTAGAATAGTTTGGGTGTACTTTATGAAAAAGAAAAGTGAAGTTTTTGGGCATTTCAAAACTCTTAAAGCTATGGTTGAAAAAGAAACATGCCTGCAAATAAAATGCCTAAGGTCAGATGGAGGGGGAGAGTACCTCTCAAATGAGTTTGCAAGGTTCTTGCAAGAGCATGGCATAAAGCAGCAATATTCATGCAGTCATACCCCACAGCAAAATGGAATTGCAGAAAGAAAAAGCAGGCATATTGGAGAGGTATCTCGTGCCATGCTTAATGAAAAAGACATGCCAGATTTTTATTGGGCTGAAGCAGTTGCTACAGCAGTCTACATAATGAACAGGACTCCCACTGCAGCAATACATGGAATGACTCTAGAGGAGAGGTATACTGGTAGGAAACCAGATATTTCTCATTTGAAAATTTTTGGCTGCATTGCCTATGTAGATGTGCCAGATGAGTTGAGATCCAAGTTGGATCCAAAAGCTGAGAAGTGCATCTTTATTGGTTACTCTCTGCAGCAAAAAGGGTATAGATGCTATAACCCTTCTACTCGTAAGTTTACAGTGAGCAGAGATGTTGTTTTTTATGAGATGAGTAGCTGGTATAAACCAATAAATGTGATTGATGATGTAGATGCACAAAATGGTAATGCTGCACAGAATTCACAACAGCAGTCACAAAATATTAGTGGACCTGGAGCGTCCTCTAGCAGTGGTTCACATTCTTCGCCATGGACAGGCAGATTGAGATCAAGAGAATCTTCTCAAAGCAATGCAGATAGTGGTATGCAGGTATCACAAAAAGGAAAAGAGAAGGTTGATCAGCCCATGTTTGATGTGAATGCAGGTCACTCTTATGTGGATGGTGAATCCAGTGGCTCAGAACAGAGCATTGATGATGAGTTGGGTATTCCTTCTATTGTTACACCTGGAGTAAGGAAGACCAGGGATGTTTTGAGAGCACCTGGGAGTGAACCTACTTTGCACAGGTCTACGAGAGCTAGATATCCTGTGGATAGGCTGAAATATGATGGATTTGCAGCCATTCACTATGCATATATGGTCAAAGTGATACAGGAACCAGAACCCACTTCTTTTGAGCAAGCCATGGGAAAAGAAAAATGGGAGAAAGCCATGGATGAAGAAATGGATGCCTTGGAAGCAAATGCTACATGGGAATTGGTACCTTTGCCTAAAGGTAAGAATGCAATTGGTTGTAAGTGGGTTTATAAGGTGAAGGACAATGCAGATTGTTCTGTGAACAGATACAAGGCAAGATTAGTAGTCAAGGGGTATGCACAAACATATGGCATTGACTATGAAGAAACATTCAGTCCGGTTGCAAGGATGGCAATCGTAAGAGCAGTCATTGCTATGGCTGCATCAAAGGGATGGTCTTTACATCAGATGGATGTAAAGAATGCCTTCTTGCATGGTGATTTGCAAGAAGAGGTCTATATGGAGCAGGCACCAGGTTATGTGCATGCTATTCATCGTGAGTTTGTTTGCAGGTTGAAGAAAGCTTTGTATGGCTTGAAGCAAGCACCTAGAGCATGGTCTGACAAGATAGGACAGTATCTTGTCACTATTGGCTTTCAGATTTCTGGCAAGGTAGATTTCTCACTTTATGTGAGAAAAACAGAGAAAGGTATTATGCTACTTGTCATTTATGTTGATGATTTGATTATGACAGGTGACAATGATGAAGATATCCTTCATGTGAAAATGCTATTGAAGCAGAAGTTTGAGATGAAGGATTTGGGAGAGCTGCGTTATTTCTTGGGCATTGAGGTGATTAGATCACCAAGTGGGATACAGCTCTTGTAGAGGCAGTATGGATTGGACATGCTGTCCAAATATGGGATGACAGGCTGTAAGCCTATTTCAGTTCCTTTGGAGCAGAATGTGAAGCTGAGCGCAGATGCAGGTGAGCTTCTGGAAGACCCTACTATGTACAGACGCATAGTAGGAAGCTTGATTTATATGACTATTACCAGGCCAGATTTGAGCTATGCTGTTGGATTGGTAAGTCAGTTTATGCAGGCTCCAAGGAAATCGCATTTGGATGCGGCTAGACTCATACTCAGGTATGTGAAGTCCACATTGCAGTATGGACTATTTTATGAGACTGGGGTTCAGATACTGTTGCATGGATACACTGATGCTGATTGGGCTGGTAGCATTTCTGATAGACGATCTACCAGTGGATATGTGTTCTCTTTTGGGAGTGCTGCAGTCACTTGGAGCAGCAAGAAACAGCCTACAGTCGCCTTGTCGAGCATAGAGGCCGAGTACAGGGGTGCAGCAATGGCTGCATGTGAGGTAGCTTGGTTGCATAAGCTACTTTATGATATGCATCAGCCTACAGATGGGCCAAATGTCATTTATTGTGACAACATGAGTAGTATACACTTGGCAAATAGCCCAGTCTATCATGCTAGAACAAAGCACATTGAGGTGCATTATCACTATGTGCGAGAGAGGGTTTTACTAGGTCTTATTGATCTAGTTTATGTCAGCACAGAGGATCAGGTAGCTGACATATTTACGAAGGCATTGGGCACAGAGAAGCTGTGCAAGTTCAGAGACCTGCTTGGTGTGTAGGAATTGGGATTGAGCTCGAGGGGGAGTGTTGAGAGATCGAGCTCCACTTGCGATATGCCAGGGTGACCGTTGTGCATTTATGTCACCGACTTGTCAATTGCAGATGCGGTTTGGTACACCGCCCATGAATAATAGCTAGACGACAGCTATCCTTATCTACTCTAGTTCGTGGCTCAGTTAGTTTGCCACCTTAGTTAGTTGTCTTTGGTTTGAGACCCATATATAGGGTTCTTCTATTTCTTTGTATGTGAGTTCTTTTGGCTTACACAACTAAGAAGAGAAAAACTGTTTTCATCCTCCACCCTTGTGTGTATTCCCCCATTGTGCAAGCAAGAAAGCTACAAGTGAGACTCCTTCCTTCTCTCCCACAATCTTGACAAGTGATGCATGCATCATACAAACCAATTTTCTTTTTTCCATCCTCCCCTGCCAACCAACTTGCATGCACACTCTCAGAAAGATTTGTGTTGGGAATACAAGCCCTCTCCCAAGGACTCAAGGAAGCTTGCAACCCAATAAAAAACTCAGCAATTCCTCTTACATGTCTATTTTGTTCTCATACTTGGGTATTCCCACCCCAATGATATTAATACATGTGTATGTAACAAATAGAAACCAAAAAAAACATTTACATATGTAGTACTACCCCAATGGTCTATCCTATTCTCCCACCATTTGATCCATCTCTTCAATGGTACGATACTATCTCGAGGTAGTCCTACTTGCTGCCACCAATTTTGTATAGCTGTGGCATTCCTCTTGCCCTCTTCAATGGATTTTGAAAGGCACCACCTCTCACATAAATTCAAGTGATGCTTCCGAAGGTTCGAAGGCACGTATTTTGTTGTGTGCTTTTGTAAGCTTTGTTCCCAATGAAACAAACACGGTCGCTCTCTTCCTTCCAAAACATTGTCAGGTCCCGCATTGAAAACAGTGCGGATCGCCATCCAATTTGCACCGGCTTCATCAGCCATAAAACTTGCAAAGTCTGCAGGAGGGTGTCCACACTAAACATTGTCAGGTCCCGCATTGAAAACAGTGCGGATCACCATCCAATTTGCACCGGCTTCATCAGCCATAAAACCTGCAAAGTCTGCAGGAGGGTGTCCACACTCGAGCATCACATTATTAAGGCATCTCCAAAAAAGAATTTGTGTTTCTGTATCCTCTTCCTTTGTATCACAAATAGCAATCACCATGATCCCCTTCAAGCTGCAATAAGAAATACAGTGATTAGCAACTAGAATATGTCAACGAAAATTGATAACAAGTAAGGTTCCCAAACAAACCATGGATCGTACACAGAACAAGACATTGTTGCCCAGTCATCTATTCTGTGTGTAAAGTCAAAGTGAACCCAAGACTTGCAAAGGTCTCCATTTCCTAAGCGTCGCATTCGATTAACCAATTCCACAAAAAAGGAAACATGCATCTTTTTTTCAACTCCAAAATATTATCAAAGCCATCTACAACAACACATGTTTCTTTTTTTTTCTGGCATGTCACGATACTATTGAACCTGCAACCTCAACAAACGAAAGTTTGTTAAACTAATAACAATGCTACAAACCATAGTTTGCAGACTTGAATAACCGAAACTAACCTCTGATTTTGAACCAATGGCATCAACTCCTCCAAAAAGTTTGTAAGCTCTTGTTCTCCCTCCACCATTGAACCATTAGTTGTCAAAGATTCAGTAATAATTTGTTTTGCTACAATCATTTGAATCTTCCTAGCACCACAGTGTCGATTCACTTGCAAAACTGAGTGAACTAGAGATCTAATTTTTTTTATTGCAGCCATTGAAGTCCCTGGTTGCACATTGTGTGTGTGAGTGCCTACATGAAGCATCAATCTCTCCATGCTTGTCCTTTGGCAAAATGTAATAAACTTTGCAATCACAAGTTGCATAACAAGTGACAACTTTACTACAATAGTGACACGTGATTGAATGTTTTTCTTCACTTGCAAGTAGCCCCTTGCTCACTGTGCTATTGAGATAACCATGAAAATACATTTTATTATGTTGATTGTTGCTCTCATAGTAAGGACAATTGACTCGATGACATTGTAAGTCTCCAAGGTAATGGCTAATTCTCAAAGTAGCATCAGGGAAGATATTAGTTGGATGGGGTCTTGTCCAGACATGACCATCATATTGTTGCTGCATCCCATCCATGTTTGAAGATGTGCCATATGTCGGCAGAAGAACGAAAGCAACAGAACCATTGTACTCTCTTGGAATCTCACTAACAAAAAAAGGGCCTTCACTCATCTGCAATAAAGCCTTCAACTTCTTTCCTCTGGGGCTATTAGCAATCCAAGGTAAAATCTCTTTCTTTATTTGTGGAAATGAATGAGGACTATCAAGTCCATCATCCGACTCTAAGTCAATAGTCGAAGTTGAGACGGGTGCACAAAAAGCATTTGTTATAAGTGGCGAAGAAGTTTGAGATGGCGTCTCTGCGAAGGAATCGGGTGTAATGTCTACAACAGGTCCTGAAAGTGAATGAGCTTGTTTGCTATTTTCTACAGTGTGTAGTCCTTCATCTTGGTCCATGGTGAAAGTGGTATCACAATGTACTATTTTATACTGACATGAAAGAGAAGAATCGAGCAAAAATTTCTCCGCACCATTGATATCCGGTTGGCCATGAACCACGATCTCTTCACTGTAAGCATCAAGTTGGAAAATAGCATACAAACCTACCAGCTTCTGGTCAGGGGGTAGAAGTGATTGAAGAAAATAAGAGCTCACAAGAATCTTTCCATCCCTCAGGGGCATAACACGTTCCAGTGATTCGGAGCCGATTGACCATTGAAGAGTAACTTCTGCCATCGTCTCTCACAAAAGCCGGTTTGAAGCTCAGCAAACAATGGAGCTATGAAGGCGAAATATTATATCTAATAGCATGCCTAGTGTTTATCAATTTCTTTGAATGTAGAAATAATAGTCCATTACCCCCACCAAATATGGATTAAATGAGCTCTTACTCCATGGGCAAGTTCTTAGTGACGGTTGAAGTTGCGAATCAGTCCATTAATGAACCAAATCATTGAAAAAAGTCTACATATTGAAAAATCACAAGATTTAGTTAAATAAAATTTTTAAAAAAATGTCATTTCGAAAATAAATCATGTCTTTTCGAAAATCATGTCATGTTGTAGCACATATTTTTATAAGCATGTTTTATTTTGTTAGATGTCAGGCGCCGTCGGCATTTACATTTTTTAGTAAATAATTTTTCAGTGTTCGAGAGAAACATTCTCTCATGATGGATGTTCAATATGCACATATCGCTTGTCATTGAAAGTTGTGTGTAACGGTTTAAACATATCTTCTTATTTGTCCTTCTTCTTCTTCTTCTTCTTCTTCTTCTTCTTTTTCTTCTTCTTCTTTTTCTTCTTCTTCCTTTTCTCTTTTGTTTCCCTCTTCTTCTCTCCCATTGCAAGTTGGAAGGCATAAAGAAGAAGCAAGAAGGAGAGCAGCCCCTGCAACAAGCTCAAACAAGATCAACATTCTCCATCAAACTCACCGGGTAAGCTCCACACTCCATCCTTATGGCTGAAAATCTATATTTCAAGTTTCATTTTTCCTCCATGGCTGAAAGAAATGGAAGAGCAGGTAGACAATGAGAGGATAACAATGGGAGGGGAGAGAAGGAAAGGGGAGATAGAGAAGGAGACAGTAAACTGAAAAAATGGGAGAGGAGGAGACCTTTGGGACACCCGGGGCTGTCTGCGTCAACGCAAACAACTCTCGGGGGTTGGACGCAGCCCCCTTTGGAGGGAGGAGGAGGAGAGGGAGAAGGCGAGGAGGGGGAACCCTCAGTACTTGCCCACTGTCTGTGTCAACGCAGACGACCTGGTGGGGGGGCAGGGTACCTTATGAAATGGGGCGAGTAGTGCACAGTCGCCCCCCTCTCAGCCCCTCCTCCTTAAACCACTCCCCTCTCAGTCCCTGCTCCCTAAACCACTCCCCTCTCAGTCCCTCATCCTTAAACCACTACTCCTCCCTAAACTGCCCCCTAAACCTCTTCTATAGCCCCCCTTGGAACCCCCCGACGACAGTAGTAGGGGGGACTGATGCCCCCCCTACACCCCCTGTCCATATAGAGTGGGTGTAAACCGCGCGAGTCCAAGGCATGAAAAATTAAACCATTTTTAAATCGTACGCAAATCATCCTAAAGAAATAAGTGTGACATGATTTGATTTTTTTGGATTGGGAATTATCAAACACTGAGCATTTTCTGCGTCAACGCAGACAGGAACAAGGGGTTGGGAGTATCCCCCCTTTGGGGGTGCGGGGGTGAAAATGTGGTCAGGAGGTTCAAATGATTAAGAAAATTTAATACATTTATTAAAACCAAATAACAAATGATATTAAAGTATGTTGTATGCGTCAAATGGTCATATTTTGGTGGAGATTGATTAATAGAACATGTGATTTAGTTGACTTATCTTCATTTTTAAAATGATTTGTGGTTTGTTTTAGTGCTTCTAAGCATGGCTAGAGGTCGGCGTGGTGGTGGTAGGAGAGGTCAAAGAAAAAGGGGCCGTCCAAGTAAGTCATTCAATCACTCTTTTAAATTTACATATTATATTCTTAATGGTTAAGCAACTCTTTTAAAGTTCCATATAAATGTTATATTCTATTTTCAAATTATTTTTGTAGATACTCCAATTACAAGGTTAAGATCCGGTCTATGCAATAGACTAGTAAGTATCGATCAAGAAGCATCTTCCCGTGCATTTTCTGAATCTCCAAATAACAAGGGTGGAAAACCAATGAAAAAATGTCCTTTCATTGATGATGAAGCGCTTGAGGATAGCATGGATGAAGCAAGCAATGATATTCATGCTGATCCTATGAGCACCCACACTACCACCACGGAGTGTGGTGAAACAACACAGGGGAGGTCTTTAGATTTGCAAACTGTACATGAGGAAAATGAAGAGGTGAATGAGGATGTTGCTAATGAAGAAAAGAAAGAGATCAGTGAGCATGATAGACACATTGGAGAGAATGTCATGTTTGGGCTTATGTCAGATGTGTTGGCCTCATTTTTTGTAACGAGGTCTACTTCTCCTCCTCCTATCCCTTTGTGTAGACTTGTGCCCTATGAGGCTATAAGGCTTGCATCTAGTTCTGCTACATGGTTGATTTCATCTTTCGATAATGCTTCGTATATGGAAACAATGGGGAAATTTTTGGTTTCTTTGAGAAGGCCCACTAGTGAGCTAATTGATGTATCTCCCCAAAATTTGGAAGAGTGGGGCCCTCTTTGGAGAGAAGTTAACCAAAGGTTTGAAGATGAATTGACTGATGAATGGGCTGATTTAAGAGGGTGCAAGTTTTTGGTATGGGACGGTAATCATAGGTTGAAGACATGGATGAAGAGGATAAAGGAAGATAACTATGCATTGTCTTGCTTTCTCTTGTTTATTGTGATGATACTTCCTTCTTTGACTAATTATTTATTTTATTATTTGATGTATGTAGTTTATAATGAAGATATTTCGCGACATGTTAGAGTTCTATGTCAATTCATTCAAGTGGAGAAGAAGAAAGAAGGAGAACTATTGTTAGCATTGGATACATCAAATGCGTAAATATACTTATCACTATTAACTTTTTCAAATGGGTTAATAGATCATCAATTGTGTGTGAATATTGCCAATAGTTTTTATTTATGTGTGAATCTCAAAATATAAAGATAATTTATGTGTGAATGTCAAGATATTTTATTTATACCAATAGGTTTCATTTACGTGTGAATGCCAATAGGTTTCATTTATTAGTTATGTGAATGTGAATAGGTTTTATTTATGTGTGTATCTTAAAATTTAAAGACAATTTTCAATGTTGTAGTGTAACAAGAGCACATGTCAAACCCAACCTAGGCCATGAAATTTTCATGTTCCAAAAGTTTGGCATCGCTGCCCTTCTCAAAGACGGTGGGCTGAAATAGAGTATGAAATTGAGGAAAAAAGTAACCATGGCAATGATCCATGGTACAAGAACCCATGTTTTCTAATATTACTTTTGGTGTGGAAGGTAAAAAGTTTGGTATAGTATTTTAGTTTTCAGCATAACAAATTGTGGTATCTTGAATTTAACCATAACTAAGAATAGTGTATTGGTTTTTCTATTTAGGATGACTATAACTCTACCATACTCAAAGAGGAGGCCCGCCTCAAGGAGCTTGCATTGCCAAAGGCAAATTATGAGGCAAAAAGAAAACAATTCATAAACAAAGAGTAAGATAAATTGAGGGACAAAGGATACAAGTACCTTGAAATAGCTAATCCTGTGCATGGAGAGGATTTCTTTTCTATTTTGTTTGCATTGAATTGGGATGAAAAGAACATGATGGCTATTACCAAGGACAAATTGTATGCCATTTGTAGTGCTAATATTGCTGCGGAGAGGTATGTTTTCCTCATGGACTAATGTTCTCTTATTTTTTGGAATTGAACATAATTTGGTTCAACAATATTGAAGTTATGTTTTGTTCAATAACCAATATATTAGAAAAAGGGAGATTTTACTTCTCATGATTGTCACAAAGGCAAAGGACTCCACTATGTCACACTTTGCGGATGTAAGGAGATTTCGTAGCTACATGAAGCAAGAGGTATATTGGTTTCATATGATTGGAGAATGCTCCTTATTTGATCAGGAGCTTACAAGTTGATGGCACTGAGATTCTAGGAGGCTTTGATGTTTTTTTTAAAGGCCAAAGACATTTACATATTTTAAAGGCATTTGCAAATATTTTTGGTGAAATGAAGAATGTTGGAGACTCTAAGAAGGTTCCAGAGCTCACACAATCAAGCAAGAGGGTGGTATACAGGTATTTCTAGTATAAAGAAACCATATTTTCTAAATACCATATGTACAAATGTATTCTAACTTAAGAGTGCTTTTGTTGTTTGTTCTTATGTTTTTGGAAAAGATGGTTGCATAGTCTACAGGAAAGTGGAGTGCTAGAAAGCCTCCCTCCTCTAGTGGAGGAGTGGATGGACTTGGGATGTGAAAATTGTATGTTCTCAAAAGCAGTGCTTGAGAGGGGTCTGTCGGAATGGGAAATGCATATTTGTCCATGGTGGATAGACTATCCATTGGATGACATTCCATGGCAAGAGATTGAATTAAGAGAGAGTAAGTACTTTGAGAGCCAAACATAGTAAATATGTGGTAACTCTTGCTCTTAGCTATTTGTTTTAGCAATACTTGCCTTATATGCAAGATTTCTGGAACAAAATAGAGTAATTTCTATGCACAAAGAAGAGGATGAAGGAAATGGTACTTTCTAAAAATGTATTTGTTTAACATGAAACTTATCATAACTTTTTAGACTTTTGTGTTTTCTTAACTTTGTTGTTTTTGCAAATTAGAAATGTCCAATACAATAGACATGGTCCCTCATGTTGTGGGGATAAAGGCGACTTGTGGTGGTAGCATGGCAAAGGGTATATTGGATGGAATGCAAATTTTTAGTTTGATCCAAGTAGCCTTGTTTCTAATTTGCATGAATATGATATTATATTGTGTTGACTTCACACTACTTAGGTGCCATTAGTGATGCAATTGTTGACACTACAATGAAGAAAAAATCCATGGGAAAACGAAAGAATATCCCCACGATAGATGATGCGTTGAAGCATAGCAAGGGTAAGCCAATTTGCATGAATGATAGAGTTTAGGATTTTCATTTGACGAGTCAATTTATTAAAGTATTATTTTGTTGTATTTATATTGCGTAGGTAATATAAGTGAATCAAATGAGGTTGGTACAACAAAGCGAAGGTATAAACACAAAGAGAAAGTTGTTTCATTGGATGAAGAATTAGAAGGTGAATCAAGTATCATTTTTTGGATTATTGGAGTCATGTTAAAAGTACATTTTTATATTTTTTTGAAGATAATATAGAACTTAAACACTAAAAACTAAATAATTTGCTTTCCTTCCTATTTTTCTTTACAGCTTTAGGCAAAAAAGATGGTTTTGACATGCATAGCATTTGGAAAGAAAAGGAAAAAAGTAAGGGTCACTTTGAGGGATCTTTGCAACATACTACACCTTCTCAGGCTATGTCGTTCATGACTCAGTCAGCCTATATAAGAGCCTTGTAGACGTCCCGCTATACACAAGACAGGTATGTAGATTTATAGCTTTACATTCTGAGTCTTAACATTTAGCCAACATCAACATTTGTAAGTAAACTTTATTTTGATGATAGGATTTCAATACCAAACTATCGTAGATGCTCTATTGGTAGACGTGACATCGATCGACGATTTTGCATTAGATGGGTATATTTTGTCACCATTCTCTATATACACATCTATTGTAATGGTTACTTATGCTTTGTTATTGTGTTTTCAATTTTAGCATTAAGCGCTTCATGGAGGGAAATACCATCAACTCTTACCAGTGTAATGATGTCCCATCATATGAGGTCGCTAAGTTGTTTGCAAATTTTCCTACATCTTTGCTTGTTGTTGGCCTTGAGGCAGAAGGTATATGTGCTTGCATTAGTTTAGTTTATAAACTCGTGTGATATTGCATGGTCTTATACATCTTTACATTTGAAAGGGATTCCCGAACAGAATACATTTTCTAGTGCACTTGTCAAAGGTGTCATGGACCTAGCCCATAGATTATTGGCAGATGAGGGGTTCTTGGTGACTTTGGGACTTGCACAACACTTTGGAAAAGTGCTTAGAGGAGCTCATGCCATTGGATTGAAGCTCCATTGCACATGGACTCTCGTGTGTGAGGGTGGATATAGACACCCTGATACTCGAGAGGAGGTAAGTGTATTGAAGACAAACTTGTAACTTTTTAAAATAAAAATTTAAGTAGCTAACAAGATGATTCTTCATTGCTAGGTCATGGACCTTACTATTGGCTTGTTTTATCGAGGGATGCATGTCCCTTCATATGATAGAGAGGTTGGCGAGAGGGTTAGCCCATACAGGTTTCCTGCCTCTCGTAGCTTCCTCTTCGAGACAGACCTCCAAGGCACATCATTTGAGCACACTTATGTGGATGGTGTAGAGGTTCGAGGGGGTGCAGAAAGATCACTAGTTTTTTATAGGTGCATTATACACTCTTAGACTGGTTTATACTTTGCATTGAGATATGTCATGCTTTTGTTATGGATGTTACTAAATGGTTTCTTTTGTAGGTGGCTCCTTGCTATGTTCACAGAGGATCTCGACTATGTGCTGGATATTTTTTTTAGGTTGTGGCAGCCTTGGTAGAGCATGCACAGAGATGCATCATTTTTGCATGTGCCTTGAGGGTGATTTTAGCCTCTACAACTAGTGCTTGGTTGATGTGGCATGCGGACCGCCATTTGTTCATCCTAGTGACAATGATGATTTCACATGATTTTTAGTTGCATTATTTTTAATATGATGCCTTGTATTGGTAGTGCATGCCATGGGGCTTGATGATGCTCGGGAATTATGTATGACTCTATGGATTTTGGATCTCACTTAAATTGGCATTACTTCATAAACTATAAAATTATGCTAAAACTTCATGCTTTAGAAGTAGTTGCATACCTATTTTTTGTTAGAGATCAAAGCATTCAATAGTTTGCGATTAGTTTGCAATTCAACATCCTAATATAATTGATGTAATTAGTTTGCAATTGCAAAATAATTAAAGTCAAAGCGATAACATAATCAAACAAAAAGCTCCATAAAATAACCAAAAAAATCCAAGTGATGACCAAAAAGCTTCAAGAAGCACTTAAAAAGCTCTAAATGAAGAGCTTGCTAAATAATAGCACTCGTAGTTGGGTTACCTTCTGTGCAAGGAGGATATAACTCAATAATGGTAATAGTAGACATGCTAACAAAAGTCGCTCATCTTATTCCAACAAAAACCTGTTACAAAGCTTCAAATATTGCACGAATCTTTGTAAAAGAGATTTTTAGGTTATATGGGTTACCATAAAAGGATCATCAGTGATCGTGATTCTCTTTTCACATCACATTTTTGGAAGATTTTATTTGAAGCCATTAGGACCCAACTTTGTTTCAGTATTGGTTATCATCCACAAACTAATGGGCAGACAGAATGAGTTAATCAAGTAATTGAGGATATTTTGCGCACATATTGTAGCAAGGAACCTAAGAGGTGGATTCAGTACCTACCCTTAGTAGAATTTTCTTATAATGCCTCCTATCATTGAAGTATTTAGATGACTCCATTTCAAGCACTATATGGTCAAGATTGCCATATGCCACTTAATTTTTGTGATCCTACTCTAAGGGTAGAAGCTTTGAGAAAAATGTTAGAAGAAATGGATGATCAAATCAAGATTATCAGACATGATATTCAAGTTGCCAAGGATAGACAAAAGGCGTATGTTGATCTAAAAAGGCAAGAACGAATCTTCAAAGAGGGAGACATGGTCTTCATCCGTGTCCATCCAAAGAAGAGTTCTCTGTCTTTAGGAGAATTTAAGAAGCTAAGTCTGAGATATTGTGGACCCTATAAGGTTCTTAAGTGCTTAGGACCAAGTATTTACAAGATACAACTCCTTGACAATATAAAAATCCACAGTGTATTTCATGTTAGCTTATCGAAGGCATATGTAGCTAACCTGAACCATATCCTTGATGATCAACAAGTTGTAATACCTAACCAAAGAGTCCTTGAGCTTCACAACTTGACAGAGTAATTGATGTAAGGGAGAGAAAATTGAGGAGTAGAGCCCTTAGAGAATACCTTGTCCAGTGGAAGGATTATCCTGAAGAATATGCTACATGGATAGATGAGAATTCTCTTCATCAACAATACCCACGGTCTCTCGAGATGAGGACATCTCAATTTCTCTAAGGGGAGGAGGATGTAATACTTCCACGCAATTAAAAGTTAGTTGGTTAGTTTAAAAGTTAGTTAGTCAATTAATAAGTTAGTAAAGATATTAACTAAAGTAAAAAATAACCAGCGTTAATAACTAATAATTTTTATTTAATTAAAAATATTTAAAAAAATCAAGGGTCGTAACCCGACATTTTTCTAGATTGACAAGGATCGTAGCCACCCATAACGGAAGTTACCAAGTGAACGATAGTTATACGCCATATTAGTCATTAATGTCAATGTGTATAGTATGGATGGTCCAAAAATATTAGATTTTTGGATAAAACTAGCATATTTTAGATAATTTAGATATTATTTATTGTAAATATCCTAAAAAGCTATAGAAATTTCTAGAACAAGATGTCATATAAAAAAAGTTAGTCTTTTCAGCTAGTTTTGGAGATTTAATGAAAAAAAGAAGGATTGGTGAAATCATGCGCATCGCGATCACAATTTACAGGTAGCAAACAACACTTTAAACAAGGAGGAGTGATCTAGAATATTTATGATCAATGTCATGAGGTTTTACCCCCCTTTCAGAGCCAACGAAACCATCATATTTGTGATTTGAGCATCAGATTGCATCTTACAAGCTTCAGAATTGTTGACTTTGCTAAGATCCCCTCCACAAAGAGCTCTTCTTCTCAACCATCACAATTCTTCTTATCTAATTTTAGCTATAAATAAGAGGCATGGGGAGCAGTTAGAGAAGCACAAGGATACCCTGAGAGGTTGCGAGAGAGAAATAGAGAGAGGGAGGTAGAAGGATACCCCTCCAAGAGGCTGCGGGAAGGAGCAAGAGAGAGAGAGAGAGAGAGAGAGAGAGAGAGAGAGAGAGAGAGAGAGAGAGAGAGAGAGAGAGAGAGAGAGAGAGAGAGAGAGAGAGAGAGAGAGAGAGAGAGAGAGAGAGAGGAGCTACCTTGAGAGCCTGCTCGACACTTGCGAGAATGCATGGAATCTATCGTTTAGGTTTCCAAGAGTTCACCTTGTAATGGAAGTTACCGGCTCTCCCCACAAGGATCAACCTGCAAGCTCGGGTTGAAAGCTGAGGTCTTTTTTACATCAACTAGCTCCATTTGAGGTGTCCCGCAAGGGCTTCTCATCCCGACTGGATCGTAATTACCCCTGGTTCATGGAGTGCAATGCTTTTTTTCAGTTTAACTGGTTAGGATTCAGGGAACTCTAATGGAGTTCTAGCATAAGCACCGCAACTTTCCCCCTAATATAATTTTTGATTCAGGATTTTAAGACCTGACCCTAGGTAAGTCAATGCTCAACTATGCCTAATTTTAACATTTTGTTCAATCTCCTGAGAGAAGCTCCCAGCTTACCGAGACCACCCATTCGTAGGATGGATCCATCAGGGATCTCACCCACCTACTTCCCACAAATTGTTTTCTTTAGTTTTCTAATTACCTATCACATTAAGTTTTGGCATATAAAAGCAGCTTTGTTAACTTGTTATCATAGGTTCCTTTGCGTAATTTTACAACATAACACAAAGATAGAGAAAACTGTCTTTTGGCAAAACATATTTATTTATTATTTTGAAAAGTTATTTACAATGAATTTTTCCTTCTACCTACGTAGAAGATAAACCTCTGCTCATCGAAAAATCCATTCTGTTTATGCAGAGATTTAAGAAACCTTCCAAGATTTCCATCCCTTCACATGTATCGGATGTTGAAAGAGAGAGAGATAGAGCAACTTGCTCGCATCTCTTTTTTTCATTATATCACTAACTCATCTAATTGAAGTAAATACAACACACTAAGGTCTGTAAGACCATTCACACCAAGTACAGACTAAGTCTAAAGTCACGGACTTATCTAATGTCTGCATGTAGTACAGTTGGACAAGCTAAGTGTTGGGTATACACAACCTAAAGATAGTAGAGTTGAGCTTGAAGTCTTAACACTCCCCCTCAAGCTCAAGACATCATATATACACCAAGCAGCTGTCTAAAAACACTGAACTTATCTTTACCCAAAAAATTGGTAAAGATATCTACAACCTGTTCATCAGTCTTCACATGCATGAGATCTACTCTCCCTACAAGAACCATCTCTCTGATAAAGTGGTAGTGTATCTCAATGTGTGTAGTCTTGGCATGGTATACTAGATTCATCACCAGGAGTACACTATTGAGATTGTCACATGACAAGGTCACTGGAGCATCCACCTATATGCCCAAATTAGCCATAAGCTTGAGCAGCCATGCAATCTCACATGCTGCCAATGTAGCACCCCTGTACTAGACAATGCAACTATAGGTTGCTTCTTGTTGCTGCTCCACTTGATCATTCCACTTCCAAAGCCAAAAGTATAACTACTTGTAGATATGCAATCATATGAGCATCCTACCCAATCTGCATCTATGTATCCAACCAATGTCAAGGGCTTATCTTTCACATAGAACAACCCATAACCTATAGTGGACTTAAGATATCTCATAATCCGCCTAACACAACATCCAAATGTAGCTTTTTGGGCTTCTACATGAACTGACTTATGAGCCCAACTGCATAACTCAAGTCCAGCCAGTAGATCAAACTATCAACCATCTACTTGTACATAGTCACATCATCAATTTCAGCTCCAGTGCTAATGTCCAACTTGACATTCTGATCAAGAGGTGTATCCAGTGGTTTACATTCTGCCATGCCATATTTTTTCAACATTTCCATGGCATAGTGTTTCTACATTAGTCATAAACCATTTTGAGCTTTGATCACCTCAATACCCAAGAAATACTTCAGTTTGCCTAAGTCTTTCATGTCAAATTCAAATTTCAACATATGCATAACATGTTGTATCCCCAAGTCATCATCACCTGTGATTATCAAGTCATTAACATAGATGACCAACACTACCATGCATTTTTCATAAATGGACTATGATTAGCCTTGCCAATAGTAAATCCCAAACTCTGCAAGTAATTACTGATCCTTACGTGCCATGCTCTCGGTCAGCCCATACAATGCTCTTTTCAACTTACATACATAATGCTGAAAATCAGGATGTACATACCCTTTGGGCTAATCCATATAATCATCCTCTTCCAAGTCACCATTGAGGAAAGCATTCTTCATGCCCATGTATTGTTTTAGTAGCAACCAATGCAATCACTCTTCTTATGGTTGCCATCTTCGCAACAGGGCTGAATGTTTTCTCATAGTCTAACCCATACTGTTGGGCATATCCCTTTGCGACCAGCTTGGCTTTGTACCTCTCTACATTGCCATCCAACTTGTATTTAATCTTGTAGATTCATTTGTAGCCAATGTTCTCCTTTCCAGTGTCACAAGATCCCAAGTACTATTTTCAACCAAAGCATCTATCTCCTCATCCATAGCTGTGCACCAATTTTTATCCATCAGTGCTTCAGCAAATGTAGCATGCTCTTTGACATCTGTCACCTTTGTCGTATAAGCAAAATGCTTTGCAAAAAAACCACTGTAAGTCATCCTATCTATAGGGTACATGACTCTCTGTGATCGTCTAAGCTGTGGTGCACTACTTGATTCCCCTCTCTCATGAGGCGAAATGTACCTACTCTGCCTAATGCCAGGTGTATACACTATCAGAATACCAAGCTCACTATCTAGACTGTCAATTAAGTCATAACCTAAAGTTCCAAGTTTCATCACACCAGATGCATCATCGGAAGCTTTTTCTTTCCCTTTGTTGTCCATCACATCATATCTCCCCCTCATTGACATACTGGTTTCAGTGGATGGTGAGCCAGAGCTCCGTAATCTCCCTATCCATGGAGATACCATTGGACTGCTAGAACCTATCAAAGTAGTACTTTGGGAATCAATTGTAGATACATGTGTAGAAGGCATATTTGATGGCACTACAGCCAGTGATCCATACCAAGAGGCCATCTCATCAAAGATGACATCTCTACTCACTAATGTATCCCAAGTAGAGGGAGCGTTTGTATACCTTCTTCTCCTACGAATATCCAATAAAGACACACTTATGTGCTTTTAGATCTAGTTTTTTCCTTTTCTCATCAGGTATGTGCACATAAGCAAGACAGTCAAATACTTTCATGTGATTGACATCAGGCTTGTAGCCATATAGTTTCTCAAATGGTGTCATCTCATGAATACATGTAGTGGGAGTCCTACTCAATATATACATAGTTGTCATAACAACCTTAGCCCAATAATAGAGCGGCATACTCTTCTCATTCATCGTTGCTTGAGTGGCTTCCATCAATATCGTGTTCTTTCGCCTAGTCGCCCCATTCTACTGAGGAGTGTAGCTGCAAGTAAGCTACCTACGTATGCCATTTTTAGCCAAAAACTGTCAAAATGATTTGACACATACTCCCCATTGCTGTCAGATCTCAAGCAAGAGATGTAATAATCAAATTCCTTTTCAACTTACTTTTTAAATTTCTAAAAAATAGCAAGCACCTCGTCCTTTTTTTTTCAAGATATAAACCCAAGCATAGCAACCGTAATCATCAATAAATGTCACATAGTATCTAGAGCCTCCCATGGATGCATTATGGGTTGGCCCTCATACATCAGAGTGAAATAATTGCAATGGTGGAGAAGACGATGATGAGGATGGTGACAACATTGACGAGGGGGAGGCCATGGGCCTACCACCCCTCCAAGCCACCTCAACCAGTCCGTTGTAGTGGACTCCTTGCATTACCACCATCACTCCACTTCACCCCCTCCCCCCAATAATACACCCCCCCCCCCCCCCCAACACCTATAAACCCACCCCCTCATCACAAGGGGATGGGAGGCCTTGAAAGGGCTTGACATGCTGTGGGAGAGAGTGTGAGTGAGTGAGAGAGAGAGTGAGAGAGAGAGAGAGAGAGAGAGAGAGAGAGAGAGAGAGAGAGAGAGAGAGAGAGAGAGAGAGAGAGAGAGAGAGAGAGAGAGAGGTGACAAAGAAGGTGAGAAAGAGAGAAGAAGAAGAAGAAGAAGAAGAACAAGAACAAGAACAAGAACAAGAACAAGAAGAGGAAGAGGAAGAGGAAGAAGAAAAAGAAGAGGAAGAGGAAGGGAGAGAGGAGAAGAAGAAGAAGAAGAAGAAGAAGAAGAAGAAGAAGAGGGAGAGACAAAGAGAGAAAGAGGGTGATAGAGAGGGGAAAAGACGGAGAGGGTGAGAGAGAGAAAGAAGGTATATGCCAAAGGATCTCCTCCCTTTCCCCTCCTAAGAGAGTGGCCACACACATCTTTTTTCCCTTTTCCCAAAAATTTATTCCCCATACCTCTCACGAAATTGTCCTCCATCTTGCAAGTTGAACTTTCCCCAATTGGCCCTCTTCTCAAGTAAGTGGTTGTAGAAGTCTTCTGTGAGTCGCGTCTAAAAGAGGAGAAGACCAAGGATGGCCCCCAAGTGGAAAATGATGTGTGCGAATGGAAACCCCACAAAAAGAAACAAAGCCTTAGGCAGGGGCATCACTACCAATCCAACTACGGCACCGGTTGTAAGTAATGTATTCCCAGATCAATAGATGCTTGCTTAATTTCCCACATGTGATACACTGTGTTCCAAACTTTACCACGTGAGAATAGTTCCTTGAAAAAGGTAAACTTTGTCTCTCGACTATTCGAAGGATTGAGTTTCCCAAATGCTTTTTTGAAGAGAAGTTAGTTGCATTTAGATGCAATGGGATAAATTAATAAACAATATTTAAGGCTTCAAGCATTGTCGACCCATCCTTGCAATAGTAGGGGCGTTTTAATCACCTTTAAGGTCTTTGCTGCAACTTGCATGCTTGACAGATGGCATGGTAAGCGATCTAGCCTAGAGAAAATTCATCCCAGAAACTTTAGGGTTCGCCCAAGCTCTTACTAACAACACGAACTAATAGCTCATGTATGATAGATTGGAATATTGATGTTATGCACAGTTAGTGAGGATTGGGCTAGGTACAAACTACAAGTCCAAGATTCAAAGGCAAGGGGAGAGCTCTAGGGATTAGGAAACCCTAAGTGAAAGGGAAGACTAATGTTTTTGTACTTGTTGAAGAAGGCTAGGTTACCGATCAATGTAAGTGATTAATAAAACTTATGTCTTGTACAATGTTTGAAACCTTAACATATGCCTTAGCCAGAAGAAGGGTGTGCTAAGTAAAATTTACATAGAATCGCTCTTGATCCCAAGGGGGAGCGCAAATACACGATAGGAAGTTTATCACAACTATTCCTGCAATGTTTGGAAAAGGATACCATTGTTTTTGTTGATTGATAAAACAACATCCTAAATGCTTTTGCATTAAACTAATTGTTGGGATGTGATTTGGATAATTATTCCAAGTGCTTGTGTTTGGTGGTAAATGCATGGCAGGGGTCAATGATGACAAGTTGCCATGGGAAATAAAGGAATGCTTTCTTGGAAGATGATATTAGGTTGATTGCCTTGATTGTGCTCCTAATCGAATGAATTAAGGAAGGATATTTTGCATGGGTGGATCATCTCCAAGGTCATGCCGCATTTCAACCCGAGAGGGCACTGCTTGATTCACATGCTGAAGGTCGAGTGGTGAAAAGGCCAACCACGGCAGTTGTGTCTCACTCCTAGGTCTCTTGGGTTCAGTGGAGCTCTGGACACCCCTTGCTTAGTTTGGATTGGATTTATAGACTACCACAAGCTTGACGTCTAGGGCGTTCAAAGATCCTATTCTAGATAATGGATGGAAATTATGGTGCCATGTGATTTGGACTGGTAATTCTGTTGGACAGAAGGGATACATAATTTCTCTTGTATGGGCAGGAGACAAAACTTGAAGATAAGTTAAAGAACTTGTTAGTCAAAAGGACTACTTGCATTGTTTTGTGTCTGTGCCATAAATTACGTGAACAAACCCTGTTCCCTAAAATGGCTTCATTAAGGAAGATTATTTTAAATGTCTCATATAAATGTGATAGGACCTAATTAGAAAACTAAAACCATTGAGGGAAGCGGGTGGGCAGAACCCTCGATGGGTCCGTCCTATGGTAGGGTGGACCCAGAGAACTAGGAGGCTTCTCACAAGGTTTTACTATCGTTCGACCTTTAGGTATTGTTAAGTTAGAACCCGATTCATGCCGTTTTAGGGGACCGAAATGGGACTATGACCTATGGGCAGAGAGGTTGAGCGGCGCATCCCTCTCACTTCCCATTCTCTTTGAACCAAGTGCGGCATGGGTTTGCTTTGGCTTGGGTATCTCTGCATAACGTAGGATATCCAGGACCTGATGCTAGAATGCTGTCAGGAGACCTTGACCACTAGGGACTCAGATTTCAGGTCGATCCTACTGGGTTCGGCCACGAACGTTCTATTGCAAGGCAGGGGAGTCGAGAAACCCTAGGTGACAAACCTTGTAACATTCCATGGGAGTGTCGGGCGGCATCGCCTAGACTCGGACCACTAAAAATATGCTTGGATAGATGGGCACGTTACAGTTGGTATCAGAGTGAAACTTCATAATACTACATGATTGATTAATGTATGGTTTTTAGTCATATCCTAAACAGAATAACCTAAGTGGTATGCCTTGATTGTCAGGCACCTTCTGCACCCATGAATACTGACATGCAAGAGAAGAAATTCCTTCTTAAGAAAGTTAAGGCACCTAATTTTGATGGAGAAGGGATAGACGTCGTAGCAAAGGCGAAGTTATGGATTGAGTTAATGAATGACTATTTCTCTGCTACGGGAACTGCTGCTACCAATCAAGCAACGATAGCCAAGACTTAAGTTAGTTGGCCACATGCTCAGATATGGTGCAAGCAATGGTGCAAAGATCAAGGTGTTTCTTAAGCCGCTGTCACTTGGGCTCAGCTGAAAGATGTTGTACATGGATGATACCTTCCGCCAACCTACTCGACCCTAAGAATGAATGGATTCTTCAAGCTAAAGTAGCTGGAATTAACCTTGGAAGCCTACTACTCAAAGTTTGTAACCCTACTAAAATACACACCGCCTATGGATATTGCGTAGCAAGTATCCAAGTTTTGTCATGGCCTGAATACTCCTCTAAACCACTGTCTTGAAGCAATGTGTCCAATGAACTTGCAAGATGCATTACTTTGAGCAAAGCCAATCATCCAAGAACTTAATTTGGGTAATTGTGGCAAAGATGATTTCTATGATCATTAGGACAAGAGCTGCCACATATGCGGAGAGATAGGGCACATCCGTAGGAGGTGTCCCTATCGCCAATGCTTCCATTGCAATGAGCTAGGACACGTCCAAGCAGATTGCCCTATGACTTAAGTGTTGAGATGACAAGCTCAACACATGCGGACATTGATGATGGACCGCCTGGTTAGATGGGTTCACACGTCTACACTTAGCACGTCGGTGGTCATTATGACTCTCACATGGCCACTGACTCATTACTTATTATATTCAGGTTGTTACACCTATTTACAGCTGGCATAGTTATAGCGCCAGTCGACTAGTGTAGTCGGTTATGCATTGTTTTGACTTAGTAGGCCACTTTCCTTTTATGTTGTATCCTATCTATACTTTGTGTACATTGTAAAGAGTGTAAAAGAAGAAGAAGAAATCAGCAAGAAAACGTTTTGGCCTCCATCTCTCTTCTTGTCTCTTGAGTGAGCTTCTCCTTGTGCATTCTGTGTGTGTTCGGCGCAGCATCTTGAGCAACCCCCTCCACCACGCGATTCTTGACATGGTATCAGAGCCGCGCCATTGAGAGAGGCTGATTTCGAAGGTTGAAGTGAAGGAGAAGAAGCAAGGTCCGAGCAAGCAAGCTACGGGTAAGAATCTCTCCCATTCTTCCACTCCTTCTCTTGGATAGTGCCTATGGAAGCACCGGAAGCAGGGCAAAGCAAAAATCTCATATTGCAGTGAGATTTGGTGTGCGCGAAGAGCACTGTATATTCTACAGACATGCCCTTTAGGGCTTTCCCGCAGTTATTTTGGGCATTTGAGGCCATTTCAGGGCCCGTTTTAGAGCCACAAGGTTGCGGACAGCAGTTTCGGGGTACACTATGACTTCGACTGTATTGTCCGAACGTGGGTGCGCAGGTTACAGATTTCAGATTTGTAAGTTCAAAGGTGTTTACCAGTGAGTAAACACAAGGCTTATTTGCAAAAAGGTTGCAGATTGCATGTATTGTTGAGCAGACAGTTAAAAAGGCTGTCTGGTGTATTGCTGTGCACTACAGGTCCAGGGTTGCAGAAGATTTACTTGCTGTTGGTATTAATTTTGTGATAATGGCAGAGAACAGTGGAAGCCCTATCATTGAGAAGCTCGACAAGAACAACTACCGTTCATGGAAGTTCCGTGTCATGAACTTCCTTATTGGAAAAGGCCTCTACGAGTTTGTTTCAGGTGAAGAAAAGGAACCGGAGATGAGTGATCCTCCAACTGCAGAAGAGACAAAGGCACGGAAGGAATGGAATGCAAAGGATAAAAAGGTCATGTATTGGTTGTCTGCAGTAATTGACAATAATATGCTGGGACACATTAGAAATGCAGAGAATTCATGTATTGGTTGTCTGCAGTAATTGACAATAATATGCTGGGACACATTAGAGATGGCAAGCCGCTTTCCTTTTATGTTGTATCCTATCTATACTTTGTGTACATTGTAAAGAGTGTAAAAGAAGAAGAAGAAATCAGCAAGAAAACGTTTTGGCCTCCATCTCTCTTCTTGTCTCTTGAGTGAGCTTCTCCTTGTGCATTCTGTGTGTGTTCGGCGCAGCATCTTGAGCAACCCCCTCCACCACGCGATTCTTGACATTAAGTCCAGAAGATATTGAACCTCCAAGGAAATGAAGCTACATAGGTGCAGTCTATGAATATATGGAGAAATCAGATGAAGACAAAGACCTAGAACCCACTACACCTTTTTAGAATGATTAGCAATCCTAGAAGTTCTATCAACATGTAATACAACTTATATTGGAAATAAATCCTACTCTTGTACCTATGACTATTTTCAATAATATGAGTTGCACTACTTAAGTCATTAAGAGTAGTGCAGCAGATGCATGGTGGGTCCTAACTCATGCGCCTTAAGCCCCAATAATGCTTGTCTTCACCAATTCTTCTGAGATTAGGACATCTCGAGTTGTCTAAGGGGGAGAGGATGTAACATTCCCTGTTGCAGCCCATAGAACCCCCCTTTTTCTTTAGTTAATTCAAAAAAATTTAATATCCCTCCCCCCTATCATTGCCAATAGGTGTGGCGGGGGGAGGGGGGAAAGAAGAGGAAGTGGAAGATGATGGTGGCATGGGATACAGCACGATGACGTGGAGGTAGTCTATGATGACATGGGGGAGAATGCCAATGGAGAAGATGAGGATGAGGATGGTGACAACGTTGACGAGGGGGAGGCTACCGGCCTACCACTTCTCCAAGCCACCTCAACTAGTCCACTATAGTGGACTCCTTGCGTTACCGTCATCACTTCATTTCGCCCCCCCCCCCCCCCCCCCCCCCCCAACATCTATAAAACCCCCCTCATCACAAGGGATGGGGGGCCTTGAAAGGGCTCAACACGCTATGAGAGAGAGAGAGAGAGAGAGAGAGAGAGAGAGAGAGAGAGGGTGACAAAGAAGGTGAGAAAGAGAGAAGAAGAAGAAGAGGAAGAGAGAGAAGAGAAGAAGAAGTAGAAGTAGAAGTAGTGGTGGTGGTGGTGGTGGTGGTGGTAGTGGTGGTGGTGGTGGTGGTGGTAGTGGTAGTGGTAGTGGTAGAAAGAGAGGTGAGAACAGAGAAGAAAAAGAAGTACCAGTAGCAGTAGTAGTAGTAGAAAGAGAGGTGAGAAGAGAGAAGAAAAAGAAGAAGAAGAAGAAGAGAGAGAGAGAGAGAGAGAGAGAGAGAGAGAGAGAGAGAGAGAGGTAATAGAGAGGGGAAGAGAGGGAGAGGGTGAGAGAGAGAAAGAAGGTATATGCCAAAGGATCTCCTCCCTTTCCCCTCCTAAGAGGGTGGCCACACACATCTTTTTTCCCTTTGCTCGCAAATTTATTCCCCGTACCTCTCGAGAAATTGTCCGACATCTTGCAAGCTAAGTCTTTTGTGAGTCACGTCTAAAAGAGAAGAAGACCAAGGATGGACCCCAAGCAAAAAATGATGCATGCGGATGGAAACCCCACAAAAAGCAACGAAGCCTCGGGCGGGGGCATCACTGCCAATCCAACTACGGCACCGGTCATAAGTAATGTATTCCCAATTTGATAGATGCTTGCTTACTTTTCTACATGCGATACGTTGGGTTCCAAACTTTACCACGTGAGAATAGTTCATTGAGACTATTTGAAGAATTGAGTTTCCCAAATGCTTGTTTCAAGAGAAGTTAGTTGCATTTAGATGCTATGGGATAAATTCATAAACAATATTTAAGGCTTCAAGCATTGTCGACTCCCCATCCTCGCAATAGTAGGGGTGTTTTCATTACCTTTAAGGTATTTGTTGCACTTGCATGCTTGACGGATGGCATGGTAAGCAATCTAGCCTAGAAGAAATTCATCCCAAAAACTTTAGGATTCGCCCAAGCTCTTGCAAACAACACAAACTAATAGCTCATGTTTGGTAGATTGGAATCTTGATGTTATGCACAGTTAGCACAAATAACAATCATAAGGGCTAAAAATAAGATGACTTGGGGTCCATCTGGCAACTACTACCTTCATCAACCCAATTCGGGGATTGGGCTAGGTACAAACTACAATTCCAAGCTTCAAAGGAAAGTGGAGAGCTCTAGGGATTAGGAAACCCTAAGTCAAAGGGAAGACTGATGTTTTTGCACTTGTTGAAGAAGGTTGGGTTATCGATTGTCGGGACCTAAAATGGGCGCAACACTGGCTTTCTAGCACTAGCTGCCAACCTCTAGGACACACAAGACACCCCGCATAGCCTTGTGGCTAGGAGCATCTAAGACTCACACTACACTAACCTCTAATATCGATCTTGCATTTGTAATAGGATATAACATTTACCTTCCCCTACTCCTCGGAGGGAGATCTCCCATAACATATAGGTATAATACCTCATATCACATACACAAGAGGTAACCTCTCGGCTGAAACACCGCGGCCTCACTACAACTCTCCTACATCTCGGGATTTGGCCCCAAGAGATGCGTTGCCTCAACATAAAGAACAAACTTAAAATGTCCACTCTTTGATTTATCAAACGATCTAGGAGTTGATATTTCCTCACTGAACTTACCCCCAAGGAACCGCTCGTCTAACCTATAGCAAAGGACTTCCTCACACTCTCAGCGTTGGTCAATGTTCGGCATACAGGTGCTATGCATCCAAGATTTTATACCATGTGGCATACAAAATGCAAAAGTGGATGCCTATTGTGCACAAACATTTTATTTTAAAACAAATCGGCAAAGTGGAGTGTAAAAATCGGTCCTTCAATGATTTTCAATCTATGAATTGTTGTTGCATTGCTAGAGACTAGCATCGAGTTACCTCGTGCTACTAGCCTCTTAAAACTTAATTTTTTATCATCCTATATGACGTGCACAACCAAAAGATCAGATTTTACTTCATTTTCCGCACTTAAACACTTCCATGACCCTTCTTTTTCCCCTACCGCTTATGTGTTGCATCATTGCATAGGTGTAGGGTTTTATTTTTTGTCATTTTCAATTTATACAACAATAAAAACACACTAAAACATACAAACAAGAGTAACCTGAGGCTATACCTCATGCCTCAACCTTGCCTAATATGCATGAACATTAATCATATTTTTTCTTAATT
Source organism: Lygodium microphyllum (assembly GCF_053477565.2). Lineage (NCBI taxonomy): Eukaryota > Viridiplantae > Streptophyta > Polypodiopsida > Schizaeales > Lygodiaceae > Lygodium > Lygodium microphyllum. The sequence goes on along the minus strand of NC_141154.1, from coordinate 82,245,556 downwards.
TTTAAAGCACGAAAACCTATTTTTTTGCTATTTTTTCCTATTTATTTATCAAGAAAGTAGAACATTTGCTGGTTTTTTTCTGGTTTTTCTAATTATGATCATTGAGAATCACTCATTTTTCACATTTCATCCCTCATGCATCATTTTTAAAAAATCCAAAATGACAAAAAAACCCATTTTCTTTGTAAAATGCATGTTTTTCGAGTTTTAAGTAATTAGTTATGACCATAAATTATTACAGGTTATGCATTTCCCCATGTGCAACCCTCAAACATGATGCAAGCAAGGCTCAAACAAATTTCCAGCCCATGTGTACATTTTTTGCCACCCGAAACACGCAAAATCTCATTTTTCCTTTGTAAAATGCGGTTTTCAGGTTTTAGAAAATTATTTTCAGCATTATGGCAATATGTATACTGATTTTTTTGGCATAGAATCATCAAACATACAGCAAAAAACATTCCTACCAATTTTCATCCAATATGAACATCATTTGGCCAACCAAACCTCCAAAATAAGCTTTTTTCCTTTATAAAATAGAATTACCGATTTTTTTATGGTTATGGATTTCTAAAACCAGATTTGGGACAATAGAGCAGTCCACCATTAATGCTCAACCCATCTCCAATCATCCATCTCCAGCCCCAAGATACCACGTCGGACAAGCATTCACCACCCAGGCTTCATCTCCCTTCACACGCAGGAACTGCCCCTTGCAAGAGAGAGAGAGAGGGAGGAGAGAGAAATAGTACAAAAATAGATTTCTCATTTCTCAATCATATGACACGTGCTTACAGCCAAAACAGAGAGCGCTCTGTGTGGATCAGTAATCCATCTTCATCTCTCTCACCCAGCCAGCAAAAACGGAGAGGCACCAATCATTGGAGCGTCATGGAAAAATGCACCCCCTTCTATCTCGACAGTTTCATGAGTTTTTTCCCCTTTTAATCCTTCATTAAGGTTAAAATATTAAAATAACCGGTTCAGCCTTTACTATTCACACTGCTCGGCAAATGGATTTTTCAATTTTGAAGGCCCAAAAGAACTCCGATTTGCAATCCGACTAGACAGGCAGCTTCGTGGTGTTGAATTCCATCAACCTAGTCTCTCCCATGCACTTTATGGCTTCCCAATCCGATAGTTGCTTTATAATACCGAACCTTGCAGGGATTAAATGGGGGGTCAAACAACCTTTGATTGATGAACCGAGACTTGCATTGGATTCCTGATGTCAAAATGCAGCTAGGAAAACTCTAGATTGTCCATTTGCCACCATTTGATTTTTCATGAAAATTTGCTCTTTAACGCCTCTCTGACACTTTTTGGCTCCAAAATGGGCTCCAGCGCTCCAAGAATGGGTCCTAAAATACAACTCTCATCGATCAACGTAAGTGATTAATAGAACTTGTGTCTTGTATAGTGTTTGAAACCTTAACATATGCCTTAGCCGAAAGAAGGGACACTAAATAAAATTTACATAGAACCGCTCCTGATCCCAAGGGGGAGAGCAAATACGCGTAAGAAGGTTATCGCGACTATTCCTGCAATGTTTGGAAAAGGATACCATTGTTTTTGTCGATTGATCAAACAATGTCCTAAATGCTTTTGCATTAAACTAATTGTTGGGATGTGATTTGGATAATTATTCCAAGTGCTTGTGCTTGGTGGTAAATGCATGGCAAGGGTCACTGATGACAAGTTTCCATGGGAAATAAAGGAATGCTTTCTTAGAAGATGATATTAGGCTGATTACCTTGATTGTGCTTGATTCTTAATTGGATTAATTAAGGAATGATATTTTGCACAGGTGGATCACCTCCAAGGTCATGTCGCGTTTCAACCTAGGAGAGCATTGCTCGATTCACGGGCCGAAGGTCGAGTGATAAAAAGGCTAACCACGGAAGTTGTGTCTCACTCCTAGGTCACGACGCTTGGGGTCAGTGGAGCTCTAGACACCCCTTTCCTAGTCCGAAACGGAATTGTAGACTACCGTGAGCCCAATGTCTAGGGCGTTGGAAGATCCTATTCTAGATAATGGATGGAGATTATGGTGCCATGTGATTTGAATCGGTACTTCTATTGGACAGAAGTGATACATAATATCTCTTGTATGGGAAAGAGACAAAGATTAACTTGAAAGGAACTTGTTTGTCAAAAGGACTGCTAGCAGTGTTTTGTGTCTGTGCCATAAATTACGCGAATGAACCCTGTTCCCTAAAATGTCTTAACTAAGGAAGCTGATTATTTTAAATGTTGCACATAAACATGATAGGACCTGATTAGAAAACTAAAACTATTGAGGGAAGTGGGTGAGCGGAACCCCCGACGGCTCCGTCCTACTGCAGGGTGGTCCTAGAAAACTGGGAGGCTTCTCACAAGGTTTTACTATTGTTCAACCTTTAGGTATTGTTAAGTTAGAACTCAATTCATGCCGTTTTAGGGGACCAGAATGGGACTATGCCCTATGGGTAGAGAGGTTGAGCAGCGCATCCCTCTTGTTTCCCATTCTCTTTGAACCAAGTGTGGCATGGGTCTGCTTTAGCTTGGGTATCTATGTGTAAAGTAGGATGTCTAGGACCCAATGCTAGAATGCTGTCAGGAGACCTTGACCACTAGGGACTCAAATTCCAGGTCGTGATCGATCCTATTGGGTTCAGCTGCGAACATTCTAGTGGATTTGAGAAACCCTAGGCGACAAACCCCGTAACATTCCATGGGAGTGTCAAGCGGCATCGCCTAGACTCATCTCTCGATGGACCGCTAAAAATGTGCTTGGACAGTCGATAGGCACGTTACACATGTAACCTTACTACAATCAAGCAAACATATAGTTTGAAATTTATAGACTGTCAATAACCAGCAGCTAATTCACAGCCAAAACAAAAGTTTATACATGTCATACATGCTCCAAAAATTCCCAGACATCTGCTAGTACATGTAGAAGTCCATACATGATCGTATGCGCACAAATTGGTGCATATACATCAAGTATAAGTGTTATAAATGTACTCATTGGTTGCAAATAGTCAAGACACTGACAACCAAGGTGTACTTTAGTGTTGAGATGGCAAGCTCAACACGTGCAGACATTGATGATGGACCGCCTGGCTAGATGAGTTCGCACATCTACACTTAGCACGTTGGTGGTCATTATGATACTCACATGGCCACTGACTTATCACTTATTATATTTAGTTTGTTACACCTACCTACAGTTGGCAAAGATATAACGCCAATCGATTAGTGTAGTCGGTTGTGCACTATTTGACTTAGAAGGCCACTTTCCTTTATGTTGTAGCTTATCTATACTTTGTGTACATTGTATAGTGTGTGAGAGAACAAGAAGAAATTAGCAAGAAAACGTTTTGGCCTCCATCTCTCTTCTTGTGTTCTTGAGTGAGCTTCCTCTTGTGTATACAGTGTGTGTTTGGGCGCAGTAGCTCAAGCGAATCCCCCCACCACGCGATTTTGGATATGGTATCAGAGCCAAGCCATTGAGAGAGGCTGATTTTGAAGGCTGAAGTGAAGGAGAAGAAGCAAGGTTCAAGCAAGCAAGCAACGAGTAAGAAGGTCTTCTATTCTTCCACTCTCTCTCTTGGATAGTGCATATAGAGGCACCAAAAGCAAGGTAGAGTAAAAATCTCAGATTGCTGTGAGATTTGGTGTGCAAGCAAAGCACTGTATATTCTACAGAAAAGGTCTTTAGGGCTTATCCGCAGTTATTTTGGGCGTCTAAGGCCGTTTCAGGCCCCGTTTTAGAGCCGCAAGGTTGCAAACAACAGTTTCAAGGTACATTGTGATTTCGGATTTATTGACCGAAAGTGGGTGCATAGGTTACAAATTTCGAATCTGTAATTTTTTTAGGTGTTTGCACGAAGCAAACATAAGGTTTATCTACAAACAGGTTGCAGATTACATGTACTATTGAGCAATCAATGAAAAATGTTGCTTTGGGTATTGCTGTGCACGTGTTGTGAAAGATTACAGAAGACTAGCTTGCTCTGTTGTATCCTTCTTTGTGATAATGGCAGAGAAAAGTGGAAATCCCATTATTGAGAAGCTCGACAAGAACAACTACCCTTCATGGAAGTTCCGTGTGACGAACTTCCTAATTGGAAAGGGCCTTTATGAGTTTGTTTCAGGTGAAGAAAATGAGCCAGAGCTAGGTATCCCTCCGACTACATATGAATTAAAAGCATGGAAAGAATGGAATGCGAAAGATAAAAAGGTGATGTACTGGTTATCTGTAGTCATTGGTAATACGATGCTGGGACGTATCAAGAATGTAGAAACTTCACATGCAGCTTGGACAATTTTTTAGAACATGTTTTCAATAAATAAAAAGGCATGAAAGATTCAACTCAAGCAAGAGTTGAATGCCTTGAAGAAAGGAAAAATGTCTATTAATGAGTATGTGTTGAAGAAGAGGAGCATTGCAGATGCTTTACCAACAATTAATGCAATGCCTGATGATGATGATTTGGTCTCATCCACTTTGAGTGGCCTTAACAATGAGAAGGCATAGAAATCATTTGTTACTTCACTATATGTACGCAAGCCATTTCCAAAATTTAATGAGTTGATCTCTCTCATGATTACCGAAGAGATCAATATGCAGGGTCACTCATCTGAAAAAAATGGTGAGCAGGTTCAAGTATTTTACTCAAGTTCAAGAAGGGGACGTGGTAGATCCTCTTCGAGAGGCCGTGGTATGGAATGTGCTAGCGATAACCAACAAAACAGGTTCAATCAGCAATTTGGTGAAATGCAGGTTTCAGGAGACCGAGGAAACTTTAGAGGCAGGGGGAGCTCTAGAGGAAGAGGTGGATGGTAGAATAGAGGTTCTGGAAATTCTGCTATTGTTTGCCATTATTGTGGCAAAACAAGCCATATTGCAGTCCATTGCTATGCTAAGAAGGATGATATTCGTAGTGGTAAATTGCAACAAGGAAACTATGCATCGTCTTCATGACAGAATGAAGACAAAAATGAGTGTCTGTTTGTTATGTAGCATATGATGAATGTAGTTATAGGAAAGGGGACACATGATAATGTATAGTATGTCAATTCAAGTGCATCTAATTATATGACCAGTCATGTTGAATGGTTTGAAGAGATGTAGGACTTACAAAATTCAGGCTATGTGCAAACATGTGATGATTTATGCCACCCAATTTCACACATTGAAAAGGTTCCCTTGTCCTTGTATGATGGCTAGACAAAGAGTCTGACAGATGTATTACATGTGCCATCAATTACAAAGAATCTAGTGTTTGTTGGCCAAATGGTAGAGTAGGGGTTATAGGTCCGATTCAATACAAAAGTCTATTTTGTAGAAGACTTTAATGATAAGTGCAGGTTGGTCGTAAAAGGAAGTAGAGTTGGCCGAATGTTCACTTTAGATGCTGGAATTCTTGCAATGGATTCTGCTATGTATGTTAAAGAAAAAGGAGTAGTTGCAGATATTGAAATATGTCATAAACATATTGGACATGCAAATGTGCAAAGGTTGAAATTAATGCAGTCTAGAGGATTGGTTACAAGGTTTCCTTCTTTTAGAGTTGCAAAATTGCATAAAGTCTGTGAAGCATGCCAATTTGGTAAGCAGGCAAGACAACCCTTCTCGCATGACAGAGAAGTAAAAAAATACTTGATGTAGTGCATACAGATTGTTAGAGGCCTACACAAAATGTATCTCTTGGTGGTAGCAAATACTTTGTCACATTTATTGATGACTGTTCAAGGATGCTATGGGTATACTTCATGAAGGAAAAGAGTGATGTCTTTGAGCACTTCAAATCTTTTAAGGCAGATGTTGAAACAGAAACAGGCTTCAAAGTGAAGCGCTTGAGATCAGATGGAGGGGGAGAGTACCTCTCTAATGAGTTCAGTGGTTTCTTGAGGACTCATGGAATAAAGAGGCAATTTACTTGCAGGTATAATCCCACAGAAAAATGGTGTTGTGGAAAGAAAAAATAGGCATATTGCATAAGTTGCACTAGCATTAATGGCTGAAAAGAATATGCCAAACATTTTTGGTCTGAGGCTGTCCATACTGCTGTTTACATTATGAACAGAACTCCCACAACTGTAGTTCATGGGATGACTCCTGAAGAATGCTTTACTGGCAAGAAGCCTAATGTATCGCACTTGAAGGTATTTGGCTGTGTTGCATACGTTCATGTGCCAGATGAGCTACGGAAGAAGCTTGATCCAAAGGCAAAAAAATGTGTTTTCATTGGGTACTCTTTAGAGTAGAAAGGGTATCACTGTTATAATCCTATCACAGGTGAGTTCAGAGTGAGCAGGGATGTTATCTTTAATGAGATGGGCAGCTGGTATGCACCTGCTAGTGATGTTTTGGATGATGATAATGATCAGGATAGCTATGTGCAGAAAGAAAAACAAGAATCACGGAGTCTTAGTGGACCAAAAACATCATCTGGTACTACACCTTCAGTGAGCCCTTGGTCTGGGAGACTAAGGAGTAGCCCCACATCTTCAGGTGGATCTATAAGTGTTGTAGGGAAGGACAAAGGAAAGAAGAAAGTGTTGGATGGTAATGATGCATCTACCAGTCATTTGGGATTTGATGGAGATTCTAGTGGTTCAAAGAGTTTGAATGATGAGCTTGGTATTCCTTCAGTTAAGACACCAAGTGTACAAAGAGCTCATAGTAATATAAAGGCTCCATTGAGTGATCCGATGGTACGCAGATCTAGCAGGGTCAAATACCCTGTTAAAAGATTTGGCTTTGAAGGTTATACAGCTCACCATTATGCTTATATGGTGAAACTAGTTGAGGATGTTGAGCCCACTTGTTTTGAGGATGCTGTTGGTCATGCTCATTGGGATGGAGCAATGGATGAGGAGATGGTTGCATTAGAAGCCAATAAGACTTGGGATTTGGTATCCTTACCTAAGGCTAAGAAAGCTAATGGCTATAAGTGGGTTTACAAAGTCAAGCATAATGCAGATGGTTCAGTTAGTAGGTATAAAGCTAGGCTCGTTGCAAAAGGCTATGCTCAAACATATGGCATAGATTATGAAGAGACATTCAGTCCAGTTGCTAGGATGGCAACTGTTAGATGTGTGATTGCCTTGGCAGTAGCCAAAGGTTGGAGTTTGCAGCAAATGGATGTTAAGAATGCCTTCTTGCATGGTGAATTGCAAGAAGAAGTGTATATGGAGCAGCTAGCAGGTTATGAGGATTTAGAGCATCCCACATATGTGTGCAGGTTAAAGAAGGCGCTCTATGGGCTGAAGCAAGCACCTAAAGCATGGTCTAACAAGATTGGAGAGGATATTGTCAATATTGGATTTTGTATTTTTGATGCTGATCACTCACTTTATGTGAGAAAGGGAGATGCAGTTTTGGTCATCATAGTCATCTATGTGGATGATTTGATTATTACAGGTGACAGTGACAATGGGATTGGTGAAGTTGACTTCTTGAAGAAGAAGTTTGAGATGAAAGATTTGGGTGAGCTGAGATACTTTCTTGGTATTGAGGTGATCAGATGTGATGATGGTGTATGGCTATCCCAAAGGTAGTATGGCTTGGATATGTTATCCAAGTATGGTATGATAGCATGTAAGCCTCTTTCAGTAACATTGGAGAAAAATGTGAAGTTGAGGGCCAACGTTGGGGATGAGATAGAAGACCCTACTATGTTTAGGAGGATAGTAGGGAGTTTGATTTACATGACTATCACAAGGCCAGACTTGAGCTATGATGTTGGCCTTGTTAGAGTCAATTTATGCAGATGCCTAGAAAGCCTCATTTGGATGTAGTTAGGCATATATTGAGGTATGTGAATTCCACTTTACGTTATGGACTTTTTTATGAGGCAGGTAAGGACGTATAGGTCTTTGGATATATAGATGCAGATTGGGCTGGTAGCATGTTAGATAGAAGATCTACTAGTGGATTCATGTTTTCCCTTGGTAGTGCAGCAGTTACATGGAGCAGCAAAAGCAACCTACAGTTGCTTTATCGAGTATAGAGGCTGAGTATAGAGGTGATGCTATGGCAGCATGTGAGGTGGTATGGCTGCAAAAGTTATTAGGTGATTTGGATGTGCAGAGAGATGGTCCAATTGTCATTCATTGTGACAACATAAGCAACATATAGTTAGCTAGGAATCCAGTGTTCCATGCTAGGACAAAACACATTGAGGTGCACTACCACTTTGTCAGAGAGAAGCTACTTGCAGGAAATATTGACTGGGTATATGTCAGTACAAAGGATCAGATAGCTGACATTTTCACAAAGGCATTGGGTGTAGAGAAGCTTCGAAAGATTTGAAGCTTACTTGGAGTTGCAGAGATAGAGTTGAGCTTGAGGGGGAGTGTTGAGATGGCAAGCTCAACACGTGAGGACATTGATGATGGACCGCCTGACTAGATGAGTCTGCACGTCTACACTTAGCATGTTGGTGATCATTATGATACTCACATGGCCACTGACTTATCACTTTTTACATTTAGTTTGTTACACCTACCTATAGCTGGCAAAGATATAACACCAATCGATTAGTGTAGTTGGTAATGCACTGTTTGACTTAGAAGGCCGCTTTCCTTTATGTTGTATCTTATCTATACTTTGTGTACATTGTATAGTATGTGAGAAAAGAAGAAGAAATCAGCAAGAAAACGTTTTGGCCTCCATCTCTCTTCTTGTGTTCTTGAGTGAGCTTCCTCTTGTGTATACAGTGTGTGTTTGGCGCAGCAGCTCAAGAAAATCCCCCCACCACGCGATTCTTGACATTTAGCTCAAGAATGTCCTCAAATCACTTCATACATTTGCTACTATGCGTAGGGATCAATGCATAATCATACCAGCATCCATAAACTCTGTCTTCAAGAAGTACTATCATATAAGGCATTTACTATTTGTAACTAATCAAGTAGATGTCAATGCATTTGTTTCCAACTTCAACTTTCAGCATTCAATAGCCTCCAATACTCTTCTTAATCCACCTGACACTCAGAAGACATATGCTAGGTTATACAAATGACAGAAGCCTTCTAATGTTATGTATTGCTTCAGTAAAAGACAATGCTTGCTCTCCACAGTAAATGACAGTTTTCAATCTGTGAAAAAATTCTAGATCTAAGTATTTTAGCAAAAAATTCTAGCTCCAAGGCACAAAATCAAATCCATATGTCCTCCTTGTATATATCCATGCTCCAATGATGCTTTTGGGTATGTTAGAGAGCTCCAAACTCATGTCAGAGATACATACATGCTGTATGTTTTCTGTATACAACAGACAATCTTCAATTCCAAACCTGTAACCAGTTTTTCAAACTCATATATCATCTCCTATACTGTTCTCTAATCTAACTACACATTTTGCATATGAATGCCCTCTAAGGTTAGGATAATGACAAATTTTTTTATTATTCCCCTTATCCCCCCGGCCGACTATCGTGGTAATGGGGGAGGGGAATAGAAGGTTTGATCAAGCTCCTCAATGGAGCTTGCAGGAGAGAAGAGGGCATGCGAGATGCCACGTAGGGGAGGGAGGATCCCCTCCCCTCACCTATTTAATTTGTGCTGCAAGCTGGGAGGGGGTATGAAGGAAAAGGTTGGAAATCGTGAGAGATTTGGAGGATATGAGAGCCAACTAACAGAGAGGAGGAAGCAAGGAAAATTGGTGTTGATGCTGAGAGGGGAGGAGGCACCGCGTGAGCTCGCTGCCATAAGAGCGAGGGGGGGAAACCAACTTCCGTAAAGGTGGGTGCCACCGTGCTGTCGTGGAGCCAGAAGAGGTCGCCGCTGCCATAAGAGCAAGGGGGGAAACCAGCTGCCGTGAAGGTGGGCGCCACCGTACTGCCATGGAGAAGGAGAAGAGTCATGAAGCCGTCGGTCAGATCTCGCCATTGCCTTCTCTTCCGCCACGTGGAGGTCTCACAACTCTACCAAGAAGCCTTAGAAGATTCTTAGGAAGCTTCTATAGCTCCTAAGAAGGACCCCTTTCACGTGGTCTACTTAAGGCCTTTCTTAACACATCCCCCCTCCCCCCCCCCCACTAAACCTTCTTTCGGGCTTCCTCCTAGCCCTGGTTCTTGTGGGCTTGCTAAAACACCCCCCTGCCCCCAGAAATCCAAAGCCCTTTCATGTGCTCTTTTATATAACACCCCCCATACACGAGATTTCCTCCTAAGGGCTCTATAAGCCCCCTTTTCCCCCAAAATTTGTCTTGAAGGGTCTTCATGTGGCCTATTTAAGCCTTCATATTACCCCTATTTCCCCGTATACAAAATTCCTTCCTAGGCCCTTTCATACCCTTTGTTTTTCCCTCCTTCTCAGGACTCTTCCACCCAATTTTGCGTGAATTCCACCTAAATCCCTTCCCGCCTTCTAAAGCCAATTCACAAAGGGACTTCGCATAAGAAGGAGACGGACAAGATCGTAACTCTGCGCCCAAGGCGAAAAGGCTAAATTCGAAATGGCTCCTAAGAAAGCACCAGGCGCCGCCGCAGGAGGATCATCTCCTAGCATCCACGTGGACATCTCACCCCAAGTCCAGGTTTTCCTTCCTAATTTTTATTTTACGTTGTTATAATTTTACGTGCATGGATGATTTTTGGAGATAGGATGCATTTTCCGTCTTAAATACCTTGGTTAATTTAAAAGAATTAGCTTACGACGAACAAGTTCGGTCATTAGTATTTTTAATAAAAAAGGATTTAATATGTGACCTAGTCGCTCGTATTGCCAAGACTGAAACTCCTATACCCTAAAGACTTGCCCACATTCATGGAATATAGGGACATGGGAACATACTTGAGAAGTGATCTAGGGTTTTTCCCTAGGAATCTCTCGCTAAAAAAAATATGGAACTTGGAACCCTAGGATTGACCACGTCAGCCTAATGTAATCATGAACAGATTGTTTCGTGACTCCATTCGAAGGGTAAATAGTCCCATAGCTTGATGCGACACTTGTGCGACAAGTAGTAGAGTCCCACGATCTTGTGAATTGATCACAAGGAAATGGCCAAATTACTCGGAATGAGGTTGGCAGACTCTTACGCAAGTTATCTTGCAAGAGGATGAAAAATCGTCCTAATATAGTATCTTTCTTGGGTAAAGATAATTTCTTGAAAGCAAGAGACCAACCAATAAATCGGAATAACATATGAACTTAAGGTATTGACGTTGGGTTAATAGGGTATGGCCCTAACCCAGGATATAGGGGATCTTGCCAAGTCGCAAGCAATCCCGGATTGAGTGCTGGATGCATTGGAAAAGAAGGATTCACTCCTTAGCAGTTGGCCAACAATAACAACCAATGGAAATGATTGTGCTTGTTACAGATTTAAGAGCACTGTTTTGCTTTGTTTGATCAAAGAATTAAAGGATAAATGGATATCTAATGCTTCAGGTTGAAGGCCTGAAGGGAAAGGCAGCTTCAGTTACCCCCGACTGCTTGCCTGACCCTAACCAAGGGGGTTGTTAACCGTGCCGGGAAGGTGGACTGAACCCGCCGTGAGGGGTCTCTCCGTTGAGCACTACTTGGAGCAAGAGGACGCTTGGGTGCCAGGGGGGCTCTGGCCGTAAATCCCTTGCCTTCTGGGCCCTGAAAAAGAGGCTAACGTGACTCGGGATTGGATCTCGAGGCCCACATACTAGTCTACGGGCGGAATCTTGGATTAGTGATCCATGTGGATTGCTGGATAGCCTTCGAGCAGATTGTGGATAAGCCTACGAGCTGGACTTTATGTATTTCAAAAATAAATATGATAACCTATTAAAAAGGAACTTGTTTGACATTGCTTTTCTATGTCAAGTGATATGATTACGTGAAGGAACTAGTGCCTAACGGGCTAATTAAGGAATATGATTGATACATGTCCAACTAAATGTGTTAGGTAATTAAATAACTAAAACAACTTGAGGAAAGTGCGGTGGATGTGGCCATAGGTCCCGTCCTATGGATGGGTGGTCCCGGTTGGCCGGGAACTTTTCTCAAATCACAATGGATAGCCAGAAGATCGTCAAAGAACAGGAACAACAAAAGCGTTGACCTAGAGTTATAATTGATCCCGATTTACGTTGTTTTAGGGGAACGGAATGGGACTATGCCTTATGGCAAAGAGGTTGAGCTTCGCATCCCTCTCGTTTCCCATTCTCCTTGAACCAAGTGCAGCGTGAATCCGCTTGGAACCTGGCATTTCTGCGTAAAGTGGTTCGCTCGGGTTCGATGCTAGTTGCCGTTAGGAAATGACCAATAGGGAAAACCCTAATTCAGGTCAGTCCTAAGTGGGAATGGCTGGAATACTTCCGCTACATGGCAGACATTGAAAGTCCTAGATCGCGAACCCCATAACATTCCATGGGAGTGCCGGGCAGAGCTTTCTAGACATCCTTTCCGATGGACTGCTAAGACGTGTCCTGAAGATACAAGTGGACACGTTATAGTTGGTATCAGAGCCGACCAACAACGGAATTGTTTTTCTGAAATCTTAATAAGATGAAGTAAAGCAAATGTTGTTGTTCCAAATATTTCCTTACTTTCAATGCTGTCTTGCAGAATTATGAGGCATGGCAGAGGGTTGTTGGTATTTCGCGTCATGTTTATGCCTGCGATGCATTCCCCGGATTATCACAAAGGGTTGAGATGATGAACATCCTAGAACAAATCTATAATCCATCGCCTTTGTACATGGAACGAAGATGGACGGGTACCTCAGGAATCTACTATATAGCTGCCCACCGATTTGCATACCTACAGACCAACCTAAAGAGGATCAAGTGGTTGGAAAACCTGAAAGTCATGAAGCTATTCATTTTTGTGGAGGCTCACGTAAGTTCAACCTTACATATTCGAGGTCAGAGGGTTGAACTAAACTCATACATATATGAGGAAGTGACTCGTGTAATCCCCGTCAAGAGGATTAAAGTATTGGGGCACCATGAGAAGAATGGGTTCCAAAGGAAAGGATACCCTAAACTTCCAATGACTCACTGATTCTTGAAAATCCATGACCCGAAACCATACTATTATCCAATTCCTGTAGATAAATGTAATACAATATTATTCTCCCCAAACTAAATGTAAACAGTTGGCTTATCATCCCAACACATGTTGTATTCCGAAAGGGCTATGCCCATATAAATATAATAAGACTTTTTTTAATCAAATGTTTGTTTGTGCATGAGAATTGATAAGAAGTTAAAAGGTTAGATTACTTGGTTTTGATAGCTGAAATGGAAACGAAATATAAAACACAACGTTTAAACGAGTAATAACGTTAAGAAATCTTTATTCAGGCACAACCCTGGGTACAGAATCCCAGTTTTCCTCCTACATCAAGTACTGCTGTAACCCAAGAGAAGAAGTTTCTTCTCAAGCAAATTAAGCCACCCGAATTTGATGGGAGAGGCAGGTCCGTCCAACAAAATGCTGAAATTTGGATTGAATCCATGGAGGATTACTTTGAAGTAGCCGGTTCTACACCCACCAATCAGGCTATGCTCACCAAGCTAAAGCTCACCGGCAAAGCCAGGCTTTGGTGGAAGCAATGGTGCAGGGATCAAGGGATTGCGGAAGGATTCGTTACCTGGGAGAAGCTGAAGAAAGCCGTGCAGGGAAGATACTTACCACCTGCATATTGCACACAGAAAATGAATGAGTTCTACGATCTAAAACAGCTGGGACTCACTCTTGACGCATACTATTCTAAATTTATCTCACTTCTTAAGTATGCGCCACATATGGACATGACACAACAGGTGTCCAAATTTTGTGCTGGTTTAAACCCACCAGTGAATACCCGTCTCGAATATATGTGCCCATCAGATCTTCAGGACGCACTCATTCAAGCTGCCCTATAATTCAAGAGGTGCAGGCTAGACCAAGAGGTAACAAAACTTGGTCTTACAATGACCGGAACAGAGGAGCATTCAGGCCTCAAATGAAGAGAGTTCAAGGTCATAATCAGGGACAAAGAAAAAAAGCAAGGACTAATAATGTCAACAACTTTGTTCCTACTCAAAGAAATGGCTGAAACCTTCACTGTTTCCACTGCAACGATCCCGGTCACTTCAAGAGGCAATGTCCCAAACCTGGAGGAGGACATCGCCAAGCACCTTTCCAAGGAACGGGCCGTGGTCAGGGAGCCACTACCCGAGGCAGAGGAAGAACCGCCTGCATTGCCAATAGGCAAATGTGCAAAGAAGAAGAAGATCCGACCATGGAAGCACAGTTTGAAAGGGCGATAGTCCATGCCGCTCTTCACAAGAAAGGGCCAAATGGCCAATTCTTGGTGATTCAGACACTGTCGAACTACCAAGGTAAAGGTTTTAAAATCTTGATTGATTGTGGAAGTACACATTCCTTTATCTCACCAGCTTGTGCAAAAAGACTAGGAGTAGCCACAGTAGAAGCACCTATCTTGCTTGTGGAATTGGCAAATGGTCGTGAGGTTACTTGTACCAGGCCTAAGGTGGAATTCTTTCTGGGAGGAAAGACGACTTCGATCAAATTCAGAATCATGAGTGTCTACTCGAAATGGATTGGCTTAAGCCTAATGACGCCCACATTCATTGTGGAAAGGGACAAGTTTTCTTTCGAAACTTTGAAAGGGAATTAGTCACAACTCAAGGAGAGGCGGGAAGTCCAAAAATTCAATTGTCCAAGGTATCTCGGATTATAAAGGGAGTCAGAAAGGGACTACATGTCTACTTAATTAAGCTCAACAAGTTAGATCTAAAGCAGGAGTCTAGTGAAGGACCTTCATGGCTAAAGGAATACGCGGATGTATTTCCTGAAGAGTTGACAGAACTTCCACCTCAAAGAGAAGTGGATCATGAGATTAAGTTAGTACCAGGAACTGTGCCAATTGCAAAGAGACCTTATAGGATGTCTATACCAAAAGCAATTGAGCTGAAGGAACAACTCAAGCAACTGCTAGATCAGGGCTACATCTGTCCTAACAGTTCACCATGGGGAGCTCCAGTACTGTTCAGCCTTCATATTACCCTTATTTTCCCCCATACAAAATTCCTTCCTAGGCCCTTTCATACCCTTTGTTTTTCCCTCCTTCTCAAGATTCTTCCACCCAATTTCGCGTGAATTCCACCTAAATCCCTTCCCGCCTTCTAAAGCCAATTCACAAAGGGACTTTGCGTAAGAAGGAGACGGGCAAGATCGTAACTCTGCGCCCAAGGCAAAAAGGCTAAATTCGAAATGGCTCCTAAGAAAGCACCAGGCGCCGCCGCAGGAGGATTGTCTCCTAGCATCCACATGGAAATCTCACCCCAAGTCTAGGTTTTCCTTCCTAATTTTTATTTTACGTTGTTATAATTTTACGTGCATGGATGATTTTTGGAGATAAGATGCATTTTCCATTTTAAATACTTTGGTTAATTTAAAAGAATTAGCTTACGAGACGAACAAGTTCTGTCATTAGTATTTTTAATAAAACGAACAAGTAGAGTGAGCAGAATATTGATATGCATTTCTAGCAAGTAGTTTTTGTGCATTTCAATGAATTGAACTTAGATTAATGTCCATATTTACAAAATGGAATTAAGATAGTGCACTCCGTTTAGGCATGGGAGTATAATTTGCATGTCGCATTATGAGGACATATCTTCTTCGCAAATGAGTCGTTATGGAAAGTGCTAATAACCCATAGGAAATTGCAAGGTATGAAATGATTCTTACATTGCATAACTCTAGTCACTTATTGTTTTTTCAACTGCATAATTATTAGTAAAAGGCTGCTTTTTTTAGCATGAATCTTGTTCGCAAGTTATAGAATGATTAATTGGAATTAGGCTATAACCTAACTTATGCTTGATCTTAAACCAAAAAGTTGGCAGACTCTTACGCAAGTTATCTTGCAAGAGGATGAAAAATCGTCCTAATATAGTATCTTTCTTGGGTAAAGATAATTGCTTGAAAGCAAGAGACCAACAATAAATCGGAATAACATATGAACTTAAGGTATTGACCAAGTCGGGTTAATAGGGTACGGCCCTAACCCAGGATATAGGGGATCTTGCCAAGTCACAAGTAATCGCGGATCGAGTGCTGGATGCATTCGGAAAGAAGGATTCACTCCTTAGCAATTGGCCAACAATAACGACCAATGGAAATGATTGTGCTTGTTACAGATTTAAGAGCACTGTTTTGCTTTGTTTGATCAAAGAATTAAAGGATAAATGGATATCTAATGCTTCAGGTTGAAGGCCTGAAGGGAAAGGCAGCTTCAGTTACCCCCAACTGCCTACCTGACCCTAACCAAGGGGGTTATTAACTGCGCCGGGAAGGTGGACCGAACCCGCCGCGAGAGGTCTCTTCGTTGAGCACTACTTGGAGCAAGAGGACGCTTGGGTGCCAGGGGGGCTCTGGCCATAAATCCCTCGCCTTCCAGGCCCTGTAAAAGAGGCTAACATGAATCGGGATTAGATCTCGAGGCCCGCATACTAGTCTACGGGCAGAATCTTGGATTAGTGATCCCTGTGGATTGCTGGATAGCCTTCGGGCAAATTGTGGATAAGCCTATGGGCTGGACTTTATGTATTTCAAAAATAAATATGATAACCTGTTAAAAATGAACTTGTTTGACATTGCTTTTCTATGTCAAGTGATATGATTACGTGAAGGAACCAGTGCCTAACGGGCTAATTAAGGAAGATGATTGATACATGTCCTACTAAATGTGTTAGGTAATTAAATAACTAAAACAACTTGAGGAAAGTGCGGTGGATGTGGCCATAGGTCCGTCTTATGGATGGGTGGTCCCGATTGGCCGGGAACTTTTCTCAAATCACGATGGACAGCCAGAAGATTGTCAAATAACACGAACAACAAAAGCATTGACCTAGAGTTATAATTGATCCCGATTTATGTTGTTTTAGGGGAAGGGAATGGGAGTATGCCTTATGGCAAAGAGGTTGAGCTTCGCATCCCTCTCGTTTCCCATTCTCCTTGAACCAAGTGCAGCGTGAATCCGCTTTGAACCTGGTGTTTCTGTGTAAAGTAGTTCGCTCGGGTTCACCGCTAGTTGCCGTTAGGAAATGACCAATAGGGAAAACCCTAATTCAGGTTGGTCCTAAGTGAGAATGGCCAGAATACTTCCGCTACGTGGCAGACATGGAAAGTCCTAGATCGCAAACCCCGTAACATTCCATGGGAGTGCCAGGCGGAGCTTTCTAGACATCCTTTCCGATGGACTGCTAAGACGTGTCCTGAAGATACAAGTGGACACGTTACATCTCGAGACCAAGAAATAGCATATTAAGACATCAAAGGACCTTTCAAGAAGCATTTCCAAGAAATATATAGCCTAGTATGTGTTTTTTGAGTTTGTTGGCAGCCAAGGAGACTCCCTCAACATCAGGTGCAAACACACAAAGTGGTATGATGATCAAAGCAGTAGATCACAATGAAATGATGACCAATGCTTGCTCTTGAGTGCTCACTAAAGCCTCCACAATGCTCCAGATAAGTCACAAACAACCTCTTGAGAAATGGCAAACCAAATGATGCAATGTATGCCTTCAGTAGGAGCAATGGATGTCAGCCCCTCTTGTCAAGAATCATGAATCTACAAGTTCCAAGTTTGCTTCACAAATGCTATCCACCACAGAGCCCATTCATTGCTCTAATACCATGTTGAAAGAGAGAGACAGAGATTTGAATCAACAGACAGGAGCAACTTGCTCACGTCTCTTTTTTTCATTATATCACTAACTCATATAACTAAAGTGAATACAATACACTAAGGTTTGTAGGACCATTCACACCAAGTACAAACTAAGTCTAAATTCACCGACTTATTTGATGTCCGCATGTAGTACAGCTAGACAAGCTAAGTGTTGGGTACACACAACCTAAAGATAGTAGAGTTGAGTTTGAAGTCTTAGCACCGGGGACTCTAGGATCATATCCTGATTCATGTGAGGGTCAGGTAATTCCTAGGAGCAATCGAGAGGTTTACGGCTAGAGCCCCCTCTGGCACTCCCGTCTCCTTCTACCTAATGGAATCCTCACCAAGCAACCTCTCGCCATCGAGGTGGGTCCAAAGCTCCTTGCAGCGGTACAAAACAATCCCCCTTGGAGCAAAGTTCTACATCTAGCCATGGGAGAGGCATAGCGTGATCTTTCATCTTATTATCTTGATTATATATTTACAATCAAATCTAACTGCTGCAAGCACAATCAATCTTTCATGTGCAGCCATCAATGCATACACAAATAAAAAAGAAATTACATTAAGTGTTTTAGCATAGGAAGCAGCCCCACCCAAATTTAGGGTTTCTCTTTTAAGGTGCCACCTTATTCTTAGGGTTTTGCTTCGTACTTGTAACTCTTTTTCAGGATCTGCAAGTTATTTTGCGAATTTGATGAATTATGAGAAGTTTGTTTTATCCTTATAAAAATTTTGGTATTTTCATCCTAAAATATAATATGGGCATTTATGCCTATGGCAGGCAATTCATGTGATGTCTTACCTAACTAGTGTATAGCATTATTTGAAATGCTTTTTTAAGTATGTTTAGACTTTAAAATTTGTATCGATAAATTCTTATCAATGTCCAAGAAGTCCTACAAACTTCTGATATTTATTTAATTTCTTACAACTGATAGTTTTAGGGTTGTTTAGTATTTCATACTTGTTTTCATTTCAACATTCTTGATATTTTAATTTAAGTTTTCTCATTGATTCATACGTGGTTCAACTCATGATATTAACACTGCATGTGTTTTCAATAATAATATAATTTTTTTTAATTCTACTCATATTCTATGGTTTAATCAATGATGTCTAACCATTTACCAAACTTCCAATGTTATCTAAAAAGATCAATTTTCATTTAGTTATGTCCTAAGTGCAATGCTGATTGTT
This sequence comes from Lygodium microphyllum, assembly GCF_053477565.2. NCBI lineage: Eukaryota > Viridiplantae > Streptophyta > Polypodiopsida > Schizaeales > Lygodiaceae > Lygodium > Lygodium microphyllum. The sequence continues at coordinate 82,226,684 of NC_141154.1, read as the reverse complement.
TTTTTGAATTTTTTATCCCAAGCAATGCAAAAATCATAAGTGAAATTTTTCTTTTATCTTTCAGACATCTATTTATATTTCCACATACCTAATTTATGTGTGTCTAGTATATATTTTCCTACACAATTTTCCATTGATTTAATGCATTGATTATTTCATGATATTATCTAAATTATTTTCCATAAATTATTATAAAATTCATATGCATCTATTTATCATTAGAAAAATGAAATAAAGATAGTCACTTTTAGGAAAATTTTATAAAATATTCACTTCCCTAACATCATCTACCATTTTTTTGTTATTATGATCACATGCGTCTTTAACTAAATAATAACAAAATTGTGAAATAAACCACAATTAAAATATTTTATTAATGACAGGCAAAGAAAAAATTTTCAAGTGAAAGATTATTTTCATTAAATATTTAATTATTATCTTACTTAGGTTATTTTCCTATGCAGTAGTTCATATGTGTTTTCATTAGAATGTGTTTATAATCATTTAAAGACAAATAAAGGGATAAGCTTATAAAATATTGATTTTTTCCAAACCAACAAGATGTTACCTCTCTAAGGTTTGTTGTGACAGGGGTCTCGCCAATTCCTATCACGTCATTTTCTCCATCGATCACGTTCATTGCTTCCCTTGCTTTAAATGTGATTTTTGAATTTCTACGACCTCGCGGAGCCATCAAGTATCAAACAAAATTGACACGGTAGTTCCAGAAGAGTTGGTGGTCATCAAGAAAAATTTCACCAACATTTTTCCTGGCGATATGATCATATGGGACGAAGGTGTAGCAGGGGTTAGAGAAAATGAAAATGAGATAGAAGTTTAGCAAGAGGGAATCAAAATGGCCTCTACCCCTAACATTTGAGAATGCCTCTCTTTCCCACACTCTCTCACTCTCCAATTTTCACAATGTGATGGCCTATGAATCTCTCTTTCTCTCTCTCATGAAGGGAGAGGTATTTTTTCTCTTTCAAAGCTCAAAGCTTCAATGGATAAGAGAAGTAGAGAAATTTTGCCAACAAACAGGAGGTTTTCATTCTTGCTTTTTTTGTGAAGGAGAGGGAGTGTATAGGCATGAGGGAGAGTATGCAGTCGACTAATTCATTTGGCTACTTATCAAGAGCCAATTGAGCTTTATTAAATATTCATTTTGATTGCTTACCTGTTGGATGGTGGCATGGGGATGATTATTTAATATTTTCTCTCCCTCCAGGTGTAAAAAATATCATGTATTTTGGCCTATTTTTTCAAAAACATCTTTTTTTCTTCAAAACGGCTTCTTTTGGTGGTTTTTGGCCAAGTTACTTCATGACTTATCTAGTATATATTGTCATATCATACTCTTTGATACTTAACTTACTCAACATCATGCTCGTTCTTGCACATTCTTCATCTACCAATTGAGGCTTTTGCGAATTGTCTTGCGGTTACAAAATCAATGCAATCCTCAATGTATTGAATGGAATCGGGAATGCCAAATCAAATATAATGCGCGAAAATTTATATGATCAAGTCATCATAATATTTTTTACGAGGTGTCTTTGATTTTTATTGACTCAAAACTTTGAGGTGTCTTCTCATGTTGGATTACGAAATTGATTTAATGTGAGACTCGATATCAAGAAAATTACATGCAGTCACTTATGTGACAGCTCGCCAAGTAATTTTTAAAATGCCTAAAGTGCAAATTTGTTTCTTGATATGAAGCGTTGTGGCAGGAATATTAGATGTCCTTATCCATTGCTGCATCCCAATGAGCATGCACCCTCAAAAAAAGTGAGCTCAACATCCTCAACTACCTTTACCATATAAGCATAATGATGAGTTGCATGACCTTAAAAACTAATTTTTTTAATAGGGTATCTATTCTTGCTAGACCTACATACCATTGGATCAATTAATGGAGCCTTTACATTACCATGTACACTTGGTGTCTTGAATGAAGGAACACTAAGCTCATCATCCAAACTCTATAAACCACTAGAATCTCCATCAAATTCCAATTGACTAGTAGATGCATGATTACCATCTGATACTTTAGACCCTCTGTCTTTACTTGCAATGCTTGTAGATCCACTTGAGGATGTGGGGCTACTCCTTAGTCACTTAGACCAAGGGCTAATTGTAGACGTTGTATCAGATGATGTTTTTGGTCCACAAAGGCTTTGTGATTATTGTTGTTCTTTCTGCACATAGCTAACTTGATCATCATCATCAACCAATGCATCACCACACTAGATGCATACCAATTGATGATCTCATAAAAAATAACATCCATGCTCACTCTGAACTCACATGTGATAGGGTTATAATAACGATATCATTTTTTCTCTAAAGAGTATCATTTTTTTAAAAAAAAAATCAACCTTTAGACCAAAGCTTCTTTCATAGCTCATCTGGCACATGAATATATGCACTACATCCAAACACTTTCAAGTGTGACACATCAGGCTTCTTGCCTGTAAAGCATTATTTGACAAACATCCCATGAACTACAACTATGGGAGTTCTATTCATAATATAGATAGTAGTTTGAACAACTTCAAACCAGAAATGTTTTAGCATATTCTTTTTAGTTATTAGTGCACGTGTAACTTCTACAATATGCCTACTTTTCTTTCTACAATCCCATCTTGTTGTGGGATATACCTGCAAGTTAACTATCTCTTTATTCCATGAGACCTCAAGAAGGCACTAAACTCATTAGAGAGGTACTCTTCCCCTCCATCTAATCTCAAGCACTTAACTTTCAAGCCTCTATCCATTTTAGTAGTAGTCTTCAAAGTTTTGAAGTGCTCAAATACATCACTCTTTTCCTTCATGGAATATACCCATAGCTTTCTTGAGCAATCATCAATAAATGTGACAAAGTATTTTCTTCCACCAAGAGAAATATTCTATGTAGATCCCCAAACATTTATATACACAACATCAAGTATATTTCTGGTCACATCTCTATCATGCGAAAAAGGTTGTCTTATCTACTTACCAAACCGACATGCTTCACACACTTTGTGAAATTTTGCAACTCTAAAAGCAAGCAACCATGAAACTAATCCTTTGGATTGCATTAATTTCAGTCATTGTACATTTGCATGCAGCATCACTTGTCTGCAAATAACCTAGATTTTATAAATCTTGCATCTCTCCAAACCATTCAGCATGACTAGTTAGATACACTTGAATCAACATACCATACATCATCATGTGTCCCATTTTCTATAATAGCATTTATCTTATTATGTATAACAAATAGATGCTCACTTTTGTCTGCATTTTGTCATGAAGAAGATGCATAATTTCCTTACTAAAATTTACCATTGTGCATACATCCTTCTTGGCATAATGATGGGCTGCAATATGACATGTTTTGTCATAATAATTCCAAACAATAACAGAATTTCTAGAACATCTGTTATGCCATCCACATCTTCCTTTAGAGCTTCCCCTATCTTTAAAGTTTCCATGGCTGATTACTAAAATCTATATTTCACCGAATTGCTAATTTAATTTGTTTTGTTGGTTATCTCCCCACCAGTACATCCTATACCACAGACTCTCAAAGAGGATCGACCATGTCCCCTTCTTGAACCTAAGTAAAATACTTTGACCTATTCACCATTACTTTCAGAAGAGTCACCCTGCATATTGATCTCTTTAGTAATCATAAGAGAGACCAACTCATCAAAATCAAGAAATTGCTTCTATAGATATACTGAAGTAACAAATGATTTCCAAGCCTTCTCATTATTAAGGCCACCCAAAGTAGATGAAATCAAGTCATCATCATCATCAAAGGCATTGCATCAATCACTGCCAAAGCATCTACAATGCTCCTCACCTTCAAAACATACTCATTGACAAAAAAATATATATTTCTTCAAAGTATTCAACTCTTGCTTGGTTGAATCTTTTGTGCCTTTGTATTTACTAAAAATATGTTTTTAAAATTTATCCAAGCTACATGTGAAGTTTCTATATTCTTGATATGCCCTAACATAGTATTATCAATGACTGCAAATAGCCAATACATCACATTTTTGTCCTATGCATTCCATTATTTCCACATCTTTAATTCATTTGCAGTCATCTTAGAGGGTTACTCAGCTCGGCTCCTTTTTCTCACCTGAAACAAACTCATAAATGCCTTTTTCCAATAAGGAAGTTCGTCATATGGAACTTCCATGATGGATTGTTGTTCTTATCCAACTTCTCAATGATGGGATTTCCACTATTCTCTGCCATTATCGCAAAAATGATACAAAACAACAATCAAGTCTTCTATAACCTTTCACAAGTGCACAACAATACACCAAGCAACCTTTTTCACTAACTGCCCAAAAAATACATGTAATCTACAAATCATTTGTAGATAAAACTTGTGTTTGCTTCTTACAAATACCTTAAAAATTACAATTTTGAAATATGTAACCTGTGCACCCACTTTTGGCTGGCATATCCAAAATTGCAGTATGCTCTAAAACTATTGTCTACAACCTTGCACTTCTAAGACAGGGCCCAAAGATGACCTTAGATGACCAAAAAACCTGTGAGAAATCCCTAAAGGGCCTGTCTACAAAATTTATAGTGCTCTGCTCGTATACCAAATCTTACAAGAATCTGAGATTTTTACTCTACCCTACTTCCTATGTCTCCACAGGCACTATCCAAACGAAAGAGTGAAAGAATGGGAGAGCTTCTTATCCATTTCTTGCTTACTTGAATCCTTCCTTCTTCTCCTTCATCTCAACCTTCAAAAACAATCTTTCTTAGTGTCATCACTCTAATACCATGTTAAGAATCGCATGGTGGGGGGACTTGCTTGAGTTGTTGTGCCAAACACACACTATACACACAAGAGGAAGCTCACTCAAGAACACAAGAGGAGAGATGGAGGCCAAAACGTTTTCTTGTTGATTTCTTTTTCTTCTTCCACACACAATAAAGTATACAAAAATTATAGATAAGATACAACATAAAGGAAGGTGGCCTACTAATAATGCATAACTAACTATACTAGCCGGGTGGCGCTATAACTATGCTAGTTGCTGTAGGTAGGTGCAACAAACGAAATAAAATAAGTGATAAGTTAGTGACCATGTAAGGATCATAATGACCACTAACGTGCTAAGTGTAAACGTGTGGACCCATCTACAATGTCCGCATGTGTTGAGCTTACCATCTCAATCGTGAAGATGTAGGAAAAGAAGTTCTACTTGGAAGACCTTTCAAGTATATGATGACATACAATGCCAAACACATGCCATAAAAAGTACAATTGACACTACCAAATGTCAAGACACTTATGGGTTGCAAGTCCTACTTGTAAGACCTTTCAAGCATATGACTAGATGTAATGTCAAATATAGGGCATAAAAAGTACACTTGACACTACCACATGTCAAGAGAGTTATGGCTTTCAGTACGGGTGGCCTTACCTACTCCCAAGGAAAGGGCAAATACTAGCCTCTAGATCAAATACAAACCCTAGAAAGGAGAACAATGGAGTGTACTATGAACTACTTTAAGTGCAAGAAGAAAATCTAAAGCCAATTACCATGACCCTGCCTAATACAAACAAGACAATTAGTGATGATAAGAGCACTAATACAATCACCAAGATTGTATAACTAGACAAAATAAATGTATAATCAAATCAAGGAGAAGAAAAAACAAAGTATAACATTGATAGAGAGTTAGCATGTAGCAAAAATCCCTACTATGTGCTCAAGGGCACTACTCCATGGAAAATCAATAATTATGGTTTCCTAAATCACCTACAAGGCCACCTCCAGTGTGTTTAATGCTAAGTATTTAATGAGCTCACAAAGAAAGATAACTAAACCTAGACGAAAGCCATGTCAATAGCTAATCTGAAACTAGAATCAAAGCAACTCAAGTCAACTACTTAAAAAAATCTCGCATCTATTAAAAAAGAAGACCCTAAAGCATATGACCCTATGTTGAGATATCGAGCTCCACTCGTGATACGCCAGGGTGACCGTTGTGTATTTATGTCACCGACTTGTCAGTTGCAGACGCGGTTGGTACACCACCCATGAATAATAGCTACATGATAGCTATCCTTATCTACTCTAGTTCGTGGCTCAGTTAGTATGCCACCTTAGTTAGTTGAGTTTGGTTCGAGACCCATATAGAGGGTTCTTCTATTTCTTTGTACTTGAGTTCTTTTGGCTTACACAACTAAGAAGAGGAAAACTATTTTCAGCCTCCACCCTTGTGTGTCTTCCCCCATTGTGCAAGCAAGAAAGCTTCAAGCGAGACTCCTTCCTTCTCTCCCACGATCTTGACATGGTATCAGAGCCTTGTTCGTGGTAAGGAGCTCAAGAAAGCAAGCCAAGCTCGCGGTGGTCTGGTAAGAGGAGCAGTGTTGCTTTCATTTTCTGTTTTGGAAGTAGATCTCTGCAGGTACCACAGCCGAAAATTGCAAGAGTGCATTGTCTCAGGTTGAGACGCCCTTCGCGGTGAAGCAAGAGGGCAGTATATGCTGCGGGAAAGGGCTTTAGCCATTGGCGACGTTGTTTTTTTTATTTGAGGCCATTTCGGGGCCTGTTTTGGAGACGGAAGTTTTATGCACACACTCAGGAAAAGGCCCAGTTTTATGCTGTGCAGCCCCCTCTGTTCTACAGGTCGGTGAAAAGTTACTGTAGAAATTGCATCGTATGCCTGTGCGCAGAGACATTGGGAGTTACAAAATCATCCCTGTTGCCTGTTGATGCAAAATCGTCACTAGGAAGTGACTGTGTGGTCAAATACCACTTTCGTCAGTTTTGCAGATTAGCCCTTGTGAGGCTGAAGTTGTGTTCTTTGCAGTGACAGAATTTTTTGCAGTGTTCTGTAATGGCGTCTGATTCTCTTTCACAGATTGTCACTGAAAAGCTTGACAAGAACAACTTCCATGCATGGAAGTTTAGAATGACAAATTTCCTTATGGGAAAAGGATATTGGGAATTTGTTGCAGGAAATGAAGAAGAACCAGTTCTTCCTGATGTTCCCAATCAACAGCAAATGCAGGCATTCAAAGCATGGCATGAGAGAGCCAGGAAAGTTATGTACTAGCTGTCTATCAGCATTTCAGACTCTATGATTGTGCATATTCAGGATGCAAGCACGCCAAAGGAGGCATGGGATACTCTGTCAAAAATGTATAGCACAAATACACAAGCCAGGAAAATGCAGCTCAAGCAAGAGTTGCATAATGTGCAAAGAGAAAATATGAGCATCAATGACTACCACATGAAGGTGAAGAAGATTGCAGATGCACTTGCTTCCATTGGGTCGCCAGTGGAAGATGATGATTTAGTTTCCGTGACCTTGAATGGTCTAGGAAAGGATTATGCACAGTTTCGAACATCCATTTCCGTTCGTGAAAGATTTCCTGACTTTGAGGAGTTGATTGCTCTTCTAATTTCTGAGCAGCAGAGAAATGGTGGTGCATCTTCTTCAGGAGGAACTTCAAAAGAAGCGGTCTTCTACTCAAATGCTAGAAGAGGTAGAGGCAGAGGTAGAGGAGGCCGATATGGAGGCCGTGGTAGAAATCAGAATATGCAGCAAACTCAAGAAAACCAGTCCTATGGAGGAGGACGTGGCAACTCTAGAGGCAGGGGGAGCCAAAGAGGCCGTGGTGGATGGCAAAGAGGCCAAAATGCAAACAGTAATGTTGAATGCTACTATTGTGGTAAAATGGGTCATATGGCTAAAGACTGCTATAAAAAGCAGAATGACATCATGAATGGGAAACTGCAACAAGGAAATTATGCATCCTCTAGTAGACAGGGTGATGACAGAAATGAGCATCTGTTTATGGTGCAGCACATGAACAATTCTGTGACAAGTGCAGAAGAAAGCAACGATGTATGGTATGTTGACTCACGTGCATCAAACCATATGACAGGTCATGCAAAATGGATGGAGGATGCAAGGAAAATGGAAAAACCAGGATTTGTGGAGACTGGTGATGATACTGCAAATCCTATTGTGCAGATTGGAAAAATTCATTTGTCTATGCAGGATGGGAAAAAGAAATACCTGTCTGATGTATTTCATGTCCCGAATATCACCAAGAATCTGGTTTCTGTTGGTCAAATGGTTGAGCAGGGCTTGCAGGTCAGATTTAATCCTCATGGATGCTTTGTTGAGGATATGAAAAATAAAGGTCGCTTGATAGCAAAAGGAAAGAAGAAGGGCAGAATGTTTACATTGGATGCAGACATGTTTGAATTGAGTGCAGCAATGTTTGCACATGGGACCGGTGTAGTTGCAGATATTGATATCTGGCATAAACGCATTGGTCATGTTAATGTACAGCGACTTAAATCAATGCAGGCCCAAAATATTGTTGCAGGTTTGCCGAAATTCAAGGTTGCAGAAATGCATAAGGTATGTGAAGCCTGTCAGTTTGGAAAACAGGCGAGGAAACCATTTCCTAGACATGTTCAAGAGAGTAAGAAGCCATTGGAATTAATCCACTCTGATGTGTGGACAACTAAAGTTGCATCTCTTGGAGGCTGTCATTATTTTGCCAATTTTATTGATGACTATAGCAGAAAAGTTTGGGTGTATTTTATGAAAAAAAAAAGTGAAGTTTTTGGGCATTTCAAAACTCTTAAAGCTATGGTTGAAAAAGAAACAGGCTTGCAGATAAAATGCCTAAGGTCAGATGGAGGGGGAGAGTACCTCTCAAATGAGTTTGTAAGGTTCCTGCAGGAGCATGGCATAAAGCAGCAATATTCATGCAGTCATACCCCACAACAAAATGGAATTGCAGAAAGAAAAAACAGGCATATTGGAGAGGTATCTCGTGCCATGCTCAATGAAAAAGACTTGCCAGATTTTTATTGGGCTGAAGCAGTTGCTACAACAGTCTACATAATGAACAGGACTCCCACTGCAGCAATACATGGAATGACTCCAGAGGAGAGGTATACTGGTAGGAAACCAGATATTTCTCATTTGAAAATTTTTGGTTGCATTGCCTATGTACATGTGCCAGATGAGTTGAGATCCAAGTTGGATCCAAAAGCTGAGAAGTGTATCTTTATTGGTTACTCTCTGCAGCAAAAAGGGTATAGATGCTATAACCCTTCTACTCGTAAGTTTACAGTGAGCAGAGATGTTGTTTTTGATGAGATAAGTAGCTGGTATAAACCAGTAAATGTGATTGATGATGTTGATGCACAAAATGGTAATGCTGCACAAAATTCACAGCAGCAGTCACAAAATATTAGTGGACTTGGAGCGTCCTCTAGTAGTGGTTCACATTCTTCGCCATGGACAGGCAGATTGAGATCAGGAGAATCTTCTCAAAGTAATGCAGATAGTGGTATGCAGGTATCACGAAAAGGAAAAGAGAAGGTTGATCAGCCCATGTTTGATGTGAATGCAGGTCACTCTTATGTGGATGGTGAATCCAGTGGCTCAGAACAGAGCATTGATGATGAGTTGGGTATTTCTTCTATTGTTACACCTGGAGTAAGGAAGACCAGGGATGTTTTGAGAGCACCTCGGAGTGAACCTACTTTGCGCAGGTCTACGAGAGCTAGGTATCCTGTGGATAGGCTCAAATATGATGGATTTACAGCCATTCACTATGCATATATGGTTAAAGTGATACAGGAACCAGAACCCACTTCTTTTGAGGAAGCCATGGGAAAAGAAAAATGGGAGAAAGCCATGGATGAAGAAATGGATGCCTTGGAAGCAAATGCTACATAGGAATTGGTACCTTTGCCTAAATGTAAAAATGCAATTGGCTGTAAGTGGATTTATAAGGTGAAGCACAATGCAGATGGTTCTGTGAATAGATACAAGGCAAGATTAGTAGTCAAGGGGTATGCACAAACATATGGCATTGACTATGAAGAAACATTCAGTCCTGTTGCAAGGATGGCAACCGTAAGAGAAGTCATTGCTATGGCTGCATCAAAGGGATGGTCTTTACATCAGATGGATGTAAAGAATGCCTTCTTGCATGGTGATTTGCAAGAAGAGGTCTATATGGAGCAGCCACCAGGTTATGTGCATGTTGTTCATCCTGAGTTTGTTTGCATGTTGAAGAAAGCCTTGTATGGCTTGAAGCAAGCACCTAGAGCATGGTCTGACAAGATAGGACAGTATCTTGTCACTATTGGCTTTCAGATTTCCAAGGCAGATTTCTCACTTTATGTGAGAAAAACAGAGAAAGGTATTATGCTACTTGTCATTTATGTTGATGATTTGATTATGTCAGGTGACAGTGATGAAGATATCCTTCATGTGAAAATGCTATTGAAGCAGAAGTTTGAGATGAAGGATTTGGGAGAGTTGCGTTATTTCTTGGGCTTTGAGGTGATTAGATCACCAAGTGGGATACAGCTCTTGCAGAGGCAGTATGGATTGGACATGCTGTCCAAATATGGGATGACAGGCTGTAAGCCTATTTCAGTTCCTTTGGAGCAGAATGTGAAGCTGAGCGCAGATGCAGGTGAGCTTCTGGAAGACCCTACTATGTACAGACGCATAGTAGGAAGTTTGATTTATATGACTATTACCAGGCCAGATTTGAGCTATGCTGTTGGATTGGTAAGTCAGTTTATGCAGGCTCCAAGGAAACCGCATTTGGATGCGGCTAGACGCATACTCAGGTATGTGAAGTCCACATTGCAGTATGGACTATTTTATGAGACTGGGGTTCAGATACAGTTGCATGGATACACTGATGCTGATTGGGCTGGTAGCATTTCTGATAGACGATCTACCAGTGGATATGTGTTCTCTTTTGGGAGTGCTGCAGTCACTTGGAGCAGCAAGAAACAACCTACAGTTGCCTTGTCGAGCACAGAGGCTGAGTACAGGGGTGCAGCAATGGCTGCATGTGAGGTAGCTTGGTTGCATAAGCTACTTTATGATATGCATCAGTCTATAGATGGGCCAGTTGTCATTTATTGTGACAACATGAGTAGTATACACTTGGCAAATAACCCAGTCTATCATGCTAGAACAAAGCACATTGAGGTGCATTATCACTATGTGCGAGAGAGGGTTTTACTAGGCCTTATTGATCTAGTTTATGTCAGCACAGAGGATCAGGTAGCTGACATATTCACGAAGGCATTGGGCGCAGAGAAGCTGCGCAAGTTCAGAGACCTGCTTGGTGTGCAGGAATTGGGATTGAGCTCGAGGGGGAGTGTTGAGATATCGAGCTCCACTCGTGATACGCCAGGGTGACCGTTGTGTATTTATGTCACCGACTTGTCAGTTGCAGATGCGGTTGGTACACCGCCCATGAATAATAGCTACATGATAGCTATCCTTATCTACTCTAGTTCGTGGCTCAGTTAGTATGCCACCTTAGTTAGTTGAGTTTGGTTTGAGACCCATATATAGGGTTCTTCTATTTCTTTGTACTTGAGTTCTTTTGGCTTACACAACTAAGAAGAGGAAAACTGTTTTTAGCCTCCACCCTTGTGTGTCTTTCCCCATTGTGCAAGCAAGAAAGCTTCAAGCGAGACTCCTTCCTTCTCTCCCATGATCTTGACACCCTAGACCTCATGTGTGGAGGGAGAAGGGGGAGATGAGCTACAATGCATTATGGTACAAATAGTGTCAAAAATGTTTAATTCATCATCACATTTGTTGATTTTTCAAATTAGATCCAATTGCATGTTTCTCTCAATTCTTATCAACTGAATGCAAGACAAAATAAAAGACAATTTGTAAGCTCAAGTAGAAAGAAAACATCAATTGTTGCAAGGTGTCTCCTCTACTAAATCTAGAGTTTTCTAGTAGTTGACCAAAATCCATGTCCATGCACATCATCACCTATTCTTCCCTCCTAAGACATTAGACTTGGTTGAGCATGGGAATCTTTATTCTACTTCATAGGGGAAGCATGGACAAAACACCTCTAATAGCACTCTAATGCCCACCCAAGAAAGATCATTTTGTAATAAATAGAGGTGAGAGTAGGTCTAATACCACACTTGGTCTAATGAGAGTGAGAAACTAGGGAGATTAGAACAATGATCACCCTACCCATAAGGCATAGTCTCATAACAACCCCCTATAATGATGTTATGCTTGGTAACTATCCTATCAAATTTAGAGGGTCACATACTAATGACTCTTTTTATTATTTTAAGAAAGCTACCCAGCTTATCGGTTTCACCCACCAACCATAGGTGATCAATCATTGAGACTCAGGTTTCCCACTTCCATGGCAATGTTTATTTTAGTTATCTAATTAGCAAAGCATGCTATCACATTATTGGAATATATAAAAATAGCTTCCTTTTATTATACCATTAAATAGGATTCATTAACAAAATCTTTTGCACATGACAAACATCTTGAAAAATCATATTTTGATTCATTAAAAATATACAAAAGCATCACTCTACAAAGTGGTACAAAATTCATCTCTCCATAGAGAGGAGACAATCGTCCTACCTAGGATAGGGACTTTATAACCCACAAGGTTGGGTTGTGTGTGATCACTTGCCTTCTTACAGACAATAGAGAATTCACTGGCTCTCAGAGCCCTATTAAGCTTCCTAAGCCTCTAGATCCATCCTACATAATAGGAGCACTTAGTATTTGGCCCTTTTCCCTCTCAAGCACTTGAGTGATCCATAAACAGAAAGCACCTACTTCTTGTGGGAGCATAGGACCCCCACTCGTAGGTAAGTTTTTTTATATCATATAAAATGCTAAGGTGCATTGGGTTGGGAATCCCAATGATTTGAACCACTGTAATAAATATTTCCATTTGGCTATTATAAGCAGGGAACCATAATAAAATATAATCCATCATATCTCAAATACAAGAACACCCATAACCATAAAAATAATATTTGTAACATATTTCTACACATGCCATGCATGTGAACTACCCTTCTTGATCTCATGTTGCCCTTTTAAAAAGAAAATACAGCCTGTAATGTTTATTTTAGTGTTTCATTAGTTCTATAAGCAATATAATTTATGAAGTGAAAAGACTAATTTTATGTGCTGTTATACACTATTTTAGGTTTATTCTTTTATTTCATATTATGGATGTGATTATTCTAACAAATTTTAATTAAGAAATTTAAGAATTCAAAAAATAACTATAAAATATTTGGAATAACAATAATTTTAATGCAAACTTGATTATTATCCTTAAGCCATTCATCATCATATAGAAGCACCATAACTTGAGTTGGCATGCGACCACTGTTGAGATATCGAGCTCCACTCGTGATATGCCAGGGTGACCGTTGTGCATTTATGTCACCGACGTGTTAGTTGCAGATGCGGTTGGTACACCGCCCATGAATAATAGCTACATGACAGCTATCCTTATCTACTCTAGTTCGTGGCTCAGTTAGTATGCCACCTTAGTTATTTGAGTTTGGTTTGAGACCCATATATAGAGTTCTTCTATTTCTTTGTAAGAGACTTCTTTTTGGCTTACACAACTAAGAAGAGGAAAACTGTTTTCAGCCTCCACCTCTGTGTGTATTCCCCCATTGTGCAAGCAAGAAAGCTACAAGTGAGACTCCTTCCTTCTCTCCCACAATCTTGACATGGTATCAGAGCCTTGTTCATGGTAAGGAGCTCAAGAAATCAAGCCAAGCTCGTGGTGTTCTGGTAAGAGGAGCAGTGTTGCTTTCATTTTCTGTTTTGGGAGCAGATCTCTGCAGGTAGCATAGCTTGAAATTTCAAGAGTGCATTGTCTCAGGTTGAGACGCCCTTCGCGGTGAAGCAAGAGGGCAGCATATGCTGCGGGAAAGGGCTTTAGCCATTGGCGACGTTGTTTTTTTTATTTGAGGCCATTTCGGGGCCTGTTTTGGAGACGGAAGTTTTATGCACACACTCGGGAAAAGGCCCAGTTTTATGCTGTGCAGCCTCCACTGTTCTAGAGGTCGGTGAAAAGTTACTGTAGAAATTGCATCGTATGTCTGTGCGCAGAGACATTGGGAGTTACAAAATCATCCCTGTTGCCTGTTGATGCAAAATCGTCACTAGGAAGTGACTGTGTGGTCAAATACCACTTTCCTCAGTTTTGCATATTAGCCCTTGTGAGGCTGAAGTTGTGTTCTTTGCAGTGACAGAATTTTTTGCAGTGTTCTGTAATGGCGTCTGATTCTCTTTCACAGATTGTCACTGAAAAGCTTGACAAGAACAACTTCCAAGCATGGAAGTTTAAAATGACGAATTTCCTTATGGGAAAAGGATATTGGGAATTTGTTGCAGGAAATGAAGAAGAACCAGTTCTTCCTGATATTCCCAATCAACAGCAAATGCAGGCATTCAAAGCATGGCATGAGAGAGCCAGGAAAGTTATGTACTGGCTGTCTATCAGTATTTCAAACTCTATGATTGTGCATATTCAGTATGCAAGTACGCCAAAGGAGGCATGGGATACTTTGTCAAAAATGTATAGCACAAATATGCAAGCCAAGAAAATGCAGCTCAAGCAAGAGTTGCATAATGTGCAAAGAGAAAATATGAGCATCAATGACTACCATATGAAGGTGAAGAAGATTGCAGATGCACTTGCTTCCATTGGGTCGCCAGTGGAAGATGATGATTTAGTTTCTGTGACCTTGAATGGTCTAGGAAAGGATTATGCACAGTTTCGGACATCCATTTTAGTTCGTGAAAGATTTCCTGATTTTGAGGAGTTGATTGCTCTTCTAATTTCTGAGGAGCATAGAAATGGTGGTGCATCTTCTTCAGGAGGAACTTCAAAAGAAACTATCTTCTACTCAAATGCTGGAAGAGGTAGAGGCAGAGGTAGAGGAGGCCGATTTGGAGGCGGTGGCAGAAATCAAAATATGCAGCAAACTCAAGAAAACCAGTCCTATGGAGGAGGACATGGTAACTCTAGAGGCAGGGGGAGCCAAAGAGGTTGTGGTGGATGGCAAAGAGGCCAAAATGCAAACAGCAATGTTGAATGCTACTACTGTGGTAAAATGGGTCATATGGCTAAAGACTGCTATAAAAAGCAGAATGACATCATGAATGGGAAATTGCAACAAGAGAATTATGCATCTTCTAGTAGACAGGGTGATGACAGAAATGAGCATTTGTTTATGGTGCAGCACATGAACAATTCTGTGACAAGTGCAGAAGAAAGCAACAATGTGTGGTATGTTGACTCAGGTGCATCAAACCACATGACAGGTCATGCAGAATGGATGGAGGATGCAAGGAAAATGGAAAAACCAGGATTTGTGGAGACTGGTGATGATACTGCACATCCTATTGTGCAGATTGGAAATTTTCCTTTGTCTATGCAGGATGGGAAAAAGAAATACCTGTCCGATGTATTTCATGTCCCGAATATCACCAAGAATCTCGTTTCTGTTGGTCAAATGGTTGAGCAGGGCTTGCAGGTCAGATTTAATCCTCATGGATACTTTGTTGAGGATATGAAAAACAAAGGTCGCTTGATAGCAAAAGGAAAGAAGAAGGGCAGAATGTTTACATTGGATGCAGACATGCCTGAATTGAGTGCAGCAATGTTTGCACATGGGACCGGTGTAGTTGCAGATATTGATATCTGGCATAAACGCATTGGTCATGTTAATGTACAGCGACTTAAATCAATGCAGGCCCAAAACATTGTTGCAGGATTGCCCAAATTCAAGGTTGCAGAAATGCGTAAGGTATGTGAAGCCTGTCAGTTTGGAAAACAGGCAAGGAAACCATTTCCTAGACATGTTCAAGAGAGTAAGAAGCCATTGGAATTAATCCACTCTAATGCGTGGACTACTAAAGCTGCATCTCTTGGAGGCTGTCATTATTTTGTTACTTTTATTGATGACTATAGCAGAAAAGTTTGGGTGTATTTTATGAAAAAGAAAAGTGAAGTTTTTGGGCATTTCAAAACTCTTAAAGCTATGGTTGAAAAAGAAACAGGCCTGCAAATAAAATGCCTAAGGTCAGATGGAGGGGGAGAGTACCTCTCAAATGAGTTTGCAAGGTTCTTGAAGGAGCATGGCATAAAGCAGCAATATTCATGCAGTCATACCCCACAACAAAATGGAATTGCAGAAAGGAAAAACATGCATATTGGAGAGGTATCTCGTGCCATGCTCAATGAAAAAGACCTGCCAGATTTTTATTGGGCTGAGGCAGTTGCTACAGCAGTCTACATAATGAACAGGACTCCCACTGCAGCAATACATGGGATGACTCCAGAGGAGAGGTATACTGGTAGGAAACCAGATATTTCTCATTTGAAAATTTTTGGTTGCATTGCCTATGTACATGTGCCAGATGAGTTGAGATCCAAGTTGGATCCAAAAGCTGAGAAGTGCATCTTTATTGGTTACTCTCTGCAGTAAAAAGGGTATAGATGCTATAACCCTTCTACTCGTAAGTTTACAGTGAGCAGAGATGTTGTTTTTGATGAGATGAGTAGCTGGTATAAACCAGTAAATGTGATTGATGATGTAGATACACAAAATGGTAATGCTGCACAGAATTCACAGCAGCAGTCACAAAATATTAGTGGACCTGGAGCGTCCTCTAGCAGTGGTTCACATTCTTCACCATGGACAGGCAGATTGAGATCAGGAGAATCTTCTCAAAGCAATGCAGATAGTGGTATGCAGGTATCACGAAAAGGAAAAGAGAAGGTTGATCAGCCCATGTTTGATGTGAATGCAGGTCACTCTTATGTGGATGGTGAATCCAGTGGCTCAGAACAGAGCATTGATGATGAGTTGGGTATTCCTTCTATTGTTACACCTGGAGTAAGGAAGACCAGGGATGTTTTGAGAGCACCTGGGAGTGAACCTACTTTGTGCAGGTCTATGAGAGCTAGGTATCCTGTGGATAGGCTGAAATATGATGGATTTACAGCCATTCACTATGCATATATGGTCAAAGTGATACAGGAACCAGAACCCACTTCTTTTGAGGAAGCCATGGGAAAAGAAAAATGGGAGAAAGCCATGGATGAAGAAATGGATGCCTTGGAAGAAAATGCTACATGGAAATTGGTACCTTTGCCTAAAGGTAAGAACGCAATTGGCTGTAAGTGGGTTTATAAGGTGAAGCACAATGCAGATGGTTCTGTGAACAGATACAAGGCAAGATTAGTAGTCAAGGGGTATGCACAAACATATGGCATTGACTATGAAGAAACATTCAGTCTGATTGCAAGGATGGCAACCGTAAGAGCAGTCATTGCTATGGCTGCATCAAAGGGATAGTCTTTACATCAGATGGATGTAAAGAATGTCTTCTTGCATGGTGATTTGCAAGAAGAGGTCTATATGGAGCAGCCACCAGGTTATGTGCATGCTGTTCATCCTGAGTTTGTTTGCAGGTTGAAGAAAGCCTTGTATGGCTTGAAGCAAGCACCTAGAGCATGGTCTGACAAGATAGGACAGTATCTTGTCACTATTGGCTTTCAGATTTCCAAGGCAGATTTCTCACTTTATGTGAGAAAAACAGAGAAAGGTATTATGCTACTTGTCATTTATGTTGATGATTTGATTATGACAGGTGACAGTGATGAAGATATCCTTCATGTGAAAATGCTATTGAAACAGAAGTTTGAGATGAAAGATTTGGGAGAGCTGCGTTATTTCTTGGGCATTGAGGTGATTAGATCACCAAGTGGGATACAGCTCTTGTAGAGGCAATATGGATTGGACATGCTGTCCAAATATGGGATGACAGGCTGTAAGCCTATTTCAGTTCCTTTGGAGCAGAATGTGAAGCTGAGTGCAGATGCAGGTGAGCTTCTGGAAGACCCTACTATGTACAGACGCATAGTAGGAAGCTTGATTTATATGACTATTACCAGGCCAGTTTTAAGCTATGCTGTTGGATTGGTAAGTCAATTTATGCAGGCTCCAAGGAAACCGCATTTGGATGCGGCTAGACGCATACTCAGGTATGTGAAGTCCACATTGCAGTATGGACTATTTTATGAGACTGGGGTTCAGATACAGTTGCATGGGTACACTGATGCTGATTGGGCTGGTAGCATTTTTGATAGACGATCTACCAGTGGATATGTGTTCTCTTTTGGGAGTGCTGCAGTCACTTGGAGCAGCAAGAAACAACCTACAGTTGCCTTATCCAGCACAGAGGCTGAGTATAGGGGAGCAGCAATGGCTGCATGTTAGGTAGCTTGGTTGCATAAGCTACTTTATGATATGCATCAGCCTACAGATGGGCCAGTTGTCATTTATTGTGACAACATGAGTAGTATACACTTGGCAAATAACCCAGTCTATCATGCTATAAGAAAGCACATTTAGGTGCATTATCACTATGTGCGGGAGAGGGTTTTACTAGGTCTTATTGATCTAGTTTATGTCAGCACAGAGGATCAGGTAGCTGACATATTCACGAAGGCATTGGGCGCAGAGAAGCTGCGCAAGTTCAGAGACCTGCTTGGTGTGCAGGAATTGGGATTGAGCTCGAGGGGGAGTGTTGAGATATCGAGCTCCACTCGTGATATGCCAAGGTGACCGTTGTGCATTTATGTCACCGACGTGTTAGTTGCAGATGCGGTTGGTACACCGCCCATGAATAATAGCTACATGACAGCTACCCTTATCTACTTTAGTTCGTGGCTCAGTTAGTATGCCACCTTAGTTATTTGAGTTTGGTTTGAGACCCATATATAGGGTTCTTCTATTTCTTTGTAAGATACTTCTTTTTGGCTTACACAACTAAGAAGAGGAAAACTGTTTTCAGCCTCCACCTCTGTGTGTATTCCCCCATTGTGCAAGCAAGAAAGCTACAAGTGAGACTCCTTCCTTCTCTCCCACAATCTTGACAACCACCATATCTTCAAATTGCATTGGTTCGTGTCGAGCCTCAACTTTAGCAAATACCCATTGTTGATGGGAGGAATAGTCTTCAGGGACACAATCTTCATGAGCACACACAATGACTTTTAGAACTCATGTTTCCTATTGCATAGGGATAGAGTAGAGCTAGAGCAACTCCTATGAATTTTATTAACTTGCTCCAAAGTAATTTGGATCTTCCAATCATCCCTAGGGCTTATTTCATAGGAATAAGGGCTAGAATAAATGAGAAGAGGTTGTAGAATAGTGTGAATGGAATTAATTGTGATGTATGCCTTGATGTTTGTTGTAGGAATAAAGAAATCTAGCTAGGAAAGAAGGTGCCAATAGTAGGAGATGTACCATGAGATAGCTCTCAACACATATCATGAAGCTTAGTGTATATAGCATGCTTAGAATCCTCACAAATAGTAGATTACGATGCTCCAAGGGCTTCGCCTCTCTTGGAAAGATTTGAATCCAAGTTTTTTGCCCAATATGGAAGGTTTAACTAGATGTTTGGGGGAGAATATCCTAATATTCTTTTCTTTCCATCTTGCTTTTTTTGGCATTCTCTTTTAATATTAGCCTTGTTGAGCATACCCTTAGCCCAAAAAGCATACATTTCTTTTTACTTTTCTATTTTTTCTCAAAATCTAAATTTGATTTTTTATCTCCACTTTGTTCTCTTTCTCTCATAATTTATTAACACAAAAGTGTTTTTCTATTGGGACTTTGCAAGAACGGCCTATGCAAGGCTTGAAATGGGTCAACTTGATTGTAAATTTTTATAGGAAAATCCCACAAGAGGTGGTTATCTACCACAATAAGATCTTAAGATATCCTAAATAGTTTTGTTCACCCCATCAATTTGTGGATAATAGATGGTCCTAAAGCACAATTGAGTTCCAATGGCATAAAATAAGTAGCTATAGAACTTTGTGGTATAGAACTTTGTGGCAATATCTCTTTTTGCTCTTGGCCAACGATAGCTTTTATGGACTACATTAAGAGTCTCTGCATGACCTAGATGTCCAATAGTTGGGACATCATGAGCCTTCCATAATATTTTGGCCTTTAACTCTTTGTTCCTTTGGGACACAAATGTGATCTTTGTAGTACACACAATCATTGCTTGTATAATAGTCTTTTATCTTGGCTCATTCCTTGTCAAAATTTCTATTTTGAAGTACTTTAGCCAAAAGTATTTCACATTTCTTGTTTTGATAAATGGCCCCAATTTCACACTTTGTTTTTTTATCAAAGTATGTTAGAAACTTGGAAAGATTCAACAACCATACATATGGAGATTTGACACATGAAAATAGATCTTCAAAAAAATCCAATGATATTTTCTATTGTCTACAATGGCTATGAATCATCATATGAATTTTAAGAATGAGGAAAATGTATTTTGCAAAAGAGGAAGGACATTGATATGGGAGTCCAAGAACTTGATAAATCATCTAAGTATCTCATTACAAACCCTCTATGAAAATCAACTCTAGGTTAGCAAGAGCAAATGTATATTCTTATCTCTCTGACAAAACTGAATATCAAGGATACATTGTCTCTACTAATGGAATCTTTTAAACCTTGTAAAGGTGAAAGAAATCCTAGATTGGCCAATACCTAAGTCATTCAATGAAATCCAAGGATTCTTAGATTGATAGGATGATAACAAATCTTTATCAATGATTATTCCCACATAGCAACACTCCTCCAACACCCTTGACTAGTCCCTTGAAAAGAATACTATGATCATATGGGTAACATCAAGAGAGATTTGATAAGATCAAGGAAGAAATAACTATTACTCTAATACTAAAACTCTTTGGCTTCATCTAGCTATTTGAAGCAATCACGAATGAAACTGGACTAGCAATTCAAGGAGTACTTGTGGTACAAGAAGTGACATCAATAGCCTACACTTCAAGGAAGCTAAAATCCTATGAGTCAAATTATACTACTCATGATCTTGAACTAGTTGCCATACTTCATGCCTTAAAATTATGAAGACACTATCTATTGGGATGAAAGTTCACTCTAGTAATGTCACCTGCTTGCCTTACAATTCCCTAACAATTCCATGGCAACACATTTTAGTAGTCCATTGGGGAACTATCCTAGATGGCTTCGCCCGGCACTTGCGCGAATGCACGGGGTCTATCATCTAGGTTTCCCAAAGCCCACCCCATAATGAAAGGCATGGACCATCCCCACAAGTATTCACCTACAAGATCGAGGTCCTAATTTGACAATTGAGGTCTCAATACATCATCTAGCTCCATCAGCTGGAGCGACCGTAGTTACCGTTGGTTTATGGAGTGCAATGCTTATTTCTAGTAACTGGTTAGGATTCAGGGAACATTAATAGAGTTCTGGCATAGTCACCGCACCTTTCCCCTAAGATTATTTTTTATCAAGGTTTTAAGACCTAACCCTAGGTAAGTCAACGCTCGGCTCTACCTAACTTTTCCTAATTAATATTCCATTCAATGTCTTGAGAGAAGCTCCCAGCTTACCAAGGCAACCCATCCATAGGATGGATCCGTTAGGGATCTCGCCCACATGCTTCCCACACATGGTTTTCTTTAGTTTTCTAATTACCTATCACATTAAGTTATGGCATATAAAAGAAGCTTTGTTAATTAACTCATTATCACATGTTCCTTCACATAATATTATGGCACAACACAAAGATAGAGAAAATAATATTTTGGCAAAACATATTTATTTATTATTTTGCAAAGTTATATACAATAATTCTCCCGTTTTGCCTACATAGAAGATAGACCTCCGTTCACTGAAAAATCCCTTCTATCTGCATAGAAGAAAAGAAAACCTCCAAGATTTATGTCCCTTCGCTAGTATCGAGGACTCCAAGATCCCATCATGGTTCGTGTGAGGGTCATGCAGTTCCTAGGAGAGATCAAGAGATTCATGGCCAGAGCCCTCTTGGCACCGCTACCTCCTCGTACCTAATTGATTCCTCACCAAGTGAGCTCTCACAGTTGGTGCTGGTCAAAAGCTCCTCGCGGCAGTACAAAATTATCCCCCTTTGAACAGGGTTCCACGTCTAGCCATGGGGGAGGCATAGCATGATCTTTCCTCTTATTATCTTGATTATATATTTACAATCATATCTAACTACTGCAAGCACAATCAATCTTTCATGTGCAACTATCAATGCATGCACAAATCAAAAAGAAACAGTAGCAAATGTTTTTAGCATAGGAAGCAACCCCACCCAAATCTAGGGTTTTGCTTCCTACTTGCAACTCTTTTTTAGGATCCGCAAGTTATTTTGTGAATCTTGATTAATTATGAGAAGTCTTCTTTATCCTTATGAAAATTTTGTTATTTCCACCCCAAAAGATAATATGGGCATTTATGCCTATGACAAGCAATTCATATGTGCTCTGCCCTAACCCACGCTTAGTAGGATTTCAAATGCTTTTTCAAGTCTATTTAGACTTTATAATTTATATCAACAAATTCTTATCAATGTCCAACAAGTCCTATAGACTTCTAATATTTATTTAATTTTTTGATATTAACATTGCATGTGTTTTCAACAAGAATATAATTTATATTTTATTCTACTCATATTCTATTCTATGTGATGCTGATTGTTTTTCTGAAAACTTTATTCTAGGCAATGCAAAAATCATAAGTGCAATTGTTCTTTCATCTTTTAAACATCAAATTATATTACTACGCACTTAATTTATGTGTGTCTAGTATATATTTTCCTATACAATTTTCTATTGATTTTGCAAGATGCCCACCCACCAGCTGTCCAGACACACTTTTAGGGGTCTATCAAGAAACAAATCTAAGCTTCACTGCCCGGCACTCCCATGGAATATTTCGAGTTTTTTCGCCTAGGGTTCCCCGAATCTGCCTCGTAATGGAACGCTCACGGCCGAACCCACTAGGATCAACCTGAAATTTCAACTCATGGTGGCCAAGGTCTCCTAACAGCATTCTCGCTTGGATCCTGGACATCCTACTTTACGTAGAGATACCCAAGCCGAAGCAGACCCATGCCACACTTGGTTCAAAGAGAATGGGAAACGAGAGGGATGTGCCGCTCAACCTCTCTGCCCATAGGGAAAAGTCCCATTCCAGTCCCCTAAAACGGCGTGAATCGGGTTTTAACCTAACAATACCTAAAGGTCAAATGATGGTAAAATCTTGTGAGAAGCCTCCCAGTTCTCTGGGACCACCCTGCCATAGGACAGACCTGTCGGGGGTTTCGCCCACTAGCTTCCCTTAATAGCTTTAGTTTTCTAATTAGATCATACCACATTTATGTGTGACACTTAAAGTCAGCTTCATTGATTAAGCCTTTTAGGGAACAGGATTTTTTCACATAACTTACAGCACATACATGAAAATAGAGCAAAGCAACCTATTGACAAAGAAGTTTAAAGAAGTTCCTTAACTTATCTTCAAGTTAATCTTTGTCTCCCACCCATACATGAGAAATTATGTATCCCTTCTCTCCAACAGAAGTATCCCTTCTGCCTTGTAGAAGTAACTGGTCCAAATCACATGGCACCAAAAATTCAATCCTTTTTCTAGAATAGGATCTCCCAACATGCCCAGATGTTGGGGGCCACAGAGTTCTTCAACTCCATTCTAGACCTAGCAAGGGATGTCCAGGGCTCCACCTAAACCTGCAAGCTGTCTAGGAGCGAAACATCATTCCAGTGGTTGGCCTTTTCACCAACCGATTGAGAGCGAAATTTTGATGCCAAGAAGTGCTTAAGAATACTGAAAATTACGAACATCAAGGGAAAAATATTCAACGTCGAAGGCGGCAGCTCGATCTAGGATGATTTTAAGCGTCAAAGTGCTTTAAAGGCGCCCAAGCGACACTTGTTGATTTTTCATAATTTTTCAAACTGCCGTGCGGGTTGTTAAGAGTTACCAGCCAATGCAAGATGCCGAGCCGAATGCTCTGAATTTTTCAGAGCTCAATTCGGAGTTCGGACAGGGAAGGAGCCAAGAAACCGGGCAAGATACGAAAAGGTGGACATTAGAGTGGCCAAATGTAAGTGACCTTTGGGGGGGATCTTGGGGCATTTTATGCCACATCAAAGCATGGCATCTTTTGGAGAGCAAAAAACATGAGGAGAGGGCGCATCCTGATGGCGCAGAAATTTGCGCTTGATGCATGAAGATGGATCATGCAACCTCAATACAACCCATGCAAATGATCATTGCCCTTCAATCCCCTCTGGATGCTGATCATTTCGCCATGCTTCGCTCCTCCAATGGTGGTCTCTATGAAGATCTCTGAATTCAGTCTTTCTCTCTTCTCCCTCTCTCTCTTCTAAGGGCAGATTCATGTGGTAAAGAAGAAGAAGAAGAATGGATGATGAATGCTTGTCCAATGAAGACCAGATTGCTCCGTGGTTCAAGAGGAATGAAGATTGCTGATTTTGGGTCGTCATGAGCATTAATGGCTGCTGGAAATCAATCCCGAGACATGGCAAATAAAAACCCGCAACCCGCAAAGAATGGTAATTTCATTTTTACAAAGGAAATTGATGTTTTATGCAATTTGCTTCATGAATATTTGTTCCCATGGGATGATTGTGCATTATGTTGTTGTTTGCTATGAGTTTGATCAGTTTATGCTCAGAAAATCAGAAAATCATAAGTGTTGACTGAAATTAATGGTGTAAAACCCGTAAAACACGCAAAATATGGAAAAATTGGGTGTTTTTTATATATAAATGGAAAATATAATAAGACACCAACTAAATTTGTGTTTTTGCTGCAAATGAATCTAAGGGCCACAGCTCACAACTTATTTTGTATTTTCAGTCATTTAATATTGAAAAAAATACAATAAAAATAGGAAAAATAGAAAAAAAATAAGGAAAAAATGGATTTTGAGTGCCAAAAATTAAGGAAAAATAAGAACCATGTTTGTGAATGTTTATGGGGTCTGAAGCATGAGGATTTGCCTCAATTCAGCCCCACATTTTTTTTCTAGTGTGGTTTTCTTTGCGTTTATACACAAAAAACGTGGAAAATGAACCCTAAACCTATGCACCGTGCACAATCTAAACGGTGAGGGGGTAAAGAGAATGAGAGTGGTGTTTAAGTGCTGAGAGAAAGAAAAGGCTAATTGTTTTCATTTATGCATATCATATAGATCAATCGTTAATTTAAAATAAGGATCTAGTAGCACGAGGGTTTCTCGGTGCTAGGTTCATGCAACGCCGCATACGAGCGATAGTAAAAATCATTGAAAGAAATATTTTCCACATGTGCACAATGCTGGTTTTTCTTTGTTTTGGCACATGGACATTCACAATTTGCATGAAACATAAAATGATAAAAGGTATCAAACAATACCTCCTGGATGCATAGCACCTGTATTCTCTAGATTGTGACCAACGTTGAGTGAGAGACAGGTTATCCTAAGCTGTAGGTAGGCGTTGGGCCCTAGGGGAAAGAAAGTGAGGAAAATGGTACATTTCTGGATATGATCAATTGGTACCTTGAGAGGACTATGTGCGATATTGTGTTTTATGTTTAGCGACGCATCGAGGGGCCAATCCCCAAGATGTAGGAGAGTCGCAGTGAGGTCGCGGCAGTCAGCCGTTGGAGGACCTCCTATGTTTGTACTTCCTGCTATTGGGCAATGTGCTGGGACTCCCTCTGAGGAGTGTTAATTGGGTTAGAGTTGGACTAAGAGACGTGATACAAACACAAGATGTTTAGGAAGGCAGTGTATGAGGTATGTGTCACCAACGCTCCTAGCCGCGAGGCCGTGGGGTTGTTGAGCGCATGATAGAGGTCCGGCTAGTGCATGAGCCAGTGCCGGCCTGTTTTAGGTCCCATCAGTGGTGTGTCTGCCGGGAGTCACTTATAAGTGATGGTTTTCGGATTTAGGGTTTCTAGGGACCAAAAGAAAGTTGGTTTATGTCCTCTGACAAGGACCCGTCAAGCCGAAATCCAAAAAGCAAAATGTACTGAGAGGGCTAGACGACGGTTAGAGATTGTAAGCCGTTATTCTCCTCAAAGGAGTAGTCCAGTACGTATACGAAGCAGTCGTCTTAGTCACCTAACTGCTCCACCTATTCCATTAGGGGCAAGAGGAAGCATAAGTTCTTCCTCTTCTCCACCAAGTTTACCCACTTCAAGTGGGGGTGTGAACCCGTCACTTCAAGCTCCTATTGCTAATCCGATAGTCACCATAGCACAGCCTATTGCGATTCCTGCAGGGACGCCAGATTTACCAGCCTTAGGAGTTCCCTTGCCCATTTTTAATGGTTAGCGAAAGAGGATGCAGAATTTCACATATGTGAATTTCAGACATTGATGTTCAATTATCGCATCCAAGACGAGGGACGTCTCATGATGTTCTTCAATATGACGTTAAAAGGAAGGGCTGCGGAATGGTATCATAGCATAGAGTCTGGAACCATAACCACCATTGATCAATTCTATGCAGCTTTCCGAGCGGAATATGCCCCTGAAAGAGGGGGCCAATATTGGTTGCGGGTCTTGAATGTAACACGTCAAGATCCTCACGAGAATGTGAAAGTGTATGCTAAGAAGTTGAAGGAAGTATTCCGTAAGTTGCAAACTTACATTCCCATTCCACCAGCTGCCCAATTGCAATACTTTTTGCATGGGTTGGACTTTAATATCCAAGTACAATTGAGCAGTGTGGCCTTAGCAAATATAGATACCGCTATTACGCGGGCAGAGGGAGTAGAAGCACGATTATAAATGGCCTACTCCTCTCGAATGAATGTTAATGGGGGTTTAGTACCTAGTGGCAATCCATCATTGACGAATGGAAGTCAAGGGATGCCTATGACTAACCCTATGGGGAGAGGGAGTGTGGTTTTGAATGTACCTATATTACCGGCTCCTCCCAGTGTGACTATGCCTATGGCAGGTCAATTGGCTCCATCAAATGTTGGAGGCCAAGTTTCAAATTCTAATGTTGTTCCTATGGGTCAACAGCCAATGCCAAATTAGATTGTTAGGCCAATGGAACGACGAGTTGACGATCGAGGCTACAAGTCGAGTGCATCTAATGTCCTTGGAGAAGTCAAGGATATGATGAAGCATTATACTGATATGAGTTCTGAACAATATCGACAAATAGCCGTCGACGTTAATTTTTTAAAGAAGCAACAAAATTTGATAGGGAGTCGATGCCCTGAAGAGGGTGGACCCTCTAGATTCAATTGTAAATGGTGTGGTGGACAGCACTTCCCCAGGAATTGTCCAAATGTGAAATGTGACATTTGTGGGAAGTCGGGCCATCTAGCTGCTACCTGTTGGAGTAAGATTAGCTCTCTCCAACAACAAGGGAGTAAACAACCGGGCCCAGTGAATCATAGAGCACAAGGAAATAACTTGCAGCAGAATGATGCACCTAGGCAAATATTGCAGAGGGGAAAAACAAATATAGAAGAGTTGCCACAAGGCAACGAAGTTAGCCTTATTGAGGCTGTACGAGTCCATGATGCTGAAACCTCTAACTTAGGAGACGTGACAAGGGGTCAAAAGATTAAAGAGGTTGACAAAAGGAAAAGCCGGTTGAGGGAAACCCTAAACAAGGGGATAAGGGGACGTAAGTCCAGAATCCTAGCATAGAAGGGGGACCGCTAAAGCCGGTTGACAGAAAAGGAGACCCTAAGAAGGATGAGGAGATGCCAAGAAAGAAGGCGAGAGCCAAGAAAGAAGCACCAAAACCAGTCCAAAGACCAAAAGAGAGGATGGTTTGGCGAGAAAAGAGAGCTTTGGCTACTTATCATGATTTTGATTTAGCGAGTTCTCTTTGCGAAGTTAAACCAGATGTGAACCTCTTGCAATTGATCAAATTATCTCCAGGAGTACGCAAGGAATTTAAGAAGATCCTACGTATCGGGTATATTGTGGAACCTCTGGGCATAGCGCGAGTAGGGGAAGATTGGTTCAACTATGCTGAAAAGAATTGCCCTAGGGTTCCAGCTTATGTAGATGGAATATTAGTGGAACATGCCATTGTAGACACTGGATCCTCTGTCAATATCATGAGTTCAGATTTGATGGAGAGGTTGGGTCTAGGCATCCAGAAAGACAGCTCCACCCTTTTGAGAATGGCTAATGATAGTCTAAGACAACCAGAAGGTTGCGTTACTAAGGTCCATGTTACAGTTGCAAGTGTAGAATGTTTCTTGGACTTTAGGGTGATCAAATTTGCAGGACGTCCTAGCTATCGGGTTTTGCTAGGGAGGCCTTGGATCTTACGAACAAACTGTCAAGTCGATATACCTGCCGGTCGAGTGGTTCTAAGTCGAGGTGCTAATCGAGTAATAGTCGATGCTTATCCTGAGTCTCCTCAAAGTGAGAGAGCTCCTTTATCTTCTACTGAATTAGAGACAACAGATGTTCCATCTGGTAGTGAGACATCATCCAGTGATGAATCTAAAGAGGGGTCCACTACAGAGGATATATATCAGATAACTCTAAATGAGCCGATAGAGCCGCAACATAGGATAAGAGACACGGATGTAATTGAGTTGGACCTTGGCATGCCAAATGATTCATGGCCAATTAAATTAGGTTCCATGCTCATTCAGCAGAAAGGGAGGACTATGTGTCCTTGATTCAAGAATTCCACGATATCTTTGCTTGGAGTTACGATGAGCTGAGAGGCATTCCTCCCAGCTTGGCTGTTCATACTATTCCTGTAAAAGAAGGAAGTCATCATGTGTGTCAAAAGGTATCATCTGATAGCTTTTGCTAGTCGAAAATTGGGCATTCCAGAGCTTAATTATACCTACATGGAGAAGTTGTGTCTTGCGATGGTCTTTGGGACTAAGAAATTTAGGCACTACATCCTCTATGAAAAGGTAGTGTTTTATACGAAGGCGGAAGGACTTAGATTGCTTATGAACAAGCTCCAGCCGCCTGATCGTTTGGCAAAGTGGTTAATCACTTTGCAGGAGTTCAATTATGAGATTAAGAGTAAGCCACTGAGGTTGCAGGGTATTGTGGAATGCCTTGTGGATTTCGGAGAGCCGAAAGAGACTTTGGCTGAAGGAAGCGATATTGAGGAAATGTTTAAAATTGATACAGCTTCCATCCCATCTTGGTACGCTGCTATTACGCATTATCTATCAACAGGAGAGACTGGAGCTGGTTTGTCAAAGTCTGAAAAGAGGAAAATCAAACAGCAAGCTTTTAAGTTTTCCTTGATCGCAGGGACACTATATCGGCAAGGTGTTGATGATATTTACCGCCGATGTGTGATGCCTGACGAGGTTCCTTTTATCTTGGAGGAGTGTCATGACTCTGCATGTGGAGGGCACTTCGCGGGACGGTTGAAGGCGCAGAAAGCATTAAGAGCTGGATATTGGTGGCCATCCATCTTCCAAGATTCTTTTGAGTATGTAAAGAAATGTGATACCTGTCAAAGGCATGACAGTAGAGAAAATAGGAAACAGCCACTTACGCCTATCATGGCTATTCTTCCATTTGAGAAGTGGGGTATTGATTTTGTGGGTCCTATTACCCCGTCGTCTACTACTCAAAAGAGGTATATTATAGTAGCCACTGATTATTTTACAAAATGGTCAGAAGCGCGGGCGACGAGGCAGGACAATCCAAAAGAGACTGCAAGTTTCCTGTTAGAGCATATTATCTACCGCTTTGGTCCATCGAGGGAATTAGTGTCAGACCGTGGAACCCATTTTTTGAATAAGGTGATCAAAAGCTTGACTGAGGCTTGGCAAATCAAGCACAACAAAATGACTCCTTATAATCCGCAAGAGAACCGGCAAGTTGAAAGTGCTAATAAACAGCTTGTGGGGATCTTGTCTAAGATAGTCTCTGAGAAGAAACGAGACTGGGACAAGAAGCTGTATGTGGCAGTATGGGTGTATAATACCATGTTCAAGCGAGCTACTAGTCATACTCCATTCAAATTGGTTTATGGGGAAGAGTGTGTGTTACCCCTTGAAATTGAGTTGCCAACCATACGGTTTGCAATTAACCATTCGTTGGGGGATGAGGATTCCCTTTTTGAACGTTTCACGACTATAGCCCACCTGGATGAGCTGAAGTTGCAAAGCTTATTACACCAGGAGGTAGCTAAGCGTCGGATGAAGTGGTTGCATGACCTTAGAGCGAAAAAATATACCTTTAAAAAAGGGCAATTAGTCCTCTATTACGATGCGCGTAGGGAGTTGTTTCCAGGGAAGCTGGAACCCAAATGGGATGGCCCCTACAAGATTGTTAGGCTCGGGAAAAATAGGTCTACGGCCCTATTAGCTGATCTACAAGGAGTAGAGTTTAAAAATAATATTAATCTTAATAAGATTAAACCTTATTATTTATGAGTATGCTTATATAAAGAAATGCATTGCAGGCCCATGCTAGGAATGATCTGAGACCTTTGAAAAAGAGCTTAGACGGTTGATGGGTCGGCTAATCCCTTATTTGGAGCACCCATATCTGGAGCAAAGATACCATCAGGGGAAACTCATCTCGTGGAGCAAAGGATACAAAGTGATTGAGCAAGAAGACGGAATCTTTGTGTGGGAGATTAAAGTCTTCTGCCATCACTGCTTACGGCTGTTGACAAGTATCCCTGTTGAGTTCAATGAAGAAGGTGGGATGGAGCCGTCAGTTCATCCTCTCAACATGCTAAACTTTGATTACCATAATTACGAATAGAGGAGTTCGTGATGGCCAGTTGTGTAAACCCATTGTGGACGTACACATTATATTTTCACGGAGCGTCCAGGGGCCCTAATAAAAAAGGGAGTGTTGGAGTAGTAATATGAGACCCCCGATGAAGAGTTACGATGAAGTTAGCTGCTTATCTCGAGGTAGGATTCACTAACAATATGGCGGAGTATAAAGCCTTGATTATGGGATTTCACATTGCTAAACAAGGTGGTATTCATCGGTTGTTAGTAAAAGGGGATTCCCAGTTGATCCTGAATCAGCTAGATGGGACATACATAGTGGGGAATCCCATTCTCTGTATGTATCATCGAACTGCTATGACCCTACTTGAGGAGTTTGAGAGAGTGTCTTTTCAGCTGATTCCACGTTATTGGAATCAGTTTGCGGATTCATTAGCAAATCTTGCTTATGAGGAAGACCTCTTCTTTAATTGTGGTCCTAGTTTGGATATTGTTATCAATGATGAAACAGGACCCGGTCGCTTGTGGAGAATGTTATCAGAGCATGCAATATATGGCAGACGATGGTTGATATGGGTAATGCAAAGAGTAGCCGAGACCAATCTACCGTTGTTATCTTGGACCCATAGGTTGATTAGATAGTATATTATGCGTACGCCTCTTGCTATCTATGCAGGAGGGATGGGTCATAACCTTATGCATTTAGTTTAGGGCTATGAGCCTGTTTTTCCTCCTTGGAAAGGAACCTATTATTGTATATCTGTGCTATTCCAGGGAGGGATGTGTAGGTGCTATTTTGTTTGATCTCGTTAGGCCAAGAGGGCCAGTGTTGTGAGGTTTTGAATGTTTTATTTCATTAGGCCAAGAGGGCCGATTAAGTTCTGTAGTGAAGTGCTTTATTTCATTAGGCCAAGAGGGCCATTTGTCTGTTTAGTGCAGGTGCGTTTAATGGTTTCTTGTTTTAGTTTTGTGCTAGACAGGTTCGGAAGAAGAGCTTGGAATGAGCCTTTTGTTGCATGGAAGCTTCTCATGGCCCTATCCAGGTGATATCTATCCTTTATGAGTACTGTGGTTGTTATGTTATATGTGTCTGAGTACTTGTTAAGGGGGTTTTTTCGTTTCTTATTGGGGACCAGCGTCCAAGGCATGAAGTCACAGGTTTAGGTTCAGTATGTTTGAGGGAGGTCTAAGTGGTCGTTGCCTCCTGTGAAGACATTGTCAGGCATTGAAAGACCTGTTATAGAAAGGAGTCCTAGTGACCCTGTTCTGCTAGCCTGCT
Source organism: Lygodium microphyllum (assembly GCF_053477565.2). NCBI lineage: Eukaryota > Viridiplantae > Streptophyta > Polypodiopsida > Schizaeales > Lygodiaceae > Lygodium > Lygodium microphyllum. The sequence goes on along the minus strand of NC_141154.1, from coordinate 82,194,906 downwards.
AGGCGGCTATTCTAGGAGTTCTTGTTAGTTGTGAGGCAGTTAGAGAAGCCTGCCGAAGAAGAAAATAATGATGATGAAAAGAAACCCTGAATATCTTAAAGATAATAAATATATACGAAGGTGTGTAAAAAGGGGTTCTAACCCCTATAAAAATAGACAAGAAAAGAAAGGAAGAATTTATAAGCATTTGATCATTGCCTTGTGAAGGCCTAGTAGGTTCCTGGGGACGAGTCAGACCCGGGGCCGATGCCTTGTCTTCCTAGGGATGGCATCTTGCTGGAAAACAAGAAAGTAAGGAAGGTTGGAGCGAAAATAAAAGTGAGCATCAGAAAAGGATTAAGTGTCGCCTTGCGAGGGATTGGTAAGTTCTTGGGTACCGAGACAGGACCTGAGGCCGATGCCCTGTTCTCCTTGGGTCACTACGCTCAGCTCCCTCCTTTTTACATGCCCAAGTATGGAAATATACAAACCCTAAAAGAGGAAATGTACTAAAAGAAAATACTTCTTGATCAGGCTATAGGAGTCCTCGCCTAGTAGGAGCTCCTAGTTGTATTGTCCTTAGTTAGGTAGGTAGTTCAGACCACCACTTAGGGCAACCTCTTTGATAGTTCTTTTTAGTTTGGCCGTATTGGAGCAGTTGGTTAATGACTAGCTTGGGACCTTCTATCAGATTATGCTAGGCCTACTCCTTGTGGATGTCATGCCTTGGTTCTGTCAAGGGGTAGGGTGAGCATTGTGATGTGTTTAGTATGTGTCTATTTTGTATCAGCTTGATGCTTCCTTTGGTTGTTTTTGTGCACATCTATTGTGGGTTTCGACGGGCTGAGTCGCCTATCCCATAGTCGCCAATGAGAGTGGAATTTTGATGTCGAGAAGTGCTTAAAAATAGCTAAAAATTACGAATATCAAGGAAAAAATATTCAACGTCGAAGGCGGCGGCTCGATTTAGGACGATTTTAAGCGTCAAAGTGCTTTAAAGGCGCCCGAGTGACACTTGTTGATTTTTCATAATTTTTCAGATTGTCATGTGGATTGTCAAGAGTTACCGGCCAATGCGGCATGCCGAGCTGGACGCCCAGGATTTTTCAAAGCTCAATTCGGAGTCCGAACGGGGAAGGAGCCAAGAAACCGGGCAAGATATGAAAAGGTGGACATTAGAGTGGCCAAATGTAAGTGACCTTTGGGGGGGGGGGGGGGAGCGGTCTTGGGGCATTTTATGCCACATCAAAGCATGGCATCTTTTGGAGAGCAAAAAACGTGAGGAGAGGGCGCATCCTGATGGCGCTGAAATTTGTGCTTGATGCATGAAGATGGATCATGCAACCTCGATACAACCCATGCAAATGATCATTGCCCTTCAATGCCCTCTGGATGCTGATCATTTCGCCATGCTTCACTCCTCCAATGGTGGTCTCTATGAAGATCTCTGAATTCAGTCTTTCTCTCTCCTCCCTCTCTCTCTTCTAAGGGTAGATTCATGTAGTGAAGAAGAAGAAGAAGAATGGATAACGGATGCTTGTCCAATGAAGACCGGATTGCTCCATGGTTCAAGAGGAATTAAGATTGCTGATTGTGGGTCTTCATGAGCATTAATGGCTGCTGGAAATCAGTCCCGAGACATGGCAAATAAAAACCCGCAACCCGCAAAGAACGATAATTTCATTTTTACAAAGGAAATTGATGTTTTATGCAATTTGCTTCATGAATATTTGTTCCCATGGGATGATTATGCATTATGTTGTTTTTTGCTATGAGTTTGATCAGTTTATGCTTAGAAAATCAAAAAATCATAAGTGTTGTGACTGAAATTAATGGTATAAAACCCGCAAAACACGCGAAATATGGAAAACTTGGGTGTTTTTAATATATAAATGAAAAATATAATAAGACACACCAACTAAATTTGTGTTTTTGCTGCAAATAAACCTAAGGGCCATAGCCCACAACTCATTTTGTATTTTCAGTCATTTAATATTGAAAAAAATACAAGAAAAATAGGGAAAATGGGAAAAAATAAGAGAAAAATGGATTTTGAGTACCGAAAATTAAGGAAAAATAAGAACCATGTTTGTGAATGTTTGTGGGGTCTGAAGCATGAGGATTTGCCTCAGTTCAGCCCCACATTTTTGTTCTAGTGTGGTTTTCTTTGCGTTTATACAGAAAAAACGTGGAACATGAACCCTAAATCTATGCACCGGGCACAATCTAAACGGTGAGGGGGTAAAGAGAATGAGAGTGGTGTTTAAGTGCTGAGAGAAAGAAAAGGCTGATTATTTTCATTTATGCATATCATATAGATCGATCGTTATTTTAAATAAGGATCTAGTAGCACGAGGGTTTCTCGGTGCTAGGTTCATGCAACAACGCATACGGGCGATAGTAAAAATCATTGAAAGAAATGTTTTCCATGTGCACATGGACATTCACAATTTGCATGAAACATAAAATGATAAAAGGTATCAAACAATACCTCCTGGATGCATAGCACCTGTATTCTCTAGATTGTGACCAACGTCGAGTGAGAGATAAGTTATCCTAAGCTGTAGGTAGGCGTTGGGTCCTAGGGAAAAGAAAGTGAGGAAAATGGTACATTCCTGGATACGATCAATTGGTACCTTGAGAGGACTATGTGCGATATTGTGTATAATGTTTAGCGACGCATCGAGGGGCCAATCCCCAAGATGTAGGAGAGTCACAGTGAGGTAGCGGCAGTCAGCCGTTGGAGGACCTCCTATGTTTGTACTTCGTGCTATTGGGCAATGTGCTGGGACTCCCTCTGAGGAGTGTTAATTGGGTTAGAATTGGACTACGAGACGTGATACAAACGCAAGATGTTTAGGAAGGCAATGTATGAGGTATGTGTCATCAACGCTCCTCGCCGCGAGGCTGTGGGGTTGTTGAGCGCATGATAGAGGTCCGGCTAGTGCATGAGTTAGTGCCGGCCCGTTTTAGGTCCCATCACTGACCTTCGGCCCATGAATCGAGCAGTGCCCTCTTCTCGAGTTAATTCGTGGTGTGATTGTGGAGATGGTCCACCCATGCAATATATCCTTCCTTAATTACATCCTTTAAAAATCCAACACAACAAGGCATTCAACCCTAATATCAGTTTCTAGGAAAACATTCCTTTATCCCCATGGCAACTTGTCATCACAGACCCTTGCCATGCATTTATTAGCATAAATCACAAGCACTTGAAACAATCATCTGAACAACAAACTAACAACCAATTGAATGTAAAAGCATTTAGGATGTTGTTCGATCAACCAACAAAAAAACCAATTGTATTCTTCCCAAACAATGCAAGAATAGTCGTGATAATATTTCCATCGCATATCCGCTCTTCCCCTTGGGATCAAAGAGCGATTCTATGTAAAATGTACTTAACTCTTGTATGCACAATTTTTAATGTCATGATTATGCCATCCATAACCCCTAGCCAATTCTTCCTTGTAATTGCTCTATGAACGAATAAGCCATATGCAACTAGGTGCAACTAACTTTCCTTAATACATGCACTTTGCAAGCTCAATCTTTTGAATACATGAGATAAAATTTATCCCTTCTGATGACCTATACTCATACATCATAGTACGGGGCCTAACGTATCTCATACGAGAATCAAAACAAGCATCTATCAATTTGGAAATACATTACTTATGACCGAAACCGCAGTTAGATTGACAATGATGCATTTTCCCAAAGCTTTGTTTTTGGTTGTGTGATTGCCATCCGCATGCAACATTCTTCGCTTGGAGACCATCATCCGCAAGTAGATTCAAGAGATAAAGAAGGCGGAGTAGATTCAAGATAGGAGAGTGTAAGAGAAGATGGCTTAGTCGAAGACCGAGATAGGGAAAATTTGAACTAACTCTCTCCCTCGCAGTCTCTCAGGATAACTCCTCTCACTCTCTCTCCTTCTCTCTCTGTCTCTCTCTCTTTCTCTCTCTCAAGCTCCTTTTCGTAATCTCTTGGAGGAGTATCCTTCTCTCTACCTCTCTCTCACAACCTCTCGGGGTCTCCTTATGCTTTCTTGCACCTCCTCATGCCTCATATTTATAGTGAATTAGAGAAGAGGCTTGTGGTTGAGAAGAGAAGCTCTTTGTGGAGGGGGATCTTGGAAAAATTGGTGATTTAATGCTCAGATCATAAATTCGATGGTTCCATTGGCTTTGAAAGGGGGGTAAAACCCCAAGACACTTGCAAGATACTTAATTAGAAATCTCTCAGTTTACTCCTTCTTTCCTCTGTTTGAAGTGTTGTTTTCTGTCTATAGACTGCAATCGCGGCATGCACAATTTTGCAAATCCCTCTCTTTATTTTTTATTTTGATAAAATCTCCAAAACTAACTAAACCATCACTTGTCTTTTATTTGAAATAACATCCAATTCTAGAAATCTCCATATCTTTTTAGGATAATATTTAAAATATACTAGTTTTGCCCAAAATCTAATATGTTTGGACCATCCAAACTATACACATTAATACTAGTGATTAATATAACTCATGTCTCATTCATGTTGTAACTTCCATGAAGGGTGGCTACAATCCTTGTCAATCCAAGAAAAATATCAAATTTACGACTCTCGATTTTTCTAAATAAAATATTTTAAATTAAATAAAAATTATTAATTATTAATGTTAGTTAATTTTTAGCTTAGTTAGTCTTTGGTTAGTAACCTTACTAACTCGTTAATTGACTAACTAACTTTAAAACTAACCAACTAACTTTTAATTGCATGAAAATATTACAGATTTAATACATTGATTATTTCATGATATTGTACAACTAAATGATTTTCTATCATTTTTTATAAAATTCATATGCATTTGTTTATCATTAGCAAAATAAAATAGAGATAGTCACTTTTAAGAAGACTTTTTAAAATATTCCCTTCCCTAATAATATCTACTATTTTTCTATTATTTTGATCACATGCGTCCTTAATGAAATAACAATAAATATCACAAAATAAACTGTAAGTAAGTTTTTTTCTTAATGGCATGCATATAATGATTTTCCAAGTGAAAGAGTATTTTCACTGAATAGCTAATTATTATATTACTTAGGTTATTTTCCTAAGCGACAGTTCATATGCATTTTCTTTAGAATGTGTTTATAATCATTTAAAGCCAGATATAGAGATAAGCTTATAAAACATTAATCTTTTCCAAACCGACGAGACGTTACCTCTCTCAAGTTTGCTATAACGGGGGTCTCACCAATTCCTATCACATAATTTTCTCCATCGGCCACGTTCCTTACTTCCCTTGCTTCAATTGTGTTTTTTGAATTTGTGCGACCTCGCGGAGCCATCGAATGTCAGATGAAATTAATGTGGTAGTTTAGGGAGAGTTGATGGTCATCCAAAAAAATTTCCCCAACATTTCACTTAGCAGTATAGTCATATGGGACAAAGGCATAATAAGGGGTAGAGAAAATGAAAATGAGGTAGAAGGGGGGTATTTTCCTCCTTCAAGGCTCAAGCTTCAATGGAAAAGAGAAGTAGAAAATTTTTTCCATCATCAAGGGTCTTCCTTCTTGCTTTTTTTGTGAAGGAGAGGGGGTGTATTTATAGGTATGAGGGGGATCATGGAGTTGACTGATTCTTTTGGCTACTTTTTAGGAGCCAATTGAGCTTTATTAAAAATGCATTTTGATTGCTTACCTCTTAGATGGTGGCATGGGGATGATTTTTAAATGGTTTCTCTCCCTCCAAGCGTAAAAACGTCATGTATTTTGGCCTATTTTTTCAAAAACATATTTTTCTTTTCAAAACGACTTCATCTGGTGGTTTTTGGCCTAGTTACTTCATGACTTATCTAGTATGTAAAGTCATGTCTACTCTTTGATACTTAACTTACTCAATATCATGCTCGTTCTTGCACATTTTTCATCTATTGATAAAGGCTTTCGCAATTTGTCTTGCGGTTACGAAATCAATGCGATCTTTGACTCATTAAATGGAATTGAGAATGCTAAAACAAACATAATGTGGAAAAAAGTATGATCAAGTCATCATAATACTATTTACGAGGTGTCTTTGCTTTTTATTGGCTTGGAACATTGAGGCGTCTTCTTGTATCGGATTGCGGAATTGATTTAATGCAAGACTCGATATTAAGAAAATTACGTGTTGTCACTTATGTGATACCTTGACAAGTAATTTTTAAAACGCCTCAAGCCTGATTTCATTTATTGATATAAAGTGCTATGGCGGGAATATTACAAGTGACAAATCATAAGAGACTTAAGTGGATTTTCAATCAAGCTAACCAAACATGGGATAGAGAAAAAAAAATTGCAAGAGTTTGATTCTGAGATTAAATATCATGCAAGCAAGGATAATGTTGTTATAGATGCGTTAAGTCAAAAACAATTCCTTAATAATATAGTTGAGATACAAAGCCTAAAAGTATAGTAAATGTCAATTTTTAGTGAACAATGATGATTACTCCAGTGTATTCTCTTATGATGGGTTGATGTGCTATCTAGCATATACTTTGATTAACATGTGAGGATTGTATAAATTAATGATGAATCATCATGGCACTCACAATCTCCACCTTAGTTCTCATACTTCTAATAAGAGGTCCGCCAATTCAAAACATCGTGCAAGTCATACATTCCAAAAAATGTGACAATCATCATTCGTAATACACAAATACAATAAAATACAAAAAAACATAGAAAATTAGGAGAGTTTCTTATCATAAATTATGTTTAATGTATATAGAAGATGTTAGGCTTCTTAAAACTATTTACAAATTTTTTCCATTTAATCCAAGCAGTGGAGATCAAGCTTATTAAAGCCATTTATTAGATATTGCAAAATTTAGCCACAAGGCAAATAGTGCCCCATTTATCATCCTAAAGGCATTGGCAAGTTAGTAGTTGTAGAGGTTACCATTTAGAAGAAGAAATTTATCCAATAAAGGATGGTACTCTAGTTGTAGAGGATACCATTTGGAAGAAGAACTTCATCCAATAAAGGATGGTGATGTATTTGAGAGGGATATGGTAAATTGCAAGTAATGAGTATTGCATGAAGCAAAACCCCACTCCAGTGAGTTGGGTCATGCTACAATGCCTTTATAGTGCATCATTGTTCTACTTTTATCATTAATCAACTACCATCATTATTCTATGTTGATTATTAATCAACTATCATCATAGGCAACATTCAAGACAATAATTATATTAGACCTTGAGAAATGGATACTTGGACTCATATTGTTGCAAAACTTTGGCCATTGGTGTAGGGACCTTTGTTTTCTTAATTGGAGCCCGATTTGAGATAAGGCACGTGGCTTTGGCACTTTTCTCTCAATATTACATATTTTTGAACTACTTTACCTTTGCAAAATATGTATTTGCTATATTCCCAAGTAGTCTTCCACAATAAGAGATGAGATCTATCCTTTTGTGTTGGAATTTTGCAAATACATCATCTCACATGCTCACGCAAGTTTTGTGAATGTGATATCAAACTAAGTGAAGCAATAAAAAAATTGGAATATTGATTTTTCTACCAATTTTATGGCCATTTTGCATATTTATCAGTGATGTAATGGGGCTTTATCCCTACTAACAGTCGTGGCTTTGTGGCACTCATCAAGGGTGTTGTAATTGTAACTACTTGTCTACTCAAGGTTAGAGTCTCCTTGCAGTCATAGGCTCCATACTATGAACCATGATTGTATTTTCTATTTTCTCATGTGTCAACTTCAAATTTGGTGTTTCTTTGGCTATTTGTGTTTCTAGTGCAACTTTGTTTGAGCTCATGAGAGATTATTTGATAGTCATGCTTTGAGTGGTTTTGGCTCTATATACCTAGATGGCTTGCAAATGCATATTCTTATTATCACAAGTATTAGGCTATTTTGAGAGCTAAACGGATGTGATTGGGTTGCAATTTATAGGGTTTTGGTTGTAACAAACAATAGAGATTCATTTTAGGATCCATATGCATCAATTTCCCTTATAGTAGCCTTGTGTAGTTAATAAGGCCTTGGTCACCCATGTGGTAGTGATGTGAGCCTTTGTCTTTATTTGTTTGTGATTCTTTTGTAGCTTAGTATGAGTTTGTATAAACGTTTTTTTAAATAGGTAGTCATGTTATGGCACACTTCCTAAATTGTTGTGATTGGTATGAGTTTTTTGGTTTGGGCAAATGCAAGTTCTTTTAGTAGGGTTTCTTAGTGTTTATATGCACAAATGGTAGATTGGTTTTGTTCAAAACAATGGTCAATTTTCAACCAATTTCCCCTTATTGATGCCAAAAAATACATCCTAGTAGGATTTCTCATTCCACATTCTCTCAATTGGGGAGAATGTAAAAAAGCTCTAGAATGCTTTCTATTTCAATGGTTACCATCAACTTACACTTACCCAACACTGAATGAGATGATCCTTTGTATGGATTTAGCTTCACATCAAATGGTACCAATGGGGGTTGACCTACTTGATGCCAAAATTCATACAACATTGAAGTCTGAGCCTTTATCAATGAGAGCATCAACTAGGACTTCCTTTGACTACAAGTTTAAGGCATAGATAAGCTAGTGGAACAATCATTATCCAAGTTACTTATTGTGAATTCTCATACTTGAAATATTTTTTGGGGATAATATTTATTGATGCAACTACCATTAAAGTCATTGATCCTTGTTGCATGAGTTTCTCAACTACTCTCCTTTTCCTCTTCTTGGCATTCTTCTTTCCTATGATGGGCCCATAAACAATAGGTAGTCTTGGGATGTTGACACTAGTTTTTTGCTCTAAGATCTTATGAGAGGGTTGAGACAAGTATCAATATTGTATCCTCTTCATTGATCATCTCTACTCCAAAGGGCATGAGGGGCACTAATGGGACAATGGCCTTACTTGTGTTGGCTTTCCACCTGGGACAGTCAGTATAAATGTGTGTTTTTCCTTTTTTTAGACATCTTGAGGATAGATATCTTGGTTGCTCACAATTCTCGAATTTGACGAGGTCTTTGAATTGCATTGGAGCTCTTCCTTTCCCTCACCTAACAACATGATTTATTGTCCACAGTTCCAACATTTGATGAGCTCCTCAAATTGTATTGGAGCTATCCCTTTCCCTTGCCCTAACAACATGACTAGTATGGGTAAGTAATCCAGGAGAATAGTACTGCCCTCCTTGTCATAGGTCATGTACAACTTTGAGTATTCCTCTTCTTTGGTCAACTCCTCTATATGGTAGGCAAGAGCATCACTTGGAGGAAGAGTGACTATTAGGGTCAGGTGTTGACCACATGCCAAGAAGATCGATCTCTAATCATTGTGCTACTAGTTTTTGTTCAATGGGAGCTAATAGAACTAGCTACAAAGACCTAGGGTAGTATTGTGTCATGTTGTGCTATGGAATGGATTGTTATTGAAAGGGTTTGGTAGGACAAGCCTCTAGGTACTCAATAGCAGGTTTTTTCATGTCCAATATGTCCATTGTTCGTACAAACACAAGAAGGTTTGGAACACTTGGATGGGAGGTGGTTGCACCCACAATGCATGCACTAAATGCTTTGTTGATTTGTTCATAGTTTATTTAAGGTATCAATGAGTCTAGCTAGTCTAGCATGGTGATGTTGCTTCTTGACAATGTGGCATTTCTTCTAGATCAATCCTTTTTGTCTTGATATCTTTCTCAATGAGGTCATCAATGGTGCATGGCCTCATCTAAGCTCTCTGCAGTCAGATCAAACCTATCTAAATTCTAATTATTTGGCCTTTTAGTGAGAGGAATTAACTTCTACAGACTTTGTACCTTGGAGATGTATTCATCTATACTCTTTTCCTCTTATTGTTGCAAGTTCATGTTCCATATGATGAGGTTTTTCCCATATCTAACTTCTGTGAATTTCATGATAAAAAATTCATTAAGATTAGACAAGAATTATTTATTGTTTGTGTCTATCCCTATGAACCACATTCCTAAGACTTTTTGTCATCGGCATAATAGTGGTGAGATTGTGCACCTCACACACTTGCCCAAATTGCTCCACAAAGAGCTATAATGGTGGTCATTCTATACCCTAAACTTTTCTATTTTCTTGGCAACCAAGGGAAATTTTTCATTGTCCTTGAAATCTAGTTGACATCAAGTCCCACCAGTACACTGAGTTGGCCATGTGTGTCCTAATGTGGAGGGCACGTGAATTATCTAACAACCTCCACTATACTAAATAGATTTCATTCACTAGTTAATCCCGAAATATTTGCATTTTGCAAAAACCTTCTTATGTTATCCATCTCTCATTGCATATCTTTCTTCTTGCTTTGAGAAACTATGGTTAAGTCTAACAACTTATCCAATGTGTCTTTGCTCTGTCTAGCCAAAGTAGTATATTGATCTTTCAAACCTATTGGTGACCCCTCACTAACATCCTTATTTTGGCACATAGCTTGAAGGATTTTTAACACCACCTTCAATTCCTTGAGCACATCACTTAATAACACTTCCTTCTCCATCATGTCATTCTTCTAGCAAGGTTGTTTGATTAAGCTTCAGTAGCATTCTTGAGCCTAGAATTATTGTTCCTTGGAAGGTCCTTAGTTTTTCCCTTAGGTTTTCCTTTGTTTTAGTCCTTCATATAGTGGGTTCATTTTATTTTTGAGGGTTATTTTAGTTTTTATACCCTATTTGTAGGGGTTTTGTTCAACTTCATTTCCAATTTTAGACCCTAATCATGTGTCATGCTCAAACAACCTTTCTCACTCTTCAAAACTATGTGATTGGTGCAATTTAAATATTCCCCTATGCACTTCTACTCAAGCATGATATTTTCTTTCTTCCAAAGATATTTAGTGAGCATACAAGCAAGTAATCAATTTTATAGTTAACTTTCAACTTGCACAAAACAATGTTGACACACAAGACTCTCTCTCCCATGTTACACAACTCCTTATAATTATGTTGTAGCAGCAAGCTTAGCAATGCAAATCCAAAAATCCCAAGCAAGTTGGTAACAACTCCAAGATGTTCTTAACTTGAAATTTTTCCACGAGATTCAAGTGGCCCAAGGTGAAGAACATTGTGAGATAAATTTTGTGTGTTGATAGACTATCCCTTCACGGCCCATGTTGAGCAATTGTAATGTGTGTGGCCAAAAGTGAGTGCCTTTGATAAACTGTCGATTCAAGTCAAATGACTAAGGATTGCATTAACTAGTGTGCCAATGGGTTGGCCTCATATGGCTAGCATAAATCATGTATGAGACTTGCTTGAGAGATTTTATGTGTAGAGAAGTGGGATAGTTGTGTCAATAGGTTAAGGGGAGCATGTAAGAGAGAAAGAAAGAGAACAGTAGATGTAATGAAGGAGACAGGAGAGAGAGAAGGAGAGGAGAGAGAGAGAGTGCAGAAGAGAGATAAAGATTGCAAGAAGAGAGAGAAAGAGGGTGATGAGGAGAGAGAAACACTAGGAGTAGAGAGAGAAAGACAAGAGGAGAGAGAAATGGCTGGCAGCCATGGAAGGACCGGGAAGAAGGTGAAAGGACAGATGTATATTCATAAAATGGTACCCTAACCAGGTTCTTGTACACCTTAAATACCCCATCCGTGTAACCGGGTATTCGCATGTGCTATCCCCGTGTTAACCCCGTGTAAGACCCTCTAATCCCATTCACTGTAATGAAGGAGACAGGAGAGAGAGAAGGAGAGGAGAGAGAGAGTGCAGAAGAGAGATAAAGACTGCAAGAAGAGAGAGAAAGAGGGTGACGAGGAGAGAAAGACTAGGAGTAGAGAGAGAAAGACAAGAAGAGGAGAGAGAAATGGCTGGCAGCCATGGAAGGACCGGGAAGAAGGTGAAAGGATAGATGCATATTCATAAAATGGTACCCTTCCAAGCATTCAAACTGTAAGTATGTGGACTGAAGGGGCTCCCGCATGGGGTCATGATCATCCAAATCCACATGCTTCCCATGATCTTCTTTCTTGAACTGAAGTTCTTGTTGTGGACCCATACCAAAATGGTCTTCAACAAGATCTTCTCCATCCTTTGCATCATAATACTCTAATAGCAAGAGTATTTTGGCAGTCTTTGCCCTGCATGTGGCTTGATGATTACAAGATATTGGCTTAGCACATCGATAGCATAAGCCTGCAGCATGCAATTCCCGTATCGTATCACTAGTAAGGTGTCTAATGCATTTAGTCTTAGATAGCAATTTACACACATGCTCATCACCATCGGTCAGCTCAGGCATAGTCCTAGCATGCTACTCATGTACAATAGATGGCTGTCCATGCTCATGACCATAATGCTCATGCTATCCATATGGATGGTCATACCAATGTGGTTGCTGCTCATAATGATATTCATGCTGTCCATACTGCATATGTTGATAATAGCCCTCCTGCGCATCACACGCATGACCGTCATAAGCATGCTGCCTTTGATCATTGATCCCATAGCATTGGTCATGCTGTCCATAATCTCTATGAAAATGCATGTCACAAAAATGTTCATGATGCTGCCCAAATACATCTATTTGTTGTTGCCTACTACCAAAACCTTGGCCATATTGTTGCCCATAAACATGATGCCCAAGATTGCATGATGACTGTCCAACATGACTACAATAGTGTTCTTGCATCCTAGGTTGACCATAAGTATGATAAGTGGCAAGTCCATGAGCATAGGTAACGGCATAATGCTGGTCATAATCACTTGCTTGCTGCTCCTGCATTGCATAAGAATCTCCATATGCATGATGTTGACCAATGCTGCATGAGCTACCATATACAGGGTGCTATGGCTGGTGGAATAGTGCAGGAGGCTTGGTTAAAAGTCCCCCTCGACCTGCATCTGCTAAATCTGGTGGACGCCCATCTTTTGCTCGTGGATTTTCCGACTTTGGGTTCTGAGAAAAACCCAAACCTTCGACCTCAGCAAAGGCCACTGGAGGTAGGTTGGCAGGCCACCACCTATATGGGCTATTTTTCTCTGTCTTGTCTATGCCCTCTGTCGGGCAGCCAGGCGCAATCTCTTGTTCTTGCTCTTCTTGGGTCAAGGCGGAAGCTTCTTGCTCGCCAGTGTCTTCTTCATCGGTGTGGGAGAAGTCGAGGAGGTCATCTACTTGGAAATTGAGAGGGTCGGGGCATGATGATGGCCAGGGGTCAAGAAGACAAGTCTATGAAGTCATTGCTAGGAGGAAAAGGAGAAAACCTTGCAGAAATGGCCAGCTCGTTTACAAGCAATCCTGTCTTTGTGGACCTCCATTATCCACAGCATGCAGTGGTAGGGGAGAAATGGTCAGTTTGGTGGTTTGCTTCTAAATACATCCAAAGCTTCTATGCAAACTCCAAGAAGGCTGCCATCTCTGGTACCCCCTAATTTCTGTGGCCTTTCAATGTTGCACCCATCCTGATGCACCTGTGCACCTGAGTAACTAGGGTTCCTAAACTAAAAAGAAACTAAAACTAGAGGGAGGAGAGAGAAAGGAGGATCAAAGACTGAAGCTCTGATACCAACTGTAATGAAGGAGACATGAGAGAGAGAAGGAGAGGAGAGAGAGTGTGTAGAAGAGAGATAAAGACTACAAGAAGAGAGAGAAAGAGGGTGACAAGGAGAGAGAAATACTAGGAGTAGAGAGAGAAAGACAAGAAGAGGAGAGAGAAATGGCTGGCAGCCCATGGAAGGACCGAGAAGAAGGTGAAGAAGGTGAAAGGACAGATGTATATTCATAAAATGGTACCCTAACCAGGTCCTTGTACACCTTAAATACCCCATCCGTGTAACCAGGTATTCGCATGTGCTATCCCCGTTTTAACCCCATGTAAGACCTTCTAATCCCATTCTTTACAATAGAAGAAAGATGTGAGAGCACCTTTGGTACTTAAATAGGAAACTGACTTGGAATGTAGGAATGTCTCTAAAGAAACAAGCATTGAATCTTAGGATTGCTTCCAAGGCCACTCCATCAAACATTCTAGCCATGGTAAACCCTACTATTTGGTAGCTTCATACCTAGAATCTCCTATTTAGAGTTCACAGTGATCACAAGGTGCTAAATTACTTCCTTAACCAATTAAATCTCACTCCTAAGCACCACATGTGGGTGGGTACCCTACAAAATTATTATTTTGATATCACTAACAACTCTACCCAATCAAATCTCACTCCCAAGTAGCATAGGTGGGTGGGTATCCTACAAAATTATGATTTCGATATCATTAACAACTCTACCCATGCTAGTATTCGAATTTCACCCTTTGAGGCTATATATGGTTACAAAGTGCCCTCACTCACAATCATTTTCACTGCCTTGAGGGTCAAAGCATCCAAAAAGAAATGCTTAAAGAGATGGAGTAGACCAAGGCCATTCGTTAGGACATCAAAGAAACACAAGGCTAATAGAATGCCTACATAGACCCCAAGAGGACTCCTTGGACTTTTAAGGATGGAGACATGGTATTCTTAAGAGTCCAATCAAAGAAGAGTTCTTTATCTCTTGGGAAATTCCAACAACTCAATCCAAGATTTTGTGGATCCTATGAGATTATCAAGTGTCTTGGTAGAAATGCCTGTAAACTAGAATTTCCACCTCATCTCAAAGTTCACAATATATTTCATGTAAGCCTTCTAAAACCTATGTCCCACCAAGCTTGATCATATCCTAGATGATGGAAAATTTGTAATATTAACTCAATGAATTTTGGAAGCTCAACTTGATAGAATCCTAGAGTTCATAGAAAAGTCTCTTATGAATCATACTTTTTATGAGTACCTTATCCAATGAAAACACTTCCTAAAAGGAGATGCCACATGGATCTAGGAGTCCATCCTCATAGGAGAGACCACCCTAAGTTTCTCTCCAGATGAGGACATCTTGATTTCTCTAAGGGAAAAAGGATGTAATAGTGCTATTATTCTAAAATATATATAGTGGGCTCATTGAATTACCTTCTCTAGCCACATATTAATTCTTTGCATATGTCAAATTGCCTTCCCTAAATATGCACAATTGCTCAAGCTCATCGATTTCCTTACAACTTTGCACAATTATTTTTCTTCCCACCACATGGTGAGCTAGGTAAATGTGAAAAAAGATTATAAGGTTTAAAAACTTATAAGAAAGAAAGAAAGGAAATAAGAGGGGGTGGGAGGACCACCTAATAGGCTACCATCAAAATGGTGCTCCCTCCTAAATTAACATTTTTTAAAAATAAGTAATAATATTTGGGGGGTGTGTGCGTGTGCGTGTGCGTGTGCGTGTGCGTGTGCGTGTGCGTGTGCGTGTGTGTGTGGGTGTGTGTGTGTGTGTGTGTGTGTGAACAAAACCCGTCTCTTTCTCGTCAAATGAGTTATCCCCCCTTTTTCCTTTTTTTAAACAAAAAAAAGAGAAAAATTTTGACATTTAAAGCCCCCATGGGTCAATTGTACTCCCTCCTTAATATTTTTATATATTTAAAGAGAGAGATGACAAAGACGTGCGTACCACACTCACCCCCTTTCAAATGTGCCTTCTCTTCCTCTTTTTCTTGAAAAACAATATCTTAGATTCTTTTGTAATCTCCTCCCACTTGACTAACAAGTCAAACCCCTTTTCCCATTTTTTTAATACTTTTTTTGAAAATTCAAGTGACTCTTTCTCTTTTTCAAAATACACAAATTTCCCTTATGCCAACACACTTCCACCTCCTTAAAAATCCAAGATATTTTGTTTAACACACCTAGAATTTCTAAAGACAACTCAAAAATTTAGAAATTTTCAATATTTGATACATAAGCCCTCAACAAAAGAATATCTTCTCCCCACTGAGCTGAGCATGTACAATTATAGTGCAAGACAAGAGTTAATGTGTTTAATGAATTTGATGATGTGTCCTAGTGCAAGGCATCATGCGTGTGAGCATTGTGCATCATGTGATTGTTTGTGTGCACTATGCACTCATGTGTGAATTGTGAGGGTAGTATCAGGTGGAACAAGCCCAAAAAGTGCACTAAGTTCAAGATGTTACATGTATGGTGGTGCGCGTAGGGTGCAATGCATATGTGCATTGTACACTACACACTTATGCATGTGCACTATGTATTGTGTCAAGATGTTGTACACATGGTCAAACCCTTAGATAGATGCAATTTGGCTTCCTCCTTCTTTTGTTTGTTCCCCCTTGCGAACAAGACAACTTCAAGCAATCAAAGAAAAGACAAAATATTATCTCATGTATCTTTGCATGTGTGGTGTGGGTGGTCTACATTATGCACGTGTGCATTTGTGCTAATGTATGTGTGTACTATGCATTACGCACTATGAACTATGCATAGAGTAAACTCACAAATAGTTAGGAAATTTAATGCATCAAACTATCCAACAACCTTAATCAATAAAGCTAGGAATTTAAAACAAATGCAACAATCACTTTTAGATATGAATTGGCTACCTTCTTCCCATCATATCCTCTCTCTCCACCCCCTTGCAAATAGTGTGGATGTCAGATAGGCCAGGTTGTCAAGAAGTCTCCCCCCACTCTCTTTCTCTTTAATGTTGTGAAACCTCCAACTAACTAGATACATTCATTGTCAATTAATAAATCTTTATAATAAAATTCCCACCTACTAACTATAAATAGTTGTAGCTTCTCATGTGGCTCTTCTTATGGTGGTTTTTCTCCTTCTCCCAAAGGATTTCTTCCTTTATGGAGGCTCTTCCCCTCTCTCAATCATTCCTTCTTACATTAGGCAATGTTGCAGGTATGGCAGATGTGGCAAGAAGATGTCAAAGAGGAGGGGTAAGAAAAGAGCACATATTGCTTCAATAAGAGATGAAGAAATTGAAGCTTCAACAAGAGATGAAGGGATTGAAGATGAGGTTATGTTAGTTACTACAATCTCTCAATCCTTGTAGAGGACTTGAGTTCTTAATAGTGACAATGATGCTTGTGATGAATCTTCCCTAAATTATTTTGTTGTTGTTGTTGTTGTTGTTATTGTTGTTGATATTCACTGTAAAGAATAACAATATTCACTATGATGAATAAGATGATACTTATGGAGTAAAATATACATATAGCCTATTAATGCAATCTATACCCACAATCTGGAAGCATGGCAATTCATGTCAGTAGGTACAAGGAGTCCACAGCAAGCTCCAACACTTATTGGAGATTATGAAGATTAGGAAGATGATGATGTTCATGAAAGGTCTCATTAAGTTGCAAAATCCCCATGCTGAAATTGTGGATGTCCTATTCCTATTTAGATAGTGTGGACAGGTCTAGATAGCATGTGAAGATCAATCACCTTGACTCTAGCTATCAATTATGATTATGATGGAGCTTTTGTTGATGAATAGGATTCATGGGGGACTATTGCTCTTGATGTAGAGAAAGATGGAGATGAGTCTCAAGTTGAAATGATGAGCAAATAGCACTTTTGTGCTAGGTGGGTAGCTTGGACAACAACATGGATAGTAGGCACCTTTAATCTTGTACTAGAGATTATCACAATGGCTCTTTTCTTGATTCGAGGAATTAATTTATTATTGCCTTTGGTGTAGGAGATGCTAATAATGATCCCATGTAGAAATCATAAGCAAGGTGGCATGTTCTAGGTAGTGTGGAGCATGCAAAGATGGGCTTGGATAGGTTGGTAGCATATGTGCATGTTTCCACTAATGATGATGTTGAACCTACTAGTATTTTTGTTAATAAATAGAGTTTTTTCACAACTTCCCTTGATGTAGAGAAGGATGATGATGGCAAACTTGATATAGCAAATCGTGAGTAGGGCCTATTTATGACAACATGGGTTGCAAGGAATCAAGTGACTAGTTTTGGAGCACTATATATGTGATTTTCCTTCGTTCTTGCTTTCTTCCCTTTATCCTTTGAAATTTTCTCTCTCTTTAGAGAATGTCAAATAACCTAAATATAACCTCTCTCTATCTTCCTCTTATCTACAAGATCTAATGCTAGGCTCCTATGGGAAAAGTGTCGAGCACCGTGTAATTATTTATAAAATTAAATGTATTCTCTTTCAATTATTCCAAATAATCCTTTTCTTGATCTTGTTAAGATTTCCATAATGATGTTTACCACTTGTCTAACTCATTCATTATTTATCTAATAGTATGGATAATAATTTTCTTTCATATCATGGAGCCCTAGACTAAATTATCTTCTACCCATGTTTTAGCCTATGTATGTGAGCATGCTATCCTATTCTGTAATTTTGATGCACATGAGTTGCTTCTTATTGATATGCATGGGCCTTGGAAATGACACCAAAATGTCACCCTCTATTAGCTTGATGTTGAGACCATTGGGTATGCTCTTATTATTTCAATAATTAGACATATGCAACCTATGACTAACTCTCACTTATATATTGGCTCACTAATCCAAGCACATTATTATTTTCCTTTGATCTCTCTTCCTTATTGTTGTGATGGAGAGGAGATCTTTATAATGAGATAAATGATAAGAAAATAAGGCAACTTCTTGCTCCACTTCATTCACCCTCTCACACTCTCAACTCATGCATTATTTCTCATGAAGGCACTCACCGTGATGGGATGGAGAAAAGAAGATAGGATGCAAAGAGCTTCACACTTCACATCCCTCACTCTCTCTCACAAGCTCTTAAGTCATCTCCTTCACTCTCACTCTCAAGGAAACACTTACAAGAAGACAAATTTTCTTTCATTGTGTCTCCTAGAGTGATGACCTCCCCCATTGGTGTGACAAGTTTTATGGCAAGTGGTGCTTTGGTAGAGAGAGTTCCAATCCTATGTTGATTACTCTAATGAGCGCACTCACAAAGTTGATAACCATCCCCTTAAACTCAAAGGAGCTCACACCAAGATCTTGAGAAAGTAGTTTATTGGCCTTAATGATGGTTTCACAAACTCCCTCTCTCTAGAGGTCATTCAAAACTATATTCACAATCTCCTCTATGAGTATATCTTCCATTAGGTGTTTTGGGATCCTTGTTATGGAAGAGTGAGGCTTGTTGTAAGTGAATATGTGTTGGAAGATATACTTCCTCCATGATGGCACTTAATTGGAGATAGTGTTAAGATCATGTGATATTTTTCATTTTTCTAGATTGTAGAAGTTTTCATGGGTCATTTATACTTCCCTTATTTATGTTGTATTCCTAAGGTGAGGTCTTCAAGCTATGGTATAAGTGTCACTTTGTCCACTATTTATTTTCCCTTCACTAGTAGCCTAACACTCCTGTTTTAGAATTAGATTCATAATCACGAATGAAGCTTAGGCATGTTGTCAAGTAAGCTAGTTCATTGCACCCTTTAACATAAATTTGCATGCCATAAAGTTTGACAAGTTTCTTGGGCATGTCATTGTCATTAACTAACTCATCAAGGTTTTTGATCAAGCGGAATTTGATATCCCCTAGGCCCAAGGTGGTGGGTTGTAAGTATACTTATTGTATTGATCTACAGTAAAGACAATTTTTTCTTTTTCCCTAGGGCCATTAATGTATTTAGGGTCACTCATTATTATGGGTGGTATTGGAATGCCCCTAGCCATTTATGCATATTTAACAAAAAGTCATGAGAATTATATGCAAACAAAAGCAATGTGCTTGAACGACATCAATATGACATTATGCACTTATTATAGTCCCATTTTTGCAGTCCCTTTCTACGATTCAATTTATTCTCATTTGGTTACTTTTATGTCATTGGTTTCTTGGTTCCCTCCTTTCTAAAGTGATAGTAGACAACTTCCTAATTGTAATGTCATGATGGGTTTTACATGTGCTGATTTTTTGTTTTGTTTTGTTTTTATTTTTTATAGTATTATGTTACTCATCTCTTCTCTTTTAAAAGATAAATGAATATATTTTGTATTTTATATGTACAAAAGGTGTGGTTTATAAGAGGTAGTTTTTGATATGGTGTTTAGAGGAAGCCACCAATCAATTAGAAAATTTCAGATTATATTGGAACTCAACAAAAGTGCATCCAAGTCAAATGGCCTACATAAAAGCTTACAAAGGTATGTGACTATATCCATTAACAAGTTTGGGTTTGAAGTTGATTCCCAGTCCTTTAGTGTTTTGAAGTATACCAATATATCATCAAAGAATATCAATACAAAATCATCTAGGTATGATCAAAATATATCTTACATCAGTCTATTGAATGTTGCCAATACAAATGGCATAACCAAGAGTTTCTAATTACCATATCTAGTTTTGAAAGTGGAATTTCAAATATCCTAATTCTTGATTTGGACATGATAATTTTTGGATCTCAAATCTATATTTGAGAAGAACTTGCTCCATGCAAATTATCTAGGAGTTTATCTATCTTGGGTATAGGATACTTGTTCTTGACTATTACTTGATTTAGCCCTTTAAAGTCAATGTAGAGTCTGAGAGATCCATCTTTATTCTTTTGGAAAAGAACATGTGTTTTTGAAGGTAAATAGCATGGGTAGATGGATCCTTGCTCAATCAATTGCCTTAGTTATTCCTTAGGCTCAATGGATTTAGGCATAGATATCTTGCATGGCTCTTCAGATACTAGTTTAGCTCCAAGAATCTATTTTATCTCATGGAAAATTCTCCATGTGGGGACAATTGATATGATCTTCCAAAAACACATCTTGGAAGTCATTGATTTAGAAAGATAATGTGCCTTGTTTGGTCTTTTTGACCTTGTTTGATCAAATCACATAGACTAATTGTCTCTTCCTCAATCCTTTTCAGAGTCGACTAGTTCAAATCTAGTTATCCTAGCCTTTCCATGTGTCTTTATGGTGTTTCCTTCCAAGACTTGAAAGATCACCTCCTCTTTAGCACACAATATTTGAGATTTTTTCTTCTTAAGCCAATCCATTCCAAAGATACAATCATAGCACCCCAAAAGTAGAATTTGGAACTCAACTTCAATTACTTGGATGTGACCCTTTCCCTTATCAGATGGTTTGAAGGAGTCTTTAGACTATACGTCCCTTCAATCTAAGGCCACATTACCCAATGTCATAATTCTAATGATCATGGATCTCCAAGTCCAAATGGTCCCACTTTTGTGTGATGCAAGTGGTATTCATGATGCCTTGCAGGAAGGTGGTTGACGTGGTGAGCATGCATTAGTGAATACTTTTTAAGGCTTTATCATTGGCCTAATGACATTCAAATGTAATTATTTTTTGTACTTGGGCTCATTTCTCTTAAATGGTTGCTTCATGATCACTCTCTCTCATCACTCTTTGGCCTTCCTTCTTGACTGGTTCTCTTTTGCATGATATTCCATTATGCCATGGTGGTCAATGTGGTGACTTTTGATAGAGTAGCACCTATGCTATCAAAGGGCTTGGAGGTAGTGCGCATCCCTAGGTTTTCTCTCTTTGGCTTGAGCCCTTCATCTCCTTGCCATGGAATGCAACGCAAGTGCATCCAAAGGCCGAATCTATTATTGCCAAACTTCATCAATGTGCCATGGTGAAATTGGGTAAGGCTTGTTATAATTTCATTATGCAACACCTCTAGGAGTGATTTTTGTCACCTACTAGTAGTGACAGAGATACATCCACCATCCTCAGTATTTCAAAGATGGATGCATTGTTTGGCCCTTGTGTGTTGGGAAATTTGTTAGATATTCTCAATGCCCCACCCTCGTAAGGTGCCACCAATGATCCATGGTGCTCTAAGTTGCAAGGCCCCCATTATGAGGAGAATCCATGTGTGAGTGCATACATTGATTAGGTCCTGGCTTGTATGTCAGATGAGGTCTATGTGACCAGATGGCAAAAGGTCGCCTATGTGAATCTAGCCATTAGGTTAGATAGAGTAGTTATATTTGTAGCAACTCAAGGCATAATGCATCGAGTTGCAAGATGTGGGAGTTATCAGGGACCCCTATTTTGGGGTTCGAGGTCCACGAAAGTGGCCTCAGGATCCCCCACCTAGGGGGTCTCAGGGGGACCAGTGGCCCCCCTAACAAGGATCTAGGGCCAGTGCCCCCAACCCTATGGATGGTAAAGAGAATATTTCCTAGCCAACTAGGAAAGCTTCATAATATGGTCGGTAAGTCTGACCTAACTACCTTCTTAGGCTATAAAAGGAAGACCCCTCCAAATCCATTCTCAATCTATCTTTCACATAGTTGGAGTTCCCCTAGCTACCCTTAAGCTCTTTGCCTATCATCTATCTATCTGGATCACCATTTGAGCTTCACAATGGAAGTGCACGAGTGGATAGAGCCATCTTTGTATCAGTTCATTTGAAATTAAAGCAATTTCTATTCTTCTCATATTTACTATGTGTTCTCCATTCTTTGCTCTCAAATTTTGTCTGATGTGTCATATAATTCATACATGGTACCAAAGCCCAAGGTGCTCTAAGGAGTGAAGAGTATGCAAGAAGCAAGGGCTTCAACAGTGAAGAGGAGAAATGTTGTCTATTACATCATGTAGTAGCGGTGCTAGCACATCAGGCTACTACTGATCTACCAACAATTCAAACACTGAGGATTCATCCACCAACCTTCAATGAGGACAAGTTAGATTGTACAAACTACACTCTGTGGATGCTTAAAATCACAACTATCCTTGATTCTTATGAGCTTCTGGAGACGGTGCTAGGGATTGACCCAAAATCACAACACATTCCTAACCCATCAGATTCAAGTGTTATGATTCCTCCAAATATAGATCTTCTACAAGCTTGGAAACAAAGGAACATAAATGCATTGTGTGCCTTAGCTAGAAGCCACTTTGATAGTGTTTTGACCTTGATTTAGAATATAACCAAGGCATCAAAGACTTGGAATGTACTAAGGTATCAGTATGAAACGTGTAATAAAAAAAGGATTCAAAACTTGGAGAATCAACGAGTAGCAAAGAAGTTTACTGAAGTAGAGATAGCTTAAGCCTTCATCACTCGAATCAAGAATCTACACAACCAAATGGCTAGCACTAAGATGCAAAAGACTAGTGAGGAGCTAGCTCGGAGTGTCTTCAGATTTTTCCATCAAAGTTTGATAGATCAATAATTGCCCTAAATACCTAGGTGAGACCCCAAGCTTTGATGTTTGAGGAATTTTGCACATTACTAATGGAGGAGGAGTTTGTCTTAAAACCCAAGAAGGTAGCAATTAGTGGAGATGATACATTCATTGCCAATACAAAAGGCAAAGGTAGTTCCTCTACCAACATTAACAAAAAGAAGAAGGATGGTAAGAAAATAGTTTAAGGAGAGTGTTTCTACTACAAGAAGAAAGGATATGTAATTACAAAGATTGTCATCAAGAAGGTAGATGAAAAGAATGGCACCGTGAAGACTAAAGGAAAGGAGACATGCAATATGATTGGAGTTATTTATAGCAACCATTGAGAAAGTGTGTTTCTCCGTGTAAGAAATATCTACCATTGACTCATGGGTATTGGACAATGGTGCTTCTCCTCACATGACCAATAACAAAGGTCTATATAGTTCTATGAAACCTCTACAAGAACCCATCAATATGATGATTGGGAATTATGCAAAATGCCCTATTGAGGGCACAAGTACTATTTCTTTTATTGCTGCAAATGGTGAACTCAAAAATCTTTCAAATGTGTTGTATGTTCCAAAGATCAAGAGAAATCTGCTATCAATTACTTTTATAACTGATCTTGGCACAGGTGTAGAAATTATCAACAGTGCTAGCAAAGTTGTCAAAAAAGGAGAAAGAAGGAACAATATATATGAGCTAAGTGCTCTTATAGCCACCGCTGTGTGGGCACAAGTAAACTTTGGCATGAAAAGATTTGGACATATTGGTTTTGCAATGTTAAAGGAGATGCATATAAGCAAGATGGTTGCTCACTTACCTATAGTAATTGAAATGAAGAAACCCTATGAAGCTTGTATGATGGGCAAGCAACATAGAAAGTCATTTCCACAAGAAAGCAAGAATAGAACAAAGGCTCCTCTACACTTGGTGCACGCTAACTTGCACGGTAAAATGCCTACACAAGCCTTGGGAGAATCTTCTTATTTTATGTTGATTGTCATCAAGCCTATAGTAGGAAGATGTGGGTGTACTTCCTTCAGGATAAGGCTCAAGCTTTTGTTTAAAGAATGGCTAAGACTTGTTGAGAATGAAACTAGGCAAAGTGTGAAGAATTTTAGAACATATAGTGGTGGTGAGTTCGACTAAAAGGAGTTTAAAGACTTTTGCAAGAGCAAAAGGATTAAGCATCAATTGATGACACCTTATACACCTTAGTAGAATAGCATTGTTGAAGGTCAAAATTACACTATTGTGAAAATAGCAAAGTGCATGCTTAAGGTCAAGGGATTGCCTAAAAAATTTTGGGCAGAAACTGTTAATATTGCAATCTATATTCCCAATCAAAGTTACATAAAGGCTCTTAAGAGCAAAACTCCTCATGAGGCCTATTCTAGTAAGAAATCATCTGTCTCACATTTTAGAACTTTTGATGTGAATGTTATACACATGTTCCAAAGAATAAGATAAATATGTTGGATCTAAAAAGCACAAAGTGTATCTTCTTAGGTTATAGTGATAAGCAAAAGACTTGCAAATTGTATGACCAGGAGGCAAAGAAGATCATAGCGAGTTGTAATGTGGTGTTCAAGGAGTACCACATATAGTGGAGGAGGAGAACATAAGTTCTTCCACTCTATCATCAAGCAAAGAAGTGGTCTACCATGAACCTATCCCAAGAGCTATCCCTAACCTCAAGCAAAAGGAAGCATTGTCTTTGGATGATGAGAAAAAAGTTCACCAACCTACAATCATGCCACTGGAAAAGACATTGCCATGACCATAGTGGGTATATGTCGCCAAATGGCTATATTTTTATTTTTTCAAAAAAAAATGAAACTCGAGTAGGTTGAGCTATAACTCCAAAAATTTTCATTCTCCAAAATTTCTAGGGTATATCGAGATTTTGAACGCTCTTTCACCATTCATGTAAAACAAATATTGAAAGAAATATATTAAATTTACCACAGTATTTATAAGTTATGGGATATATATAGAAACATTCGCCACATGTACATATGTACTCATACACATAATACATACATAGGCAAATGTCACATACTACTTATCCTTGCGCCTTCTTTATATACTCATACACATGACTCATGTAAGAGAGGGGGACTTAATAACGGGGAAATACTAGCTACACTAGCTAGTATATAAGGTGAGAGAGACTTAATTTTTCATCATCAGATAATTAATACAAGTCTTCTTTCTCCTTCACCTTGCTCTCCAAGCTTCCATGTCTTCTCTCTCTCTCTTCTTGTCTTTCTCTCTCCATTTCTAATATTTCTCTCTCCTCGTACCTATCTTTCTCTCTCTTCTGCTCTTCTTTTTCTTCTTCTCTGTAGTCTTCTCCCTCTTCTTTCTCTCTCCCAGTCCCTCTCTTTGACAATTGGTATCAGAGCCTAGGTTCTTGGTCCCATTTAGTCCTTCATTTTACCCAGTTACAACTTTCTAGTCACATGGAATTTTGAGTCACACGTACACAAGTACAGGGAGCAGTAGGGGAGTTCCCAAAGATTTCTGGACCACAAGGATTGCAGGCAGGAGCATTAATGGCAGCTTGGACCAAGTTTAGAGGAAGGAAGACCGACTTTGGCAACTCGTGGGTCATTTTTGGCCCATTTTGAAGGTAAACTCTTAGTAGCCGTGGTCACAGGAGTTAGAAGAAAGTCTAGTTGGGGTTACTTTTCAGGGAGACTCTTCTCTCTCCCCCTTTCTCAAGCTTTTTGCAACCTCCCATGGAGGTAATCTGCTCTCCCTCTTCCATGGAGTCTGCCCTCCTTTTCAGGGGCTCCTTAAGTCCCTGAGCTACAGGGCAAGTGGTGGAAGTGTTGTGTGGTACCTCCTCTCCCCTCCAAGCAGCCCCTGCAATTCACGATGCAAAATGCGGGCTGATTCCAGGCCAAAATGACAGCACCATAGGCTTCCTCTCCTTCTTGGCTCTCATTCCCAGCTTCTTGCAGGTCCTTTGGCCATCAAGAAGCATGGGAAGAAGATTAGAAGCAAGATTTGAAGACATGCATTTGTGGGCAGCCATGGCTATGGAAGTAGAGCTTCAATTTCATCAAGAGCTCTTCATGGGAAGGTCCTGACCCATCCTATCTCCAAGCTACAACCACATTGGAGCTCATTCTCAAGATTTGAAGGATTCTTGGAAGCAAGAAGGCATCATAGAGTGCTCATTTGGAAGGAATCCTTCGCTTGATCGGTCTATGCAAGCAATGCCCTTTCCCCATTGAAGAATCCTTCTCCCCCAAGCTTGAATTCATCTCTTCTTGATGGAGCACAACCATTTTGGAGCTATGGAGCATGCATGCACTTCATGAAAAGCCCAAAATTTCCATTCCTAAAATGCATCTCATGTTGGGTGTTTAATTAATAAATGTCTGCCATGTATATTCTAGGTGAGGAAAAGCCCAATGCCAGACGAGGTGGCAAGAAAAAAGAGGGGTGACCCCCCCCTTGCCATCAAAGGCCCTGAAGGGGTGCACAACCCAGCCCGGGGGGAACTTTTCCCACCTCCCGGTGATCCGGAGACAAAAACTTGTTTGCAGGTGCAGGTATTTCTTGGGAAATTGAGAAATTGACTTGGCATGATGGAAATTTTGATTACTATGGCATGGCACACTCTTGTGTGCATGGGATGTATTATTGTACTTCAACACATGTATCAGCAAATGTATCTTTAGATACACATGCAGCTATGTATGCAGTGATTTATGGGAATGTATTGCTTCACTTGGATTGAAGATGGATATATGTATCATGGGATATACCTATGCAGTCATATATGCAGTAAGGGCAGTGGTTATGCATGTATGAGAGCCTATCTTGTTGGATATGGTCATGGGAATGCTTAATCTTATGCTCAATAATGTTGAAGTGATGCCAAACATGCTAAGGGATGCTAAAGTGATGTATGATGCCAAGCAAACAGTGAATCCCACAGTGCAATAGAAGGGGAGCCCAATTTCAGCCCTCTTGTGACTGTTTCAGGGTGCTGTAGAGAAACTGCTTGCATTTGCAGAGGTGTTGCCACTCCCAAGAATTGAGGTACTGACCTTGGAGAGTACCCTCAGGCCTTTCCAAGAACCCCACTCAGTTTTGGATATCCACTTGGATCATACCAAATACCTACAACCCAAGACAGGCCTTTCCTAGGTGTGGACAGGGTGTTGGACTGCACAGAACAGTCCCACATTTTTTATTGCAGAATTTTCTATATAAAACTTGGAAATGTGTGCCTATGCTCATCTCGAAGAGGGAATTTCTGCCTCCGTTTTGAACAAAAAATTAGGTCAATCGAAGTTGTCTAGCTCTAGTTATAGCCAAAAAAATGACAGGTGGTCTCATGGGACTGCAACTAGACATGGCGGGTAACAGGGAGAAAAACAAAGCAAATGAAGATGTTCAGTAAAACAGATAAGGGATATGCGCACCCCTAGGCATGACACCAACTTTGAGGTTGAAGAGGAAGACCTCTTTCACTCCATGGGAAGTCTTAGTACACTCAATCATACCCTCAATTCACACGAGACTAGACATGCGGAGAGGCATAGGGAAGTAATGGAAGGTCAAGCTCAAATGGTGACGGAGATGCGCCAAATGACCTCTACCATGGAAGCACTTGCAGTCAAGTTCTCAATGTGGATGGATTCACAAATGAAAGGCAAGGAAAAAGAGGATAGATCAAGCATGCAAGCTGAAAGAGTGACCATCCCATCTGTGAATGCAACCTATGCAAGTACCCAATGTATTTTGGGAAGAACGGGCATTCCCAACATCGCAAGGAGAGCCCTCACAAAGGCATGAGGAGCCCACAAACAATGGGATGACAAGTAACTCTCAGCCACCACCTGCGCCCATGCCACCTATGCATGCTCAGCTGTCTTTTGGAAGAAATCACTCAAACAATGGATGGGTCATTTCTTGGCAGCCCAATGGATCAGCCCCACTTTGGGTATATGGGATAGCCCCCCAACCATGAAAGAGAGTTGAGAGACAAAATCATTTTCTCAAAGTTCAATGGCCAGTCGTCCTCCCGGCTGAATTAGAAGAATGGCTCTCGAAGCTTGAAGTCTACTTTGACATAATGCCAAGAAAAAAGATACACTTTGCCACGATACACTTAGAGGGCTTTGCCCACACATGGTGGCAGTGTATAAAGAGGAAAAATCAACAGCTTGTTGACACTTGGGATGCATTCAAAGCTCTTATGATTCAAGTCTTTGTATCTTCAATTGGGAAGGAGAAGCTTGCAAGGCAATGGTATGGCTTAGAGCAACATGGGATGATGGTGCGTGACTACACAAACCAATTCCTCAATCTCACAATGTATGTTGAGTCCATTAGTGACGATGCACAGCTTCACAAGTACATTTATGGTTTGGATCCCCAACTCTCGGCTGATGTTTCAGCCCAAATTCCATCAGATTTTTTCAAATCTATTGAGTTGGTTGAGAGGTACTCTCGTAAGTACCGTTGAGATGCTTCATTTCAGCATGGACAGCAAAGAGGGGCATAGCCACTATTTGGGCAGCAAAGAGGACCTATGCAGTCACATTTTGGGTAGCAAAGAAGCACTGTAAGGCCCGGGCAGTTTGGGGCAGGTTATGGTGGTGGAAATATGCCATTCAGCACCTTGAAGATCCCCACATATCCCACTTTAATGTCTCTAGGCAAAGCAATAATTTCAAGACTGCAAATCAAGGAAGAGCTAAAAATAGACAAGGGGACAATAGGGGTAAAAATGCTTCAGCTTTTGGTAGTCAACACTCTATCCTGATGGACCTCTACAAAGAGAGGAAAGAAAAAGGACTTTGATTTAAATGCGGGGAAAAGTATATAGCCGAGCATGCATCTAAATGTGCTTATAGGAATGCAAAAGCAAGGGTACATAGCATGTTAGTCTTTGATGAATCTGATGAGGATCATGAGGATGCAAGTGCCCTTGCAATCACTACCAAAAATGATGAGGTTGAAGAGGAATGTGGAAAAGAAGAATTCTTTGACCCGACTGACACCTTTCCATTTGACCCCGGCGGTCATGTAGATGTAAATAGGGGTGATAAGAATGGTTCACATGATGCTGCCACTGTTTGTACTATCTCCCTGGATGCTTGGACAGGATCTAAGAGCCCCAACACTCTTCACCTTCAAGGCAACATTCACAGGAAAGATGTATTTATCTTGGTAGATAGTGGTAGCACACACAGTTTCATAAATAGAGCAGTCATGGACAGGCTGAAATGTTTTGTCTCTAATTTAGAGCAACCAACGAGGGTGCAAGTGGCCAATGGGAGTGAGGAAATTAGTACTCATGTATGGCCAGTTGTACCTATTAAGCTTGCTGAAAATTATGAGCAGAAAGTGGATTTGATTGCACTCAATATGGGGCCGATAGGCATTGTGTTGGGCTGCGATTGGCTGAAAACTTTGGGCACCATTTCCATGGATTTTTCATTGCTGTATATGCAATTTTTCAAGGCTGGACAGCTTGTTCACCTGCAGGGAATTAAAAACAGCAGTGAATTTCAGCTTATTACAGCCAAACAGCTCAAGAAAGAGTTCAAGAAGTGCTCCCAAATTTTTGTGCTACAATTAAACAAGGAAAATGTAGATCAGTCCCGAAAAATGCATGATCATTCAGCCCTTAAGGCTCTACTTGCGGAGTATGGTGACTTGTTTCAGTTACCTACAGCATTACCTCCCAAGAGAGCAGTTGATCATCCCATTGATTTGGAGCTCCACTCCAAGCCGGTCAATAAACCCCCTTACAAGTTGTCCAAATGTGAAAGAGAAGAAGTGGCCAAGCAGGTCAAGGATTTAGTAGATATGGGATTCATTGAGCCTAGCTCATCCCCTTTTGCATCACTTGTCTTGCTGGTCAAAAAGAAAGATGGCACTTTCAGTGAAGGGAGCTAAGTATTTCACAAAGATTGATTTGAGATCCGGCTACCATCAGATACGCATGCATGAAGGGGATGAGATAAAGACTGCATTCAGGATTGATCATGGGCTCTATCACTTCTTGGTCATGCCCTTTGGCTTGACTAATGCACCAGCCACGTTTCAAAGCCTCATGAACAAAATACTTCAGTCTTACTTATTCAAATTTGTATTGGTATTTTTCGACGATGACATCCTCATTTTTAATCGTTCAAAGGAAGCTCACCTTATGCACATGAGGCAGATATTTGATATACTTAGACAGCATAGACTCTTTGCTAAGGAGACAAAGTGTTCGTTCATGCAAACTAAGGTTGAGTACTTGGGACACATTGTCAATGAGGCAGGCATCAGAGTTGACCCAAAGAAAGTGCAGTGTGTCAGAGATTGGCCCACACCTGCAAATACTACCTCTTTGAGAGGATTCTTGGGTCTCTCCTCATTCTACCACAGATTCATTCGGCACTATGCCACTATTGCAGCCCCTCTCATTGATAGGCTGAAGAAAGAAGCATTTTTGTGGGATGCATTGGCAGATAGAAGCTTTAATCAGCTGAAAGATTTGCTTACTTCAGCCCCTATCTTGGTATGCCCTGATTTTTCTAGGGAATTCACCATTCAGTGTGATGCCAGTGGGAGAGGAATTGGTGCAGTCTTGCTGCAAGAACATGGGGTCGTAGCTTTTGAGAGCCGAAAGCTGGCTGAAAATGAGAGGGTTATGAATGTCTCAATCAAATCTGACTCAAGAGGAGATGGGTAGCCATCTTACAAAACTATGACTTTGACATCACCCACACTTGTGGGAAGGACAATGTAGTGGCTGATTCCCTGTCTAGGATGTCGGCATGTAAAGTCTCTGCTATCATGGAGTTACACATTGATTGGATACATGAGCTTCAGGAGGCTTACCTGTTAGACGTTGATTTCAGCAATGTATTTCAGAAATTACAACAAGGACAATGTGTGTAAAACTCTTCCTATCAGCTGAAAAATGGGCTTCTATGGTATAATGGCCGAATTGCCATCCCTCATGCTTCCCCATTCAAGCAAAAAATCATGCAGGAGATGCTTCAGCCCCTATAGCTGGTCATTTGGGAGTCTTTAAGACCTATGACAAAATTGCTAAAAGCTTTTATTGGAAGGGCCTTTGGAGAGATGTGAAAGACTTTGTCTTGGGCTGCATGCCTTGTCAGCAAAACAAGGACAGCACCTTAAAACCAACTGGCTTACTTCAACCATTGCCTATGCTTGAAGGCAAGTGGACACACATCACTATGGACTTCATTACTGGCCTACCGGTGACCAAGAAAGGTTGGGACTGCATGTCAAGATTGTGGGAGAGAAGGAAGGAGTCTCACTTGTAGCTTTCTTGCTTGCACAATGAGGGAATACACACACAGGTGGAGGCTGAAAACAGTTTTCCTCTTCTTAGTTGTGTAAGCCAAAAAGAACTCAAGTACATAGAAATAGAAGAACCCTATATATCGGTCTCAATCCAAACTCAACTAACTAAGGTGGCATACTAATTGAGCCACGAACTAGAGTAGATAAGGATAGTGTCATCTAGCTATTATTCATGGGCGGTGTACCAACCGCATCTGCAGCTAATAAGTCGGTGACATAAATGTACAACGGTCACCCTGACATATCACGAGTGGAGCTCGATATCTCAACACTCCCCCTCGAGCTCAATCCCGATTCCTGCACACCAAGCAGGTCTCTGAACTTGCGCAGCTTCTCTGCGCCCAATGCCTTCATAAATATGTCAGCTACCTGATCCTCTGTGCTGACATAAACTAGATCAATAAGACCTAGTAAAACCCTCTCCCGCACATAGTGATAATGCACCTCAATGTGCTTTCTTCTAGCATGATAGACTAGGTTATTTGCCAAGTGTATACTACTCATGTTGTCACAATAAATGACAACTGGCCCATCCGTAGGCTGATGCATATCATAAAGTAGCTTATGCAACCAAGCTACCTCACATGCAGCCATTGTTGCGCCCCTGTACTCAGCCTCTGTGCTCGACAAGGCAACTGTAGGCTGTTTCTTGCTACTCCAAGTGACTGCAGCACTCCCAAAAGAGAACACATATCCACTGGTAGATCATCTCGTCTATTAGAAATACTACCAGCCCAATCAGCATCATTGTATCCATGCAACTGTATCTGAACCCCAGTCTCATAAAGTAGTCCATACTGCAATGTGGACTTCACATACCTGAGTATGTGTCTAGCCGCATCTAAATGCGGTTTCCCTGGAGCCTGCATAAACTGACTTACCAATCCAACAGCATAGCTCAAATCTGGCCTCGTAATAGTCATATAAATCAAACTTCCTACTATGCGTCTGTACATAGTAGGATCTTCCAGAAGCTCACCTGCATCTGCGCTCAGCTTCACATTCTGATCCAAAGAAACTGAAATAGGCTTACAGCCTGTCATCCCATATTTGGACATCATGTCCAATCCATACTGCCTCTACAAGAGCCATATCCCACTTGGTGATCTAATCACCTCAATGCCCAAGAAATAACGCAGCTCTCCCAAATCCTTCATCTCAAACTTCTGCTTCAATAGCATTTTCACATGAAGGATATCTTCATCACTGTCACCTGTCATAATCAAATCATCAACATAAATGACAAGTAGCATAATACCTTTCTCTGTTTTTCTCACATAAAGTGAAAAATCTGCCTTGGAAATCTGAAAGCCAATAGTGACAAGATACTATCCTATCTTGTCAGACCATGCTCTAGGTGCTTGCTTCAAGCCATACAAGGCTTTCTTCAACCTGCAAACAAACTCAGGATGAACAACATGCACATAACCTAGTGGCTACTCCATATAGACCTCTTCTTGCAAATCACTGTGCAAGAAGGCATTCTTTACATCCATCTGATGTAAAGACCATCCCTTTGATGCAGCCATAGCAATGACTACTCTTACGGTTTCCATCCTTGCAACCGTACTAAATGTTTCTTCATAATCAATGCCATATGTTTGTGCATACCCCTTGACTACTAATCTTGCCTTGTATCTATTCACAGAACCATCTTCATTATGTTTCACCTTATGAACCCACTTACAACCAATTGCATTCTTATCTTTAGGCAAAGGTACCAATTTCCATGTAGCATTTGCTTCCAAGTCATCCATTTCTTCATCCATGGCTTTCTCCCATTTTTCTTTTCCCATGGCTTACTCAAAAGAAGTGGGTTCTGGTTCCTGTATCACTTTGACCATATATGCATAGTGAATGGCTGTAAATCCATCATATTTCAACCTATCCACAGGATACCTAGCTCTGGTAGACCTGCGCAAAGTAGGTTCACTCCTAGGTGCTCTCAAAACATCCCTGGTCTTCCTTACTCCAAGTGTAACAATAGAAGGAATACCGAACTCATCATCAATGCTCTGTTCTGAGCCATTGGATTCACCATCCACATAAGAGTGACCTGCATTCACATCAAACATGGGCTGATCTACCTTCTCTTTTTCTTTTCGTGATACCTGCATACCACTATCTGCATTGCTTTGAGAAGATTCTCCTGCTCTCAATCTGTCTGTCCATGGCGAAGAATGTGAACCACTGCTAGAGGACGCTCCAGGTCCACTAATATCTTGTGACTGGTGCTGTGAATTCTGTGCAGCATTACCATTTTGTGCATCTACATTATCAATCACATTTACTGGTTTATACCAGCTACTCATCTCATCAAAAACAATATCTCTGCTCACTGTAAACTTATGAGTAGAAGGGTTATAGCATCTATACCCTTTTTGCTGCAGAGAGTAACCAATAAAGATGCACTTCTCAGCTTTTGGATCCAACTTGGATCTCAACTCATCTGGTACATGAACATAGGCAATGCAACCAAAAATTTTCAAATGAGAAATATCTGGTTTCCTACCAGTAAATACCTCTCCTCTGGAGTCATGCCATGTATTGCTGCAGTGGGAGTCCTGTTCATTATGTAGACTGCTGTAGCAACTGCCTCAGCCCGGCAAGTCTTTTTCGTTGAGCATGGAACGAGATACCTCTCGAATATGCCTGTTTTTTCTTTCTGCAATTCCATTTTGTTGTGGGGTATGACTGCATGAATATTGCTGCTTTATGCCATGCTCCTACAGGAACCTTGCAAACTCATTTGAGAGGTACTCTCCCCCTCCATCTGAACTTAGGCATTTTATTTGCAGGCCTGTTTCTTTTTCAACCATAGCTTTAAGAGTTTTGAAATGCCCAAAAACTTCACTTTTCTTTTTTATAAAATACACCCAAAATTTTCTGCTATAGTCATCAATAAAAGTGACAAAATAATGACAGCTTCCAAGAGATGCAGCTTTAGTAGTCCACACATCAGAGTGGATTAATTCCAATGGCTTCTTACTCTCTTGAACATGTCTAGGAAATGATTTCCTTGCCTATTTTCCAAATTGACAGGCTTCACATACCTTATGCATTTCTGCAACCTTGAATTTAGGCAATCCTGCAACTATATTTTGGGCTTGCATTGATTTAAGTCGTTGTACATTAACATGACCAATGCGTTTATGACAAATATCAATATCTGCAACTACACCGGTCCCATGTGCAAACATTGCTACACTCAATTCAGGCATATCTGCATCCAATGTAAACATTCTGCCCTTCTTCTTTTCTTTTGCTATCAAGCGACCTTTATTTTTCATATCCTCAACAAAGCATCCATGAGAATTAAATCTAACCTGCAAGCCCTGCTCAACCATTTGACCAACAGAAACCAAATTCTTGGTGATATTCGGGACATGAAATACATCCGACATGTATTTCTTTTTCCCATTCTGCATAGACAAAGGAATTTCTCCAATCTGCACAATAGGATGTGCAGTATCATCACCAGTCTCCACAAATCCTAGTTTTTCCATTTTCCTTGCATCCTGCATCCATTCTGCATGACCTGTCATGTGGTTTGATGCACCTAAGTCAACATACCACACATCGTTTCTTTATTTTGCACTTGTCACAGAATTGGTCATGTGCTGCACCATAAACAAATGCTCATTTCTGTCATCACCCTATCTACTAGAAGATGCATAATTCCCTTGTTGCAATTTTCCATTCATGATGTCATTCTGCTTTTTATAGCAGTCTTTAGCCATATGACCCATTTTACCACAGTAGTAGCATTCAACATTGCTGTTTGCATTTTGGCCTCTTTGCCATCAACCATGACCTCTTTGGCTCCCCCTGCCTCTAGATTTACCACGTCCTCCTCCATAGGACTGGTTTTCTTGAGTTTGCTGCATATTCTGATTTCTACCACAGCCTCTGGATCGGCCTCCTCTATCTCTGCCTCTACCTCTTCCAGCATTTGAGTAGAAGACAGCTTCTTTTGAAGTTCCTCCTGAAGAAGATGCACCACCATTTCTCTGCTCCTTGGAAATTAGAAGAGCAATCAACTCCTCAAAATCAAGAAATCTCTTACAGATGGAAATGGATGTTCGGAACTGTGCATAATCCTTTCCTAGACCATTCAAGGTCACAAAAACTAAATCATCATCTTCCACTGGCGACCCAATGGAAGCAAGTGCATCTGCAATCTTCTTCACCTTCATGTGGTAGTCATTGATGCTCATACTTTCTCTTTGCACATTGTGCAACTCTTGCTTGAGTTGTATTTTCCTGGCTTGCGTATTTGTATTATACATTTTTGACAAAGTATCCCATGCCTCCTTTGGCGTAGTTGCATCTTGAATATGCACAATCATAGAGTCTGAAATGCTGATAGACATCCAGTACATAACTTTCTTGGCTCTCTCATGCTATGCTTTAAATGCCTGCATTTGCTGTTGATTGGGAACATCAGGAAGAACTGGTTCTTCTTCATTTTCTACAACGAATTCCTAATATCCTTTTCCCATAAGGAAATTTATCATTCTAAACTTCCATGCTTGGAAGTTGTTCTTGTCAAGCTTTTCAGTGACAATCTGTGAAAGAGAATCAGACACCATTACAGAACACTGCAAAAAATTATGTCACTACAAAGAACACAGCTTCAACCTCATAAGGGCAAATCTGCAAAACTGACGAAAGTGGTATTTGACCACACAGTCACTTTCTAGTGATGATTTTGCATCAACAGGCAACAAGGATGATTTTGTAACTCCCAATGTCTCTGCACACAAGCATATGATGCAATTTCTACAGTAACTTTTCACCGACCTGTAGAACAATGGTCGCACAGCATAAAGCAGGGCCTTTTCCTGAGTGTGTGCAGAAAACTTCCGCCTCCAAAACAGGCCCAAAATGGCCTCAAATCAAAAAAACAGAGCAACCAAGGGCTAAAGCCCTATCCCACAGCATATACTGCCCTCTTGCTACACCGTGAAGGGCATCTCACAATGCACTCTTGCACTTTCCGACTATGCTACCTGCAAAGACTTGCTCCCAAAATAGAAAAATGAAAGCAACACTGGTCCTCTTACCAGAACACCGCGAACTTGGTTTGTTTTCTTGAGCTCCTTACCATGAATAAGGCTCTGATACCATGTCAAGATTGTGGGAGAGAAGGAAGGAGTCTCACTTGTAGCTTTCTTGCTTGCACAATGGGGGAATACACACACAGGTAGAGGCTAAAAACAGTTTTCCTCTTCTTAGTTGTGTAAGCCAAAAAGAACTCAAGTACATAGAAATAGAAGAACCCTATATATGGGGCTCAAACCAAACTCAACTAACTAAGGTGGCATACTAACTGAGCCACAAACTAGAGTAGATAAGGATAGCTATCATCTAGCTATTATTCATGGGCGGTGTACCAACCGCATTTGCAGCTAACAAGTCGGTGACATAAATGCACAACGGTCACCCTGGCATATCACGAGTGGAGCTCGATATCTCAATACAACATCTATGTAGTTGTAGATAGACTCACAAAGGCAGTCCATTTCATTCCCACAAAGACTCAGTATAATGCTTCTCAAGTAGCCAGCCAATTCATGGAATATGTTTTCAAATTACATGGCTTACCACAGGTCATTGTGCATGACCAAGATGCTAAGTTTATGAATAACTTTTGGCGGGCAGTTTTCAGCTCTATGGGCACTCATTTAGCCCCTTCCACCGCTTACCATCCACAGACAGATGGTCAAATAGAAAGGGTTAACAAATGGCTGGAAACTTACTTGAGGCCCTATATGGCTACAAGGTGCCCCTTCCTATGGTTATCTTCAATGATAAAATAAATCCACAAAGCAAAGAAGAATTGGATAGAATGCATGCCTTACTTCAACAGTGTAAAGCTAACTTGAAGAGAGCTCAAGATCAAATGAAGCTTTATGCTGATGAGAAAAGACGGGATGTGGAGTTCCAAGAAGGGGATTTGGTGCTCTTGAAAGTGTCTAAGTCTAGATATGCCTCCCTTAAAGACGGGTCCAGCAATAAGTTGGCACACAGGTTCTATGGACCATACCAGATTATCAAGATAGTGGGAGACTTGGCATATCGATTGGCATTACCCCCATCTACGAAGATCCATAATGTCTTCCATGTGAGTCAGTTGAAGCCCTTCATTGGCTCAGCAGTGGACTATGTTGAGGAACTCCCACCGATAGATGAAGAAGGCATCATTCAATACATACCCGAAAAAGTCATAGGACAAAGGGAAAAGAGGCTTCGCTCTCGCTCAATCATAGAATACTTGATTAAGTGGAAAGGTTTACCACTCGAGGAAGCTTCATGGAGGCCAGCTTCAGTTTTGGAAGAGTTCCCATAGTTCCCTTACCTTTTAGAAGAAGATTTGGCTGAAATCTAGCTAAGTATGGCCATGTTTTCTCCCAGACTGACTGCAGAAAGCTCTCTGTTTTAAAGCAGATTTTATTTTGTACTACGGACAGCAATGCACACTATACATGGGCTGAAATTACTTCTTGAGAGCCCCGTTTTGATGTATAGCACACCTCGTTCGAAGCCTCCCACAGAAAGTTATGATAGATTCACTACAGCAAGGTCCTGTAGTAAACAGCTTGATGTCCACTATCTACAACCCGCATTTACTCTAGATATTTGGGTCAAAACTCATGTTTATAACTCCTCAATAAGGCCCATGTATCGTACATATCCCATAACCTATCATACACAATAATACCTCTTCATTCATCAGTATACCCTTGTAATAGCGCAATAGAGAAGTACTCTGATCGGCCCCTCCCAATTACCACACGTGCCCAAATTGTTTTTGAGGGCAAAAACCTTCGGGTGGATGGAATGTAAGAGAGAGGGACTTAATAAATACTAGCTACACTAGCTGGTATATAAGGTGAGAGAGACTTAATTTTTCATTATCAAATAATTAATACAAGTCTTCTTTCTCCTTCACCTTGCTCTCCAAGCTTCCATGTCTTCTCTCTCTCTCTTCCTATCTTTCTCTCTCTTATTTCTCTCTCCCAGTCCCTCTCTTTGACAACTCACACACACCCCTCCGCACACACACATTACTGAACATTACATCTACTCTTGTATTCATACATACATATACACAATTCTTAGAACCAAAAGGTTTGAGGTACTCATGGTCCAATAACTTTAGCTAGTCATATCTTTGAAGCATGCATCTTGAAAGTTACAAAGCAAGATAGAGCTCTACCTAAAACCCATAAATGCTAAGGGACTTCCCCTCTTGATAGACTTGAGCACAATAATACCTCCCCTTCAATGAATGGTTTATCCAAGAGCAAGCTAATTTTAGCAAGGTACCAAGGGCTCTCTCCATTACCACATCCAAGATTTTAGTGACACACTAGGACAAATCAACAATACTCTTGGGCTCAACTTCGGCTAGCACTAAGAGATGCTTGTGAAAAACATTACCATATCCTAGTCATCAGTAAAGGTGCATCTATTTTCATCCTGAATAAATGTGATAGTCTCTCTTTGATGCTTACCTTTGAGATAATTGAGACTATCATTGATTGTAGGAAATGCGCAAAATGGTCACAATGATGAAACTCTAAAATTCTTTGATAAGATGCGGCATTACCTTTTTCCATTTCAAAGCCAACATGGGCCCATAACCAATAAGCACACATAGGGGGACCCATGCATGTATTTATCCATAATCCACTACATGGGTGCCATAATATCATCTTGCTTTATCATGATTCATAACAAATACCCCCTCTCTCTATACGATAATCAACCCATACACTCCCTCTCTCAAAAGTAAAAAATATGAATTAAAATCTCTCTCTCTCTCTCTCTCTCTCTCTCTCTCTCTCTCTCTCTCTCTCTCTCTAGTCATGCATTACTTCTGATGTGCTACAATGGTGGTCTTCACAATGACTCAATATTCACCATGTCATTTTCTTAAGGCCTTCCAATACATCATCTTTGGGTCATTTTCTGCTGCCCTCCCTGTTGTGTAATCCTGTGTGTGGTCTTCCTCATCCAATTCCTTAGAATAAAGGCTACGTGGACAACTTGCCTCATCAACCTCTAGCATGCCCCATCCACTCACTGTGCCTCCATGTCCTGCATTGAATAGTGCGCCCCCACATCCAGCGTTGAACAGCTTCACCGATTAAACCAAGAAAGGTAAGATTTCAACAAACTTGGACTATATGCCTTCATTGATAAGCTTTTCTATTGCATTATAAATAGAAACTGACTTTGAAAATTGGCTACCATGTTTCTATCATTTTGATTATAATGACAATTGTAGCACACCTAGGCTATATTCCATCATTTTTTATCCTACAAAGGCTTATAACTATGAGAATATTATTTTGAGGGGCTTGGAAGGGGATTTGTATGTGGCCAGTAAATTTGTGGACATGTACTACAAATGCTACTCCCTTGCAAAAGCACAGCTGGTGTTTGAAAATTTACCAATTCCAAATGTGGTCACATGGAATGCCATGCTCGTTGGCTATGTAGAACATGGGCCTTGTGAAGAAGTGTAGAGATGTTACAAAATGATGTAGCTGCAAAGCATACTTGCGGATGCTATTACATTTATCATGTATTTGAAAGCTTGTGGGACCTTGGGGGAATTAAGAGAGTAGGCTAGGAAATACATACTGAGATCAAGAACTTAGGCTTAAGAAATGATCCTACAATAGGAAATGTGACATGTATGGGAGGTATGGTTCTGATGCAAAAGGTCACGTGTTTTCAACAGCATGCTAGAGGAGATGTTGTATCACAAACTAATCTGATGAAGGTATATTGTGAGAATCGTGAGGATGACAAGGCTTTACAATGTTTTGAGGAGATGCAAGAGCAAGATATTTTTGTGGATGATGTAACTTTTGTCTCACTTTTGTCCTTTTCTTGAAGTCTTGTGGTGTTTCACATGCCTAGATTAAGGATGACGTCTGCATGGTGAAGTTTTTTAGAGTGGGTTTGACAAGGAGCTATCCTACGAGCAGTGTGATGGTTGATATGTATGGTAGATGTGACTCTCTTGTAGAATAAGAACAAGTATTTGATAAGCTATTAGTTGCAAACACATTCTCCTGGAAGGCACTCATGGTTGGATATGTTGACCATGGGCATGGTGAAGAGGCCATTGTCACAATTAGCTATGCCTTGAAAGCACGTGATGCCATCAGAGCAGCTAACAAGGGTTAAAAAACTCATAATGAGATTGTTAGACTACAGATGTTGGAGGGTAAGATTGTGATCAAAAAAGCTCTTGTGGATAAGTATGCCAAATGTGGTGCACTTGCAAAAGCACAAGAGGTCTTGGACT
Source organism: Lygodium microphyllum (assembly GCF_053477565.2). Taxonomy (NCBI): domain Eukaryota; kingdom Viridiplantae; phylum Streptophyta; class Polypodiopsida; order Schizaeales; family Lygodiaceae; genus Lygodium; species Lygodium microphyllum. The sequence goes on along the minus strand of NC_141154.1, from coordinate 82,154,224 downwards.
AGCTTCTTGCTTGGGATGTAGTGTCTCATAGTATAATTATTCGCATAAGATTTGGGCCTACCATATCAAGAAAAATCAAAGATGTTATCCACTTTTCAATGCTTTTTTGCTATGGTTGAGAACTACTTTAGGAATAGGCTAAAATGCCCACAAGGTCTGACACTTGGGGATGAATATCTCTAAGAGAAATTTTGTGATGAGAGGAATATTAAGCATCAGTTGACAACCCTTTATACCTCACCTTAGAATGCTATCGCAAAGCAAATGAATAAGACTATTCAGGAAAGTGTTCACAATAAACTTAGTCAGCCTAGCTTACTAGAGTACTTTTGGGTTGAGATAGTTACCACTATTGTTCATCTGATTAATAAATTCCCATGCATTGCTCTTGGTGATAGACTTGCTGGGAGGTATGGTCTAGTAAATCTCCCTTGTATGCACACTTGCAAGGTTGAGTCTTTGGATGCAAGGGTTTTTACAATATTCCCAAAGATAAACATAATAAGTTGGATTTGGTTTGTCAAATGCATCATTCTTGGATATGGTGATGAAGATAAGATGGGCTATCGCCCTTGGGATCCACAGACTCAGAAGGTTTTTTGTAGCCATGATGTTATATTCCATGAGACCAGAGCAGGTAGTTAAGACACACAAAGGTGATCTTTCAAGAAGAGCCTATTGTTATAGTACAATTAGCCCTAGTTAGACAACTTGCAATAGCTAATGATGGAGTGGCCAGATCTGCTAGTTGTGCAAGATCATGATGATAGACTGAGAGGACATGCCATATAGATCCTACACCCAACTTTGAGATGCTCTACTAGAGCCTTGCACCCTCTTGATCATTTTGAGCTTTGTATGCATTCGGTTTTGGTGACAGATTTAGGTGAGCCCCTCATTTATGAGGAGGCTATGCAGAGAGGCAATAGTCACTCTCGAAGAGAGTCATGTAGTCTGAGTTTCACTCACTGCAGAAAAATCATACATAGGATTTAGTTTTCCTGTCAGATGGTAAACATACATTGCCATACAAGTGGATGTATAAGTTGAGGAGTGCCCCTAGTCGCCCTAAGCCAGTATACAAGGCATGCTTGATTGCTAAGGATTTTAAATAGGAAAAAGGAGTTGACTTTGATGAGATATTCTCCCCTGTGGTCAAGATGACAACCCTTTGCTTGGTATTGGCCTTGGTTTTTGGTTGCACAGATGTATATAGACTTTTACAAGATAGATATTAAGACGCCTTTCTTACATCGTGACCTGCATGAAGAAATCTATATGCAGTAACCTAAGGACTTTGAGGAAAAGGACAAGAAATACATAGTGTGCAAGTTGAAAAAGAGTATTTATGGACTTAAGTAGCTGCCTAGGGAATGGTATCATAAGTTTGATGTTTGTATGCTTTTATAGAGTTATTTTCATAGTGATACAAATTTGTTTCTCTATATCAAGAAGGCATGTTATCATTTTGGTGTTATATGTTGATGACATGCCAATTTTTGGGAGTGCTCAATGAGGAGCTAGATGCTTTGAAGACTCAACTCAAGAAGAGCTTTGAGATGAAGGACATGGGATATGCCTCTCACATCCTTGGTATGCGCATTGTGTAATTGATCCAAGGGACTTCTCTACTTATCGTAGAAGGGGTACATTTGTGAGACATTCCTAAAGTCCTTGAGAGGTTCCATATATAGCATGGTAAGCCGATTGGCTACCCATTAGTTTCTCATGTGAAGGTCAATAAGGCAGATTGTCCCCAGTTAGATGATGAGATGGCCAAGATAGCAAAGTTTGTGCATACATTTGCAGTGGTGGGAAACTTGATGTATACTATGCTAGCTACTAGACCTGACATAGCATGTGTGTAGGATAAGATGGCATTTATTCCTTGTATTGTTGTACTTCGATTTATACATTGTACTTTGTCACTATTTTTCTTGTTTTCTCTACACTCAAGAATATTCTCCTTTAAGTGGGAGTTTGTTGGGGGCTAAATGCTACTATGCCTAGCCGTCTACATTTTCTTGTACTTACAATATGCACACTTGTATATTGTAGGTTGTGGCCACCCATCATTTCCATTTTGTTATCTATTATTTCTATGACAATAGAATAAAGGAGGCAGGTCACCATTGTGATTGTTAGAGTTCCCACACACTATCATGCTCTCTCTTTCTTGAACCTACTTAGCTCTTGCTTTTGGTTGTGCTTTCACTCTTGCTCCACCTTTGAAATAGCACTTTCATAGTAAGCTAGTAAATTGGAATATTGAGAATTTTAGGAACATTAGAAATAAAGAGTTAGATTGCTTTAAAAAAATTCCACTAATTTTTCACAACTATTTGACCTTGGTGAGGAGCACAAGCAATTCTAACCACAAAAAATACATATTTGTCACATGAAGCAAGAACAATTCAGAAAAGCCACTCTCCTCTAACATAGGTAGAGGTAAAGGCCAAGCTACTAGTTTCTATGGAAAAATCATGGATAGTATTATGACTCATAGGAGTAGTCTCATACAAATGTAGAGGCCAATCTCAAGGCAAGGGGATTCAAAGAGGTTGGAAAGAGATTAGATTTTATTTTTGGAAGGAACATGCGAGGAGATTTGGGTAGCTAGCATAAGGAACTGGGCCAAGTCAACACCCTTGGAATATTTTGATTACTTTCATACTTCATCTTGAATGGCTTCAAGATCAAATTTTCTCGATTTTTTGTTTCTTGATGATACTCCAAGAAACCAGAAGCCGCACAAAAGGAATCAAGAGAATTAGAAAATGAATGGAGAAAGAAGCGTGAAGAGGAAGAGGAGTGAGTAAGAAGGGTGGAGAAGCAGTTAAGAAGGGAGGAGGAGGAACGAAGAAGGAAGCAAATAGAAAACTAGGAAAGGTTGAAAAGAGAACAAGACGAGCAAATGGCCCTAGTCTTGCGGTTGTCAGTAGAGAAAGCCTCCTGGCCCAAAGAACTCCCAAGGAGAAGCCCATGTAATGATCCAGGCTCCAATGTTGCAACGGAAGAAAGAGCTCAAGGGCCCATTGTGCCGAGCAAGGGAAAGGCCCCCATGAATTCACGACCACTGGCTCCAATTGCCACACTAGGCACCACCCAGGATAGCTCAAAAGGGGGAGTGGACCAAAGCAATGTGGTGGTGTGGATGCAATACGTGCTGAACTCGGTGAAGTAGCTCAGCGGTCGAGTGCCCAGTGTGGCGGAGCCCCAATAATAGGGACAAAGAGGCCTACTGTCAGCCGTTTGGATGCAGAATCTAGAAAGGACCCAAAGAATTCCAAGATCGAAGTACCCACAACGTCTATGCCATTGGCCATACCGGCAATGGCCAACCACAATGAGTATATGCAGGAGCTCCTAAGCCAACTTGAAAAGATGAAGCAATATAGGCCATCATGGTGGTAGAATTGGAGGTGGAAAAGGATGCATTTGTTGCCTACCAACTAGAGAAGACAAATCAAATACGTTCCCTTTCCAACAATGTTGTTATTGAGCTCTCTAGCACATATAGCTTTGAACATTCTTGGCAACTTGTTAAATCTAATTCTTGTGTTTCTCCATGCCACCTATTAGGAAATCCTTAGTCTTAGGCAATCAAGTAATCAATTTGTGGTCTTAGACAAGTAGTTGTAGTCTTCAGTAGGCATGCTATGGTGAGTCTTGAGTAAGCCTACATAGTCTTGATCTTATGCATACATGGTCTTAGTCTTAAGCAAGCATTGTCTTGAACTTGAACAAGCAAGAAATTGGTGATGTAGTAGTAGTAGATAGGCAGCACAAAGTTGAGGTCTTAAACAAATCTACAAAATCATGACCTTGAGCAAGCCTTCCAAAGCTTGGTCTTAGGCAAGCATGCACGTGGTGATGTTGTCATAGTAGACTAGCAAGTAGATGGAAAAGTATCAAGCAAGCAAGCCAACCATGGTCTTAATTAGGTTTAGCAAATTCATTAATCATGCTTGACACAACGTTCAAATTGGCGTTAGAAACAACATGAAAAGGGTGATTACAAAAACATTAAAAATACCGTTTCATCATGCATTAACAACCTTTTTGCACAATTTTTGTCAGCTGCATTAACAAACCCTAAACATGTTTGCACAGGGTTTCTATCGTGTTTAAACATGCATTAAATACATTATTAAATCTGATGTTCATCAATGCATTAAATAGAATATTTCGTGAACTCAAACAAAGTTTCACAAGGTTTGTTGCATGTTCCATGATGAGTTTAATAGAGTGTCTAAAAACCCATTCAAAAAAACATTTAAATTGCAATTCAAAAACACATTCACAAGTGTTCAAAAACGTATATGATCTGCAATGGTTCAAATAGAAAATTGATGTTATTCAACAACAAACAACAAAGAAACTCTATATAAGGAAATGATAAACATATAAGTCTTGGATTTTTGAAAAAGACGGTTCTCTCCATTTTTTGAAAGCTTGCATGCTTTGGATATGAGCACTAGCACATCATAGCACCTTGAACAAGCTCACACATTCTCTCTCTCTCTCTCTCTCTCTCTCTCTCTCTCTCTCTCTCTCTCTCTCTCTCTCTCTCTCTCTCTCTCTCTCTCTCTCTCTCTCTCTCTCTCTCTCTCTCTCTCTCTCTCTCTCTCTCTCTCTCTCTCTCTCTCTCTCTCTCTCTCTCTCTCTCTCTCTCTATTTTCCCTAAACTTGTTGTTTCTTTTTTTTCTTGACTTTTTGGGATGCCTAAATTCAATGTGGCAGAGTTCAAAATTGGGTGCATGAAAACACAGATTAAATACACCGTAAAAAGTGTTACTAATTTGCATGTCTGTATGTAATAAACCCCCTATCCGTGTCCCATAGGAATTCCCCCTATAATTTTTCATTAAAATTATTGTACTTTTTTTTATCTCCTTCCCCCCTGTCCACACCGAACAGGTGGCAAGGGGGAAGAAGTAGAAGATGATGACAAAGAAGTAGAAGATGACAACAAAGAAGGAGAAGAAGATGATGATGATGATGATGATGATGGGGGGGCTACCCCTCTCAACCAGTCCCTATGGCCACCTGGATGGTTGAGAAGCCCAGCCTCCATGCACACTAACAGGTGGGTGGGTGGGGGAGACACTGTTGAGTTATCGAGCTCCACTCGTGATATGCCAGGGTGACCGTTGTGCATTTATGTCACCGACTTGTTAGCTGCAGATGCGGTTGGTACACCACCCATGAATAATAGCTAGATGACAGCTATCCTTATCTACTCTAGTTCGTGGCTCAGTTAGTATGCCACCTTAGTTAGTTGAGTTTGGTTTGAGACCCATATATAGGGTTCTTCTATTTCTCTGTACTAATGTTCTTTTTGGCTTACACAACTAAGAAGAGGAAAACTATTTTTAGACTCCACCTATGTGTGTATTCCCCCATTTGTGCAAGTGAGAAAGCTACAAGTGAGACTCCTTCCTTCTCTCCCAAAATCTTGACATGGTATCAGAGCCTGGTTCGTGGTAAGGATGCAAGTACGCCAAAGGAGGCATGAGAACTTTGTCAAAAATGTATAGCACAAATACGCAAGCCAGGAAAATGCAGCTCAAGCAAGAGTTGCACAATGTGCAAAGAGAAAGTATGAGCATCAATGACTACCACATGAAGGTGAAGAAGATTGCATATGCACTTGCTTCCATTGGGTCGCTAGTGGAAGATGATGATTTAATTTTTATGACCTTGAATGGTCTAGGAAAGGATTATGCACAGTTCTGAACATCAATTTCCATCCGTGAAAGATTTCCTGATTTTGAGGAGTTGATTGCTCTTCTAATTTCTGAGGAGCATAGAAATGGTGGTGCATCTTCTTCAGGAGGAACTTCAAAAGAAGATGTCTTCTACTCAAATATTGGAAGAGGTAGAGGCAGAGATAGATAAGGCCGATCCAGAGGCCGTTGTAGAAATCAGAATATGCAGCAAACTCAAGAAAACCAGTCCTATAGAGGAGGACGTGGTAACTCTAGAGGCAGAGGGAGCCAAAGAGGTCGTGGTGGTGGATGGCAAAGAGGCCAAAATGCAAACAGCAATGTTGAATGCTACTACTGTGGTAAAATGGGTCATATGGCTAAAGACTGCTATAAAAAGCAGAATGACATCATGAATGGAAAATTGCAACAAGGGAATTATGCATCTTCTAGTAGACAGGGTGGTGACAGAAATGAGCATTTGTTTATGGTGCAGCACATGACCAATTCTGTGACAAGTGCAGAATAAAGAAACGATGTGTGGTATGTTGACTCAAGTGCATCAAACCACATGACAAGTCATGCAGAATGGATGCAGGATGCAAGGAAAATGGAAAAACCAGGATTTGTGGAGACTGGTGATGATACTGCACATCCTATTGTGCAGATTGGAAAAATTCCTTTGTCTATGCAGGATGGGAAAAAGAAATACCTGTCGGATGTATTTCATGTCCCGAATATCACCAAGAACCTGGTTTCTGTTGGTCAAATGGTTGAGTAGGGCTTGCAGGTCAGATTTAATTCTCATGGATGCTTTGTTGAGGATATGAAAAATAAAGGTCGCTTGATAGCAAAAGGAAAGAAGAAAGGCAAGATTAGTAGTCAAGGGGTATGCACAAACATATGGCATTGATTATGAAGAAACATTTAGTCCGGTTGCAAGGATGGCAACCGTAAGAGCAATCATTGCTATGACTGCATCAAAGAGATGGTCTATACATCAGATTGATATAAAGAATGCCTTCTTGCATGGTGATTTGCAAGAAGAGGTCTATATGGAGAAACTACCAGGTTATGTGCATGTTGTTCATCCTGAGTTTCTTTGCAGGTTGAAGAAAGCCTTGTATGGCTTGAAGCAAGCACCTAGAGCATGGTCTAACAAGATAGGGCAGTATCTTGTTACTATTGGCTTTTCAATTTCCAAGGCAGATTTTTCACTTTATGTGAGAAAAACAGAGAAAGGTATTATGCTACTTGTCATTTATGTTGATGATTTGATTATCACAAGTGATAGTGATGAAGATATCCTTCATGTGAAAATGCTATTTAAGCAGAAGTTTGAGATGAAGGATTTGGGAGAGCTGCGTTATTTCTTGGGCATTGAGGTGATTAGGTCACCAAGTGGGATATGGCTCTTGCAGAGGCAGTATGGATTGGACATGATGTCCAAATATGGGATGACAGGCTGTAAGCCTATTTCAGTTCCTTTGGAGCAGAATGTGAAGCTGACCGCGCAGATGCAGGTGAGCTTCTTGAAGACCCTACTATGTACAGACGCATAGTAGGAAGTTTGATTTATATGACTATTACCAGGCCAGATTTGAGCTATGTTGTTGGATTGGTAAGTTAGTTTATGCAGGCTCCAAGGAAACCGCATTTGGATGCGGCTAGATGCATACTCAGGTATGTGAAGTCCACATTGCAGTATGGACTATTTTATGAGATTGGGGTTCAGATACAGTTGCATGGATACACTGATCCTGATTGGGCTAGTAGTATTTCCGATAGACGATCTACCAATGGATATGTGTTCTCTTTTGGGAGTGCTACAGTCACTTGGAGTAGCAAGAAACAGCCTACAATTGCCTTGTCGAGCACAGAGGCTGAGCACAGGGGTGCAGCAATGGCTGCATGTGAGGTAGCTTGGTTGTATAAGCTACTTTATGATATGCATCAGCCTACAGATGGGCCAGTTGTCATTTATTGTGACAACATTGTCAAGATTGTGGGAGAGAAGGAAGGAGTCTCGCTTGAAGCTTTCTTGCTTGCACAATGGGGGAAGACACACAAGGGTGGAGGCTGAAAACAGTTTTCCTCTTCTTAGTTGTGTAAGCCAAAAGAACTCTCATACAAAGAAATAGAAGAACCCTATATATGGGTCTCAATCCAAACTCAACTAACTAAGGTGGCATACTAACTGAGCCACGAACTAGAGTAGATAAGGATAGCTATCATGTAGCTATTATTCATGGGCGGTGTACCAACCGCATCTGCAACTAACACGTCGGTGACATAAGTGCACAACGGTCACCCTGGCATATCACGAGTGGAGCTCGATATCTCAACACTCCCCCTCGAGCTCAATCCCAATTCTTGCACACCAAGCAGGTCTCTGAACTTGCGCAGCTTCTCTGCGCCCAATGCCTTCGTAAATATGTCAGCTACCTGATCCTCTGTGCTGACATAAACTAGATCAATAAGACCTAGTAAAACCCTCTCCCGCACATAGTGATAATGCACCTCAATGTGCTTTGTTCTAGCATGATAGACTGGGTTATTTGCCAAGTATATACTACTCATGTTGTCACAATAAATGACAACTGGCCCATCTATAGACTGATGCATATCATAAAGTAGCTTATCCAACCAAGCTACCTCACATGCAGCCATTGCTGCACCCCTGTACTTAGCCTCTGTGCTCGACAAGGCAACTGTAGGCTGTTTCTTGCTACTCTAAGTGACTGCAGCACTCCCAAAAGAGAACACATATCCACTGGTAGATCGTCTATCAGAAATACTACCAGCCCAATCAGCATCAGTGTATCCATGCAACTGTATCTGAACCCAGTCTGATAAAATAGTCCATACTGCAATGTGGACTTCACATACCTGAGTATGCGTCTAGCCGCATCCAAATGTGGTTTCCTTGGAGCCTCCATAAACTGACTTACCAATCCAACAGCATAGCTCAAATCTGGCCTGGTAATAGTCATATAAATCAAACTTCCTACTATGCGTCTATACATAGTAGGGTCTTCTAGAAGCTCACCTGCATCTGTGCTCAGCTTCACATTTTGCTCCAAAGGAACTGAAATAGGCTTACAGCCTGTCATCCCATATTTGGACAGCATGTCCAATCCATACTGCCTCTGCAAGAGCTGTATCCCACTTAGTGATCTAATCACCTCAATGCCCAAGAAATAATGCAGCTCTCCCAAATCCTTCATCTCAAACTTCTGCTTCAATAGCATTTTCACATGAAGGATATCTTCATCACTGTCACCTGTCATAATCAAATCATCAACATAAATGACAAGTAGCATAATACCTTTCTCTGTTTTTCTCACATAAAGTGAGAAATCTGCCTTGGAAATCTGAAAGTCAATAGTGACAAGATACTGTCCTATCTTGTCAGACCATGCTCTAGGTGCTTGCTTCAAGCCATACAAGGCTTTCTTCAACCTGCAAACAAACTCAGGATGAACAGCATGCACATAACCTGGTGGCTGCTCCATATAGACCTCTTCTTGCAAATCACCATGCAAGAAGGCATTCTTTACATCCATCTGATGTAAAGACCATCCCTTTGATGCAGCCATAGCAATGACTACTCTTACAGTTGCCATCCTTGCAATTGGACTGAATGTTTCTTCATAGTCAATGCCATATGTTTGTGCATACCCCTTGACTACTAATCTTGCCTTGTATCTGTTCACAGAACCATCTGCATTGTGCTTCACCTTATAAACCCACTTACAGCCAATTGCATTTTTACCTTTACGCAAAGGTACCAATTCCCATGTAGCATTAGCTTCCAAGGCATCCATTTCTTCATCCATGGCCTTCTCCCATTTTTCTTTTCCCATGGCTTGCTCAAAAGATGTGGGTTCTGGTTCCTGTATCACTTTGACCATATATGCATAGTGAATGGCTGTAAATCCATCATATTTCAGCCTATCCACAGGATACCTAGCTCTCGTAGACCTGCGCAAAGTAGGTTCACTCCCAGGTGCTCTCAAAACATCCCTGGTCTTCCTTACTCCAGGTGTAACAATAGAAGGAATACCCAACTCATCATCAATGCTCTGTTCTTAGCCACTGGATTCACCATCCACATAAGAGTGACCTGCATTCACATCAAACATGGGCTGATCAACCTTCTTTTTTCCTTTTCGTGATACCTGCATACCACTATCTACATTGCTTTGAGAAGATTCTCCTGATCTCAATCTGCCTGTCCATGGCGAAGAATGTGAACCATTGCTAGAGGACGCTCCAGGTCCACTAATATTTTGTGACTGCTGCTGTGAATTCTATGCAGCATTACCGTTTTGTGCATCTACATCATCAATCACATTTACTGGTTTATACCAGCTACTCATCTCATCAAAAACAACATCTCTGCTCACTGTGAACTTACGAGTAGAAGGGTTATAACATCTATACCCTTTTTGCTGCAGAGAGTAACCAATAAAGATGCACTTCTCAGCTTTTGGATCCAACTTGGATCTCACCTCATCTGGCACATGTACATAGGCAATGCAACCAAAAATTTTAAAATGAGAAATATTTGGTTTCCTACCAGTATACCTTTCCTCTGGAGTCATTCCATGTATTGCTGCAGTGGGAGTCCTGTTCATTATGTAGACTACTGTAGCAACTGCCTCAGCCCAATAAAAATCTGGCAAGTATTTTTCATTGAGCATGGCACGAGATACCTCTCCAATATGCCTGTTTTTCCTTTCTGCAATTCCATTTTGTTGTGGGGTATGACTGCATGAATATTGCTGCTTTATGCCATGCTCCTGCAGGAACCTTGCAAACTCATTTGAGAGGTACTCTCCCCCTCCATCTGACCTTAGGCATTTTATTTGCAGACCTGTTTCTTTTTCAACCATAGCTTTAAGAGTTTTGAAATGCCGAAACACTTCACTTTTCTTCTTCATAAAATACACCCAAACTTTTCTGCTATAGTCATCAATAAAAGTGACAAAATAATGACAGCCTCCAAGAGACGCAGCTTTAGTAGTCCACACATCAGAGTGGATTAATTCCAATGGCTTCTTACTCTCTTGAACATGTCTAGGAAATGGTTTCCTTGCCTGTTTTCCAAACTGACGGGCTTCACATACCTTATGCATTTCTGCAACCTTGAATTTCGGCAAACCTGCAACAATATTTTGGGCCTGCATTGATTTAAGTCGCTGTACATTAACATGACCAATGCGTTTATGCCAGATATCAATATCTGCAACTACACCGGTCCCATGTGCAAACATTGCTGCACTCAATTCAGACATGTCTGCATCCAACGTAAACATTCTGCCCTTCTTCTTTCCTTTTGCTATCAAGCGACCTTTATTTTTCATATCCTCAACAAAGCATCCATGAGGATTAAATCTTACCTGCAAGCCCTGCTCAACCATTTGACCAACAGAAACCAAATTCTTGGTGATATTCGGGACATGAAATACATCGGACAGGTATTTCTTTTTCCCATCCTACATAGACAAAGGAATTTTTCCAATCTGCACAATAGGATGTGCAGTATCATCACCAGTCTCCACAAATCCTGGTTTTTCCATTTTCCTTGCATCCTCCATCCATTCTGCATGACCTGTCATGTGGTTTGATGCACCTGAGTCAACATACCATACATCATTGCTTTCTTCTACACTTGTCACAGAATTATTCATGTGCTGCACCATAAACAAGTGCTCATTTCTGTCATCACCCTGTCTACTAGAAGATGCATAATTCCCTTGTTGCAGTTTTCCATTCATGATGTCATTCTGCTTTTTATAGCAGTCTTTAGCCATATGACCCATTTTACCACAGTAGTAGCATTCAACATTACTGTTTGCATTTTGACCTCTTTGCCATCCACCACGACCTCTTTGGCTCCCCCTGCCTCTAGAGTTACCACGTCCTCCTCCATAGGACTGGTTTTCTTGAGTTTGCTGCATATTCTGATTTCTACCACGGCCTCCAAAGCGGCCTCCTCTACCTCTGCCTCTACCTCTTCCAACATTTGAGTAGAAGACAGCTTCTTTTGAAGTTCCTCCTGAAGAAGTTGCACCACCATTTCTCTGCTCCTCAGAAATTAGAAGAGCAATCAACTCCTCAAAATCAGGAAATCTTTCACGAACTAAGATGGATGTCCGAAACTGTGCATAATCCTTTCCTAGACCATTCAAGGTCACAGAAACTAAATCATCATCTTCCACTGGCGACCCAATGGAAGCAAGTGCATCTGCAATCTTCTTCACCTTCATGTGGTAGTCATTGATGCTCATATTTTCTCATTGCACATTATGCAACTCTTGCTTGAGCTGCATTTTCCTGGCTTGCGTATTTGTGCTATACATTTTTGACAAAGTATCCCATGCCTCCTTTGGCGTAGTTGCATCTTGAATATGCACAATCATAGAGTCTGAAATGCTAATAGACAGCCAATACATAACTTTCCTGGCTCTCTCATGCCATGCTTTAAATGCCTGCATTTGCTCTTGATTGGGAACATCAGGAAGAACTGGTTCTTCTTCATTTCCTGCAACAAATTCCCAATATCCTTTTCCCATAAGGAAATTTGTCATTCTAAACTTCCATGCTTGGAAGTTGTTCTTGTCAAGCTTTTCAGTGACAATCTGTGAAAGAGAATCAGATGCCATTACAGAAGACTGCAAAAAATTATGTCACTGCAAAAACCACAGCTTCACCCTCACAAGGGAAAATCTACAAAACTGGCGAAAGTGGTATTTGACCACATAGTCACTTCCTAGTGACGATTTTGCATCAACAGGCAACAGGGATGATTCTGTAACTCCCAATGTCTCTGCGCACAAGCATACAATGCAATTTTTACAGTAACTATTCACCGACCTGTAGAACACTGGCTGCACAGCATAAAACTGGGCCTTTTCCTGAGTGCGTGCAGAAAACTTCCGCCTCCAAAACAGGCCCCGAAATGGCCTCAAATCAAAAAAACAAGGTCGCCAAGGGCTAAAGCCCTTGCCTGTAGCATATACTGTCCTTTTGCTTCACCGCGAAGGGCGTCTCAACCTGAGACAATGCACTCCTGTACTTTCCGGCTGTGCTACCTGCAGAGATCTGCTCCCAAAACAGAAGATGAAAGCAACACTGCTCCTCTTACCAGAACACCGCGAGCTTGGCTTGCTTTCTTGAGCTCCTTACCACGAACAAGGCTCTGATACCATGTCAAGATTGTGGGAGAGAAGGAAGGAGTCTCGCTTGAAGCTTTTTTGCTTGCACAATGGGGGAAGACACACAAGGGTGGAGGCTGAAAACAATTTTCCTCTTCTTAGTTGTGTAAGCCAAAAGAACTCTCATACAAAGAAATAGAAGAACCCTATATATAGGTCTCAAACCAAACTCAACTAACTAAGGTGGCATACTAACTGAGCCACGAACTAGAGTAGATAAGGATAGCTATCATGTAGCTATTATTCATGGGCGATGTACCAACCGCATCTGCAACTAACACGTCGGTGACATAAGTGCACAACGGTCACCCTGGCATATCACGAGTGGAGCTCGATATCTCAACAAACATGAGTAGTATACACTTGGCAAACAAGCTAGTCTATCATACTAGAACAAAGCACATTGAAGTGTATTATCACTATCTCCGGGAGAGGGTTTTACTAGGTCTTATTGATCTAGTTTATGTTAGCACAGAGGATCAGGTAGCTGACATATTCACGAAGGCATTGGGCGCAGAGAAGCTGCGCAAGTTCAGAGACCTGCTTGGTGTACAGGAATTGGGATTGAGCTCGAGGGGGAGTGTTGAGATATCGAGCTCCACTCGTGATATGCCAGGGTGACCATTGTGCATTTATATCACTAACTTGTTAGCTGCAGATGCGGTTGGTACACCGCCCATGAATAATAGCTAGATGACAGCTATCCTTATCTACTCTAGTTCGTGGCTCAGTTAGTATGCCACTTTAGTTAGTTGAGTTTGGATTGAGACCCATATATAGGGTTCTTCTATTTCTCTGTACTAGTGTTATTTTTGGCTTACACAACTAAGAAGAGGAAAATTGTTTTCAGCATCCACCTGTGTGTGTATTCCCCCATTTGTCCAAGTGAGAAAGCTACAAGTGATACTCCTTCCTTCTCTCCCACAATCTTGACACACACCACCACTACCACTCCATAGCACCTCCCCCCACCTATAAAACCACTATCCTCTCCCCCCCCCCCCCAATGGAAGGAGAAGAGGACACCTCGACCTACTACTGACATACATAGAAAGAGAGAGAGAGAGAGAGAGACCATTCCAGAAGGTTCTTTTTCTTTCCCCCTCCCCTTAGAGGGAGATCACACACACCTTCCCTTCCCTTCTATCCCATGAGCCTTTTCCCCCATTTGCCCCTCCATTGAGCAAGAGGCTCTTGAAGTCCCTGCCGGGGGTTGCACTTAAAGAGAGGAAGATCAAGAATGGCTCCCAAGTGGAGAATGTCGCATGTGGGTCGTAAACCCACAACCAGCAATGAAGCTTCGGGTGAGGGTGCCAATACAACTACATTACCGGATATAAATAATACGTTTCTAAGTTGTTAGATACTGCTTGATTCCCGCATGAGGTACATTAGGCCTCGTACTATACCACATGAGAATAGTTCATTGAAAAGGATGAATTTGATCTCAAATGTTTGAAAGATCGAGTTTTCAATATGCATGTATCAAGAGAAGTTAATTGCACATGGATGTTATGCGATAGATTCATACATAGCATAAACAACATATAAGGTGTTAAGAGAGAGAGAGAGAGAGATAGTGTAGAGGAGCAAAGAGCTCAAACACGCTCTCTATCTTCCATTCATTATTCCATTCTACTCTCCACTTACTAAAGAGTAAGTTATACACTAAGTTTAGCTAACCAAGACTATAGGTCACACCAACTAACCTGACTTATTGAATGTCCAACACATGTATAGATGGACACAACTAAGACTGTCGGTCACACACACCATGATCTACAGTGGACTTTACATACCACATAATCCGTCTAACAGCATCTAGGTATAGCTTTCGGGGCTTCTGCATGAACTAACTTATGAGCCCAACTACATAACTCAAATAAGGTCTTGTGATGGTTAAGTAGGTCAAGCTTCCAACCATCTTCCTGTACATAATCACATCATCAATTTTAGCTCCAGTGCTAATGTCCAACTTGACATTCTAATCAAGAGGTGTATCCAGTGGTTTACATTCAACCATGCCATATTTCTTCATCATTTCCATGGCATAGTGTTTTTGCATCAACCATAAACCATTTTTAGCCTTGATCACCTCAATACCCAAGAAATACTTTAGTTCACCTAAGTCTTTCATGTCAGATTCAGATTTTAGCATATGCATAACATGTTGTATCCCCAAATCATCATCACTTATGATTATCAAGTTATCAACATAGATGACCAGCACTACTGTAAGAAGCTGGGAATACTTAGAATGCTAATAATATGCCATGTCACACTGACACTGGTATATAAGGAGAGAAGTAATTTTTCACATCTTTTGGACATATCAATACAATTACAATCTTTCTCTCCCTTCTTGCTCCAAGCTTCCATGGCTTCTTCATCTTTCCTGTCTTTCTCTCTCCAATTCTAGTCTTTCTCTCTCCTCGTCACTCTATTTCTCTCTCTTCCTGCAGTCTTTCTCTCTCCTCTGCAGTCTTTCTCTCTCCTCTTTCTCTCTCCCTAGTTCTCTCTCTGACAAGTGGTATCAGAGCTTCAGTCTTTGATCCATTATTTTCTTCCATTTTCACTCTCATTTTCCTATTTCAAAACCAATTTCAGACAAAAATGGTACAAGACAGTGACTAGTGGAGTGCTGCAGGACAACTACAGTTAGCAATGACTACATCTGGAGTTATTCAAGGTCAGATATGGCGGGTAAAGGCTTAAATGCCTGGACGTCATCAAATTTCATACAAAAATGGAGGTAACTAGGGTAAAGAATGGTTAACCGGGCTTAGTTACAGACTAAACTACAGTTACTTTTCAAAAGAGAGCTTCTCTTCTCTCTCCTTCAAGCTTTTGGCTGAAGCTTCCATGGTGGATGTCAAGAATCTTCACAAATCTCTCTCTCTGTGCTGAATATCTCACTGCCAAACCATGGGGTAAAGAAACTTTGTTGCCTAAGCTACAGGAGGAGCACCATTGTTGATGCCTACTGCTGAAGACCAGCCCAGAACTGCCCGAAAAATGCGCCGCAAATTGCGCTGATCCTCCTGCCCTCTTCTCACTGCTCTGCTACTCCAAATGCTCAGCTCACTGATCAAAGACTCTTAAGGCTTCATCAAACAATGGAGTACATCAACTTTCAGCCCTAGGGGAACTCTCATCAGCCATTTCTCTGTTCAAAACCCTAATACACAGCAGGGCAGCCATAGCCACAGACATGGAAGCTCAAATTTCTCAATATTTTGGACTTTCCCGACCTTCAAGGCTTCTCTAAAGCTGAATACAAGCTGGATAGACTTCAAGATTGAAGACATTGAAGAGATTTCAGCCCGTGCATGTCAATGAAGCTCAAATGGAAGGAATATTTTGGGGTTTTTCATCAGAGAGCTTGAATCTTTAAAGTTCAAGTGTTCAAGCAAGGCTGGAGTATTGATCTTTCAAGGATTTCATCATATTGAAGCATGTATGGACTGATTTCATGGAGATTTCAAGCTTTATGTTGGATTCATGGTGGATTATAAAGAACTCTTGCATCAATCGGGTTAAAGCTTATATCCATCATCATTTTCAAGCTTAATGGAGGTATTTTCTTTTGCTAATCTCTGAAATCTCTCAATAATCCTATTGCTAATGGCTTTTCCACTTGTTGATGAGAGGTTATTGATCAATTAATTCACTGGATTGATCAATAGATCAGAGAATAGTATTAATTTTCTTCAATTTCAGCCTATTTCATTGAATTCCTTTTGATTCAAAACCATTACTCATCTTAGGTAACATTTGATCAGCTTGATGCATAACCTTGATCTGTTTTGTTGAAGTTCTCTCTTATCCAAGCTGAAATATTGTAAAAGGGTAAGTACTAGCAATCAGTGAGTCACTGAATTGCATAGGTAAACCCTTCTCCCATCTCAAATTTTCTTATCTCAATCAATTGCATCTCATGAAAGGCTGAATGGTTATTTTTTTAATTGCATATCATGCTGATTGCTTAGCACACTAGCCTCTGCCATGTTGATATTCCCACCGAGGAAAAAGGTGGATGCCGGGGGAGATAGTGGGACAAAAGAGAGGTGACCCTCCCTCACTATCGAAGATCCCGAAGGGGTGCAACCAACCAACCCGGGGGGAACTTTGCCCACCTCTCGGTGATTCGGAGCCCGTGTAGGGAGCCCGTCCTACCGTTTTATCCCTCACACAGGTACAGCGAGTGGAGAATTGAAGATTGAAGACTTTCCAACGACTCAAGTATCTATTGGAGTAAAACAGGGTAAAACAGGGCATTTTCAGGTTACCCACAGGGTATTTACAGGTGGATACAGGTACACCCTTTGATACTGAAGTACAGGTGCAGGTACTACAGGGTACCCACAGGTCCTATATACCCCTTTGCAGGGTTTGGTAGCCATTAGAGGTTACTTTCTTGCATTACAGGGCCAAAACAGGGCACTTACAGGTCTAAACAGGGTGCAGGACTGGACAGTTCAGACTCTGAAATTCAGTTACAGAATTTTCTGTCCTAAACTTGTTATAGCGTGCTATAGCTCATCTCGAAGAGGGCATTGTAAGCTTCGATTCGCACAAAAAAGTTTTGCAATCGGAGTTTTCTAGCCAAAGTTATAGCCGTTTTACTGACAGGGGGTACTGCAGGACTGCACTAGTATGGCAGGGCATAAAGACAAAAATAAGGTCCAGGAGGACTATGCACAGCCAATCAGGGATTCTATGATGGAAAGTACACTTCAAGAGAACCCTGAAGAGCCTCAACAAGGAGAGATTAGTATTCTCAATGATGCTTTGTGTGCCCATGAACTAAGACATAAGGAACGTCATGAGACTATTTTGTCAGCAATGGAGCATATGATTTTATCATTTGATCAAACGAAGTCTACTGTTGAGAAGATGATGGAATCAACTAACCGAACCAATGCTTCCATTGATAAGTTGGTAGCATCTAATGCCCAACTTATGGCACAATTTTCTCAACTCATGCAGTCACAAAAGGGATCAAAAGAAGCAAATAAGAAGGCTTGTTCAAATAGTGACCCCTCAGTTCCACTTCAGCCATCCAACCAAAATGGTTATGGAGATGGGATCATAGGAAGAAGAGGCATACCCAATAGTCAATATGAAGTGGGAGAAGCTTCACAAAGGCATGATGACTATTTGGGCAGTTTGAACGGCGCCAATACTCAAGCTTTTGGACTGCATACTCAGCATTCTAGGGGTGCTTTACCAACAGGAAGATTACAAGGTAATTCTCAGCCACCTGTTGGAAGATTTCAATCTCATTTTGGGGGTTCTGTACTTAGAAATTCCGATCAGCCAGTTTTGGGACAACAACCTTTCCATGATAGAGAATTCAAGGATAAAATTGTTTTATCCAAATTCAATGGCCAGTCATCTTCACCATCAGAATTAGAGGAATGGACTTCTAAGATGGAGTCTTATTTCGACATATTTCCTAAAACTGATGACATGAAGATACATTTTGCCTCCCTCCACTTAGAAGGATTTGCTCACACTTGGTGGAGGTATATCAAGAAAGAGAATGTACTTATTGAGAATTGGGAAGCTTTCAAGGCACTTATGGCTAAAGTCTTTGTTTCACCTCTTGAGAAAGAGAAGTTAGAACGAAGATGGTATAACTTGGAACAAAGGAGCCTAAGTGTAAGGGAATATACAAACCAATTCCTCAACTTGACCATGTATGTGGAAAACATCAGTGATGAGGCCAAGTTACACAAGTTCATGTATGGTTTAGAACCATCCTTGTCAGCTGATGTTATGGCGCAGAATCCTACTTCACTTTTCAAGGCTATTGAGCTTGCAGAGCGCTTTGGAAGGAAGTATAGGAAAGAGTCTTCATTTCAGCCAAGTTATGGACAGCCAAGGACTGTTTTAAAGCAAGGGCAAGTTGGTAACAATTATGGCAGCAACCATATGCCTAGTGGGAGCTTACGGATACCAACTTATCCTCCATTTAATGCTTCTAGGCTTCAAGGCAATTTCAGGACAGCAAACAGTCCAAAGGTTGAATTTAAGCAAGGTGACAATAAGCCTAAGTCTACTTCAGCCAATACAAATTCCAGAAATATTCCCATGGATCTTTACAAGGAAAGAAAGGACAAAGGCTTATGCTTCAAATGTGGAGAAAAGTATACTCCTGACCATGCTTCAAAGTGTGTATACAAAAATGCCAAGCCAAAAATTCAGAGTATGCTAGTTCTTGAGGACCTTGAAAATGACATAGATGAAGTTAATGCAGTCCCAATCAATGCTAAAAATGAAGATTTCGAGGATGATGGTGGACAGGAGTACTTCTATGATCCATCTGACTCTTTTCCTTTTGATCCAGGCGGTGATATCCCATTTGATCCTGGTGGATTTTGTAATGAGTTGCCTGCTGCCACTAATTGTTCTATCTCTATGGATGCTTGGACGGGATCTAAGAACCCTAATACACTTCGTATGAAGGGAAGCATATATGGAAAGCCAGTGTTCATCCTGATAGATAGTGGCAGTACCCACAGTTTTGTCAATAAATCCATTTTGTACAAGTTGAATTGTGTTCCCACCGACTTACAGCAGCCCATTAGAGTACAAGTGGCTAATGGTGAAGAGGAAATCAGCACACAGATTTGTCCACAGGTTTCTTTGCAGATGGCTGAAAATTTTGAAGTCAAAGTAAACCTGATCACTTTGGAAATGGGGCCCATAGATATTGTACTTGGTTGTGACTGGTTGATGACCTTAGGCAGGATTACTATGGATTTCTCACAGTTATATATGGAGTTTTTCTCCAATGGACAGCTCATCCGTTTACAGGGAATCCCTAGTAAATCTGATTTTCAGCTTATCACCATTCAACAACTCAAGAAAGAGTACAAGAAGCGCTCACAGATATTTGTATTGCATTTGAACAAAGAAACACAGGATCAGCCCAATAATTCAGCAAACCATCTAGCCTTGACAGCTCTTCTTGAGGAGTACAGAGATCTATTTGAAGTACCTACTTGATTGCCTCCTAAGAGAGCGGTGGATCACCCCATTGATTTGGAACCCAACTCAAAGACGATCAATAAGCCACCTTACAGACTATCAAAATGTGAACGAGAGGAAGTAGCCAAGCAAATCAAAGAGCTTCTTGAAATGGGATTCATTGAACCAAGTTCTTCACCGTATGCATCCCCAGTCCTGTTAGTCAAAAAGAAAGATGGATCTTTCAGAATGTGCATTGACTACAGGGATCTTAACAAGATAACAGTGAAGAACAGGTATCCTATACCCAGGATAGATGATTTGCTTGATGAGCTTAAGGGGGCTCGATTCTTCACGAAGATTGATTTGAGATCAGGGTATCATCAGATTCGTATGAGAGAGGGTGATGAGGTCAAGACTGCTTTTAGGACTGATCGTGGGCTTTACCATTTCTTGGTGATGCCATTCGGCCTTACAAACACTCCAGCTACTTTTCAAAGCTTGATGAATAAGATTCTACAACCTTTCCTCTTTCAGTTTGTATTGGTGTTCTTCGACGACATTTTGATCTACAGCAAGACTTTTCAGGATCATTTGTTGCATATGAGGAAGGTTTTTGATGTGTTGAGACATCATAGGCTTTTTGCTAAGGAGAAGAAGTGTTCTTTCATGCAGACTGAAGTGGAATACTTGGGACATATAGTCAGTGAAAAAGGAATACAGGCTTATCCCAAGAAGGTGCAATGCATAAAAGATTGGCCAACGCCTACTACTACTACCTCTCTTAGAGGATTTCTTGGTCTATCTTCATTCTATCGCAGATTTATAAAGCATTATGCGGCAATTGCAGCCCCTTTAACTGACAGGTTGAAGAAAGAAGCTTTCTTTTGGGATTCTCTTGCAGATAGCAGCTTCAACCAGTTAAAGGAATTACTTATCTCCGCTCCTATTCTTGTATGCCCGGATTTCTCTAAAGAGTTTACTATACAATGTGATGCTAGTGGCCGTGGCATTGGGGCTGTTTTGCTTCAGGAGCATGGAGTAATTGCATTTGAAAGCCGTAAGCTTACTGATAAGGAGATGGCCATGAATGTTTATGATCAGGAAATGTTGGCTATTTTGCATGCAATCAAGAAATGGCACCATTACTTATATGGCAGCCGATTGAGAGTACATAGTGATCATCGCGTACTCAAGTATTTCCTTACTCAGTCAAATCTTACTCCAAAGCAACGACGATGGGTAGCAACATTACAAAATTATGACTTTGACATCACTCATACAAGGGGCAAAGATAACATAGTGGCTGATTCTCTCTCTCGTATGTGGGCCTGCAAAGTATTAGCCATGACGGAATTACATAGTGATTGGATTGAAGAGCTACAAGAGGCATATCTCTTAGATGAGGAATTCAGCCAAATCTTTCAGAAATTATAGCAAGGTCTCATGGAAGAAAACTCGCACTACCAGCTTAAAAATGGTCTTATTTGGTGGAAGGGCAAGATTGTTATTCCCTCTACTTCTTCTTTCAAGCGAAAAATTATGGAGGAGATGCATTCTTCACCTTTAGCTGGACACTTGGGAGTTTTCAAGACTTATGACAGGATCAGCAAGAGCTTTTATTGGAAAGGACTGTGGAAAGATGTCAAGGACTTCGTTATGAAGTGTATGCCTTGTCAGCAAAATAAGGATAGCACCCATAAGCCAGGGGGTTTATTGCAGCCATTGCCTATTCCTACGGGTAAATGGACTCATATTGCTATGGACTTTATCACTGGCTTACCTACTACCAAGAAGGGGTGGAATAGTATTTATGTGGTGGTTGACAGACTCACCAAAGCAGCTCATTTTATCCCAACAAAAATTCAGTTTACTGCTTCTCAGGTGGCCAACCAGTTTATGGAGCAGATTTTCAGATTGCATGGATTACCGCAGGTGATTGTCCATGATAGGGACTCAAAGTTTATGAGTAACTTTTGGCAAGCGGTATTTACATCTATGGGTACCAAGTTGGCTCCATCTACGGCTTATCATCCCCAAACTGATGGACAGACAGAGAGAGTTAATAAATGGTTGGAGACTTATCTTCACCATTTTTGCTATGATGTCCAAACCTCATGGGATTCTTGGTTACACCTGGCTGAGTTTGCTTATCATAATTCCACTCATGTGAGCATAGGAGTTTCACCCTTTGAGGCTTTGTATGGTTACAAGGTGCCCCTACCCACAGTCATTTTTAATGAAGAGATCAACCCTCATGGGAAGGAAGAGTTGGATAGAATGCAGACCCTTCTTCAGCAATGCAAGGTGAATCTAAGGAAGGCTCAAGATCAGATGAAGATGTATGCTGATGAGAAGAGGAGGCCTTTAGAGTTCCAGGAAGGAGAGCTGGTTTTGTTGAAGGTGCCCAAATCCAAGTATTCTACATTGAAAGATGAATCCAGTAATAAGCTTGCCCACAGATTCTATGGCCCTTACAGGATCCTTAAGCGGATTGGAGATTTGGCATACAGACTAGAGCTTCCCTCTTCTACAAAAATTCATAATGTCTTCCATGTTAGTCAGCTCAAGCCCTATTATGGTGATCCAGTGGATTTAGTTGATGAGCTACCACCTATTGATGAAGATGGTATCGTTCAGTACATCCTAGAGGCTGTTATAGGTCAGCGTGAAAAGAAGCTTCGATCACATTCTATTGTGGAATATTTGATTAAATGGAGAGGTTTACCCTCTGAAGAAGCTTCTTGGAGACCTGATTCAATATTGGATGAGTATCCATACTTGAAGGATACATTGGTGGCTGAAGCCTATTGCTTATGGAGCTAGTATTGGTGCAGACTGGTTCATGACAGCACGCTGTTTTAGAACAGTTTTTGTCGTACTTCATTTTCAGAATTGAGCTATCTACATAAGCTTAAAGTACTCTTCAAGAGCTTCGTTTTGATATGTGGTACACCTCATTTGGACACTTCTATCAAAAGTTATGGCAGATTTGGTCAAGCAGGGACTGTTATTTCAGCAAGCTGTCTACTTTCTTCTGGAACTATTTGTTGAAGATTCTATGGCTCCAATGGCTTCTAAAGTTCTTCAAATCATGTATATAGCAGGATCCACTTTCCGTACTTCAAATTCAGCCCTTGTAATGATAATTCTTCACTCATTCCCTATTTGTAAAGCTGTAAAAACAAAGTAGTACTCTGTTCCATCCATCTTTTCTTTAGCTCTTTCTAGTTTTGTTTTTGGGGACAAAAACTTTTGGGAAGGGATGGATTGTAAGAAGCTGGGAAAATACTTAGAATGCTAATAATATGCCATGTCACACTGACACTGGTATATAAGGAGAGAAGTTGTAATTTTTCACATCTTTTGGACATATCAATACAATTACAATCTTTCTCTCCCTTCTTGCTCCAAGCTTCCATGGCTTCTTCATCTTTCCTGTCTTTCTCTCTCCAATTCTAGTCTTTCTCTCTCCTCGTCACTCTATTTCTCTCTCTTCCTGCAATCTTTCTCTCTCCTCTGCAGTCTTTCTCTCTCCTCTTTCTCTCTCCCTAGTTCTCTCTCTGACAACTACCTTTGTCTGTCTTTTTTGTAAACAGACTATGATTAGCCCTGGCAATAGTAAATCCCACAAGTAATTACTAATCCTTGCATGCAAGGCTCTCGGAGCGTGCTTCAGCCCATACAATGCTTTTTTCAATTTGCATATATAATGCTGAAAATCAGGGTGTACATACCCTTCAGACAAGCTCTTTGACCTCTGTCACCTTTGTCATATAAGCAAAATGCTTCACACAAAAACCATTGTAAGTTAGTCTATCCACAGGTACCTGCCTCTCTACAATTGTCTAAGTTGTGGTTCACTACTCGATTCCCCTCTCTCATGAGGTGAAATGTACCTATTCTGCCTAGTGCCAGATGTATACACTGTCACAATACCAAGCTTATTGTCTAGACTATCAGCTGAGTCATAACCTAAAGTCATCTTGCCAAGTGCCATCACACCAGATGTATCATCGATGACTTTTTCTTTTTCTTTGTTGTCCACCACGTGTCATATCTCCTTCTCACTGACATAGTGGTGTCAGTGGTGGATGATGAGCCAGAGCTCCTCAATCTCCTTGTCCATGGAGAAATCATCGTACCACTAGGACTTGTCAAAGCAGTACTCTGTTACGAATCAACTGTAGATACATGTGTAGAAGGCATATCCGATGGCACTATAGTTGGTGATACATACCAAGAGGCCATCTCATCAAAGATAATATCTCTGCTCACTAATGTATCACGAGTAGAGGGATTATAACATTTGCATGATTTCTTCTCCTACAAATATCCAATAAAGACACACTTATGTGCTTTTGGATCTAGCTTTTTCCTTTTCTCGTCAGGTACGTGCACATAAGCAAGATAGCCAAATACTTTCATGTGACTGACATCAGGCTTATAGCCATACAGTTTCTCAAATGGTGTCATCTTATGGATACCTGCAATGGGAGTCCTATTCAAGATATACATGGCTGTCATAATAGACTCAGCCCAATAATAGAGTGGCATACTCTTCTCATTCATCATTGCACGAGCAACTTCCATCAATACCTTGTTCTTCCATTCAGCTACCCCATTTTGCTGTGGAGTGTAGTTGCATGTAAGCTGCCAGGAACATATGCCATTTTTAGCCAAATTTTTGTCAAACTCATTTGACACATACTTCCCACCACTGTCTCAAGCATGAGATGTAACAATCAAATTCCTTTTCAACCTGCTTTTTAAACTGCTAAAAAATAGCAAACACCTCATCCTTTGTTTTCAGTATATAAAACCAAGTATAGCAACTAAAGTCATCAATGAATGTCACATAGTACCTACAGCCTCCCATAGATGCATTATGGGGCCGATTCCCCACACATCAAAGTGAACCAACTGCAACAGTCGCTTACTATTTCTCACATGTTAACAAATGGCAACCTTGACTATTTACCAAACTGACAAGCATCACATATAGGACCAATATTTGTATACTGAAAATTGTATGTGTTGTTTCTTATGCATCATTTGCAACCACTGAAGATTAACATGTCCCACTCTCTTATGCCATATTTCCAAGTCTCTAGCTGTGTCAGAGCCATGGGCAAACATTGTTGATTTTAGTTGTGGCAAAGTGGCATCAAGAGTAAACATCCTATCATTCCTATGACCGTGAGCAATCAATTTGCAGCCATTACCAAACTCCTCAATAAAGCATTCATGCTTGTTAAATCGGACCTGCAAATTTTTCTCAGTCATTTGACCCATAGACAATAGATTTTTAGTAATTGATATGACATGCAATACATCATGTAAGTTCTTCTTCTTGCCATCATGGATGAAAGGTACTTTGCCTTTATGTTCTATGCTATGCTGCGTGTCATCCCCTGTGCATACATAGCCATTCCTCTCATGCAGCATGTCAATAAACTAGTCACCATAAGGCATCATATGATTCGATGCCCTCGAATCAATGTATCAAACTGCGTTCTCATGAGACTTCTCAACAGCCCTATCTTTCACATATGTCATGGCAAACAATCTATCCCCAGATGCATCTTCTGCCTAACTGGACAATGCATAATGTCCATGCTATTTGCCTCTTTGATTGCCATGCTTCTTCCAGTAGTCCTTGGCAATATGTCCATACTTTCCATAGTAGTGACAATCCTTATCCTTATTAGGATTTTTAGATGGACGTTGCTATTGGCCAGGAGCCTCTGCCTCTAGGGCTAGATCTCCCCCTACCTCTGAAATTTCCACCTACTCTTACATTTGAACCCTATTGGTTATTATGACTATAAGATACATTTTGCTTGCCTCCTCCCTCTACCATAGCTGGCACAGTCACGTTGATGCAAATAAAAGACAACATCCTTGCTCTTGGAACTGCTAGAGCCTGTGGCCAATCCCAATTTAACCTCTTCATGAATGAGCAATGCAACAAGCTCATTGAAATCCGGCATTTTAGCCTACATAGATATGGAGGTATCGAATGACTTATATTCATGCCCCAAACCATTTAATGTCACTACAACCATGTCTTCATCCTCAACCTATGTGGCAATGGATGCCAGCTGATCCACAATAGTCTTAATCTCTATGACATAATCCTATATAGATTTGCATTTCCTCTCCATGTTGTTGAATTTCTACTTTGACTATATCTTCCTGGCACTAGTAGTTGTGCCATAGTACCTAATCAATATGTTCCATGAATTTGCTGGTGACTTGCAGTTCATGATCTACATTACCATGGCATCCGAGATACATAAAGATAACCAATGTAGCACCCTTCAAGCTCTCTCTAACCAAGCTCTAGGATTTCAGGTTAAGCTTCAACACCTGTCACCAAGTCCCAATATCCTTTACCTATCAAGAAGTTCACCATGCAGAACTTCCATATGGCATAATTATTGTTGTCAAGCTTTTCCCCCACTATATGGGTTATTTTGTCCGTTCTGTCTGCATTTGCCATATTGCAAACAATGCCTAACTACCTGCAAACCAAGGCTTCTTAACTTATCAGTTTCAACCTTCTAATGCAATGACAGTTTTCACCATCAACCTCTATCCAAATTAGTGCTTTTCAGTCCATACACTTGTCAAAAGCATTCTCAACCAAGTGATATAGGATGTAGGTACATCAATCAATGCATAGATCATGTAGCTGCTATAAACTCTATGACATTCAACCTCTCTGCTAGTGGATATACATGTAGTCCGAAATCTACAAGCTATAAATGACCAGTAGATCTTTCACAGCCAAAATAGAGATGTATACATGTCATCCATGCTTCAAGACTTCATAGATATCTGTCGATACATGTAGCAGTCCAAATATGACCATACGTGCATAGATCAGTGCATAACCAGCAAGTACAAGTGTCAAAAACCCTATTCACAGGTAATCGATAGCCAAGACACTGACAATCAAGGTGTACTTTAGCTCAAGAATGTCCTCAAATCACTTCATGCATTTGCTACTGTGTATAAGGGTTAATACATAAATATACCTGCACCCATAAATTCTGTCTCCAAGAGGCAATATCATATAATGCATTTATTGTATGTAACCATCCAAGTGGATGTCAATACACTTGTTTCCAACTTCAACCTTCAACAATCAATAGCCTCCAATACTCTTCTTAATCTACCATGCATTTAGCAGACATATTCTAGGTTATACAAACTGACAAAAGCCTTCTAATGTCATGTATTGCTTCAGTAAAAGACAATGCTTGCTATCCACAGTAAATGACAATTTTGAGTCTATGAAAAATTTCTAGATCTGAGTATTTTTGCAAAAAATTCCAACTCCAAGGCACAAAATCAAATCCATATGTCCTCCTTGCATATATATATGCTCCAACGATGCTTCTGGGTATGTTAGAGAGCTCCAAGATCCTGTCAGAGAAACATACATGATGTATGTTGTCTGTATATAGTAGACAGTCTTCAATACCAGACATGTAACCATTTGTTCCACCTCATATATCATCTCTAGACCAAGAATTTGCATGTCAAGCCTTCAAGGTACCACCTAATGTATGCATACAAGCACTAGACCACACCATAATCACCTTATGTGATGACTTGTAGTCAATGGAGGCAGCCTGAACAATAGGCACAATCATGCTGGCTGGTCTAGAGGTTGCTATTGCTGCTCATGTGGTTAATGATGACAAATGCACCCTTATAAGTGCTCAAGGAAGCCTTAGCAATCTCCTAACCAAGCTACAGACAATGCTTGAGCAATGGCAAACTCAATGTCTCAGTGCATACCTTCAAAAAAAATGGCAACCTACCTATCTTCAGAGAATCCTGGATCTTCACTTTCCTCAGGTCTTCTCCATTGCCTCCTTCTCAGAGCCCATTCATGGCTCTAATACCATGTTGAGAGAGAGAGAGAGAGAGAGAGAGAGAGAGAGAGAGAGAGAGAGAGAGAGAGAGAGAGAGAGAGAGAGAGAGAGAGAGAGAGAGAGAGAGATGTGTGTGTGTGTGTGTGTGTGTGTGTGTGTGTGTGTGTGTGTGTGTGTGTGTAGAGGAATGGAGAGCTCAGTCATGCTCTCTATTTTCCATTCATTATTCCATTCTACTCTCCACTTACTAAAGAGTAAGTTATACACTAGGTTTAGCTAAACAAGACTAACTCTGGTTAGGTCACACCGACTAACCTGACTTATTAAATGTCCAACACATGTACAGTTGGACACAGGTAAGATTTTTAGTCACACACGTGAGCTTGAAGTCTCAACATAAGGTTCCAAGGTATTGTTGACTCCCTCTTCTTGCACATTAGTAGGTATGTTTCTGCCACATTGAAGGGATATGTTGTAGCTTGCACACCTAATGGATTGCATGGTAAGTAATATAGCCTAAAGGAAATTCATTTTAGAAACTCTAGATCTTTGCCCAAGCTCTTTCTCATATCATGAACTGATAGCCCATGTTTGATAGATTGGGATCTTGATGATGTGCATAGTTAGTACAAGCAATGATCCTAAGGATTAAAACTAAGATGCCTTGAGATCTGTTTGATAACTACTATTTTTGTCAATCCAATTTGAGGGTTAGGTAGATACAAACAACAACTCCAGGCCTCAAAGGCAAGTGGAGAGCTCAAGGATTAGGAAACCCTAAGTCAAAGGAAAGACCGATACTTTTATACTTGTTGGGAAGAAGGTTGGGTTGTCGATCAATGTAAGTGACCAATAGAACTTACATCTTGTATAGTTGTATGAGACCTTAACATATGCCTTAGCCGAAGGAAAGGAATGTTAATTAAAATTTTGCATAATATTGTTCTTAGATCCTAAGGGGGAGAACGAATATGTGGATGGAAATTTGATTGCATCTATTCTTGCATTATTTGGAAAAGTATGATTGGTTTTGTTGGTTGATCAAACAACATCCTAAATGCTTTTACATTCAATTGATTGTTGGATTGTTGTCTGGATGATTATTCCAAGTGTTCATGATTGATGGTAAGTTCATGGCAAGGGTCTGTGATGACAAATTGCCATGGGGATAAAGAAATGTTTTCTTGGAAGATGATATCAGGGCTGACAGCCTTGACTGTGCCTGATTCTTAAATGAATTAATTAAGGAAAGGTTCTTTGCACGGGTGGATCACCTCCATGATTGCTCCGCGAATCAACTCGAAAAGGGCACTGCTCGATTCACAGGCCAAAGTGTAATGAAGGAGGCAGGAGAGAGAGAAGGAGAGGAGAGAGAGAGGGTGTAGAAGAGAGATAAAGACTACAGGAAGGGAGAGAAAGAGAGTGACGATGAGAGAGAAAGACTAGAAAAAGAGAGAGAAAGATAGAAAGAGAGAGAAAGAAGCCATGAGAGCTTGGAGAAGGAGCTGAAGATGAAAGGAGACTTGTATTAAAATATGATGATGAAAAATCAAGTCCCTAACACCTCATATACTAGCCAATGTAGCTAATATTTCCCCATTATTAAATCCCCCTCTCTTACATTCCATCCCCACCCGGAGGTTTTTTGCCCTCAAAAACAATTTGGGCACTTATGCTAACTGGGTAGGAGCAGATCAGAGTACTACTCTACTGCATTATTATAGGGGTATACAAATGAATGAAGAGGTATTATTGCGTATGTCGGGTTATTGGGGTATGTACGTTACATGGGTCTTATTGGGAAATTATAAAAATGAATTTTGACCCAAGTATCTTGAGTGAGTGTGAGTTGCAGACAGTGGACAGCAAACTGTTTACTACAAGATCCTGCTGTAGTAAATCTGTCGTAACTTTCTGTAGGAAACTCCGATCGGGGTGGGCCATATATCAAAACAAAGCTCTTGAGGAGTACTTTCAGCCCATGTATGCTGCCCATTGTTGTCCATAGTGCAGGGTAAAATCTGCTTTGAAACAAAGAGCTGTTTGCAATCATTCTGAGAGAAAACAAGGCCATAGTTAGTTAGATTTCAGCCAAATCTGCTTCTAATAGATATGGGAACTCTTCCAAAACTGAATCTAGCCTCCAAGGAGCTTCCTCAAGTGGTAAACCTTGCCACTTAATCCAATATTCCATGATGGAGCGAGAGCGAAGCTTCTTTTCCCTAATGATTTGCTCGGGTATGTATTGAATGATGCCTTCTTCATTTATCGGTGGTAACTCCTCAACATAATCCACTGATGATCCAATGAAGAGCTTCAATTGGCTCACATGGAAGACTTTATGAATTTTCGTGGATGGCAGTAGTGCTAACTGATATGCCAAGTCTCCCACTCTTTTGATAATCCGATATGGCCCATAGAACCTATGTGCCAACTTATTACTGGATCCATCCTTAAGGGTGGCATATATGGACTTGGGCACCTTCAAAAGCACCAAGTCTCCTTCTTGGAATTCAACATCCCTTCTTTTGTCATCAGCATAAAGCTTCATTTGATCCTGAGCTTTCTTCAAGTTGACTTTGCACTACTGAAGTAAGGCCTGTATTTTATCCAATTCCTCCTTGCTTTGTGGGTTTATTTTATCATTGAAGATAACCATGGGGAGGGGCACCTTATAGCCATACAATGCCTTGAATGGTGAAACTCCAATGCTAGAGTGTATAGAGTTGTTATAAGCAAACTCAGCCAGATGCAACCACAAGTCCCAAGTATTTTGCACATCATAATAGAAATGCCTCAAGTAAGTTTCCAGCCACTTGTTAACCCTCTCTGTTTGGCCATCAGTCTGTGGATGGTAAGCAATGGAAGGTGCTAACTGAGTGCCCATAGAGCTGAAAACTGCTTGCTAAAAATTGCTCATGAATTTAGCATCCCGGTCATGCACAATGACCTTTGGTAAGCCATGTAGTTTGAAAACATGTTCCATGAATTGGCTAGCTACTTGAGAAGCATTATATTGAATCTTTGTAGGAATGAAGTGGGCTGCCTTGGTGAGTCTGTCCACAACTACATAGATGCTGTTCCACCCCTTCTTGGTCACCGGTAGGCCGGTTATGAAGTCCATAGTGATATGTGTCCATTTGCCTTCGAGCATAGGCAATGGTTGTAGTAAACTAGCTGGTTTTGAGGTGTTGTCTTTGTTTTGTTGACATGGCATGCAGCTCAAAACAAAATCTTTTACATCCTTCCATAGGCCCTTCCAATGGAAGCTTTTAGCAATTTTTTCATAAGTTTTAAAAATGCCCAAGTGACCAGCTGTAGGTGAAGAATGCATCTCTTGCATGATCTTTTGCTTGAATGGGGAAGTGTATGGGATGGCAATCCTACCCTGAAACCATAAGAGACCATTCTTGAGCTGATATGGAGAGTTTTCTTCTACATGCCCTTACTATAATTTCTGGAAAATGTGGCTGAAATCAGCATCTAACAAATAGGCCTCGTGAAGCTCTTCTATCCAATCACTATGAAGTTCCATAATGGCTGAAACTTTACAAGCCCACATTCTTGATAATGAATCAGCAACTACATTGTCTTTTCCCCGTGTATGTGTAATGTCAAAGTCATAGTTCTACAATGTAGCTACCCATCTGCATTGTTTGGGGGTAAGATTAGATTGAGAGAGGAAGTATTTGAGGACCCTATGGTCGCTCTTGACCCTAAATCTGCTGCCATACAAGTAGTGGTGCCATTTCTTGATGGCATGAAGGATGGCCAGCATTTCTTGGTCATATACATTCATGGTCATCTCATTTTCAGCAAGTTTGCGGCTCTCAAATGCTAAAACCCCATGCTCTTGTAACAATACAGCCCCTATGTCTCTGCCACTGGCATCACACTAAATGGTGAATTCTTTCGAAAAATCTAGGCAAACCAAGATGGATGTCGAGGTAAGCAATTCTTTGAGCTGATTAAAGCTCTTATCAGCTATGGCATCCCAAAAAAAGGCCTCTTTCTTAAGCCTATCCATCAGGGGAGCTGCAATAATGGCATAATGCCTAATGAATCTGCGATAGAATGATGAGAGACCAAGAAATCCTCTAAGTGAAGTGGTATTTGTAGGTATGGGCCAGTCTTTTATACATTGCACTTTCTTAGGATCAGCCCTAATTCCATCTTCACTAATTATGTGCCCCAAGTATTCCACCTTGGCAAAGAGCCTGTGCAGCCTCAATACATCAAACACCTGCCCCATATGCCAAAGGTGATCCTTCAGTGATCTACTATAGATGAGGATGTCATCAAAGAAGACCAACACAAATCTAAAAAGAAAGGGCTGAAGTATTTTGTTCATTAAGCTTTGAAAGGTGGCTGGTGCATTAGTTAACCCAAAAGGCATGACCAAGAAATGATAAAGCCCCCTATCAGTCCGAAATGTTGTTTTGACCTCATCCCCTACCCTCATGCGGATCTGGTGATAGCTTGACCTCAAATCTATCTTTGTAAAGTACTTAGCCCCCTTGAGCTCATCCAGCAAGTCATCTATGCATGGAATTGGGTACCTGTTCTTCACGGTGATCTTATTAAGATCCCTATAGTCTATGCACATCCTGAAAGATCCATCCTTCTTTTTGACCAATAACATAGGGGAAGCATACGGTGAAGAACTAGGCTCAATGAATCCCATGTCCAGTAATTCTTTGACTTGTCTGGCTTCTTCTTCTCTTTCACACCTAGACAATTTGTAAGGTGGCTTGTTCACAAGCTTTTACTGAGGCTCCAGATCTATGGGATGATCAACCGCCCTATTAGGGGGTAGTGCTGTAGGTACTTGGAAGAGGTCCTTGTACTCTTCTAAAAGAGTTTTCAATGCTGAATTCTTTATTGTTTTTGTGGACTGATCTAAATTTTCTTTATTTAACTGCAATACAAAGATTTGGGACAGTTTCTTGAACTCTTTCTTGAGTTGTTTGTTGGTAATGAGCTGAAATTCACTATCGTTTTGAATTCCCTGCAAGTGAATGAGCTGTCCCGCACTGACAAACTCCATATACAGCAAGGAAAATTCCATGTTTATAGTGCCCAAAGTTTTCAGCCAATCACAACCCAAGACAACATCTATAGGCCCCATTTCTAATGCAATAAAATCCAATTGCTGTCAAAAAATTTCAGTAAGCTGAATATGAACAGCAGGGCATACTTGTGTGCTAATTTTTTCATCCCCATTGGCAACTTGCACCTTCAATTGGCTGCTATAAATCAATGGGAAAACACTTCAACCTGTCCATGGCTGCTCTGTTAATGAAACTATGAGTGCTACCACTGTCCACGAGTATAAACACATCCTTCCCATGAATTTGGCCCTTAATATGCAATGTATTAGGGCTTCTAGATCCTGTCCAAGCATCCATTGATATGGTATAAGCAGTGGCAGTATGTGTTTTAGCATGTGGTCTGATCTTTCTAGCCATACCCTGTGATAAATGGCCATCGGGGTCAAAAGGAAAAGAGTCAGCAGGGTCAAAGAACTCTTCTTGAGCAAACTCTTCATCAGCATCATCTATTTCAGCAGTCATCATAAAAGGATGTGTATCTTCAGGGTCCTCCTCTGAGTCCTCAAATACCAACATGCTATGAACTCGTGCCTTAGCATTTCTAAAAGCACATTTTGAGGCATGATCAATTGTATACTTCTCGCCACACTTAAAACAAAGCCCCTTTTTCTTTCTTTCTTTATACAAATCCATGGGAATAGACCTTGGACTACCAAAGGCTGAAGCATTTTTATTTTTGTTGTCCCCTTGCCTATTATCCATTCTTGGGCTATTTGCTATCCTTAAATTGCCATGTAGTCTTGAGGCATTAAAAGTGGGGTATGTGGGAATTTTTGGATTGTTGAATGGCATGTTACTACCACCATAACTGGCTCCAAACTGCCCTGGTCTTACAGCACCTCTTTGCTGTCCAGAATATGACTGCATGTGTCCTCTTTGCTGCCCAAACACTGGCTGAGATGCCCCTCTTTGCTGTCCATTCTGAAATGAAGCATCCCGGCGATACTTGCGAGAGTACCTTTCAGCCAATTCAATAGCTTTGAACAAATCCGATGGGTTTTGATCTGAAACATCAGTCGAGAGTTGGGAATCCAGCCCATACACATACTTGTGTAGCTTGGCATCATCACTAATCGACTGAACATACATGGTAAGGTTGAGGAACTAATTTGTATATTCTCTAACAACAAGACCACGTTGTTCAAGGCCATACCATAGGTGGGCAAGCTTTTCTTTCTCCACCGATGAGACAAATTCTTGCACCATAAGTTCCTTGAATGCTTCCCACGAGTTTATTTGCTAATTTTCTCTTTTAATGTACCTCCACCATGTATGTGCAAATCCTTCCAAGTGGATCGTTGCAAAATGGATCTTTTGGTCATCATTACGGGATAGGATGCCAAAATATTCCTCAAGCTTGGAGAGCCACTCTTCAAGTTCAGCTGGGGATGACGATTGACCATTGAATTTTGAGAAGAAAATCTTGTCTCTCAGCTCTCTTTCATGATTAGGTGGCTATCCCACATATCCAAACTAAGGCTGATCCATGTGGCTACCCAAAAATGAACCATTGTTAGAGAAATTTCTACCAAAAGATGGGTGAGCTCGCATAGATGGCATGGGCCCTTGTGATCACTGGAAATTTCCCCTCATTGCATTGTTCATGGGCTCCTCCTGTCTATGTGAAGGCTCTCCATGTTCAAAAGTGCTGTTAGGAATGCCCAATCTCCCCAAAATGCCTTGAGAGCTTATATTTATTGCATTCACTAGTGGGGCAGTCACTCGTTCAGCATGCATATCCGATCTATCCTCATGTTCCTTCCCTTTCATTTGGAATTCCATCCACTTAGTAATCTGGGCAGCAAGGGTGTCCATAGTGGTCTTCATTTGACCAATGCCTTCCATCAATTCTCTATGTCTCTCAGCATGCCTTGTCTCATGCGAACTGAGGGTATTAATGAGTGCACTGAGGCTATCCATGCCATTCGAATAATCTTCATCTTCTACCTCAGGGTTAGTTTCATCCCTCAGGATGCGTGCATCCCTTATTTATTGCTGAAGGTCATCATTTGCCTTAGTTTTTCCCTTATTCCATGCCATGGTTAGGTGCAGTCCCGTTAGACCACCTGTCACTGTTTTGCCTGTAACTTGAGCTAGGAAGCTCCGATTGACGTACTTTTTTGTTCAAACCAGAGCCAAGGATGCTCTCTTCAAACTGAGCATAAGCATGAACTCCAAATTTTATACATAAAATTCTGTAATAGGAAAAGTACTATTGTATTGTGCAGTTCAGCAACCTGTCTACACCTGTAGGAGACCTGTTTTGACCTGTAAGTATCTTGTGGAGTCCAAATAGAGTTTCAAAACTGATCCAAGCCCTTAGTAAGATCTGTGGGCACTCTGCAAGACCTGCATCTCAGTTCTTGGGAGTAGGTTTACCCTTCTAAATGCAAACAAACTGCTTACAGCACCCTGTGAGGGTTAAGAAAGGGGTTACAATGGATTATCTTGTCAATGCATAACTGAAGGGTCATCCCATGTGGCATAATGCATTGCCTAGTCATCCAGTTTCATTGTTTGTAGCCTTATTCCAGAATTGAGCATGTCATAAGCATCTTTTAGCACAATTTTCCATGCATAGGCATCTCTCATACATCCCAAGCATTGCATTCACTGCCATTGACTGCATATGTATTCCCATGTCTGCAAATACATCCTCAATAAAATTTCCATACATTTGTAGCCGGTAATACATCCATACATCAGTGCCAAGTAAATATCTCAGTTCTTCAAATGAGTACCTGCACTTCATGAGGTGCATGGAACTGAATTGGGAATAAGGAGAGGGCTTACCGAGCAGTGACTCACTGCTAACTCACGTCATTTACAATGGATTTCAAGGATTAATATTTGCTCAAGAAATCATCACAAGTCAAGAGGTTAGGGTGAGGCAATCAGTAAATAGTAATGAGAATTTTTAGCATGGAATGGATCATCTTAAATGCAAGGAAGACTACTTGAATCTCTTCCAACAATAGGCTTCTTAGGCTCAGCAAACAACAAGAGGATGAAATTAGAAGAGAGCTCAAGAGTCAATTACCTCTTAAATTGGTGAAGCTGGCTAAGAATCAGTGGCCAATGTCCCCATGATCGGTCTCCAATGCTCCCATTAGCTCCATGATGACAACTTCAGCCAAGAATTGAGTCTTCAAGCTTCTCACATTGACTAAAACCTTATCTCAAAAGAAGCAACAGAGACTTCCAAAAGCAACGATTCCACAAAAATTCTATGGATGCATATGGAGATTCAGTTTCACAACAGGTTTCTCCTTTACAAGGGAGCTTTCCACCTCCACCAGCCTGACAAGGGAATCTAAGGCACCCTCTGAGATAGGAGCTGCTTACAATGATCTTCTGCCTCCCTTCTCGATAGGCAATGAAGAAGTTCTTTGTGGCCGACAAGGATTGCCCTCTTTTAGTTCCCTTTGATACCATGCTCAATGGGTGCTTCACAAAGTCAAGAATGAAGCGAATAGATTTTTCTCGTAATAATGTATCTGCAAAAGCAATGCAAGCTATGGATGAGTTTAATCAGACAGGATCCTTGCCCCCTTTGAAGCTTGATGGACTTCTTGAAGTACTTGCTTTTGCAAATAGGTTCTGTTGTGAGAATGTGAAGGACGCTTGTGATGGCATATTGGCAACATTTTATCAACGCATGCAGGATGCAGTCATGTTTCTGGAGTATGGGCTAGAAGAGGATGCATGTGAACTTGCCCTTGAGAATAAGAAGAAGAAGAAGCAGAAGAAGAGAAGGAGAGTTTTGCCATTGCCACCACCCCGAGCCATGCGTTCACGCTATGGCAGGAGATCATGGAACGCAAGAGAGACAATTGTGTTCTCCCACTTACTTCTCCAGTACTTCGAATCCGAGAAACACCGCCTACTTGCACTACAACAGGATCAAGTTCGACGTCAAGCCGCAAGCTCACCGGATCAACCCATTGTAATGTAGCCTAATCTTTCCAAGCTTCTCTCTGACGGACTCTGCCATCCTTTCTGGTACAAATGCCAGAAGCTCTATCAATAGTAGATGTGAGGATGGAGAGAGAAGATTGGATCAAAGACCAAAGCTCTGATACTACAGGAAGAGAGAGAAAGAGAGTGACAAGGAGAGAGAAAGACTAGAAAAAGAGAGAGAAAGACAGAAAGAGAGAGAAAGAAGCCATGAGAGCTTGGAGAAGGAGCTGAAGATGAAAGGAGACTTGTATTAAAATCTGATGATGAAAAATCAAGTCCTTAACACCTTATATACTAGCTAGTGTAGCTAGTATTTCCCCGTTATTAAATCCCCCTCTCTTACACAAAGGTCAAGTGGTGAAAAGGCCAACCACGGGAATAATGTTTCACTCTTAGGTAGCTTGCAGATCAGATGGAGCTTTGGGCACCCCTTGCCAAGTCCGTAATGGAGTTGAAAACCTCCATGACCCCGACGTCTGTGGCGTTGGAAGATCCTACTCTAGATAAAGGGTGGAAATTGTGGTACCATGTGATTTGGACCAGTTACTTCTACAGCGTATAAGGGACATATAATTTCTCCTGTATGGATAGGGGACAAAGATTAACCTAAAGATAAGTTAAGGAACTTGTTTGAACTTGTTTGTCAAATGATTTCTTGCTCTATATTCATGTTTGTGCTATAAATTACGAGAACAAACCATGTTCCCTAAAAGGATTAACTAATGAAGTTAATTTTAAATGTCACACATAAATGTAGTAGGACCTAATTAAATAACTAAAGAATGCCTATTGAGGGAAGTGGGTGGGCGGAACCCCCGACAGGTCCGCCCTATCATAGGGTGGTCCTAGAGAACTGGGAGGCTTCTCACAAGGTTTTATCGACATCCGACCCTTAGAAATTGTTAGGTTAGAACCACGATTCGTGCAGTTTTAGGGGACCCAAATGGGACTATGCCTACGGATAGAGAGGTTGAGAGGCGCATCCCTCTCGTTTCCCATTCTCTTTGAACCAAGTACGGCATGGATCTGTCTCAATGGCTTGGGTATCTCCAAGTAAAGTAGGATATCCAAGGCACTAGGAACACAAATTTCATGTCGATCCCATTAGGTTCAGCCCGCGAACGTTCTATTACAAGGTGGACTCGAGAAACCCTAGGCGACAAACCCTATAACATTCCATGGGAGTGTCAAGAAATGACGCTTAGATTCGTCTCTCGATAGATCGGTAAAAACGTGCCTGGACAACCAATAGGTGGGCACATTACACTATAATACTTCAACCAATGAACCAACCTCATAATCCTCTAATCAGATGACCTAGGAAAGGAGATCCAATTCATTTACACTAGTGCCATCCCAAATTCTTCAACCAACCAACCAAGCTCATGATCCTCTAATTAGATGACCTAGGAAAGGAGATCCAATTCATTTACATTGGTGTATTCGCAACAAGAAGAGAGGGACCGCCAAAGATTGGCTTTATGTGTGGAGTATTAAGGAAACTATGTTTATACTCTACCATAGTCACTGCAATTAATGTTTGATATTGATCCATGGATTTGAAAATATGTATCCCAACTCGAGTTGAATGCTAAGGCCTTCAAAAACTAGGAGATCCATATATGGTAATGTTAGATATGCTCAATGCTCCACCCTCGTAAGGTGCCACCAATGATCCATGATGCTCAAAGTTGTAAGGCCCCCATTATGAGGAGAAGCCATATGTGAGCCCGGATATTGGTTGAGTCTTGACTTGTATGTCAAATGAGGTTTATGTGATAGGATGGAAAAAAGGTGACCATTGTGGATCTAATCTTTGGGTTAGATAGAGTAGTTAAGATAGTAGCAACTCAAGGCACATTGCATCGAGTTACGGGGTAAGGGAGTTATCAAGGGCCGTGATTTTGGGATCTGTGAGCTACGGAAGCGGCTCTTGGCTAGGCGGTTCTAGGGGGGCCAGTGATCCCCCTTGGGGCAAGGATCCGCTGCTGGCAAGGGTCCAAGGGCAACACCTTTGACATGACGATAAAGAGAATATTCCCTAGTTGGCTTACTAGTGGAGGCTCATATGGTAGGTTGGTCAGGCTGACCTAACCGCCTTCGCGGGCTATAAAAGCTAAACCCCTTCACAGCCATCTATCATCTATCTTTCACCCACTCAAAGTTTTTGTAGCAACTAGCCTTAAGCTCATCACCTATCTTTTGTCTAGATTGTCATCTAAGCTCCACAATATGGAAGCGCACGGTAGACAGAGCCATCTTTGTATCAGTTGTTTGGAGCTAAAGAAATTTTTTATTCTCCTCTTATCTATTGTGTACTCTCTATCTCTTTCTCAGATTTTGTTCACTACACCATGTAATTTTTACATGGTATCAGAGCCTAGGGGGCTCTAGGGATCAAAGAGTGTGCAAGAGGCAAAGGCTCAAACAACAAAGAGGAACGATGTCATCTTCTGAAAGTGATTTTGGTGCATCGGGAAGTAGTGCAGGAGGTGGTGTTGCTGTACCAGCTATTCAAACTCTGAGGATTTGTCCACCAACCTTCAATGAAGGCAAGTTAGATGGTACAAACTACACCTTGTGGAAGTTCAAAATTACAACTATCCTTGATTCTTATGAGCTTTTGGAGACTATGCTGGGGACTGACGTAGAACCACAGCCTCCCCCCTCCCCCCCGACCCATTAAATTCTAGAGTGATAATTCCTCTAAATGTAGATCTTCTACGAGCTTGGAGATGAAGGAATGCATATGCATTGTATGTCTTAGTTACAAGCTATTCTAACAGTGTTCTAACTTTGATTTAGCATACAACCAAAGCATTAGAGGCTTGGTAGTACTGAGGAGTCATTATGAAATGTGAAACCAAACAAGGATTCAAAAATTGGAGAATCAACTAGCAGCGGAGAAGTTTGTTGAAGGAGAGACAGCTAAAGCATTCATCACTCGGATTAAGAATCTGTACTACCAGATGGCTAGTGCTAGGATACAAAAGACTAGCAAGAAGCTAGCTCGGAGGTGTCTTTGGATTTGTTCACAAAAGTTTGATGGACCAGTAACTGCCTTAATGCTTATGTGAGACCTCAAGCTTTGACTTTTGAGGATTTTTGTGCATTATTGATGGAGGATGAGTTGAGGCTGAAAGCCCAAGAAGGAAGCAACAATGGAGATGTTGCATTCTCTACCAATGCAAAAGGAAAAGGTGGTTCCTCCACCAAAAATGATGGTGACAAAAAGAAGAAGGGCAGTAAGAAGAAATTTCAAGGAGAGTGCTTCTACTACAAGAAGAAAGGACATGCAATCGCAGATTGTCATGTCAAGAAGGCAAATGAAAAGAATGGTACCCTTAAAAGTAAAGGGAAAGAGATAGCCAATACAACTGAAGCAAAGTTGGAGTTATTCATGGAGACCATTGAGGAAGTGTGCTTATCGGCGCAAGAAGAATCTACCATTGACTCATGGGTATTGGATAGTGGGGCCTCCTATCATCACATGACCAACAAGAAAGGTCTATATAGTTCTATGCAGCCTCTATAAGAATACATCACTATGATAGTTGGAAATAATGCAAAATTCCTTGCTATAGGCACATGTACTATTTCTTTTGTTGCTACAAATAGTGAAGTCAAAAAGCTTTCAAATGTGTTGTATGTTCCCGAAATTAGGAGAAATTTGTTATCACTTGTGCTGCCATAATTGATCTTGGTCATGAAGTGAGGTTCAAGAAGACAGGTGTAGAAATTCCTAACAGTGCTGGCAAAGTTGTTGGCAAAGGAGAAAGAAGGAATAACATGTATGAGCTAAGTGCTCTTACAGCCACCGCTGGAGTGGGCACAAGTAAGCTTTGGCATGAAAGGTTTGGACACATTAGATTTGTAGTGTTGAAGGAGATGCACAAGCAAGGTATGGTTGCTCACCTACTTGCAATGATTGAATTGAAGGAACCATGTGAAGCTTGTATGATGGGAAAGCAGCAGAGAAAGGCATTTCCATAGGAAAGCAAGAATAGAGCATAGGCTCCTCTAGAGTTGATGCACGCTGACTTGTGCGGTAAGATGCCTACACAGGCCTTGGGGGGATCTTCATATTTTATATTGATTGATGACGACTACAGTAGGAAGATGTGGGTGTACTTCCTTTGTGATAAGGCTCAAGCTTTTGGTAAGTTTAAAGAATGGCTAAAACTTGTTGAGAATGAAATGAGGAAAAGTGTGAAGAAATTTAGAATAGATGGTGGTGGTGAGTTCAACTCAAAGGAGTTTTAAGACTTTTGCAAGAGCATAGGGATCAAGCATTAATTGAAGACACCTCAGCAAAACCATATTGTGGAACACAAGAATCGCACCATTCTGGAGATGGCAAGATGCATACTAAAGGGCAAGGGATTGCCTTTGGGCTAAAGCTGTTAATACTACAACCTACATTGTAAATCGGAGCTACACAAAGGCTCTCAAGGAAAAAACACCTCATGAGGCTTACACTGGTAAGAAACCATCTATCTCACATTTCAAAATTTTTGGATGTGAATGTTATGCACATGTTCCAAATGAGAAGAGAAGCAAGTTAAAACCAAAAAGAAAAAAATATATCTTCTTGGGTTATAGTGATGAGCAGAAGGCTTACAAATTATATGACCAAGAGGCAAACAAGATCATCGTGAGCTGTGATGTGGTGTTCAAGGAGCAACCGCATACAGTGGAGGAGGAGAGGGCAAGTTCTTCCTCTTTATCATCAAGTGAAGAAGTAGTCCACTGTGAACCTATCCCGAGAGTTGTTCCTATCCTTAAGGAGGAGGAGGAAGCATCATCTTCAGATGATGAGAAAAAATTTCACCAACCTAACATCACCCCACTGAAAAAGTCATTGCCATGTTGGGTGAAGCGGCTCTATGACCACAATAATCCTATGCATGTAACATCTATTGAGGAGAAGGCAGATGTGACCAAGGAGGTCTCTGAGAATAGAGGAGCAAAGGAGGGCTTCTACTCACATAGTCAATATGTCCTTGATGGCTAAGATTATAAGAGAAAAGCCAACTAACTTAGAAGAAGCACCTGTAGATCTAGCATGGAAGGTAGCTATGCAAGTCGAGTATGACAGCATAATGAAGAATGATACTTGGGAGCTAGTGGATTGGCCAGCAAAGTGGAAGGTTATTGGCACCAAGTGGATCTAGAAGGTAAAGTACAAGGCTGATGGTACCTTAGAAAAGTACAAAGCCAGACTAGTTGCCCATGGATTTTCATAGGTTGAAGGGTTTGCTTTTCAAGAGTCATTTGCCCCAACTACCAAAATGACCTCTATTTGCATAGTACTTGTAGTGGCTACCCACAAGCAGTGGCCAATTTACTAATGGATGTTAAGTCAGTGTTCTTAAATGGTAACCTCAAGGAGGAGGCGTACGTGGCTCACTCACCAAGGTTTGACACCCCCCATTCTGAGAACAAAGTGTGTAAGCTGAAGAAGGCATTGTATGGGTTGAAACAAGCCCCTAGAGCATGGTACCAATGGATAGATAAGTCTTTTTTAAGCTTAAACTTCAAAATATGTGCCTTAGATCACCTCCCTTTGTAGGGTTCAACACGGTTCCAACACTGACTCCCGCAGATAAGCCCCCTGGGCACCATTCATCGAGAAAATGGCCTAACTCTAAATTCACACATTATAACTTTTGACGTGCTAGTTGTTTGGTGTTGCTTGATGGAATGGGAATTTATGTTGTACACTCGACCGTAAAGTGTCCTCACGTGTGTAGATCTCTAAAACTCTAGCAATCTTTTTGTGTATTTATGCTTTCATGAGAAAACAACTTGATGCAATCTATGTTGCATCTTCATTGTTCAATATCTAAATGATATCATGCAATTTTAACTCAATTGAAGTCTATATACAACATTAGTATAACCCAAGATTGATATCATGTAATTTTGTTTTTAATCAAGGATTGTATATCAAATGTTTATATTCAAGTGATGCAATCTAACTTATGATTGGGAGGCAAGGTCTTGGGTGCCATGCTTATACCCTTTTTTTCCTTTATCGCACACTAGGGGGAATTTGCCTTGTCGAGATGGTTGTTAATGTTGCCAAAGCACTCCGCATTTGCTTGATAGATGCCATATCACCCCAGTATAGAAGAGAAAATATCATTCATTAATAGCAACGATGTTTCCTTTGTCAACTTTTGCAATCGAGCATGTATAGCTATGTGTGCCTTATTGTAGCAACAAGGGCTTTCGCACTTAGTTGTTGATGCAGTCATTGATCCTGAGAAGAACTTGCATCTTTGTTGCACATTGCTCGAAAATGCACCTAAGATGCTTGAAGATCTTAGGGAGTTAGCACCATCATTTGTATCAAATGAGAAGTTGGCCTTATGGAACACAAAGTGGAGAGAGGAGGTGGCACGTTCAAAGTGGGCAAAGGACTTATTCGATGCCTCCTCTCTGCGAAAGCGTTTAAAGACTACAATAGGTGCAACTCCTAGTCTCGGTTCCACAAGATAGCAAGATGATCTGTTGGGCCCAAGAACTATTTGGTGGACATTGAAGAATCACCAATGTGCGCCAACAATACGCATTCCTTTTTATACAATCAAGCCAGGTAAAGACATCAGTGAAGGCTCCTTCGGGTAGTGTGTGGAATCCACAATAAAATAATATCAATTATTTTCCTTTAAATTTGAACTTTTGTGCCAAAATGTATAAGGGCTCTAATAATGCCAAGTTACAACAGTTTCAAAAGAAGCGTGGAATGTAAAAGGTCAATGCATCGATTGTGTGATGCATTGCCTTCACTTTTGAGCCCCTTTGGGTTACAGTCTCCCCCTTATTCAATGGTCGTACATTGAATTATGTATTGATGTGGGGTCCTTTCAAGGAATGTAGATATAGAAGAACAATTGAGCAGTTGTGCAAGCCATTAGTGGGATTCAACCCTAATCTTGACAAGGTGCCCAATGCAGAGGAGAAAGCTAGGATTGTGGGCATTATCCATAATATGTCGAACATTATTCATACACTAGTGGGTGGGATGAAGGTCGTGCATAGTGCCAACATCATCCATTCAAACTTTCATGTGAAGAACATGGTACTAGACTTTACCAAAGAGAACATCCCTAGGGTTGGCATCATAGACTGGGGTCTAATCCTCATTTCTGGCATGACAAGATTAGCAATCAATTTTGGTGGTCCAAATGATCCCTGCTCATCATCACAGACATCAACAAATGAACCAGATACATCTATTCTTGGAAATGAAGCAAATAATGAGATTGAAACACCATATCAAATAGCAAGAGATCAACAAATTTGTGCCACTACTAGTATTGGAGTAGTTGAAATACAAGTTACACCAATTGTACAAAATGCTCCATGTCAAGCTATACAAACAAATGAAGAAGAGATGTCAAGTTCCTTGAAAATCACATAAGCTAGTGAGAAGAAAAATAAAAGAATTTGGAGCCTTGTAAAGTGTAGATTTCAGCTAGATGGTTAGTAAATTTCCATTCATTGAGTCAATTATACCTTCAGATGATTCTACTCCAAAAAAGGCTCGATGTATTAGTTGCTCATGGAAAAAGGGAATTGATTGCACACTTCGGCTCAAAATTGACACAATAGAGAAGTATGTAGGCAAGGTATATGAA
This sequence comes from Lygodium microphyllum, assembly GCF_053477565.2. Lineage (NCBI taxonomy): Eukaryota > Viridiplantae > Streptophyta > Polypodiopsida > Schizaeales > Lygodiaceae > Lygodium > Lygodium microphyllum. The sequence continues at coordinate 82,109,712 of NC_141154.1, read as the reverse complement.
AAGCCCATTGTTGATGGGCAAGAAGTAAGTCAAGTAAGATGGAACTCTAGTGAGTAGTGTCTACATCTAAAGAATGCAGGACGATATGAGAAATATTTGCTTAAGCAAGCACAACGTGAGAAGTTATCAATTAATAACATGTTCAAAAAAATGCAAGATAAGATCTTGCAAAGTAAAGTCCTACCATTGAAGGTATTGTTTTATCATTTATAATTATTAATATATTCATAATATGTTTTGTATTGTGTGTAATATCAAATTGTAATGGCTTTTTTACCTACAAATTGTTTTTTATATCTTAAGGTGAGGAAGATCAATGGTGAACTATCCTGAGTATAAGGAATTAGTGTCACAATTTCCTATTGATAGTTGTCCACAATCGCATTGGTCACACAGTAGTGGATGGGATTTGGTAGAAGTGTTAGATGAGGCTATCAAGCAAGATTTGAGAGAAAAAATCAAATCTTCTCAATTTTTTGCTCTCTCACTAGATGAGGCCACATATAGAGATAATACCGGTTGGGATTGCATGACTGTTTATATTGTGGAAAATCATGTTCCTCATGCATATTTTCTTACAATAAACAAAATGCAAAAAGATGCCACAATAGAGAACCTTTTCTTGTTAGTTGAAGAAAACTTGATGAGTATGTTGCAATTATCAAGGGCTGAGATTGCAAAAAAACTAATTTTTGTGGGAGTTGATGGAGCAACAATTATGCAAGGCCATTGCTTAGGAATTTATGTCTGCCTACTACAAACTTCTATAGCACCTTTCATGTTAGGAATTCATTGTATAGCACATAGAATGAACTTGACCTATAAAATAGTTTATCAGTTTAATATTGTTGCAAAGGTGGAGTAGTTGGTCAGTACATCTAGTACTTTTTTTGGTAGGAGTTCCAAACGATATTTAAAGTTCCAAGAGATGGCGAAGGGTTTAACAAAGGGTAGAAAATTATTGAAGCATGTAAATACAAGGTGGATCATCTTTTACTTTCCACCTAGGAGATTATTAGAGGAGTACCCATCTTTAGTATGACTCATGGATAGATTGGCAACTTAGAAGTCGAAGGAGACTAACAAGGCATTAGAGCTTTTAACAACTTTGACATATTTAGAGACATTACTTACTAGGTATTTCAATGTTTTTGGAGTCAATATACTGCTTGTACTTTTTTTTTCTAAGTTTGATATCTATTATTTTGTATCTTTGTTTTATAGGAATTGTTCCTCTACTTGCGGAGCTATGTCCTTGTGAAGCTTGCTGAAAAGAGAACAATGTATACGAGTGAATATCAGAAGATGGTATGCTTGGCATTAGATTCTTTTTATATAGATATGAATCATCCTTTACATGAGGAGAGATTCAAAAGATGGCATGAGATCATGAACTTTCAATCAAAACCTAGCAAGAGCTTTTTAAAGATAAACAGAAATGGTACAGTATGCATCAAAGTAAATTCACGGATGGTACATCTTTATGTCTCTAGGAAGCAAGTTTGAGGACGGCTTGTTAGAAGACAACTTGTAAAGATGGAAACTTTTAATAATGTAGTGGAGAGTGTTAAAATCACATTAGCACAAGTTGCATGCTCTATGTCATAGGAAATAAGAGAACGGTTTCCAAGAGATGAACTATTGGAGGTAATGTCAATAGTTTATCCACAATTTTGGAACCATCAACAATACACGAGTGCTCTTCAAACTGATTTCAAGAAAAGAGTTCATGTTCTTAAAGATCACTTTAGAAAAATGTTACAATTGCAAGGGTCTGATGCAACCTTCTCCATAATAGATGGAGATGCACTTTTGTAACAATCACAATGCTTTGGAGAGACCATGTGCATCAATTTACAAAACTTGTGGAGCCTACAAAATCAAGTGCAATTACTCGATTATGGAACAAGTTGAGCATGAGTCAAGTTCTCCAAGATCGTATGCCTGAATATTTTCGACTTATTCACTTGGCTCAAACAATAATTTTAGGATCTGTGGAGGATGAAAGAATGTTTAGTGTTATGGCATTTTTAAAAAACAAGGTTTGCAACAAACTTGGATACTTGCATGAGATTGTATGTTTCCCATCAGTACCTCAGTAGAGAACATTTCCTATGATCGAGCTTTAGCATATTGGATATCAATCAATACTCAACAAAACAATTGGATATCAACAGAGGGTCCGACATCACAGTACCATCATCATCATCAACAACAAAACTATATGAAAATGATGAAGTTTCTAGTACTCATGGATGGCAATCCTAAGATAATCAAGTTGCTCTTTTTGTAATCAATATGAATGGTAAAGCTTTTGTATATACAATCCAAGTGAATGTTGCACTGTGGCTCATCAATATATTATTTATAGCCTATTTGCTCATTGGAAAGTTGAGCTTTAATCAATGTGTATTGACTTGATTTACATTTCTTTAGTTGTACTATTTTCTTTGCAATAACACGGTCATTGGTTGATTTATCTTTCATTCAATGTTTTTTCTACATTCTTAATAAGAAAACTTTACCATCTTGAGTTCAAAAATAACACTTTAAACATTTTATTACTTTATTATTTTCATTAAAAATACTCACCAATCGATTATAGGATATATGTGGTTTAGAGAACAAATCGTCACACTTTTGAAAGTCTAAAATACAAGTTTTGCCACATATTCTTTAACATGAAAGTATACATTGGCTCTTAAAATCATCTATGGCCATGGCGGGTGAAGCAACTCTATGATCGTAATAATCCTATGCCTACCATAGTTGAGGAAAAGGTAGATGGACCAAGAAGGTCTTTGAGAATAGAGGAGCAAAGAAAGGCTTATGCTCACATAGCCAATATGGCCTTGATGGCTAAGATTATGAGAGAAGTAAAGGAGCCAACAAACTTGGAAGAAACACTTGCCGATCCAACATGGAGAGCAACTATGCAAGCTGAGTATGACAGCATAATGAAGAATAATACTTGGAAACTATTTGATCGGCCAGAAAAGAGAAAGATTATTGACACCAAGTGGGTCTGGAAGGTAAGTACAAGGCTGATAACAACCTAGAAAAGTTCAAAGCCAGTTTAGTTGCATAGGGATACTTGCAATGGTCGCTCGTAAAAGTAGCCAGTTTGCCAAATGGATGCTAAATCGGTATTCTTGAACAGAGATCTCAAGGAGGAGATCTACATGTCTCAGCCACCAAGGTTTGAGGCCCCCATTCTAAGAACAAAGTTTGTAAGCTTAAGAAGTCATTGTATGGGCTAAAACAAGCCCCTATAGCATGGTACCATTGGATAGATAAATTCTTTTTAGGCTTGAATTTCAAAAGATATACCTCAGATGCTAACTTGTATATTTACAAGGATAGTGAAAAGTCTATAGTGATTTTCCTATATGTGGATGACCTTCTTATTTTAGGTGAGGATGAAGATATGATTCACTAGACTCAAAATGCTTTGAGCTTTGAGTTTGAAATGACAGGTGTTTCTCTATTGTTTGGGGATTGAAGTTTAAAAAGAGCTTGATAAAATCTTCATTTCTCAAAGAAGCATGCATGGGAAATCTTAAAAGCATTTGGCATGACCAACTGTAAGGAGATAGCTACACCTATGGAGGTCAATGTGAAGTTATCCATTGAGGATACATCGGCACTAGCAGACATTGGGAGGTACAAGAGGTTAGTTGGTACCCTCATCTATTTATGTAACACTAGGTGAGATATCAATTTTGTTGTTGGAGTTTTGAGCAACTTCTCAAACAAACCACAAGAAAGTCATTGGAAAGTTGGGATGCGGGTACTCAGATACTTGAAGAAAACTCTTGACTATGGTATCACATCACAATTCCAAAATTGCTCTTATGGGAAACTATAACTCAGGTTGGGGTAGTGATTCCAGGAAATTAGTTTTTGGATATTGTTTCACTTTAGATTCGAGAATCTTCTCTTAGATTACTAAGAAGCAACCAATTGTGGCATTGTCATCTACTGAAGCAAAGTACAAAGTAGTTTGCTTTACTGCATGTGGAGCAATATGGTTAATAAGGATCCTATGGCATATGGAAGTACAAGATGAAGATCCAACAATGCTAAGATGTGACAATTAGAGCTGCATTGCCATTACCAAAAATATAGTTTCTCATGCATGGATGAAACACATTGATATCAAGTATCCTTATGTGCATGACTTGATTGAGGATGGGATAGTAGAGAGACTGGTCTACTATCTAATGGAGAAGAATGGAGCAAATATCTTCACCAAAGATCTTTCAAAGTATCTTCTTCGAATTCATCTTTAGAGCCTTAGCATTGGGCCGAGGATATAGTTCACCTATGGGTGGACATTGAGGGAGGATGTTAGATATGCTCTGTGCCCCACCCTCGTAAAGTGCCACCAATGATCCAAAAGCTCTAAGTTACAAGGCCCCCATTATGAGGAGAAGCCATATGTGAGAGGTTGGGTCCTAACTTGTATGTCAGTTGAGGTCTATTTGACCAAATGACAAAAAGGTAATCTGTGTAGATCTAGCATTTGGGTTAGATAGAGTAGTTATATTGCTAGCAACTCGAGGAACAATGCATGAATTTGCAAGGTGTGGGAGTTATTAGGGACCCCTATTTTGGGGTCCAAGGTCCACAAAAGCAACCCTCAGCTAGGGAGTCTCAAGGTGGCCAATGGCCCCTTGATGGGGGTCCAAGGCTAGGGTCCTTGGCCTTGAATGTAAAGGAAATGTTCCCTAGCCAACAAGGGGAGGTTCAAAGTATGGTCAAATAGCCCGACCTGACTACCTTCTCATGCTATAAAAGGAAGACCCCTCCAAAGCCATCATCAATCTATCTTTCACCCTACTAGAGTTCCTCTAGCTACCGTTAAGCTCTTTGTTTGGATTGCCATCTAAGCTTCACAGTGGAAGCACATGGGTGGACAGAGCCATATTGTATCATTTTGTTTGAAATTAAAGCAATTTCTATTCTTCTCATTTTTTATGTGTGTTCTCTACTCCTTGCTTAAATCTTGTTTGTTGTACGATGTAATTTCTACACAAATACTAGCTTAGTGGAATACCAAAGGTAGACAAGGAAAATTAGGAGGTGCTCAAGTCCTTGGAGGCTCTTTACTTACAGGACAAGAACTTCACTATCTCAAAGGTGGCCTCAATGTTCTTCTTGGAAGACCATTTGCACCTCAATTGGATGGAGGTGTTACAAGAGTGGATGTTGCATGAGTGTAAGCAAGTGACAACTCAATCCACTCTTAACTCGTCAACATTTGGTCAATCATCTAGCACTCAATACATGGCGTGGATCGATGGACTCAAAGCCTTTGCCAAAGTTGTCAATGTCACCTTGGTCATCCAAAGCAGCCTCATCCTGACTATTAGCCAAGGGAGCCAAAATAGGAGCATCTACATCCACTAATCAATCCAATGCCAAAGCAATGGTCATGGGATAATAAAGAAGAATAGCTTAGCTACCATAACTTCAATGTATTGACCACATCGTTAAATCTCTCTTTGTAAGTCATTATACTAGATGCAAGCCAATGCTAGGTGCTACTCTAGATGATCCACTAGCTAGTGGGTTTGCTCATCCTCAAAGGTGTGGATCTGCATTTTCCACTTTGATAAAAACACCTCTATTGAAGTAAAGGGGCCTTACAATTACATCAATTGAGAGTGCTTATTGACATCCAAAGGAGGTTCAAAATCAGGTCCCTATGGTTATTCCTCTTTGGGCTCAAATAGCCAATGCTACTTTTGCATTTGACTAATCTTGCTTGGCCAGACTAGAAGCTTTGTTGGACACCTTTTCTACTGAGATTTGGGACCCTTTAGTACTAGAATAAGGTCAAAAGAAGAAGTAGAGGAAAACGACACAATTTTTTGCTATATATGAGCCGCCCGGGACTTCTACTTCTCAACCAGAATGCATTTGAGCAAATACTTCACTTTAGCTTCCACATCAGCCAAGTAAGCACCAACTTCCAAAATTTGAACACATTTTGTGCAACTTAGCATGTTGTTGCTCCAAGACTTTACAATGCTCCATGAGCAATTGTACTTAGAGATCAGTCCAATTGCCACTTGCAAGGCAAGCAAAGACATCTAGAAAAGAATTTGAAACTTGATTATCCTCATTTGAGTGCTACAGGCTCCTCTAATGTTGGCATTTTGCCTTTTCTCATAGCAACTTCCAAAGTAGCCTATATACAAGTCCAAATCCATCAAATTGGACCCAGTTCAGAGAGTACCATAATAGATCTTGAAACTCTGCTAACCCATAGATCTCATGGAAGGAGTGGTACTTGGTGTTAAAGTCAAAAGTGTGGCACCTGTTGAAGTAGCAACTAGTGAAAGACTAGTGAGACATTTGTATTTGGGTCATTGTCATCTGAAGGAATGGGAGGGAGTGCAAAACATGGATCTCATAGACCATCCCTAAAATGGCATGATGTCTCATCCCAAGCTTCCTTTATGTGCTCCAAACAAGACTATTGGAGGGCCTCTGGGACATTAGTCTCAAGCCATCCTCCATTTCAACACCAACTACTTGGGCATGCAAGATTATAGCCTTTGTTTCAGCACACACTAGCTACTCCCAAATAATATCAATGAAATCGAGCTGAGCAACCTAAGTGCTACTATTGCTTCTAAGCTTCTTCCTACTCGTGATGCACTTTCTTCCTAAAAGTAATGTTCTCCTCCTACACCTCTACTACCTCCACTCAAAGTGTAACCAACTCCTACCGACTAGCTCCTACTAGACCATAATATAGTGACCAAGCTCAGTAGCAAGGTAAGCTAGACAACATTGGGCCACAATTGGGGGTTGAACTCCTCCAAGAAATTTACAAAAGTACCATCACTAGGGAGGGAGCTAAGTCTAGTTAGACTTTAGGTAGTAGCGATCATATTGCAAACACACTGATAGCT